>NC_041811.1:5250351-6562939 GCF_900964775.1 Scleropages formosus
CTTCTGCTGAACCCCTTTCAGCATTCAAGAAGGGTCTCAAACCAATCTCTTTAAGGCCTACTTCTCTTCTGATCTCCTGACAGCTACATAAATTAGTCCGACACATCTACTATGATTATCGATGTATTTGCTTTTTGAATGTCACTTCTATAGGCAGCTACTTGAGGGATGTGAACTAGCAACATGGTGGTATCAGGCCAGCAAGCTGTGCATTGATAATCGTGTGTCTAAAGTACAGTCTTAATCTGTTGCTGATGGCTTGCAAGGGGGGCGCGGTGGCGCAGTGGCGCAGTGGGTTGGATCGGGTCCTGCTTTTCAGTGGGTCTGCGGTTCGAGTCCCGCTTGGGGTGCCTTGCGATGGACTGGCGTCCTGTCCTGGGTGTGTCCTCTCCCCCTCCGGCTTTACGCCCTGTGTTACCGGGTAGGCTCCGTGACCCCGTATGGGAAAAGCGGTTCAGAAAGTGTGTGTGTGAGAGAGCGAGAGATGGCTTGTGTTTATTCCATTGTATGACACTTTGGAGAAAGGAGCCCAGAAAAGGTAAAAGCAGTACATGAATGAGTTCTGTTCCTCAGTCTGTCTTTGTCAGATTTGTATGCAAGTCAGAACAGACTAGGTATGGTGGGTATCTAATGTCAGTTAGTCAAATATTATAGTACAGTATATAGTGTACCTTTCTATGCATAAAAACATTAAAGAAACACTTCCAGATTTACATTTATTCACTTAGCAGATGCTTTTCTCTAAAGCAACTTACAATGGATACTATGTAGTGTTACTAGACCACACACCTTATTCACCGTGGTGACACACTACTTACAATGGATCACTCATCCATACATCAGTGAAACACACTCTCTGTCACTCACACACTTTGGGGGAACCTGAAGAGCATGTCTTTGGACTCTGAGAGGAAATCCACACAGACACAGGAAGAACATACAAAATCCACACAGACTGAGCAGGGATCGAACTCATATTCTCTCCCACCACCCAGGCACTGTGAGACAGCAGCACTACTTGCTGTGCCACCATGCCACCTGTGTCAAATACACTATGACATCTTTAATATATCAATACAGGAATAATAATAATAATAATAATAATAATAATAATAATAATAATAATAATAATAATAATTGTAACTATTTTTTCCTGACCGCTTGTCCAGCTAGGGTCGTGGTGGCAATAGAGAGCAGAGATGCCCAGACATCCCTGTCCCTCGTAACTTCCTTCAGCTCAACCCGGGGGATCCCCAGCTGCTCTCAGGCCAACTGGGAGATATAATCTCTCCAGCGCATCCTGGGCCAACTTCAGAGCTTCGTCCCAGTTAGCCGTGCGTGGTATACCTCCAAAGGGAGGTGTCCAAGGGGCATCCTTACCAGATGCCCAAACCACCTCAACTGGCTTCTCTCAATGCTATGTTAAAAAACCCTCGCTGGATCCCAATCTGACTGAAAATTAGAGACCGGTCTCTCTCCTCTCCTTCCTGTCTAAAACCCTAGTGCAGACAGCCTGCAATCAACTGTCTGATTTCCTCACCCGGATCCGTCTCCTCGATGGTTATCAGTCTGGTTTCAAAGTTGGTCACTCCACGGAGACAGCCCTTCTGGCAGTGTCTGATGCTCTCCAAGCCACTAGAGCCGCCTCCCTCTCCTGGGTCCTCATTTTCCTCGACCTGTCTGCAGCATTCGACACAGTCAACCACCGGATTATACTCTCCTCTCTTAACCAGCTTGGGATCAGAGGTGTGGCACTAAGATGGTTTGAGTCCTACCTATCTGACAGATCCTATCAAGTGGTCTGGCAGAGCTCTCGTTCTTCTCCTCTGCATCTCTTAACTGGTGTCCCACAGGGCTCGGTATTGGGTCCTCTTCTCTTCTCGATCTACACCTCCTCCCTCAGTCCGGTCATAGCCTCCCATGGATTCAAATACCACTGCTATGCTGATGATACTCAGCTCTTCCTCTCCTTTTCACCTGGTGCGTCAGATATCTCCGCACACATTGCTGCCTGCCTGTCGGACATCTCTTCATGGATGTCTGATCATCACCTCCAACTCAGCGTCTCCAAAACAGAGATTCTTTACTTCCCAGACCCGTCCTCCTGTCACGATCTATCGATCAAACTGGACAACTCACTCACTGGACAACTCACAGTAACGATTGATGCGAGTCTGTCTTTCTCTCAGCACATCGAAGCCACAGCCCGGTCCTGCAGATACATCCTGCATAATATTCATAGGATCCGCCCCAGCCTCACTATTGACTCTGCCCAACTACTTGTCTAGGCCATGGTGACTTCCCATCTGGACTACTGCAACTCTCTCCTGTGTGGCCTTCCTGCTACTGCCATTAAACTTCTGCAGCTTCTACAAAATGCTGCTGCACGTGTTGTGTTTGATTTGCCGAAGTGTTCCCAATTGTTGCCATTTCTCTGCACTGGCTTCCTATAGCTGCCCAAATCAAATTCAAAACCCTGGGTCTTGTCTAAAAATGCATCAATAGAATTAACCCCCCCCCCCCGCTATTTACAGGTCTTGATCAACTGCTACACCCCAGCTAGACCCCTTCGCTCGTCTACTTCTGCTCGCTTGGTGGTTCCGCGCACAAAAGGTAAACTGCGGAGGTTCTCAGTTCTGGCTCCGTTGTGGTGAAACGACCCTCCCCTCTCACTCAGAACTGCTGACACTCTGTATACATTCAAGAAGGGTCTGAAAACTCACCTTTTCAGACACATTTCGCCCAAGATCTCTCCAGCTCATGTACGGTGTAAATGTTCATGCATCGTAACTTCATGAGCATCACGGGATAAAGCCTTTATTCAGCCACTACTCTGGCATTGTTTTTGCTTGCTTGTGTATCTTATAATATTATTAAAAATAAAATTGGTAAGAGGGTATGAGGATTTGTCTATCCTGTGTTTTATGCACCTACTTGAACGATGAACCTCGGTGCAGCAAGTGGTAGGTAACAAACTAGGTTTACTTGAGTCACATGTCTGCAGCTATGTCTCTTTCTCTTAATGTAATGCATAAATTGTACTTTTGCTGAGATGTACGTCGCTTTGGACAAAAGCGTCTGCTAAATGAATAAATGTAAATGTAAATGTCAATGCGGAGGACTAGCAGTTTTACTCTGAGTTCCTCCTAACAGAGAGTGAGTCCCACCACCCTACGGAGAAAGCTCATTTTAGCCACTTGTATCCGCGATTTATTTAATTATTTACTTATTTTTATTTTTATAGAGCACTCTTCTCACGCAGTGACACAGAGCGCTTTAACACAAGCATAAAGCAAGAAAAACAGATACAAAGAAGACAGTCAGCTAATGGCTACCATAACGAAGAACTTATTATAGAGCTATAAGTATACCTACTGCCCACTGAGGAAAGGAACAAAAACTCCCAACTGAAGGTTGAGGGAGAAAAAACCTCTGGGCATTCTAGAAAGTAACAATTGTAAGCCAGTGTGTAACAAGTAATAATGATAATGTTGGTAAATGGCATCTTGGATCCCCAGCTTGGCATGGAACGTTCTTAACTTACTAGTTAAGTAAGCAATGGTATTAAACAGGAAGCGAGGGTTCTTGTGATTTTCATCAATTAACTTTGCGTAGTATTTGGATCTGGCATGAAAAAGTGCTTTTTTATATTTTTTTTAGACAATCAGACCAGGCTACGTGATAAATGTTTAGTTTAGTTGAATGCCATTTATGCTCTAATTTACGACATTCTAACTTTAATGCACGAGTTGATTCGTTGACCCATGGCGAGTTTCTTACAGTTCAAATAAGTATAGTTTTTGGTGGAGCCGCAGAGTGTCTAGGGCTAATTTTACTACCGAATTATAATCTAAAGCCATTTGATCAATATCTACGCTCGTTTCAAAATCAGAGCTTCTAATATGATCAATAATTTTAGCAGTGGTATTGTCACCTAAGGGGGGGCGGAGTGGGTTGGAGCGGGTCCTGCTCTCCGGTGGGTCTGGGGTTCAAGTCCCGCTTGGGGTGCCTTGCGGCAGACTGGCATCCCGTCCTGGGTGTGTCCCCTCCCCCTCCAGCCTTACGCCCTGAGTTGCCAGGTTAGGCTCCGGCTCCCCGCGACCTCGTCTGGGACAAGCGGTTCAGAAAATGTGTGTGTGTGTATATTGTCATCTATATGCCGCACAATTTTGGTCTTACTACTGTCAGACGGCACGGGCATGTATAGATCAAAGGTTACTAAATGATGATCAGAAATAGCCTCGTTTAAAGGAATAATATTAACATGATGAACATCTACGTTGTAGGTTATGACGAGATGGAACATATGGTTACGGGAATGAGTAGGACCAGTAAGAACTTGGGTAAAACCAACAGCGTTTAAGAGAGACCGAAAACTATTAGCGAGGGTCTACATGAATATTGAAATCACCCATCAGGATAATTTTGTCATGATTAATGACTAAATCAGTTATGAAGTTGCTAAATTGCTCGAGAAAAGAGGAGTAAGGTCCAGGTGGATGGTAGATAAGGAATATAATTATATTGGGGTTTGAGTTGAAATCTAATTGCAGAGCTTCAAATGAGGTGGTATCATCACAATTTCTCTGTGTTATTTGTCATCTATTATTGAAAAGAACGCTGACTCCACTCCCACAACGTACAGAACGAGATTTATGGGAATCATCATATCCGTCTTGAGCAGCTTCTATTAGCGGAATCGCACCAGACTCACCGAGGCGGGTTTCGGTGAGAAAGAAAAGATCGGACTTGTAATATTAAGTCGTTTACTAGAACAGCTTTACTCATTAGTGAACAAATATTTAACAGACAGCATTTTATATTACAGTCTGACTTTGGTGGTAAATTGAGAATGTGTGTTTTAATGTATTTTAGTTCTCTGGTGTAAGTCTAATTAAACGCCGTGGCCTTACAATAGTTTGTATGTTTTGGCTGCACTTAACGCTTTTATTAAAAGTTCTTAGGCCCACACTGGACAAGGCACAAGAAACCCCATCACATGAGAAATGACTACTGATATCACAATGAGTAACAATCCCATCAATACACAAAGCTGCTAAAGGAGATGACCCATGGACCATGAGTCAGTCCGGCAACTTGCGATCTTATTCTTTTGGTCTTTTCCCAGAGTTCATGACTATAGGTGAGGGTAGGGACATAGACTGACTGGTAAATAGAGAGCTCCTTCTACCTCCTGACAATGTCCTCATTTGAGGTCAGAGTTTCTCCACCTTTGCTGACCACAACTTGAGCAAAGCTCTTTCGGCCCCTCCTGAGCCACCTGATGGTTCTCCAGAACCTCTCTGAGGCCAACCAAAAGTCATTTTCCATAGCCTCTCCAAACTCTCCCCACGTTCCAGGATTTTGCTTCTGCAACCGTAGCTGCTGCCACTTTTTTTGCCTGCAGTACAAATCTGCTGTGTCAGGAGTCCTCAGAGCCAACCAGGCCCTGAAGACCTCCTTCTTCAGCTTGACGGCATGATGGCTTGATGGTGTCCACCAGCAGGTTCTTGGGTTGCCGCCGTGACTGGCACCCACAAGCATTTGCTCACAGCTGCGCCTGGGTGCTTCCACAATGGAAATGAGATTCCACAACCAGGCTATTCACGCGCGGCTTCTTTATACTGCTCTGTTTTGATTTTGGGTAGGTGCAGGCGTTTGGGCCAAGGTCATGGGCATGACAGTCCTACCGAAATAAACAAAATCTTTGTCCAACCTCGGCCGACGAGCCCTTGTAGACACGTAATGTTTTGATGTGTGTTACAAAGCAGCACCCGTTTGTTATCAGAACCATTGTATGTAATTTGAATTTTTAATATAATAGGCTTTCCATTTACATATACATTTATTCATTTAGCAGACGCTTTCTCCAAAGCGACGTACATTTCATAGAAAATATGTTTGCATTACGAGAGCGTTAGATACAGACGTGTTCATTAAGTGCAGTAAGTTTGTTTTTTCCACCATACGAGCAATGTTCATCACATGAGTAGCTGCATAAAACTTAATCAGAATATCCACAATTCCTGATCACCATCCTAGTAATATATATATACGTATATATATATATTTTTTTAAGGTGGGGTGGTTCGTAACTACGGGTTGTGCCTTAGTTGAATGTTCGTAACCCGGGGACTGTCTGTCAGTGTAAATGGAAATGTACTGTAAAAATAAAAATGGTGTATGTTACAGGAGCATGAAAACTAAGTAACCCAGCTGAAAATGAGAGACGTGATGAGCATTAAAAGAGTCATGTATGTTGCCATTATGACTACAGATGTGTTAGAATTAAATTATGAGCTACTCGTTGGTGTTCACGGTAGTCCCCCCTATCACACATACCGTTGATGTTTTAAGTGCCTCCCATACTCAATTTCGTTCACAGGTGAGCCACTGCACTGCAGCATAAATTACAAGAGGGTTACTTAAATATCAAAAGGTATTGATGGAAGCTGACTTGGTGAGCTTTTTAGCAGATCAAGTGCTTGAACGTAATTACTAAATTAAATTAGCTTCCTGAGTGGAGACCCTGCGATCCTACCTACTTTCCGAAGACTATTTCATCTGTCCAGATTCCCCGCAATTAAAAGATTAATTCTTTCTCTCTTAAACAGAGGTTAAAGCCACGTGCTGTGTAATCATGTGCTTGAAATAATGGCTTTCATAAGCACCCTACATACCTGGGAACGTTACTTTTCCCCCTTCTCACATCTGTGTTATCAAAGTGTAAAGTACAGTTAAGAGGATGGAATCGGTGCACTGAACGACAATGAGCGTTACACTGCTTAGATTGAGGACCCCAGGTTACATTTCATGGTGCCAAGCCCAGCTGGAGAGAATCAATATTGTGGAGTGCATTTCCACTACTGTTCGCGAGCACGACTGGAGGTGCCGCTCGCTAACAGACAGATCAACAAGGTGAAGAGAGCATCTTTAAACCCTGGTGTTTTACACCATGTTTCGTCATCAGCCTGTCTGCACACCATATGGCTTCTTCGGGGACTCAGGGAAGAAACTGATGTCTTGATATGCGTTAGACTTTGATGAAGGTCTGCCTAGTTTCTGGTTGCTAAATGCTTAGTATGAGAGGGCCATCCCTGCCTGTCACTGTAGTATGGATAGACCCCACCCCACTATGGCATCAGCAACCCCTCTTTGGAACATTTCACCAAGACTCAGGCCATTCCATCCTCAGGGCATTTGGCCTCAGGAAATCTAACAAGTTGGGGCCAGACATTGGATTCAGTGCTAATGGAATTGAACCTGGGAGGAACAGGTTGCCTGTTTAGCTCCCACGAGGGAAATTATTGCTGCACTTTCAAGTAACCACATTAAAATACTTCTAGGAAATTTGTGGCTGTAAAAAAAAAAAAATCTGTTCATCAGTTGTTCTGAGGGTGTTTGTTAACCAGAAGATTCAGAATGTTGACAGATTTAGCATGAAAAGGTAAATTGTCTGTTTTCTCTGCGGAGTAAATACACACATGGTCATCATTTATGCCTCGATGGGTCTATACTTTTAATGAAAATAATGAGAATGATAAAAATCTAAGTGCGTTTTCACTCCGGTCATCTACTGCTGGCTATCCTCCCACATACACTCCTATTTTTGTCATTGTTATTATAATAATTATTATATTGTTTAGTGTTCTCTTGCTAAGGCTGAACAGGGGACTCACAAGAGACCTTTTTATCTGGTACAACTTTTAACCTACAGATTTATGCTGAGGACAGAAGCAATAATTGTGTGATGTCAATTTTTGCGCAATTATTGAATGGGAATGTGGGACGAAAGTGCAATTAATGACTAATACGATTAAATGTGTAATATTGTTAAATGTTGATGGGTCAAAATTTGGTCAGCCTGTTGGAATTCTATCTCCATGGTGGCCACAATACCCCCTCTCCTCACTCTGTACTAATTAATTTTTTGTATGAAATGCTGAACTGGAAGAAGAAGGGTGGAAATGATGTGGTGAAAGGAGGTGCAAACACATCTTGCAAACTGGTGCAACCCTACAGCAGGGACAGGAGCTGGGTCCTGGAAGAAGGCTGGTGGTAGTTCACAGACATTTACTATTAGGTCAGGTTTAGCTCATAGATTAGGATTGCAGTTTACACTCAATTTATCATGTGACTGGACACTCTTTGTTTCCATTGCTCCTGTTTGTTTCCCAACATAGATTTCTGGGTTCTTGTGCACATTTGGAAATCTGACCACCTTCCCAGCTTGTTATATATAATCCACAGCAGGTCATTTGATGTATATCTATAGTGCAGTAATGGAATTTCCCATTTGGGACACAGTCAGCTTGGATGCTGCATTTGTTATGTTGTGAATGATTCAAGTTGAAGGGAGGTAGTGGTAATATTGGCATGTTTCAGGGAAGCTGTTTTATGCAATTCCGTTTTGCATCTCTGATGGTAGTGGCTTTGTTTACTAGTCACAAACATAATTCTTTTTTAGACAGTTATGGATAAAGAAATTCAGAACTTATGGAAAATGGTCTCTGGAGGATGACTAGGGGATGGCTGGATGTAGAGTTAGATGGAAGCAGTTTTAGGGATTACTGTGGAGTGATGGGGAGACCCCAGAGTGATAACCACAGGGTCATCCTTGGTTTGCAAAGAAAGAATTAGTGCTTGATTGAAAAATGGTCATGGATGCTATAGGTCCTGTCAAACAATTCTGTAATGTTAAACTCCTCCCAAACTATAAATCATATGCAAACCCTCACAGTCTCCATTGCCCAGGGGAAGTTCATTGCCTCTGCTGTCTGTGTGTGAATGACTTATAAATCTTGTTTACATAAATAAAATTACTCCCTACCTGATCCTGCTACAAATTCTAATTTAAATTTTTTGCCTTAGGTGAAAAAAAGTTCATTGGGTGGATCACTGACATGCAGAATGTATCTTAGAACACGAATGCTATTGCTGTGCATTTGGGTCAGTTCTCACCATTTCATTTGCAGAACAAAGAAATGATCTCAACTGATTTGAAGCTTCCTCAAACTCAGAATGGTGGCCATAGGTCTATCTGAAAGCAGAAGTATATGTTCTCCATCGATGTGAAAGCAAGGCTATACCTTCCCTGTACATTTAAGGTCAGGATATATGTTCTCCATCCATCTTAAAGCAGTGCTGTATTTTCTCTGTCCATCTGAGAGGAGTGGTATATGTTCTCTGTATATCTAATAATACTTGTTTATGTTTTCCATCATCTGAAAGTAGGGGTGTGTGTTTTCCATCTGAGATGCTTATATGCACTACCTTTTTGGTCACCTTGACGACAGTGCTGAGAAGCATCAGGAAGGGAGAAACATGAAGAAACGCAGAGCCAGAAGGCTGCAGGAAAAAAGGAAGGAATCGGCTGTCAGTGCTCCCGTGTCTTTGTAGTCAGCCTGACAGTGTGACTGACGGAGACAGACGTCCTCCTTTTTATTCTGCCCTCTTTGGTCTCCAACCGGAGGGAGACATAGAAAGCAGAAACTTTAAGCAGCATTGCCTCCTGCCTTCCACCCTGGTCGGGTGCCTTGGCACTTTCACGCACATGCATCCTGGTCAGGGGAAGACTGAAGGCTTCAAACCTGTTAAAATTCTCAGTGCAGGCAGATTTAAAAGCACCACATTCACTTTATCCTGCTGTTTGCACATGAGTCTGTGTCTGTATCAGTTATTGTTCATCATAACAGTATATGTTAACTGCACTGTAACTTTGACTATGACCTGTAAGATGGTCAAAGAATCTGCATCCTGATACCTACAGGACCTGATCACTTGCTGTGTCTCAGCAAGAGCACTGTGCTCCTCCATCACTAGTCAGTTGGTCACCATACTCATAAGGGGTCCAAAACCAAAAGTCATTATGTTCTCAGTTTTGG
The DNA here is from genome assembly GCF_900964775.1 of Scleropages formosus. NCBI lineage: Eukaryota > Metazoa > Chordata > Actinopteri > Osteoglossiformes > Osteoglossidae > Scleropages > Scleropages formosus. The sequence continues at coordinate 5,260,236 of NC_041811.1, forward strand.
CCCTAATGTGGTGGAATGGGCTCTTTCAGTCCCTCAGATCTTCTGAATTCTTTTCAACATTCAAGAAGGGTCTTTGCTCATCTTTTTCAGAGCTATTTCTCTCCTGATCTCCTGACAGCTACATGAGTCCAACACCATCTGCTACAACTGTCTTTGCATTTGCTATTTGAATGTCACTTCTATAGGCGACTATAGACAAACTGTGCTTTGATAATCCTGAATCTGTTATGACAGAGTGATGTGGTCACATATTAGCACCAGGGACAGTTCCCCTGTGTTAGATACCTTAGCACCTGGAATTGTCCCCCTCCAGCGCACCAGAGTTGTATTCCGTCATTAGCAAAATAAGAAGGGCAAGAGAAGGCATCAAGCAGTAAAGAACCTCTGTCCAATCCTTTTTCTCAGGTTTCACGGGTAGAATGGTGTGACTGAGAAGCAGGAGCAATAGCCCTGGAAGCTAGGGGGAAAGTGACAACAGCTGTTGCTGATGTGGTAATCCAGCACAATCAACAGTCTCATAAACTGACCAAAGGTTGCAGCTGGACTCTACTAAATTGATGGGAACCATACAATTCCGCATGTATCCACTCTAAAACTTTTATTTTTCTCTTCTTTTGCTGGGTCTGCAAAATGTTGGACCCTTGTTAAAGACTGACTGCTGGTACATTTAAACATCCTACCCTGGGGATTTTTAAGCTCAACTCTGTTTCATGCTGTGTCTAAAGCTCTTCAACTGTTGTAAATATAGCTTTGTTTTCTCCCAGTTAGGAACTACTCTGGAGAAAATCAGCTAAATTAAATGTTATGTCAAGGGTGCCTTTTGTTGGATTGGAGTTCCATGCTGTGTGTGTCCCCTCCCCCTACGGCCTTGTGCCCTGTGTTGCCGGGTAGGCTTTGGCTCACTGTGACCCCACTTGGGACAAGTGATTATAAACAGTGGTGGTGGTGGTGGTGATGGGTCAATGAAACAGGTTGGTCAACACACACACACACACATTTTCATAACCGCTTGTCCCATACAGGGTCGCAGGGGAACCGGAGCCTACCCGGCAACACAGGGCGTAAGGCCGGAGGGGGAGGGGACACACCCAGGACGGGACGCCAGTCCATCACAAGGCACCCCAAGCGGGACTCGAACCCCAGACCCACTAGAGAGCAGGACTGTGGTCCAACCCACTGCGCCACCGCGCCCCCGCGGTTGGTCAACATATAAAGCCAAACAAAAAAAATGGAGCCCATTGTTGTGTGTGACTAAGTTTCCTCTAATCATTAGAAAAAGAATATTACATTAAAAACATTGACTCCACCTCCACATCTTTAGCTAGGATCACAAGGTTTCTCTGTATTGAAAACTAGTAACATCTAGTCCTTGAAGTGGCCAAGATGCAGTATCCCACACATGGAGGTGTTCATATAAGGAAATGGAACATAATGGCCGTTTCTTTCTTTTCTAATGCTGAAAGCACGCAAGCCCAGCCAACAACATCTGCTGTACTTCAGAACACTGACACAAAAGCCTTTGGTCAATCTGAAGCTCAGCACAAAAGGTGGTACAGCAGGGGGGGAGTGGGGTAGGTTCAGTTGCTTTGCTCCACAAAAAGAAAGTCATGCTGCATTAGGCATGGAAGCCCATGATGATGATTGAACTGTTTTTTTCTTTATTAGAATGTACTTACAAGGGGCTTTGAAGTGTGGTATCTGGAGTGGAGGCAAAAAAGTGGAAGTTATTGTCATGGTAATGAGATATTTGGTCTTTTTTCAGGAGGAATGGCAACGAACAGCCCATCAGGTACTTCTTGAGAAAGCTTTTTTCTTTTGAGAAAGCTTTTTTTTGGAGTCCAGATCTCCAGGGTATGGATTGACACAGAGGATAGTTTGTCTCACCAATGAATTACAATTCCCCTGAGAGCAAACATCTAGAAGGCATATTCAGGTTGTGGCATTTTCATGAGCCCTCTAGAAGCTGTTGGAAAGAGCAGCTTCTTTACCTCCACTGTGACTCCCAGTTGACTACCCTCTGAATCCTCACCAGCTATGGACAACCAGTCATCAGTGGTTACAGCCATCACTTTGCAGTCAAAGAATCTAGGTTTGAGTCCCATATCTTACTGTAGTAACCTTGAGCTCAGTGCTTACCCTGAGTTGATACAGTAAAAAGATCTCAGCAGTATAAATTGGTAAGACACTATGAGTAGTTCAACACTAAGTTTCTTTTGAGAGAATTTTAAGGTATATGAAATCCAAATTTAAATGAAGGGAGGCTGAAGTGGCAGTGTATGACAAAAAATTGTTACTGAATTAACCTAAAATCTGGACTGCATACAAGAAAATAGATAAAAAAGTAGAGTTCTTTTCCAGAAAAAAAGATTTTCCCGTCCGTCCATCTGTCCGTCCGGGTTCAAAAACCTCTTGTCCTGCGCAAGATTGTAGTGAACCAGATCCTATTCTGGAATCATTAGATGAAAGGCTAGGGGCTTACATCCTTGAAGGGATGTCAGTGTATCGCAAGGTATACATACACACACAGATGCACAGTTAGCCACCCATTTACACACTAATGGCAATATAGTCACTGTGAAGGTATGGACGACGGATGGAAGCAGCAGTGGAGAATTGAAGTAGTGGACCAAAAGGTTTATTTTCCTTTACTAAAAAGTATTCTTCAAAACACATTAACCCTCAACCAAGTACGAAACAAACATTAAGTTATGAAAAAAAAAAATGAGGCCTATGAGCCATGGGCTTAACCCCTTATATCAACATTAATGCATAACTCTCCTATTTACTGCATGAGAGTGTCTACATAAGTTTGCATCAAAAAAATCTTCCCACTAGTGCCCTAATACAAACCTATATAGTAATAGCTCCGCCCCCTGATTATACCATAACAGCCTCAATTTATTTCAAAATACATTTCCCCCAAAATTACATCTAAAATAAATACTAAAACATACAAACAATACTAAACATTTTTTACTATAAAAATCCCTACATACATCTTATAAAAACATTTCACACTACACAGTAAAAACACCCCTGCCTAGTTGGTTGTGCCCAAGGACTCCCCCCTAGATATACCCCAAATAGTTCACTCCATCAGGTTTACAACACAAGGCACCAAACACAACAGAACACCAGACAGCTACATGGTAAGGAAAAGTCTACAGAAATGTTCTTCTAAAAACAATAAATACATTCACTCTCCACAACAGTACATATACCTGCCATATCTTTATAAAAGAAATATTAATTAATGACAACCAGACAGATACCGGTAGGCCTTTCCCGGCACCCAATCTAGTTCAAACAAACAAACAGTGTTAAATGGAATACAAAACCAGAACAAACAATATAACAATACAAGATAAAATGCATGTGACAGGCAACAGCAACAAGGTTCAGCGTTACATTGATGGTACTTTGCCGGCATCTTGCTGATTCCTTGGAACCAACTTGCCTGTCACAGCTCAGTCTGTGACAGTCACCAATTCACTTGAACTGGATATATGGACTGTGGGAAACCGGAGCACCCAGAGGACACCCACCAGACACATTTATTTGCCCCGCCCAGGTGCTGTGAGGCAACAGCGCTACTCGGTGTGCCACTGCTACGTCCATGACCTCAGCACAACTCAGCATACCTGTGGATGATCAAGGAAACGGAGCATAAAAGGATGACGCCTGATCGACCAGGTCACGGAACCTCCTTGAGCCATCTGCTCAACCACACCTGCGATTTCTCCTACATCCTTGTTTTCCCCCTTCTCCTTGTTCCCGTACCTATTCCAGTTCCTGTTCCTGCCTCGCCCTCTTCCTGTCCTCCCTAAACCCAGTCCCCCGTCTCCTCGTTCTCTTCGTTCCCTGACCATTGGCTTCATTTCCTGGACTACCGCTTCGGATTCTCCTGGTATTGACATCTGCTCATCGGTGACCCTCGCTACGACAACGCATTCTGCCTCCCAATTCTGTAAAGAATAACACCGTGCAACGGCACTTGGGTCCTCATCATCCTGGCAAACATGACAGCCACTATGCCACCCACAGTTTTTTAATATAAGTTTAATTGATATCGGGGGGCATGGTGGCACAGTAAACTTGGCCAGGGCCTGCTCTCCAGCAGGTCCAGAATTCAAGTCCGACTTTGGGGGCCTTGCAATGGACTGGTGTCCTGTCCTGGGTGTGTCCCCTCCCTCTCCAGCCTTGCACCCTATGCTGCCAGGTTAGGCTCCAGCTCATCACAAATCCACTTGGGAACATGATGAGGAACACAAACACACACACACACACACACACACACACACACACACACACACACACACACCCACCATCTGAAATCACTTATCGCCTATGGGGTCATGGGGAGCCAGAGCCTAACCTGCAACACACCCAGGACATCAGTCCATCGCAAGGCACCCCAAGTGGGACTTGAACCTCAGACCCACCAGAGAGCAGGACAGAGTCCGTACCACCACACCACCACACCCCTCTGATGAGGAACAATACCGAAATTTATGAGATAAATCAGTCAACAACCAGCACTGAAAGAAGTTTATGCAGACAACCTATTATTATTTTCACTCTTTAAAATTTGTTTAATTTCAACTGTTAATACAACTATTAGTTATTTAATACATTACAATACATATTTGATACATACATTATATACATACATACTACACAATTAGTTAAGTTAATACAAATCTTAAAATTAAAATTCTTACTAATTACTTTTCAGGGCCATTTCCAACAGGGGATGTGGTGGTGTAGTGGGTTTCACCAGGTCCTGCTGTTTGGTGGGTCTGGGGTTTGAGTCTTGTTTGGGGTGCCTGGCGATAGACTGGTGCCCTGTCCTGGGTGTGTCCCTGCCCCCTCCAGCCTTATGCCCTGTGTTGCTGGATTAGGCTCTTGCTCCCCACAACCCTGTATGGGACAAGTGGTTTCAGGTGATGTGTGTGGGCTACTTCCACTTACTGAATAAATCTAGGAACAACTGTATTAATCTTTCAGTAACTGTCACTTTGTAGTAAAAATGACTGGTGTTTCAAGCAAAACAGATTAATAACAAATATCAGGCTTCAGTTTAACTCGTAGTCTTGCCAGTGATAAAAGCGTTTCATGTGGAGTTGGAGGTTCCTGTCCACTACGCCATAACAAAGGAGTTTACTGAAGGGGAGGAACGTTTGCTCACCTTTAATCCAGCTCTGAATCCTTACCCCATGTCTGGTTGGACTGTAAAGAGTGGTGAAAGCATTTCATATCCTGTGAAAGTGCTTTGTCTGGTCCAAGCTGGGGCACAAAGTTCTGCATTCTTTTCATTGTCACTAAAAGTGTATCTGTCTCTGGCTTTCTGTCCCTTGATGTGTCCATCACTGTAACCATTCATCGAACATTCACTATGCTCTGCAACATCAGTCTTCCAGCAGTTAAATGCAGCACCACTGTGACCTTAAATAAGAAAACAAATTGGCGGTGAAGGGGCGGAGGACAAGCACAGTGAAAACACTGCAGACCTTTGTACCTACTGATCTTAAAATGTATGACAGCATCTCTTTGGTGGCATTTTTGGGGATCATAAATCATAGATGGAGTCAGTTAGTTCACTGGGATTCTTGGTATTCCACAAGGCCACTGGTGCCTTAATCAAGGGGAATTCTGCCTTATGCCCTATACTTCTGAAATGGACTCTGGGCCACCACAACCCTGGTTTGGACAAGTTGTTGCTAATGATGGAGGGATGGATGAATAGATCCCACAGTCTTATCAGGATTTCTTTCAAGTTGAGGAAATAAGAAGAAGAGCTTTAATGTCATCAGTAGAGGATGGAGTAAGGTGAGTATGGTCACTTGGATGGAGTTAACCTATAAACACCAGGCCTGTAAGTTCCATCAAATCTACTGCTGGGTAGACTTTGTGTGGTTTTCTTCTCATGCTCTTGGGTCCTCTATTTTAGGATTACTGTGACTGGCCTTTGAGATCTTTATATTTATACATATGGATATTGTGGAGGACTACATCCTCTGGAAGGTTTATACTGTTACAACTCGTGTTTTCGGTCATATTTTACATTTACTCATTGAGCACTTTCTTCCAAAGCAACTTCCCATGAACACTATGTAGTATCAGCCCACACCTTCTTCACCCAAGATGACTTTGAATGCTAGATGCTCTATTTATACTCATCAACACACCAGTGAAACATATTTTTTCTTTGTCAGTCAAAGACACCCACACAATGGGTGACTTTTAATAGTAACCAAAACACCATGTCTTCAGACTCTGGGAGAAAACCCATGCAGACACAGGGAGAACACACAAACCCCACACAAACTAAGCAGGAATCAAACCCACATCCTCTTGCACCACCAAAGCAAGGTGAGACAACAGCTTTATTTGCTGTACCACCATGCTGCCCATATATGACCCACAGACTGTACTTACCGTGATGTAGATTACTAAGTGGCAAAGAAGTTACTCAGAAAGGATGGATGGCTTAAACAAAAACACATATAAGAGTCTTTAGAGTTGTGGCCTCTTTTACGATGGGTTTTTAATTTTTGATGTGCTGCAGTTCAAGGGTGAGTGTGGGTTCATTGTCCTGTCTTTATAAATTCATTACACTCACCAGGCCTGCAAGCAAACGCTCTCCTTTTGTCCTGCTTTCCAATTTTTACAGCATTTAAGAGGTCAAGTATCTGCAAGCTTCTGTGTATCATTTTTTCTGTAACTCCATCCTTTATATTCTTGGTTCAGCCACTGGACCCTCCATTGTTCTTCATAAAAATTTACATTTTATTTAGCTTACACCTTTCTCCAAGGCACCTTGCAAAATTGAAGTTACTTAAACTTATTTACCTATTTATACAGAAGGGTAATTTTACTCTATCAATTCAGGGTAAATATCTCTAATCACTGCTGCTACCATGTGGGGCATGGTGACATGGCGGCAGGGTGTGTTTAGCTGGTGCCTGTTGCGTGGTGGGTCTGGAGTTCAAGTCTTGCTTGGGGTGCCTTGCGAGGGACTGGTGACCTGTCCTGGGTGTATCTCCTGTTCCTTCGACCCTGCACCCTGTGTTGCCGGGTAGGTGCCAGCTCACCACAATCCTGCTTGGGACCAGTGGACAATGACTGTTGCTGATTTTAACCCAAACCACTTTTGATTGTATTCACTGGCATTTCAAGAGTGTCATTTTCATTCACTGTTTTCCTTACCCAGCAGTGTCGGTGAAGCCCCCGTGTCTCCTCTCTGACTTGCAGAATGAAATTTCATGTTTGTTTTCTCTGCTTCGGCCCTGTTTTTTGCAAAGGCACATCATGAAGCAGCTGCATGCTGGCGCCCTGGAGCAATAATGGCTATTTATTATTAGGAGGACGGGTGTGTAGCTGTTTGCAGTGGAATAATTACACCAGAGTACCCAGCGCTGACACTGAGTGGGCCGAGCATGCCTGGAAAGGTCTCACCCCATAAAATCATTAATCTGTGGGAAAGAGCTGAATAAATGTGTGTGTGTGTGTGTGTGCATCCACGCACACATGTTTGGATAAGTGTGTATGTGTGCATACATAAATACATAAATATTTTTATTTTAAAAACTCCCTTGAAGTGGCTTTGTCCTGAAATTTCTGTCTTCAGAAACAAGCAGTAAGAACTTAAATGAAATCAAAAATTTGTTTTGTGTCCTACCTTTGGAATGACTAAACGCAGGACATATAAAATGTTGAGAGGATCAAAAGGTCATCGGTGCATTAACAGGTCACACACAAGCTGAAGTACTTAAGTTATAAACTGTATGGTGACCTAAATGACCTTGATGATGTAATAATGCATTTACAGGTAATCAGCAATGAGTTATATGCCCCTCACTGTGGGTTGATTTGTTTTATTTTATTTTTTTACTTTCATTTGACATTAGAAAGGCACTTCATCTGCACTTTATCCCACTTCAGTTACCAGTGTGGATATTGTGAATCAAAAGCCCCAGATAATTCCATTGCTGCTGTCAGACAGTGGTGTTGGTTTTGCTTCAGGGGTGTATTAGGAGTATTATCAATAGTACTCAGTGGCGTTATACACAAATACTGGGGGAGGCATTAGGCTTTCTTCAGTACTGAAGGTTCCATATATGGACACTTCCTTTGCCACTCGTCTTCATTCAAGAATGAAGTTTGTTGACTGGCGACCATGAAATCGTTTCCCGTCTGACAATTTTAGCAGCTCAGGGGAAAAGAAAAATAATGAAGGGTGACCAAAGCATTCTCCATCCTGTGCTGGAAACCAGACAGATCCAAGGTGGGATTATTGAGGATAGTTAAAAACATCACACCTTAGAGAAATGGGTTTAATATGGAAATAGGTCCTGGGTTAGTCACTCAAAGCATGAGCATACCCTTGAACAGAGGGCAATGGGACATCACAGACTATTATATATCTCCAAGGAGACATTCAAACCACCAATAATGTCACATACATTTTAAAATACTTGCATTATTATTATTATTTGGACTTGAGTTGCCGGTAGACATCCCCCTGTAGGGGAGATAGAGTGGGAAATGGATGTGTGCCCCCCGAGGTGGGGAGAGGTGAAAGATGTAGTGCAGCGGGCAAGGGCCTCTTTAGCAAGGTACCATACCGGATGTTTAAATGTGCTCCAGGTGTACTAAAATTTTTGTGGCGGTTGATAGCTGATGTGTGGAAGAAGGGGGTAATTCCCCAATTGTGGGGGAGAGCAGGAGGAATTTTTATTCCTAAGGAAAAGGAAGCTTTGGGGTAGACCAGTTTAGGCCTATTAGCCTTCTGAATGTTGAAGGGAAGATTTTCTTTAGTGTTGTGGCAAGAAGGTTGGTAGCATACTTGAAAGCCAACAGGCTGATTGATAACTCCATGCAGAAAGCAGGGCTTCCAGGATGCTCAGGATGCTTGGAGCACACCAGTATGGTTTGGCATTAGATTCAGTCTGCCAAGAAGGGGAAAAGAGATCTCCGTGTGGTGTTCTTGGACTTAGCAAATGCTTATGGGTCGGTTCTGCACAGTTTGCTGTGGGAGGTGTTCAGTTTTTTTAAGGTTTCTGAAAGTGTTACGAGGCTGGTGAAAGCCTACTTTGCAGATATTCAGTTTTGTTGCAGTACAGTAAGCTATACAATGTCTTGGCATTGGTTCCAGGTTGGAATCATAGCTGGATGTACAATTTCCCCTTGGTCTTCACAGTGGCAATGGAAGTTATTATAAGGGCTTCCAAATGGGTTGTGGGCGATGAGAAGTGAGATGGGATGTGCCTACCCCTATTAGAGCATTTATGGATGACATGACAACAGTTACGGCTACGGCTCCTTGTACTTGTGATAACTGGAAGTGGGCTAAATTTGGTTAAACTAAGTAAATCGAGGAGTTTCTCTGGTGGTGGGAAAGTGGTACAGGAGGCATTTAGTATTGATGAGGAAGTAATTCCATCTGTTCTGGAGAAGCCAGTTAAGAGCTTGGGTAGGTGGTATAGTTCTGAGTTAAGTGATGAAGAGCAAGTTGTGGTACCAAGGGAGGTGATTGTGGAAGACATAAAGAGCATTGATGTGTCCCACCTCCCTGGGAAGTTAAAGTTGTGGTGTCTGCAGTTCGAGCTCCTGTCAAATATTAGATGGCCACTTACGGTATGTGAGTTTTCTGTATGGGAGGTTGAGAAGCTCAAGCGGTTTATTAGTATGATAGTAAGAAGGTGGCTGGGAGTGCTACGCTGTTTAAGTAGTGTAGCGTTATATGGTAAGGGCGTGTTGGAGCTGCTGGTATCAAGTTTGGTGGAGGAGTACAAGTGTGCAAAGGTGGGTTTGGAGCTGACTATGGCGTAGTCAAAAGATGAGATTGTGAGAAAGGTGGTGCCATCAGTGAGGACAGGTAGGGGGTGGAACCCCAGAGATGCAGTCCTAAGAGCAAAAGGGGTGCTGATGTTTTTGGACATGATTGAACACGTGCAGAGAGGGATAGCAGGGTTTGGCTCTGGCCATATGCGGCAGGTGTGGAGTGCTGCCCCAGAAGCAAACAAACGGCAGCTGGTTGTTGAGGAGGTCCCGGAGGCCAGGCATGCAAGGGCGGTCACATTAGTTAAGCAGGTTCAGTGGATGAACTGGGAAGGCATGAAGAGGAGAAAGTTGCGCTAGCAAGATGTGTGGGTGATGGAGGCGAGTTGCCTTAAGTTATTCGGCTACAAGCCGTCAACCCTACAACTCTGCCTCAGGCAGAGCGTCCAGAGTGAAACAGCGGTAGCCGAGATGGCGTCTTTAGAAAGAATGGAGTCCCTGTTTGATATAAGTTCCAGAGAGTTGGCTGGACTCCGTGTGTCCCGATGCCTCCGTAGTGTCGAACTTGGCGTCAACACTTACAAGCCTCAGTACAGCTAATGAGAAGCCAGGCACCCCGGAGCTCTCTTGCGGCGACTGGGTTAATGTTGGAGTATGGAGTAAGTCAAATAAAACGAAGCCTAAGCCATGGGTTCCTGGTTCAGGTTCTCCCGTCCAAACCCAAAATAGATATTTGGCTCTAAGCAGTTCACCTAATAATAATAATAATAATAATAATAATAATAATAATGTGCTTATTTTGGGGGATTTGGCTATCCTAAATGTTAAGGTTTGGGGGGCTGGGAATTGAAGTGTAAAGGTGAAGTGTTTCTCACACACACACGTCTGACATGGAGGCTTGTGTTTGTTTTCTGGTCGATAATGCCTTGTCAACTATGATGGTGCATGTTGGTGGTAATGATATTCGTTAGCAGCAGTCTGAGGTGTTGAAGAGCCACTTTATTTCTATGTGTAATAAGGCCAGAAAGAAATGTCGTAATCTAATAGTTTCTGGTTCGTTACCTAGACTCTTCACGGGGGACATAGTCTACAGTAGGCTGAGGTCCTTTAACAGGAGGTTGGAGACGTGGTGCCACTCTGATCGTATATCATTTGTTAATAACTGGGATTATTTCTGGGAAAGGTCCAGGTTCTTCACATGTGATGGTGTACACTTCAACTGGAGGGGTTCGTTTGTTCTGTCCCAGAACTTGACCTGCAAGCTGCAGGACTGACTCATCCATGGGTCATCTCCTTTAGCAGTTGTGTGTATTGATGGGATTGTTACTCGTTCTGGTACCAGTGATCGCTTCTCGTGTGATGGGGTTTCTTGTGCCTTGTCCAGTGTAGGCCTAAAACTTTTAATAAAAGCGTTAAGTGCAGCCAAAACATACAAACTATTGTAAGGCCACGGCGTTTAATTAGACTTACACCAGAGACCTAAAATACATTAAAACACACATTCTCAATTTACCACCAAAGTCAGATTGTAATATAAAATGCTGTCTGTTAAATATTTGTTCACTAACGAGTAAAGCTGTTGTAGTAAATGACTTAATATTAAGTTACAAGTCCGATCTTTTCTTTCTCACCGAAACCTGGCTCGGTGAGTCTGGTGCGATTCCGCTAATAGAAGCTGCTCCAGACGGATATGATGATTCCCATAAATCTCGTTCTGTATGTTGTGGGAGTGGAGTCAGCGTTCTTTTCAATAATAGATGACAAATAACACAGAGAAATTGCGATAATACCACCTCATTTGAAGCTCTGCAATTAGATTTCAACTCAAACCCCAATATAATTTTATTCCTTATCTACCATCCACCTGGACCTTACTTCCGCTAATAGAAGCCGCTCTGGACGGATATGACAATTTTCATAAATCTTGTTCTCATGAAGGTGGAGTGTCTCTGTGGCTCCACCAAAAATTAAACTTATTCGAACTGTAAGAAAAACGCCGTGGTTCGACGAATCAACTCGTGCAATAAAGTTAGAATGTCATAAATTAGAGTGTAAATGGCGTTCAGCTAAACTAAACATTTATTATGTAGCCTAGTCCGATATATTAGGCGTCCGCACCATCTCAGTAGCTTCGGCTTAATAACTGTAGAGGAAATTACTGTTCTAATTCACTCTATGAAAGGTACAACCTGTCCTTTAGACCCAATACCCACTAATTACTGAAAGCTGCAGTTTCCATGCATGCAGAACTTATTGTTAATATTATTAATACGTCGTTACTAAATGGCTGTGTTCCAAAAGCTTTTAAAATTGCCGTTATTAGATCCCTGCTAAAGAAACTGGATCTGGATTGTAATAACCCATGTAATTATAGACCCATCTCCAATCTACCTTTTTTATCCAAAATTCTAGAAAAGATCGTAGCTTCCCAAATTGTAAAATATCTTAATCATCATAATATATCTGAAAAATTTCAGTCTGGTTTCTGCACTGGTCACAGCACTGAAACTGCGCTCACACATGGTGTTAATGATATTCTCAACTCTTCTGATGCTGGTCAGATCTCTATGCTTATGTTACTGGATTTGAGTATTGCATTCGATACTGTAGACCATAGTGTCCTACTGAACAGATTTGAAAACCTGGTTGGACTAAGAGGTACCGTTCTGAAGTGGTTTGACTTGTATTTAGCTAACTGTGAACAATTTGTACTGAAATCCGATTACTGCACCCCTCCATCTTAACTATGGTTCAGTATGGTGTGCCACAGGGCTCTGTGTTGGGGTCATTACTTTTCTCACTCTATATGTTACCATTGGATGACATTATTCGCAAACACAATGTGAATTTTCATTTGTATGCGGATGACACACAGCTGTATGTATTGTTTAAGCCTGATGATCCATCACATGTGGTGTCGTTAGCTAATTGTTTTACCAGTATAAACTTATGGATAAGTAATCATTTTTCATCACTTAATGCCAATAAAAAAAAGAGGTACTTGTGGTGGGTGGTGATGGTAAAACTCTCGACATAATCACGCCAATCTTTACAACAAATAGTGTTACCTTCAAGCATACGGATTGTGTCAAGGATTTGGGTGTCCTACTGGATGGAAAGCTGTCATTTGTATCGCATGTAAATGCTTTGACTAAGCCGTGCTTTCTTCAGTTAAGAAGCATAGCTAAAATGCAGGGATTCCTTTGTAGACGGGATTCTGAGAAACTGGTTTATGCTTTTGTTTCCAGCAGGCTGGATTACTGTAATGCTTTATTGTCAGGTTGTCCATACCAGACTGTATCCAGGCTACAGTTGGTACAAAATGCTGCTGCGAGAATTGTCACTAGAATTAGGAAGTTTGACCATATAACACCTGTACTTAAATCGTTGCATTGGCTACCAGTCGCTTATAGAGTTGTTTATAAAATCCTGCTTTTGACCTGTAAGGCAGTACATGACATTGCTCCGGCTTACCTTTGTGAGATCATTGATTCTTATATCCCAGGACGATATCTCTGTTCATTAGATGCAGGTTACCTTAAAGTACCTGTGATCAATAAGATCTGAGTAGGAGGTCGCACCTAAACTGTGGAATACTTTGCCAGTTACTATCAGAAATGCCCCACTTGTTTTTGTTTTCAAATCCAGACTAAAGACTTAATGTTCCTATGGGCATTCCACTGCAAAATGTAATTTCACTTGCCTTAGTTATTTTTACTACCTTTATACAAATGTATATTAAATTGACTTAAGTTACAAATTACTAACTCTGTTCTTTCTTCTTGTTGAGTACTGCCTTGCTACATAAGACTTGAGGAGGCCAGCCAGTGATGACAGACGAATCCCATGCTGACTGAAGATGATGGACGAAATGTTCCATGCTGAGCTGGGGATCTAAGATACCATATAGTAACAATATCATTATTCCTTGTTAACTGGCTCAGAATTGTTACTTAATCTAGAATGCCCAGGAGAGGTGGGCAACCACTGGCTCTTGGACCCCCAGAAGTTTTTTCTTTTCTCCTTCAACTTGCAGTTGGGAGTTTTTGTTTCTTTCCCCCGTGGCCAGTAGGCATACTTATAGCTCTATAAAAGTATTATATTATGGTAGTCATTAGTCAACTGTCTTCTTTGTTTGATGTATTTGTCTTTCTTGCCTTATGCCTGTGTAAAAGCTCTCTGTGTTACTGTGTGAGAAGAGCGCTCTATAAAAATAAATTGAATTGACCTGAATATTGTTGGAGCGACTTATGACTTGCTACCAGCACCACAGAATGTTAAGCAATGGGCAGGTGATGATGGTTCTTGTATGTTGGATAGCAGTGTGGCGACACTGAGGAACATTTTGTCAGGGTGTAAGGTTAGTTTGGGGCAGGCGTGCTATACTTGGCACCACATTCAAGTTCTTAGATGTTTAGCAGGTATTTTTGAGAGTAAGCAGCAAGTTGTGAATTCTCTGCCTGTTGACAGTATAGCTAAAACAATTGGTTTTGTGTGGGCAGGAGAGTAGCACTATGCAAGGGCAGATGTGCCCTGGTAGGTGGGGTAACGCACGGGACTGGAAGCTGTGGGTTAAAGTGGGCAAGCAGCTCCAGGTTCCACAGATCATTGCTGTTACTACATTGCGTCCAGACGTGTAGTTGTATTCGGAGTTTGAGTGTATTGTGTACTTCATAAAGTTAAGAGTGCTATTCGATGGTGCTATTGGGAGGCATACGAGTGAAAACTGTTAAATTATGCAGACCTGGTGGTAGAGTCAAGGGACCAGTAGAGGTAAGTGTTACAGGGTTTGTGGCTAAATCAACTACGTCATTGTTGGGGGAATTTGATATTAGAGGCTGCTCGTTAAAGGCAGCGGAGAAGGAGCTGTCTGGGGCAGCTGAGAAGGCAAGTCAGTGGTTATGGTTGAAAAGAGAGCAGGGTAGTTGGGGTTACAGGTTGGAAGGAGGTGTGTAGTGGTGGAAAATTAGTGGCAGGTGGTGAGTAATAAGAAGCAGCTGGTGATAATTAAGGAGGTGTGGCCTTGTTAATTAAGATAGTTTAAATTTATGGAGTGGTGCATTTGCAGTTTCTGCTGGTGGGTATGGAGGGAAGGTGATGCGATTAGAAAGTATGTATGGTGCTGTGGTTTAACTGGTTGAGTTAGTGGAGTTGCAGCATTTGTTGAGGGTGAAGGGCATCCAACATGTGTGTGGAGGGGGGTGGATCTGGGATGCCGGACTGCACTGTTGAGCCTTCTGAAGGTGTTGTGGGCCTAATTAAACGAAACGAAGCAAAACACCAACGAAGGGAGGTGCCCATTTGATAACCTCAATGATTTACTCATGTTAGTACCCTGCTCATTTTGTTTGTGAGTTAGGTTTTTTGTTGATGAGTTTTATGCTTAGTCTGTTGGTTTGGGTTTTTTTGTGTTAGGCTTAGTTCGTTTGGTTTTGCTGGTGGGTTTGTTTGGATTGATGGCTTTGTTGGTGGGTTAGGCTTAGTCTGTTGATTTGGCTTTGGAGGGTTTGGTTTGGTGGTTTTCTTTTGGTGGTGGGTTAAGCATGGTTTGGTTTTTGTTTTGGTTTTTGTTGATGGGTTAGGCTTGGTTTGTTTGTCTTTGTGTTGGTTTTTGTGTTGGTGGGTTAGGTTTTTTTTTTTTTTTTTTTGGTGGGTTTGGTTTGATGGTTGGTTTTTGTTGGTGGGTTAGGTTTGGTTTTCCTGGTGGGTTGGAGAAATGAAGCTTTTTGGTCTCAGGTCATGGAGATGTATGTTGGCTATGTTTGGTGTTGTCTTCTGTGGCTTCATGTTGGTGGTTGGACTGGGTCCCTGTGTACAGCCGTTGAAAAATACGCATGGGGTATAATATCTTGTCCTGTGTATCTTGAGTTTCCTGGAGTAATTTGGGAAAGTACCTTGCTCAGGGGTGCTATAGCAGGATTGACGTTTCAGACCTAGGACCCTCTAACTCCAAGTCATAGGTTACTAACCCTGACTCTAACCCTATCCACCCTTATTAGAGTTGATTGTAAACAAATGTGTCCGTATAATCAATAACTCAGCACATCATGTGTCAGTTGATGTATGCACAGTGTTTTGAAAAAAAAAACTGCACTCATCTTAGGGGGGCGCGGTGGCGCGGTGGCGCGGTGGGTTGGACTGGGTCCTGCTTTCCGGTGGGTCTGGGGTTCGAGTCCTGCTTGGGGTGCCTTGCGACGGACTGGCGTCCCGTCCTGGGTGTGTCCCTTCCCCCTCTGGCCTTACGCCCTGTGTTGCCGGGTAGGCTCCGGTTCCCCGTGACCCCGTATGGGACAAGCGGTTCAGAAAGTGTGTGTGTGTACTCATCTTCATGGAGGTGAATGTTGCTTTTGTGTGAGCAGTTCAGTCAATAAATCACTATTTATTGGACACAATATCCTTAGAACTACTGCAGAGTGCTTTAAAAAGATATAAAGATCTTTAAATAAATTGGATGACTTTTCCTGTATGGAGCAGTGTAACACACAACGTAAAGGATGCAAAGGGTTTGGTGGGGGCACTTTGGAGGAATTTGAACTTCATAGGTCGTTGTCAGATTTCCATTTGCCTTTTTCATTTCAATGATGCTTTTCTCCAAGCTGACATAAAACTCAGAGTAAGCAAAGTAGTTTTACCCAGTAGATGGAGGCATACATATGCAGACCCATGATTCTCAAAATACAGCCACTTAGCCCAATAAAACTGTTTTTTACCAGTATGCATGCAACAGATGAAGCTGAATAGGTATGGTGCTCGCCTGTTGGTGACTTTTATTTACGGAGGTGTCGGGAAGGAGACGGGGGGGGGGGGTCACCTCGATCTTGGCTGCGCCGTCCACGGGGTCGGGGTCGGGGTCGGGGTCTCTCTCTCTCTCTCTCTCTCTCTCTCTCTCTCTCTCTCTCTCTCTCTCTCTCTCTCTCACACTGTCGGGTCCGGGGGAAGAAATAGAGGCAGTAATCAGTCCCGGCTGTGGCTGGCCCGTCCCCGTCTCCGCCCCCTTTCCTGGCCGCCTCAGCTTGTCACACCACACTACACAATTAGATGGGTATAATGCAGACTTCACCAAAATGGAGTTGAAAAAAATGCAGATACTGAAAAAAACTCCCAGAAAGTTCAGACTCTGTACAGTAGCTTGCCTTACATTCCAACTCAAACAGCCTGTGCTCCTGGTGGGATCTCCCTTTTATGTGGCAAATAACTGTATAAAATCATCCTGCATTCAAACATTGTTTCATGTCAGTGTGCAGAAAAAAAGGATGCAGGGGCTTGTGGATGTCTTAAAATACTGTGTCTAGCTGGAACCCACAAGAGAAAGTGTAACTCTCCGCACAGCCATTACAGCTAGTGGCAGCAGCATTGGAAAAAACACTATCAACAGCACAAATCTGCAACCTTGCTGGGCAGATGTAGATGACCACGGTTTTTTGCGCCATCCCTCCCACCTGCCCCCACTTGCTGTTGGTGTTTGTTGTCTGTTTCACGTAGAATGAAATTGCACCTTTTTCGAGTTGAGAATCTTTCAAAGGCCCAGAACTCAGCGGAGTCAAGGTGTTGGAGGCATGTAGAATTATGTGACAAAGCAATTCCTTGATGGCAGATTTTTTCATTGTCATGGCAACAGCAAGGCCACTGCTCAGGAGGACGAATACAGTCCCTATGGTTGTACTGTTAGTAAGAGCAGGAGTCGTGTTTTTATTTTCTGGGGGCCCTAGGTGAGGTCCCCTCCCTTCTTTAATAGAAATGTAGAAATCAATCCATTGTGATTTGTTCGAAGGGCCCCCTTGTGGCTGTCAATCCCAAGGGTCAGCTGGGTGTCGAAGTGTCAAGCAAAGATTTCTGAGCAAAGGACACCATTTAGGTGCCACTGGGAAAGAGGAGTGGACATTTCGCTGCAGAGGTCTCTGTTCATTGTTGCCTTGTTTCTTCCCTTTCTATGCATCCCAGCTGGCTGAGAAACAGATGTGCCTTAATCTCATGCATCTGGATGCCTTGTTACATCTGCCTCCTGGCCTAGTCTATACTGAATTTCAAATAGCTGCTGGCATAAATTAAAGAAGCTTAACGGCTTACAATACGTGAAACTACCATTAGTAGTAGCTGGATTACCAAAAGTCCTCTTTCTCTATATGAAAATGGATGGTAATCCAATAGCATTGGTATGAACTTTTTGCCCGAAGTGTTGTCAAATTTAGAACCCATCTTTTGAAAGGACGGGTTATACAGCGGGTGTGTAAAGTGAATGTGACGACTTAAGAGGAAACAGAGCTCATGGCGTGTCATCCCTTTGAGCCGCAAGTGCCCTTGAGTTCTGCAATTGATCGGCCTGCTGGACACAACTCGCACTCTTAGTTTCATGCCTTGCCTTTCTTGAGAACATCCAAAGCAATTCTGTTCTTGCACAGCTTGTCTTCAGTCAGGCTCTCCTTTCATCACACTGAGATGTTTCTCCTAAGGCTTAGTCTGAGTGGTCACATCACATATACAGACAGCATACCAAGAAAAAGGTTCCTTATACAATACATCAACACCTGACTAGACCAACATGGGGTGGAGAGTCCACTTAATGCAACTGACTGGTCTTTCTGTTGTATAGTTTGGGTGTGTTTCAATCTTTTTGACATGATGCTGCTCTTGATATTCACACAAAATTTTTTTTTTTTTTTTTTTCAACAAGTTTGAACAAAATATGTTTTGTGTTGGGTGTTTGCATGCTTACAAAGAATTTGAAATACCATGTAATCATGTATTCATTAATTGTTGTTTGTTAACCACTTATTCTGGTCAGGGTCAAGGGAGTTTAATATTGAATTTTTTTTTTTTACATTTGTTTCCCTTTTTCCAGTGTCTGGTTACAGCTATCCCATGAGATTCATCCATTCAAGTTACAAAAATTTGACTTAGAGTTTACTTTAATAGCCCCAGTTTAACGTATGAGGCATTTCTTTGCATTTATGAGTACCAAATTTAAATTTTGCATGCCTCCTGCCTGCTGAGAGGCACAAGACTGTCAGGATCTCTGAGAACAATACTCAGGAGGAACATAGGGGGTGCCACCCTTGGTCCACTTAACTGCGTTGGCACACTTGAACTCAGTGAACACCATATCCAGGGCACTACAAAAGAAAATGAAGGACAAACATCTAGTTGCTAATTCTTGATAAGCTCTCTACTGGATTTGCCTGTGATAGCATAACAACTCTCGTTCCTTGCTTACTCACCTATTTCCAGAGTTCCATTCACAGTGTGTTTCTGCTCTGGTCCCAGTCCCATGTCCTATCACTAAGTCTCATTTCTGTGTACTAGTTTGGTTCCACTTTCTGTCCTTGTGGAAACATTCTGTGTGTCTTTGTTCCTCGTAGCACATCTGCACTTCATTTTCTGCTTTGCACTGGGCACTTGTGCATCCACTGAGCACTTCAATATTATTAGCCTTTACATGCAAATTTGGATGTTACAGTAATACATGTCCATGTCCTTGTGACATGACAAATGCATTTATAAGTTTTTCTCCAAAGCAAATAAGAATGATTATTATGTAGTATGTAATATTAATGATACAGTAGCTAATGTAAATTGTTGAAGTAATTGTTTATTCTATTTGGATTTCAGTGATATTTTATATTTTTATATTATCTTTTATTATATATAGTATAATTTTTTTTTTAATATATTGGTGCTATTATGTTAATTGGTGTCAATTTTGTGGCTCAGAGAAGCATAATAGTTACATTTTTAACTTGTCAGAATTCACATTTCAAAGGGTTTTCCAGGAATTCATTACCTCTGTATGGAGAAAAATTACAGATGCCATTGATGGAGGCTGATGCAAAGAATACAATAACTCCTTCCAGTTCTGCACTTCCAAAAATTATTTCCTTGTCATGTACTAATAGTTGTGTGCTTAAATATCACTTTTAATTTATTTTATTCTGTGTTTAATTTATCTCACTGAATTATGGAAAGAGGGAGTACCTAGTCATTATAGTATCAAATATCCAGTCAGCTTTTCATTGACAGAAATGGCTACTCTTACCTGACAAGGTTTTGCTGCCTGCTCTTTAGAATGGCAAGGATGTTTTCCAACAAGCCATCTGGGCTCCAAAGAAAGCCCTAGAGAAATAGATGGGGCCCATGCATCAATCTTGGTGTCATGCTGAGTGTGGAGCATCAGGAGAGCAGACTCAAATGCAGATGCTTAAGTCACTTTATTTCTATTACACATGGGTTGCACCCACACAAGAGTAGAACAGAGAGCCTCGGAAGATAGGGGAAGAGAACGTCTCTCAGTTGGAGGTTTTGCGGCCACGTGGGTCGGAGCAGTGCTTTTATGCTACATCTCCGGGATTGTCACTGGGTGGGGTCATGGTGGTCATCAGGCGGTGGCTAGGCGCGCTGTTGTTGGGTGCACCAAGAATGCCAGTGACAGTCCCCCCCTTCCCACGGGCGGTGCCTGCCACCATACAGTGTGAGGGAGGACGGCCCTTAGGGCGAAGCCCAGGATGGTCTAGATGGGACCTGTGTAAATCAGCAACAAGAACAGAGTCCAGAACATCACGTGTGGGCACCCAACACTGCTCTTCCGGGCCAGAAGCTTCCCAGTCCACCAGGTACTGGAGACCCCCTTGCCATCGACGGGAATCTAGGAGCACCTGAACAGCATAGACCGGGTCCTCCTCAGCTGCTGCTGACTCAGATGGTGAGCTTGGCACGACATCACCAGGAGCCTGGAGAACAGAGGACCTGCAAGGTTTGAGCAAGGAAACTTGGAAGGTGGGATGGATCCGCAAGTTTGGGGGCAACTGGAGCCTATAGGAGACAGGCCCGATCTGGTGAAAGACCTCAAAGGGGCTGATGAAGCGGGGGCTGAGCTTTCTGGAAGGGAGGCAAAATCTCAGGTCCTGTCTGGACAGCCACACTCTCTGCCCCAGCCGGAAGGTGAGGGGGAGCCGGTGGTGGTCTGCCTGCTGCTTGTAGCAGAGGGTGCTGTGCTGGAGATGAGCCTTGATGGCACACCATGTCTCCCTGCTGGCCTGGTGCCAGGCATTGACTGCGGGTATGCTGCTTGGGCTGAGGCACTAAGGGAACAGAGCAGGTTGGTACCCTAAAACAGAGCAGGTTGGTACCCTAAAACACATTGGAATGGTGACATACCTGTGGAGGAGTGGGTTAAGGCACAGTGGGCATGATTGGCACAGGGCAGGTACCGGCCCCATTGGTGCTGTTCATGGATGCAGTAGCTGTGGAGGAAGCAACTGATATCCTGCTGTTGTCACTCCACCTGCCCATTGGACTGGGGGGGTGGTAGCCAGTGGTGAGGTTCACCAAGACCCCCAGTTTTGTCCAGAACGCTTTCCGCACTCGTGAGGTGAATTGGGGCCCACGGTCAGACAGACCGTATAGGCGGAAGACCCTGTTGGAATAATGCCTCCAGGGCCATGGGCAACCGTGACAAAGGGATCAGGCGGCAGGCTTTGGAAAAGTGGTCAATCAAGGTTAGCATCACAGTCTTACCATCTGAAGGGTGGAGGTCCACCAGGAAGTCCACTGCTACGTGGGACCAAGGCCACGAGGGCAATGGCAGCGGTTCCAGCAAGCCAGCGGGTCTCTGTGTTGGAGTTCTAGCTTGGGAGCAGACTGTGCAGGCCTCCACATACTCTTGGATGTCCTCCTGCATGGAGGGCCACCAGAACTTCCCTTGGAGTGAGAGTGTTCAGCGCGTGCCAGGGGGACCAGCCGTAGGAGAGTTATGGGCCCGCTCCAGGAGCATTTGCCACATTTTCACAGGCACATACTCCTTACCTTCCGGTACCACAGGTGGACTGGGTTCGGCTGCTTGTGGGTCCTGGAGCTGCTGAAAGAAGCCCCAGCATACTGGGGCTACAACACAGTTCTTGGGTAGGATTCATTCAGGGCTTTCGGTTGGGGCGTCACTGGCAAACAGCCATGACAGGGCATTGGCCTTCATGTTCGTAGAGCCTGGCCAATTCAATACAGTGAAATTGAATCTAGTAAAGAACAAGGCCCATCAGGCCTGGTGTGAGTTCAACTAGCATGTTTTCTGAAGATACTCTAGGTTACGGTGGTCAGTTAGTACCAGGAAAGGGTGCGAGGCCCTTTCTAACCAGTACCCCCATTCCTCCAGAGTTAATTTAATGGCAAAGAGCTCTCGATTTCCAATGTCATATTTCCACTTGGCTGGAGACAGTTTTCATGAGAAATATGCACAGGGGTACAGTTTTGTTGGGTCGCCTTGTCTTTCAGACAGCAGGGCCCTGACTACGACCTCTGAGGCGTCCACCTCCACCACGAACAACAGTGTGGGGTCTCTGTGTCATAATATCACTGCCGTCATGAAGCGACTCTTCAACTCCAGGAATGCTTGCTGTGCCTGCTCACCCCAGGTCAGGTGGGTCTCCTTACCTGCCGTGAGGAGGGCGGCGATGGAGCCGAAACTTCTGTCGAATCTCCTATAGAAATTGGCAAAACCTAGGAACAATTGCACGGCCTTCACAGTTCTGAGTCGTGGCAGTTAATCACTGCCCAGACCTTCTCTGAATCCATAGCCACGCCCTCGTCGCTCAGGACGTAGCCCAGGAACAGCACTCTTGACTAGTGGAAGAGACATTTTTCTCCCTTGACATAGAGGTAGTTTTGCAGGAGCCATTCTAACACTGTCCTTACCTGGCAGATGTGCTCTTCCCGGGTCTTGGAGAAGATCAAGATGTTGTCCAGGTACACGGGGGCGCAGTCATCCACGGGGTCTCCTAGTACATGACTGACAAATGCCTGGAACACTGCGGGCACGTTAGACAGACCGAAAGACATGACCAAATACTCATAATGACCCAGGGTGGTGCTAAAAACGATCTTCCACTCATCTCCCTCCCTGATGTGGATTAGGCTGTATGCACTCCAAAGGTCCAATTTCGTGAAAATCTTTGCACCATGCACTCGTTCTTAGGCCGCAGTGATCAAAGGCACAGGATGGGGGTACTACACCATAATAGCATTCAACCCACGATAGTCAATGCAGAGGCACAGGCCCCTGTCCTCCTTTCCCACAGAAAAGAAACCTGCAGATGTTGGCAACGTGGAAGGTTGAATACAGCCTGCCTTACGTGCTCCAGTAATATACTCTCACATGGCCTTTTGTTCAGGGACAGAGGGGGTACACCCTCCCACGGGGAGCATGGTTCTGGGCTGGAGGTCGATGGCGCAGTCCCATGGTCTGTGTGGAGGAAGGGCTGCCGCCCATGCCTTACTGAACATCTCACTCAGATCCTGATATCTGGGGGGAACCACCACCGGTGACGTATCTGTGGGAGTTTCAACAGAGGTGATCCGGCAGGAAAGTGACAAACAAGAACGTTCACATTGCGTTCTCCAGGAAACTAGGTCCCAGCTGCTCCAACGTGAGACTAACAAGTGAAACTCAACATGATCGATGTGTCCAGGGACCTGACCAAGTAGAACACGAGCTCATCACGGTTGCATACCCCCACTGACATGTGTAACAGTTCTGTATGGGAGTCCACTAGTCTGGTCCCTACTGGCTGGGCGTCAAGGCTAACGACCCGCAATTTTGCATCACAGGCCCGACATCTATAAAACAGCTTGCAGCACCAGAATCCAAGAGGGCTTGTCTCTACCCCATTCCCTGCTGACTCCAAAGTCACGGACACGGTTATTTGCGGTTTACTAACCTAGGGTTCCGGGTTAGCTTTAGGTGGTGGCAGGTGAGTTGGGTAGGTTGTACGGAAATGGCCAGAGATTCCACAGTAGAGGGACATGCGGTTGTGGAGGCGATGCTGTCTCCCATCGGGGGCCAGCCAGCCTCAGTTGATCTGTATCGCTTCAGGAGTTTGCTCGGTGGGGCGGTGTTCAGGTGGGGGTATCCATGGGTAAGGGTTCTCTCTCAGGCGAGGTTGTCGATGGTTATTGCTGTCTCAACAAAGTGGTTGAAGGTCCAATCTTCCCCCAGTAGACTAGCTCCGCCTGGATCGAGGGGTGGAGCCCGTTCCTGAAGCTGGCTAAGCTCGTGGAGTTCCACCAGCTATGTTCGGCCAGAGTCTGGAATTCCAGGGAGTATTTGGCCACCAAGTGGTTATCCTGCCTGATCTTTATCAAGCGGTCACTGGTGGCTTGAGCAGACAGTGGATGCTTGAACACTGCCTCGAAGTGTTTTTTGAAAGCTTCGTAGGTGGAGGGGGCACAGTACTTCCATCCAGCTGTGGCCCAGTTCTGCACGGGGCCCATGAGGAGGGAGATCAGGTAGGCAATCTTGGTTTTTTCCACTTGATAGGTTTTTGGAGAGTTGGCAAACATGAGCTCACATAGCATTAGGAAGCCCTGACAGTTGTCCGGCGCTCCGTCATACTTGTCCAGGTTGGCAAGATGGGGGGTCCCAGTTGGAGGGCCCATCATCACTGAGTTTGGCGATTTGCATGGCTCTGGTGCCGCGGCGGCGGTATTAAGGATCCCGGTGGATCACGCGATCACGGTGGTCCAAAACACTTGTTCCATCTCCTGGAGGGTTTCCTCCATGTGGCACAGGGACTGATCACATGAACCCAGCAGGACGCCATGCGAGGAAAAGTTGTGGCGTAGTTGGGCGAGCATTGCTGAGTCTGAATAAGTGGCGGAACCTTCTGTCATGTTGAGTGTGGAGGATCAGGAGAGCAGACTCAAATGCTGATGCTTAAGTCGCTTTATTTGTATCACATGAGGGCTGTACCCCCAGAACAGAGAACCTCAGAAGATACGGGAGAACTTCTCTCAGTTGGAGGTTTTACGGCCAGGTGTGTCGGAGCGGGTGCTTTTATATTGCATCTCCGGGGTTGTCACCGGGTGGGGTCGTGGTGGTCATCAAACACGTGGTTGCTAGGCACGCAGTTGCCGGGCGTGCTAGGGGTGTCAGTGACACTTGGTAGTTTAATGGCTGTTTTAACAGCATTTTCTTGGTTAAGTTTTTTTGTCAAGTGCTTTTTTTTCCTATCATCATTATAATTTATCTGGCACTTGAGTACGGTGACTTGTGTTACTGCTTAATATACCAAGAAACTTACACTGATTTGCCCATTTATACAGCTATGTAGTTTTTGCTATACCCATGCATGGAAGGTGCCTCAATCAAGCATACTGCAGAAGTCAAAATTTTACATTTATTAATTTAACTGGTGTTTTTCTCTAAAGCAACTTTTAATGTTAAGCTACCTACAATTCTGTACCGATTCATAGAGCTTGGTAATTTTTACCAGAGCAATTTAGGGTAAGAACTTTGCTAAGTGTATTATAGTTGGAGGGAGGATTTTAACCTGCAGCATTTTCACTGTTTTCACTGACAAAGCTAATTGTATTTTGTAAATATAAAAAACACCAGAATGTGACGCCTGCAACACACTCAAAAAAAAAAAAAAAGTTGGGACAGAGGCAAAACAAGACTGAAAGTGTTACAAGTAACACTGTTCTAGAAGGTTCTACAATTAGCAGTTTAACCGGTAACAGGTGAAGTTATCAAGATTGAATATAAAAGGAATATCCACCAAAGGCTTAGTAAGCAAAGATGGGTTGTGGTTCACCACTTTGTGCCAAATTTCGTGAGAGAATTGTCAGTCAGTTACAAGACGGTGTTTCTCAGAGCAAGACTGCAAAGAACTTAGGTCTTTCATCATCTACAGTTCATAATATCGTGAAAAGATTCAGGGAGTCAGGGAAAATTTCAGTGCGTAAAGGCCAAGGGCAGAAACTGCTGCTGAATGTGCGTCACCATCGAGCACTCAGGCGGTATTGTTTGAGAAATCGTCATGCTACCGTGATGGACATAGCCACATGGGCTCAGGAGTACTTTGAAAAATCATTGTCACTCAGTACAATCCTCTGCTGCATCAAGATTCTATGTGCCAAAGATGAAAAAGACCATCCAGACTGCTAGCAATGAAAAGTGCAAAAACCAGCCTCTGTGATGGTATGGGGGGTGCATCAGTGCCCACGGCATGGGTGATACCATTGATGCGGAGGCTTATATTGGAATTTTGGAGAGACATATGCTGCCATCAAAATGACGTCTTTTCCCAGAAACTCCATGTCTATTTCAGCAGGACAATATTGGGCCTCATTCTGCACGAGTTACAACAGCGTGACTTCGGAGGCATAGAGTGCGTGTGCTTGACTGGCCTGCCTGCAGTCCAAATCTGTCTCCTATTGAAAATGCATGGCGCATCATGAAGAGGAGAATCGGACAATGATGACCATGGACTGTTGACCAGCTCATGTCTTGCATACAGCAAGAATGGGCAAAAATTCCACTTGAAAAACTGCAACAATTGATTTCTTCAGTTCCCAAACGATTACAAAGTGTAATTAAAAGAAAAGGTGATGTGACCCAGTGGTAAACATGCCTCTGCCCAACTTTTTTTGAGTGTGTTGCAGGCATCAATTTGTTTATATTCAACAAATAGAATTAAGTTCATCAGTGAAAACACTGAAAACCTTTTCTTTGTCCATTTGTCTCTTTAATAAAGGTTCAAGTGAATGAACAGCTTTTAGTTTTTGTTGCATTTTTCTGAAAATGGGGTTTGTAGGCCCTTACCTGACCCAGGTACATAGGTAAGAGCGCACACACACACACACACACACACACACACACACACACATTTTCAGAACTGCTTGTCCCATACAGGGTCGCGGGGAACCGGAGCCTACCCGGCAACACAGGGCGTAAGGCCGGAGGGGGAGGGGACACACCCAGGACAGGACGCCAGTCCATCACAAGGCACCCCAAGCGGGACTCAAACCTCAGACCCACCGGAGAGCAGGACTGCGGTCCAACCCACTGCGCCACCGCACCCCCCTAGGTAAGAGCAGTTTCCATAAATACCAACATCTGCCTCTTAAGCTGTTTGTCAGCTGTCATTTGTGCCTCATGTTAATGCTTTGGCTAAGTCGTGCTTCCTTCAGTTGAGAAACATTGCTAAACTAAGGCATATCCTATGTAAGCAGGATGCTGAGAAATTGGTTCATGCTTTTGTTTCAAGTAGGCTGGACTGTTGTAATGTTTTATTATCGGGTTGTCCATACCAGACTGTATCCAGACTACAACTGGTACAAAATGCTGCTGGAAGAATTGTCACTAGAACTAGGAAGTACGACCATATAACACCGGTACTGAAATCTCTGCATTGGCTTCCGGTTAAATTTAGAGTTGATTTTAAAATCCTACTTTTGATCTATAAGGCAGTACACGGTATTGCTCCGGCTTACCTTAGTGAGATTATTGATTCTTATATCCCAGGACGATATCTTTGTTCATTCGATGTAAGTTACCTTAAAGTACCTGTGATCAATAAGACCTCAAGAGGGTGTGCCTTTAGCTGCAGAGCACCTAAATTGTGGAATAGTCTACCAGTTACTGTCAGAAATGCCCCGTCTGTATCAGTCTTCAAATTCAGACTAAAGACTCACATGTTCACTCAGGCATATCACTGCGAAATTTAATTCCACTTGACTGTGTTTGTTTTTCCCACCTCTGCGTCAAAATGTATAAATCTTATTTCTTTAAGTTATAAATTACTAAAAATTTCTTCTTTTTGAGCATTGCCTCTACAGTAAGACCTGAGGAGGTCAGTCGGCCATTACAGAAGCACCCCATGCTGACTGAAGATAATGACCAACCGCCATGATGGACAGGACGTACCTTGCTGAAGTGGGAAATCAAGCTACCATAAAGCAACAATGCCATTATTAACTGTAATCTGATTTAGAAGTCCTATTTAATCTAGAGTGCCCAGGATGGGTGGGCAGCCACTGGCACTTGCACCCCCAGTGGTTTTTTTCTCCCTCAGCATTCAGTTGGGAGTTTTTTGTTCCTTTCGTCTATGGCCAGTAGGTATACTTATACGTTTTTAAAAGCATTTCTAATGTATTACACTAGTTCTGTAGTCAGCTATTCTTGTCTGTAGTCAACTGTCTTTGTTTCCTTGTCTGTATTTGTTTCTTTGCTCTATGTCAGTGTTCTGTGTTACTGCGTAAGACGAGCGCTCTATAAAAATGAATTTAATTGAATTGTTGTTAATGCTTTTAAACTTTCATGTATTGAGTAACATTAAATATTGCTTGAAATTTTCCCAAAATGTTATCTTTTTTACATTAACATCTAACTATATAACCCTGTATAGGGCAAGGTCAGTCATGAGAGTAAATCATGTACAGTTTGTGCAATAACCTCACTGGATGTTATCATACTGATTTCTTTAAAGTTTGATCAATATTTGCTACACAAGTGATTTTATGCATTGAAGCGATCCAAAGATTATCTTTACACCAAATAATCATACATATTTGTGGTTATTATGTTCATATTCAAGATTTCATATTCTCCCAGTGAGGCTGTCAAACAGGATAGGTGGCCGTTATTGGTGCTCTGTTACAATATGCTGTAAACCTCATCACACCCCCTATACAGGATTAAAGCCCATCTTAACAGTGAGTGGGAGTGTGAGTTTTATGCTTACAGAGTGGGAGCTGAATGTCTGTCAGCACTCAGTTAACGTGCCCTGTCACCCTCTCAGTGCTGCGGTGCTATCAAGGTCATCTCCAGATGCCAATTACTGGAAAGCCAATTAGTTTGTGCCCTTTTTCCAAAGCTCTCAAGGGTTCCCGGTATCCTGTAACGCCATCATGTAGGCCAGTAGGTGGTTCAGTGGTTAGAGCTGCTGTTTTCACATCAAAAGATCTGGATTCTATTCTTTGCTCCTGTTGTAGTGCTCCTGGTCAAGGTGTTGCACAGAGCGGACTGGAGACCTATTTGTGGATGCAATTGCGGGTGACGCAGCGGGTTCAGCTGATGCCCGCTGTGTGGTGGGTGTGGGGTTCCAGCCCCACCTCAGGTGCCCTGTGATGGACTGGTGTCCTACCCTGGGTGTGTCCCTCCTGGGCCCTGCGCCCTCCGTTGCCAGGTTAGGCTCTGGCTCACCGCGACCCCACTTGGGACAAGGGGTTGTTGACGATGGATGGATGGAATAACAAATGGACCTTGGATGGACTGGTGCACTAATCCACACTATGTGAGTTAAAAAATAAATAAAACAATAATAATCCTTAAAGGAAAAGGGGTCCTTGGACTGAGAACATTATTGCCTTGGGTTCATGCCTATACCTCTCGCTGTGTGCCGCTGTTCAGATAAAAGTTCACAATAAGAGCTGTCTGTCCATCCTTCTTCACCCCATCGGAACTCAGAGCACAGCATGCTACATCATTATTATTAAAAGGTATGCTACAGAGTGAGGTTCAAACTCATGTCTCTGCCATGTGGACATGGCAGAAGGTGCTCCTCTTATCAGGGTCTTATACTACAGTGCGGCGAGCTCCTGACATTTCCATTACCCTCTCCCCCCTTTCCATTTTTTTTGTGTTAATTACCTGTCTTGCTGAGATGAGGCCGAGTTGCATCTCCACATGAAACCACCCCTTGCACATATGAGTATGTTCCCCACCAAAGAGATGAAACCTGTGGGAAGGTAGAAGCTCACTAGGCCTATAATCCAACTGTTCAAAGGCAAAAGATGGGAGATGCTTTGCCCCTCAAATGGCCCCTTCATTCCGCCCTCACTCCTCCCCTTGTACTCCCCCAAGCAGGGGCTGCTTTTGTCCATGTAAACAGCACTAAAGGGAGGGAAAATGCAGAGGAGAGTAAACAGAGAGAACTAAATGGTTCCAGACTACTCTAATGTGTCAAAACATTTTGAGTAAACAGTCTCCGAGAGCTCTCCTGGGCAGCCTTTTAGTCAGCCACGCATTTCTCACAGTGTGTAGGGCCGGTAAAGAGCTGTCGACTCTCTCTCTGTACACTAGAGTTAAGGGCCCAGCATGAGGGAGTCAGGACCTGGAACTCACTGATTTCAATTGAGTCTAAGCCCTCCACTGCATTAGTGTTTATTGGCTCTCTCTTGTTATATTATAACACATGATATTAATTGCCAGGGTTAAGGACCTGGGTGCAACCACATCTGTTTGCTAACTGTGTGACTGCCGGACTTGATTGGCACTGTTTTAGTTAAACAGAGGGGGAAAAAGAAATATATTGCTATTACAGTAAACATTTCATAACATTTATACAGTAGTCCCCCTTATCCATGGAGAATATGTTCCAAGACCCCCAGTGGATGCCTGAAACTGTGGATAGTACCGAGCCCTATATATACTGTGTTTTTTTCCTAAGAAGAAGAAAAAAAATAAGGACCAATGCCCAGCTCCTTAGAAGTATAGATTTTTTTTTAAATAAAGTTTTTTTATTAGAAAGAAAAAAAGGGTTACTTGAACACAAGCACTGCAATACCTTGACAGTCGATCTGATGACCGAGACAGCTACTAAGTGACTAATGGGCGGGTAACATATATAGGTGGTCCCCAACTTATGATGGGTTACATTCCGCAAACCTTTCATAAGTCGAAAATATTGTAAGTTGAAAATGCATTTAATATACCTAACCTACCAAACATCGTAGTCCAGCATGTGCGCGATGGCCATTATGGGCTTGTCGCCTTCATGCTGGGCAATTATCTTGAGTTTCTGCTGAAGAGAAATTGCCCTCCTCTTCTTTTTCCCAGCAGCAGTAGACACAGACGGGCGTTTCTGTTACATTATGGATGTACAAAACACAAGCGCATGGCAGACTGAGAGATGCGAATCACTGCAACCGTCTAGCATCTCAAGAGAGTATTGCACCGCATATCGTTTGCCCAGGAAAAAACATCAGGACTCAAAATTCAAAGTTTCTATTGAATGTCTGTCACCAGCTCACCATCGTAAATTCCAAAAATTGTAAGTCAAAGCATTGTAAGTCGAGGAGCATCTGTAGAGTGTGGATATGCTGGACAAAGGAATGATTCATGCCCCGGGCGGGACGGCATGAGATTTCATCACGCTACTCAGAACGACAAGCAATTTAAAACTTATTAATTGTTTATTTTTGGAATTTTCCATTTAATATTTTTGGACCGCAGTTGACCCCAGGTAACGTAACTGCGGATAAGGGAGGACCACTGTATAGTATTAATATTCTGGTACAAATTTGTTGAAGTTACACATTAGAAATAAGCACTGAAGCTGCAAAACGAATACAAAAATGTAAAATGTTTAAAAATAATAGGTTGGGTCACGAATATGTTTGGCATTAATGCATATGTAGTTATGAGCAAGATCCCTTTAGCAAATATGGACCAAACATAATGCAGTCTTTGAAATACCCCAGCCTTGTACACATATGTTGATGATGATCATGATGATGTAGCTCCTTTGAACCCTGCTCTCCATTATATTACCAGATGCATTTCAGTTTTGCTGCCCATTTTCCACCTCTCACCAAAAAAATATACAAAAAATAAATAAATAAAAATGCAAAATTACATCTCCACATATCTTGACATCCATCCAGAGCAGACATTGTAAGGCAGATCTTTTCAATTACCTGAATTACTTTTGACAAAGAGAGTAGTCCCACATCTGTGTATCTACCTGCTAGAGGCGTAATTAAATGTTTACAGCAACGGCATTAATAGAGTTGAGCTCCATGCCACCCACAGTAATTGGCAGCTTGTTTCACCCAAGAGGAGTCTTGGTTTCTGTAGTGGAGGCCCTCTTGGCAGGAGGAGCTGTTGTCCTACAGTACAGTTGCTGTGTCGCTGTTGGCACAGCAAGAGCCTCAGCAGGAAGCGGGAATGACACAGCCATTAAGCCATGCGCACACATACCACACATACACACATTGTAGCCCCACACCACCAGCAACAGTACACTAGTTTAAGTGAAAAAAAAGAACATCAAGTCGGCTAAGAGCAGACACACACACACACTCACATATAAGTACACGTCCACACTGGTTGCTATAGACACAAAATAAAACTGAAGAAACTAAGTGCTTTTGGACAAGGTATTGGTTGCTGTCTGGATGTGCGAAAGTAGATGCCAAGAAGAAGCGATCCCACGGAGTGGCCTGCAGCTTGCACTACCACTCACACTCACAGGATCGTCTGTCAGCACTGTGTTCCCACATCGCCCTCACACCCAGCTCATTTCCAAAAGAAGAGTGTAGGAGTGAAATGTTTCTTTTCAGCTGTGGGAAGATGAGCATCTTATGCATTTAGAGAAGGTTGATGGCATGAGGTGAGTCCTCACCAAACAGCCAGCCAGGTCACAGAGAGCATCACAGAAGGTTGCTGGAGGTCGCCACCCTTCTCTTGTTCTATCTTGTACTCCTCACATGTGCACCAAACATCTATTCTGCTTTTAATTTTTTTTTTTTAGTGCCATAACAAATAGAATGCAGTAAAGGTAATTATCAACTATTCAGAGCTAACATACAAGTCTACCATTTTAAGAGATCTTGAGGAAAAGCATTGGCTTCGTGAGTTAACATTAAGTGTAATTCAACATTTCCTTGGCATGTGCTTCAAACAAATGTGTGGATATTCATATACAATATTTACATGTAAATATATCAACATAATATGTTTATTGCATAATCTACAATATTATTATGTTTATTAATTCAGGAGATACATTTTGCACTGCATGGTATTATTATTATTATTATTATTATTATTATTATTATTATTACATAACTATTTTTTTTGTTTGTTTGTTTTTTTTTTTTGTTGGGGGGGGGGGCGCAGTGGGTTTGGCCAGGTCCTGCTCTCTGGTCGGTCTGGGGTTCGAGTCCTGCTTGGGGTGCCTTGCGACGGACTGTTGTCCCATCCTGGGTGTGTGCCCTCCCGCTCCAGCCTTACATCCTGTGTTGCCGGGTTAGGCTCTGGTTCACCGTGACCGCGCGGGGCAAGCGGTTTTAGACTGTGCGTGCATGTGTGCGTGTGTACGTGAGTGTATATATTTTTTTGTTCTTTTTACTGAGGTCAACCTCAGTAAAAAATCAGTCTAGGTCATTAGAACAGATGGCACATCTGATATTCGATAGCATGACTTGGCAGTGGGTTCAATTTGCCATGTGGTAATTGATGCATGCAGACAGGGATTACAACTCAGGGCATCATAGGGCATTTGTACCACCTAAAGTTTAAACGTATAATGGATAAACAAACAACTAAATGCATAAAAGCACACGTTCAGAATGCAGGCCGGCTTCACTGCAACTTGCTGGCACTGACTGCACTCCTTCATACCTTCCTTCAAATAAAGCAACTGATGATGAAGCTGTTTAACCAGCAATGTCACCTTGGCACCAGTGTAAATTAATTTAAGGTTTCATCATTTTACAGGGAGTTGAGAGTGTGGCACAGTGGAGCTACAACACGTGACAATGTCCAGACTCATTTCAGTTATTCATTATTGTTATTATTCCTTATTCATTTAACACCCCAGCCAAGCCCCTTCGCTCGTCTACTTCTGTTTGCTTGGTGGTCCCGCGCACAAAAGGAAAAGCTCGGAGGTTCTCGGTTCTGGGTCCGTTGTGGTGGAATGACCTTCTCCTGTCACTCAGAACTGCAGAAACTCTGTCTGTTTTCAAGAAGGGTCTGAAAACCTACCTTCTCCAGATCTACTTTGCCCAAGATCTCTTCAGATCATCTATGGCATAACCGTTCACGCATCGTAACTCCAGAAGCATCCCCAGATGCAACCTTTATTCAGCCATTACTCTGGTATTGTACTGCTCATTTGTGTATCTGATAATATTTAATTTAAAAAATTCAAAAATTCAAAAAAAATTAAAAATTTTAAAATTTTAAAAAAAAATTGTGTGGCTGTCGGGATTTGTCTGTGTCTTATGCGCCTACTTGAACGATGAACCTCAGTGCAGCAAGTGGTAGGTAACGAATTAGGTTTGCTTGAGACTTTCATGTCTGCAGCTATGTCTCCTTCTCTTAATGTAATGCATAAATTGTACTTTTACTGAGATGTATGTCGCTTTGGACAAAAGCGTCTGCCAAGTGAATAAAATGTAAATGTAGATGTAACGGCTTTGTATCAATTAAGCAGAATGTACCAATCTATGTATCAATATAAAACTGGAAAATTTACATGCAGCCTTCTTGCATTTCACCTGAGGTAAAAATAAATGGCCAAGAAAGTTATGAAATATCAGCAGTGCCAAACCTGGAGTTCTACCCCTTCACATGATGCTTCTTTCCAAAGCGATTTCAGATCATTTACACAAGTAGGCATTTGTACTGAAGCAGTTCAAGGCAGGAACTTTGGTCAGGGGTGGCAGAGTGCAATTCAAACCTGCAACTTTTGAGGTCAAAGGCAGCAACACTAACCACATACATTTTCTCGTTTAGCCAACAGTTTTCTCTAAGGCAACTTACTATGTGAGGTTTGTACACTAACCACTGTGCCCCCTGCTATCCATAGACAATCTTAGTACAGGAAGGGAAGTTCACAGAGCTTCAGTGGTGCAAAAATAATAAGTTCAAGCATGTCTAGAGTTTCTCACAGCAGCCTTAAACCTACTGATACTTTGGGGTTCCACGACCAAGAGCCTGAGCCATGTGTTCTATTGTCTGAGGATCACTAGCCTTTCAGCAACCCTGAAGTCTATTAAATCATGTTAGAAAGAGCCCCACATGTGTCATCAGAAATGGAAGTGTGCAGGGGGAGGGACGAGTGAATCAGCTGACCTTGACTAAGGCAAAACCACATTGAAAGAGATCTGCATTTTCAAATTCCTAGTAACATTTCTGGAACCTGAATGAATAATCAGCCAGGATAACTTGTGCATGTGAGTGTGGGCCTCCAATATACTGCTGACACATGGCAGATTATTTGACTCATTCATAAAAAAATATGTTTACAATAAATGACAGTGCAGAAATTTAAGGAACAACATGGTCAGAGAAAGCAGTTTGAGAATATTACTGATTATCTCTGATTCGTTCCCCTGAGCACATCATATAAACAGTGTTCAGTGCAGACTACTCCTTAAATATATACAATATATACGTGAGTGTGTGTGTACACATATATACACAGTTTAAGAAGAACAGTGGGGCCATGTATACCCCTGTCAATGAATTAATGTTGCCTAATTGTTCTCTTTTCACTTTTGTTCTATATACCTTGTATGCTCGCTCATACTGTGGCAGTTGCTCTGGGTGAGTTACCACAAGATGTGTGTTGAATGCGTTGTTCAAGGTGGCATCATCACTTGGTAGATGTCATAGTTGTAGGAGTCACTTGGAAGATGAGAAACTTTAGTAGCTGTCATTATCGCTAAAAGAAATTACACAACTCATATTTACAATGCTTCATTACGAATGTTGCGAAGGGCTTGCCATGATGCCATATTTGGGGCACCATTTGATCCATGCTGGGGTCTGGGGTGGGACTTTAATTTGGGGTTTGGGGTAGGTTCAGTTTAGAGACTGGGATAGAGTTAGTGATGTTGGTGGAATCAAACAGTGTGGGGGTTGGGGCTAGATCTGAACAGGGGAAGGATGGGAGTGGGGCTTAGGCTGACACTGTGCTGGAACAGGGTGGGGCAGGTCTGAGGAAGGATTGGGGCGGCATCTGGGAGACAGCACTACTGACTAGAACCCATGACCTTCTGATTGCAAATAAACAGCTCTAACCACTATGCCCCCGATTGCAGGCATCAGCTATTATTTATATGAAGGAGCACCCGACTTAAAGCAGAGGTCCATGTTGCTTCCAGTTTTTAGTCAGTCAATCAGTTAAGGGTTGATTTGTGAAATTAAGCAGCTCAACTGGGTGATTTTTTTCCTTTTTTGAAAGTTCTCTCAGGTTTAATTGATCAAATTCCCTCCCAACACAAGACTGCATCAGATATTCCATCCGAATAGCATGGGAGGCCTTTGTTCACTTGCTGACCGAGCTTTCAGAGCAGCAGTTGTGTCCTGTCAGTTAATGTTTGTGTGTTCCTGTTCTGTCTGTAGTGTTTGCTCTTGTTCTAATGCGCCTTGCACACCTCAGCTTATCTGTTCTGCTAATGCATCACCAACATTCATGCACCACTAGCTGTAATTAATGCAAATGCATGAGACATGAAAGGAAATGCACCGGAAGGTAAAACCCTGATCTTAATAAGTTGGGAACACAAAGTGTGTGTTAAACACTACAAGCCTGCGCCAAAATTCACTCAGGGTTGTGTTTTCTAAACCCGTTTTTTTCCAGCCATCTTCCAGCTCTTCATTATTCCATTTTTGTCTATTGCTGACCAACAAAAATTGCTGCTGTTTTGGGCGACAGATTTCCCATCTGGGCCTTAAAATGCATGAAACCAGAAAGTTCATCATGATCCTCTGGTGACACAGAACTTTAATAGTTTCTGAGAAACCTTACCGCTGAGTTTGTCCACGTCAAAAGTCACATCCTCAAGGGCGTAAAAACTCAGATTCGGTAGGATAATCTTTATGTTTATTCATTTGTGTCACACTTTTCTGTAAAGCAATTTAGTGTTTAGCTACTTACTGTCATGATTCTCACAAAGACTGGCAAACTTTATTTAGAAGAAAGAAATGAAGTTCTTTAAGTCTGTGGGAGCAGGAAGGAGTGGTGCCATGGTTTAGTGACTATGTGATGGTACAGTGATTCAGTGAAGAAAGATGGTGTTATGGTTTGGTAAAAGTGTGATGGTTATGTGGTTTGGTGAAGATGTGATGGTATGATTTGGTGAAGATGTGGAGGTTTAGGATATGGAGACATGGGAGCTTGGAGAAGTGTAGACTTCAACAACGGCAAAGTTGGAAGCCCAAGGATCTGACGGATCGGCTCAGGATGGGGAAACAGAAGTACCCAAGAAGCTCAGAACCAGGGATGGATGACACAGTCGCCAAAACAGATGCAAGTAAACTGGCTGCTAACTTCCTCACTTCTGCATAGAATTCTGCTACCCAGCAGCTGTCTTTCATTCTTTTAAAGGCTTGTCTGATTGAGCGATTGAATCCAGGTGTGCTTAGGTCTGCTAGGTTGTTCAGTGTCTGCTGGGGAACTGATCCCAGAGGAGTGTGACATTTAGACCAATCTAATAAATGAATGAATGGATAAAACCTGATTAATCTTAGAGGAAAATTCCACTTGGCTGCAGCAGCACATGACACATATATAGACATATAGCACGCATATAGTATACATGCATACAGACAGAGATAAACAAACAAGAATTTTCATACACAAGAGAGGACAGAGTGAAGTGAGGTGGTGGAGAGTGTAGAGAGATAGCACAGTACCACTCAGTCATTAAGAGATCATTAGAAGGTAATTTATATCAATTTACATAGCTGGGTACTGTATACTGTAGTAATAATGTCAAAATAATGCAGTGGTGCGGTGGGTTGGACTGGGTCCTCCTCTCTGGTGGGTCTAGGGTTCGAGTCCTGCTTGGGAGCCCTGCGGCAGACTGGCGTCCCGTCCTGGGTGTATCCCCTCACCCTCCGGCCTTACGCCCTGAGTTGCCAGGTAGGCTCCGGTTCCCCGCGACCCTGTATGGGACGAGCGGTTCAGAAAATGTGTGTGTGTGTGTGTGTGTGTGTGTGTGTGTGTGTGTGTGATACACTGTACTCAAGTAACAATGTTGGAAATTGGAGTCTGGGTGCTAAAATCCCATTTGAAAGAAATCATTTTTAGAATGAAAAAAGGGTCCGCACTCTCAGACTCAGTAAATTAATTTGTACAATAAATTGAGGCTTCCACCTCCACAACAAACAGCAGTGTGGGGTCTGGGTGTCAAAAAATTGATGCGGTTGTGAAGCGACTCTTCAACTCCAAGAACGCTCGCTGTGCCTTCTCAGCCCGAGTTAGGCAAGTCTCCATACCTGCTGTAAGGGCAGTGAGGGGGGCAGTGATGGAGCTGAATCCCTTGATGAACCTCCAACAGAAATTGGCAAAACACATGAACCATTGCAGGCCCTTCAAAGTTGTCGGTTGTGGCCAGTCAATCACTGCTCGGACCGTCTCCGGATCCATGACCACACCTACGTTGCTCAGGATGTAGCCCAGGAATGGCACTCTCGACTGGTGGAACAGACATTTCTACCCCTTGACACAGAGGTGGTTTTGCAGGAGCCATTGTAACACTGTC
The DNA here is from genome assembly GCF_900964775.1 of Scleropages formosus. NCBI lineage: Eukaryota > Metazoa > Chordata > Actinopteri > Osteoglossiformes > Osteoglossidae > Scleropages > Scleropages formosus. The sequence goes on from NC_041811.1 coordinate 5,298,063, forward strand.
CTTATCTGACGGACATGCTGGTGGTTCCAGGAAGGAGGTAAATAGCGCAGTCCCACGGTCAGTGCGAGGGAAGGACTGCTGCCTGGGCTTTACTGAACATCTCGCTTAGGTCTTGATATTTGAAATGAATCACCACCACTGGTGTATCTGTGACAGTTTCAACAGAGGTGACCCAAAAGGGAAGCAACAGGCAGGAGAGTTCGCATTGCAGCCCCCAGGAAGCCAGGTCCCCGCTACTCCAACAGAACACTGGATCATGTAGGGCTACTCAAGTGAAACTCAAAATGATCAGTGTGTCAGATGATGTGACCAGATGAAACATGAGCTCTTCACAGTGACAAGCCCTGACTAACATGTGTAAGAATTCTAGATGAGTAGATGAGTCCACTAGTTCGGTTCCTATTGGCTGGGCATCAAGGCAAATGACCCACAATTTTATGTCACAGGACCGCCTGGGTATACCGTGTGCGCTAGGAAAGCTGGCCAGCACATATTTCTACTCTGTTCTCCGTCCACTTCAGAGTCACAGACATGGTTAGTTGCAGTTTACTAACCTTGGGTTTCGGGTTAGCCTTAGGTGGTGGCAGGCAAGTTGGGCAGGTCACGTGGAAACGGCCAGAGATTCCACAGTAGAGGCACATGTGGTCACGGCAGCGGTGCTGTCTCTCGTTGGGATCCAGCCAGCCTCAGTCGATCTACATCAGTTTAGGAGCCTGCTTGGTGGGGCAGGGTTCTGGTGGGGGCATCCATAGGCGAGGAGTCGATGGTTATCGCTGTTTCCACAAAGTGGTCGAAGGTCCAATCCTCCACTTGGTAGGCGAGCTCTGCCTGGATCCAGGGGTGGAGCCCGTTCCCGAAGCTGGCTAAGAGGGAGGCAGAGTTCCACTTGCTTTGTTCAGCTAGGGTCTGGAATTCCAAGGAGTATTCAGCGATCAAGCAGTTACCCTGTTGGATCTTCTCCAGGCGGTCACTGGCGGCTCAAGTGGAGAGCGGATGTTCGAACACTGCCTCAAGGCATCTCTTCAAAGCTTTGTAGGTGGAGGGGGCGGGGGACTTCCACCCGGCCATGGCCCAGTGCGGTGGGAGATCAGGTAGGCAATCTTAGTTTTGTCCGCTTGATAGGTTCGTGGAGAGTTAGTGAACACAAGCTTACAAAGCATTACGAAGCCCTGACAGCTGTCCAGCGCTCCGTCATACTTATCCAGGTTGGCGAGATGGGGGGTCTTGGTTGGAGGGCCCATCATCACTGAGTCTGGCGATTTGCATGGCTTTGGTGCCACGGCAGTAGTGGGGATCCCAGCGGATTACGCGATCCCAGTGGTCTGAAACACTTCTTCCATCTCCTGGAGGGTTTCCTCCATCTGGTGCAGGGACTGATCATGTGAACTCAGCAGGGCACCATGTGAGGAGACAGCATGGTGTAGCTGGTCAAGCATCGCTGAGTCTGTACACGAGGCGGAACCTTCTGTCATGTTGAGTGTAGAAGATTAGGAGAGCAGACTCAAATGTTGGTGCTTAAGTCGCTTTATATGTATCACACAAGGGTTGCACCCACAGAATGGAACAAAACAGAGAGCCTCAGAAGATAGGTGAGGAGAATGTCTTTCAGTTGGTGGTTCCGCGGCCAGGTGCGTTGGAGTGGGTGCTTTTATACTGCGTCTCAGGGGCTGTCACCAGGGGAGTCATGGTGGTCATATTGTTGTCCGGCAAGCAGTTGTTAGGCATGCAGTCATCGGGTGCACGCCAGGAACGCCAGTGACACTTATTTTCCAGCTATTTCTAATCCAATATCAGGCCTTCAGGTAACACAACACGAGAAAAATGGTATTAATACATCTGTGTAAAAATGGAGCACACAATAATATTACGCTCCATAACTGTCTCTACCTCCTTACTGCGAAGGAATCTGTTTTTTCTTGCATTCATCATTATCTGTCTTCCATTTATTTTCTACTCTTGCTCAGGTCCCACATATTATTCATTTGATTTTTGTTGCAGTTCCGTCTGCTTGTAAAGTGTATTGATTTAATTTTTAATGCAGTGAGGACATTATAGACGAATGGAACTGATGAGCTGCGCTTCGGAGGCAGTCCAGCACATCAAGCATAGATGAATTCAAAAAAGCTCTGATATCATGATATAATTGTGTTACTAATGTCTGCTTTAACAAGAAGTGAAAAATGCTGTAGTATTTTTTCTTTTTTTTGGTTAATGTGCAAATCTTCAAGCCCTTCACTTTGTAAGCATGACCTTGTGTGAACTGCTTGGTTAGTGCTGTCACATTACAATGATCTGCATTCAAATCCTCACTCCTGATGTAATACCTTTAAGCAGAGTGGCCTGAACTGTCCCAGGAAGACCCACAGATTATAAAACCAGATCAACTTCTAATTACCTGGGATAAAAGACAAGCAACAAAACAGTAATAATAGCAAGTTGAATTGGGGTACAAGCAGCAACTTATGTGAAGGAGTCTTCTTCATGCCTTGTCACACACAGGATCATATTTGGAACCTATTATATTTTTTTATAGAGCGCTCTTCTCACGCAGTGACACAGAGCGCTTTAACACAGACATGAGGCAAGAAAAACAGATACAAACAAATAAGACGGTCAACTAATGGATACCATAATGAAGAACTTGTTATAGAACTATAAGTATACCTACTGGCCACCGGGGAAAGGAAGAAAAACTCCCAACTGAAAGTTGAGGGAGAAAAAACCTCTGGGGGTCCACGGGCCAGTGGTAGCCCACCCCTCCTGGGCATTCTAGAACATAACAATTTGTAAGCCAGTGTTTAACAAGTAATTATAATGTTGGTGAATGGCATCTTGGATCCCCGACTCGTCATGGAACGTCTCAATCGTCACGGCAGATGGACATCATCCTCTGTCAGCATGGGATTCGTCTGTCACCACTGGCCAGCCTCCTCAGGTCTTATGTAGCAAGGTAGTGCTCAACGAGAAGATAGGACAGAGTTAGTAATTTGTTACTTAAGTAAATTTAAAATGCATTTTTGTAAAGGTGATCAAATGAATAACCAAGGCAGGTTGAATTACATTATCGTCCTGGGATATAAAGATTAATGATCTCACAAAGGTAAGCCAGAGCAATGCCATGTATTGCCTTATAGATCAAAAGTAGGATTTTATAATCAACTCTATAAGAGACCAGGAGCCAATGCAAGGATTTAAGTACCGGTGTTATATAGTCATACTTCTTAGTTCTAGTAACAATTCTCGCAGCAGCATATTGTACCAACTGTAGCCTGGATACAGTCTGGTACGGACAACCCGACAATAAAGCATTACAGTAATCCAGCCTGCTAGAAACAGAAGCACGAACCAGTTTCTCAGAATCCCGTCTACAAAGGAATCGCCGCAGTTTAGCTATGCTTCTTAACTGAAGAAAGCACGGCTTAGTCAAAGCATTTACATGCGATACAAATGACAGCTTTCCATCCAGCAGGACACCCAAATCCTTGACACAATCAAGGTAAGGCTTGAAGGTAATACCATTTGTTGTAAAGATTGACGTGATTGTGTCGAGAGTTTTAGCATCACCACCCACCACAAGTACCTCTGTTTTACTGGCATTTAGAGATAAAAAAAAATTACTCATCCATAATTTTATACTGGTAAAACAATTAGTTAACGACACCACATGTGATGGATCATCAGGCTTGAACGATGCATAAAGCTGTGTGTCATCGGCATACGAATGGAAATTAACATTGTGCTTGCGAATAATATCACCCAGTGGTAACATATAAAGTGATAAAAGTAATGGACCCAACACGGAGCCCTGTGGCACACCATACTGAACCGTAGTAGAGATGGACGGGGTGCTGTCATCGGATTTCAATACAAATTGTTCACGGTTTGCTAAATACGATTCAAACCACTTCAGAACAGTACCTCTTAGTCCAGCCAGGTTTCCAAGTCTACTCAGTAAGATACTATGGTCAACAGTATCAAACACAGCACTCAAGTCAAGTAACATAAGAATAGAGCTCTAACCAGCATCAGAAGAAATGAGAATATCATTAACAACACGTGTAAGTGCGGTTTCAGTGCTGTGACCAGTGCAGAAACCAGACTGAAATTTTTCAAATATATTATGGTGATTAAGATATTTTACAATTTGGGACGCTACAATTTTTTTTCTAGAATTTTGGATAAAAACAGTAAATTGGAGATCGGTCTATAATTACATGGGTTATTACAGTCCAGATCCGATTTCTTTAGTAGGGGTCTAATAACGGCAATTTTAAGGGCTTTTGGAACACAGCCATTTAGTAACGACGTATTAACAATATTAACAATAGGTTCTGCAAGCACGGAAACTGCAGCTTTCTGTAATTTAGTGGGGATTGGGTCTAAAGGATAGGTAGTACTTTTCATAGAGCGAATTAGCGCGCTAATTTCTTCTACAGTTATTACGTCGAAGTTACTGAAATAGTGCGGACAACTAATATCATCGTCAGAAGCGCTTATGTTTGCTAAAAGCAAACTAGAAGGCACTATGGATTTGCGAATATTCACTAATTTATTATTGAAAAACTACATAAATTCATCATTAGTAATGATAGCAGAAATACATTGTTTATCTTTGTGTTTACCAGTTAAGTAAGCGATGGTATTAAACAGGAAGCGAGGGTTCTTGTGATTTTCATCAATTAACTTTGGGTAGTATTCGGATCTGGCATGAAAAAGTGCCTTTTTATATTTTTTCAGACAATCAGACCAGGCTACATAATAAACGTTTAGTGTAGTTGAACGCCATTTACGCTCTAATTTACGACATTCTAACTTTATTGCACGAGTTGATTCGTTGAACCATGGCGAGTTTCTTATATTTCGAATAAGTTTAGTTTTTGGTGGAGCAGCAGAATCAAGGGCGAATTTTACCACCGAATTATAATCTAGAGCCATCTAATCAATATCTACACTCGTTCCAAAATCCGCGCTACTAATATGATTAACCCATGAATTACTGTTGTTATTGACCAGGTTGGTTGTATATAAATGGTTTCTCCAGGACATTTATCCAGACATTTACCTAAAGATGGGTCACTCAGTCTCCCAGATCCGTGCTACGAACAGATTCAAGGAGAGATGGAAAAGAACGGAACCATTAATTAAAAGGCTGAATTGGAGGCATTTCCATTACCTTTGGCAGCATGTGAGGAATGGCACTTTGGTCACTTCTCTCTACATAAAGTTCAAGACATTGTGAAAGGCACCTTTTTTTTGTCTTTTTGTGACATTTGCCAGATTCCCAGCTTTAACTGAGAGTTGGAGTGGTTATGGAGAACAGAATCATCACACCAAAGGTAATCCATGTAAATTATTTTGTTTTCCTTCTAATCTGCTGGTCTATTTACATCAGAAGTATGATAGACACTTCTTGCTGTCCTTCCTGATTTCTTCACATTTTGAATTTTCTCTTCACACTCATCAAAACAGTACTGAAAACAAGCATTAAAATACTAATTGTAAAAAAAATACATTACATTCATGGCACTTGCAGCATTCATGGCTTGGATTTGCAAACAAAGATTTCGGAAGGGGGCTGTCCACAACTGTTGCAAGCTCGCTGGTGGCTGGCGAGGCCAATGCGGGACAGGCAGGCCTGGCCGCATCGGCTGTGAGGAAAAGTCTGTTTTGGTTTTGGTGCTGCAGTGTCGTGTTTTCTTCATCTCCGTTTGTCCTCAAGACCAGACCTGCGTGCATTCTCAAAAGAGGAGACAGCCTGGTGAATGGTGTGTCTCCAGGCCTTGCAGTCGAAGGCTGGAGCAGACGATTGGCAGTGGTCAATGTAACAGCCACAAAGGGATTTCTTCAGAGAGTCCTTGTACCTCTTCTTCGGTGCCCCTCTGTCACGGTGGCCAGTGGTGAGTTCATCATATAGCACAATCATGGGCAGGTGATGATCTTCCATCCTGGAGATATGCCTAACGCGGCTGCATCTTCAACAGCATAGCCTCGATGCTGGTGACTTCTGCCTGTTCAACGACTTCAGTGTTAGTGATGAAGTCATTCCAGTGGATGTTGAGGATGGTGCGGAGGCAGCGCTGGTGGAAGAGCTCAAGGAGTCGCAGGTGGTAATGGTAGGAGACCCATGACTCAGAGCCATACAGGAGGGTTGTCAGTACGATGGCTTTGTACACAGAAATCTTTGTGCCTTTCTTCAGATGCTTGTTGTTTCAGACTCTTTTGTACAGTCTACTGAATGCACTGCTTGCCTTTGCCAGTCTGTTTTCAATCTCTTTGTTGACCTTGGCATCTGAGGAGAGGATGCACACCATTTAGCTGAACTAGTGGAGTGTCTTCAGCTCAGAATCAGAATCAGAATCAGAATGAGCTTAATTGCCAAGTATGTTTACACATACAAGGAATTTGTCTTGGTGACAAAAACTTCCACAGCACAGACAGAATGACAGTGACAAGACACAGAGAATAAAAAAAGTATAAGTGAATAAAAAAAAAACATAGAAAAATATAAAAAATACACAATATACAAAATAGACACTAGACATTATATGTATGTACAGGTATGTTATATACAAATGTAAGGGAATGTAAATAAAAGGTATGGTGTGTTAAATAAATATAAGTATAAACAGTGTTGTGTATTGCACATGTTTATTGCCCAGTGAGGGCATTTAACTGTTCATGAGGTAGATGGCCTGAGGAAAGAAACTTTTCTTGTGCCTGGCTGTTCTGGTGCTCAGTGCGGCTAGATGGCAAAAGTTCAAAGAGGAAGTGGCCTGGATGTGAGGGGTCTAGAATGATTTTGCCAGCCCTTTTACTTACTCTGAATGAGTACAGTTCTTGGAGCGTGGGGAGGGGTGTACAGATGATTCTTCCAGCAGTCCGGACTACCCGCTGTAATTTCCTGAGGTCTGATTTTGTAGCTGAGCTGAACCAGACAGTTATACAGGTGCAGAGGACAGACTCGATGACCGCAGAGTAGAACTGCACCAGCAGCTCCTGTGGCAGGTTGAACTTCCTCAGCTGGCGAAGGAAGTACAACCTCTGCTGGGCCTTCTGCACAATGGAGTCTATGTGGAACTCCCACTTCAGGTCCTGTGAGATGGTGGTACCCAGGAACCTGAATGACTCCACTGTTACCACAGTGCTGTTCATGATGGTGAGTGGGGGTAATGCTGGGGTTTTTCTCCTTAAGTCCACAATCATCCCCACTGTTTTGAGCGTGTCCAGCTCCGGGTTGGAAGCTCTGACTTACCAGTGGTGATGTGTGGAGGGTGATAATCTTAACTTCTGTCTTCTTCAAGCTGACTTCTAGTCCGAAGAGCTCAGCAGCTTCTACAAAGCAGGACATTATACGCTGCAGAGCTGTCGCCATGTGGGAAACAAGGGCAGCATCATCAGCGAAGAGTAGTTTAGTTTAGCACCATAATCATTATTACTTGTTACACTGACTTACAACTGTTACTTTCTAGAATGGCCCATGGACCCCAAGAGGTTTTTTTTTTCCCTCAACCTTTAGCCTTTAGTTGGGAGTTTTGTTCCTTTCCCCGGTGGCAAGTAGGAATACTTATAGCTCTATTAAAGTACTTCATTATGGTAGCCATTAGTCGGCTGTCTTCTTTGTTTGTATCTGTTTTTCTTGCCTTATACCTGTGTTAAAACGCTCTGTGTCACCGCATGAGAAGTGTGCTCTATAAAAATAAATTGAATTGAATAGTTCTTGGATGAAATGCGCCACAATCTTGGTGTGGGCCTTTAGTTGCCTGAGGTTAAACAGCCTGCCATCAGTGTGATATCAACTTTAGACACTGTCCTTGTCATCAGGGTCTACTGTGGACCTTTGAAGCATCATGCTCAAGAAGATCGTGAAGAGAGTTGGCATGAGGGTGCAGCCTTGCTTTAAACCATTGTGTATTGGGAAGGGCTCTAAGAGGTCATTGTTGTGTCTGACTTTGCCACACTGGTCTTCACGTAGCTGGAAGAGGAACTTTGAGGAACTTTGAGGGGCATCCTAGTCATTCCATGATTTTCCACAGACCTTTTCTGTTCACAGTGTTGAAAGCTTCGGTAAGGTCGACAAACGTCGTGTACAGTCCCTTGTTCAGTTCCTTACATTTCCCTTGGAGCTGCCTGAGAACAAATACCATGTCGGTGGTGCCCCTATTGCTCTGAAACTACATTAGCTCTCTGGGAGGAGTTCTTCTGGAATAGTGGGTACCAGTCTGTTCAGGAGTACTCTTGCAAGAATTTTCCCTGTGACAGAAGGTAGAGTTATCCCCAATAATTGGAGCACTCTGACTTTTCCCCCTTGTTCTTGTACAGGGTAACAATGATTATGACACAGAGGTCCTGAGGTAGTTTGCCTTGTTCTCAGCAGCAGACAAAGAACTCATGGATTTTGGTGTTTAGTGCTGGGCCCCCATGCTTCCAAATTTCAGGTGAGATTCCATTGATTCCTGCTGCCTTGCCACTTTTCAGCTGCTTAATGGCCTTGACAGTTTCTTCTATGGTATGGATCTTGTCCAGTTCTGTTTTCTCTGGCAGTAGTGGGATGTGATGGATTGCTGAGTCTTGGACTATGCAGTTGGAATTGAAGAGAGTCTGGAAATGTTCCGACCACCGGTTCAGGATGAACGCCTTGTCTGTGAAGAGAATTTGGCCGTCTGCACTGCACAAGGGACTCTGGACCTGGTGCAAAGGGCCGTACACCACTTTCAGGGCTTCATAAAGCTCTCTGTAGTCACTGATGTCTGCACAAAGCTGAGTTTTCTCTGTAAGGTTGGTCCACAACTCATTCTGAATCTCTCAAAACTTGCGCTGGGGGCTGATGCATATGAGGCAGAAGGCTGCTTTCTTATCTGGACATCCTTGCAAGGTGTGCATAGTGGGTGGATCTCTTCCTTGCCAGCAATTCTTTGTTTTGATTCTCTGATTATTTTCATCAATCCAGTTTTTGTTCTTCTTTGTGGAAAACTCTAGGACTGCTTCAGAGGTCTGCAGAATGGTGGTTTTTAGATGTTCCCAAAGTGCTTCTGAAGAGGGGGCTGTGGGGTAACCAGGATCCTCAAGCCTTGATTGAAGGTTTACCTAGAAGTCAGCTTTCACTTCAGCTGACTGGAGGTTGCCAACCTGAAGCTTCTTCCTTGGAGCCCCTCTCCTCATTGGCTTGGGTTTGAAGGGGAGACAAAGTTTGCAACGCACAAGATTATGGCCCATCTGACACTCTGCATTGGGCATTTCACGGGTGAGTAAGAAGTTTGAAGACGGTTGTCTTCAGACTGTCTTTCTGCTGGAAAATGGTGTTAGTAATAGCGAGTTGCTGCTCCGTGCATAACTCTAACAGGAGACGCCCAGTGTCGTTGCAGTTTCCAACACCATGTCTGCCAAGTACTCCTTTCCAGGCTTCTGAATCTTTGCCTACTCTGACACTGAAGTTGCCAAGGATGATGACCTTGTCGTCTGCAGGGGCATTCTGTGTAAGGTTGGGCAGATTAGTGTATAACTTGTCCTTTACTGCAGGATTCACATGAAGAGTTTGGGCGTACGCACTAAGAGTGTAGCATGCTGCTTGTTCTGAAGTGGGAGGCGCATGGAGATGATGCAGTTGCAGTGACCTGCTGGCAGGTTTTCAAGTCTGGAGAAAATGAAGTTCCTGACCATAAAGCCAAAGCCAGATGATTTGCAGCATTAGTGATAATATAATACATGTACTCTTCAAGAACACCCAAAGAGAACAGTTATATGGGACCACCTTCATTCAATCTATTCTCCATAGTGTTTACTAGTGCGGGGTGCGGTGGCGCAGTGGGTTGGACCGCAGTCCTGCTCTCCGGTGGGTCTGGGGTTCAAGTCCCGCTTGGGGTGCCTTGCGACGGACTGGCGTCCTGTCCTGGGTGTGTCCCCTCCCTCTCTCCAGCCTTACGCCCTGTGTTGCCGGGTAGGCTCCGGTTCTCCGTGACCCCGTATGGGACAAGCGGTTCTGAAAATGTGTGTGTGTGTGTGTTTACTAGTGCTTTTGAGTGCAAGTGATGAATAACAAGATTAGGAGCATTGCACATGTTCATTGGGTCACCAACCAATAAACAGGGGTTTGTGATGGTGATTTATTTTCTTTTCACTCATTTTAAATTAGTTTTAATTTGAATGTAGCTATTTTAAATACAGTTATGATGTTACAATAAAATATAAGTTTTTAACAGAACTTCAACTGTAAATAAACTGAACAATATCTGTATTATTGTCATTTATTGATTCTTTCTTAGTGGTAAAAGTGCACACACACACACACACACACACACACACACACACACACACACATTTTCAGAACCGCTTGTCCCATACGGGGTCACGGGGAACCGGAGCCTACCCGGTAACACAGGGCGTAAGGCCGGAGGGGGAGGGGACACACCCAGGACGGGACGCCAGTCCGTCGCAAGGCACCCCAGGCGGGACTCGAACCCCAGACCCACCGGACAGCAGGACTGAGGTCCAACCCACTGCGCCACCGCACCCCCGGTAAAAGTGCATTTGGAGCTATAAGCAAAACTAATTACCATTAATTACTAATTACTAATTACTAATGACCCAGCTGTTCATGAGATGAGAAGGTGGCAAATAATTGCAAGTGTTTCAAGAAAAAGAGAAAGATTAAGAGACAAGTGATAAAGAAGCATATTTCACATTCAGGTGAAATAGTTTTCCAAAGGCAATGAGACCTGTGTCTCTCCGTCATCTTCCCTGCCTCATTTCTGCTTTATTTTCTGCTCTTACATGGTGCTACACATGACAGCTCCTCCCATTAATCCCTTCATCTTTGTTAAAACCCAGGCAATTAAAACATTACCCATCCATTAGGCTAATTGACACATTTGCCTCTTCTCAGATGTCATCTCTCTGAGCCACAATGGAGAGGCTTGAACCCAGGTTGCTGACTGCCAGATGCCTGTGTTCAACTGCACAGCAAAAAAGGTCTACCAAGATACACTGGGGTTATAGAGGTGGTGCCACCATTCCCAATGTAGACCCCATAATTCATCCATGTTTTTATGTGTGGTAGCTGAGCACTTAATGAAAACAAAATCTTGGGTCTCACTCCTCAAACTGGACTCCAGAAATATGTTGTCTTATATTGGGCTTCAGTTCCCTCACCTTTATGTAGAACATTCTGGAGAGACCTTGACAATGTCACCAAGAGGCAAAATTGACTCAAAAAACTTAAAAATGTAAAAGCATGTATAGTCCACACTTAGGGTGTGTCTAGATACGCATTCAAAACAATATCTGATTGTCAGTATTGACCGTCTCCAAATAAAGACCAGGAACTCATCTTTCCCTTCCCTCTTGCAGCTCTTTGTGGAGCCATGTGCTAGAAATTGCCTTGTTGTCCACCTCACCTGTCTGCAGAGTGTTTGCTGTATTTAGCCAGTGACCACTCCTGATGGGTTTGGAAGGTGTGAAACAAACCTCCCTTTGAGAAGCAGGAAAGCACAATTCCACCTACCTACATTCCGTCTGACTGGCACTGATGAAAAGCTGTGGAAACCGAACGACAGTCCATGAAAACTGTTGCTCATTTAAGCTGCTATCTTTCCTCTTCAAAGCAAGCTTAGAGACTGAGAAAGATGACTTTTTGTTCTGAGCAGCAGCAGGGGCTCCGAGGAAGAGATATAAGAATGGTAAAGATGACTGGGCGGATGTCAGTCTCTCTGCGGATCACGTCACCCTGTCATGCTGACACTGCTGGTATGCTCCCGGCATGTGATGTGTTTAGTTTGTGACGCCTCCTTAGTCTTGCATGAATATCCCATTATACACATTGCTCTATGGACCACAACAAGAAGTGCAAACAACTGTCCACTGGGATACTGAGAGCTTACATCACTAAAAGAAAGCAGTTGGTAACCAAACCCACATGCATACAATATACACAAATTCGGCTGCGATATACTACCTTCTTCTTGAGCTCATCTCCTCCTGTAAAACTTGTCTTTTTTTCTGGCTAAGTCTGAGCTCCAGTTTGTTCTGAAGGTATTTTTTATACTAGAGTAATCCAGAGTAATTTTCTCAAGCAGCCTTCTCAAGTCATGCAATGGGTAAAGTCAGTGCCTTATAGCTATTGAGTTGCAGAAGTTTGAATCTGAGGGTGTGATATTTGCATGTTCTTTGCAATCCAAAGACATACACAGGAGAGGGAAGTAGCTAACCAATTTTCTTATACTCCATTACCAAGAAAATGTGGTCGTTAAGTTAAAGTCAACTCAGTGTCACTTACATTTTCCTTACTTAGCCCAAGGGTTGTACAGCAGAATAAGGCATTCAGACTTGGCATATGGATGAAAGGCAATAGCTTTAACCACTATTTGATTGCCCGATGCAATGCTCTTACAAATACCCAGCAAAGTAACATAACATTTGTTACTTATGCATCACAGGTTCACTTCTGCACCATGGGCCTTTCCTATTGCCACAGTGTCAATACATGTTAACTATACAATGCTGCTGGTTTTGGCTGCTGTTAGGCCATTCCACACCATTTATTGTACATGCACAACTCCAGTTGGGACCCATGGGGTAGGATACCCCATTCATCTGACAACCCATTTCCCCCTGCCACTCAGGGATCTGCTGTTACAGGAGTAAACTAACAGAATTATTCAGGATGGATGTTTTCTGATAGTTTCCCTCTGTGGACTCTCAGCATGTATGGCAGACTTTGCAGCGTTGTCATACAAACTGTTTGTACAACAGCTGTGCCTTGAAATGGCACGACAGCAAAGGAGACACACACAAGTCCTGTGAAGGTTTGAAACCATCAGGAAGATCTAAAACACTTGCCAAGAAACTAAGCAAAGAGTGTTCATAGTGAAAATGGCAATTTCATACACTTTAGAATAGCTGTCTGACTACTATTTTTTAACAGTGTAATTATTTGCATTTCTGTGGTTGATGCAAATGGTTGGTGGCACAGTGCCATTGCTAGTGCCTCACAATTCTTACACTGTGGGTTTGGATGTGGTTTCAACTCCAGCTCCATTCTGTCTGGGGCCTGCATATTTTATACAGTATCTCTTCATTGTAGCTGAACTGACCATATGAGTTTTAATAATGTGAACAAGTTGGACAGTATAAAAATGGAAAATTTGCATGTGTTTCTGTTGCTTGTCTAGTACAGGGAACAGAAGAAACCTAGAAATATCAGTAACACCAAACTTAGAGTCTATGGACCTCAAAGGGAATTGGATTTGATGTGTACGTTGCCGATTTACATTTATTCATTTACACACACACACACACACACACACACACACACACACACACACACACACACACACACACACACACACACATTTTCAGAACCGCTTGTCCCATACGGGGTCGCGGGGAACCGGAGCCTACCCGGTAACACAGGGTGTAAGGCCGGAGGGGGAGGGGACACACCCAGGACGGGATTTATTCATTTAGCAGACACTTTTGTCCAAAGTGACGTGCATCTCAGCAAAAGTACAATTTATGCATTACACTGAGAGAAGGAGACATAGCTGCAGACTTGAAAGTCTCAAGCAAACCTAGTTTGTTCCCTACCACTTGCTACACCGAGGTTCATCATTCAAGTAGGTGCATAACACACAGACAAATCCCGATACCCACACCAGTTTTTTTCATTTTTTTTTTTTTAATTAAATATTATAAGATGCACAAATGAGCAGTACAATACCAAAATAATGGCTGAATAAAGGTTGCATCTGGGGATGCTTCTGGAGTTACGATGCATGAACGGTTACACCATAGATGATCTGAAGAGATCTTGGGCAAAGTGGATCTGGAAAAGGTGGGTTTTCAAACCCTTCTTGAAAACAGACAGAGTTTCTGCAGTTCTGAGTGACAGGAGAAGGTCATTCCACCACAATGGACCCAGAACTCAAAACCTCCGAGCTTTTCCTTTTGTGCGCGGGACCACCAAGCGAGCAGAAGTAGATGAGCGAAGGGGCCTGGCTGGGGTGTACCAGTTGATCAAGTCCTGTAAATAGCCGGGAGAAGTTCTATTGATGCATTTGTACACAGTAACCAGGGTTTTGAATTTGATACGGGCAGCTATAGGAAGCATGGGAGCGCTTTGGCAAATCAAACACAACTCGTGCAGCAGCATTCTAGAAGCTAGAAGCTGCAGAGGTTTGATGGCATTAGCCAGAAGGCCACACAGAAGAGAGTTGCAGTAGTCCAGACGGGAAGTCACCATGGCCTGGACAAGTGGTTGGGCGGAGTCAGTAGTGAGGTAGGGATGGATCCTACGAATATTATGCTGGATGTGTCTGCAGGACCGGGTTGCGGTTTTAATATGTTGAGAGAATGACAGACTCACATAAATCGTAACTCCCAGACTCTTAGCAAAGGAGCTAGGCAAAATGAGTGAGTTGTCCAGTTTGCTCAAGAGGTCGTGACAGGAGAACAGGCCAGCTGGGAAGTAAAGAATCTCTGTTTTGGAGAGGTTGAGCTGGAGGTAGTGATCATACATCCATGAAGAGATGTCCGAGAGGCAGGCAGCAATGCATACGGAGATGTCTGATGCACCAGGTTTAAAGGAGAGGAAGAGCTGGGTATCATCAGCATAGCAGTGGTATTTGAAACCATGGGAGGCTATGACCGGACTGAGGGAGGAGGTGTAGATGAAGAAAAGAAGAGGACCCAATACCGAGCCTTGCAGAACACCGGTTGAGAGAGGCAGAGGAGAAGAATGAGAGCTCTGCCAGACCACTTCATAGGATCTGTCAGAGAGGTACAATCCATCTGTCAGAGGATTTACAATTATTTGTCTGACAATTTTCTTCAAAGTGACTTACAGTTTGAGGTTTATACACTAGTATACAGTGATTGACCATTTACATATCAGTGGCATGGCGAGTAGTGCTGTTGTCTTACAGCACCTGGGTGGTGTGAGAGGACATAGGTTCAATCCCCACTTGTTCTGTGTGGCGTTTCAATGTTCTCCCCATGTCTATGAGGGTTTCCTCCCACAGTCCAAAGACATGCTGTTCAGGTTCACCCATAGTGAATGAGTGACAGAGAACATGTGTTCCACTGATGAGTGATCCATTGTAAGTAATGTATCTAGCACTGTAAGTCACCTTGGTGAATATGGTGTGTGGGTTGATGACATTACACCACTCCATTGGGAGTTGCTTTGGAGAAAAGCGTCTGCTAAATAAATAAAACATCTTAAAGAGGACAATGATGGCTAAATTCTATTTAAGACCTTAATTTAAAATGAATACAAAAAATATGCATGGGTTGTATATATTAGATTTTGCTTTCCTGCTACAGCAAGAATTTAAATTTTTTTTTTGATTAAGAACATGAATCATTCCATTAAAAATGTTCCACAGAGTTTGATCAAGGAGAAGTTTTGACATGGATTTTTTTCCAGAAAAAAAAAAGAATTTCCCTCAGTTTTTCATGAAAAAGTTCCTTTTTATGAAAATGTGGCTTATAACTATAACTACATTAAGTCAAGAAAACCATATCTTAGAAAACAATCTGGCTCTGCATTGGCACAGTTTTCAAAACTTTATAGATTCCAGACACTGATCACTGGTTGCGATCTGATTTAAGTCCAAAGTCTTGAGAAAACTGGAGGAAAAAGAGTAACAACCAGATGAATGGACTCAAACACATTTCTGTGCCTTGTTGAATAATGATTTCAGGTAATTATTCAGAGGACAAGTGCTTAAGGAAAGTGAGTTCTCTCACTCACTCACTCACTCACTCACTCACTCACTTTCCTTAACCACTTGTCCATTTCAGGGTGGGGGTTGGTCCAGACCCTATCCCAGAAGCTCAAAACAAAAGACCAACCAGAGTACGTCCTGAATAAGATGCTATTCACCTCATGGTATTCACATTATGGTTATATAGTACAGGAATCCCTCAATTTACAAACTGTCTTTATCCAAAATTTCAGTTCAGACAGAGTTAACTGCTGCTGGGACAACTGCTCTTTGCTTTTGATGCCCAGCTTTCACATTATGGAAGAAAAAGTCATTTACATTTACCTGATGCTTTTCTTTTTTAAGATATCCATTTACACTGCTGGGTAATTTTACTAGAGAAATTTAGGCTAAGTACTTTGCTTGAAGGTAATAAAGCAGTCTGCAAGATTGAAACCATTGACCTTCAGGTCCAAATGCAGTACCTCTGACCACAATGCTATCAGATGCATCATCTGACATAAATTTTATTTAAATTAGTATAACATAATTTATCCTAACATTTCCAAAGAAATTGAGTTGTGTATTGCATGAAAGTCGTTCATTGAGGGAAGCAGAAGTGCAGTAATGTAATGCAGTTAGTGTATCTGCATACAGATCTCTTGATCTGTTGGTGGACATCAAGAGTATTGCTTTAATAGAGTGGGGCATTGTGCGAAGTCTATAAAATTCCACACGAGTGTTTGTTGATCATATTGAGTATATTATATAATTGAATGATTGTAAAGACAGCAGAGTAATTAGCAGGAAAAGATTAGCTAATGATTTTTAGGAATGTATGTATGTGCATTTTGGCAACAGTGCCCAGTTTTAGAATGTTGCTCACAATAAATGCAGCATACTCACTGGACTTCTGCTTGGTTTATTGTGTATCTTACAGAGCACTAGTCAATTAAAAAGAAAAGTGGGAATTACCCTGAAGCTGTAAGTGTGTAAATATGGAGACATGGGTTGATGAATACAGGTGTTCCACTGTTCTGGTGATATTCGAGAAAATTCTTTGGGTTTTTTAGATGGGCTGTGAACACATCATTATAAAACTGGGTGAATGTAATGTGTACACCAAACTTCTTTCATTTTCTGTTGTAGACCTTTGCTCAGTCTATGCGGTATTTCAAAACACTTTTTTACTTACTTAGCTGATGCTTTACTCCAAAGTAACTTACAGTGTTTATAAGCTACCTGTAGTTATATTTCGCTATTTATAAAGCTAGATAATATTTACTGAATCAAACCAGTGTAACTGCTTTAGTCAAAGGTACTACAGCCAAAAGTGAGATTTGAATCTTGTCTTTTAAGTGCAAGGAGGTAATTATGACACCTGTTGCACCAGAGAGTAGATGGCTGTTAGTGGAATACTTTTCCAAATGAGATATAGGGCCACTGCTCTCAGTGTTCAGTGATGTGACGTGAGAGATGAAAATCCTGTTGGAGTAAAAGTAGGCAGGACATGAAGCAGGGTTGGGGCACAAGGTGGCGAATCTGGCTGTCACCATGCAGTCTTATGAACTTTGAATCTCTGTCCCTTCTGTAGTAGCCTTGATCAAGATTCTTGTCATAAATTGAAATAGTGAAAATTATCCTCCAGTATAAATGGGTAAATCACTGTAATTTAACGTACTTATTGGATTGATATAAAGTATTTGAGATAATCACATAGACTGACACCACTTCTCACCTCCAACTCAATGGATTAGAAAAGTGATACTACATTTCAGTGAAGCTCACCTGCATCAACATCATGCCCTCACACAAACTGGTATGACTTGTACAGCAGAAGATGTTCTCCACAAAGAGATGCACAACCTCACCTTGAGTGTAGTGCAGTAAAGTCCACTCAGGCTGCGTGCTTTTACAACCTCTGTTAGAAATTCTAGGGAAAAGTATCCTTTTGACGCAGAAAGCCTGTAGAATGGCCTCAAGGTGAGATGGACTGAACGAGGAAGGGACCACGTCCTGGAATTTTTCCAGCAACAACAGCAAACCATCTACTTGCTTGCAAAAGCTCTTTGAGCAAATCTAGGTGTTCTAATAACATTATTTATGTTTTAATTTCTGCTGAACCAGTGATGGAAAAAACAAGAACGTGAGCTGGAAATTCAACTTTGTCAAGATGGTGGAGGACAGAAATTAGCAAACAGAAAAACTCTTTTGGTGAAATGGTTTGTCTGGCTCTCATGCAGATGTGGTGTCAAGAGGCCAAAATTGTTAAAGTTTTTTCACACAATCAAGAAAAGTGTCATAGTTAATGAAGACAGATACTTGTGGACTTACTTACTTGTGCACTATGAACCACCTTTTTTACACATTAAAATGTACAAAACAATGCTTATGAAATTATAAACTGTCACAGCAGAAAGCCAGCAAGGTCTTGGCTCCTTGACCCCATGGAATCTCAGTAGCACCTCAGGCTGGAGTCATTAGAGCAGTTAAACTGATAATTAAATGTTAATAATGGGTAGCTGGTAAAGGCTTGGGAGTCTGCTTTGAATATAAAGTTTAGTCAAAAATATGTCATGCTCTCTAATTAATAAAATAGGCCCTTAAATATAATTTGCTGTTACGATTCATAAATTTGGGGGTGCGGTGGCGCAGTGGGTTGGACCGCAGTCCTACTCTCCGGTGGGTCTGGGGTTCAAGTCCCGCTTGGGGTGCCTTGTGACGGACTGGCGTCCCGTCCTGGGTGTGTCCCCTTCCCTCTCCGGCCTTACGCCCTGTGTTGCCGGGTAGGCTCCGGTTCCCCGTGACCCCGTAAGGGACAAGCGGTTCTGAAAATGTGTGTGTGTGTGTGTGATTCATAAATTTTGGATACTATTTTAAGAGTTTAAATTTCACCCTTGCATGACCACGCTAGAGGGAGGGGTGTTCCCTCATGTGATTGACTGGTCATTGAAATGTCGAAAATGAAATAATTTTTACATGTTTTACATGTCTGTAATTTTTTTACATTAATAAAATGTTTGATCTTAAAATACATGGTAAAATGGCACAGCCTTGAGAACACTTAAGTAATGTGCATATGTAGATTTTTTTAAAATATCAAGTTTCATTCAAGTAAATGATTTCAAATGCGTATTGAAATAAAGTGATTTATTGGCTTTTTCAAAAAACTCTGAAAAGTGCAGTCATAAGCAGATGAACTGTATTACCATCAACTTTTGTTTCGCTAATGTCTTTTTCCAATGAGACTAACAATCTAGCAATATTACAGCTGCATAATTTTTATTGTGTCACCTCATGTTTTTCATATATGAATTAACATATTTTCATGCCTCTTGCTGTTTTGGCTTGTATTGGAGGCCAGGGGTTACCTGCGATGGAGAGGGTGATCTGGCACAGGAATAAAGACCAGCACAGGTTGTTTAGCATCAGCTCCACTGTATTTGGCTCTGAAATGTCTCTGGCACCCAGTTAGACATGCTCTCGAATTGCAGGGCAGCAGGTTCTGTATGGATCAGCCTTCTGACTATAATGGACTGTTTAATAAATGGGACTGGAGCCTTCCTATGAACTGCAGAGAACAGAGGTATTCTATAAAATTATCTTATCAAAATTATCTGAGTCCAGGGAACAAACAATTCAGTGATTCAAGTTGATAATTTTGAGAAACTGGAGTGTAATGAACTGAATTCATTATTCCTGCCACGCCCACACCTCCGGGCCAACACGGAACACCTGTGACCCAACGCAGACCGCAGCATAAAAGGCTGCGTCGGACAACCAGCTGATGCGGAACCTTGATCTGCCTCCTCGTTAGCGACCTTCTCCAGCCATTTCCTGTTCCCGAACGCCTTCCCCGAACCCGTCCCTTGTTCCCCCGATCCACTGCCTCCTTCGGATTATCGACCTCTTGCCTGTACACTGACCTCGCCTTTTGGATCCTCCCTGTTGCGACGTTCGCACCTCGAAGACCCTTTGCCCGTCCTCTGACCTCCTCTCTTGGATTTCCCTGAAGACACCACGATTACCGCTCTGCACTTGGGTCCGCCGCTTCCCTCAGATGCGACCATGACAGAAGGTTCCGCCTGTTATACGGATCCAGCGGAGCTGAACCATCTCCAAGCGGAGTTGGACTCGCGTGAAGCACGCTTGGCAGGTATGGAACAGACGCTGCACAACCTCATCGCCTCTTACAAGCAGGTGGTAAGCATGCTGAATACGTCGCGTGCGCCCACACAACCCATTGAGAAACGTGCAGCCGGTCCTGCAGCGCCTGACTCGTCGAACGCCACTCCTTCTCCTTCACGCGGTTTCCACTTGTCTCCCCCGACCCGCTTTGACGGGACCCCAGCACAATGTGAAGGCTTCTTGCTTCTATGTGAGCTCGTTTTTTCCAGTATGCCCCCAGTTTACAGCACAGAATAGAGCCGGATCGCCTACGTCCTCTCTCTGCTCACGGGCAAAGCACTTGAGTGGGCGACAGCAGTCTGGACAAATGGCTTCCCCAGCACTTATGCGCAGTTCAAGAGCCGGTTCCTCACCTTTTTCGGACTGGCTCAACCGGAGGAACAGCTAAGTGAAAGACTCATGAATCTGCAGCAAGGTGACCGACCCGTGGCAAATTACGCCCTAGAATTTCGTGTTCTCGCAGAACGCAGCGATTGGGGAGAGAGAGCCTTGTTGGCTAGTTTTCGCCGTGGTCTAAACCCACGCATCCGCGGTGAAATGGTGTTCCGAGGAGAAAGATGGACCCTTGATCGGTTCATAGAAACCGCGGTAACCTTAGATAATCAGATCAGAACCCAGGGACCAGCCTCAGAACCGGCTCCAGAAAGATGCGGTCCCAAACAGGAGGAAGCAAAGCCGATGCAGCTGGGGCACCTGCCCCTCCCCGAACGACAGCGAAGACTACAAAATCGCCTCTGTCTTTACTGTGGTGACCCCAGTCACTTCCGTCTCCAGTGCCCTGTCCGCCCTGAGATCAAGGTGAGTGGCACCCTCTGTTGTAACCGCCTCGCGGTACCTGTAATGTTATCCTGGGGAGCAGGACAGGTACAGACGCAAGCACTGGTGGATTCGGGAGCAGCAGGGTGTTTCATGGACATTGGGTTTGCTCGGTCTCATAGCATTCCCTCCAAACCCATTGGGCGGCGTCTTAAAGTGACCGCCCTAGATGGCCAGCCCCTCGGGAAGGGTTTTGTGGACCACCAGACAGCCCCTGTAACTGTGAGAGTAGGTGTATGTCACCAGGAAATGTTGAGTTTTTATTTGATTTCGTCTCCGGAGTTGCCCCTGATTCTCGGGTTCCCTTGGCTCTCCAAGCATGACCCGGTTTTTCAGTGGAGTACTGGGGAGTTGGTGGCTTGGGGACCCCAATGTGAGAAAACCTGCTTACAGCTACGTCTATAGAAGGCTCAGAATCGGCACTGCAGGTGCCAGTTCCTCCCGAGTATCAGGATCTTGCGGAGGTTTTTAGCAAGAAACGCGCATCCGAGCTCCCACCGCATCGCCCGTGGGACTGTGCAATTGATCTCTTGCCGGGTACCACGCCTCCGCGTAGTCGCATTTACCCGTTGTCCAGACCCGAACAATCCGCCCTCCAGACTTATATCACCGAAGCCTTAAAGACAGGAATTATTCGACCATCCACGTCCCCCGCGTCTGCTGGGTTTTTTTTCATCGAGAAAAAGGATGGGGGGTTACGCCCCTGTATTGACTATCAGGGGTTGAATATTATTTGTGTGAAATATCCACATCCTCTGCCCTTGATCTCAGCCGCTCTTGAGAACATTCAGCAGGCGCAATGGTTCACGAAGCTAGACCTGAGAAATGCGTACAATCTAGTCCGTATCCGGCAGGGTGACGAATGGAAGACTGCTTTCAGTACCACCCTGGGTCATTACGAATACCTGGTTATGCCTTTTGGTCTTGCGAACGCACCTAGTGTATTCCAGGCGTGTGTGAATCATGTGCTCGGGGACATGATCCACAAAGGCGTCCTGGTATATCTTGACGATATCCTGATTTATTCTGATACGTTGGCCAGGCATGTACTGACTGTCCGACAGGTGCTCCAGAGACTGTTGCAGAACAGATTATATGTGAAGTTGGAGAAATGTGAATTCCACAAGCAGAAGGTCTCCTTCTTGGGGTTCATACTTACCCGAGACGGCATTGCTATGGATCCGGGTAAGGTCCAGACCATCCAGCAATGGCCTCGCCCAACCACCACTAAGGCTCTCCAGAGATTTTTGGGGTTCTCCAATTTTTACCGCCGGTTCATCAGGAACTTCAGCACGATCGTCGCACCATTGACAGCACTTACAGCGAGTAAAACCCCTCGTCTCCCGTGGAACCCAGAAGCCCAACGAGCCTTCGAGAACCTCAAATTCAAGTTCTCTACAGCCCCCATTCTGCATCAACCCGACCCTGAGTTGCCATTCGTGGTGGAGGTTGACGCCTCTGAGTCTGGGGTAGGCACTGTCTTTTCTCAGAGGCAAGGTAAGCCCGTGAAATTATACCCTTGCGCATTCTTTTCCAGGAAACTGTCTGAGGCTGAACGAAACTACGACATAGGAAATAGAGAGCTCCTAGCAATTAAGTTAGCCCTAGAAGAGTGGAGGCATTGGCTAGAAGGGGCACAACACCCGTTTTTGGTATTCACGGATCATAAGAATTTACAATATCTGCAGACAGCCCGGCGCCTCAACGCGCGTCAGGCCAGGTGGGCGCTGTTCTTTTCTCGGTTCAACTTTACTGTCACTTACAGACCAGGTCCCAAGAACATCAAAGCGGACGCCCTTTCCCGGCTGCATGACGAAACGCAGGAGGTAACGGAAGCGGACTACATCCTGCCCAGGTCCTGCTTTGTGGCATCCGTTCAGTGGGACTTCACCCAGGACCTGGCCCAAGCCCAACAAGGGGACCCCGAACCACCAGGTAAACCTTCTGGAAAACAATATGTTCCACCAGGTCTGAGGATGACTCTCCTACAATGGGCCCATGACCATCCAGCGGCAGGGCACCCAGGGTTTGGGAAGACTCAGGCTAGGATTCAGCAGCTCTACTGGTGGCCGTCCCTCCGGGAGGACGTACAGGACTACATCCGGGCATGTCCAGTCTGTGCTCAGTCCAAGGCTTCAAATCAGAGTCCAGCAGGGCTTGTGGAACCCCTGCCGGTACCCAACCGTCCCTGGACGCACCTAGCGTTAGATTTCTTAGTGGACCTCCCACTGTCAGATGGTAAGACCACCATCTTGACCGTGATCGATCGTTTTTCCAAGGGCTGTCGCTTGATTCCTTTGCCCAAACTCCCCTCTGCCTTGGAGACAGCAGAGTTGCTGTTTCAGCATGTATTCCGGCTCTACGGTATACCCGAAGACATAGTGTCCGACAGGGGTCCTCAGTTCACATCGCGTGTGTGGAGGGCCTTTTGGAAGAAACTCGGGGTCACAGTGAGTATGACATCGGGGTACCACCCTCAAGCCAATGGGCAGGTTGAACGGCTACAGCAAGACATCGGTCGGTACCTCAGAAGCTATTGTCTTGAACACCCAACTCACTGGGTTCGATACCTTCCGTGGGCAGAGTACGCCCACAATACGCTCACCCATACCTCTACAGGTGTCTCTCCTTTTCAGTGCATCTTGGGGTACCAGCCACCATTGTTCCCATGGCAACCGGGATCCAGCGATGTGCCGGCTGTGGACTCTTGGTACCGAACCAGCGGCGAGGTATGGGCAGCTGTCAGACGACATCTCCAAGAATCACAAACCCGTATCAAACATCAAGCCGATCGACATCGGCGGCACCTCTCCCTTGCACCCGGACAGAGGGTGTGGCTATCAACCCGGGGTCTCCAAGGACCGTATATGTCTAAGAAACTCAGCCCAAGGTACATAGGACCCTTTAAGATTATCCGCAGAGTTACCCCGGTCTCTTATCGCCTGCAACTGCCCCAACACCTACGCACACACCCGACGTTCCACGTATTCTTCCTCAAACCCTTGGCCACCTCCCTACACCAGCCCGCAAGCACGCCTCCAGACCCAATTTTCCTGCCTGATGGTGGTGCACCAGCGTATGCGGTACAGGCGCTCCTGGATTCCGCCGTCGTGGAGGGGTACTCCAGTATCTGGTGGATTGGGAAGGATACGGACCTGAGGAACGGTGCTGGGTAGCGGCACGAGACATCCTTGATCCAAGCCTCATCGCCGACTTCCACAGCAGTCATCCGGATCGGCCCGCACCTCGGCCTCGAGGCCGTCCCCCTGGTCGCCCTCGAGTGTTCGGGACCGATCCTCGGGGGGGGGTACTGCCACGCCCACACCTCCGGGCCAACACGGAACACCTGTGACCCAACGCAGACCGCAGCATAAAAGGCTGCGTCGGACAACCAGCTGATGCGGAACCTTGATCTGCCTCCTCGTTAGCGACCTTCTCCAGCCATTTCCTGTTCCCGAACGCCTTCCCCGAACCCGTCCCTTGTTCCCCCGATCCACTGCCTCCTTCGGATTATCGACCTCTTGCCTGTACACTGACCTCGCCTTTTGGATCCTCCCTGTTGCGACGTTCGCACCTCGAAGACCCTTTGCCCGTCCTCTGACCTCCTCTCTTGGATTTCCCCGAAGACACCACGATTACCACTCTGCACTTGGGTCCGCCGCTTCCCTCAGACGCGACCATGACAATTCCGTCACATAGAAGTAAATACCACAATAGGTTATAACCCTGTTTTTTTTTTTTTATTTATTTATTTATTTTTAAATAAATAATGTAATTATACCCTTCATGATAACCTTTTACCCTTAAATACAAGCCTTTTTAACCTGTACTGTTTACTCAGAGTGACTCTGCATGAATTTAGGTGTCACGGTGTCCAATGTACAATGTGTCAACAATACTTTCTCTATGCTGTCCATGCATTTTATAACAGTAAGGGGCAGCAGTAAACATTGAAAAAGCTGCATTTAACTACCAAAGAGTTGGAGTTAATCATGTTGAGACAACACGTGGACAGCAATCATCAGACCTAAATACAGGTGTTTATTCGGTTTCCAAAAAACCAAAGGGGCAGGCAGAAGCAAGGTCGGAGATAAGCAATGGCCACCCAGGGAACAAACGTCGTCACTGGTGCAAATCAGAAGCCAAAATCCAAAAGAGACAAAAGTGAAGGTCAGAAAGCCAAGAGACATAATTCGAGGGAGGCGAGGGTGAAACAAGGGACCAGGAACAATGGGTTTGTCGAAGGAATAAGGAGATACAAAGCACAGCACAACACAGGGGAAAGCGGTTACTCTAGAGAGGTTCTGTGAGCTGGTGTGGCTGGACCGTCCTTTTATGCTTCGTCTCGTTGATGTGCTGTAGGTGTGTTCGTCCCGTCTGACATTGGGTGTGTGACAGGCATAAGACGACAGACTTTTGAGAATCTATCAATCACTCTCAAAATGGCAGTCTTACCATCTGACTTTGGAAGATCAACAAGGAAGTCCACTACCACGGGGGACAGGGGCGTCTTGGCACAGGCAGGGGTTCCAACAAACCCGCAGGCTTTTGGTTTGAGGACTTGGCTTGGGCACAGGTATCACAAGCATTGATGTATTCCCACATGTATTCCTGGATGGCTGGCCTCCAGAACCGGCCTTGCAAAAGAGCCAACGTACGCCAGTGGTCTGGATGTCCTGCTGCTGGGGAATCATTAGCCCACTGAAGCAGTGTTAGTTGCATGCTCATCAGGACGGTTAGTCGGCGGGTCCTGGTTCGGCCTCTTGGGCTGCCTGGAGGTCATGAAAGAAGTCCCAGTGAACTGGCACCACCACACAATGTCTGGGGAGAATGGGTTCTGCTTGATTGATCGGTGGTCCCTTGTCATCGCTGTAGTACACCCAGGACAGTGCATCTGCCTTGATGTTCTTGGACCCTGGTCTGTAGGTCACTGTGAAGTTGAAACGGGTAAAGAACAATACCCAACAGACCTGTCTGGGGTTCAGACGACAAGCCAACTTCAGGTATTGCAGGTTTCAATAGTCTGTTAATACCAAGAAGGGATGCCCAGCCCCCTCCAGCCAGGGTCACCACTCCTGAAGTACTAGCTTAATGGCCACAACTCCTGGTTGCTGATTTCATACTTTTGCTCAGGCTGTGACAGGTTCCATGAGAAATATGCACACGGGTGGAGCTTGGGTGGGTCCCCCTGTTGTTGTGACAACACTGTTCCTACCCCTGCCACAGAGGCATTGACCTCCACCACAAAGGGCAATGCTGGGTCAGGGTGCCAAAGAATGGGGGCCGTGGTGAACAGAGCCCTTAGGGTCTAGAAGGTCTGCTGGGCTTGATCAGTCCATGCAAGGCGGGTGCCCTTTTCGGCAGTGAGGGCTGTGAGCCAAGCTGCAACCAAACTGTACCCCCAGATGAACCGCCGGTAAAAATTCTCAAACCCCAGGAATCGCTGCAAGGCTTTCACTGTCTTGGCCCGAGGCCATTTTGTGACAGCGTGGATCTTGTCGGGGTCCATGTCCACCCCCTCGCGACTCAGGACGAACCCAAGGAAGGAGACCCTGTCTTGATGGAACAAGCACTTCTCCTCCTTGATATAGAGCTGGTGCCACAGTAGCCACTTCAGTACCTCCCATACGTGCCTGACATGCTGCTTTTTCAACTGAGAATAGATGAGGATATTGCCTAAATACACCAGGATGCAGAGGTTGACCAAGTCCCCCAATACATGGTTGACGAAAGCCTGGAAGATGCTGGGCGCGTTGGCCAGGCTGAAGGACATGACCAGGTATTTGTAATAGCCTAGGAAGGTATTGAATGTGGTCTTCCACTCATCTCCCTTCCTGATCTGGACCAGATTATAGGCACTGCAGAGATCAAGTTTGGTGAAGAAGTGGGCCCCGTGAACCTGTTCTCAGGCTGCGGTAATCAAAGGCAATGGATGGGGATACTTTACTGTAATTTTATTCACGCCTCGGTAATCGATGCAAGGGCGACGGCCCCTGTCCTTCTCCCTGGGGATGAAGAACCCCACCGAGGGAGTTAGAAGGTCTAATGATCCAGGCAGCCAGGACCTCAGAAACGTATTGCTGCATGGCTTGTTGTTCAGGCAAGGACAAGGGATATACATGGCCCTAGGGCGGGAGCAGACCTGGGAAGGTGGTACAGTCCCAGGGTCTGTGTGGCAGCAGGGCAGCTCCTTTAAGTTTGCTGCAGACCTCCTGGAAGTCACGGTATTCCGTTGGGACCTCTATGGTTTGAGCAGACTCGGAGCTCTCTATCGAAGTGGTGCGACACGGAAGGCACAAACAGGAATCAAGACACTGCAAGCCCCAGGACACAAGCTCCCTCTGGCTCCAAGCGAACATGGGGTCATGTCAGGCTCGCCAGGGGAAGCCCAGAATAACCGGGGTCTCCGGAGACCAGATCAAGAAGAACAGAATGACCTCTAGGTGACAGGCCCCTACCCACAGGTGTAGTGGTTCTGTGCACAAATCCACTACCCCGGTCCCTAAGGGCTGTCCATCTAGTGCACTGACTCGTAACGTTACATCACACCCACATCGTGGAACATTGTGCATTTTTGCGAAACTGATGTCCATGAAATAACCAGCTCCAGAGTCTACCAACGCCCGTGCGCTTACGCTCCTCACCCTACAACAGGACCACGAACATCGTCAATTGTATCTCAGAACCTCAGGGAATACTAACTTTGTGTCCAGGGCGAGCTCTGTCTGGTGGCGGCTGGACGGGGCAGGTGGAACAGAAGTTTCCTGGATCCCGCAATAGAGGCACAACCCCTCCCGTAGGCGGTGCTGCCTCTGCTCCTGCGTCAGTTGCCCATGCCCGATCTGCATGGGTTCCTCGGTGGAGGTGACTGGAACTGACGCAGAGCGGGCTTGGGGAGTTCATTCTTGGCCCAGGTTGTCGATGGTAACTGCTGTTTTTACAGAACAGTCGAGTGTCCAGTCCTCTCCTCTGCATGCCAGTTCTGCCTGAATACGTGACACCAGCCCATGCCGAAAGGTGGTCCATCTGCTCTGCTTGATGCTGCTCCCTGTGCAGTGTCATCATCTGCGGCGTCCAAAACGCCCTTGTCTTGGAGCTCCTTGCCTAGCCCCTGAAATGCTTCCACGAGCTGGTTCACACACAAAGCTGGTTAAAACACAAAGCAGAAGCCAACTCTGTCATACCCTTGAGCTGTCTGCCTTTGTGTTTTAAAAAACTCTCTAGAATCTTTAAAGTAAATTTCTTATGAATCTATTTAAGAAAACATAGTCGAAATGAAAAAAATATTCAAGAAAAATAATTTTAAAAAACAAAAGGCTGAAATGTGAAATTCTGAGTATGAGTCCCAATCTCTGCTATTGTTTTAGTACCTTAAAAGCATGGTACTAACCTTGAAGTGACATGATAAAAGACCTTTAAATGGGTTGATACCATAAACATGTCACTTACACAACAAACTATTATTATTATTATTATTATTATTATTATTATTATTATTATTATTATTGTTGTTGTTGTTGTTGTTATGATTAATATTCAGTATTTTTTGGTTCCAATTTGACATAGGCCATAGACCTCATACAGTGG
This sequence comes from Scleropages formosus, assembly GCF_900964775.1. Lineage (NCBI taxonomy): Eukaryota > Metazoa > Chordata > Actinopteri > Osteoglossiformes > Osteoglossidae > Scleropages > Scleropages formosus. Next base: position 5,326,352 of record NC_041811.1, read on the forward strand.
AACTACTGTGAAGAAATAGCCAAGGAACCTTGACCAGTTTTATTATTTAAGTTCTACTTTGCTGTTATTTCCAGAGCTAATGAATAAGAAAGCGGTGGGAGGTTTTAAAAGCTGCAATTTCCTTACATTTAAAACAAGAAGTGAACTAATTACTGCCAAGCGCACAAGTGGTGAGCTGCTGTGATCTTTCTTGGGAGCAACTCTTTGTCTCTCTCGCCTACTTGTGAGTTTAATCAAATGTTCTTCTGAAAAGAGGCTTTTTTCCCTTGCTGAACTTCCTTTTTAAGTCCATCAGAGGCTGCTTACATTCTGTAAATAGTTATATTGAAGTGAAACTATGTAAGCATTGGTATACACAAGCATTAAGATGTTATTTAATTAATCACCAGACAGCAGGAATAGGGTGGTGCAGTGAACATTCCTGCCACATCACAGTGGCTGAACAGTGCAAAAAAATGGGAGTTTGATCCCTGCTCTGTCTGTATGCATGTTTGCATGTTCTCCCTATGTCCAGGTGACTTTCCATCCAGAGTCCAAAGAAAAGCAGCTCAGGCGGATTGGTGACTAAATTGCCTATAGTGTGTGCATGTGTGGTTACCCTGTGATGGGCTTGTACCAAATGCTTCTGGGATACCCTTAGAACAAACAGCCATTGAAATTGGATGGATGGACAGCAGGAACATTTATATTTATTAATTTATCTGACACATTTCCTTGTCCACACTTTGCCTTCTGTTCCAGCCAGTAGCAGATGCTACTAAGAAGTCTTGCAAAAGGGATATAAGTGGGGGAGACTCTAATATTGACTTTTATCCATTGGACACCTTTATCCAAGTCAACATACAATGTTAGATAATTAGTTTACAGAGATTCATTAATGTACAAAGCATGGTATCTTTACTATATAAATCCAAGGTAAAAATCTTTACCAAGGTTAGTAAAGTAGGAGCTGGGATTCAGAGTAGTAAGACTTCAAGGGAAGTGTCACCTGCTGCCAAACCATTGAAGGAACAAGCACCCAGGCCAGCCAAGTTCACTCAACCTTAGATCCTTTAAAGACATATAATGAAAACCAGGCATAATCAGTACCACATTAATTCTGTGAGAGTAGTAAGTGATACAACAGCAGCTGCATGGATTTTCTCATCATATTTCATGCCTGTTGTAGTGTTGCAGAAAACTAATAATACAGACTTCACTGATTGTATAGAACCCTCTGGCAGGTTTCTGTGTTCAGCTATGAAGTGACAGAGCCACTTTGGCACCTGGATCTGATGTTCTGAAGACACCACTTGACAGCAATGACCATGTGACCGTGACCAGGTACATCTACATCTATTCTTTCTCCTGACACTTTTCTCTTAAGTAAATTAGAATGTTAAGCTGCATTTATACAGTGGCTAATATTTGCTGATGTGTTATATGGTACTTTGATCATGGGAACTTGAGCTGGAAATGGCATTTGAACCCAGGCCTTTTAAGTGGAAGGTGTCAGAACTAACAGTTACACCCCATTCTGTTGCAGAAAGGGAAACTGAAACCTACAGGTGTCATCATCCGGGGGTACTGTGGACCTTACTCGCAAGAAGATTTAGGGGACCCATGTTACTGTGACGGGGGTGCGGTGGCGCAGTGGGTTGAACCGCAGTCCTGCTCTCCAGTGGGTCTGGGGTTCGAGTCCCACTTGGGGTGCCTTGTGACGGACTGGTGTCCTGTCCTGGGTGTGTCCCCTCACCCTCTGGCCTTACGCCCTGTGTTACCGGGTAGGCTCCGGTTCCCCGTGACCCTGTATGGGACAAGCGGTTCTGAAAGTGTGTGTGTGTGTGTGTGTGTGTGTGTGTGTGTGTTACTGTGATGACCATACGTAAGTCATACATCCCCCGGAATCTGAGAAATTAAAATGAGGATTTTTTAAAAAGCAGAGAAAATCCAGTTTGTGTGCATATTCATCTAATTAAAATTCCCAGCTCAGAAAAAAAGGTTAGAGAGATGTGTGTGTTGACAGAGCTACCGGCTGAGGGTTAATCACTTGGATTTCTCATTCTCTTCCAAGACTGGCTGTGAGCCTGTGGGGGGCACCAGGCACAGTGTCTCCAAGGCAGCAGAGGTCCAATCAGACAGCCTTTCCTGCCCTGGTAGGCCAGTCACAGAGGAGTTCACTGTTCATCCCTTTGTCATCATGTCCTGAACAGTGGCCCCCATGCCTTTCGTCATGCAGGTCAATATCTCACACCTGTGTTCTAGCCTGGAGATGGTGGCCTGTCAGGAAGGTAAAACACAAAAAACTAAAGCATCCACTTGATGCATTATTCATTTGCTGGGCAGATGCCTCCATGTGGGTTACTGAGGTTAACTCACAAATACTGAATTTTTATTCCCCCACTTTTCCCCAGCAGAAACATGGTACTTTGTCATCTCTCCTGTAAGCAGTTTTTATTTATTATTATTATTATTATTATAAATATTTTTTTCTGCGTTGTCGATCTGCAATGACTGCCACTTCCTATGGGACAAGCGCAAAGCCTCCTGGGAGCTCTCTTTGAGTCTGCCGATCAGGTGTCTGTTCTATGTCAGATATTCTAGCTGTCGTGGGGAATATGTGGATTACACACATGCATAAACACATTCAGACACACGCACATCCAAATATAAATGTATAAACAAGCACATCATTTTGAATTATCATTCTGTCTGCCCTACTTTCTGTCAGAGTGTAAAAAAAATTAAAATAGTTTTCTGAAGCAAGGAAAGTAGCAGCTCAGCTGTAGGGAGTCCGTCATGTCCCTATTACCAGGCCTGAAAAGTAAATCAAGAGTTTTACCACAATTTAACAGACATTAAAGACCATTGTTTGAGTTACAAACAGACTTTCAGTCTCAGCTGGGTTTGTAATCCAAGGGACAAGTGTGCTTACAAAAGGTAGCGTGTGGTTTTCAGAAAATGAACATTAAGTCACATTTCTGAAAACCACAGGCTAACTTTTGTAAGTATACTTGTTCCTTGGAATACAAGCACAACTGAGACTGAAACTCTGTTTGTAACTTAATTTATTTGTAAATCCAAAGCCACTTCTACCACTAAATCATAATCCATATAAGCTTAACAATAGAGATGTCCAGTAATTAGTGTGTTAGTTAGGTTCTGTTAAAGTCTCAGATGTAGCTACTAAATGAAAAAGTATTCAGTAAAACTTCATATTTGAATATTTTAATAACTTCAAGTTTCACTGGAATGAAAAGTAGCTTAAAATGTCAAAGTAAAAAGATGCTGTCTTTGTTAGGTGCACTTCACTGTTATCTGTCAGCTTGGAGAAAATACACAAATTGAGTCAGTTTAAGACAAAGCTGGTAAGTCAAGAAAATGCAGTAAAAAGTAAAATGCCCTTAACTAGGGTGGCACGGTGGTGCAGCAGACACAGAGTGGTGTTTTCTGTATTAAAATGACGTTGTGGCACATTCTGATTTCAACCTTTTATGATACCTTCATCATTATCATTACACTCACATATAATAGACATCATTTTGTTACTGAGGATAGATACTGTGATGAATACAAGCCAGGAAATTATATTTTCAGACTCAGATGCCCTCTGTTTTATAATTTATTTCCATGCTTGGCATGCAAATGTGTGAGGCCAGCATGTAGCATGCATAGCTACACATTAATCCGTTTTAGTGTTTATTCGAAGTTGGACTGTGACTGAACCCGCAGCCTTCTGGTGACACGCTGAACTTGTTAACCATATCCCTGAATTTTTGTTTGGATTCCTGGAATGATCTAATGGAAAGAGTGGAGGGAAGGAAGCACTTAACTTTGGATGGATCTTTTGTGTTCTCCATTCATAGGGCCATTTTACTCCTTTAATAACCCCTGTTCTTTGGTTTATGGCATCAGCGCTTGCTCTTTGTGCCATTGCTGCTCTGTTAACAACTGGCTGATTAAAAGCACATCTCACAGCAGCTGAGGCCTAACAATGATACAGGGAAGGTGCTCACAAGGCTTACAGGTAATCTGGCAAGGAGATAGAGAGATGGTTGAGATGTACGAATTGTCAAAGGAAAAAAGCCTGGTAAATTTTACTGCATCGATTCAAAGTACCTTGATCAAGGAGTCTACAAGAGGAGGTGGGATTTGAGCCAAGAACATTTCTTTAGCTCTAAAAACTATTTGCAATCCCTGAGCCTTGACTGTGAGCCTTACACAGATCAACATTATATTATCTGATATCTAATATCATAAATAATGTTGTATGTTGAAATTATTATTTCAAATTAGATCTTTCAAAGAAAGGCTGTTTTTTTTCTGAAGACATTAGACATAATGGAAAATGAAAAGTCTTCGGTGGGCTCACCACCTGCCGGAGAGACCGTAAGGGGCCAGTGCATTGTGATTTGGGCGGTAGTCGGGGCCGAGTGCCCGGCCGACCCAAACCTCGGGCGCCAACTCTGGTTTTTGCGACTTGGAATGTCACCTCACTGGCCGGGAAGGAGTCCGAGCTGGTGCGGGAAGTTGAGAGATACCGTCTAGATATAGTCGGGCTCACTTCCACTCACAGCTTGGGTTCTGGAACCACTCTTCTCGACCAAGGGTGGACCCTGGGCGTTGCCCAGGGTGAGAGGTGGCGGGCGGGTGTGGGCTTATTAATAGCCCCCCAGTTCAGCCGCCATGTGTTGGAGTCTACCCTGGTGAATGAGAGGGTCATCTCCCTGCGCCTACGGGTCAGGGAATGGTCTCTCACTGTCGTTTGTGCTTATGCGCCTAGCGGCAGTGTAGAGTACCCGGCCTTCTTGGAGTCCCTGGAGGGCGTGCTGGAAAGCGCTCCCACTGGGGACTCTGTCGTTCTGCTGGGGGACTTTAACGCCCACGTGGGCAGCGACAGTGACACCTGGAGGGGCGTGATTGGGAGGAACGGCCTCCCTGATCTGAACCCGAGCGGTGACTTGTTATTGGATTTCTGTGCTAGTCGCGGTTTGTCCATAACGAACACCATGTTCATACATAAGGGTGTACATTAGTGCACTTGGCACCAGGACACCCTAGGTCGGAGGTCGATGATCGACTTTGTAGTCGTTTCTTCTGACCTTCGGCCATATGTCTTGGACACTCGGGTGAAGAGAGGGGCTGAGCTGTCAACTGATCACCACCTGGTGGTGAGTTGGATTCGATGGTGGGGGAAAAAGCTGGACAGACCTGGCAAGCCCAAATGCATAGTGAGGGTCTGTTGGGAACGTTTGGTGGAGGCCCCTGTCAGAGAGGTCTTCAACTCCCACCTCCGACAGAGCTTCAACCAGGTCCCGAGGGAGGTGGGGGACATTGAGTCTGAATGGACTATGTTCCACGCCTCCATTGTCGGGGCGGCGGTTCGGAGCTGCGGCCATAAGGTCTCCGGCGCCTGTCGCGGCGGCAATCCCCGAACACGGGTGGTGGACACCGGAGGTAAGGGATGCCATCAAGCTGAAGAAGGAGTTCTATCGGGCCTGGCTGGCTCATGGGACTCCTGAAGCAGCTGACGGGTACCGACGGGCCAAACGGAGCGCGGCTCTGGCAGTTGCCGCGGCAAAAACTCGGGCCTGGGAGGAGTTCGGTGAGGCCATGGAGGAAAACTTTCGGTCGGCCTCAAAGAGATTCTGGCAAACCGTCCGGCGACTCAGAGGGGGGAAGCGGTGTTCCACGAGCACTGTTTACAGTGGAAGTGGTGCGCTGCTGACCTCAGCTGAGGATGTCCTCGGGCGGTGGAAGGAGTACTTTGAGGATCTCCTCAATCCCTCCGACACGCCTTCCGTAGAGGAAGCTGAGGCTGGGGACTTGGAGGGGGACTCGTCCATTACCCTGGCTGAAGTTGCTGAGGTAGTCAAAAAACTCCTCGGTGGCAAGGCTCCGGGGGTGGATGAGATCCGCCCCGAGTTTCTCAAGTCTCTGGATGTTGTGGGGCTGTCTTGGCTGGCACGCCTCTGCAGCATTGCATGGAGCTTGGGAACGGTGCCTCTGGACTGGCAGACCGGGGTGGTGGTCCCTCTTTTTAAGAAGGGGGACCGGAGATTGTGTTCCAACTACAGGGGAATCACACTCCTTAGCCTCCCTGGGAAAGTCTATGCCAGGGTACTGGAAAGGAGAATCCGACCGATAGTCGAACCTCGGATTCAGGAGGAGTAATGCGGTTTTCGCCCTGGCCATGGAACACTGGACCAGCTCTATACCCTCACTAGGGTGCTGGAGGGTTCGTGGGAGTTTGCCCAACCAGTCCATATGTGTTTTGTGGACCTGGAGAAGGCATTTGACCGTGTCCCTCGTGGCATCCTGTGGGAGGTACTTCGGGATTATGGGGTTCAGGGCTCGCTGCTACGGGCTGTTCGTTCCCTGTATGACCGGAGCAGGAGCTTGGTTCGCATTGCCGGCAGTAAGTCAGACCTGTTCCCGGTGCATGTTGGACTCCGCCAGGGCTGCCCTTTGTCACCGATTCTGTTCATTATCTTCATGGACAGAATTTCTAGGCGCAGCCAGGGAACGGAGGGTGTCTGTTTTGGTGGCCGCAGGATCTCGTCTCTGCTTTTTGCGGACAATGTGGTCCTGTTGGCTTCATCAAGTCAAGACTTGCAGCGTGCACTGGGGAGGTTTGCAGCCGAGCGCGAAGCGGCGGGGATGAGAACCAGCACCTCCAAATCCGAGGCCATGGTTCTCAGTCGGAAAAAGGCGGATTGCCCCCTCCGGGTTAGGGGGGGAGTTGCTCCCTCAAGTGGAGGAGTTTAAGTATCTCGGGGTCTTGTTCACGAGTGAGGGAAAAATGGAGCGGCAGGTTGACAGACGGATCGGTGCGGCATCTGCAGTAATGCGGTCATTGTACCGGTCTGTTGTGGTGAAGAGGGAGCTGAGTCGTAAGGCGAAGCTCTCAATTTACCGGTCGATCTACGTTCCTACCCTCACCTATGGTCATGAACTCTGGATCATGACCGAAAGAATGAGATCGTGGATACAAGCGGCAGAAATGAGTTTCCTCCGCAGAGTGGCTGGGCGCACCCTTAGGGATAGGGTGAGGAGCTCAGTCACCCGGGAGGAGCTCGGAGTAGAGCCGCTGCTCCTCCGCATCGAGAGGAGCCAGTTGAGGTGGCTCGGCATCTGTTCCGGATGCCTCCTGGACGCCTCCCTGGGGAGGTGTTCCGGGCTTGTCCCACTGGCAGGAGGCCTCGGGGCAGACCCAGGACACGTTGGAGAGACTATGTCTCCCGGCTGGCCTAGGAACGCCTTGGGGTTTCCCCAGAGGAACTGGAGGAGGTGTGCGGGGAGAGGGAAGTCTGGAGGACTCTGCTCGGACTGCTGCCCCCGTGACCCGGCCCTGGATAGTGGAGGAAGATGGATGGATGGATGGATGGATGGATGGATGGATGGATGGATGGAAAATGAAAAGTGTATGAGTGAAAGATTCATCCAGAGAGTCTGTGCAATAATCATCTAGTCGAACATGCATGTGAGCCTGGAGGAGCATGGTAGTTTTTCCTACATGTTTCACAAGTACCCTTCATGTTTCACAAATTGTGATGGTTGTTAATGTCACTGGAATATCATAAAGACATGTTATTATCAATGTATGCAGCAGGTAAATAGCCATTACGACACATTAAAGAGTTGTGTTCAGTGTTGAAATTATGTGAAATTGTGGCAGCAGATGTAGCCATATTACAATTTATTTATACCCTCTGGTTATTATATTTTGGGGTGGGGGTGTGGGGGTGTGGGGGTTTGGTGGCTCAGTGGGTTTGACCGGAGCCCGCTGTGTGGCAAGTCTGAGGCTCAAGTCCAGTTTGGGGTGCCTTGCTCAGCATGTTTTCCCTTCCCCTTCAGCCTTGCGCCCTGTTTTTCTGAGATAGGCTCCAGCTCGCCCCTTCGGGACAAGCGGTTGTTGACTGGTTGGGTGGTTACTATATCTGGCAGTGAAGTGGTTAGAAGAACTCTTTTACAGTTGGAAAGTTGTGGGTTTGGACCCCTACTCCTGCTGTACTACCCTTGAACAGGGTACTTACCCTGAACTGATACTGTAAAAACTACTCTGTTGTGTAAATGGATAAAAGTGTCATGAGTAGCTTAGTACACAGGCTAACATTGTAAGCTCCCTTGGACAAAGATGCAAGCTAAAAAAATAAATATAAATGCACCGTAGGCTTGCATAACTCATTTGTTAGCAGTTTTCTTTTGTGCCATTTAGCCAGGCCCTTCCAACAACATTTCTACTTTTAAGATTTGACCCTACACCTTGTAGGTGTTCAGGTCAGTAAGAAACACTGTGGCCCAAAACTCTTTGATACCTGAAGGATGAGTGATTACCCACTGGTATGAAATTTGTACATAATGACATGTGCCAAAATGAAGTATTGCCTAGCAACAACTCTATCTCCGTGATGTGCTTGACTTGCATAAAATTAGTTGGATAGTTTCTTTGAAGATTTTTTTATTATTTTCAAGGACTGGGTCACGTGAGAACTAGATCATTTGGCATGTTTACAATACAGAGGAAAACCTGCAGGCTGCTGAACTCCCACTTCTTCCTTCCAGCTCGTGTTCAGCCCCAGTCCTTCCTCAAAGCCTTCACAGAAAGCCTTTTGTGTGTGTGTGTGTGTGTGTGTGTGTGTGTGTGTCTGCACGCGCACACAGCACAAAATAAGAAAATATATATTTGGTAATCTCCCGAGAGGAAAGATGGGAGCAGAGTCATGAAACATGAAAAGGAGAACCGCAGAGCTGCATATTGCTGTGGTTGACAGTAATATGAAGTCAAAGGGGGGAAAAGCAGGGAAAAAAAGATAAAAGCTTCAGAAGCAATTAACTACCCCTAGAAAAAAAGCCTGTCAGAGAAGCAACTTCTGAACAAATATAATGGATTTTCTTGACACTGAATTAGGTCTGAGTTCACCAAGATGAAGGTAAAAATGTGCCTTTTTTCATAGAAGGGACGGGAAAAAATAAAACAAGAACATTCGATAAGTCAAGAAAGAGTACCCTTCACCATGATGCTTTTGTTTGGCCAGATTCCAGATGAGATACATTCAGACATAATGTACACGTTGAAAGCAAATAAAGGTCACATTGCAGCGTTTATGTCCATGATTCAAAATGGAGGGACAAACAGTTGGTGTGGCCCGAGGACCAGAAAAGCTTTTACTCCTTCTCCTGAGAATGAAATAGGCAGCGGATTTTAATGTCACTTTACATTTGCTTCGCTTGAGTTAAACAAACATGATGCGTAAGACCCAAACTTTGTCTTGTAAAGATGAGCTACTTCCTGTCGATAATTGCTCCATCACTACCAAATTCCTAGGCAACGGGAGCCTATGACCTTGAACCATCTGTCTCGATGTTTGAGTAAGACATAAGGTCTGTCCGGATAGACCATTATGGACAACCAGCCTGCTCATCTTAATGACTATTTATGATGCCTTCTCCATTACATGGCCGCTATCATCATCTACTGTCTTTAAGATGAAAAATTAATCATGGCTTGTCCCAAGATGTTAAACACTCCCTCTTACCTGCCTAGCAGATACAAAACACAGACTATCTAAGATCCTTCAAAATTGTATTTTATTCCGCAGGTTGTTTTGTATGTGCTTGGCATTTCCAAGGGAGGTAAGAAAGCAGTTTTCATTCATACTCTGTAAACTTTGAAATTCCTAAAGTAACGGAAGGCATTAGCATGATTTTAAGTAATGGAAATGGAAGACTGATGCAGGAGGCATAGTCATCCCCAGACAAACACAGCATATTTGTCATCAACAGTAATACTCTTATTCACAGGCTTGCTGTATAAAAAGAAGGTTACTGAATACATTTTCCTGGAATCACACTCAGTCTATAATTTCTCAGGAAGTCATTTTTATTTATTTTTTTATTTTACAAGCATGGACCCTTCTGAGAAATATTTAACTATTAGAGACCTACTGGATAAGGAATTAGAGACATGTCAATTAACAACAGGGATATGTTCTGAGAAATGCGTGGTCAGGCAATTTCGTCGTTGTGCAAACCTCATAGAGTGTACTTATACAAACCTAGATGGTATAGCCTCGATCTGGTTAAGAGACGCGGTAAATGCGAGATTTATGACACTGCTGCCGGTGTAACACAGCATACTGTTTTACAGTAAACTTTTTTTATAAGTAAAAAGAGTATAAGGTAAAATAACGATAAGAAGTACAGTATAGTAAATACATAAACCAGTAACATAGGTGTTTATTATTATTATCAACTATTATGTACTGTACATAATTGTATGTGCTATACTTTTTTTATGACTGGCAGCGCAGTAGGTTTGTTTACAGCAGCACCACCATGAACAGATGAGTAACACGTTATGCTACGACGTAGCTAGTTGATAAGAATTTTTCAGCCCTATTATGATATTATGGGACTACTGTCGTATATACAGTCAGTCGTTAAGGAAAACGTCGTTAAGCGGCGCATGACTGTATACCAAAGCACAAACATTCCAAGTACTAGAAATGGGAAGAAATAATTGTAATTGTTGTAATGTTTTTGAAATACATTGTTTATAAAAGCTCAGATAAACCCAGCAAATCTATTTGTCTTGAAAGATCGGCAGCTCATGCAAATATGGAAAAATATGTGGAATAAGACACACTCTCAGAAAGCAAGAAAACTCCGCTCATTCAAGATCGCTGCTGGGTTAGCGCAGAAAAACAGTAAAATGTGTCCCTTGGGGATTTGTTCAGGCCATAACACAACATTCTCTGCTTTTAAATACTCATTTCAAAAATGTGTTATTTCATGGGAAGTAGATAAAAATCTAATTCAATTTCTAAAACTCACTTACAGCAGATGGATCCAGAAGTCAAGTCCAGTCTACCTTACATGTGGAAGACTGTAATAACTATGTACTACCCAGTGAAAATCTTGATACAGAATCTCTTACCTTTCTTCATCATTGAAATATTGGATCTCTCCAAGTCATGGCTTTTTTAATATCAGTTAGCCTCTTGGAAAAAGAGCGAGAGTGTCGCATTGTTCAAAGGACACAAGGAGTCCCACCATGGAGGAGTCTAGAGCTGCAGATTGCTAATTGCAATAAAAAGCCTTTTGAGCCAAATTGTCATGTCCCATAGTGGGGTTGGGAAACTGCTGGCTGCGGAGAACAAGCAAATGTATCATACAATGCTTATTTAGAACCCAAGCTGATTAATGTGGGAAACAGAACTGATGGAACTGCTTGAAGAAGATAAATGAATCACTAAAAGGTTACCTGAAGGCTGCCAATATTTAATAAATACTTTAATAAATCGTCTCTCATGCGTTCCGTTTCTAGTGCCTCCAACGCAAGGCATCCTTGGAGGGTGTGCCAGATGGAGAATATGTTAGAACAGATATGTTAGTTACCTGCGCTAAAAGGTATCGAATGGGTGAGAGAGAAGAAATGTGAACACCAGGTTGCCTTTTCTGTACTGCTTGATGTGGACTATCTTTTATGCATAGATATATAATGTGAGGGGGGGTGGGCCAGCTGGCCATCTGTCTCTCCTACCCAAAAGCAACCACCAGGTAGCTGGGAGATAGTTTTATTTTCATCTCGGTTGGCGTTGATCATGTTTCCCGCTTCTTGTGTCTTCTGAGTTATACAAAGTCCCTGATTGGTGTTTAAATTTACTTTTTTAGTTGATATTTTCCTCCAAAGCAACTGACAACATCAGAATCAGAATCAGAATCAGAATGAGCTTTATTGCCAAGTACGTTCACACATACAAGGAATTTGTCTTGGTGACAGGAACTGCCACAGCACAGACAGAATGACAGTGACAAGACAGATGAGAAGATAGAGTATGTGAATTAGGGATAAAAAATATATAAAAATATAAGTACCCAATATACAAAAATAGTCACTAGATACAAATGCAAGGGAGTGTGAGTAAGAGATATGATGTGATAAATAGTTATAAATATAAATATAAATAGCGTTGTGTATTGCACTGGTTTACTCTCTAGGGAGGATTTAGCTGTTCATGAGGTAGATGGCCTGAGGAAAGAATTTTTCTTGTGCCTGGCTGTCCTGGTGCTCAGTGCTCTGTAGCGCCGGCCAGATGGCAAAGGTTCGAAGAGGAAGTGGCCTGGATGTGAGGGGTCTAGCTCATTTTGCTAGCCCATTTACTGACTCTGGACGAGTGCAGTTCTCTGAGAGCTGGGGGGGATGTGCCGATGATTCTTCCAGCAGTCCGAACTATCTGCTGTAGTCTTCTGATGTCTGATTTTGTAGCTGAGCCGAACCAGACAGTTATAGAGGTGCAGAGGACAGACTCAATGACTGCAGAGTAGAGCTGCACCAGCAGCTCCTGTGGCAGGTTGAACTTCCTTAGCTGGCGAAGGAAGTACAACCTCTGCTGTGCCTTCTTCACAATGGAGTCTATGTGGGGCTCCCACTTCAGGTCCTGTGAGATGGTGGTGCCCAGGAACCTGAATGACTCCACTGTTGCCACAGTGCTGTTCATGATGGTGAGTGGGGATAATGCTGAGGTGTATCTCCTAAAGTCTACGATCATCTCCACTGTTTTGAACGTGTTCAGCTCCAGGTTGTTATGACTGCACCAGACAGCCAGCTCTTGGACTTCCTGTCTGTAAGCAGACTCGTCACCATCCCGGATGAGGCCAATGAGTGTGGTGTCGTCTGCGAACTTCAGGAGTTTGACAGAGGGGTCTTTAGCGGTGCAATCGCTGGTGTACAACATTAAGTTACCCTCAATTATTTACCCATTTTTACTGTCAATTAACTTTACTGGAGCAATTAAGGGTAAGTAGGGTAAGCTCAAGGGTAAGACAACAGAAGGTGATATTCAAACCAATAACCTTAAGATCCAAAGGCAGCCGTGCTAACCGCTATGCTATCAGCTACTCGTCTTTACAGAGGTGCGGTGGCGCGGTGGGTTGGTCCGGGTCCATGTCCTGCTCTTCAGTGGGTCTGGGGTTCGATTCCTGCTTGGGGTGCCTTGCGACGGTCTGGCGTCCTGTCCTGGGTGTGTTCCCTCCTCCTCTGGCCTTACGCCCTGTGTGCTGGGTTAGGCTCTGGTTCCATGTGTGGGGTGAGCGGTTTGGACGGACTCCTTTTTACAGCAAAGTGTTGAATAAGATGCCCCCGAAACCAGAGCAGTGGCAGGTCAGAAGAGAACAGCATGTTGTAATGATTCAGAATTCATGAATCCTTGCTGTGACTCCGTGAGGACTTTTCATATTGAAGTCTACAGTCTTGTTAAGCTTCATAGATACTCTGCTTGGTTATACTTCTTGTAATTTTGTAATGATGTAGTCTCTCCAACGTGTCCTGGGTCTGCCCCGAGGCCTCCTGCCAGTGGGACAAGCCCGGAACACCTCCCCAGGGAGGCGTCCAGGAGGCATCCGGAACAGATGCCGAGCCACCTCAACTGGCTCCTCTCGATGCGGAGGAGCAGCGGCTCTACTCCGAGCTCCTCCCGGGTGACTGAGCTCCTCACCCTATCCCTAAGGGTGCGCCCAGCCACTCTGCGGAGGAAACTCATTTCTGCCGCTTGTATCCACGATCTCATTCTTTCGGTCATGATCCAGAGTTCATGACCATAGGTGAGGGTAGGAACGTAGATCGACCGGTAAATTGAGAGCTTCGCCTTACGACTCAGCTCCCTCTTCACCACAACAGACCGGTACAATGACCGCATTACTGCAGATGCCGCACCGATCCGTCTGTCAACCTGCCGCTCCATTTTTCCCTCACTCGTGAACAAGACCCCGAGATACTTAAACTCCTCCACTTGAGGGAGCAACTCCCCCCCTAACCCGGAGGGGGCAATCCGCCTTTTTCCGACTGAGAACCATGGCCTCGGATTTGGAGGTGCTGGTTCTCATCCCCACCGCTTCGCGCTCGGCTGCAAACCTCCCCAGTGCACGCTGCAAGTCTTGACTTGATGAAGCCAACAGGACCACATTGTCCGCAAAAAGCAGAGACGAGATCCTGCGGCCACCAAAACAGACACCCTCCGTTCCCTGGCTGCGCCTAGAAATTCTGTCCATGAAGATAATGAACAGAATCGGTGACAAAGGGCAGCCCTGGCGGAGTCCAACATGCACCGGGAACAGGTCTGACTTACTGCCGGCAATGCGAACCAAGCTCCTGCTCCGGTCATACAGGGAACGAACAGCCCGTAGCAGCGAGCCCTGAACCCCATAATCCCGAAGTACCTCCCACAGGATGCCACGAGGGACACGGTCAAATGCCTTCTCCAGGTCCACAAAACACATATGGATTGGTTGGGCAAACTCCCACGAACCCTCCAGCACCCTAGTGAGGGTATAGAGCTGGTCCAGTGTTCCATGGCCAGGGCGAAAACCGCATTGCTCCTCCTGAATCCGAGGTTCGACTATCGGTCGGATTCTCCTTTCCAGTACCCTGGCATAGACTTTCTCAGGGAGGCTAAGGAGTGTGATCCCTCTGTAGTTGGAACACAATCTCTGGTCCCCCTTCTTAAAAAGAGGGACCACCACCCCGGTCTGCCAGTCCAGAGGCACCGTTCCCAAGCTCCATGCAATGCTGTAGATGCGTGTCAGCCAAGACAGCCCCACAACATCCAGAGACTTGAGAAACTCGTGGCGGATCTCATCCACCCCCGGAGCCTTGCCACCGAGGAGTTTTTTGACTACCTCAGCAACTTCAGCCAGGGTAATGGACGAGTCCCCCTCCAAGTCCCCAGCCTCAGCTTCCTCTACGGAAGGCGTGTCGGAGGGATTGAGGAGATCCTCAAAGTACTCCTTCCACCGCCCGAGGACATCCTCAGCTGAGGTCAGCAGCGCACCACTTCCACTGTAAACAGTGCTCGTGGAACACCGCTTCCCCCCTCTGAGTCGCCGGACGGTTTGCCAGAATCTCTTTGAGGCCGACCGAAAGTTTTCCTCCATGGCCTCACCGAACTCCTCCCAGGCCCGAGTTTTTGCCGCGGCAACTTCCAGAGCCGCGCTCCGTTTGGCCCGTCGGTACCCGTCAGCTGCTTCAGGAGTCCCATGAGCCAGCCAGGCCCGATAGAACTCCTTCTTCAGCTTGATGGCATCCCTTACCTCCGGTGTCCACCACCCGTGTTCGGGGATTGCCGCCGCGACAGGCGCCGGAGACCTTATGGCCGCAGCTCCGAACCGCCGCCCCGACAATGGAGGCGTGGAACATAGTCCATTCAGACTCAATGTCCCCCACCTCCCTCGGGACCTGGTTGAAGCTCTGTCGGAGGTGGGAGTTGAAGACCTCTCTGACAGGGGCCTCCACCAAACGTTCCCAACAGACCCTCACTATGCGTTTGGGCTTGCCAGGTCTGTCCAGCTTTTTCCCCCACCATCGAATCCAACTCACCACCAGGTGGTGATCAGTTGACAGCTCAGCCCCTCTCTTCACCCGAGTGTCCAAGACATATGGCCGAAGGTCAGAAGAAACAACTACAAAGTCGATCATCGACCTCCGACCTAGGGTGTCCTGGTGCCAAGTGCACTGATGGACACCCTTATGCATGAACAAGGTGTTTGTTATGGACAAACCGTGACTAGCACAGAAATCCAATAACAACTCACCGCTCGGGTTCAGATCAGGGAGGCCGTTCCTCCCAATCACGCCCCTCCAGGTGTCACTGTCGCTACCCACGTGGGCGTTAAAGTCCCCCAGCAGAACGACAGAGTCCCCAGTGGGAGCGCTTTCCAGCACGCCCTCCAGGGACCCCAAGAAGGCCGGGTACTCTACACTGCCGCTAGGCGCATAAGCACAAACGACAGTGAGAGACCATTCCCTGACCCGTAGGCGCAGGGAGACAACCCTCTCATTCACCAGGGTAGACTCCAACACATGGCGGCTGAACTGGGGGGCTATTAATAAGCCCACACCCGCCCGCCACCTCTCACCCTGGGCAACGCCCAGGGTCCACCCTTGGTCGAGAAGAGTGGTTCCAGAACCCAAGCTGTGAGTGGAAGTGAGCCCGACTATATCTAGACGGTATCTCTCAACTTCCCGCACCAGCTCGGACTCCTTCCCGGCCAGTGAGGTGACATTCCAAGTCGCAAAAACCAGAGTTGGCGCCCGAGGTTTGGGTCGGCCGGGCACTCGGCCCCGACTACCGCCCAAATCACAATGCACCGGCCCCTTACGGTCTCTCCGGCAGGTGGTGAGCCCACCGAAGAGTGGCTCCACGTCTTGGCTTCGGGCTAAGCCTGGCCAGGCCCCGTGGGCATAGACCTGGCCACCAGGTGCTTGCATGCGAGCCCCCACCCCCCAGGCCTGGCTCCAGGGTGGAGCCCCGGTGACCCCATACCGGGCAGGTAAACGAGAACCTTGATTTTATAGTCATAAGGGGGTTTTGAACAGCGCTTTGTCTCGTCTGTCACCCAGGACCTGTTTGCTATGGGAGACCCTACCAGGGGCATATAGCCCCAGGCAGTATAGCTCCTGAGATCATTCAGGCACTCAAACCTCTCCACCACGTGAAGGTGGCGGTTCGCGGGGGGGCCGTGGCAACTTACGCCCTGGAATTCCAGGTCCTGGCAGAAAAGAGCGGTTGGAACCAGGTGGCCCTTTTAGCCTCCTTCCGCCGCAGGCTACACTCCCCGATCCAAATGGAATTGGTGTACCGGGGGGAGGACTGCACCCTGAATCGGTTTATAGAGAACGTCATCATGGTGGACAGCCTGTCACGGGAGCAGTTGTCCTGTCCATGGTTACTCCCACAGGAGGCACGAACGCCCCCGGAGGCTCCAGAACTGAGACAGCTTGGAGCAGAGGTGAGTGCCGCCCTCCGCACCACAATACAGCTCACGGTTCCCCTGGAGGCACCCTGGGGGGCCTCTCAGGTACAAACCCGCGCTTTGGTGGATTCAGGTGCCGCTAGCTGTTTTATGGACACGTCCTTCACCAAGCACCATAACTTCCTGATACACCCTTGTGTAACCCCATGACGGATCAGGGCCCTGGACGGTCAGCCAGTGGGTACGGGAGTGGTAGATAAACAGACTGCGGCGTTATGAATCTGGGTCAGGGCGTGCCACACGGAGTAGCTTGAGTTCTGTATTATCCTGTCCCCAGAGACCCCTGTGATTTTGGGGTTCACATGGCTGGAGAAACATGACCCTGTCTTCTCCTGGAGTGAGGGGCGTTAGTGGCATGGGGTCCACAGTGCGTCACTGCTTGCCTCAACTTACCCTGTCGAGCCACCACAGTAGAGAGCCCAGAGATGGCTGAGGCATTTGTCGTGCCCAGAGAGTACCTGGACCTCGCTGAGGTGTTCGGTAAAAGTTAAGCAGCTACCTTACCCCCGCACAGGCCATGGGACTGTGCCATCGATCTGCTGCCGGGCACGACTCCTCCCAGGAGTCAGATTTACCCCTTGTCCCTATTCAAACAAAAGGCCCTCCAAGAGTACGTGAAAGAGGCCTTGGCCTCCGGCATAATTAGGCCATCTACCTCCCCAGAAGCCGTTGGCTTCTTTTTTATTGCCAAGAAGGATGGGGGGCTGTGGCATTGTATTGACTATCGAGGGCTGAACGCGGTCATGGTCAAATACCCACACTCATTGCTGCTCATCACCGCAGCACTGGAGCAGTTCCACGGGGCTTGCATTTTTACGATGTTGGACCTGCGCAGTGCGTACAACCTCATCAGGATCCGGGAGGGTGATGAATGGAAGACCGCGTTTAGTACCTCCTTGGGCCACAACAAGTACTTGGTCATGCCGTTTGGTCTAGCCAATGCGCCATCCGCGTTCCAGGCTTTTGTCAACCATGTGTTGGGGGACTTGGTAAACGATGGAGTGCTCATCTACCTTGACGACATCCTCATCTACTCCCAGATGAGGGATCAGCATGTCCGTCTGGTGAGGCAGGTACTCCAGAGGCTGCTAGAGAATCAGCTGTATGTCAAGGGAGAGAAATGTGTTTTCCACCAGAACCAGGTCTCCTTTCTTGGGTTTGTGCTAAAGACTGAGGGCATGGCCATGGATCCAAACAAGGTCCAGGCAGTACTGGACTGGCCCCGACCCACGACAGTCAAGGCCCTACAGCGCTTTTTGGGGTTTGCCAACTTTTATCGCAGGTTCATTTGGGGGTTCAGCTCAGTGGTGGCCCCGCTGATGGCACTTCTGCGAGGAGGAAGGACGAAGCTGGCATGGACTAAGGAGGCCCAAATCGCCTTTCAGGCTCTCAAGGAGCAGTTCACGACGGCACCAATCCTGCGGCACCCGGACGCCTCACTCCCATTCATGGTGGAGGTGGATGCCTCAGAGGTATGGGTCGGTGCCGGTCTCTCCCAGGGACAAGGTAATCCCCCAGAGCTTCACCCCTGTGCGTTTTTCTCAAGGAAGTTGACTCCGGCCAAGCGCAATTATGATATTGGGGACCGGGAACTGTTAGCCATTAAATCGGCACTAGAAGAATGGCGACATTGGCTGGAGGGTGCTACTCGTCCGTTCCTTGTATTGACAGACCACAGAAACCTGGAGTATCTGCAAAAGGAATGGCGGCTAAACCCCCAGCAGGCACACTGGGCCTTGTTCTTTACACGGTTTTGGTGACTTACAGCCCAGGATCCAAGAATATCAAGCCAGATGCTCTGTCCCACATACATGGCCAAGATCCGGAAGGGGTGTTGCCCGCACCCATCTTGCCAGAATATTGAGTGATGGCTCCAGTAAGGTGGCAGCTCCAGCAAGAGCTGCAGACCACCCAACAACAGGACCCGGGACCTGCGGAGAGGCCTGATGGTAAAGAATACGTCTCCATCTGACTCAGATCTTCCCTCCTACAGTAGGCACATGACTCCTCCGCGGCAGGGCACCCAGGCCATCAGCGGACCCTTTCCCTCCTCCAAGGCCGCTCTATCCGGGAGGATGTGCAGGAGTACATCGAGGCCTGTGAGACGTGCGCCCATGCCAGTACCCCTACCCAGAAGCTCGCAGGCTTCCTCGAACCTCTCCCTGTCCCGGCACAGCCCTGGTCCTACATATCCATAGATTTCCTGGTGGACCTTCCGCTATCACAAGGTAACACCATCATTCTAGCTGTCCTTGACCAATTCTCGAAGTCCTGTCGCCTGATACCTTTGCCGCAGCTCCCATCCGCTTTGGAAACTGCCGAGGCCCTGTTCCACTCCATCTTTCGCCTGTACGGCCTTCCAGAAGACATTGTCTGCGATCGCGGCACCCAGTTCACCTCTCAACTCTGGAAGGCCTTCTAGCAGAAGCTGGAAGTTGCGGTAAGCTTAACATCTGGGTATCATCCGCAGGCTAACGGGTAGGTCGAGAGACTTCAGCAAAACCTAGGTCAGTTCCTGCGATCTTACTGCAGTCGGAGACAACATCACTGGGCCTGATACCTACCCTGGGTAGAGTACGCCCACAACTCCATGCCTCATTCCTCCACCGGCCTCACATCCTTTCAGTGCGTCCCAGGGTATCAACCTCCCTTCTTCCCCTGGCACCCTGAATGCACAGAGATCAAGGCCGTGGGTGAGTGATATCAGAATAGCAAGGAGACCTGGAGAGTGGTCACAGCCCGACAATGCCGCAATGTATGTCTGTACAAACACCAGACCAACCGCCAATGTCGTGCAGTCTCTTTTTGTCCTGGCCAGTGGGTCTGGCTGTACACCAGAACACTGAAGATACGTCTCCCGTCCCGAAAACTCAGCTCCCACTTTATTGGTCCCTATCCAATGGTTCGCCAGGTTACCCCAGTGACTTAATGCTTGCGGCTGCCTCCGGGTCTATCCAACCTTCCACGTCTCCCTGCTCAAGCCATACAAGTGTCGCACCTCCAGGCCCCGTAGGCTACAGAGCTGCCCCCGCCGGTGCAGGTAGAGGGAACCCCAGCACACCAGGTCAGAGAGCTCCTGGACTTCCGACGGCGTCACGGCTGTTTGCAATATCTAGTTGATTGGGAAGGGTACAGTCCAGAGGAGTGCAGCTGGGTACCAGCGAGAGACATCTTAGATCATAACCTGATTGCAGCTTTCCACCACGACCATCCAGATCGCACGGCGCCACGGGGGGGTGGAGGGGTACTGTCACACCCCCGGGAACAAGCAGATCAGCAACACCTGTGTCTGATCACTGAGACCCGGGGTATAAGGAGCTCTGTGACAACAACACAGTGCAGATTCTCGCAAACACCTTTGTTGTTTGCAGTTTCAGTGTCTTTGTCGGTTCTTTGAATCCTGCTTCGTTCTCGTGTTCCTAGTTTCTTGACCCACGCCCCTCTTCCACGACTACCGAGTTTTGCCTTGCCCTTGTTGAGACGTCCGTGCCTGAAAGACCTTTGCCTGTCCCTGATTTTGATCGTGTCCTGCCCCTCGAACCTGGAGAAAAGAATAAACCAACCCACAACTGGGTCAACAACCTACCTGTCTGTCTGTGGCCATGATACCTGGTAAGGCTTCTTCAGAAAAATACACACACACACACACACACACACACACACACACACACACACACACACACACACACACACACACACACACACACACACACACACACACTTTCAGAACCGCTTGTCCCATACGGGGTCACAGGGAACCGAAGCCTACCCGGGAACACAGGGGCGTAAGGCCAGAGGGGGAGGGAACACACCCAGGACGGGACGCCAGTCCGTCGCAAGGCACCCCAAGCTGGACTCGAACCCCAGACCCACCGGACAGCAGGACTGTGGTCCAACCCACTGCGCCACCGCACCCCCCTTCAGAAAAATATTTCTGCTAATTTAATTTAAATCATTTTCAGTAAATATTATCAGTTGAAAAGAATTCCACAGGTAGAACTTGTGAAAGACCAGTACAGATTTAAGAAGCTCTGTGCAATAAATGACCTTCTCTGCCAGGATACCTGCAGGCTCTCAGCAGGATAGATATAAAATATAAATACAACATCACACATATCCGCGGGAGGTACTCTTCAGCAACAGGAAGCTGGGAGTCTCCACCTTTGATCTGCATTGTAAATACAGATTCATTAAAACGTCTGTTTTGGCTGGAAAATTCTTCACTCCCCAAGAGACCTTTCCATGGCACAATCAGCAAATTTTTAGAAGTACTTTGAGCATGGCATTTATGGTATACACACTTTTAAACATGCTGACTTGTTTGTTCCTTTTCCAGCCAACATATTCAGTCAGGGGTACACATATACTTAACACAAAATGCAAACGTATACGCACACACGCACACACACACACACACACACACACACACACACACACACACACACACACACACACATTGCCATACCTCAGGCCTTTTTTACTCTCCACTTTATTTTGTAAAGATAACATTTCTTTCCCGTTACACATTTTGTGTATTTCATAAATGGACAGAACTGTTCATCTGCAGCTGACATTTTAAGGGCTTACTTAAATGTCAAGCACAGATGAGCCGTAATGCCATTTTGCTTTAAAATTTGTGTCTGGGTCTTATGTGGTGGAACGCATGGGAATGACAGCTGCAGTGGAACAAAACAGTAGTCAGAGGAGTCACTAAAATGCCACTGTTTGCAAATTCACGTTGTGAATAAATTCGCAGCAGCTGCCCACGTTTGGGCCTGTTGATAAGCTTCACGGTTGTTCCCCCTTGTCAGTAATTCTGGCGCAGCATGTCGAACAGCCCATGGGACTGACTGCATAAGAGTCCCCCTGCAATTAGTCACTGTGACTGTCACTGTGTTTAACAAGCCCATCGGACACGACGGCCAGCTGTGGTGTGGGGAACCCGGCCGAGCCATGGTGATTGCATTAATAATTCCCCGGTGTTAATGCTTATTTGAAAAGTAACAACTCCAAATAGTGGAAAATGGTTCAAGTGGAGTCTAAGTGACAGGTAGGTAAATTCTCTATTAGCTTCAGTTTCTGTGCACTTTACTAATGAAAAAATGAAAAAAAAAATTATTGCAAATGCAAGGTATGACTTGAACATACACGGGGGATGGTCACCAGTCTGAAGTTACTAATCCTTGACTGTGGGGAAAAAAATGATACCAAACGATGCAGATACATCTCATCTGCATGTGACTGAAACCTCAGGTGACCAGGCACTGAACAGTCTAGTACATCACAGTATTACTTTTTATTATAGTTTCATGAATTTAAAAAAAAGAACTAAAAAAAATTGGCAAAGTGTAGCACAAATTCTTAAAAAAAACATTATTTGAATATTTGAAGTGATTTGCTTGGATAAAAATAATAAATATTAATAATAAATATTTTATTATGAATGTTGAGTTCGTAAGGAAGTGGCACTATGCCACATTTCAACATGGAATCATGGGCATCTGAAATGAAACCCGTTTTTTCTTTTTTTAAACAAACAGTCAATTATAATATTGAAAGTTTTACATTTACGTTTTTACAGAGTTGTTTCCAAGAATACAACTCTTAACACATATTAAATAAAACATTTAATTTACGTATAACAAGATTACTGTAATTTCAAAATGGAATGGAATGGAATGACTGGTGAATTGCATAACCAGATCCCCTCACCCCAATAATACAGCCATGTGACGATGAGCTGTCACCACACACTACTGGTGGTCATCAAAAATCACATTTTTACATATAATCCACTGAAGATGCTGTAGGTCATAGGACAGGAAAAATGATGGCTCCTCCAAACTGTGGTGCTGAAACAGAAATTTAAGGACACAAAGCATTTACATTTACATTTATTCATTTAGCAGATACTTTTCTCTAAAGTGATATACTGTACATCTGAGAGAAAATAAACTGAATGATACTGGGTGAACTGAAACCACAACAATCATTGGAAACTCAAATTTTGAAGATGGAGTTAATCATATTTTGCACACATCATGAGAATATTGGATTTTTTAAAAAGATAATGATGTTGAAAAAAAGAAGAAGACGACCACCCATCAGACGGACATAGTCCATCACAGTGACAATAGACAAACCCCTTTGAACACTACGGACACAAGTGGAGGAAGGAACATTCATTTCTCTTTTTTCTTTTAGTACAACCTAATTATGATCTTCTGATCTTATGCATTATGTTTATCTTCTCACTGTCACTTTGTGCCACACCTTGCTAATGCAACAAAGGGCAGTATACTAAATAAAGTTTGAATTAATGAGCTGACGCTGTGCTCCAGCAGGGATTTGGACCAGAGCCTTCACCATTTTGAATCTTTTTAAATTAGGTGCATGTATTACGTTCCTTGAATTCGAGTGTGTCACTAATGTATGTGTTCCCATGGCAACTGTTCCATCTTGTCACCTACTCCTCACCCCAAAGGCCGTCCCAGATCTGCATCATGTGGTTGTTAACCCTGGTTCCAGGAAGCCATGTTGTGTTCTTATTAACCATTTTTGGAGGGGGTCACCAGGGCCAGCAGGTGGTATAATGTTTAGTGTTGCCAGATTGCACTTGATGGCTCCAGATTTGAACACCATCTCCTACTTTAATACCGTTGATCAACTTACTTATCCTGAATTAACCTGCTGTATTAATCAGTTAAATTAGTATACTGAGTCATATCAGCTAAATTAATAATGAAGCTCATCTTTCATGATTTTGGAAAACAATTTGCCATTGTGTCAAAAAAGAACAATGTTCCAGATTTATCTCTGCCAAATCCTCCAAGTTATGACTCCTGAATAATATACATACATTTATTGCCTTACTCCTGTAAAACTTGTGTCATTGCCATCTTCTCATGCTCCCAGGGCATCAGACACAGTGGTCCAAGAGGGCTAGTAAAACTGAGCATCTGACCTAAAGCTCAGCAGAACCCAGCGACATTCCAGAACCAGGTGTGATGGCCTCCAGGGTGTCCTTTTTGTGTTTGTGTGCTGCTGCACCTCCTGAAGTGCTGGAGAACTGCACCAACTCTGTTTTACACATTCCAGATAGCATCTCGCTGCACAACTGTGCACCTGAAACAGAAATGCCTTTTAAAAAGGTAAAGCTGATATCATCTTAAGCAAGTGATAACAGCTTAAGTCTGAAGCTGTTTCACTTGGTTTTTTTTCTTTTTTATTCCTGTGCAGTCATGGTGCATCACAATGGCCCAGCAAGTAGTGCTGCTGTCTTACAGCACCTGAGTGGTATGACAGGACATGGGTTTGATTCTTGCTCAGTCTGTGTGCAATTTGTATGTTCACCCTGTGTCTGTGTGGGTTTCCTCTGGCTGCTCTGGTGTCTTTCTACAATCCAAATACAGGTGGATTGGTGACTGCAAAAAAAAGTCACCTATTGTGTGACAGGGAAAAAAGCATATTTCAGTGGTGCATGGATGAGTAACTTGTAAGTGGTGTATCAAGCATTGAAAGTCACCTTGGGTGAGTAGAATGTGGGCTGATAACACTGCAAAGCATTTGTTGAAAGTCACTTTGGAGAAAAGATTCTGCTAAATTAATAAATGTAACTGAGACATTAAGTAAAGGTGATTGGTTACTAAATCCTATAGACCATTCCAGAAGGGTCCTGGATGCTCCTTTTAAAGAAAGCAGTAAAAATTACCCTGCTGTATAAATGGGTAAAATGATTGTAAGTAGCTTAGTGTACAAATACTGTTAGTTTCCTTGGAAAAGTAGTGTCAGAAAAAAGATGGAATGATAATCTGGAACCAGCAGGTGATGAGGTGGCTAAAACTATAACCCTGAGAACTTGAAAGTTAGGGGTTTAAGTCCTACCTCCAGCTATCATGAAAATTATTGAGCTGCTTGAATGAGTACAAGTTTTTCCTTTTTTTGCATGTGTAGTCACTTTGGAGTAACACCTCAGCTACATAAACAACATAAAGAAAACAAAGCACAAAACAATTGCTAATGACTCCAAGGTAACTTTCATAGTAAGGTTTGTACAGTACTCAGTGATTCATACAGTTGGGTAGTTTTTACTGTATCATTTCAGGTAAGTATTTTTTTATCAAAAGTACAACCACAGGAGCTTGGATTTGAACTTGAGACCCTCCCATTGGATGGAATCATGTCAACATCTTCACCTACTGTCCATCTCACCGATTTTGACTTAGGCAGATTTCGGTCACTTCTGTTTAAGGACTCTCAAAATGTTATATTTTTATTTGTACTGTCTATCATGGCAGAAACAGCACTTTTGAGTAGTTTCAGCAATAATAAAACCCCAGTCAGTTAACAATGCTACTGATGAGCATCATGTGGAGGGAATCCTAGGAAGGGGCTATGTGTCACACAGAGCAGACCAGAGACCCCGCTGTAGACCCTATTGCGGGATCATTATGGGCAAGACACTTGGGACAAGGCAATACTCGTAGTCAGGGACAATCATGGTGATTCCGAGACGCAAATGTGGTACAGGGGAGAATATAAGGATATGGTCGACAAAGACGTTGCGAGGTTCAATGGATAAGAAACAAGAATAAGGAGACAGGTACACAGAGGAGAATAGACAAGGCACTTTGGAGGCCTCGTGAACGGACAAGGGACACTTGTCTCGAAGAGATACCACAAGTGGGAAGAAGCCGTTAGATGGTTTTTATAGATGAATGCTTCAGTTGCAGACAGGTGCCAAATCGGAGTCAGATGCTGCTGGTTGAGGTGCAGGCGTGGTTATGACACTGTGAGCATAACCTTCAACCTCAGTGTCTCCCTTGGAGAGGACAATATCATTATTTACTGTGGCTCTGGAGCAAGTGACTGTCCTGCAGCAGCACAAATGGTGGTCTTACTCGGACCTCAGTCATTGTCACACGTCCTTCCAGGGACTCTGAAGATCAATGATACTGTGGAGCAGAAAGACACAGACAGCAATGAGATAAAGATCTGTTATCAGTACAGAAACACACAACACCACCACACATATCCCAGTACTGAGGTATGCATCTCCCTTGTGGAATTAACATAAATCAAACCCATTGAACACTTTATTTTGGGACTTGTCAAGTGCAGTATGATCCCTGCCGGGGTTTATCGGGAATGGTCCACATAAGGGATGAGGTATGTCAGCAACTGCAGGCACCGCTAAGGAAGTTTGGGATTCACAGCTTTGAAGTGAACAGACCAGCTTTTTGAGAAGAATGAATGTGCATCAAGTAGTCCTGTTGCAGTGACTGAGCCACTTCAAGGTTTTACCTTGAAGGACTTCTACATAGGACTTCTCATGCTTAATTTGCATACAGTTACATTTATACAATTAATTGATACTTGTCCATCACAAATTCCACAGTAACATTTGTACACTAGGCTGTTTACACTGATTTACCCATATATACTGCTGGGATACATTTATTGTGTCTGTTCAGGGTCATTTGATAGAGTGCAGAACAGGGGATTCAAACCCATGCCCTTCAGAGGTTATTACCCTCAATCAAGGTGTTTAAATTCTGCATCAAATCAGGCTAAATGAAATTAATTTTTGTGAGTTACTCAGACTGGTGGCCAGTGGAGTTTTTGGCCATTATAATATCTAGTTGTTGTACAACCCTCACATTATATTTGTCAGCCGATAACAGCTGTTGCTTTGCAATGGAAGGAAACAGGTTCAAATACCCACTCCCACTGTAGTACCCTTGATTCAGCTACTTAACCCTGAAGTGGTACATCAAAAATTGCCAAGCTAAAAAGACAGGTGGTAATATAGTGGTTAGAGCTGTTGCCTTTAGACCCAAAGGCTGCAGGTTTGAGCCGCACCTCTGGCTGTAGTACAGCCGAGCAAGGAACTTACCATAAAAATAATTCCGGTAACATTACCCAGCTGTATAAATGGGTTAATACAAGGTTAAGGTTACAGTTAAGTCACTTTAGAGAAAAGCATTAGTTAAATGAATAAATATAGAATATATGGGTATATATGGCTAAATCATTGATAAGTTAACAACGTAACTTATCTAACATTGTAAGCTAAGTAAAGGTTAATCCTCCCTGAAGGTGGAGGCTCTGTTACATATCAGCATAAAAGGTGTGTCACAGAGCAATGCATAATGGTGGACCAGGTCACTCGTTCTCCTTCAGTGGAGATAGCGGTTGGACTTGATGAACATATTTTGTCACAATTTTGTTATATTTTTCCTTATTGCACAGCTGTCCAATCAGATCCAGCCACCTACTGAGAAAGTCAATAGGAGTGGTCTGCCAAAGGAAGACCATAGCTGATTCCAGAGCCTATCAGTGGAGAACAAGCCAGTGATAGCAATGTGCGAGTGTGTAAGATGGCATATGGTTCTGTCAAGCGGCTGCCACTGGGGAGTGCTCCACCCAGCACTCAAAGAGAACTTACTAATGCATGCAGAGGACAGATTCTCCCAGGCATCACAGCTCCACATCTTAATGCTACATGTCTTCTCCCTGTTTGCTTTGTTTTCTATTTAGGTAAGACAAGGCATGTAGATTAAAGATGTCCCCAAAGTAACTGGACCATTTGAATGCACATGGTTAAGATACATTCATTTTCTCCTGTGTTTCCACACAGTCTGCCCTTTTCATTCTGCTCTTACATTGATTTTGGTTTTTGCCCCCTTCTGGTACAGTCACACTTGAATGACGTTACCACGGATACCAGGCAGCTACAAAATCCGCAACATCCATTGGATTACAATGCTGCATCCTGGGAATGGGGTGGCCGCTTGGCATAGAACTGGCCCAACCGCAGCTGTGCCAGTTGCTGGCATGTAGCCAAAGGTGTGCCTGCCAACAGCCTCAACACTCCAGGCTGGACACTGTTCTGAGAAAGCCTGACCTGCCAACTCAAACCCAAGAACTGAAGCCCACTGCTACAGCTCATCACAATGGACAGTAGGGAGTGATGGCTTCTGTGCTGCATTGGGACATTTGCTTTTGCCCCTGCTTGAGCCACAAGTGTTGGTGGGAACATCATGGCCATTGCTGGTCAGAACTGCAAACCCCCCCAGAGGAATACAGGTCCAACAGACAGCAGATAACACCTGCTGCAGGAGATCAACCTGGGATCTACACCACTTTTCTGGACTACTTCATTCAATTCAATTTATTTTATAGTACACTTCTCATGCAGTGACACAGAATGCTTGAACAGAGGCTTAAAGCAAAAGAAAAATACATCTGACCAGATTCATCCATTTCAGGAACCACTTGTCCAATGCAGGGTCACAGTGGTTCAGAGCTAGCCTAGAAGCATAGGGTGTAAGGCCTGAAATACAAGTCTTCTGACTGTGGGGAAAAAACCAGTATCTGGAGGAAACCCACATGACCACAGGCATTATGAGCAAACTCCACACAGATCAAGCTAGATTTGAACCTGGAACCCAGGAGGCATGGGTACTGGTTCCACCCGCTGTGGAACATTTATCCAAGTCACATTATGCTTCTTTATAAAATTGTCTGTTAATACACATGTATCAAATTCTTCTAAGGTGCCCAAAATGAACTTTTCCCACTTGCTGAAGTAAGAATAAATCTTTTCATGTCTAAAATGATCAAGTCCAAGGAAAGAATTTTGGCCTTTCAGCTTCATTAAGTTTAGCTTTTTGTTATAATCCCATCACGAGATCTCAGTATTTCACATGAGATAGTGGAAAAAGTACAGAATGACATGAACACCAACATCAACTATCACTTCTCCTGTGCTCAGTCACAGCAAGCAGGAGCTTACCCAGCAACACAGAGCACAAGGCCAAGGGGGGAGGGGGCACTAGTCCATCACAAGGCACCCTAAGCAGGACTTGAACCCCAGACTCACCACATAGCAGGTACCAGCCCAATCTACTACACCACTACAACCCCATGACATGAACACAAGTAAAGTAACATGGTTTATTATAATAATAATAAAAATAAAAACCAGCATTCAAGTCAAATGATTTACATTTAAAGACAGCCAGAAGGCAAATTCCTTTAAAATATATATCAGGATTGATTAGTATCACTCCATGCAGACCTGTGACCAGGTTGTGGAACCAATCCCAGGATCATTGCTTGCTAAGGGTCTCGGGACAAGGTAATACTCCTAGTCAGGGACAGTCGTGGTGAATCCAAAGATGTGGTCGATGAGGATGTTGCAAGGGTAAAGCAGTAAGGAGACAGGGGAGGGGGAAGGAGGGCAGTAGACAGGAGAGAGCAGATAAAGTGCTATGGAAAAGCTATGATCACAAAAGGGATAATTATCTCAAAGAGACTGCATAACTGGGAAGGAGCCAGGGATGGTTTTTATGGCTGATTGCTCCAATTCTTGTCAGGTGCTTAATTGGAGTCAGGTGCTATTGGTTGTGGTGTGGGCATGGTCATGACAATTAGACTATGTGTTGAGAAATACCTTTACCCACCATGCACTTTGCTCTATGGATCGTTGTCTTCTGTTAGATCTTTTCCTGACACAGAGGTAATACTTACAGTGGAAGAAAAACTACATGACCATGAAGGATTTAGAAAGTACACTTATCCCCTGGTGATTGTCCTAGTCTGTTTCTGAAAAATGTCCTAATATTGCAAAACCAGGTGATGAAATCATATATTTCATTATTTCTTTTAGGGAAAAATTCCCTTTCAACCCAAACCCATCTCAAGCTCACCCCAGAATCACCCTAAATGATGGCTGATATCATAAGGGAAAGTTGCAGAACACATTAAAATAGAATGGATAACTTTTATAATGATTTATTTTTTTTATTTGATCTCAGCTGCAAAGCTTTTTGAATTGCATTCATGCCTCTTCAGTGTTTTTCTTCAATCACGCACATGCACAAAATCTTTCTGAATCCAAAGCACGGATGTAATAGCAAACATGGGCCTGTTTCTAAAAAGCTACCTCACCATTCTGTGTCTGAGAATCCTTTTAAAATCAACATCTGGGATAGATTTAAGAAAAATATATATTTTTTTACTTTCATTAAATTTTATGTAGGGCTTTTTTATTTTACTTTAAATTATACATAAATGCAGAAATTACCTAAATATGTTTTTTTTTTATTTTATCACTGGTATTTTTTAAGTTTTACTGGGTCTACAGGGTAATAATGAGCTATTTGCAGAAATTTCATGAAGGGTCATGTATTTAAAACACACACACACACACACACACACACACACACACACACACACAACCGCTTGGGAACCGCTATGGGAACCGCTTGTCCCATACGGGGTCGCGGAGAACCGGAGCCTACCCGGTAACACAGGGCATATGGCCAGAAGGGGAGGGGACACACCCAGGACGGGACGCCAGTCCGCCGCAAGGCACCCCAAGAAGGACTCAAACCCCAGACCTACCGGAGAGCAGGACCCGATCCAACCCACTGCGCCACCACGTCCCCCGTATTTAAAATATATTTTAAAAAACAGTGATTTTATTAAATAAATCTACCACATAGTGTGCCTGGACTGGAAGATGAAAACTAAAAGTGTAGGTTCACGGTTCCCACAATTCATTGCATCACACAGTCCCTTTCTCACGGTTACTGGACATAGTCTAAATTCACTCTGAGTTTATTTCAGCAGACCAAATGTTGAAGACCTGATGTCACAGACCAAATATGTAAAAATCTCAGCAACAATTAATGATAAATGGCATCACTAATTGTGGATAAGGTATGTGAAAAACCAGGTGTCAGGAAACCAAACAACAGGGGAAAGGTGTATTCATACCCAAAGGAGTATGGCCATCCTTGTCCAGAGTGTAAGGCAGGGAAATTAGGGGAATTTTTTTGTTTGTTAGCTGACAACTGTGAAAAGTCAAGACCATTACAACACCTGTTCGCAAAACATTATATTTATGAGGTGGCCTCTTTAAGAATATTTCTAATTCTGTCCGTTTCAAATACAGCCTGTTCTCGATACTACCTATTTATAATTTACAAGACTTATTATCCCAAAGAGACTGCATAACTGGGAAGGAGCCTTATTTAAAGAATGCTTCAAATGCCCTAACAAGGAGTTTAAAACAACCTAATGCCTGGTTAGTAGATGTTAATAACACTTTTGTGTTAGACAGGAGCTAGAGTATCCCTTAGAATACTGAGATCAGCTCCCTAATGGTCTGTTAATGATGATACCATGTCATCATTGGCTAGCAACACAAATACATTTACATTTATTCACTTAGCAGACACTTTTGTCCAAAGCAACGTACAACGGATACTATGTAGTATTACTAGCCCACACCTTATTCACCAAGGCAACTATACTGCTAGATACACTACTTGCAAGGGGTTACTCATCCATGCATCAGTGAAACACACTCACACACTACAGGGGAACCTGAACAGCATGTCTTTGGACTGTGGGAGGAAACCAGATCACCCAGAGGAAACCCACACAGACACAGGGAGAACATGCAAACTCCATACAGACTGAGCAGGGATCAAACTCACATTCTCCCACACCACCCAGGCACTGTGAGACAGCAGCACTACTCACTGTGCCACCATGCCACCTAGAAATAGATTCTTTTTCTTCTGAAGGTGAAGGTCTGAGCCTCTGTCTCACTTCCACCTTAACCGTTCTGGCCATGTTGAAACATAGAAACAGTCCCCTAACATAAAAATGATGGAAATTAATGGATGCATACATATCCCTATGACAAAAA
The DNA here is from genome assembly GCF_900964775.1 of Scleropages formosus. Classification (NCBI taxonomy): domain Eukaryota; kingdom Metazoa; phylum Chordata; class Actinopteri; order Osteoglossiformes; family Osteoglossidae; genus Scleropages; species Scleropages formosus. Next base: position 5,357,868 of record NC_041811.1, read on the forward strand.
AGAAAAAAGCTTAGAATGAGAGCCATTTAGACATCAACTAGCCTTGCCATCAGATGATGTCAGACATTTGTACTGAATTGCAGCAACAGGGTCAGCGTGTGCAGAACCAGTGCTTGGATTTCAGCGCCAGTGCTGAGTTTATCATAAAGCAACCCACAGAGAAAATATTACATTTGGGGGTCTGTAACTAAAGGCTCTACGGTCAATTTCCTTTCGGAAGTCTCTGGAAGTACAAGATAAGCAGCAGTGGGCAGGCTGCACCAGGGTTTCCTTAGGATTGAGGGGTTTACGTAGAACCATTCTGGGAGAGCTTCTCAAATGAGTCGCTCATTGAAACCCACAGGGGGCACTTTTGATCTGTTTCACACGGACATAATTAATATAAATAATGACATATTTACATATATTTACACACAGTTTTAGCAGTTTTCAGTTTGCAGTTTCATTTTTTTTCTAATCAGGCTCACTGTGTAGATCCATTCAGACCAACCCAAGTTAGCATTCTAGAGCTTTGGGTTACACCTACTGGCTAGTTTTAACCCACAATGGTAGGAAAAGTTGCCTTCTCCCAGTTCTTGGAAAGCCCACAGAACAGCAGTGATTTATTAGTGTACCAGCAGAGAGCCGCCAAGTCAGACGTCACCTATTATTCATTTATATATTTTTTTGTTCTTTTTTTTGTTGCTGTTTCTGAAAAGACTGTACACTATACATCCTCCCCCAACCTATCACAGCTGCCCTGCAGCCCTGTGCTCTCTGTGAATCAGCAGGATTGCAGAAACGCGACGAGCGACCACTGCCCCAGTAGGGGCCCAGCTGTGCCGGATGGATAACAAAGACTCCATTGAGCCAGCTTGTTGTGGGGTGCCAGGGAGAGTGGGTTTGAATGGCAGGGCTGATCCGTTTCAGCCTTCAGGCAGATATTTTCAAAAAGTAGTAGAAAAAATACCAAAAAAAGAATGCAAGCAAAACTGAATTATGTCAAAAAACACAAAAATGGTCAGACTACATTTCGATAGTTTGGTATACACCAGAGTAAAACACAACTAATTTACCAGAATTGTTGCTGCTGTGAGAGGCAGTCCATGTTGTATAAATTCAGTTTCAGATGACAGAGCACAGGTCAGTGGTGGAGATAAATGCAGCACAATGAACATTGACTACTTAGAAATTCCCATGAAGTGAGAGCATCAAAGCTGAGTTGTTCATCAGAGGAGTACCATCAAACTGCAAGATCTTTCTGAGATTTTAACCAGCTTCTGATCTCACAGTCCCTTCACCCGACTACCGTCCCATCAAATAAGCCCCTCAAGGTGTAATTAAACAAGATAAAAATGTGTCCTATTTCTTCTTATAAACATCAGTGATGGAGTTCAGCAGCTGCCCCAAACTTCTATATAGATAAATGATTTGTTAAGTTAGAAAATTAGCATTGAACATGTCATTAACATTTGTTTCTACAAAATCAAGGGCATATTCGCCAGAGTGCAGAGGCCTTTACAACATCAGCCACATGGAAAAGTTTATTAATTGACTAATTTGTATCTTCCTCTTGAGCTTTGGAGGTCTGGTGACCTGAGCCTAATTGCATCACATGGGAACTGATATTACATTTGATTGCCGCCCAAACGGTAACTCACGACCAGGCAAAACATGACAGATGAAAAAGAATAGTCATGGGCAGTAAGGTTTTGAGATGAGTTGATTTGGGAGTGCTGTCCTGACTTTATGACTCCATGGTTTTCTGGTGACACCCATCATCAATCAACACTTTCAATGAAGACATCTGACATGGAGGCAGTAGCACACCCTAGTGTTCGTATAGTCACAGCAGTAATACAAAAGCAACAGATCATCTCATTGCTATAGCTGAAACCTTAAACTCTGAAGGTGCTTGGCTCAAAACCCGTTCCCACTAAAGAACTATTGATAACAGTATAGGTTTCCCCATTTAATAGATGTCATTAGTTCTGTGAAATGACCTTATTAGGTGGGAGATCATTATGGAGGGAAAAATGTTTTCAGATCCTCAAAGTTGCACCTTAAAGTCATTAAAGCACCTAAACGAAGACTCTGCAGCATTGAAATGATTGCATTTCCGACAGTACAGCTAACATTTAGCAGACAGAGTTTATAAAAGAGTTCAGAGTAAAATAGAGTTAATGAAAAAAAAAGTTGAACCTGCTGGTTAATGTCTACAAGATGTTGGTGTAGCTGTAAAAGGACCATATAGTAAAAAAAAAAAAAAAAAAAAATTTTCTGGACCCAAACAGTGTCAATTTTTATATACCACTATATTAAATTTTTCTTATGTGGAACCCTGTTCTCAAGAGATCAGTGTACTTAACCTGGGTTGAGAATATCTTACTGTATGAACGGGTAAATCACTGAAAAAGTTGGTCATTTTACATAGTAAGTTGCTTTCAGTATAGGTGTTGGGTGTATTAATAAATAACATATTAGTACTGCAGTTTACATTCCATTTTCATACTGTATTTTAATATTTGGTCTAAATGCTTATGAAAGCCTACATAATGCCAAAATGTCTGAACCTCGAAAGGCTCTGTACCACTTTTCATGCTCATTTCCTCTCCCAGTTCCCAGTACAGCAGCTCCTCGAGGCACTTTTCCCCCTTCTGTGTTTTTCTCACTCTTCCTCATAACCAAAGTGCACCTTTAACATGCCAGGAGACTTTTTTCCAAGAATGCCAACTGTGTGTTTTTATTGATCCACTTTTGCTTCCCCTCTGCACTTAAACATGTGTCTTACACCAAACAGGGTCCTCTCCCACTTTCACAGCCCTCTAAATTCACACTCTGCATACATCTATTGGCTTAAAGTGCCTTAAATTGCAGAAGATGCAATTATAGAAGCCCAGAAAGACAGAGACAGGGAGATGAAAGCTGCACGGCGCAGAAGCTCTGGGGAATAGAGTTCTTCCACATTGTACTTGCAAGAGGTTTTACGGGCAAATCCCTGATGCACTTCCCAACCAGGATCTTACGTTTGATTTCTGTCACATTAAGTACACCTACGTTAAATTCTACATTTTTTTTCAAGTTCCTGGTCTGGATAACCCACTTGTAGAAGAAGTTGTTTGTATTTTCTGAATGCATGCCCTGTAATTGTCCAGGATGACTCCTCACCATCCATTTTAAGAGCATGTTTAAAACTGGCAGAGACCCCCTCCCACACCACTGTCACAAGTATTTATCAATTAGTCAGGATGTGTGATGTGCTGCAGCTTTGACTCACAGGATGAGCAGCATGACACAATGGGATTAGTGACATAATATGCAATGGCAGGGTATGCCAGAGATCCGTCCAACTCACTTAGCTCTTGTCTCTAGGCTGACAGGCCAGCTTGACTTGTGCACTGGTTGGAAAACAAAAAGCCACAAAAAATTTTAGCAGAACTTTGCAGCCCTTCCACTGAAAATGAAAAAATTGGTGAATGCTGACTCCTCTGTCCTCGCAGGACTGGGAACCTGCATATTCTTCAATCTACTTTGATCGACAGCACTTGTCAGATGATGTCCAGGTGTAGGTGATGAGAGATTTTGAGATTCATCAGTGCTGGCAGGTGGAGCATGTCAGTGTTTAGAGTACAGCGTTTGTCTGATACCACCATTTTGCTTGTGCACATCACTCAGGATGCTGCATATAGAAGTCACTTTCAAATAGCAAAAGCTTAGATAATAGTAGCAGATGGCATTGGAGACTTTGGCAAGTTCAGGGTTTGGCTTTATTGTGCTGAGAAAAGCCCAGTCAAATGCTATTGAACTGGTCATCTATACTGAGGAAAATGAGCAAGTCATCCAGTTTATAGAGATAGTGATAAGTGGAAGGATCTGCGAGAATATCTCAGGAGCATCACAGTCTTAGAAAGGGATGTAGAAGATTGTGATTGGTCATCTGGGTAGAGATATCACAGGGACATGCCTTACTACACAAGGATATATCTGTGTCAGATGGGGAAAAATAGAAGAAGAGCTGTGTTGTCAGATGGGAAAAAATAGAAGAAGAGCTGTGTATCAAATACATGACACAGAGCCAAGGGAAGCAGTGTACATGGAAATAAATAAGGGACCAAATACTGAGTCCTCAGGAAGATAAGTTGAGAGAGACTGGGGGGCAGAGAAGGAGATGCACCAAACCACTTATAATATCTACCTGATGGGTTTCAAAATATTACAGCAAAGATCCTTTGATTCTAAGTTGTTCTTGTGAGAAAAGGGGGATCTGGAAGTTACCCATGTCCCATGCTGCAGAGATCTCAACAAGAATGAGAAGTGAGAACATGCAAAACATAAAAAAGAGATGTTCTTCCCATTTACTTCCTTTATACTCACAGTAATACTTTAAAAAATTAATAGTTATTTACTGTTATAGTATGACAGTTAAATTAGATATGGCTACAAAGGCTAAATAATGTATCAAAAGAGTAACGGTGAGGTCAAGATGACAGGAGAGTTTCAGGGCGTCATCAATTAAGAGCACCAACTCTGAGTCACTCTGCCATGTTATGCGACAAACGCCAGGAAGAGGTGCATGTGGCGACTCCTGTGGTATGTATACGAATATGCAAAACACAAGCTGCACCTGTTTCTTTCCTCCTCACTGGAAATTGACTTAACCAATAATTACTCCATTTTCCATCACTGACCTGCGGTGTCCAGGCATCTGCTGCCAGAGGGGAATTGAATCTTACAGGGGAAAAGGACAAGCATAAAAAAGATATGAAAAAGCTATCTATTGTATGAAAAATGAATTTCGGCACCACACTTCTGTGTTCCATCTTCCCAAGATTCTGCGGTCCTTATCAGGACTACCAGGCAGCATCCGTCGCTAATCAAAAGGGAAACACTTTATTCAAAGTGCATCTTGATAAACCCTTATTTAGACTGCGGAACATCTGCATTAGTGTTCCAGAAATGCAGACTGACACCTGACCAACTTTTCAGGATCATGTTTCCTCCACCTTTTCCAACTGCAGTACAGCAGGGGGATGTTCAGTGGGTCTGAAGTGTTTTCAGGAGTGAATCAACAAAAACGCTGCATGGTTTACCTGGTTCAGAATGAAATTATGGGATTCCATAACTGTGATAAACTGCACCTGTTTCACATCACGTAAATATTGCGACTTGTGCTGTTTAATAATCATTTTTGCTTCCAGTTTTCTTCTGTAATTGTTGTTCTCGAGAGCCAACAGCAGGAAACACACCTGCTTTAAATGTCTGTGTTAGAGTTATGATTTTCTCTGTATTTGTGGTTCACCGATCGTGTGTGTTCAAAGAGCACGTGTGAGAAGTGGCTTCATGCAGCACAATATACCTACACATTGCCAACACAATGCCTCGATCATCCATCCCCTACTGTTACAGAGTCAAAATCCACCCAGACAGGACTGTTCTCAACTCCAAAGTTACCTTTACTACTAAGTCACAATCAGTAAGAGACATCCTTTAATTTATGTGAAAGTTAGGTGTCACGTCCCCAGGAACAAGAGGAGCGGCAACACCTGAGGCTAACTGATGAATCCCGGGATATAAGGAGCTCTGTGTCCACACCACTACGTGGATTCTTGCAATTGCCCTGGTGGTTTTGTAGTATCAGCATTCTCGTCTTGCCCTGCTTTGTGCTCTTGTTCCTGGTTTTCGACCCTGGTCTGTTTTCTTCAACCACAATGTATCACCTTGCCTGGATAGTGATGTTTGTACCTTGTAGACCTTCGCCTGTACCCGACTTTCGAATTTGTCTTGCCCTACAAACCCAGTCGAATAAAACTACCCACACTTGGGTCCTCTACTTACATGTCTGTCTCCAGTCAGCCTGTTGACATGACATTAGGATATGTAAAACCTGATTCATCCTATAAATGGACAAAATTTGTCAACTTGATGATCACCAGTACTCAGAAACATGGACTGCAAACCATAAATACAGTGGAAGTGAATGGAATTAAGGTGATCTTGCAATTCTGTTCTCTCATTTGTCAATAGTGTTTGCTGTGCTGCAAGCAGAAATGGTAAAAATTTAAAAATTTAATTTAATAATAAATGAAGTGGAAAATGTCTGAAACGTGGAATGATCATGACACAAGGAACCAGTGTATTTCAAAAAACCTTTTTTTTAAACAAAGTTGTTAACTGAAGACAGGTGTGTGACCTACTTCTGAAAACCCTTAATTTACAGTGTTTGCATTTTTATTACTGTAGCTTGGTTAGAAACTTAATGGGACAAAATTCACTGTGCGGTGAGCCACCATTCTACATAATTCTATATTTTGCATGTTATTTATTAACTGATGGGGGGATGGAGCCGGTAAGAGACAGTTTATACCCACATCCATTCTGCCATGCTCTCATGAGCTGCGTCCTGATGTTGCACTGCGTGACTCAAAGACCTGCAGCTTGATTTGTAGAACAGTGGAATGTTGTTTCCTTTCCCCAGATATAAAACCAACAGCCTCTCGTACATTTAGTCATTTAACTGATGCTTTTCTCCAAAACAACTTATAATGTTAAACAACTTACAGTGATTTACCCATTTATATAGCAAGGTACTTTTTACTATCAGAGTAGGTACCTCAATCAAGTGTTCTGCAGTGGTGCAACCTTTGAGCTCACTCTGGAAGGTGCTCTAGTTGTGTCACATTCAGATAGGTATTCAAATCCTACCTAGGAAAGGGTGTTTGGGTCCGAAACTGATGGGTGTTGCAACCTGGAGACATACACCGTACAGTCAATTAGTTCTAAGACTGGCTACCGTGTAACACTTCTGCACCACATGCGCCGATGAGTTGCAACCACAGCATTTGCCATTCTTAGTAATTACTAACTGTGCCACATAGACAGAATACAAATCACACCAAATTACACAATGATGACATTTCTTAGTAGCAACGAATGGAAGCAGAGCCCAATTCCATGGTATTTTGAGGTTTATTGTTTCCAACAGCATCCACAGCCACCACTCTGGAACTGTGGTCCAGGTACAAGAAAACAGTTCTCTCTGTCCTCCCTGCCTGTCTCCATCCCAGAGAGCCTTTCAAGGACAATGTAGCAAGCAGCCCCTGCCTCCGCAGACCAGGCACAAGTCCAGTGTCCTTGGGGTGGCATTTACAGGAAACAGAGGAAGTAGCAGGCGCCACCAATTGTATCTGGACACAGCCTAGCCCCCATATGATTCAGGCATCTTTCCATAGCAATTCCTGCTTGTTATGCTTCGCTCCTCGTATTGTACAGGTGTGCAGAGGCTGGGCACTCTATTCATTTGCACTCATTATATCATTTTTGCTTAGAGGGTGTTTTTACTCAAAGTAGACAGTTTTACATATATATATATGGTTGTATATGCGTAGTGACCTTCAGCTCCCGTTTGGCATTAAAGTGCCTGTGGTGGAAAGTGAGATTATTATAATTCTGTGTGACTAATGCCATTCTGTGCATCCCACTGGAGTGTGCTGTGTAATAACTTGCCCACATGTAGAACTAATGTCTCAGCCAGAGAATCTGAACCAGTAACCTCCTGGTTAGGAGTTCAAATTCTGAACAGATCACAATACCTGCTATCCTTCTTCCATTCTGCTCCCATTATAGTTCTTCCAATATGTTTCCACCTGGGGCAGCTGCTAGTGCTAGAGCTGCTTCCTTTACATCCAAAAGCTGTTGTTTCAGATCTCACCTGTTGTTGTAGTACCTTTGAGTAAAATACGTATAAATTGGTACAGAAAAAAAATACATTGGAAATGGGACAAGCGGCTCTGAAAATGTGTGTGAGTGTGTGAAAATAACTGTAGATAGCGTAACACTGTAAGTTGCTTTTGAGAAAAGCATCAGCTAAATCAATACATGTACATGTTTATGTTTCTTATGAGAACTGACTTTGGAGGCAAAACGGTGTAATGGAGGGGTGCAGCATGGGGTAGACTATGGATGTAGAACAAGGGGCAGAGCATTTTAGGCAAAACGCAAGCTAAGGTAAGGGCAATCAAATCTAGTTTCAGTCAAGGTGACCACTTATGTGGTTTTCATGGTAAAGAAGGGTACAGAGGTGGTTTACTGTGCCTTCTTCCATGCATGTTTTTGGAAAAACTGCAAAAACAAGGTAGATCTGCTCACAGCTGAATGTGGACCTTTGGCAGTGCAAAACACCAGTGCTGGAGGTAGAGCTGGGCATGGGACACAGAGCATTGGAGGTGGAGAAGCGGTTGCGGCAAGAGGGTGTTGCATGAAAGGGGCACATAGGCAGAGAATGTGACTGAGCATGAGACTGGAAGCCAAAGGAGGTGCAAGGAACAAGACAGGGGAAGGCTTAGCCCTGGGGTATATCCTGTCAGTCATAAGCACTGGGTAAAAGCAAGGTTCAAGCGTTAATGGTTTTGTCAGTAGCGCTCAGCTGCGGCCCTGTTGATGGATCCCAAGGCTCCGCAGGACCTTTTGTGTCACATATTCTAACCCTGGGGAACATCCCAGCACCAGTAATGATTCTTCTCCAGCATGTAAACACAACGGTGGACTGCTGATTTTACAGGCCACTGTGTTAACAATCACAATATAGTTTGTTTCATTGTCCGTGTGCTGGGACACACAAAAACAGAGGAGTTTAGTCCAGAAGATCATCTGCCTCCATGAGACAGGACAGAATTTTTTACATTGTGCTAATTGCTGCATGACAGTTTTATAAAAGAACCCATGAAGAAATCTCACAATGGAGTGTGAAATCTCACACTGAAGTAATACCTGCTAGTTCATCATATCTGGACAGTTCCTTGTACTGGATCCTTCATGTGACAAAAATTTAAGTCACAAATTTTCAAATATACAATAATTTTTCAGTATATTTGTTCATTTTTAGTAGCATTTTCTTTGCCTATCTATTTTCTAAAATTTCATTTTGGAGCAGAGCAAATGTGACCTGTGCTTACCTGCCATGTCAGTAGATAATTCATTTTAGCATAGTGTGAGATTAATAACATGTTGAAAGTCCCAATGAATAAATGTGCATATCTATTATGCTTGTATGGTCTATTTTTAGACAAACAACCAATAAAAATAATTCTTTCAGAAAGATAAGTGGCCTGCATTTCCACGTGCACTCAGTAAAACGCATTCAGAATAGAAACTCCCATTGCAATGTGGGAGGAGGGGGCAGCTTCATAGACAGATTTCCTTCAGCATTTTTTTTTTTTTTTCTTTCATATTTGAGAATTTTACATAAACTGCACAGTGAATAAATAGTGATACATTTCATTATACCTTTGAAATTCAAACTGAAACCGACTAGATGGCATGTCATGAATTAGTCACTGATATACATAGGGGCCAGAGACCGGAGGTAGGACCCAAATGCAGTATCTTTTCATCTCGAACCGTGATGGTTGAAACAATGTTCGTGGTCGGGGATAGGCATGGATCAAAAGGAGGCGTGAACATGGTTTCAAGAGATGATTCAATATTGTGGTCAATGAAGCAAGGCAGAGGTCAAAGCTGTGGGGACGGTGGGTACGGGACGAGGAAGTGGACAAGGAGAGTACACGTAGAGCGAAGTTCAGGCAAGGACAAGGACAAGGACAAGGACAAGGACAAGGTAGAGAAAACAGGTGGGACAGTTCTCCAGAAGAGATTCCGTGGCTTGTGTGCAGTAGTGTGGCAACCTTTATACTCCACCCTGCTGATTACCACCAGGTGCTTGTGTTTGGTATGCGGTCGTGGGCGTGAAAATCACTTCCTTCTGGCTGCCTTTACTGTGCTTAAATGAGACACATAGTCCGTTTGTGAAGATAAGGCACTTCTTAATAATTTCTCCTAACTCAATCCTCCTTTACAATTCTACTCGCTTTTTTCTACTCCACTGTTTCATTAACCTGTGCCACCTGATGGATAGAATAAAACAGAACACATTGAACAGTAGATTGTGGACATTACATATATTTTTAATCATTATAAAGTACACAAAGTTGCTTTGCATTAATAAAAAAAAAACTGGTTTTCTTGTTCCGTGGGGCAAATCTGAAATGCTGGCCAGGGAGCAGAGTGAAGGTTAAACCAGTGAACATTATTCGACGGGGGAATAACACGCGGGGGCGCGGAAGCAGACAGTTGCCTAAACAAGATTCTGCAAGTGGTGTGGGTGGTGGAGCTGCCTTTATCCCTCCCATTCATTTAGCGCAGGTGTGCTTGCCTGATCTGCTGGGAAGTGTTCTGGGTATAACACTAGCTTCCTGTCCATGGTGTTCCCCATTTCATGTGCAGTGTTTTCAGTATAGAGAAATTGTATGAGCTGCTAATGAAAAGAGAATAAGTTTCAATATAAAATTCTGATTTATTGTAGCTTTGATGTTTTTTGGAGAACCTAACCTGAGAATACATCAAAGGATAAAACTGCATGGGATTTTTTTTTTGATTCTGATGTAGCAGTTGTACTTACAAACAATTTTACAGATTTCAAGTTCCAGCTGTGCTTGTGATTTTTGTACAAGTTTACTTTCATAGCGCAAGGTGACACTCCTGACCACTAAAGCCCCTGCTGCCCACCAGTAAATCAAGATTCCAGACTTGGAAACATTGCTAATTGAACAGACTTTAAAAACAAAGGACCACAGGAGACTTTTTCCCACATGAAATAAACAACTGACAGTGAAGGGTAAGTGCTGGGTCTCCTCCTTCACGGTATGTAAAGTGATTTCCTTTAATGGCCATTTCCTTTGGCTGCAGTAAGAAGGTTAGTTAAATGGTGTTTACTGTGTTACACAAAGGTACTAAATTAACTGGCTTATAGTGGGGAAGGCAGTTGCACCCTTAACCCGTCCTCAGCCAGTCATAATCTGGATGCATCCTCAAGAAGCACAGGTCCTCACAAAGCTGCATTCCCAGCAAAAACACACATCTACATAATAAATTTGCCCCCAAGTGATGCAAGAGTGTTGAAAAGGACCATTCTGCTTAATGTCCAGACTGTTAATGAAAAGAAACACACAGTGATCCAGGACATTCAGATCACTTGAACCCTGAAAACAGGATGGAACCCTGCGGGATGGAATTGAATGATGTTCCGCAGGGAGAGACGCATGGTCGGCACGCTTCGTTAAGGACACTGAGCCGTTCATTACGGATTAAACGATCCCTCCATTGCGGGATGCTCAGACACCACTGTCGCTTACTTGCTCACACGAATGCTTGGTGTCAAATTTGCTGTGCGTAGAACTTGCGAGCAGCTCGTTTGCTCAGACATAATGAGCTGAACCCCATATTACATCGCCAATGACTCATTGATTTGAGTCAATCAAGTTGTTTTGGAGCAGCATTCTAAGCATTCCCATGGAATTTAGTATGTCTCATGCACCAGAGCTGCACAGTGAAGATTAGGCCCGGTTTGTTTCGGGGAACTACAGTTTGTAAGTGAGCTCTGGTACCTCCTTCAAGAACCAGGTGCATCAACACCTCATCTATCGATAAAATAAGATAAGATTACACTTTACTGGAAAAGTAATCTGCACAAACATGGCGTGTGATGTGGTGGATGCGCCTTCATTTTAGGATCTGCAGTCAGCTCTTAATTTTCATTTTTTTCCCATCTTTTTCATTTGATCGTGTCCGCAAAACTCTTCTGAATCGCACACATGGCTGTACCAGCGGACAGTTGCCTGTGCTTGAAAAGTTTCTTCACCATTCCATGTCTGAGACATTGTCTGAACCGCTTGTCCCATACGGGGTCGCGGGGAGCCTGAGCCTACCTGGCAACACACGGTGTAAGGCTGGAGGGGGAGGGGACACACCCAGGACGGGACGCCAGTCCGTCGCAAGGCACCCCAAGCGGGACTTAAACCCCAGACCCACCGGGGAGCAGGACCTGGTCCAACCCACTGCACCACTCTGCCACCATGCACCCCCCATGTCTGAGAGCTTTTCTAAATCTACTTTTCTTATTGTGCTCTGAGTAATGAATTTTCTTTTTAATTCATTACATTTAATGTCATTCTGGACTCTGAATTATAAATAAATTCAGAAACTTGGGATGTGTTATTTTATACTTGCTAAATTTTTCAAGGTTTCTTGAGTGTATGGGGTAATGGCATTTGAAATGAAGGGTCTAGTGACTATTCTGCACGGACGGCACGGTGGCACAGCAGCTATCCTACAGGGCCTGGGTGGTGTGAGAGGACGTGGGTTTGATCCCTGCTCAGTCTGTGTGGAGTTTGCATGTTCTCCCTGTGTCTGATTGGGTTTCCTCTGGGAGCTCCAGTTTCCTCCCATGGTCCAAAGAGATGCTGTTCAGGTTCCCCCATAGTGTGTGAGTGACAGAGAGTATGTGTTCCATTGATGTATGGATGAGTGACCCTTTGTAAAGTAATGAATCTAGTAGTATAAGTCACCTTGATGAATAAGGTGTGTGTGCTGATAACACTACATAGTATCCATTGGAAGTTGCTTTGGAGAAAAGATTCTGCTAAATAAACATAAATATATTTGAGATGTATATACATTGCTGCTTGAAAATATGTGAACACCTTATGTATCTTAGTTTTACCACAAAATTATTATTCAATGAGAAACTGTCTTTCATATCACGCAGTGGGTTGGACCGGGTCCTGCTCTCTGGTGGGTCTGGGGTTCGAGTCCTGCTTGGGGTGCCTTGCGGCGGACTGGCGTCCCGTCCTGGGTGTGTCCCCTCCCCCTCCGGCCTTACGCCATGAGTTGCCGGGTTATGCTCCAGTTCCCTGTGATCCTGTATGGGTTAAGCGGTTCAGAAAGTGTGTGTGTTTTTCATATCATAATAGCTGTTTAATTATCAATTCCATATCTTGATTTAAAGGAAATCATATGTGTAGTAAAAAAATGGAAGTAGTGCAGGTGCAAGAATAAGTGAACCCTAAGTTTTATTGGTTAAACTAAGTGGAAACAGGTGTATGAATCATAGTCATTTATTAATTTCATAAATTTATGTTTACATTTACATTTATTTATTTAGCAGATGCTTTTTTCCAGAGCAACTTCCAATGAAGGGGGGGCGGTGGTGCAGTGGGTTGGACCAGGGTCCTACTCTGTAGTGGGTCTGGGGTTCGAGTCCCGCTTGGGGCACCTTGCGACGGACTGGCGTCCTGTCCTGGGTGTGTCCTCTTCTCCTCCAGCCTTACACCCTGTGTTGCCGGGTAGGCTCCGGTTCCCTGTGACCCTGTATGGGACAAGCAGCTCTGAAAGTGTGTGTGTGACTTCCAATGAGCTATATGTAGTGTTATCAGCCCACACACCTTATTTTAATACTTTGTATAAGAATAATTACCATCCCTATGGATTTCACATACTTTCAAGCTGCTCTGTATGTAATACATTGTCTTCAGAAAGTATTCAAAGCCATCCACTTTATCTACACTTTGTTGTGTTATAGGATTTAAAAAAAATAAAACTGAAATCTCATTTCAAAAGTATTCTGGCCTTTTACTGTGATACTTCACATTGAGCTCAGATGCTTCCTGTTTATTTTGATCATCTTTGAGATGTTTCAACAATTTCATTGTAGTCCACCTCTGCCAAGATCTCTTGACTGGACATATATATATGGAGCTGGACCTTTTGAGGTTTAAGCAGCTAAAGATTTTGCAGCTGAACCCCGGGTCATTGCTCTCTTGCAAAGCATGCTGGATGGAACAAAGCTCATCGTTTGTCCAGCTGCCAATGCATCCTGCTGGGAATTGCAAACCAAACTAGGAATTTATTTGATATGTGCTTGATTTTCCTTCCTGCAGCGCTGCTCAAACTGACTTGTGTGTGGAACATTGCACTTAATCAGCAGGAGTGTCGTTGCATTACAATGTTGCTCTGTTTACATCTGCAGGGTTTGTGAGAAATGCTGATGTCTTGTGTTCCAACACAAGGAGTGCTTCTTGTGGATGGTCAAGTCGGCATGGGATCTGTGTTTGACAGTAATGGGGAGCTGCTCGAATGTATGGATTTCCAATGCAGTCCTAATGGTGTAATTTTCCACCGTCATTTTAGGCCCCATCTATAATTTAGCAAAGAAGATAAAAGCAAACACTACTGCCACTATCCTCCACTCATTGATGCTGTTTGCTGCAGTTCCACTTCACCGCTCCGCACGGCCCCACGTTTTCACTCCAATGCAGAAAACCGTGGAGGAGGCATCCCCGGGGAGCCTTATTTCTGCTTGTGTTCAAACTCGGTGTTGTTTAAGCTTCTGCACAAAATGCTTTAATGACCTTCACAGCTATGGGGAAACCTTAACCCACAATCCCTAGATGATGTTGTAGACAACACAGGAGCTCTGTGAGAGTTTGGAGTAACTGTTTATTGGGCCTCAGTTACCAGCATCCCTTCAAATACATTCAACACATCAGTTATTAACTATTAATTTACTGGTTAATTAATGCTTTCAGCCTAATTAGCTCATTTGAGCCACTGATACAGCAGGGTATTTGACCTAGAGTAATTCTTGCTAAGTGTTTTGCACAAGGTACTAGAGCTGGAGGAGAGAGTGGGAATGGAGCCCACTGTCAGGAAACTTGACTTTCAAGAAGTTCCTGTTGGGAACATTCAATTCAATTCATTTTTGTAAAGCACTCTTTCACACAGGAGGGGTGCAGTGGCACAGCAGGATTGGCCTCTGCTGCCTGCTCTCTGGTGGGTCTGGGGTTCAAGTCCCACTTGGGGTGCCTTTTGTGACAGACTGGTGTCCTGTCCTGGGTGTGTCTCCTCCCCCTCCGCCCTTGCACCCTGTGTTGCCGAGTTAGGGTGCGTGTCTTCTCACACAGTAACACAGAACATTCTTGCTACAGGTGGTCAAAATGTGTTTTACATTTATTCATTTAGCAGATGCTTTTGTCCAAAGTGACGTACATCTCAGCCAAAGTACAATTTATGCATTACATTAAGAGAAGGAGACATAGTTGCAGACATGAAAGTCTCAAGCAAACCTAGTTTGTTACCTACCACTGGATGCACCGAGGTTCATTGTTCGAGTAAGTGCATAAGACACAGGATAGACAAATCCCAATACCCTCCCACCATTTTTTTTTTTTAAATATTATGATACCCAAATGAGCAAGTACAATGCCAGAGTAGTGGTTGAATAAAGGTATCTGGGGATGCTTATGGAGTTATGATACATGAACAGTTACACTGTAAATGAGCTGGAGAGAGCTTGGGTGAAGTGGATCTGGAAAAGGTGAGGTTTCAGACCCTTCTTGAAAACAGACAGTTTCTGCAGTTCTAAGTGTCAGTGAAAGGTCATTCCACCACAACGGACCCAGGACCCAGAACCGAGAACCTCCGAGCTTTCCCTTTCGTGCGCAGGACCACCAAGCAAGCAGAAGTAGACGAGCGAAGGAGCCTGGCTCGGGTGTAGTGGTTGATTAAATCTTGTAAATAGCTGGGAGCAGTTCTGTTGATGCATTTGTACACAGTAACCAGGGTTTTGAATTTGATTCGAGCAGCCATACGAAGCCAGTGCAGAGAAATCAGTAGAGGAGTTACATGGGAGCACTTTGGGTTTGGCAAATCAAACACAACTCCTGCAGCAGCATTCTCTAGAAGCTGCAGAGGTTGATGGCATTAGCCGGAAGGCCACACAAGAGAGAGTTGCAGTAGTCCGGACGGGAAGTCACCATAGCCTGGACAAGTGGTTGGGCAGAGTCAGTAGTAAGGCAGGGACGGATACTACAAATATTATTGCAGGATGACGGATGTATCTGCAGGACCGGAACGGTTGTGGCTTCGATATGAGAGAATGACAGACTCGCATCAATCGTTACTCCCAGACTCTAGTCTAGGCGAAGGAGCTACGCGAAATGAGTGAGTTGTCCAGTTTGAACGACAGGTCGTGACACACTGTCCTAAAGCTTACTTTTCGTGTTATTGCAACACATGTTGTGTAACACGTGGTGTAATGTTTTGTTCTAAGGCCAGTACTACTAGGTTCGTCTGTGGAGGTGTAAGGACCACTCGATCATTTGGCAATTATTAAACTTAACTATTAAACTTCACCAAAAACTATATTTCTCTTATTTTCTCATACGTTATTTTCAGTAAAACATTACCTTAAATAACATAAAATTGAACTCTGTGATAACTTAAAGCGCACGCGCACACACACACAGGGGGAAAAAAATAATTTGCTTCCTACAGCGGTGAATACGCCATTCATTTCAGAGCTATCCTACCACACTCTGGAAATCATCCCATGGGTCCCAGTCACAGTCTTCCGAATCCAAGGCTCAGTTCTTTGGGTGGCTCGCCACTGCGCCTTCGCGTAAAAATTCGTTGTTACTCCAAAAAAAAAACTAAAACTGCAAAAAGCAGTGGAGCGATTTTCTCAATTTCTTAAATTTTATCTCTCACACACACAGTCAGTCTAAAAAGTTTCGCGCCTGCGCTCTATTCATGACGTTCAGTTACAAGACTGAATCAGTGGCGCTCCTCACAGAACTGCCACGTGGGAAGGCGGGACTTCCAGTTGTGCTCTCATCCTACTGGATGATTGACCCAGTCAATCAACTCTAAGAAATTAGGAAAAAATAAAAATAATTCCTCTCTATCATAAAGTTATTTCCCTTAATTTATGTTAAATCTGCTAATCGTATAATATATTGTGCAATATATTTACAGGGTTACATTATCATATTGAATATTTGTTTTTAAACAGTTCGAAGAAATAAACCCCTTTACCAATCTATAAATGCTAAGGATCTCCTCTAAAATGCCTATAAATAAAATTTGAGAAAATTAGTTAATTTCACTGAATTTATTATTTTCACATATAATTATGTCATAGATTGTAATAGCACAATAATATTTTTCATGCCATGTGTTTTTTTTTTTATTTTATTTTTGGTTTTTATTTTCACTTTGTCGAGCAGTGTGATATTGAATGCAAGCTTGTTCTTCTGAAAAGGCTCATTCATATACCCCCAAGGAGCCCATGGACCCCACATTAAAAATCCCTGTTCTACATGAACAGTATTACAGTATTTATGGTAGCAGAGCACATGATGGTTGTGCCTGAAGTCAGTCTGGGGGGTGGGATATTTTACCTTCCTTTGTAAATGGTGAGCCAAAGCTAATCCAAACTGTCAATCATGAGCACAACATCATCACACATCACAGCCTTGCAATCCAAAGGTCCTTTCTTCAAATCCCACACCTGCTGTAATACTGTTGACAAAGGTCTTTACCCCAATCTGACAAAGTTAGAATTATTTGCGGTGGACTTGCATAAATCACTGTAAAGTTAATTACTGTAATACTCTAAGTCACTTTGAACAAAGGAGCTAGCTAAATAAATTTACTTGTTTATAGTACTCTAAGCAGCATACGCAACCAGAAAATTACTACAAATGTGCAACTGAGATGTTGAAAATGTCTTAGACGAAGACAGGTAGGAACTTTGCTGTTGTCGTCATGCTTACACATTCACTTCCTGAAGGTCAAACTGATGAGTCCAAGTGTGGTCAAGGGGCACTGATGACAGGGAAAAATGTGATCTGTGAGGTGACAGTTGCTCTTCTGCGGATCTATTGGAGGCAGAAACAAGACCAGCTGGATGCAGTGAAGTACATCAGTGTAGTCAGAAAAATACAGTGCCATGAGTGACAAATTTGTTATAATTTTCTGGTTTTACACAGGAAACTAAACTAACCTTTGTGTTGGGAAAGAGACTCATTGAGGTGTTTCCAAATCTGACCTTTTCCATTTAATTTCTTTTCCTGAAAATTTTGCCTAGCTTGACTTTGCAGGGCATAAATATGAGAGCACTAGAGAGTGAGTATCTGAGCGTCTGAGTGTATATGTATGAATTTGTGAGTGTATATTTCTGAGTGTGTGTGTGTGTGTGTGTGTGTGATGGTGTGTATGAGTCTTTGTGAGTAAGTCTATGTGTTTATTTATTTTATTTATTTATTTTTATTTTGGGGGGTGCGGTGGCGCAGTGGGTTGGATCACAGTCCTGCTCTCCGGTGGGTCTGGGGTTCGAGTCCCGCTTTGGGGTGCCTTGCGACGGACTGGCGTCCCGTCCTGGGTGTGTCCCCTCCCCCTCTGGCCTTACGCCCTGTGTTACCGGGTAGGCTCCGGTTCCCCGTGACCCCGTATGGGACAAGCGGTTCAGAAAATGTGTGTGTGTGTGTGTGTATTTTTATTTTAATAGAGCGTTCTTCTCACACAGTGACACAGAGCGCTTTAACACAGGCATAAAACAAGAAAAACAGATACAAACAAAGCAGACAGTCAACTAATTGCTACCATAATGAAGAACTTATTATAGAGCTGTAAGTATACCTACTGGCCACCGAGGAAAGGAACAAAAACTCCCAACTGAAGGTTGAGGGAGAAAAAAACCTCTAGGGGTCTACGGGCCAGTGGTTGCCCACCCCTCCTGGGCATTCATAAAATAACAATTTGTAAGCCAGTGTGTAAAAAGCAATAATGATAATGTTGGTAAATGGCATCTTGGATCCCCAGCTCGGCATGGAACGTCTCAATCGTCATGGCAGATGGACATCATCCTCTGTCAGCACGGGATTTGTCTGTCACCACTGGCTGGCCTCCTCAGGTCTTATGTAACAAGGTAGTGCTCAACGAAAAGATAGAACAGAGTTAGTAATTTATTACTTAAGTAAATTTAATATGCATTTTTATGAAGGTGATAAACAACCAAGGCAGGTGGAATTACATTTCGAGGTGGAATGCCTGAGTGAACATGTAAGTCTTTAGTCGGGATTTGAAAATAGAAACAGACGGGGCATTTCTGACAGTAACCGGTAGACTATTCCACAGTTTAGGTGCTCTATAACTAAAGGCGCGACCTCCTACTGAGGTCTTATTGATCACAGGTACTTTAAGGTAACCTGCATCTAATGAACGGAGATATCGTCCTGGGATATAAAAATTAATTATCTCACAGAGGTAAGCCAGAGAAATGCTATGTATTGCCTCATAAGTCAAAAGTAGGATTTTATAATAAACTCTATAAGAGACCGGGAGCCAATGCAAGGATTTAAGTACCAGTGATATATTGCCAAACTTCCTAGTTCTAGTGACAATTCTCGCAGCAGCATTTTGTATCAACTGTAGCCTGGATACAGTCTGGTATGGACAGCCCAACAATAAAGCATTACAGTAATCCAGCCTGCTGGAAACAAAAGCATGAACCAGTTTCTCAGAATCCCGTCTACAAAGGAATCGCTGCATTTTAGCTATGCTTCTTAATTGAAGGAAGCACGACTTAGTCAAAGCATTTACATGCGATACAAATGATAGCTTTCCATCCAGCAGGACACCCAAATCCTTGACACAATCCATATGCTTGAAGGTAATACCATTTGTTGTAAAGATTGGCGTGATTGTGTCGAGAGTTTTAGCATCACCACCCACCACAAGTACCTCTGTTTTACTGGCATTTAGAGATAAAAAATTATTACTCATCCATATTTTTATACTGGTAAAACAATTAGCTAACGACACCACATGTGATGGATCATCAGGCTTAAACGATACATAAAGCTGTGTGTTATCGGCATACGAATGGAAATTCACATTGTGTTTGCGAATAATGTCACCCAGTGGTAACATATAAAGTGAGAACAGTAATGGACCCACCACAGAGCCCTGTGGCACACCATACTGAACCGTAGTAGAGATAGAGGGGGTGCAGTCTTCAGATTTCAATACAAATTGTTCACGGTTAGCTAAATACGATTCAGACCACTTCAGTCCAACCAGGTTTCCAAGTCTACTCAGTAGGATACTATGGTCTACAGTATCAAACGCAGCACTCAAGTCTAGTAACATAAGAATAGAGATCTGACCAGCATCAGAAGAAATGAGAATATCATTAACAACACGTGTAAGTGCTGTTTCAGTGCTGTGACCAGTGCGGAAGCCAGACTGAAATTTTTCAAATATATTATGATGATTAAGATATTTTACAATTTGGGAAGCTACGATCTTTTCTAGAATTTTGGATAAAAAACGTAGATTGGAGATGGGTCTATAATTACATGGGTTATTACAATCCAGATCCAATTTCTTTAGTAGGGGTCTAATAATGGCAATTTTAAAAGCTTTTGGAACACAGCCGTTTAGTAACGACATATTAACAATATTAACAAAAAGTTCTGCAAGCACAGAAACTGCGGCTTTCAGTAATTAGTGGGAATTGGGTCTAAAGGACAGGTAGTACCTTTCATAGAGCAAATTAGGACAGTAATTTCCTCTACAGTTATTAAGTCGAAGCCACTGAGATGGTGCAGACAACTAATGTTATCATCGTCAGAAGCACTTATGTTTGCTAAAACTGAACTAGAGGGCACTATGGATTTACAGATATTCTCTAATTTATTATTTAAAAATGACATAAATTCATCATTAGTGATGGTAGCAGAAATACATTGGTTATCTTTGTGTTTACCAGTTAGGTAAGCGATGGTATTAAACAGGAAGCGAGGGTTCTTGTGATTTTCATCAATTAACTTTGCGTAGTATTTGGATCTGGCATGAAAAAGTGCTTTTTTTATATTTTTTTTAGACAATCGGACCAGGCTACATAATAAACTTTTAGTTTAGTTGAACGCCATTTACGTTCTAATTTACGGCATTCTAACTTTATTGCACGAGTTGATTCGTTGAACCATGGCGAGTTTCTTACAGTTCAGTAAGTTTAGTTTTTGGTGGAACCACAGTGTCTAGGGCGAATTTTACCACCGAATTATAATCTAAAGCCATTTGATCAATATCTACGCTCGTTTCAAAATCCGAGCTTCAAATATGATCAATAATTTTAGCAGTAGTATTGTCATCAGTATGCCGCACGATTTTGGTCTTACTTTTGTCAGACAGCACAGGCAGGTATAGGTCAAGGTTACTAAATGATGATCAGAAATAGCCTCGTTAAAGGAATTATATTAACATGATGAACATCTACACCGTAGGTTATGACGAGATCAAGCGTATGGTTACGGGAATGAGTAGGACCGGTAACAATTTGGGTAAAACCAACGGAGTTTAAGAGAGACAGAAAACTATTAGCGAGAGTATCCAACAACACATCTACATACATATTGAAATCACCCATTAGGATAATTTTGTCATGATTAATGACTAAATCCATTATGAAGTTGCTAAATTCCTCAAGAAAAGGGGAGTACAGTCCAGGTGGACGGTAGATAAGGAATATAATTATATTGGGGTTTGAGTTGAAATCTAATTGTAGCGCTTCAAAGGAGGTGATATTATCATGATTTTTCGGTGTTATTTGTAATCTATTATTGAAAAGAACGCCGACTCCACCTCCACAACGTACAGAGCGAGATTTATGGAAATAGTCATATCCATCCAGAGTGGCTTCTGTTAGCGGAATCGTATTGAACTCACCGAGCCAGGTTTCGGTAAGAAAGAATAAATCAGACTTGTAACTTAATATTAAGTCGTTTACTAGGACAGCTTCACTTTTTAGTGAACGAATATTTAACATAGCATTTTATATTACAGTTTGGCCTCGGTGGTAAGTTGAGAATGTTTGTTTTAATGTATTTTAGGTTTCTGGTGCAAACGCTCCTATCACTAAGTCTAGTTAAACGCCCTGGCCTTATAATGGTTTGTATGTTTTGGCTGCACTTAACGCTTTTATTTAAAGTTTTTAGGCCCACACTGGACAAGGCACAAGAAACCCCATCACATGAGAAATGACTACTGATATGAGAACGAGTAACAGACCCATCAATACACAACGCTGCTAAAGGAGATGATCCACGGACCATGAGTCAGTCCTGCAACTTGCAGGCCAAGTTCTGGGATAAAACAAACAAACCCCTCCAGTTGAGGTGTACACCATCATGCGTGAAAAACCTGGGCCTTTCCCAGAAATGATATACGATTGGAGCAGCACTACGTCTATAACCACCTGTTAAAAGACACCAATCTACTGTACACTATGTCTCCCATGAAGAGTCTAGGTAAAGGACCAGACACTATTAGATTACGACATGTCCTTCTGGCCTTGTTACACATAGAAATAAATCGGCTCTTTAACACCTCAGACTGCTGATAAAAAATATCATTACCACCAACATGCACCATCATAGTCGACATGGCATTATCAGCCAGAGATCTAGCCTCGTTTAAAGGAATTATATTAACGAGCCTCCATGTCAGAGACACGTGCACATGGGAAACACTTTACCTTTCACATTTACATTTCGATTCCCAGGCCCCTGAACCTTAACATTTCGGACAGCCGAATAGCCCAAAATGAGCACATTATTATTATTATTATTATTATTATTATTATTATTATTAGGTGAACTGCTTAGAGCTGAAAATCTATTTTGGGTTTGGACGGGAGAACCCGAACCAGGAACCTGTAGCTTAGGCTTCGCTTTATTTGACTTCTTACTCCGAACAGTAACCCAGTCGCTGTGAGAGCGCTCTGGGGTACCCGGCTTCTCATTAGCTGTACTGGGGCCTGAGAGTGTCGACGCAGAGTTCAACACTACGGAGGCATCGGGACACACTGAGTCCAGCCAACTCTCTGTTTCTCAAATAGAAATCAGATTCTTAATGCGTACTTCTAAATCGTGGACCTTCCGTACCAAGTCATTATTTGTTACGCATTTTGAGCAAATGAAATGTTCTACATCAGCAGGTGCAACCAGACAAAATATGTTACATGATACACAACACACAGGTGTGCCATCAGACAATACATTCAGGATAGAATTTACGTCGAACAGGGACTCCATTCTTTCCAAAGACGCCGTCTCAGCCGTCATATGTGTCATTTTGTGTGTGTGTCTGTGGCGGTGTGTATGAATCTTTGTGAGTGAGTGTATATTTGTCATTGTGTGTGTGTCTGTGAGCACTTTGTTTGGAAACAAGTTGCGAAGGTGGATTAGTAGGACTGTGCACATTGCTGCCTCACACACCCACACACGTAAAAACTTGTCCCTGGGGTTCTTCAGCACACATAAACTGGGTTAAACGTTGCTGAGCAAGGCAGATCCCCAAACTCCCCCTCTAAGAAGATGATCCTTGCTTAGGAATAAGTGGTCCAAGAACATGCACACAGACTGCCCGCCTACTGACATAAGTGATCTTCAGTACAGCAGCCCTCAGGACTCCATATCTGGTACCACAGGCTATGGAGGGCCTCAGATTCTACAGGTACAAAAAAACCACATTGATTTTTTTCTCTGATACCTCACTGTGCAGTGGGTGCTGCTCCCCATCTCAATTTTAGGAACAACGCTGCTCCAGCGGAACATTCCAGAAACAGAAATGGGCAAACAAGCGAAGGAGAAGGGGGGAAATCAATCGTGATCTGAGGTGAGCAAAATCCAGTGTTCTACACTAAATGGGTGTAATAAAAGCTCATGTGCTCCAGCAGCACTGGCAGATAAACACACACATACACAAAGCGTCCACTCAACACAAACACTGGGTCTGCAGCACCACCATGTGAACACTGTCCAATCCAAGGTGACTCAGTGCCAGCAGATCTAGTCCCAGAACAAACACAGCTGTTGGACCCTGGAGAGTGGCACTTGACCTGAGATGCTGAACAGGAAAAATAGAAAAATAAAAAATGATTTGAAAAAATCTAAAACCTGTCTGCCATTCTTAGATACTTTGGAATTTTCGTAGACAGAATTGTGAGAGACTGGATTAGTCTGACACC
Organism: Scleropages formosus; assembly: GCF_900964775.1. NCBI lineage: Eukaryota > Metazoa > Chordata > Actinopteri > Osteoglossiformes > Osteoglossidae > Scleropages > Scleropages formosus. The sequence continues at coordinate 5,381,551 of NC_041811.1, forward strand.
TAGAGCTTCCAAGCCAGTTTGAACCCCACATGTATTCATACAACTCCATGATTACATCCCAGGGTGTGTAGTGTCTCTTTAAGCACATTTTACATTTACACTAACAATAAACGTGCTGTATTACTGTGTTGTAAGTATGTGCGGCGTTTACTGCCAGAGATCAGTCTGTTGTGTCAGGGTTCATTTCACCCTTCTTCACTTATTGAGAAGAGAGTCGGATGGAAGTTTTTTGCAGAGAAGGTTCTGAGTCCCAAGGCCTTAAATTCAAGAAGCAGCAGACTGTTTCCCTGAGGAGGAACATCCCATCCCAAACACATATGGTGTGCACAGGGCTGAAAGCATACTTTGTTTCGCTGCTTCATTCATTTGCACCTTTATTTCCACTGAAGTAGGCAGCTGGTAATGTAGTGCTTAGAGTCACTGAGTTTGGATCCAAAGGTTGCTGTTTCAAATCACCTCTACTGTTGTAGTGCCCTTGAGTAAGGTACATACACTAAACTGTTCCAGTAAAATTTCTCAGATGTATAAATGGGTAAATAATTATAAGTGGCCTTAGAGAAACCCATCAGCTAGATAAATAAATGTAAGTTATTGAGAGGCACCATCTTAATGAAGGTCGAAGCAGTAGAGCCCTTTGGACTTGACCTGGAAAACTTCTAGCTGTGCACAATGCTACTTGCCTCTTGAGGTTAAAGAAAGGAGACCATTGTGTGTCATCCACAGTGTCCATGTGAATGTACACATAGAGGAGGATTTGCAGAAACATCTGCTGACCTTCTCCCCACCGCTTCTCCTTGGGTTTTTATGTAATGCAATTGTGATTTCAGTGCTCCAGGGGCGTCCTGCTGCCGTCTGCTGTTATCATGCTCGCGACTGTTATTTCATTTAGGTGCCAACTACGCTATTGTTTTGTTTTTTATATTCCTCACCAATTTGCTGATCGAGGAAGGAAGAGAAATAAGATGAAGGAAGAAAAATGAGGTGAACTCCATGGCTAAAATGGATGTATGCTGTTGGGCTCTGAGTTTTTAATTAGTGTTCATATCACTCTGCTGTGTCCTTTATCTCCCCTCCTACCAGTTCTCCTGTCTGCCTTGTAGCTACTTGGTCTATTAGAACCATCGCCATGTCATTAGAGAAACTGATTTCATTAGGGGACCTGTGTAAACCTAACACAGGCAGCACATGAACATTGACAAAACAGCAGGAACTGTATGCTGATACAAAGTATGTTTGTCTTCAATATTTCACACACCTGTGCAGCACTCATATAGGCTGGAACCCACCACTACTGCCATTTCACAGGGCAAAATTTCCTTCATTCATCTGGCCAAGTTCTGTGTTATTCCAAAGTAGGTTTTAAAGGGCCTAGTTTGTTCTGTGGAATCATCCTGTTAACTGGGGACCTGTTACATGGAGAAAAATAATAAATTAATTGGCGGGGAAATTATTCAATCAAAAGAAATGCACATTCATGAGGTCACACAGGTTTAGTTACAGATGTGAACATTAATGAAATCATACTCATGACATTGGTTCTTCAAGTGAATGTTAAAGAAACAAAACAAAAACTGATGCTTTCATTAAAGTCAGCTGCACTGAACACATATGGTGTGCATAGGGCAACGGCTTAGCCCACATTGCTTCAATAAGTATGCGTTTCTGTTTAAATGTAGAGATATGTAAAATGCTGATGTGTAAATTACTTTGAACTGTAAATGGAAAACTGAAAAAAACTGAGAAATGTTGTGTGTCATCTAAAGTACCTAACAAAGAACTTAGCAGTTAGCAAATCTGAGCAATTGCCAATGGGGAAGGGTGGAGGGGCCATGTGGGGTGTGCAGATGCATTTCTTTGCGAAACAAAAGCTTTTTCTTTTCTCTTAAAAAAAAACTCCAGTTGCTAACTGCTATTTTCCGCAAGACGCCATGTTTCCAACTTCAAGAGCTGTTTTTGGGCATTTCTTCCAAACTTTAATTACTCCTTTTGCAACATTCGCCTTGTAGACATGATGCTGCAGCTACATTTAAAGAAAACGTAGAAACAATGCTCAGATGTTGGGATCTCCCACGAAAATTCACAGTAGAAACATGTCAGTGTAGATCCTGCCATTTCAATTCATGTTTCCAGAGAGGACATTCAGCACCCTGGACAGCAGTCTTCTCTTCTTTAAGTCTGTGCATACAGGGAGAATAGGAGGTGCAGTGCTAGAGCTGTCATTTTCCAGCTTGGATGCTACTGGTTTGAATCACATTCCTCTGTAGTACCCTTGAACAAGGCGTTTAGCCTAAAATGATAAAGAAAAACTTCTTTATAGTTTATCTGAGAGAGAGCTGGTAGTGTAGTGGTTAAAGCTGCTACCTTTAGACCCAAAGCTTGCAGGTTTGAAAATCACCTTCAACTGTAGTACCCTTGAGTAAGATATTTATTCTGAATTGCTCCAATAAAATTACCCAGTTGTAAAAATGGGTATTGTAAAATATAATTATATAAGTGTAAGCAGCTTAACATTATAAGTCATTTTGGAAAAAAGCATCGGCTAAATGTGTAAATGTAAACTATAGTGTTCAACCTATACAGTGTGTATAGGTTGAACACTATAGTTTACATTACAAGGGAGTGGGATTCAAAACCTAAACCTTCCACCTGCAAGGTGATGTCTCTAAAAACTACAGCACCTACTTCCTCTTTTCTCTGACAACTTGCTCTTTGTTATCAGTGAGAGTGATAGGGTTTCCTGGTTGTCACACATCAATCTGTGGTGTGTCTCATTGTTTCTGTACACAGAAAAACTCACGCTCCACTAGTAACACACAGTTACGATCATCTTCACCTGTCAGACCTTTCTCAGTTCACCTAATGGAGGGAATATTCAAATTAACTGGGGGTTTGACCTTTCACTGATGGCCAGCAAACACAGGGCCATTATTTGGTTTCAACCTCAACAGCAATGTCTGGTTCAGTAGGTGGTTCTGCTTTCTGGTTCTGCAGAGAGGAGAGTGGTGGAAAGTAAATGAGAGACCATTAAAACTATCTTGAGAAGTAACATCTATAATGTCTGGTAATATTCACACTCTTGTTTCTAAATTCATTCATATGTTTAACATTGGGGGTGTGGTGGTGCAGTGGGTTGGACCACAGCCCTGCTCTCTGGTGGGTCTGGGGTTCGAGTCCTGCTTGGGGTGCCTTGCGGTGGACTGGTGTCCTGTCCTGGGTCTGTCCCCTCCCCCTCCGGCCTTATGCCCTGTGTTACTGGGTTGGCTCTGGTTCCCTGTGACCCTGTATGGGACAAGTGGTTCTGAAAGTGTGTGTGTGTGTTTGTTTAACATTGCCATGACCCCTGCAGGCCAGAGGAGGTGCCACTCCATGCTGTTGACCCAGACCCAAGCACCTGATCACAATTAGATACTTGCTGGGGTATAAAGGGAGCGAGCAGGGGATGGTGGTTTGTGAATTCTTGATCAGTGTTTTCTTTCTACTCTCCTAGCAATTCATAGTCTCCTGTTTCCTCAGTCTGTTCCATAGGTGTTTATGTTTCAGTCCTGAGTGCCTGTCCTGTCAGCTCCTGCCTCTTGTTCTCCAGTCCTGGTCCAGTGTTCCAGTCTGGTATTTCATCACGCCTCTGGGTTCAAGTCGTTCTCACAGATTTGTGTTTCACTGCTCACTTTTGTGTGAACACATTGTGTGTTTCTTTGTCCTGTGTTTCTTGTTTCACCTTCACTGACTGCTTCACAGTTTGCACAGTGCACTTCTAATATCACTCTGCATGTGGGGTCATTTTACTTTTCGTCTGTGTTCGGAAGTAACAGCAACACGCATCCATGTTGGACTCTGGTCCGGACGCTACAGAAGAATCCACCTGCTAACATGACCTCAGCAGTATTGTGTGAACTTGCGGAGCAGATAAAGGTGAACCTAAAATGGCTTGCGGGGTGTCAAAACACCCTTCTCTGCATTACGAAGTCTGGGGAGGTGTTGAAACAATACACCAGACTCCGCAAACAATCGCGTAAACAGACATCTCCGACCACCTTGTGTTTCAGTGCTGAGCATGAGGCTGCCCCGTATGACAAAGAGACAGAAGAAGCACGCAGCAATCTGAACTGCGTGATGCTAGATGAATCATACATGAAACAGGGAGCAGTCCGGTGGCGAAACGGATGTTTGACAGAGGAGGAGAAGAGGGGCCGTTTCCTGCAGCACCTGTGTTTTTACTGCGGAGCTGCAGACCACCTTCATGTCTTTCGTCCGGTGCGGCCATCCAGTGGATCCTGACAGCCCAATCTACTGGTGAGTGGTGTCTCTCACAGTGCCTCCTAGTTGTTGTTGCCGGTTACGTTATCCTGGGGTTTGCAGATGCATGACGCGAAAGCTCTGATGGACAGTAGTGCCCTGGTGAACTTCATAGATTGTGATGTTGCTGCGTCCTGGGTTGTGCCCTGTACCCCGTGCTCAAAACCCCTGGCTATTAGCACTATTGTTAGAGGACCAATTGCGTCCGGGTGGGTGGAACAGCATACAGAACCAGTTACTCTGCAGGTGGAGCTGCTCCATAGGGAACGGATATGGTTTTAATTTGGTCAAGTCCCCCTTTAACCCCATTATACTAGGATATCCCTGGTTGACCACCCTTGACCCAGTGCTCTCTTGGAGTACCAATGAGCTGCTGTCTTGAGGATAGCAGTGCATAGAACACCTCCAGAATGTGCCTTGTTGTGCCACATCCATAGAGAGTCCTAATGCAGATATGTCCCTTCAAGTCCATGGGGAATATTCAGACCTAGCAGAAGTATTTAGCAAATACAAAGCTGCTGCACTACCCCCTCATAGGCCTTGGGATTGTGTCATAGACCTCCTGCCTGGCACGATGCCCCCTAGAGGACGGGTTTATGCCCTTTCCCAACCAGAACAGAAGGCGCTGGAATAATCCGTCCATCTACTGCTCCAGCTTCTGCTGGCTTTTTCTTTGTTGAAAAGAAAGATGGGAGTTTGCATCCTTGTATTGATTATCGGGGGCTAAATGCCATTACAGTGAAGTATCCTCAGCCCTTATCCCTTATCACCTCAGCCCTGGAACAGGTCTCAGGAGCTAAGAGCTTTACAAAACTGGACCTCCGGAGCTTGTACAATCTGATCCGTATTCGGGAGGAGGACAAGTGGAAAACCACCTTTAGTTCCACTCTGGGCCATTATGAATATCTAGTCATGCCTTTCAGCCTGGCCAATGCACCCTCAGTTTTCCATGCATTTGTGAATGAGGCCCTCAGAGATATGATAAAATGCTCCATGTTGGTGTACTTAGATGATATCTTGATCTTATCCTGGTCTTATGAGGAACACGTCATACATGTAAGGAAGGTTTTACGAAGGCTGGCAGCTCATAAGTTGTACGTGAAAGGGGAGAAATGCTAGTTCCACGTGGAACTGGTGGCCTTTCTGGTTTTGTCCTTTCACCCAGTGGGGTTACTATGGACCCAAAGAAGGTCTCAGCAGTCCTGTCTTGGCCAGAACCAAAGACCGTAAAAGACCTGTAAAGGTTGTTAGGGTTTGCAAATTTTTACAGACGGTTCATAAGGAACTTCAATTCTGTAGCTACCCCCTTGACAGCACTGTTACGTGGAGTGCCCAGGGGGCTTACCTTGACTCATGAGGCTGAGCAGGCTTTTGAAGACCTGAAAAAGCATGTTGCCTCTGCTCCAATCTTAAAGCACCCTGACCCCAAGTTGCCATTCGTTCTTGAAGTGGATGCATTGCAAGTCGGGGTGGGGGCAGTGCTCTCCCAGCACCAGAGAAATCCCCTGAAGTTTTACACCCGTACATATTTTTTGCACAAATTTTCTGCCACAGAAAGGAATTACAATGTGGAAAACAGGGAGCTCCTAGCCATAAAGTTAGCCCTAGAGGAACGGAGGCATTGCTTAGAGGGCACCCCTCACCCATTCCTAGTGTTAACCGACCATAGGAACCTGGAGTATCTCCAGAAAGCCAAAAGGCTCAATTCCAGACAGGCACGTTGGGTCTTGTTCTTCATCAGGTTCCACTTTATGGTCACTTTAGCACCGTGGCTCCAAGAACAGCAAGACTGATGCTCTTTCCCAATTGTTCGAGGTATCTACCAGTCTCACACCCCCAGACACCATCTGTCACCAGCATAGTTTGTAGCTCCTATTCATTGGGCCCTATTGGATTACATCAAAGCAGTTCAACTTCAGGAACCTGGTCCCAGTGAACAGCCACAGGACAAAGAATATGTCTCGACGACCCTCCGGTCCAAGCTCTTACACTGGGCCCACGATGGTCCCAGTGCAGGGCACCCTGGGATTACCCGCACATGTAGACTCCTTTCCAAGCGCCTCTGGTGGCCGTCCATGAAGTAAGACATAAGAGACTTCGTCCCTGCGTGTACCACGTATGCCCAGACTAAGGTTCCATGACAACTTCCAGCAGGGCTCCTTGAACCGCTACCAGTCCTAAATCGCTCATGGTTCTATATAGCAGTTGACTTCATCACAGATCTCCCTCATCCAGATGGGAACACCATCATAGTGATAGTTATCAATTGCTTCTCTAAAGCCTGTCGGCTTATCCCATTGCAAGGGTTGCCCACTGTCCTGGAGACCGTAGAAATTGTTGTTCCAAAATGTCTTCCGATTATATGGCATACCAGAGGATGTCGTGTCCGACAGGGGACCCCAGTTTATCTCAAGAGTCTGTAAGGCCTTTGTGACACGCCGAGGCGGCCAGGGAAGGGGGGGCAAATATGGGGACGAAGCAGTCACAGCTGGGGTTGACTGCACTCCCTATTTCTTCCCCGGTGCCCAGCAGTGAGAGAGAGAGAGAGGCGGAGGAGGAGAGCGAATCCCAGCAGACAAGCATGATCACGAATTTGAACCCAAGCCCAGAGACAACGCAGGCATCCGGAACGACCCGAGGCTCCCAGCCCCCCTTACCTGCACAAAGCCACATCCTACCTAGAGGCCCTGCCCCCTCTTTTTCGTCCGCTTCCTTCTCCCTGAACTGAGACTAAATAAAACCTCTTCACAGACAGGCACCACATCTGTTGTCTCCTGCCTCGTCTGTTGCAGCCGCCTTTTCCCGATTAGGTGTCTCTGTCATCCTCTCCTCTGGCCATCATCCGCAGTCCAACAGGCAAATAGAATGCCTCAATCAGGAGATTGGATGGTACCTGGCCAAAATCAAATGGATTGGAACTGATTCCTTCCCTGGACAGAGTATTTCCTAGACCTCCTTAATTCATTCCTCCACTAACCTCACCCCTTTCCAGTGTGTGCTAGGTTATCAGCCTCCTTTGTTCCCGTGGATGGCAGAAACCAGCGAGGTGCCGGCTGTAGATGACTGGTACAAGAGGAGTGAAGAGGTGTGGGAGTCTGCACAGCACAGACTTCCGGAAACCGTGTCCTACCAAAGGAAAAAGGCCAACAGAAGGTGCAGGACAGTATTATATCAACCAGGGCAGAGAATGTGGTTGTCTACTTGAGACTTCAAACTGCGTCTGCACTCCCGGAAATTACCCCCCCCATTTCATCGGCCCTTTCAAAATATTGAAAAGGATCAACCCAATTACCTACCACTTACAGTTGCCCCTGCACTGCCGTATCTGCCCTACGTTCCATTTCTCACACCTCAAGCCTCATTGTGTTTCCACCCTTCAATGCCCGGCAGTCTCCCCTCCTCCACCTTTGGACATTGATGGTTCTCCTGCCTACTCTGTCAGGGCCCTCTTGGAATCCAAATGACACAGGGGCACATTGTACTACTTGGTTGACTGGGAGGGGTATGGTCCGGAGGAGCAATCCTGGGTACCGGCACAAGACATACCGGACCCGACGCTCATTGCGGACCTACATAGGTATTATCCGGACCGGCCTGCTCCGCAGCTGAGGGGGAGGCCTCCTGCCCATCGGCCTCAAGCGGCTTGAGCCACTCCTTGTAGGGGTGTAATGTCACGACCCCCAGGGGTAATACCCCTACAGGCCAGAGGAGGTGCCAGTCCTTGCCGCTGGCCCAGACCCAAGCACCTGTTCACAACTAGATACTTGCTGAGGTATAAAAGGAGCAAGCGGCGGATGGTGGGTTGCAGATTCTTGATCAGCGTTTTATTTGTACTTTCCTAGCAATTCGTAGTCTCCTGTTTCCTCAGTCTGTTCCATAGGTGTTTTTGTTCCAGTCCCGAGTGCCTGTCCTGTCAACTCCTTCCTCTTGTTCTCCAGTCCTGGTCCAGTGTTCCAGTCCGGTATTTCATCACGCCTCTGGTTTCTTTGTCCCGTGTTTCTTGTTTCACCTTCACCGAGTGCTTTATAGTTCGCACAGTGTACTTCTAATATCACTCCGCACGTGGGGTCATTTTACTTTTTGTCTATGTTTGGACATAACAGCAACACACATCCATGTCGGACTCCCGTCCGGACGCTACAAACATATCTGATGCTGAGATGATGGGAACCAGGGTGAGACCAGCCTTGGTCAGGAATGATGGAGCATCAGGTAATATGATCGACAAATCATGGAATTGAAAGAATGAGAACTATGATTTTAAAGCAGAAGGATATAAGTTCAAATCCCGTAGTAAACAGCATGCAGCTGTATCACCAGGCAATGTGCTCAGGCTGAACTGCTTCAGTAAATATCAAGCTTTTAAAAAAAACACAAAGCATGAAACTGCACACTAAGTACATAGATACAGATATCTGCTCCACCAGAAGAAGATACACACACACACACTTTCTGAACCACTTGTCCTATACAGGGTCGCGGGGAACTGAAGCCTACCCAGCAACACAGGGTATAAGGCCGGAGGGGGAGGGGACACACCCAGGATGGGACGCTAGTCCGTCGCAAGGCACCCCAAGCGGGAGTTGAACCCCAGACCCACCAGAGAGGAGGACCCAGTCCAACCCACTGTGCCACCACACCCCCCAGAAGAAGACATATTATTTATGTATCTTTGAAAGTCAACCAGCTGGAACTTCCTAACACGAGGAGGTTGTCTGGTGCATCTGCCAAGCAAAACCACTAAATGGCAAACTTGCATCTCCACAGTAAACTGCAAAATGTGTTAAAGGCCTAATACTGAACTGAAAAAGAACCATTCTTAACAGGTGTACACAGCTCAGATGCCTCTCCAGAAATTTGTCTTCTGCCCAGAAATGGACAGGATCTGTCACATGGAGTGTCAGGTGGAGCGCTTCTCCAAATTCCACAATTTTGGCCTGAGGATTACATGAAAAAACATGGATGGAGATAAGGACACATGGGCCACAGAGACAGAGACATCGCCACAAGTGAACCAGATCTGGACATTGGTAATTTTCTGTCAGGATGCTCCAGGGTAATTTTCACTGTATCGGTTCAGGGTAAGTACCATAGTCAAAGGTAGCACAGCATCAGTGAGGATTCAGACTCTGTACCTTTGATTGAGAACCAATAGGCCTAACAGTGCCTACAGGCTTCAGTAGGATGTAGGTTCTTACCAGCTCCAGTTGAATGTACTGTGATGATGCACATGGCAGCTGTGCGTGATGGATATGAGGAACACTTCATTATGGAGTAAGAGCCACCCATCCTTGAATATCAGGTGCCTGCATACCCTAGCCAACTGGTGATTTCTCACTGGGAAAATACAAGGGAAGTTTGATGTCACACATCGAAATTTTGCACCTGTGCTGCCCAAACAGTGAGTGGGTGTACGGAGGGCCTGGTGTCATTTTCCCTCTTCAGTGTAGTCTGCAGGCAGCAGACATTGTGTTCTTGTAGAAACAATTAAAATGATTGAAAACCACAATAATTCATCCAGAAAAACTGTGATCTCACCATTGCTTCTTAGCAAGACCTTTACATAACTGTAGAATGTTAAAATACTTGAGTGTAACTGGAGGCATATTGAGGGAGAAAGAGCTACTCCTTGCACCATAAGTAATACAAAGTCTCATCAAAGTGAATATGCATTAAATTTATTTGTTTAGCAGTCACTTTTCTCCAAAGCAACTTCCAATGCACTCTATGTAGTGTTATCAGTCTACACACCTTATTCACCAAGGTGATTTACAATACACTATTTATACTGGATCACTCATCCATACACCAGTGGAACACACTCTCTCTGTCATTTATATTTATTCACTTAGCAGACACTTTTCTCCAAAGCAACTTACAATGGATAGTATGTAATGTTACTAGCCCATACACCTTATTCACCAAGGTCACTTACACTGCTAGATACACTACTTACAATGGGTCACTCATCCATACATCAGTGAAACACACACTCTCTGTGACACTCACACACTAGGGGGAAACCTGAACAGCATGTCTTTGGACTGTGGGAAGAAACCAGAGTACCCAGAGGAAACCCACACAGACACAGGGTGAACATGCAAACTCCACACAGACTGAGCAGGGGTCGAACCTACGTCCTCTCATGCTACCCAGGCACTGTGAGACAGCATCACTACTTGTTGTGCAGCCATGCCACCCCGTTTGGAGGTGTTTCTTTGTTGCCGTATTAAATAACCCAGGTATCTACTCTGTGTATAAAACATGCATCTGAGACAGGAAGAACCTAGATTTTTTTATATTTATTATTGAACACCAAATGTACTGGGGACCCAGAACAAGGCCCTGCTGAACTTCTGAGCATTTCAGAGAGCAGATGGTGTGGTGGTCAAACTAAACGGAAAATGTGTTCTGCGGGAAGTTATGGCACTGTGATGTTTGTTCTTTTTAATATATTGTAGCTCATTATACATTTACATTTCACATTTACATGTATTCATTTAGCAGATGCTTTTGTCCAAAGCGACGTACACCTCAGCAAATCCACAATTTATGCATTACATTGAGACATAGCGGCAGACATGAAAGTCTCAAGCAAACCTAGTTTGTTCCCTACCACTTGCTACACTGAGGTTCATTGTTCAAATAGGTGCATAAGACACAGACAAATCCCAATACCCACACAATTTTTTTTTTCTTTTTTTTTAATTGAATATTATAAGATACACAAATGAGCAGTACAATACCAGAGTAATGGCTGAATAACAGTTGTATCTGGGGATGTTTCTGGAGTTACGATGCGTGAACGGTTATGCCATAGATGATCTGAAGAGATCTTGGACAAAGTGGATCTGGAAAAGGTGGGTTTTCAAACCCTTCTTGAAAACAGACAGAGTTTCTGCAGTTCTGAGCGACAGGGGAAGGTCTTTCCACCACAACGGACCCAGAACTGCGAATCTCCGAGCTTTGCCTTTCGTGCGTGGGACCACCAAGCGAGCAGAAGTAGATGAGTGAAGGGGCCTGGCTGGGGTGTACCGGTTGATCAAGTCCTGTAAATAGCCGGGAGCAGCTCTACTGATGCATTTGTACAAAGTAACCAGGGTTTTGAATTTGATACGGGCAGCTATAGGAAGCCAGTGCAGAGAGATGAGAGAATTATACTTTTATTTATTTGCTTATTGACAATTATTACTTGACACAGCATTAATCTGTGGTTAACGTCAGGCTCCCAGCCTACTCCAGTCAAACTCTTCCTCCTCTAGGTTGATTTCTAATCCCCTTCTTCCTTCTCTAGCTCTCATTACATTTGTGCCACATAACTTGCAATTTAGTTTTAATTTTGTTTTAAAAATGTGCAAAAGTACTCATAAAACCCCACACATCCGTCTACCAGTAAATAGACTGGCAGCCTTTTAACATTTCTACAAGTCCCCAGATCCCTGGGGAGATCACCATTTCTTCCCCTGCAACACCGCCAGCTCTGGCTAGACTGAACAGAGGCTCATTACAGCAGTAACCGCAGTGACATTCACAGCACCCCCCAAGCCCCACCCCACCGCTCTGGGCCACTTCCTCATTACTGCCATCTGTCATGAATTCATAATGTCTCCAGGAACCGAAGAGGACTTTGGAAATGCCGGGTGACGTCAGGCGCCTTTGGCAACGTCCAGCTCTGCCAGCATGCAGGTGGAGATGAGTGGGAGATGTCCCCAAAAATCTAAGCCCTCCTCCCAATCAATTAATTTATGACCAAATGAGTTTGCTTCTCAACCATTCAGATGTACATATTTAGAACTTCCATTCTATAAGAAATGGTACACCTTCTGAAGAGTTTAATAATGAAGCAAGTCAAAGGGCAGGCACTACCCCCCCAGGGTGCGACTGGATGGCTGATGGTCCGAGAAAGGGGGACAGATAGCACCACCTGTGAGAGTTCATTACCAGCCCATTTGCTCTAACTCAGGGTGACAGGCCAATGAAATTTTAAACAGTGCTACACAGGGCGGCTCTGAAGCTTCTACCAAGCAAATTTCTGACAATGAATCCACGCTGCATGGCTCTGTGGCTGCAAAAAAGTATCTGCACTCATTTATTCACTTTAGTCTTCCAACAAGCATACTGGAGTACGGTGAGTGTGCAAGTTCTATTTAGAATACGCACAGAAACTGGTTTTCAAATTTAGCAAAATGAATTTACATGACTAATAACATTCAACATGGCTTTTGTCGCCCATATATCTGCACCTCCTTCCCTATATTGTAACTTAATTCTGTTCCTCTAAGAGCTCCTTCTAGAAGCTCTGTGAAACACAAGAGCACATTTTCCTCTATTAAGTCACCACAGTCCTTGTGTGTACAGTGATTCCAAGGACCAACAGATTCAGAGAAGGAGCTAGAATATGAAGAGTTGGTCTAAGGTCAAGCAGGGCTTACATCTTTTATGAAACATAGGCACTCAGCCAAAAAAATAAACAGGAGAAATACAGACAAAACTATCAGACATATTAAAAATATGCCAGAAATATTTGATATTGATATTTGATGTAGTGGTTACAGTTGTTACCTTGCAATCAAATTAATCAGGTTCAAATCCCACTCCTGCTGTAGTACCTTTGATCAAAGGACTTACCCCAAACTGATACAGTAAAAATTACCAAGTAGTGTAAGTAGCTTAGCAATGTAAGTCACCCTGGAGACAAGTATCAGTAAAATAGTTAAGTAATAAAAGATAAATGTTTGGTAGGTTGTGAGATGTCATTTTTTCAAGCAGAAGCATCAGGGCTGATGTTCATGAGGTGAAGGCTATATCATCCCACCCCAGCAGTCCCTTACACAAGGGACCCATTTCACAGTCAGGGCGGGGGCGGGGGCGGGGCAGGGGGGGTCTTTTCCTTACTGCTTGCATTACTGAACTAAATACTAAATGGGGCTTATTTGTAGGAAAGAACATGATTCTGACTGGGAGCATCTGCAACCTCATCGATTCTATCCAGGTGTTGCTTCTTTTAGTCAATAAGGCTTACAAAGCCTGTGAGCACCTGGGCTGGTGCTGCGGGAAGATGGAGCTGCTGGTGATGCTAAACATGCATGAAACTGCTGCACTTTGGCAAGCTGAGGAAAGTTTTCATGTAGTAGGTGAATGAAAGCAGCACGACAGCCCACTTCCTTCAACATACTTGCCAATATACATATATTTTCACCGATAAGTGTCAACTCTCAGAACAATACTATCTATTATTGAATGAATTGGAATATTGAATAAATATTATTGAGTTAATTGAATTTAATTGAATATTAGTCATCGGCCACCTTGTGAAGGTAATGCGCTGAAAAACCTATAATCAGGTCAATTCTATAAGTCAGAGAAGGAATTACAAAATTTTCAAAATTTGTATGCATTCCTGAGCTGTAAAAGTGATATCCATTTATGCTAAAATATCATCAAATCCTATTAAAATGGACATAATTACTTCAGTAGCTAATATTAGTTATAATAACATAACAAGGCAGTTTCCCTTTATTAACTACTCTGTAACCCTGAATGATTGTTCAGCTCTTTCAAAGCTATTCATAGCTTTAACAGCTGTGTTTTCATAACTATGTATTGTACAGTTAACAGGCATTCACAAAGCATAATGCACATGATGCTCAGTGTTTATGTACTAATTCAACCTTTAAGACAAAAAAGGCTCTCAGTAAAGAGATTACTAAGATTATAACAGGTGAAACTAGCAAACAAGGGCTAATGGAGAGTTAGAATTTAGTATTGCACAAGACAAACTATAACTGAGTTGAAGACCTTCACTACTATATTAGAAAAGAAGTTAAAATCCAGGACCTTCAGATATCACGGTGAGCACACTAACCACTATCCCACCTACCGAACAAAATATAGCTGTCATATGTGCTCTTCGCCTTATCCAGGAACCCGGGTTTTTCACTTACACCTAAGAGTCACAGTGGAACTGTGTGGCCTTCGCTCTCCTTTCTCTGCTGCTCAGCCTTGACAGGTGGTTGCAAAATCGGTGCAAAGCAAAGCTGTGAATAACTGATGATGGTGGAGCACTGGCATGTGTAATTCAGTAGCTGTGAGGCTACGGATTCTGCAGCCAAGTGCTATGTTGTGGTATGAGGTGCTGCCCTGTAATTCTAAAGGAAATCCTTTGTGAGTTCTTCCCAAGCTTCACCCTGCAGCTTTTACAGTAATTAGGCTTTCTTTCAAACACCCATAGAACTACTTGTTCTTGCCATTACCCCAGGGATAGAGTGCTGAAGAGGCAGTGTGCAGATTATTCGCACTTTTCATGCGTTCTGTGCATTATGCGACATGAATGGAATGTGGTGATCTGAAACCCATCCTCTTGGGTGACCTTCCAGACTTAAATGTACAAGGCTACTGATGATCACCTCAGACTCAGAAGCCTTTCTGGCCATTTGGTGAATTAAGCTGTCAAAGAGATTGCACACTGATCATTCAGTGACTCCTTCCAAAAGAGGCCTATAATGAAGAGGGTATGGATACATTCACGATGTGTGACCTCTGACCAGGCAAGACCTGCTGATGTTTAATGGAAGGCCTGACAGTAGATTCATCTAGTGAGAGCACATCCAGCCATGAGCTCAACCAGTGAGGCCACATCTGGCCATCAGCTTAATCTGTGAGACCACATCTGACTATCATAAACCTGTGAGACCACAGCTGGTAATCAGCTCAGTCTATCCATCAGCTTAACTGGCAAGACCTGGTTCAGCCGTCATAATTTTCTATGACCCTGTAAGAGCAACACAGCAATGTCTGCTCTACGCACACAGTGCCTTGGTGTGTGCCACAAACTAGATAAGGCTTCTTTTTGAGACCTTCACAGAATTTTAAGAACAATCCATCTGTTTCTGTAAGTTCACATTCACCCTGCTCATTAAGGTCTATCCCATTGTCTGAAAATTGTAAGAACACACATCTTTGGTCTGTCCATGCTTCAGCATGTTCCAAGGAGTTACACTCACAAGGCACACAGAGCAGACAGTCAATGAGAAGGTCAGGGAAACACTCCCAGTGTTGTCCTCCGGGTGACCTTCAGTGTCAGGCAAGGTCTGATGATAGAGGCAGTCATTAGAAAACCTAACTGAACGTAGACATGCAGACTGTCTTGGCACTCACACACCAGAGTAAACCTGTTTCAGCAGAGCTGTTGGGTGAAACCATCTTTAGTGGTCATAATAGCTGTGCTTGCATCAAGCTCCATAAAGATGGGTTGTGCAAAATGCTGCAGCTCAGGGTTCAATGATTCCGCCATTGACCTTCATGCTTAGTTTTTCTACCACTTCTTTGTCGTTTGCGGTATACAAACACAATGTGCCGAGAAAAAAAGGTCTAAGAGAAAGTAAAGAGCAAAAATGTCAGTGTGCAGTGGAGTGCATGAGACAGTGGTTACATGTGCGCAATCCTGCTACAGGCCCTTTGTCAAGATCATGTGACCCACCAATGCTCACCCACTTCATCATGTGTCATCTGCTGAATGCAGTGACAAGTAGCCTTGAGATATGTCCCATGCTCCTCAGCTCTCACCACTGACACAACATACTCTAGGTAGCACTGTAGATTCCACAGGCTCTTCCAACTGGCAAACATCATCCATTGCGAACAGTTAGATGTGGTAGCAAGACCAAACTTTGACAATGTGTGATGAATTCCATAAGATCGTGATCTTCTTCACAAAAGGTCACCTGGAGTTACCTTCTAGGCACTTTCAAATAATTCAGGACCAAAGAGCTATTACACATCTGCACACAGATGCAAAATTAAGCTTGATGCAGATGCCGATGAAAAGAATAATGAATACTATGCTGAGAAACAGTCCATCCTGTATTTTTGTTGTCACATATAATTGCTGCTGGCAGAAGATATTATTTCCTATAGTTCAGTTCACACCTGGACCCCCCTAAAAACATCCGGCGGGAGAACTCTCCAAGTCATGATGAGTGATGAGGCTGGATGAGGAAAAACTGGAGGAAAAATGGTTCCCTTCTCATTCAGAAGTGAGTTAAAAACTGGGAGAAGAAAAGTATGGAGAAGTTGTTCATCACTGAAAAGAAAGTAAATAACTAAATATCGATCACTATCCCCCCCAAAGCTGGACAGCTCTCTTCTCCACCTCTCCAATGCGTAAAGAAAAGACATGGATTTAAAGTTCTTTTTATGAGCCTCCAAATGAGGGCCTTGGAAGCACGTGTTCAGTAAATGTCACCTAAAGTCATAGTCAAAGTGATTGAGCGCATTTTTATGCAGTTAAAGAACTATAACACTAAGTTGGTAGTCACATTCACCGCTCTATATATGTATGTACATATATATATACACACACACATATTGTCTGAAACCACTTGTTCCGAGCAGGGTCGCTGCGAACCAGAGCCTAACCTGGCAACACAGGGCACAAGGCTGGAGGGGAAGGGGACACACCCAGGATGGGATGCCAGTCCACTGCAAGGCACCCCAAGCAGGACTCGAATCCCAGACCCACCAGAGAGCATGACCCGGCCCAACCCGCTGTGCCACCGTGCCCCACTCTATATGTACGCACACACACCATCTGAAACCGCTTGTCCCATACAGGGTCGCGGGGAGCCGGAGTCTAACCCGGCAATACAGAGAGTAAGGCTGGAGGGGGAGGGGACACACCCAGGATGGGACGTTAGTCCATCACAAGGCACCCCAAGCGGGACTCAAACCCCAGACCCACTGGAAAGCACGACCCGGTCAAACCCACTGCGCCACTGCGGCCCCCTCTATATGTAAATATATGTAAACATATGTAACAGTCACACTAACCGTGTGACTGAGTGTGACTGTTACATGTATTTACAGTTACATTTATTAATATAGCAGACACTTTTCTCCAAAGCGACAAACATCACATAGAAAATACAACTTGTGCATTACCTTAGGAGAAAGACATAGCTGCGACATTCATCACACAAGTAGCTGCATAAAACTTAACCAGAATAATGCTGATTCCTAATCACCTTCCTAGTAGTTTTTTTTTAGAGATACATATAAACATTTGCATTACATTGCAGGAGTGGCTCTGTAAAGGATTGATACGAGCACAGTCGTGAACATTTATACCTTGTATGAAGTTAAGAGATAACTCCCAGACTCTTAGCCAAGGTTGTAGACAAAATGAGTGAGTTGTCCAGTTTGATCGAGAGATCGTGACAGGAAGACAGGGCGGCTGGGAGTATATACACTAGATCCTGCAACTGCAAACGGTTGAGCTATACCTTTTCAAAGAAATGAACTTTTTTTCAAAAGATACAGTACTGCACAAAAGTTTTAGGCACTTGGTTGGGGAAAAAACTGTAAAGTCTTAATGCTTCCAAAAAAAATGCTCTTAATTAATAAACTTCCTACAAAACTTAACCATCTATTGTCAATAACCGCTTGTCTCGAGCAGGGTCGCGGCGGGCTTGGCCAGGTCTCTCTCTCTGGCGGGTCTGGGGGGTCCAGTTCTGCTAGGGGTGCCTTGCAATGGACTGGCGTCCCCTCCTGGGTGTGTCCTCTCTCCCTCTAGCCTTGCAAACTGTGTTGTTGGGTTAGGCTCCGGTTCGCCGAGACCCCACTTAAGCAAGCGGTTTCTGACACTGTGAGTGTGTGCTGTTCAACCAAATAGGACAGCATCTATCCAACTATGAACACATCACACTGTACTTTTACTCAGCTTACATACAAAGCAGAAGTCGAATATACAGTGATGTAATTTCTTAAGTGATTATTACTATTACAGCTACATATTGCTGTGGGATGCTTTTCACTAATAGCGGCTGCGATACACGTGGGCGTTCCCCACAAACGGAATAACTGCGCATGCGCACCGGGAAAAACGTAGCCCGAGAGCTACCAGAAGTTTGTCGCGCACGGAGGCCGCAACTGGCGTACAGTAACGCAAATAGCGTAGTGGTGGAGGTGGGACGGTACAGATTACGGTTATTCTGGCCTTCTGTTATTGTTTGTCTTTATCTATAGAAATGTCATGTTTTTTTTTCCTCAGCATATACATGTAACCAATTAAGATGGGTCTTTTAATGACTGGCTACTCAGTTGCGGCCACTAATTTTCTTGGAGACGCTCAGAAAGCGTAGACGCATGAATTATGAGGAAACCGCAACGCACGTGTGTTATTGTAGGGGGCAGATGGGGCCATGGCTGCGGCGCACGCGCTCTCCCTGCCGGCGGAAGCGTATGGAAATGACGTGAGTTTAACCGGCGCACAACGTAGGTTTCTCGGAGGGGGGAGGGGCGCGGGATTCCCACCGTGCAATATCTTGGCATTTACACACTAATCACTTTATATATGTCTGCTCAGAAACATCCATGTTTTAGCTAATACAATGAATATATGGCCATAACGCCTTCTGTTAAGTGCAGTGTCTTAGTTGGGGTTATAAATGTGTTTTCCCTGCAGCCTCAGCTGGAGATGATGTGGGCAATGAAAGCCTACCAGCACGCTGAGATTTACTTCAATGTAAGTCCAGCCAACCATACTACACTGTTATTGTAAAAATAACATAATGCATGAAATTGGAAGTCCTCTGTCAAAGTATTTTTGTATTTCTTCCATTTACAATTTTAAAAAATGATTAGAGTGCTTTATTTTTTGCACAGTAAAATACAGTGTGGAAAAAGTGTGTGTCTGTGTGTAATTCTTTCTTTAATGTCATACAAAACCCTTATTGTAATACTGTAACTTTTTTTACAAAAGGAATGCTTGGAAATGTGTAAATCTAAAGTATGCTCTTTCCTATTGGATGTTTTGTGAAACATCTAAGTGCCTAAGACTTTTGCACAGTGCTGTATATATTTTTACATTTTAGCATATCTGCCTTTGAAAGTTTCTGGAAATAGCTCATGCTTAAACATCTGAGCCAACAGATGGCAGTAAAGAGCACAAAAAAAACAGTATGTGTGTGGGGCAACCTTAATTCAAGTCACTTACAGTGTTTCCAGTTTGTGTCTGGTGTTCCTGAGTGTTGATGATCAATAACAACATGAGGAATGTTGCACAAATTTATGGGATTAATCCTTCAGCAATTGGCACAAACTAGGAGTTTGTGGAAATAACATTTTTACTTTCATCCATCTAGCTTCAAAAACTGTTTGTGCTGAGCAGGGTCACGGTGAACCAGAACCTGCCTCAGAAGCACTGATCGCAAGGCTGAGGGGGGTGCACTCTGGATAGGATGCTAATCCCTCGGAGAGTAACCACTCACCCACACTATTGGCAAATTAGCATGACCAATTCACCTGAACTGCTCATCTTTGGACTGTGGGAAGAAACAGGAGCACCTAGAGGAAACCCCCTCAGACACAGAGGACATGCACATTCCAGATAGACTGAGCAGAGGCTGGATCCACAGTGTGCTGCACCACCCTGGTACTGTGAGACTGTGCTACTATGTTAATTTTTTCCAGCCATTATCAATTAATTTTAATTTAGCTTCAAATTAATGGATGCATAAATGAAATGACAGACCCCGGTATTAACAAACGGAGCATGTGGCATGTTGTCTCTATCAGTAGAAATGACGTAAGGAGTATGCCCATTTGGTTCCTCCAAGGCCCATACCTTCCTGGACCTGAAGAAGAACTTCCAGACCCCAGTGTCTGTAGATATCACTAAAGTATTGTATATCTACACTGGTTAGCATCTGAGTGACATACAGGTGGTCCTCGATTTGTGATGGGGTTACATTCTGTGAAACTCATCGTAAGTCAAAAATATCGTAAGTTGAAAATGCATTTAATACACCTAATTCACACCTTTGCGTGACAGACTGGGAGCTGCGGAGTGCTGCCACTGCCAAGCATCACATCACATCACATCACCTGCCTGGGAAAAATCTAAATTCAAATTTCGAAATACAGTTTCCAGAATGAGCTTTATTGCCAAGTATGTTTACACATACAAGGAAAGATTCCACTGAATGTCTGTCGCCAGCTCACCATCATAAAGTCAAAAAAACTGTAAGTCAAACCATCATAAATCGGGGACCACCAGTATTTAAATTCAATGTGAATCCTGGAAGATTCGCAGTGTATGGTCTCCTCTTCTGAGGTCTATAATCTTTGGAGAAGCTGATCTCTTTCAGCTTTTAAATGGTACCTTGTAGCAAACCTCTACCTTGAGTTGCTCTCTATATATGATCAGCACTCATTGTGCACCTTCCTACTGTTATTCCATCCGTGGTTGCATTAATACTACATGCTTATAGACAGGTTTTGATCCTGTAGATAATTAACCAGACTGGGTACTGAATTACTGCATGTTGAAACCCAAGTATCTCTGCTGTGGTATTGCTGAGCCAGGTGCTTTATTTACACTGCTTCATTAAAGACCTACCTCCATTAATGATCCTCATAAGTCACTTAGGGGACTCCTGAATGCATTTACTTATCAGAAATGTAATCAGAAGGAATGGGTTTGGATTAATGAGCTTTTCCATGGAATTAATTGTGATTTTTTTCCCTCGAATTTAGAAAATTCATGCAATTGTCATGTGGTCATGATCATTTCATTCCTGTTTCATGTCCAGACAGAGATGAAAAGCATTTTAATTGCACCTATTCGTTAAAGAAATCACTTATTCCTCAACTGTGTGGTCATATGTGTAGACAAAGGAGCAATAGAGAGATTAAACCTCTGAAACTATAGTTATTAAAGGCTCCACTTGTCACCATAAGATTGCAGGTTCAAATCCCCGGTAGCCTAGTTAGAAAAGCAATGGGATGAAGTGGAATGGTGAGTGTTTGTAGTGAGTAGACTCATCCAGGCATGCTTGGACAGAGCAGTAGGAGAGAGTGAGGACAACCCCCAATCTTCTATACCATCACTCCCTCTAAAAGCTGTTCTGTCTTCACGCTTCATCTCGCTCCCTTGTTTCGCACTCCTCCACTGGCTGATCAACTGGCAGGTTCCTTGTAGATGATAAGCTAGTGTGCTGTTATAGTGAGTTATCAGTTAATTAATTGTAGTTCTTTTTGGGAAGCTATGATGCTTTTTTACTGCAATGTCTTACTCTCAATGAGTCTCCAAGAAAGTCTCAGTTGCCCTCATTCATAGGATAAGAAGTGAAGATCCGTGTAGGGTCTGAGATTTCTGGAGTGCCCTCTTTTAAATTTCAGTAGCATTTCACTATGTAGTTTACATGGCTGTTGTTTCAATTAACAAAAAAGTTTTACTTGGTTTTTTAAACAAATAGATGAAAGCAAAAGAACAGTAAGAAATAACTTTATAATAAGTCTGTACTTTGATTCTTGTTTTCATATTTATTATCAATAGTCCATCATCCTCAGATCTCTATTATCTCCAGAATCAGTCATTTAAAACAAAAAAGTGACTGTGGAGGCTGGAATGGAAAATGTTTATGATTAATACAGTTCTGAGGAAAACAAACACACAGTTATAAAAGAATAAGTGCAGCAGAAAAACAGTGAGCAATTAGAAATTGGAATGAATGCATTCTACTGACCGTTTTGACCTGAAAGTATGAGATTGTGACCACTCCGAACTGAAATACAAGCAGACGACCCCGGGAATCACTTTGATCTTGAAGTATAAGCAGATGGTCCAGGTGACCATTTTAATCTTAAGTATGAGCAGGTGGTCCAAGTGACCAGTGTGAAGTATGAATAGGTGTTTCAGGTGACCATTTTGACCTTGAGCTACGACCATTTGAACCTGAAGGTATGAGGGCAGGAAGTGATGGAATTTGTGCTGGAATGACGAGAAGCACCACTATTTCTCAGCAATCACCAGCACAGATGACACAGGCCAGATAATAGAGACTTGAGATGCACATACAGGTGGAGGGATGACGAATCCAATTAGCCACGCTGCTGAGCATCAACGCTGTGTTTACTCAGTGGTGGTGGAGTTTGTCATCACGCTCCTGTCCCCTTGGGGCCCATCAGGCAGAGTCTAATCGGCCCACGATGTCAGTGTCTTCTTGGAGTTCTTCCTCAACTCATTTATTAGCGATGACTTCAGATCTGCTCACTGCTGCTGACTCCATTTCACAGTCTCATGAAAGTGGGTTTTACTCATCTTCTGAGACACTGACAGACTGGAATGTGTATGTCTGAATGCCATGTTATTTAAATGACCTTCACCAGTAAACTGAAGTTTGTGTAAGAATTATTTACATTTATTCATTTAGCAGGCGCTTTTCTCCAAAGCGACGTACATCTTATAGAAAATACAATTTGTGCACTGGAGAAAGAGAGACATAGTTTGTGTATCCAGTAAGCTTGTGTATCTTATAATATTAAAAAAAAAAAAATGGTAGAAGGGTTTCAGGATTTGTCTGTCCTGTCTTTTAAGCACCTACTTGAACGATGAACCTCGGTGCAGCAAGTGGTAGGTAACAAACTAGGTTTACTTGAGTCACATGTCTACAGCTATGTCTATTTCTCTTAATATAATGCATAAATCGTACTTTTGCTGAGATGTACGTCGCTTCGAACAAAAGCGTATCCTACATGAATAAATGTAAATGTAAATGTTGTTGCAGACGTGTGATTCTTAAGTACGGTTAATTTGTTTCTTTCCACAAGATTAACCAATTTTTATCACACAAGTAGCTGCATAAAACTCAGTAAATCAACAATTCCTGATCACCTTCTTACTTTTTTTTAATTTTCTTAAAATACAGACTTTTACATACATTACATTAGTAGCAGCTTATCCGGGCATGACCTTAAAGTTATGGTGCATGAACATTTACACGTTACATGAACTTAAGAGCTCATGGGCGAAGTGCGTCCGGAAGAGGTGAGTTTTAAGACCTTTTTCAAATGTGGAGAGAGTTTCAGCAGTTCTGACCAAGAGGGGGAGGTCTTTCCACCACAACAGAGCCAGAACCAAGAACCTCCATGCTTTACCTTTTGTGCATGGAACACCAAGCAGGCAGATGTGGAACAGCATAGGGGTCTGGTTGGGGTGTAGTGGTTGATCAAGTCTTGTAAATAACTAGGAGCAGTTCTATTGATGCATTTGTAGGCCATAACCAGGGTCTTAAATTTGATCCGGACAACTATAGGAAGCCAGTGCAGAGAAACAAGTAGAGGAGATACATGGCAACGCAAACACAACTCAGGCAGCAGCGTTCTGTATCAACTGTAAAGGTTTCATGGCAGTAGCAGGAAGACCAGAAAGGAGAGAGTTGCAGTAGTCTAGATGGGATGTCACCATGGCCTGGACAAGTAGTTGGCAGTTATATTTATATACTGTAAATGTAAGTGCCTTTGCAAAAAATGCAGGTGTACATAAAAGTATTTGGTGTTACATCCTGATTATTTAAAGATGTATATTGTTGTGAAAAAGTGTTCAACCTTGAACTCTTAGCCAAAATGTAAGGAAAGGTCTGAAAGAGGCACAATGGTGAAGAAGGAAATGGTGACTTTCAACGCTCCTTGAGATGAAGGTTAGATCTCGATGAGTCTTCACCATTCCTAAACATTGACTCAGAGATTGTGTCCAACACTGCTTGCTGTCCGGAGTGTTTCACCAACCAAAACATATTCCTTGAGTGTTTACAAGGAGAAGTGGCAGAAGAAACATGTACTGGATCATGATTTCTACATAGATGGTTGGCTTCTTTACATCAGTCCATCTTCTTTTGCTGTACATTTGGGCAGGACATGTTTGTTTTGGGCAAAATGTGCTATATGTTAACTGTTGTAATGCAGTCATTGTCCAGTTAGCATCAGGGTTAGAGACTGAAACATTGCTTCCTACTACATTTGTTCACTAACCAGATATGACCTGTCCAATGAGGTCTTATGATCACTACCATATTCGTTATACGGTTGGGAAATGGTATAGTATAATTTTTGTATCAATAGAAGCATTTAAAATAAGCAGCAGTGTTGCAAAATGAATTTAGGAAGAACCCAAAATATTTGTAGCATGCAGAAGCACGGCCATACATCCCTTCAGGATTATCGGCTGCTTCTGATTAAGAGATGAAAGTCAGGTGCAGCTGTAGAATTTAATGAACTGATGAAGGACAGAGGTCATCACACTGCAGAGCTTAGACCGGTTTTGATGTGTGTGCAGAAAAAAGGTCCTCTTTTTGTCTGTTTGCCCTGTTTGGTTTATGTTTTAACTCCCCAAATCTGGCACACGCAACATGATGTCATGTGGTGCAGTGCATGCACTCCAGCGTAAAATATAAAATTCATGATTATATTTATTTACTGTAAATGTCACGTTTTTCACTGGTAACCAATGCACACTGATGAGCTGCTCCACCTGCACAGATGCCAGTATTACTGGTAGGTTTGCAGGTTCAGTCACTGACACGACCATTGACAAATATGTATTTATGAGTGTTTTGCTAAACCGACCGTGCATGAACATCAAAAATGGCAAAAGTTCAAAAACAGCACTGTCATTAAAGTGTACTAATGTTCACTGCAAATGATGTTAACTGGGCAACAACTGTTTAAGTCATGTGCTTCTGCCACATGTTTTAAATAGTGCAAATGTCATTAAAATTTGCTCCATTAGCAAATTTTTATGACATTTCACTGTGTGTCTTTGCGCCGACTACAACAATAAGTTAGCCACCACAGCCGTGGTGTCAGGCTGTTGGCAAAGACATCAGTATCACTCGTTGTCACTTTGGAGTCATCGATTCACTTTGAACCACCAACTACTGGAGTGCCATTGGCACATAGCTTAATGTAATCCTTGCATCTTTTATGAATCAATGAAGTGCTCCAGCTAATGTGCAGCATTAGCACCCCAGAGGGATATCCGTTTGTTTTATCATGATTTACTGTACAGGGAGAGCACAAGATCTTATCGCATGTCAGACAACAAGTGTAACTTTTACAGAAAGCAGGGCTCGATCTGCAGGATGAGAAGGCATCAGCTGACATGATGAAGACAGACCCTTTGATATCTACACGGAAGAGCAGGCATTTCTGATCAAGGCTTAGCATACCTGACGGGCAACGCAACATCAACATCAAACCTGCTTGCTATTGCCACAGCACTTTACAGAACTTAGCAAGTGTTTGAACAACTTCCATGACAACTGGAGAGCCAGCATCTGTAGTCCTTTGCCTATAGCACATTTATGAATGCTGGTGTCAAATACTTATGAGGAACTGAGTTTTTACAGTTCTTTTGTTATGAGGACTATAGAACTGAAGATTTATAAAAGCGTTACCATGTAATTCAAATCAACTGCAGGAAAATATAAGATATTAAGAAAAGAGTAAAGCTACGAGTGTCAGAGCAATTCAGCATCAAACTGAAATTCAAAGGAATCCCAAATATGGAAGTGTCATGACCCCTGAAAATCGAACTCAAGATGAAAGGAGCGGGCAGCTCCCCCAGAGCCACTCAGCTGCATCAGGCACACCTGAACCCAGTAAACCATAAATCTGCAGGACCATAAAAGGAGTGATGGACAAACTTCTAGTTGCAGATTCCTGATCAGCTCTCTACTGCATTTCCTATCGATTACTCAGTGATTCTTGGTTCATGTTCCCTCACATGCTTCTGAAGTCCTGCTCACAGTGTGTTTGTGTTCTAGTCCAGAGCTTTCCTCCTGTCTGCTTTCTGTTCTCTATGCTCTTGTCCTGGTCCCACATCCCTGCCCGATCTAAGTTACGTTTCTATGTACTCATTCAGATTCCCCCACGAGACACTCAGCATGTTTCTTTGCTCCGTGTTCCTCATCTCACTGCAACACTTTATTTCCTCGTTTGCATGGTGCACATAGATATATTCACTCTGCTTTGAACATCACTCTTTTTGTCTGCACTTGAATGCACAATGGAAAACAATTCAATTTCTTAAATCCTAAGAAAGAATGTGCTGCGAGGAGAGAAAAGTTCTTTAGACAACGTAAAATAAAAGTGA
Organism: Scleropages formosus; assembly: GCF_900964775.1. Taxonomy (NCBI): domain Eukaryota; kingdom Metazoa; phylum Chordata; class Actinopteri; order Osteoglossiformes; family Osteoglossidae; genus Scleropages; species Scleropages formosus. The sequence continues at coordinate 5,407,775 of NC_041811.1, forward strand.
TCTTAACTGCAGGGAGAAGGTAATTGATTCAATATTGACACAATTGCACCCCTTACGGTCTTGGATGACCTGGAGCTTTCAGAAACCACTGACAAACAGCAGCCAAACTGCCCAGCTGAGGGTGTGACTTACCTAAAGAGCATACACTGTCTCACCAGCTGGAAAAAGGGAAGCCTATTAATGTAATGTCTAAGAGACCGTATTTCATTTTTCATATTGTATTGCATACCCACATTGTCAGTATGCACAAAACACCATTTTTAAAACAGCACAAAATGTAATTATACCTGCTTTATTAACTCTGAAGCTTCTTCTGTTGTGAAACTGCAGCCCAGTGTACCTGACAGTAAACAGGTAAACGAGTAAGGGATTCTGTCCCAAAGATTTACAAAAAGCTATCAAAAGAAACTCTTTAATGAAAAATGGAAATGCCGCTGCTCACTGTAAAATGACCAAAGAGTATTATAGTTATTTTTATCAAGTAACTTAGCATGATCTGAATCATTTACAATGTGCATATTATCTGGACTAAATAAGACTAGTGTTTGTGTTGTTCATCTTAATGGTGCAAATTCAACGATTCACCAGATTCAGAAGTCTTCTGCTGATATACTGGCAACACACACACTCCGTCCACCTCAAACAGCCTGGCCTCCAGTTCATGAGTCAAGGCTGGGTGGCAGTTTCATAGATAATGCAAACTTTGAAGAACACTTTAAAAACTCTAAAGAATAAACTCTACACAGTAAAAAGGATGTCAGTACCTGTCAGTTATAACAGCCTTGTTATCTGGATTATCGTTCTTTTTCAGAATTTATCACAAAGAGAAAACAAAGCTGTAACCTGTAATCAGGAAGTTCTGGGTTTGAATTTCCATCCAGCTGTAGCACCTAAAATGGAATTACCTATTCAGTAAAAATTACCATGGTGTGTAAATGCCTAAATCATTTCAAATAACTTAGCAACTTAGTTTAGAGATATGTGTCAGCTAAATATTTAGCTATTATTATTATTATTATTATTATTATTATTATTATTATTATTATATTTAGTCTCTGAAAACACAACATAGAATCAGTCTGCTGTATAGTATGGTTCATATACCATACTACTCTATTTTTCTAAAATACAAAAGTAAAATTCATCAGGAAAGTTTATACAATGATTCATTAATTTTAATAATCTTAATATTCATTATTCAATATGCTGTTCTAAATGGCTTTTCAATGTGCAGTAACACCCCATTTTATATTGTTTAACCCTTGGTTCAGAAAAAAGTTCTCCATAAAATATTTTTCATCTTATTATTCAATGAATTTCATTGGAAATTCTATGAAAAATTATTCAAATTTTCTATAAAGCGCCTGCTATCTCCGTCATTACCAACATACCCTTACATCTCAACCATCTTGGGTTTTAAGCGTTACAAGGTGAGGATGCTGATTACGTTTCCTCCTTTTTACCGTCATTTGTCAGACTCACGGTCCTGGGCGTCCATACAGCAATATCTGACCATGAATTAGTCATAATGGCGTTGGAATATTATTCTTTAAATCACAGCAAACAACAGCCTCAGTTCTTCCTGCCAAATTCATCCCTCTCTATTTGGTAGATTCAGAGCCTCAAGTACCTAATGTATTTCAACTCCTATAAACTATAGAATTAACATGACTGGGTTGTTTTAAATATGCTGTTTTTTGGCAGTGGCATACTTCTGTGGCAAATTATTGGTTTTTCAAAAACCTTTGTCCTAAGGGACTTAAAATGTGCAGTCTACACATTAAGTTATTTAAAATTATTTATTTATTTATAGCTGGATAATTTTAACACTATCTACTCAGGACAAGTTGTCACGCCCCCGAGAACGAGCAAAGCAGCAACACCTGCGACCAATTAAGAAGACCCAAGATAAAAGGAGCTCCGTGTCCACACATTAATGTGGATTCCTGCAATTGCCCTAGTGGTCTTGCTCTTTGCCTTTGGGGTTGCTCTTTGCCTTTGGGGTTGCTCTTTGCCTTTGGGGTTGCTCTTTGCCTTTGGGGTTGCTCTTTGCCTTTGGGGTTGCTCTTTGCCTTTGGGGTTGCTCTTTGCCTTTGGGGTTGCTCTTTGCCTTTGGGGTTGCTCTTTGCCTTTGGGGTTGCTCTTTGCCTTTGGGGTTGCTCTTTGCCTTTGGGGTTGCTCTTTGCCTTTGGGGTTGCTCTTTGCCTTTGGGGTTGCATGTTCTGTTGTTCCTGGTTTTGACCCTTGCCTAATTTCTTGATGTAGCATGTCGAGAAGGCCTGGGAAGGAGGCGGAGATGGAGGCAAAGCAGCCACAGCTGGGGCTGATTACCTTCTGTTCTGCCTGAAGATTTGTTTAGTTATCTTTTAAAATAAATAAATAAATGTTCAATGTGATTAATTGCTTTGTTGAGCGGAACCTTTATTTCCATACGTTGATATGTGATTTGTTCACGTGTGGTATTTCCATGATGCACTACTGTCTGGATAGGCATAGTGGAAGCGTCTGAGTTCTGTGTTTTTCCTATGCCCGTGGAAGCAATAACTGTTAAGTTGAAGTTCTTGCAGACATTGGTTAAGATGTTTACTTGCTTTTAAGTTTAATCTCTGTAAACTGTTTGTTTGTTCAGCCGTAATTCCACGTTACTGTCTTTGTGAAACGCGTGTGTGAGTTTGCGCTGTGTCATGCTAAGTTAACTGTGCTATCAGTGAATGAGTTAACTGGTTATTATAGTGATTTGTTGTAATTAGACTAAGTTTCTTTTACTGTTATAATTTCACTCGCCTTTTCACCTGTCATTTGGAGACAAAGGAGCAAGATGCTCATCCTGGCTCGTGAGAGTCAAGTTTGGCTTGCTGTTAAACTGCGTTAATGTACTGGATGTGCATAACATGCAGGGAGAACAGTACACCTTCCCTATTTCTTCCTCAGTGCGCGGCAGGAGAGGGAAGAGACGGAGGAGGGGAGCGAATCCAGAGAGACGGGGGCGCACCTGAACCCGAACCCGGAGGTGACGCAGGCGTCATACCAACCCAAGGCTCCCTGACCCACAAGAAGCCCCATCCTACCTGTTCCTCGGCCCCCCTTTTCCACCCTCTTCCTTCTCCCCACACTAAATAACCCCTCACCGACAAGCACTGCACCTCTTGTCTCATCTCTTACACTTGACTACCAAGTTTGGATTGCCTGCTTTGACATTTACACCTGGAAAGACCTACGCCTGTTCCTAACCCTGACTGTGTCTTGTCCCTTGAACCTAGTTACCAGAATAAAACTAACCTGCAATTGGGTCCACTACTCACATGTCTCTGGTCCTCTCCATGATATCATCTTTAATGGTGTGTGTGCCTTAAGTTTAATAATTACCTTAAGGAAACATTCTGCTGCAATGAAGGCCATTTTCAAAAAACAGTATTCAGTTATATATACATACAAATGCCAGAATTAACTGAAAGATAGAATAAAAGGGACAAATTCCTACTTTTTTCCTCTTGAGAGGAATTTGGCACCAAAGGTCAATGTGAGGATGAGCAACTCATCGTGTTCATCATGTTGTGGAAGTTCTGCTTCACGCAACATGCCTGGAAGAAGAGTGGCTCCACAGGAAAAAAATGATTATTTGGGTAGACTAAAACATCAGGGCCTGTTACATGATAGATTAGAACTTTGCTAGACTGAAACCCAACCTTTTTACAGTATCAACATGGGAGGACAATGGCTTGCATCACCATGCAGAGCAACAGGTTGTATTGTGAAACACATTTCTCTTTCTGCAACTCAAAAGAATTTTTTATTCCTTTCTTCAGCATGTTTGCACTGTTTGAAAGTGTCCTCTTTATGAATAATCTAATTCTTTATCCTCCTTCCTGTGCCCTTGAGTGTGTTTTACATCATTGACATGGAGCAGCTGGCTCGAGATGAAATAATTACAGCACAAGCTCTGCGTTCACATTCAACGACAGCAAGACGTGCCACGGCAGCAGGAACTTCGGAGAAGACAATTTAAACGGCATGCACAGACCAAGCAGGGAGCTGGGAGGCAGTCAGAGGCCTGTAATCAAAGCAAAGAGTGGGCTGAGGACACAGAGCAGACACCGTACGACCTGACAGACACATCAACAAATCCGAATAGCCTACATAACAATTGAAACAAGACAGTTCTTCACACTTGTTTTCTCCCTTTTTTTCCTTTTCCCCCTTTCTTTTCTTCTTTCTTCAAGATGAAGTATGCACTATTTCTCAAACAAAACGCTTAAATTCAAGTTATCTTTAACACTCACATATTAATCTCCTGTTTCAATTTCAGACTTCAATTTGAGCAACTTCTTACAGTCACATACAGACACAGAAAAAAGTGATCCTTCTTCACCTGTTATTCTAATTCAAAATATTTAAGCCTCATATTCATAAAAGTCTTCTAGATAGATAGAAAAGCCATTTGTATTTAAAACCATGGGATTAATTTTGGGAGATTTTGCCAGTCACCAATTTGCTTCTTTTATAGAATTATATTAGCACATTACTTACTTGTTTACTCATTACTTTGTCTTTTGCTATATTTACTGTCACCTTTTTATGTGTTAACTGAATGAGCTCTCTTGCTCAGTGCTCCGATCTGTTTTAACAAAAAAGGTATATAAAGATGAATCAAATTTATATTTACATTTATTCATTTAGCAGGTGCTTCTCTCCAAACTAGTATATAACTCAAAGTAAACAACAATGCATAAACACCAGATGAAAAGCTTCAGATGCAGGCACACGACTGTCAAAGTACAGTCAGTATAAGTACCACCACCACTTTTGCCAGCACACAAGTTGCTGCTTATGGAATTAATAGGAAGTACAGATGTGATGAGTTGCACGTTTATACAGTAGTTGCAACATCAAGAGAGAAGAAGATCTGGAAAAACATGTGTTTTGAGAACCTTCCTGAATGTTGAAAGGAGCTCATCTGTTGTGAGTAATTGTAATTGTAATTGTGTTGTAAGATGTTATGATGTAATTTATTTTTTGAACATTTGTATGAAATTTTGTCTTGTTTGCTGTTGTTTCTGTTCATTTTTCAGACAGGTAGCAATGCTTGGGACCTCTGGGTTTGCCGGGTGCTGAGATTTTGTCAGCTGGCAATCCCTTATTTATCTGTTGGCAGTGTGGTCATTTCTAGAGGACACCTAAAATCTATATCTCAGATTCTCTCAGTGTGGAAAGCTGTGTCCTTGAATCCACTTTGGGAGCTGTGTTGCCATCGTCTGCAGGAGGGGCTGTCCACAGAGTTAATTGTTCTCTCAATTAATAGAACTTGGTAAGAAGGCATTCCTTTGTCTCTGTGTGCAAACGACACTCATTCAGTACTAGTGGGTGTGACGTTTTCAACGGCCCACATCCAACGCGGCTGGATGCAAACAGCAATTGAATTATAATAGCATTCAGTGCTCCTCATCAGACATAAATCACAACAGGAGTGATACAGATTGGTTCAATGGGACAAATTACTGAAATTAATGCCTGAGAAAAACGCCTGCAGTTATTTGTGTGTAACTGGTGTGCGGCAGTTTCAGGTCCTTGTTCACTAAGCATCGTGAATTATAGATTGTGAAATTAAGCTTCAGCATCACGGACTCCCTACAATGGAGACATGAATTAGGAATACATATAAATCGCACCTATGGCTGCAGTATAACAGAGAGTGCTCACTGTTACGCCACCAAGTTAATGTATTCCAAAGCTGCAAATATCCTCCATATCCACAGATGGTGGCCAAGAAATTAAAGTGGAAACAACAACTGAATGTTATTTTATGGTGCTGGGTTTAGAGAATATGGCAGGCAGAATAGTTTTGTTTTTTAGATGTTTGCCCAAAACAATTTACAATCGACATTTAGTACATTGATTTCTGTACTAAATTTAGTGTTTGCCCATTTATTTTCTTGTTTTTGTTTGTTTGTTTGTTTGTTTCTTTGTTTTTATCTTTAATTGCAACAAAGATACCGGGGGATGCGGTGGTCCAGTGGGTTGGACTGGGTCCTGCTCTCGTGGGTCTGGGGTTCGAGTCCCACTTGGGGTGCCTTGCGATGGACTGGCGTCCTGTCCTGGGTGTGTCCCCTCCCCCTCCGGCCTTGCGCCCTGTGTTGCCGGGTTAGGCTCCGGTTCCCCACGACCCCGTATGGGACAAGCGGTTCTGAAAATGTGTGTGTGTGTGTGTGTGTGTGTGTGCAACAAAGATATTCAACCACATTTGCATTACAGTATAAAACATATATCATACACCTTCAGTGTACAATAATACACATTCAGGTCTGAGTACCTCATTCAAGGTTTTACCGTCCATTAGGGTATTCTGCTAAACTCACACACACATTTTCTGAACCACTTGTCCCATACGGGGTCGCGGGGAACCGGAGCCTACCTGGCAACACAGGGCGTAAGGCCCGAGGGGGAGGGGACACACCCAGGACGGGACGCCAGTCCGTCGCAAGGCACCCCAAGCGAGACTTGAACCCCAGATCCACTGGAAAGTAGGACGCAGTCCAACCCACTGCACCACCGCACGCCCCCAACTCTGCTAAACTCACAGTGTATAAAAGATAAATTACAAAAAAAAAATAAAAACACCCAGATGCTAAGTAATAAATCATACATTCAAAACATTCCATTTTATCATTTTAACATCTTCATGTTCCATTAAGAATTCTTAAGTAAGATTATTTAGATTTCAAGAGGATGGCTCTAAACACTACACCACCTGCTGCCCAAGTAAATGTATTTGGTGAACAACTTCATGCCACAGAAGGTACCCCCACTGTACTCTACAGAAAGGTACTGAATACATGTCTCTAATAGAAAATAGAGCAAACTTTTTAATATGTAAATATTGTAGTGGCAGGGTGCACAGAACCCTTCTCATCACCCTTTGCCACTTCATGTTTTCTTACTTTATGGATATCTGAGAGATGTTTGAACATGTTGTGTTAATGTTTGTGATGTTAAGAATTTGTAGATGGGAGTTCCAGGAAAGGTTGATCTGCAGTGTTGTTGGTGGTGTTTGTACTGGCCGGTGTCAGTGTGTATTATTATAATCTGTGTTGCCATTAAATGAAGTTATTTACTAATGAAGAGTAACCATGAAAGCAACTTTTGTAAGTTGACTCTTCTTGCATGTTTTACCGTGTGATGTTAATGTTTAGCCCAGTTTCTTGTATATTCAGTGCACACACACTAAGGCAGGTGTTACACCATTTGTGTTCACATGCAAGAACACCATCCAGCAAAATGTGATATTAAAAGAATCACTGTCAAAGAGTCTTTTTCTTTCAGTTTGGTTTTTTGAAGGCGTGTTTCTTTCATCTTTACCACAGTCCCCGGGTAACCACGTCTACAAGTGTGAACTTCCTCCTCAGAGATCCCCAGAGCCTTTTTGCAAGGATGTCCAAAGGTGGTAACTTCAGAGCAGGAATCCAGTGGTGTTTTTATCGAGCTGCTGTCCATTAAAAAAGAAAAAAGAAAAAACTGAATGGGAAAGCTTGCAGAGAGCCTGTTCCTGTATTGTAACTTCTTGAACTAACTTTTTAAATGTTTGAGTGATTGAACAGCCAAGTTCTGTACATGTAAAGTATTAGATATGTCTTTTTGTGCAAGGCTTCTTAGTGAGATTAGGCTACATGGATTTTTCATCATTAACAGATATTTTCAGCATGTCAGCTTTACTCATAGAGTGAGGTTGACTAGGCCCATGTCTTGGTCAGGACTTCTTTCACTGAGCATCAGCCTGGGATGTTTGTTCAAAGTTGCCAAATTGTGACACGTAGGCATGAGTTTAATGCTGAGTTGATTGCCAATTCTGGCATTTTTGGTGTAAACGTTTAATTTAATCCTGAATATCATTAGTACTTAGGAAGTGAAACCTGGGGTAAATGGGAGCAGCTTTTTTATATAGGTTTCTAACTGACCCCTATCAATTTAGGGTCAACACTGATTGTTCAGTTTGTATTTGACCTTATCTGTGACATGTTGTTATTTCTACTATTTCTAATCAGGTCAATGGATATAAGGAGGTAGTGTAGGCACTAAAAAAGGAGGTATAGATTATACATCTCTCTTTCCTGTTAATGTAATGTACTCATTGTATTTTTCTGTAAATACCGGGCGTGTTATGAACAGGTGGTTTAGATTATGAATAGGTGATGTGGGTCTTAAAGAAGTTATGAACAGATTATGAAAAGAAGTTGAAGGTCATATACAGGAGGTGTAGTTTATGAACAGAAGGTATAGAGAAGGCTCTGTTATTCAGAGTGTGGGGTTACCTTACTGACAAGTTCTGACAACGTAGAACATCCTCTTCATGGTCTGACACCTCCATCATATCCCACCTGCCCCACCCCAGGAAAACATGTATCTTAACCTCAGTGGAAGGATCTCTGTATACAAGCCTATTATCAGCATTGTTTTTACACACACACACACACACACTTTCTGAACCGCTTGTCCCAGATGGGGTCGCAGGGAGCCAGAGCCTACCCAGCAACACAGGGCGGAAAGCCGGAGGGGGAGGGGACACACCCAGGACGGGACGCCAGTCCGTCGCAAGGCACCCCAAGCGGGACTCGAACCCCAGACCCACCGGAGAGCAGGACTGCGGTCCAACCCACTGCGCCACCGCACCCCCCCTGCATTGTTTTTAATTTATTCTTTTTTTAACTTTCTTATGCCAGTTAGACGGTTTCTTGCTGGTGAAACTGGATGGAAATTTTTGGGGAAAAAACAGGCAGACTCTTATTTACCTGTGTGCAGTTTGCCATCTGCCATGAAGAGGACAGTGAGACAGGCCCTTGTTGCGGGGCTGGAAATTTACATTACATTTAGCTGATACTTTTCTATAAAGCAACTCACAATGCTCAGCAACCTATAATTACTTACCTATTTACACACATACAGATCCAGAGAGAAGCCAAGTGAGGAAAATGGGGACATTAATTCTTCATGAAGGTATCCTTATGGAAGGCCTCTGCTCCACCAAACACTGAGATTTGCATCAATTTGGCAGTCTGGAATAAAAGCGGCATCACACAGATCACACTTTAACTGTGTGATTAGCTCACGCTTTTGTCAGGAGCCATTTGCATTCCATTTAAAACTTCAGTCTGCTGGTACAGATGGGTGCTTTTCCTCTTCTGGAACATTTTTCTCCTCTTCATACTATTTTGAAGTTATCTTTCCTGGCTACACACTGTATGTAAATATATAAGTATGTTTTTTTTTAATTATCTGAACTCACACATTCCCTCACACTTTATTATAATTCACTCACACTCATTCAATAAGCATAGATTCACATGTTTGCTCACATACTGTGCTGTATTAACTCGCACACCTGTGCACACATTCACTCAGTAATCTCATTTAATCACATCCTTACACAGTATATCCGTTGACACATTGACTCACATTAGAGGGGTGTGATGGTGCGGTAGGTTTGGCCAGTGTCAACTGTGTGGCAGGTCTGGGGATTGAGCCCTGCCTCGGGTGCCTTGTGACGGATTGGCGTCCCGTCCTGAGTGTGTCCCCTCCCCCCGCATCCTGTGTTGCTAGGTAAGCTCCGGCTTGCTGCGATCCCACTCGGAAGAAGCAGTTGTTGACAATGACATGACATTTACTCACAAACTCACTCAGTTATTAATTCACACACACTGGCTGAAACCACTTGTTCCAAGCGGGTTTGCAGCAAACCGGAGCCTAACCTGGCAACACAGGGCATAAGGCTGGAGGGGGAGAGGATACAGCCTGTAACAAGGCACTCCAAGCATGACTTGAACCTCAGACCCACAATGCACCCCTGAGCATGACCCAGGCAAACTGCCAGCAGTTATTAGTTGACTCACACATTAATTAATTCAGTCATACTCATTAATTATAACTCATTCTTTAACTCACATTCATTTCTTTTGTTCTATCAATTTATTTTATTTGTGTGTGCATGTGGGTGATGCTTTCTAGAATGCCTGCATGGATGATGAAGCTAATTGGTGTCATACATAACAGCAGCCCTTCATAGAGTTCACTTGGAAATGTGTTTTTTAGTTATTATTGTTTTTAAGTGGCTAGGTATGTGTGTGAGGGCGCAGAGACTAACCAGCTTTGCACTTTAAGAAAAAAGTGAGTCGTCATCTGTAACCTCTCTAATTGCCTTTATGGACACAGTCATCTGCACCACCAGAGAGTTGAAGGGGACATTGGCAAGGTGTGGTGTCTAACAGGGGGTGTCAGGCACTCTGAGGCCCACCTGGAGCTTCTGTCTCCTCGGCTTCTTCTTCAATGTGCCGTTCCAGTGTGCTGCTCTGCTGCGCACTAAAAGTTGAGGTCCTGTTCTGTGAGAGTGGCTATACACAACTTTCCTTTATTACTTCATTTACTATTCCATTTATGTCTATTCATTTATCAGACAATTTTCTCCAAAGTGCCTTAAAACTTAAAAAAGCAAATAAACAGAAAAAGGGCTTTAGATACAGACACATTTATCGACACACGGCTTGTCTGTCTGACACCACCATGTTGTTGGTTTACATCCCTCAAGTAGCTGCCAATAGAATTGACATTGATATAGCAAATAAATTGATAATAATTTGAGTTGGTTTCATTTATGTAGCTGTCAGAGGAGAAGTGGGTCGGAAAGTGATTATTTTAAGCCTCTTCTTGAATCCTGTGAGGAATTCAGCAACAGAGGGAGTTTGTTCCACAATGGGACCAAAACAAAGAGCCAAAGAGACTTTCAATTTTAGACCAATTTTAGAACTAAGTTTGGAATGGGACCGCAGAGCAACCAGAGGTGAAGGAACATAGAGTTCTTGCTGGGTTGCAGAGAATGATCAAGTAGTGGACATGATGAAGATCCTTTGACTATCTCATTGACAGTATCCAGAGTATTGAACTTGATACAGGCAGCAACAGGAAGAATGGAGAGAGATGACAAGAGGAGACACATGGAAACACTTTGAGAGCTCAAACACAAGTAAAACAGCCACAGCCATCAAATCCTGAATCATCCTCCTGCTGAGCACCATCTTACAATCACTCTCTTCTTACTTCCACAGATGACCCCTGGCTTGGGAAAAGCACACACTGCAACTCATTCAACTCCCTAGGGAAAGTCAGTCTGCCAAAGGGAAAAGTGAAGTGAAAACTACTAGGAACGAAACCAACAGCATTCTGGGGTTTTGACACAAGCATATGTCATGAGAGCCTTGAGTCTGCAGCCAAATCAACCATTGGTTTGTGTTCATACGCACATGCTGCTCTTTTAAAATGATTTTCACATGCGATAAGCGCTGGTTGGTATGTCACCATAGCAACTGTGACCAGCCGGCAGACAGGATGAACCGGGGCCCTCAGAGGGCTTGGAATGGCATCGCCTGCTGACACACATGGAATCTTTGAGTTGAGAGTGTGCAGATGACAGAAAGAGGTGAGTGCTGTCTTCAGGCTGATCGCATGAAGACCCCACAGCAGGAGGAGGGAAAATGTGGTTATTGGCAAGATGACAAGGTGGCAATCTGCAGCATGTTTCATCACAGAGTGAACAAGTGAAAGGCGGCGTGATAGCAAGACTGAGTATGTGTGTTTTTGTGTTGGTGTGTATGTGTGTACATCAGTGACAGTCACTCATGTCATCTATTTCTGATGCTCAATGTAAAGCAGCCCAGTAGCAGTGTCAGCAGTAGATGGTGACTCCCCCCACCCCAGTTTTCTGTGTCTGATTCATTGGTTTCCTTTATTCTTTCTTCGTTTAGTTGCACACCTGTCCCCCACTGCATGATCGTGCTGCTGGGACCTATTTGTGATCATTAAGCCAGGATCCCCGAAGCAAAGGTTCTTGCAGACTGAGGATGACCTGCAGTTCACCTGAATCAGTATGTTATAGGTTCAAGTCCAAAGTTGGTGTCTCAGTAAGCAATATTCATTAATACTCAATATTGAACATAATGCAATAACATAAAGGAGCGGTCAGAGACAATGACACCTGGGTGTATGTATCACAGACACTGAGGTCACAACCTGACAGCCAGGATGTGCCCTTTCAAATCTCTGTGCTCTGACTATTGCTTTCAAACCTCTGCATTTAATATGGAATCACCACGCTCACTGTCAGTAGATGGGTTACCTTAAAGTACCTATGACCAATAAGACCTCAGGAGAAGGGTGTGCCTTTAGCTATAAAGCATCTAAACTGTGGAACAGTCTACCACTTACTATCAGACATGCCCCGTCTGTCTCAGTCTCCAAATCCAGACATACATGTTCACTCGACATATTACCACGAAATTTAATTCCACTTGGCTGTGTTTCTGTTTTTCCCACCTCTGTATCAAAACCTATTAAACTTATTTCTTTAAGCTATAAATTATTAGCAATTTCTTCTTGTTGAGCATTGCTTCCTACAATAAGACTTGAGGAGGCCGGTTGACTGTTACCGAAGCACACCATGCTGACTGAAGACGATGACCAATCGCTATGATGGACGAGACGTACTTTGCTGAACTGAGAAATCAAGTTATCATACAGCCACAATGCTTTTATTAGTTGTAAACTGACTTAGAAGTCTTATTTCATCTGGAATGTGCAGGAGGGCTGGACAGCCACTGGCACTTGGATTCCCAGAGGTTTTTTCTCCCTTGACTTTCAGTTGGGAGTTTTTGTTCCTTTCCTCTGTGGCCAGTAGGCATACTTATAGTTTTATAAATGCATTGATTATGTATTATGCTAGTTCTGTAGTGTATTTGTTTCCTTGTCTGATATATTTGTTTCTTTGCTTTAAGCTTGTGTTCAAGTGCTCTATGTCACTGATTGAGAAGAGCTCTCTATAAAAATAAATTGAATTCAACTGAATCAACTGTGGGGGGCATGGTGGCACAGCAAGTTTGACCAGGTCCTGCTCTCTGGTGGGTATAGGGTTTGAGTCCTGCTTGGGGTTCCTTGTATCCTGTCCGGGGTGTGTCCCCTCCCCCTCCAGCTTTATGCCCTGTGTTACCAGGTTAGGTTCCGGATCGCCACGACCCCCCTTGGGACAAGCAGTTTCAGCCAGTGTGTGTGTGTGTGTGTGTGTGTATAAATTGACTGTCAAAGCATCATGTTCACTGTCAAGTCACCATGTTCACTCTTGTATCTCTACATTCACTATCAAATCTCTGAATTCAGTCAAATCGCCACATTCACTGTTAAATCTCTTTGTTCACCATCAGATCAACACGTTCGCTATCAATTCATCATGTTCATTATCAAATCTCTATATCCACTATGAAATCACTATGTTCACTGCTCACCACTGGGTGTGCGTCTCAGATAGGGTGATTTATGCACAGGGCTCAAAAGTATTGATGTCAGCTGTGACCTTTTCATCCAGTATGCCTAGATGTACTATATATACCTCCCATGATAATTAGACTAATTAGCATCAGTCTTGGTAGAGTAGTGGTTAGAGCTAGTGCCTTTGTATCCAGAGGTTGTAGGTTTGATCCCCACCTCTGGTTGTAGTCCCTTAAGCAACCTACTTACCTTAAATTGCTCCAGTAAAATTACCCAACTGGGTAAATAACTGCAAGGTTGTAATAATTGTAACCTCACAGATGCAGTACAGTCTTCAAACATGCAGTCTGCTTAAATACATGCACCATTCAGGAATACACACACTGTCTGAATCTGTTCATCCCAAGCAGGGATGTGGCAAGCTGGAGCCCAACACAGGGCATAAGGGACACACCCAGGATGGACACCAGTCTATTGCAAGGCACCTCAAGCAGGATGTGAACTGCAGGACCCAGCCAAGCCTGCTGTGCTACCACATCCCCCTCCATTCAGTAAATATGCTCTTCATAAATAGACCCTGCTCATCTGCACAGCTTTCAAAAGCAAGGTTTTTCTTTTTCTCAGTAGAAGTGATAAACGATAGCTTTTTTTCCTATTGAATTTGAAGAAGCTGCTCTACCTTATCCTTATTCTCACTTCTTGCACTTCACAGACAAAGTGACTCGAAGTGTCACAGACAGTTTCTCCAGAACAGCAGGATATGGTTTCTTAGCCATCCATGTCAATATAGGTTGTGGGAATTAAGATGGTTGCTCTCCAGTCATGTAGGAACTTCTATTATATTTCATAATATTGGTATGAGAAGTGAGCACAAAGGTATGCTATCATTGACCCCCACCAAACCCACAATGCATCTGGCCATGCGGCAACTTGTAAAGCATGTAGTGGCTGGGAAATGGTTTCATAATGAATCTGACATTCATCCCTCGATGGTGGAGCGTTAACCACACTCCCTGTTGTTGTACAGAGGCATTTGAGGCTGGGAGAGTTAGTGAAACCTCTACAAAGGTAAATACTGCCCCCTAGTGCCTACACCTGCATATGAGGGCAGATACATTGTGGGTTTGAAATGTACCTGTTGGCCATTAACAATTCATGTGAAAACTCTTATTCAGGATACATATTTAACATATTTAGCACAAAATTCAGAGTTCAAGGACACACACATAAATATAGTATATCAAAACTCACAAAGTTTCAGGCAAACTTATTGTAAATCACCTTGGACAAAAGCATCAGCTAAATAATAACAAATAAAAATACAATAATAATGATGATGATAATAATAATAATGTCAATTTAGTCAGTCAACTACACCCTATATATACACATATATAAGAAGCTGGAAGTAAAATGTGGATTCAGTGTATTATTATTATTATTATTATTATTATTATTGATCAATCAATTAACTAAATCAGAGCACACAAAGACCACTAGGCTAGTGCAGCAAATTTACTTACTGACAAAGGAGAGGAACTCACTTTGCATTCAATAACTGAGTCAAAATTTTCTCTGATCCTTCAAGGCATTTAAAGAGTAAATGTTCCAGCCCTCCCTTGTGCTCAGTTAAGGATTCCTGTTGGACCGTGCTGCTCACCAATGCCCTCCTGGTACTCTCAGGGGACACGCCTTGGCACTGACAAGGAATTGCCGCAAGGCGCTCTGACCTGGCAGTAGCCACAGATCCACAAGGCTGCTCCTGCCAAGTCAGGGCAACAGTGTTCCTCTGGGGCCTTGGGGTCATCAGCTGAGAATACAAGTTAAAGCTGAAGGCCAAAAAACTTTAAAAGCATAGAAGTGAAAGAGTGGAAATATGTGACTGTTGATATCTCATCTCTTGGAAAAATTTCTCATGCTTCTAGAAATATCAGTAGAGCATTAATGAGCCAAGCTGTTGACGTTTCCTTCCGAAACAGCATTTAGCAAGTAGAAGCTGCACTGGTGGAACCTGATTTAATCAAAGACACCAACTGGAAAACATCCAGGAACAAAAATCACCTGAAGGAACTATAATCACTCTTTTGAACTGATTATATAACTCATTTAATCTGATTATATAACTGCAATTGGTGTAAATTTGGAATAATTCAGCCAATTTGGAAGCCTGCCCTGGCATCTATAAGTTTACCGTAAAACTTGTTCTTCAGATTGAATTATTTATGTAGTGTTTATCAAGGAAGCCATGATAAAATTCAACAATCTGCATCTGCACACTTGAGTCACACGTCTGCAACTATGTCTCTTTCTCTTAATGTAATGCATAAGTTGTACTTTTACTGAGTTCTACGTCACTTTGGATGAAAATGCCTGCTAAATGAAAAAATGTAAAAGTAAATGTAAATAAATCAGATGATCCAGTTTAATATCTTGGGTGATGTAGAACATCTATTTTTTTTTAATAAGCAGCTCATGAATCAAGCGATTTTCCTAATTGTTAGGTTTGATTTAGGAGACACCCGTGTGTCACTAATCTCCTCTTCTTATCGCTTGTCTTTTTCAGAGCACTCAGGTAGCGACGAGTGTATTCTTCTTCCAGGGACTCAGTCAAACATTTCCTCAGAGCCGGCAGTGAAGCCACTTAGGGTCAACAGAAATCCACTTCCAGAGAAATAGTGAAAATCAAATTGTTTGGCTTCCAGTTGGAGCCAAGGTCAAGAGGCAGTAGCATTTTTTGAGCTTCTATTTTAATTGCTTTTATTGACCAGTGCCTATTGCTGTGAGATATTTCTTATCAAAACTTGGAATGGGAAAGACAAGCGCATTTCTTTATGGATTGTGAGGCTTTACTTGATCACATTCCCAGAGTTTTGTGGGAAAGCTTTCTGAAGGTTAGAACTGGTCTCGTCATGTCAGCGCATGCCAAGGCTCCTTTGCGTTTTCACAAGATCTTGCTGTAGATGTTGCTCTCGGTGTTGTGGATGCTGCAGTCCTCTTTGCTCACAGTAGGTGGCACTGCTAAGGGGAGAACATGAGGTCTCCAGCAATTACTTTCAGGGCATCGTGTCCTGCCCTGAAGTGTCCAATTATCTCCTCTGACCTGGGGATTGGAATGGATGGTTACATGTTCCGCAGCTCAGGCACCAGGCATAGCGACATGGTTCCTGCACTTTGCTTTACTGTTGGCAGCCTGACAGCACACTTGTTTTTCCTTAACCAGTTCTTTCTTGGCCGAGGCATAGATGCAGTCTAGAGTCACCAGGGTGATTGTGGAGCCCACTTTCTCTACAGTTTCATCCCAGGCCACTTGCGATCGCATGCCAAAGTGTTCTGCTGCAGCCGGGTTCTCAGCAGGTCCCGAACCTTCTTTTTTCACATCTGCATTGGTAAGGATCTCCGAGGCCGTGGCCAACAGCAGGCTCATTCTCCTGGGTGCTTCAAATTTGGGGACGAGAGAAAGGGCCAAAGGGTCGGAGGAGGCACCCACATTTGGGTTGCTGCATGGCGGAGGTGCCCTATTCAGCATGAGTCTCTTGAAATCTTTGAGCTGGGGAGGCAAAGAGGAGCAATGAAGGGGCTCCTTCTCTGCTTTGGGCCCATAGACGGGGTCCCTGGAGGCCGTTCTGGCGTTAATGCATTGAAATGAGCTCTGAATGGCAAGCATCTCCCTCCTGATGGCCAAGTTGAATGCCCCCCAAAGGCTGTGGTTTTCTTCACACTCAAATTTAAATATTGCCTCCCTGGAGTCACACCTGCGACCTGCCTCAAACTGGAAAATGGACTGTGGCGGGGTATGGGGTAAAAAGCACAAAGTAGAGTTATCCTAACGTCTGATGGACTTTCCCACCAGGAAGTCAGTACAGCAATACTACAGTATGGGTCAGTTAAGAAACTAGACTATAGCAGAAAAGAGCAGAGGTCTGCTGTTGTACCTTGGAGGAATCCTGCTGACCTCAGTGAATGACCAGATCTCTAAATGGTCATGGTGGTCCAGAGTCTATCCCAGATAGATATAGGAGTAAGGTAGGGTACACCTTGGACAGGATGCCCATCGATTACAGGGCAATATCACACACACACACACACACACACACACACACACACACACACACACACACGCATATGCACACCCCTGGTGTGTTCACATTACCTTTTGCACTCCAAAACTGTAGGGCCACACGAAGAGCATCTCCCCAGACTTGGGCTTTCTGAGCTGGAGGCCCCAACTCCCCCCAGTGAGGATGCAGGGTCCATGCAGGCCGCAGCATTCAGCTGCCTCAGTGTTCTTCGCTGTTGCTCTGAAGCTACATTCTGTCAGGAGAATGGTGGTGTAAATGGTCGATTTGTACAAAGTGGTTTATGGATTGTGTCTCTAAGTGTAAATTTTGTCAGTCTCTTTGGAGAGTCTCACCCGCTCAGTAAATGAATAACATATAAATGCTGTTTAAAATGATAATAACATTGCCTAAAGGAGCAATTGACTGGAGAGCAGGCAGTTCACATGGGCTGTTTCTCAGTGGACAGGTGAAAGGGCAGGCCGTACCATCTGTCCATGTGTCGTAGACAGGATTCTCTGCCATCAGCGAACAGACTTTTAAGGCCTGGGCTGGGGCAGCTCCATGCTGTGCCCTCAGCTAGTCCTCCTGCATCTGTGACAAACACTTGCTGTTAGGATAGAAAACTTTGAGCCATCTAGTGGCAGATCTTGTCACTGCAGGGCCTTGTTTTATCATATGATCTCTGTATGAGTTTACTGTACTTCAAAGCTTCAGTGATCATCAGGAGTGTAAAATTGTTTGCTATGAACGCCTGGTTAAGGGTAACAATCAAATGTTGTATAAATGCAGAATAATTGTGTGCAATGTTAGAGTAGCAGGTGGCAAAGTTGTTAAGGTGTGATGTGGACTTAAGAGGTGCATACGCACTGGGAAGGCTATCTCACACAGCTTCTGGATCCATTCCGCCAGCTCAGAATCCTTGGCAGCGAACACAAAGATCTTGTCAGTTTCCACCAGGAATGGCGTGTACCCCTTGGGGCAGCTGCCCGCCTCAGTCTGCATGACACGAATGCAATCACTCAGTCTAATCACGGTTTTCTGCTCCAGCCAGCCATTAGCTGCCCCAACCTTGCAACTGAACTCCATTCGGGCTGTAGAGGAGCTGTTGCTGATGTAGATGATGGACCAGATTCTTTTCCAGTTCTACAAGGGAGTAGAAGTGCAGCAAAAAGACAGCTGAAGTCATTCCACTGGTGATAGGTGGTGCTAGGTACTTCTAAGTAGATGGGGCTAGATGGTTCAGAGTGGTTCTGGTGATTTCAGGTACCTTTAGGTGGATCTTTGTGCTTCTAGGTGGTACTTGGTTGTACAACATTGTTTTAGTGATTGCAGGTGTAACTAGTTGGTACAACATGGTTCTGGTGTTTCTTTTTGTTGTCTTTATTGCTTTATTAAAATAAATGCAAGTAAAAAGACACATCAATTTCCAATAAAGTCAATACAGAAAACAATTTACCAAAATTATTTCCATACTATAAAGTATCAGCAATATGCTACTCAATAAATCAAGTGGTCATAAATATGTGGTACATTAATTTGTATATTGATATATTCTGAATTTCTTTCCAGCTCCTCAATATTCATACAAATTCAACATATTTTATTCGTAGTAATAATCGCTTACGTTCATGTTTCTTTTACTTTAACCAATATTGTAAAACCTTACAATAAATAACTGATGAGAGATAAGTTAAATAAAACCTTGCAATTTAAATGAGTGACTATTAATAATAGAAAAGGCCAGAATAGCGCATGCTAGGGGAAGACTAGTAAAAAAAAACCAATAAAGAAAACAAATAGCTGCCTGTTCAGTGGTGTGGTTCAACGCTGTGGTTTGGTGCCATAGTTTGGCACTGTGTTAAGCTGGTAGCTACCTTTTTTTTAGAAAACAGCAAACCCAGTATGCTGCAGTTGATTTATTTCAGTGCAGTTCTGTGGCATCTTTGACATCCTGTGCTCTCTTTTTCCATACATGTGTGTCAAGTCACTGTGAGAAAGAGGTAGCGTTAATAAATTACAAAGAGACAAGGTTTCCCTTGCCTTTACGTGATTAATTTTTTGATTCTGTATGTCAGCCATATCATTCAACAAGGAGTGTATGACAGAGTGACAGAGATTTGCTATGATGGACAAAGACGTTTGTACAGTTTCTCCCATGTCTGGTCAAGGGGACAGCTGGTAGCATAGTGGTTAGTACTGTTGCCTTTGGACACATAGGTTCAATCCCCACTGTTGGCTCTAGTACACCTCAGCAAGGAATTTACTGTAAAATTACCCTGCTGTATAAATGGGTAAATAATTGTAGGTAGATCAACATTGTAAGTTGCTTTGGAGAAAAGTGTCAGCTAAATGTTCACTCACAACCAGGCAGTGGCACCATAATGGAGTCAGAGTTGTTTATTTGTCATTTGCACAATTATACTGGGTACACTGGACATTGAAATGCTTGTGATGAGGCTCATATAGGCGTGAACAGCAATACGTATTTAGACGAGGACATGCTGATAAGTAAGGCAGCACACATACACACTGGCTGAAACCGCCTGTCCCAAGCAGGGTTGGGGCGAACCGGAGCCTAACCCAGCAACACAGGGCGCAAGGCTGAAGGGGGAGGGGACATACCCAGGACGGGACACCAGTCTGTCGCAACGTACCCCATGCAGGACTCAAACCCCCAGATCCACCAGAGAGCAGGACCTGACCAAACCTGCTGCACCACCATGCCCCCGGCAGCACAAATATCAAGTTTAAAAGGGCAGGTACAAATAAATACAAGTACAATAAATAAATAAATAGTAAATAGTGAACAATGAGCAGCAATGTAAGAGGGGCGCGGTGGCGCAGTAGGTCTGGTGGGTCTGGGGTTCGAGTCCTGCTTGGGGTGTCTTGTGATAGGCTGGCGTCCCGTCCTGGGTGTGTCCCCTCCCCCTCTAGCCTTGCGCTCTGTGTTGCCGGGTTAGGCAACGGTTTGCCGTGACCCCGCTTGGGACAAGTGGTTTCAGTCATTGTGTGTATGCGTGTGTGTTTGTGTGTGTGTTTGTGTGTGTGTGTGTGTGTGTGTGTGTGGGGCCTGGAAGAGAAGTAATAAAGTGTCAGTAATACGTGTTGCAGTGCAGAACTACTTGCTGTTAAGTAGTCTGATGTCCTGTAGGTAAAAGCTATTCTTCAGTCTTGGATGGCTGCCACACATGACCGTTTTAAAAAACATATCTCTGCAGCATATTCAGTGTTGTATAAGAAAATAAAGTAAATTCTTGATGGGACAGACAGCAATGGAAACATTTAGACTGGCATTTCCAGTCTACCACAAAAAGCTGAAGAGTACATGTACTGAGGTAAAATTTACAGGAATTGGCCATTTCAGAGTTATGTTCCATTTCTGGTTTGGCATTGCCCTGCAAATTAATAATTTCTTAAGTACAAATTTCCACATGAACTTAGATGTAGCCATATTTTGATCAGCTAGCCAGACAGGAAGATGACTGGGTCTCATACACAGTACACTGCTAGTAAAATGTTTGAGCACACCTGATTGAAACCAGACTTGGCTTGGCAAAAAATACAGAAGCTTGTTGTTTAAGGAATGGAAGTCAGTGTTATGGAGCAAAGAGTCAAAATGTGAAATATTTCAATCCATCTGCTGAGTTTTTGTAATACAAAAGTCTATGCATGGATTGTGCCTGTGTGGTTATCACTGTCCTGCATGGCAGCAGTGTCATGGTGTGAGGCTGCTTTGCTGGGCACTGAATCAGTGATCTTCACCAAGTCCATGGCAATCTCAGCCAGAACAGCTTTTATGGAGACATGCCATTTCATCAAGATTTCAGATAGTGGGGAAGTTCTTCATTCTTTAGTAAGAATCCATCTCAAAATACACTTTTGTGTTGTGCAAGAACTCTGGTGTAGAAAGAAAGTATAGGGCAACTGAAACTTAATTTTTCAGAATGCTATGTACCCTTTGGGGGGGTGCAGTGGGTTGGACCGGAGTCCTGCTCTCCAGTGGGTCTGGGGTTCAAGTCCCGCTTGGGGTGGGGTACCTTGCGATGGACTGGCGTCCCGTCCTGGGTGTGTCCCCTCCCCCTCCGGCCCTACGCCCTGTGTTACCAGGTAGGCTCCGGTTCCCCCCGACCCTGTATGGGACAAGCGGTTCTGAAAATGTGTGTGTGTGTGTGTGTGTGTGTGTATGTGTATGTACCATTTGCTGCAGCAGTGGCTTAAGAGTTTAGTCCAAATCTGACTACTATATTCTTCAGTTAATACTTGTTAACTACAATTTACTCCACTGTTCATCTTCATAATATTTTGCAAGGTAACATCTACCCATATATTTTTATCTGGTGCTTAAAACATAGAAAAGAGTGGCTTCAGCTGTCTCCTTGTAAATGAAGGACTCAAATCCACATTTCTGATGTAGTACCCTGAATCAAGGTACTTACTCCTAATTGATACAGTGAAAATTACCCAGCTGTAAAAAGGATAAATTGCAGTATCTTAATGTACAAATCTGAACTTATTAGACACACTGGAGAAGTAAATGCTATGATAAATTTCACCAAATGTAAAGAATCTCTTATTTTTCACGCAGGAAAGATTTTCATTTTCTTATTTTTTCTTATTAGTCTGTGGAGTCAGAATATTGTATTCTAGACTCCCAGTTTTCACTTTGTAAATTTAGTATTTAAAAACACACACACACACTTTCCGAACCGCTTGTCCCATTCAGGGTCGTGGGGAGCCAGAGCCTAACCTGACAACACAGGGCGCAAGGCTGGAGGGGGAGGGGATACACCCAGGACAGGACACCAGTCTGTCACAAGGCAGCCCAAGTGGGACTCAAACCCCAGACCCATCGGAGAGCAGGACCTGGTCCAACCCACTGCACCACCGTGCCCCCGTAGTTTTTAAAAACTCAAGTTGCAAATGTCTACAGGTTATTACTACATTAAAGCCCCCATCTCCTGTCCATCTGCAAGTGAGCTAAATGAAGAAAAGGTATCACAGCCTACCTTGGGGAAGACCCTCTGTATGTACAGCACACCCTGCTTATGGATGTTAATGTCCATGATGGTCCAGTGCCTGTCCTTTTTGTGGCTCCTCGCAGTTGGTCTGTGTGAACCTGCAATGGACTTCAAGGATTGAGTCACAGAGTTTATTCACACTTCCTGTCTCTCGGGAGGTATGCGCTCATATGTGTGTGTATGTGTGTGGGTGTGTGTTACTGTCGAGGTGGCTTCCATCAAACCCCAACTCTTATTTCTTTCAAAAAAGCTACATTTGTGATTCTGATCCCTATTTTCAATAGAAAGTTCTCTCGCCTCCCTACATTTCTGTCTTCTTCTGGGTAAATTAAACTGCAAAGTGTTTAAAGGTATACTGATGTCACTTTAACAGATGATATTTAAGTGATCCACTATGTGAATG
Source organism: Scleropages formosus (assembly GCF_900964775.1). Taxonomy (NCBI): domain Eukaryota; kingdom Metazoa; phylum Chordata; class Actinopteri; order Osteoglossiformes; family Osteoglossidae; genus Scleropages; species Scleropages formosus. The sequence continues at coordinate 5,430,550 of NC_041811.1, forward strand.
TTCATTTATTTTGTTTTCCATGGATTAGTCAGTCTGTATGGTGTTGTGTTCTTGGGGGACACAGGATGGGTACAAGACAGACATGTAAACAGATGGACACTCCATCCACAACACTTGTGGCTTTGCTTTTTCCTGTCATCACCTTAGGAGTTCTTTCACCTATTAATGTGTGAGAAAAGCACATAAACATAGACCTACCCCTGGAGCCAGGCCTGGGGGTAATGTACCTAGGCAAGCGCATGGTGGCCGGGCAGCCCATGTACCAACTAGATAAAGCTGGCCTCACCTCCAGTCACAGTGTTGGCTCTGGATCCTCGATAGGAGAGATGGTCTCTCTCCTACTCAGGGGTTGCACAGGGTGAGAGGCGCCAGGCAGGTGTGGGGATACTCATAAGCCCACAGCTGGCTGCCGTACAGCTGGAGTTTGTGCCGGTGGACGAGAGTGTCGCCTCAATACGACTTAAGATTGCAGAGCGGAAAATTCTGACTATTTTGTGCTTATGCATCAAACATCAGTTCAGAGTATGCAACCTTCTTGGAGAGAGCGGGTGGGGTTCTGTCGACAGGGTCCCACGTACAGACTCCATAGTCCTGCTGGGGGATTTCAACACTCACATTGGCAATGCCGGGGAAATCTGGAGTGGGGTGACTGGGAAGAACGGCTTTCCCAATCTAAACCCGAATGGTGAAATGTTATTGGACTTCTGTGCTAGTCATGGTTTATCTATAAGAAACACCATGTTCAAACACAAGAATGCTCATAAGTGTACTTGGTACCAGAGCTCCTTAGGCCAAAGGTCAATGATTGACTTTGTAGTCATTTCATTTGACTTGAGGCGTTATGTTCTGGACACTCGGGTGAAGAGAGGTGCTGAGCTGTCAACTGATCACCATCTGGTGGTAAGCTGGATCAGATGGCGGGGAAAACTGATGGACAGACTCAGTAGACTCAAGCGCATAGTGAGAGTATGCTGAGCATGACTGTCAGAATAATTTTAACTCTCACCTCCATGAGAACTTCTCCCATATCCTGGAGGATTTAGGGCACATGTAGTCCAAATGCACCCTGTTGAAAACCTCCACTGTGGAAGCAGCCATGCGCAGCTGTGGCCAAAAGCTTGTTGGTGCCAGTCACAGCGGCAACCCAAGAACCCACTGGTGAACACCTGTGGTGAGGGAAGCCGTCAAGCTGAAGAAGGAGGCATTTAGGGCCTGGTTGGCTCTGGGGGCTGCTGACTCAGCGGACAGATACCGGCAGGCAAAAAAGGCGGCAGTGGCTGCGGTTGCAGAAGTAAAATCTAGAGCATGGGAGAAGTTTGGGAAGGCCATAGAAATTGACTTTTGGTCAGCCTGAAAGAGGTTCTGGTGAATCATCCGGCGACTCAGGAGGGGTTGGATGAGCTTCGCTCAAGCTGTGCTCAGCAAAGGTGGAGAAACTCTGACCTCAAATGAGGATATTACTGGGAGGTGGAAGGAGGACTCTGAGGAACTCCTAAACCTGAGAGATATGCCTCCCTTACAGGAGACAGGGCTGGAGGCTTCCAGGGTATCAGAGTCCATCTCCCTGGTGGAAGTCACCGAGGTAGCTGGAGAGCTCCACAGTGGCAAAGCACCGGGAGGTGAATGAGATTCATCCAGAACTGCTTAAGGCCCTGGATGTTGCGGAGCTGTCATGGCTGAAACATCTCTACAATGTTGAATAGACCTCGGGGACAGTACCTTTGGATTGGCAAACTGGGGCAGTGGTCCTTATCTTCAAGAAAGGGGACTGGAGAGTGTGTGCCAACTATCAGGGTATCACACTTCTCAGCCACCCTGGGAAAGTCTACGTCAGGGTGATGAAAAGGAGGTTCCGTTGAACCTCGGATTGAAGAGGAACAATGCGAATTCTGTCCTGGCAGACTTTCTGACTTCTCCAGAAAGTCCAGATGGTCAGTCCACCCCTGCTCTCATGGAAGAAGTTCTCTTTCAAGGTTCTCTCAAGGATGGCATGCTCCCTTCAAGTAGAGGGAGAGATTCTGCCCCAGGTGGAGGAGTTTATGTATCTTGGGGAATATGGGGTGCCAGGGCCACTACTGCGGCCGCTACTGTCCACGAGTGAGAGGAGGAGGAAAGCGTGAGATCGGCTGCAGAGTGGGACCAGCAGTAGCAGTAATACGGTTGCTGTACTGGACTGTAGTGGTGAAGGGGGAGCTGAGCCATAAGGCAAAGCTCTCAATTTACCAGTCGGTCTACGTTCCTACCCTCACCTATGGTCATGAACTCTGGGTAATGACCGAAAGAATAAGATCACGGATACAAGCGGCTGAAATTAGCTTTTTCCACAGGGTGGTGGGACTCACTCTCTGTGACAGGTGAGGAGCTCAGCCATCCGGTAGGAACTCAGAGTAGAGCCACTACTCCTCCACATTGAGAGGAGCCAGTTGAGGTGGTGCAGGCATCTGGTAAGGATGCCCCCTGGGTGCCTCCCTTTGCGGGTATACTAGGCACGGCCAACTGGGACAAGACCCTGAGGTCGGCCCAGGACCCGCTGGAGAGATTATATCTCTCATTTGGCCTGAGAGCAGCTGGGGATCCCCCAGGCTGAGCTGGAGGAAGTTGCGGGGGATAGAAGTGTCTAAGCTGGTCTGCTCTCCCTATTGCCACCACAACCCTAGCAGGACAAGAAGGTAAGAAAATGAAAGGATGGATGGATGGATGAATAGTGTTGTAACCCTGGTCTGTCAGAAATAATAAAACAGAAATGAGTGACTTGTTGAAACAGAAAACACAAAAAAATGAGAAAGAGCAATATCAAACCTAAGAAGAAATTACAAAACTATGAATAAGGATCCCAGCAGCATCCCCTCCAAAGAAACCCTTCAGTGTAACGAACTTCAGTCGCGGAAATAAGGTAAGTTTTCAGTTGTTAAAGTTTAAATCTGTGTTCCTTGCGTATATGGTGTTATCATAAACAATTACATAAACATAACCAACTTTATTTATAAAATCAAATTTTATTTTCCCTTCATTTTTTCTATGTACAGTATCTAAATGTAAATATTATATACACTCACTGGCCACTTTATTAAGTACACCTGTTCAACTGCTCATTAACGCAAATATCTAATCAGCCAATCACATGGCAGCATCTCAGTGCATTTAGGCATCTAGACATTGTTAAGACAAGATGCTAAAGTTCCAACTGAGCATCAGAATGGGGAAGAAAGGTGATTTAAGTGACTTTGAATGTGGCATGGTTGCTGGTGCCAGACGGGCTGGTCTGAGTATATAAGAAACTATTAATCTACTGGGATTTTCACGCACAACCATCTCTAGAGTTTACAGAGAATGGTCAAAAAAAGAGAAGAGCATCTCTGAACGCACAACACATCAAGCCTTGAAGCAGATGGGCTACAGCAGCAGAAGACCACACCGGGTGCCATTCCTGTCAGCTAAGAACAAGAAACTGAGGTTACAATTCACACGGGCTCTCCAAAATTGGACAATAGAAGATTGGAAAAACATTGCCTGGTCTGATGAGTCTCTATTTCTGCTGTGACATTCAGATGGTAGGGTCAGAATTTGGCGTACACAACATGAAAGCATGGATCCATCCTGCCTTGTATCAACGGTTCAGACTGGTGGTGGTGGTGGTGTAATGTTGTGGGGGTAATTTTCTTGGCACACTCTGGGCTCCTTAGTACCAACTGAGCATCATTTAAACACTACAGCCTACCTGAGTATTGTTGCTGACCATGTCCATCCCTTTATGACCACAGTCTACCCATTTTCTGATGGCTACTTCCAGCAGGATAACGCACCATGTCACAAAGCTCAGATCATCTCAAACTGGTTTCTTGAACATGACAATGAGTTCACTATACTCAAATGGCCTCCACAGTCACCAGATCTCAGTCCAATAGAGCACCTTTGGGAAGTGGTGGAACAGGAGATTCGCATCATGGATGTGCAGCCAACAAATCTGCAGCAACTGTGTGATGCTATCATGTCAATATGGACCAAAATCTCTGACAAATGTTTCCAGCACCTTGTTGAATCTATGCCATGAAGAATTAAGCAGTTCTGAAGGCAAAAGGGGGTCCAACCTAGAACTAGCAAAGTGTACCTAATAAAGTGGCCGGTGTGTGTGTGTGTGTGTGTGTGTGTGTGTGTGTGTGTGGGTGTGTGTGTGTGTGTGTGTGTGTGTGTGTGTGTGTGTGTGTGTGTCTTTTCCTTAATTAATTTAGAGACAGAAGTCTAAGAAATGATTGATTCTTCACCAGGGATGTCAAAAAACCTAGTGCTGCCCTTGTTAGTCACCACATGATTTACAGGGGCCAGGTGGAGACTGCCCCAACCTCCTACTACTCCCTATATTCTCCAGCTGCTCCCTGTTTTCTCCAGCTGCATCATCACCCTAGACCTCATTGTAAATTAAATAAAAAGTAGAACTCTCTAATAATTTAAAAGCACTGTAAAATCTATTAAAAATAGAAAAGAGAGAAACAATAAGAAATTTCAGCATGACTTATATAACACTTATATGAACCTTATATGAATCATTTATATACCCCTTTATATTTGTAAAACTTGTCATTTCTGATACTATCGCATTAGAGATGTTATACAATCCAGTAATGGTAAAACTTTCCATTTTATTAAAATTACACAAATCTCTGTTCAATCCCAATAATGTACTCCCTGAGGGCTGCCATGCTGTATTAGATGGACCCTTTGCTTCATCCAGGCTTCCCAGATCAATGCCATCTTAAGAATTTTTATGGTCCTGTAACTCTGGAGCAGAAGACTAGACAATGTTAGAGTATGAGTGTAAAACTGTACAAAACCTGTGAAAAAAGGAGTTTGCTCAGCTTGGAGATATTTGGTTCCACCACCATGGTAAAGCTAAATGAAAACAGCATTCTCCTGTTTGCTATTTGCCTGTCACACACTCTTCTTCAATCCAGGACACAAATGTGTGCACAGGTAAAGGAGCGCAATGGCACTAACGGACAGATGCTTTCTGTAAAATTACATATTACTGATGGTTCTATGGGATTTTTAAAAAAAATTATTTTGTTTTTATCTTGGGCTGCCACAACCCTGCTGGCTCAGACACAAGCTTTCTGTTTTTCTGTCAAGATATGGTGATGCCAGATAGTGGGATTTTGTATTTGGCACATGTGGCATGGAGAGGTGATTGCACATAAATATATCTGCAGCAGACATTAACTCTTGAGTGATAGGTCTACAGTCAGCTACTTCTGTATTGATTTCTGAGGTAGTAGATGTCATGAAACCTGCTGGTATCTTTAAATACATGGGTTACACTACTGTAGAGACGGTATAGAAGGCTTTGCTTCAGAATCAGAATCAGAACGAGCTTTATTGCCAAGTATGTTCGCACATACAAGGAATTTGTCTTGGTGACAGGAACTACCACAGCACAGACAGAATGACAGTGACAAGACAGGTGAGAAGATAGAGTATGTGAGCAAGGGATAAAAAATATTTAAAAATATAAAGTACCCAATATACAAAAATAGTCACTAGATACAAATGCAAGGGAGTGTGAGTAAGAGATATGTGATAAATAGTTATAAATATAAATATAAATAGCATTATGTATTGCACGGTTTACTCTCTAGGGGAGAGATTTAGGTGTTCATGAGGTAGATGGCCTGAGGAAAGAAACTTTTCTTATGCCTGGCTGTCCTGGTGCTCAGTGCTCTGTAGCGCCGGCCAGATGGCAAGGGTTCGAAGAGGAAGTTGCCTGGATGTGAGGGGTCTAGAATGATTTTGCTAGCCCTTTTACTGACTCTGGACGAGTGCAGTTCTCTGAGAGCTGGGGAGGATGTGCCGATGATTCTTCCAGCAGTCCGAACTATCTGCTGTAGTCTTCTGATGTCTGATTTCGTAGCTGAGCCGAACCAGACAGTTATAGAGGTGCAGAGGACGGACTCAATGAGTGCGGAGTAGAATTGCATCAGTAGCTCCTGTGGCAGGTTGAACTTCCTCAGCTGGCGAAGGAAGTACAACCTCTGCTGGACCTTCTTCACAATAGAGTCTATGTGGGGCTCCCACTTCGGGTCCTGTGAGATGGTGGTGCCCAGGAACCTGAATGACTCCACTGTTGCCACAGTGTTGTTCATGATGGTGAGTGGAGATAATGCTGAGGTGTTTCTCCTGAAATCTACGATCATCTCCACTGTTTTGAGCGTGTTCAGCTCCAGGTTGTTATGACTGCACCAGACAGCCAGCTCTTGGACCTCCTGTCTGTAAGCAGACTCGTCGCCATTCCAGATGAGGCCGATGAGTGTGGTGTAGTCTGCAAACTTCAGGAGTTTGACAGAGGGGTCTTTTGCGGTGCAGTCGTTGGTGTACAGGGAGAAGAGCAGTGGGGAGAGCACACATCCCTGGGGGGCTCCAGTACTGATTGTGCGAGTTTTGGATGAGAATTCTCTACATCCTAAACCCACAGAGGGGGGTTTCTGGGTGTAAATGCAGCCTAAATGCTGTTTCAGCACTGTGCAGTTGGTATGTTGTCCCTACAACTTCTTCTCAGCTCCTGTGGTTTTCAGAAGTATCCAGGTGGACTGTTGGTTGTGAATTACCCTTCAAACCTGTATGTCTAAGCACCCACCAATGGCAGAACCGTGCTTTACATACTAAGGATCATTCCCAGAACACTGCTGCCTCAACACAGTAAGTTGAAGGTTATTATTTTGCACCCTTAACTAGAAAAAACTCAGTAGTAAATTTAGATTTACATTACATTTATTAATATAGCAGGTGCTTTTCTCCGAAGCGATGTAAATCTTATAGAAAATACAATGTGTGCATTACATTAGCAGAAAAAGAGACATAGATGCAGAAATGATTCTTGTGACGGGGGAGGTTGTTCCACCACATCGGACCAGAACTGAGAACTTTCGTGCTTTTGCTTTTGGACCTTTCATGCATGGAACCACCAAGCGGGCACAGGTGGAGGAGCGTAGCAGTCTGGTTGGAGTGTAGCAGATGATCAAGTCTTGTAAATAGCTGGGAGCAGTTGTATTGATGCACTGTAGGCCATAACCAAGGTCTTAAATTTGATCCAGGCAGCTATAGGAAGCCAATGTAGAGAGACGAGTAGAGGAGATAATGTGGGAACACTTCAGCAGGTCAAACACAACTTGTGCAACAGCGTTCTATATCAGCTGTAGAGGTTTGATGGCTATTGCTGGAAGGCCAGACAGAAGAGAGTTGCAGTAGTCCAGATGGGATGTCACCATGGCCTGGACAAGTAGTTCGGCAGAGTCTGTTGTTAGATATAGAAACAGATCCTGTGGATGTTATGCAGGATGTATCTGCAGGTCCAAGTTGTGGCTTCGATGTGTTGAGAGAAAGATAGACTTGAGTCAATCATCACTCCCAGACTCTACAGGAAGTAGGCAAAATCAGTGAGTTGTCCAGTTTGACAGAGAGTTCACGACAGTAAGAGGGGCCAGCTGAGAGGTGAAGGATCTCTTTTGGAGAGGTTGTGTTGTTAAATTCACTTCAAGGACCAGCAATCAGTAAGTTTTGATTAATAGAGCAAAACTGTGTCCTCATCCTTGTCCTTCTGGAACACACACTCCAAGACAGGCTAGTCATGCTGCCCATTCGTTATGAATCCAAACTCCAGATTCTAAACATTTTTGAACCTAGCCTGGGCAAGGAGTGAATTTCCCACATATCACACTGCCAAGCACTCTGAATAGAAAAAAAGTCAGACAAACAGATTAGGGAAAAGCTCATTTAAACAGTAAGGCAAATTGTGGTACATGGGGTTGTTGGCTCTGGCGATCCTCCAACAGGATTTCCAAAAGCTTGCAGGGATTTAGGCTTAATTGGCTTAGCACTACAGTTCAATCCAACAGGTGCCTTGGGCACTGCATCGCTCGAACCTGAGTCAGCAGCTGAATCACTGGGCTATGATTGGCTCTAGCGACACATCTCTGACGCCCTGTGTGTGTGTGCGTGTGTGTGTGTGTGTGTGTGTGTGTGTGTTTTACTCTATTCAGGATTAAACCAAACTGCTACTATGAAACACAGTTCAGATGTGTAATTTTGACCACGCATAATCATTTAATGAGCTCCTTGATACGTTTTCTGATGTAAATTATGATAGCATAGATTTTAAATCTATAACCTGTTTGCATTTCACTGCCAATGTGGGCAGTGCAGTTAAACCCCAGATTCATTCCCCACATAGTCAATAACATAAAATGCGGAGGTTTCCGGGTTTGAACACCCTGACTTGATGAAGTGCTCTTGATCAAGATACAACTGAAATTACCCACCTCTATAAATGGGTAAATGAGTGTAAGTTCAGTGTAAGCAGCTTGTTGTACAAACGCTGACAATTTGGGCAAAGTCAAAGTGTCAGCAAGATAATGGTCAATCATTTTATGACTTTATAATGGGCAATGGGTGGCATAGTAATTAGATTGGCCATCATGCATGTGAAAGAACCAGGTTTGAATTCCACCTCTTTCTGCAGTGCCTTTGAGCAAGACACTTACCTTAGACTAAAAGGGTAAAAATTACCTTACTGAAATATGGAAAAATAGCTGCAAGTAGTTTAAGAGTGTAAATTGCTTTGGAGAAATTGATGAACGATCTGATCTCAGCCTAAATAAATAAATGTAAAAGTAAATTGTAATCCCGTGAACTCACTGTAGTCAGATTTATATTATGTGAGTTTTGCAGCAAGGGGGCAGTAAAAGACCAAGCAATGCCTATATTTGAGTAAGGGTGAGTAAGACGTAAAGTATTACACTTTACTAGTGGTAAACTTAAGTGAAGTGATTAATTAGATACAGTGTAATTCTAATCCCATGAGGTGCAATTATACACACCCTGGAGCCCAGTAGGAAATAGGGTCATAGTGTTATGGGAGATCTGCAAGATGCTGGAGGGTATTTTGAGTCAAGAGCTGCACTGAGGTGTTGCATAACTCCATCTTTTTCATAATATATAAAGAGAAGGAATAATTCATCTGCCAATCAAGCACTAACTGTAGCTACTGCGCTGAAATACTTCAAATGTCTGAACCAGTATTTTTTCTTTCAGAACTTTCCTTAACTGCTGCTGGAAACTCGTAGTGAGATGTGAAATATTAAAATATTAAAAATGTCCATTCTGATGGCACTGTCATGTAAAATTCCTGCTGCCAAGACTCCCTTTCGGGTCTTTTTCAGAGAAGGTGGAAAATAAGTTAACAGTGTGAAACATTCACATTTCAAAACAATATTTAACTAATTTAACTACAGGAAATAAGAGCAAGGGTGTGGTGGTGCGGTGGTGCAGTGGGTTGGACCCCAGTCCTGCTCTCTGGTGGGTCTGGGGTTCGAGTCCCGCTTGGGGTGCCTTGTGATGGACTGGCATCCTGTCCTGGGTGTGTCCTCTCCCCCTCCGGCCTTACGCCCTGTGTTACCAGGTAGGCTCCATGACCCCGTATGGGACAAGCGGTTCTGAAAGTGTGTGTGAAATAAGAGCAATACTCCACTGATTTAAGTACTTTTACTGACTACATTTACATTTATTCATTTAGCAGACGCTTTTCTCCAAAGCGATGTACATCTCAGCAAAAGTACAATTTATGCATTACATTGAGAGAAGGAGACATAGCTGCAGACATGAGTCTCAAGCAAACCTAGTTTGTTACCTATCACTTGCTTCACCGAGGTTCATCGCTCAAGTAGGTGCGTAAGACACAGACAAATCCCGATACCGACACCAATGTTTTTTTTATTGTTAAATATTATAAGATACACAAATATAATTACTTGTTAAACACTGGCTTACAAATTGTTATTTTCTAGAATGCCCAGGAGGGGTGGGCAACCACTGGCCCGTGGACCCCCAGAGGTTTTTTTCTCCCTCAACTTTCAGTTGGGAGTTTTTGTTCCTTTCCTCAGTGGCCAGTAGGTATACTTATAGCTCTATAATAAGTTCTTCATTATGGTAGCCATTAGTTGACTGTCTTCTTTGTTTGTATCAATTTTTCTTGCTGTATGCCTGTGTTAAAGCGCTCTGTGTCTGCATGAGAAGAGAGCTCTATAAAAAAAAAATAATAATAATATAATAACAATAACAAATGAGCAGTACAATACCAGAGTAATGGCTGAATAACGGTTGTATCTGGGGATGCTTCTGGAGTTACGATGCGTGAACAGTTACACCATAGACGATCTGAAGAGATCTTGGGCAAAGTGGATCTGGAAAAGGTGGGTTTTCAGACCCTTCTTGAAAACAAATAGAGTTTTCACAGTACAGAGTGACAGGGGAAGGTCATTCCACCACAACTGACCCAGAACCGAGAACCTCCGAGCTTTGCCTTTCGTGCACGGGACCACCAAGCAAGCAGAAGTAGATGAGCGAAGGGGCCTGGCTGGGGTGTACCGGTTGATCAAGTCCTGTAAATAGCCAGGAGCAGTTCTATTGATGCATTTGTACAAAGTAACCAGGGTTTTGAATTTGATACGGGCAGTTATAGGAAGCCAGTGCAGAGAGATGAGTAGAGGAGATACATGGGAGAGCTTTGGCAAATCAAACACAAAAAGAACTAAAGTGAAATTACCAAGCTGCAGAAATTAATAAATAATTGTAAAGTTTATTATATAACATTGTAGGAGGCATTAGACAAGTAGCACACACACACACTTTCTGAACCGCTTGTCCCATACGGGGTTGCGGGGAGCCGGAGCCTACCCAGCAACACAGGGCGTAAGGCCGGAGGGGGAGGGGACACACCCAGGACGGGACGCCAGTCCGCCGCAAGGCACCCCAAGCAGGACTCAAACCCCAGACCCACCAGAGAGCAGGACCCGGTCCCACCCACTGCGCCACCGCACCCCCTAGACAAGTAGTAGCAGTAATAATAATAATAATAATAATAATAATAATAATAATAATAATAATTCATTACTTTCATGTATTAGGATTTAAATAAACTGGTTTAATTTTTGCATCTTACAGAATTGGAAAAATTCAACAAATATGTGTCTGTATATAGTGGGGGTGCGGTGGCGCAGTGGGTTGGACTGGGTCCTGTGTGTCTATTCACTCCATGAAGGTGCTGCATGTCTGGTTTCAAGTACAAGTGAGAATGAATCTTAACTTTTCAGACATAACTGGAGGGAAGAGAATCTTCTGGAACAGTAATCATAAATCCCTGCTGAATGAGTTTTATGGAAGCAGCAGTCACTGCTTCATGCCCCGTTGTGGGCACTCCGTGCAGCTGTGGACAGGCCATCTAAATCCCCGGATTAGGTGGCCTTTCACACTGCAATAATGGGACAACTGGGACTGGACCCAATGACCATGCAAGCAGACTCAGTGGATAGCAGGGGGGAGAGTAATATGTATAAGTGGTATTGCAGCAGCACTTCACTGCTCTTCCTTGAGTTCAAATTCTGCTTCAAAGCTTTTGCTGCTTTTGTAGGTGTTGATAAAATAATTTTCAACTGACATGCTACTAGTACTGATAATATTTCTTATTTTCAAGGGAATATTTGTGAGGTACATGTGAGGTGTATTTCTCTAGCATTGGGGGGATTCAAACAACACATACTTACACACTGCATCAGTTCTGGGTAAATACTTTGATCAAGAGTACTACAGCAGAAGGTGGGATTTGAGCCAGCAACCTACAGGTGACCTTTCTAACCACATTAGCTGCTGTTATAACATTATTTTTTTGACAGTAGGATACAATATTTACATGATGTACCCCATGAACGACAACAACAATAATAATAACAACAATAATAGTAATAATAATAATAATAATAATAATAATAAGAAGAAGAAGAAGAAGAATATAAAATGCCAAACGGATTTCTTTGTATTATTAATCTAAAAACAGTTTACATGCATGGTTACAAAATTACCTGTAGTAGTGTTAGTGGTTCTGTTGAAAAGGTAGGGCATGATGAGTATGATTTCATCATGGTGTTATTAAATTAATAATTAATCATGTTTACCGTGCCCATCATTTTAATGAATGTGCTTATGCCTTATGATCGTTTTGATTATGTTTGTCACTTCGGTCATTACTATACTGATTAGGGGAGTCGACAATATTCGCCATGTTGATTGTATTCGATCATGTTTGTCACATCGATCGTACGGATCATGTTGACCACGATGGTGATGATTATGTAGCTCATCGTGTTTATAATCACGTTGTTCGCGCTAATCACGTGAGCTGTGCCGATCATGCTGAGTCGGACGGAAAACTGCGGGTTTGCTTTAAGAGCCATGTAAACAAAGAGTGCCCGCGAGCGCCCCTCCGCCGCCGCCGCGTGCCGTCCGCACGACGTCGCCGTTGCGCGCGGAATCTGCGTAGCGACTCTCGTCGTCTAGCGCGCTGCGCAAACTGCGTAAATGGCGCGCAGCGCAGGGTCCGTGAATGCGCATGCTCCGTGTTGGGGGGAGTGAGAGGAGCATGAATGGAGCAAAATGGCGGATCATGTGCAGGTAACCAGGGGCTTTATGTTCCCGCAGCGGGTCAATAAAGGGCGGCCGGGGCGGCCGACGGGTGCGGAAAAGGCTGAATGTGTTTTTAGGCGCGGCGGCAGCGCATTTCCGTGCTGTTTTTTTTTGGGGGGGGGGACGGGGCCTGCGGGGAGACGGCTGCCTGATGGCGGTAACGCGGCTGGGGGACGTGTGGCCTGGCGTGTTTACTGCCTCCGCCGCTGGGGTTCGAGGCGCCGGCGGGCGGCACACAGGAGGAGCGCGCTCCTTAGAAAGGCGACTTGGTTGCAGTGCGGCCCTGTCCCGGGGTTGCGTGGCTCAGGCGACCCCCCCCCCCTCAGCTTGCAAACCAAGGCAGGCCGGGCCGTGTGTGTGCGGTGCGTGCGCGCTCCCGTGTGTAAACAGTCACTGGAGCCCCACGCAGGGACTGGCCCGCTCGCGTTGCCCCGCCGGCCGTGGCTGTGGGCACGTGCGCGGGGCTCCTGGCTCTGTCTGAGCGTTTACACCGTTAACTGAGACCTCTCCTGCTTGGGAACCACCGGGTGATCCGGAACATCATGTCGTGTGCGCACTCCCGGGGGTCCAGCAGTCTTTCCCGAGTGCGTGTGTGTCCGACATGATGATCGGGCGGATTTGGAGACCTGTGTGGGCTGGTAATCCCAGGTGGGACGAGCTGCACAGGTAGTACGATGGTGGATGTGTGTCTTTGGTCTCCCATTCATGGGTGAGACCAGACATTCACATCCATTGTCTGACACGTAACACTCGACTCTCACACTCACACGGGCTCGTGCATGGCGGTTTACTCACCCCTTGCCTAATCAAGGTTGAAGTTGAGTGCGATTCCACATCAGAAGTCAGTACTCAGAGAGAGTGCTAACTAGTTATATTTCAGCTATCCACTCAACTTCTCAAGTCCTTGCTAGCTATACTCCCAAATGTGCTACCTGTCCTCCTGTTAATAGCCCTTCTATCTAACTTTACTCCCAAACTGTGCATCTCTATCTTATCTAGTTAATACTCTGCTGTAGTGTAATTCCTGTTTTTGTGTCTAGTAGTATTGGAGAGAGCGTACTTACTGGTTACACTGCCGCTCTCTCCTTAACGGTATTTACTAGAGTGTAACTGTACTCATTAACTGCACATCTTTCTGTGCTAGGAAGTTTCTTTACTGCAGTGTAACTTTTCTCTGGCTGGATCAGTTTTGTTTATCCTCTGCATTAGTGTATCAAACACATTATACTTTTACTAGCATATACTCATACTCTTTACTTCATTATAAATACTTAGTGACTATATTTTTGCTACAGTGTAGTTTAAAAAAAAAAAAAAAAACAGTAGTTATTGTGCATCTAGTACTCTTTGCTACAGAGTAACAGTACCCTGGCTGTGCAGCCATCCTGTTAGCATTTATTACTGTAGTGTAACAGCACTCAGTGTGTCTAGCTCACTGCTGTGCAATGATAATCTGTGCCATTAGTGTTGTTTTACACTGTAAAAATATTTTCTGACTTCAGGTGTATCCATTTATACTACAGTTAAACAATGCTGTATCATTTGTCATTACCTGTTACTACAGTGCAACAGTACTGTACTCTGAATGCATCTTTTAGTTAGTGTAAAAATACAATCTTCTCTAATATGCTTTAATGCTGCATTGAACTATTGTTATATTGCCAGTCTTGGGTTAATTTTTGTTAGTTTAGCAGTACTCTATCTAACCTGTTAGTACTCGGTGTGACAGTCTTACAACGCTTACTAGTTCAATAACCACACCAACTTGTCATTGCTAAAGTATAAAAGCACTAGCTTAACACTAACCAATCTAACCTGTTGGTCATCTTTGCTGTAGTTTAACTTCGTTGGTCTGACCCATTAAGGCTCATTGCCACTGTGACAATGCTACCTGGTTGAACTGTTGGTTGTCTGGATGTGTTGATAATCCACTGTTTGCAGTCAGTGCCGTGACTTTTCTCATTTACGTTTATTAACTCGACAGATTCTCATCTCCAAATCAAGGTACAGCTCAGAAAACAATGCATTTCACTCCAAACTGACAGAGAAATGGAGACACAATTACATTTATTTTAGTAGCCACTTTTCTCCAAAGCGACTTCCAATGAACTCTATTTAGTGTTATCGATTCTCAAAGTTACTAGTTATTTAAATACTACCATTTACTCATTCATTTACATTTATTCATTTAACAGACACTTTTCTCCAAAGCTACGTACATCTCGGCGAAAATACAAATTTGTGCATTTTATTAGGATAAAGAGACATAGTTGCAGACGTGAGTAACTGGGTATAGAATTGGTAGAGTACCTTGTTTCCAAAAAGATAATGTGTTCCAAATTTGTGGAGCAGGCATGACATCACGAGGAAAGTATTTTGAAACGACGTGATTGTTGAGAGAGGTTTCAGCAGTTCTGAGGGACAGAAGGAATTCATTCCACTGAATTGTAGCTAGAACCGAGAAACATCTGGCTTTTCAGTTTTCACCTCTTCTTCATGCATTACATATTGTTTCTGTGTCACTGGTTGTGACCAGTTACTTACCTCTCTAATTTAGCTGCAGCGTTTTCAGGACAAATGCCTTGTGTAATTGGTTATCATTAATGCTGATCTAAGTGGTATATCTTAGTTATGGCTTATTGCTACAGCTGTGCTGTCATATATTTATGTTGGCTAAATGGATTATTTGCTTTTCTAAGCAGCATTTGAATAAAAATTTTAAGACTGATTATGCTTGTAAATTGCAGTTGATGTGCTTGTTAAAGTGAAGGTAAAGTGGATGGCACGGTGGTACAGTGAGTAGCGCTGCTGTCTCACAGCACCTGGGTGGTTTGAGAGTAAGTGTGTTCGATCCTTGCTCAGTCTGTGTGTAGTCTGCATGTTCTCCCTCTGTCAGCATGGGTTTCCTCCTGGTGCTCCGGTTTCCTCCCACGGTCCAAAGACATGCTATTTGGGCTGATAACACTACATAGAATTTGTTGGAAGTTGCTTTGGAGAAAAGCATCTGCTAAATAAATGAATGTTACTGTAAAGTAAGAGTATTTTCTGGGACGTATAGTCTGTTACTATACACCTACCGGTGTAATCGGAAGGAGATGGTCTTCATTTGCTCAAAAACGCACACACACACACACACACACACACACACACACACCCCCACCCAGGTTATCCTAACTTCAGCCTTGCGCTGCGCAGCTTCTTAAGGCCAGCGATGAGATTTTTGGGACACATTCCTAGAAAAAGTTGGAGTGGCAGTGTGGAGATATAGGTGGTACAGTATGCAGATGGGGCTCACAGGGTGTCATTCCCAGGGGGATTAGGGTTGGGGTCCTTTCAAGTAAACTGACAACAGCTGATAAGGGCAAAAGCTCAGCCAATCCTGCCCTCTTTTTACCCCCAAAGCTTTATGGCAATCTGTACACGGTGGAGTCCAGTCATGGCACCAGCAACCAGGTCCTCTTGATGAAATTCTTATTGTATTATTCAGAATACCCATGTGACCTTTTGTCTGATAAGATGGTGTCTAAAACATGCAGTTTGATTTCTGTATATTGTATAGTCACGTATAGAGTTTTACTCAACTCTTGTTGTGTTTGGGGAGTATGGAAAATTTATATGTTGCACTGAGATTAATTTCACCTTAAGTATTGGGTGTGTTTTTAGTTATTGCCAAGAAAATGCTGATAGAAACATGTGAGATGGGTTCATTCTTGTTAATAAATGCTTGCTGCTGCTGTATCATCTTATTCTAAGTATGTTTTGGTAAATAATTAACATTAGTAAAAGGGTTCCAGATGTTGTCATTAACAGCACAGCAGGGATGGGTTTATTCTCTTATCTTCCAAAGGTGGAGCTCATAATAGGTAAAATTTAAGTCATGTGTTCAGGGGCCCTCCGTGCCAGCCATGTGCAGGAATGAATTTGCTGACCTTTGACCTACATCTCCTTGTTCCTTCTCATTTGGCCATGGTTTGTGTCTGCTATGCTCCTGGCAAGTCTTCCCTCACTCTCACACCATAGAGGGCACTGTCATAACCTTTATGTTGCACCTGGGCTCCAAACACTTGGTTGAGAACTTGCTGTCAAGTTTGTGTGTCACTTTGCCTTATAGGTGAAGGGACCAACTCCCATACTACCCCCCCTCCCCAAGAGTTTCATTCCAGTCAAATCTGTGTAGTGAAACTCAGAAACAGTGAAGGTCGTTATAGGGACTCGACATCACCACTGCTGCAGACTTTGACCGCACGTGCTCCACAGAAAGCCCTTTGAAGGTTTTACTGTAGTTGCCACTAACAAGGAGCGACCTCGTTAAAATGCAGCCTCAAGAAGGGGAATGGTAATCTGTTTCACAATGACATCCTAGCCCACCCCAGTACACAGTCCTCCCCCCTAACCCTCTTAGTCCAAAGCATCTGATTCTCAGCACAGGCAGGCTTACAAATTTGACTCAAACTAGCCATTCTTTCTTCATTTTATGATGAAACAAGGTGAGGTCAAGGCAAGTATTTTAATTCTGTCATACCTGCTGGGTTACTGACCCAGGGTTCACTGTCTTTAGATGTCTCACCACAGCCTGGCTTATCATGAGAGTGCAGCACTCTCACTATGGCAGCAATTATTTTATCACAGCGGATCGGGACCCTCTGAAAGGGATCCACCCTTTCAGTCATGGGGCCAACCCCATGCATGTGTTCCTGGTGGCGTGCTCATGCGCTTTGTAAATCTCCAGTCACTAAAAGTGTGCAAAGGGTATGTCTATGCATGACTGCTCTGTGGACAGATGAAAATCATACTCAAAGTCTATTGCTATAAAGCAGCTTATAAATAAGTAAATTTAATTCTTACTGGATCAGTTCAGATTGAGTACTATCCTCAAGGATTATACAGCACAGCTCCTCCTGGAAGTGGTGTTGAAAGTCTGTGTTTGTCCCTAACAGCTTAACCTTCCTGCAGCTTTGCTTTTGTCTCGGGGGCTGTGGCCTGTGTGAATTGTGCGGCACACTTGGTTTGATGTGTAGGTGTCTGACCCGTGAATTTCTGCAGACATCATATGAGAGTGTGTGTGCCCCCCCCCCCCCCCCACACACACTAATTGATGACTCACTGTGGAGAATTTCTGTATTTTGCTGTTCATACTTTCAGCTGGAAAGATGATGGATGCTAATGAGCTTTCAGTCTCACAGGTCCTTACTCTTCTGGGCAAATCTGACAAACAGAAGGGGGGGGACTGTAAATTGTTCTGTCCTTATTATTATTGTTACCCATTATAAACCTGATCAAAGAATTGAATGCGGTTAAGGTTGTCATTTTGCTCCCACATTGTTTGGATTTGTACTGTTTGTCCCTAGAAGGGTTTTAGTTTCGTGCCAAGCAATGAAAACCTGACTCGCAAATTCTACAGACAGAAATTCTATAAATTCTACAGAATTTATTACAGATGTACCCACGAAATTAGTGTGAGTACTTAGAAATGTCTGTAAAAAAACATATCATTTATTACGATCCTTATTCTACATTATTTGTGTATTTAGATGCTAATGGTGCAAACTGGGTATTGGAAATTATTTTTTATGTTTGCAGATACAATTTATGTAACCTACATACCTGGTGGGCAATGACTGACTGCATGAGTGATTTTGCTCATCTCTGATTCTGGTCTGATGTGTGTTGTCTCTGTAGAGGTTCACCACAAGCTCCTCTCGACTATCTGTTTCCTCTCGTCTCTCTTAGCAGCACACATTTCCCCTGCTTTTTCCCTCTCTGTAGCATTCATTTCCCTGCTTCTTTGTCATTTTCAGTTTTACTGCTACTAGTCCTCAGTTTGTTTTTAAAAAAAAAAAAAAAAAAAAAGTTTCTTCCTATCTTCCCCTGCTTTCCTTTTCATGCTCTACAGTTTAGATAAACACGCCTATCAAGAAACACTTTTAGTATTGAATAGCTACTTATAAAAAACAGTGACAGACTCATAATTTAAGCGCATGATGTAGTAATGTTTGTGGTAACATTACTTTTAAAAAATTAGCTAGCTAGCAGCTGCAGTAACTTCAGCTAACATTAGCTGAAGCTAAGTTTGTTTCTCATGATGAAACAATCGCAGTAGTACCTCAACTTTAACAAACTTTCACTAAATGGTAGTGAAATGTAGGTAAGTAACACTGATTTTATTCTCCTGAACACCGTATCCTCTTGCATTGCTCACTTGCGCCAGACTTGGCTGCAGTAACTACCGAAATTGAATTTTACCGCTCTACTCCCCCCTCCTACACAGAGGTTTGTGCCCTGCGGGCAGTTCACAGCTCTTCAGCCTAATAGCGCCGCACAGAACACTATGTGCATCATACAAGTTTGAGAGGCGAAAAAAGTCACCTGTCAGTGCGGTCAGAGTGCTTTGCACAACAGGGGTGTCCAGGGGGGTGGCACTGGCCACCCATGGCCCCCACATAGCTACGCCCCTGGACGTAAGCTATAAGCACTGTAGAAGTGAGTTCAACTAAGGCAGTTTCAAACCCTTATTCTGTTTGGGGGTTTACTGTCATCTGTTGGCTGGGCATGCAAACACACAGGTCACATTTGCTTTGCTATGGACGATTTAGGCCATAACTAAGTTAGGAAAGTAAGATGGACAATTTTTGTATCTTCAAAAATTCACAACTCAACTGTTTGGCACACGAACCAGTTCATTTGCTTCACAGCTGAGTAAACCCTTATTCCACAAGTTGAATTTTGTGTGACTCACAGCAGCAGTGTTTTACATATAGACAGTATGTCCTTATGTGGAATTTTAAGGTTCACTTGTAGACGCATTCTAACACGTGCGTGTGTGTGCGCGCGCGCACTCTCTACAGAGCCTAGCCCAGCTAGAGATCCTGTGCAAGCAGCTGTATGAAACGACGGACACCAGCACACGGCTCCAGGCGGAGAAGGCCCTGGTGGAGTTCACCAACAGTCCTGATTGCTTGAGCAAATGTCAGCTTCTGCTGGAGAGAGGAAGTGTGAGTACCCCAGCATAGTACTTGGGTAGTCCAGACCTTCTCCAAGTTTCTTTCTTTCTTCAGGGTTTTAAAGACATTGTGGGAAGAGAAGGTGCATGAAATGGTATTTGAAATTAGTTTCTGGAAGTAGAAAACAGGTTATGGGAAAGATGTCTAGGTTTGTTTTGGTTTTCTGATGATCTTTGAAATGTTGGGATGGATGTTCTGTGAAGCTGCCCAGCAGGTGCCACCTTGGCATCAAGCAATTATAGAATTGTAGAATGTGCTATTTGCGTGCAACATTCGCTGGTTAATGATCATACATCATCAGTGAAGGAATATCAAACTATCAGGATAAACTGTAAACAGCCACCATGCCCCTGTGGAAATGAGGCGGTGTGCCCCCAGTGCTACATGTTCTGGTCATGTGATGCCACCTGTACACAGTATGGCTGTGTCATCATGCCCTTGGGACTCTGGTGGTGTGACCCTTGACTTCATATTTGTCTGGTTTTTCCAGTCGTCCTATTCCCAACTCCTGGCCGCAACGTGTCTTTCCAAGCTGGTGTCACGGACAAGTAACCCTCTTCCCCTGGAACAGCGCGTTGACATCCGTAAGTCCTCCTTACCAAGCAGAGTTGCAGTACTTGCACTGCAGGGTTGTTTCCTTATTCCCCAGATAAGGAAAACATACATTTGTTTTATTACAAAATAATTTGCCTGTTTTTGGCTACTTTTGGATCCAGTGACTCCTTGAGTTACAGTAGGTGTGGTAGGTGCTTTTTTTTTTTAAAAAAAAATTGTTTTAAATTTTAAGGATTTTTTTTTTTATTATTTTTTAAATTTCCGTATATTTTCTTAAGGTTCTTTTATAGTGGAGAGATTGACTTCTTTATCCTCCAAGCAATGCAGAGCACCCAAACAGGAGTGTAGAACCAGCTTAACTGAACTCCCTTGCACAGTCCTTAGAGCTTGTCTGGTTTTCCTTAGTGTTGGTCAGTATAAAGATAAGGAACGTTCAGGTTGTTTATGCGATGAATTCATCTACAGTGGGCATTGTTTAGGAGGTTAGGGATTATGTATTTTTATTCTGTCATTTTAATTTAGTTTGCACCCTCATATTAGTTTAACATGAAGTTAAACAAAACTAACTAGACAGGCTTTCTGTTCACAACTTAAGAAGTTTGTATATTTAATAAAAAGAGCATTTAAAAAAAAAAATGGATTAGAAATCCTGTTCCCTAAATCACTAATGTTTTATTATTCTTCCTTTAAATGTAACAATGGCAGGAACACTGGTGTTGAGGCTCAAAACTGTATATGATAGTCCCCTCCCCTTTCCCCAGGAAACTATGTCCTGAACTACCTGGCGACCAGGCCAAAATTGGCTGCCTTCGTCACCCAAGCCCTCATCCAGCTTTATGCCAGGATCACCAAGCTGGGCTGGTTTGACTGCCAGAAGGAGGACTATGCGTTCCGGAATGCCATTGCGGACGTCACGCGCTTCCTGCAGGTCTCTTTCAACTGACTGCTCTTACTACTGTAATCATGGTTTAGTTAGTGCTTTTTACATTAAGATGGTTCGTTGCAGCATAGCAAAGTGTCTCTGCTAACAGTACCAGTGGACCTTCAAAAATCAGTAGAGTTCCTAAATATGAAACTTCACATGGTTAGCCATGTTCATAACAGTGCAACAGGGGTTAATCGCCACTCGGTAGACGAACAGTGGTCAACGGCGTCAGAATTTTAATATTGTATTTTTAAATACTTTTTGAAGCAATTCAGGTTATGTAATCCCACCCAGTGGTACCTCAGCAGTTGCTTGCTGCAGTTCTGCTCAGGCTGTGGCTGGAGAAAGTGGTAAGGAGACTGCACATTAGAGACTACTCAGTCACAACCCAAAATTGTGCCTCGTTTTCTGAAGTTCTCTGGCTCTCCCTTGTCCTTAGTTGGAGACAATTAAAAGATACTCCTCGTTGTTAACTGGCCCATCTGTGCATGAATGGCTCACTGGTACAGAAGGAAGTACTCTGTTGTGTTCAGCAGAGGGTCCCCATAAGGGATCAGAAATGCACTCAGAGCACTCTCCTTTCCTACCTTCCTTTAGGGTGCAGTTGCAGCAGCCTTCAGGATGCAACCTGCAGTCTAGATTACATGTTTGAATTGCTTGTATTTTTTTTTTTTTTTTTTATGTGCCATTTAGCATTTAGATATGTTTTATTGATCCCACAAGGGAAATTGTTACAGCAGCAGAATACAAGTCTGAAAATACTTGCAATATAAAAACAAGTGGAAAAATACAAGATAAAAATATGTACAATTATATATACAGTTGGAGGAATAGTAAATAAGTATATTTAAATAAATAAAACAGTATGTAGTGCAACAATATATAGTGCAAGTTGTGCAGAATGGTAATATAATCATTATGAAGTAGAATCAATTTAAGTCACTCTGGATAAAGGTGCTGGCTAAATAATACATGCTTATTGCTGTATGTCACCTCAGAGGAGCATCTGCTAAATATGCCTACGTACAGGTGTCCTTGACTTACAAAAAGTTAGGTTTCTATGCTACATTACTTGTATGGCTTTACCAATTCATACACCCTGGGAATTTTTCCTGTATCAGTTCAGGGTAAGCACCTTGATCAAGGGTACTACAGTTGGAGCAAGGATTTAAACCTAGGTTCTTGGGAGTGCAAGATGGCAGCTCTAACCGCTACGCCACCTGCCACTTGTTACAGCTCCTTAGGGAATCTTATACCCTTTTTCATACAGGTAACTTATTCAGTACATCACCTTTTTTAGGCAGTACGCAGCCAATTTACTTTTGCAACTTCTATACTTCAGAACGGTCTTGCTACTTGTAACACATTGTGGAACGGAGGTACACACTTGGTGTCTCAGACCCAAAAAGTTGTCATCCCCTAGTGGGGTTAACTGACTTTTCTTCCACTCTAACATAGTCACACTTCTGACAAAACAAAACTAGCTATCACTACCTTCTTTCTTTCAGATTGACAGCTTCAGCCATTCACAACCATTGGTATATGTAATATATATAATGTTGCTCACAGTTGAAATGCCAGATACAGTGCTGTTAGTATCAGTTCATCTTGTTGACACTTTTCTCCAGGGTGACTTATAGTTTTACATCATAAACACACACACACACTGTCTGAAACCGCTTGTCCCGAGCGGGGTCGTGGCGAGCCAGAGCCTAACCTGGCAACACAGGGCGCAAGGCTGGAGGGGGAGGGGACACATCCGGGACGGGACGCCAGTCCGTCACAAGGCACCCCAAGCAGGACTTGAACCCCAGACCTACCAAAGAGCAGAACCCAGCCAAACCCACTGCGCCATCACGCCCCCATCATAAACATTAGTGAGCAAAATTATGAAAATGTCACTGTCCAATGTACCAGGTGTTTCACGTGTGCTTCTGGGAGGGATTCCGTAACTTTGTGACCCTGCAGTGGACAGACGGTTGTAGGTAGAAATTAAAATATAACAATGAAAGACTAGGTGCAAATAATTTGTTACAATTATAAAATATGGTGGTTTTGTCATTGACCTGCATAAAAAACTTTTACCCTAGTTTTCTATTAAATTATTTTTAGTACAGAAAATGATTTATTTTTGTTTATTTTTACCCTCCCTCAAAATTAATATCCAGTTTACTCAATGGAAATTTGCCTAACAGCGATCAAATGACCCCATTGCTGAGGGGTGGGTCTACATGTTAATGGGTTCAACTCCCTAACCCTACCCCACCAGGTGAGAGGAAGTCATGTGCTGACTTTTTTTTTTTTTGGGTTTCCTGGTACAGGACAGTGTGGAGCACTGCATAATAGGGGTGACCATCCTCTCTCAGCTGACCAATGAGATTAATCAAGTAAGTCCCTTGGTGCACGCAAGTGAAGTAAGTGTCCTCCTCATTCTCTTCAGTGCTCCTCCTGTGTGTGAGCTATGTGTGTGAGCGCTTTGGGCTTGCGCTGCGCTTCTTGGCAGGTAAGCCTCCCTTCCCCCTCTTTTGTAATCACCTTGTAGAAGGGGGCGGATCTCAAACCTTGGTAGAGTGCAGGTTCAAGCTCGGGAAGAGGCGGAATGAGCTTTATTCACATGTGAGCTGGGATGTGTAACTTTCCCCGCAAAAGCAGTTTCTTCCCCCCCCCCCCCTTCTTTTTTCTTTAAAAAGAACATTGCTCAGTGCTTTTAATTTCTTTGCTGATGTAATGCAGATTTGCACTTCGGTGTGTTAACATCTCATCTGATCCCCCCCCCGAAATGTGTACAGACTGGGGAAGTTTGCACATCCTCTTGGTGGGTGAGTGGTTGTGTCAATGGGAACGAAAGCCTTAATTCCTTACTAATTTTGCCAAGCATATAGCAACTAGGCAGAGTTGTACAGTTTGCTTTGCTGTTCAGTCTCAGCCTCTTATCTTTTTTTTAAAAAAAAAAGAAAAATACACAACAGATTCTGGTGTCACTGTCCCACTTGTACTGTACCTGCACGGTCAATCAGGACATCCTCATCCCATAGATATTAGGGTTGAGCAGTAAACTGGCCTCACATTACAAATGGTTGAGCTATGAATTTTCAAATTAACCATTTTTGTTAATTTGTTTTTAAAATTTGGGACCAGGCAAACATTTGTGTCAGTAAAGAACACCCAGACAGGAACAATGTGGGAGGGAATTATTCAGCTCACATTCAGTGTTTACAGTTCATGTCTGGGGATCCTAAGAGTCGGTGGTCAATAACAAGATGAAGAATGTTGCTTGTGTTTATGGGATGATTGGGTCAATACTTGATATTGAATAGGTGTTGGCATATTTTTATTTTCAGTAATTTTTAAATTAGTTTTAATGTAGCTCGATTTTAATGACATTTAAATGAAATATTTTTTATTGGTGTATTTATTACAAAACCTATTCTGTGGAAAACTTACATTTATTTTAACTGACTCTCCAAATCAACTTACAATGTTCAGCTACTTGTTAATTACCCTGTTTGTAAAGCTAAGGTAATTTTTTTACAGAAGCAATTTAGGGTTAGTACTTTGCTCTAGGGTACCACACCTGGAGGTGGGACTTGAACCTGCAATCTTTGGAGCCGCAGCAACTATAAACCACTACACTACCAGCTGCCCCAGTGTATTACAATGTCTGTATTAAGCTTTAATTGGTTGTGACTTTGTGTTACAAGTGACTTTGTACTTGAAAACAAATAGAGCTACAAATTAATTTCTAGTCTTTTGTTCATAAGTTGAGGACCCCAGTGTATTTTTATTTAAGCTGATTCCTACAGATTGTTTATGGTTTGAAAGCTGTTCAGGCACTGGTCCTACTGAACAGGCGAAGTTTGACGCTGTGCTGGGTCCACCCAATTTATGCAGTATGACTATATTTTTGTCATCTCATTAAGTTAAGCTCAGCAAAATTCTTCACAGTTGAATTTTCAATGCACAATGAAAAACCAAAACAAAATTCAACTTCCACATTATCAGAACTCTGACATGTCAACAAATACTTAAATAAGCTGGTGCTTTCCTAGAAACACTGTCTGTGGGATTTGATGTGAGGAAAATTTCACACTCAACCGCTTTGTGCTCATCACAGTTAAAAAGTCATGGCAGCTTGGGCAGCTCCTCACTGGATAACGGCTGATGGGCGAGCTCTTACACTGTGTCTGTGTGGGGTGGCAGCTTTGCAGTACAGTGCTCTATTTTAACACTCGTGTCTTACTGGCAAGCTATAGTGGCTGTGATAACTACTGTGCTCAGTGTTACCTTTACTATACGTCAGATTTATTTTGATTAATTTAAATTTCAGTTTGTGTTCATAGGCCCATTTCAATGCAAGCATAGCGTGGCTAAATATTACCAAAATGTGAATTTAAAGGTTGATTTGAATGTACTTATTTGCATGTATTTTGGCAATTTATCTCAATCTATATGAAAAATGATGTGGTTGGAGAGGAACAATGCCTCGTGTTGTGCTATTTAAATATTGAGTCAGTTCCACCCTGCCGACAGTGGGTATGGATTCGCTGTCAAGGTTCTGTGCTGACAGCAGTGCGCCCCCTGCAGGCTAGAGCTGAACACAAGTGGCATAGGAGCTGTGTTTCTGGTAGGTTGTTGACTTGCATCCCTTGAGACTGTCGTGTCTCCCTGCAGGCAGACACCACACACCCCTTAACGAAGCACAGGAAGATTGCATCCTCGTTCCGGGACACATCACTGTTCGACATTTTCACGCTCTCTTGCAACTTGCTCAAACAGGTGAGGTTCATACGGGTGCAGAATGCTTATGGTTAAATCTCTGTATGTTGCTTGGGGAACAGTAGATGTCATTTTTACTTTTTGACTAAGGTTTTACTCAGTTATACATGTGGATATTTTGACTGAACAGCTTAGTTAAAGGGTACTATAGCATTGCTGCTGCAGGGACTTGAGCAAGTAATGCCTTTACAAGGTCTTGTTGCTGTGTTTCTGATCCATCACATTGGATGGAGGGAGGCTTTGTGATTGGTGTGTGTGTGTGTGTCACACTCAAGGTTCTGACTCTGCTTGTAACCCTGCCTCCCAGGCCTCAGGTAAGAACCTGAACCTGAACGATGAAGGTCAGCATGGTCTTCTCATGCAGCTGCTCAAGCTAGCCCACAACTGCCTCAACTTTGACTTCATCGGCACTTCTACGGACGAGTCCTCTGACGATCTGTGCACCGTTCAGATCCCCACCAGCTGGAGATCAGGTGAGGGGTAGGGAGAGGGTGGGGTCGTCTTCCTTCCTTCCTTCCATCCTTTAATCTGTCTATCAGTTTTGGATTTTTCCCCAGCCTCTGTTCAGCTACAAGGATATCAGGTATGGAAGGTCAGGTCTTTATCATACAATGACCCAGTCAGTGGTCAGATGTACTGTATTTGTAATGGTGGAGCAGGCTGAAGGAGAGGCTTTGCATGTTCAGGAACATGGCAGTGATGGTGTGTGAGTCAGTGCCATAACATCCTAACATGGATCTCCCCTCTGCTTGCAGCGTTCCTGGACTCCTCCACATTGCAGCTCTTCTTTGATTTATATCATTCCATCCCTCCGTCCCTCTCTCCCCTGGTAAGTGACCACCCTTTGTCTTTTCCAGGTAACTTTATATGTACATTTATTTATTGAAAGCTTTTCTCAGACAACATAACTCAGAGAAAATGGTGCATTTCATCAACATACAGACACACAATTGTTAAAATACCATCACTTAGTCCAATAGCAATGTTTAACCAGCATATATTGCGTGTGTGTGCACGCGTGCGCATATATAAATCTTTTTTTTGTGAAAGTTCATGGAGTAGAAACGAGATCCAGAAATAAATGAGCTTGAAACAAATATGTTTCGAGACCCTTCTTAAAGATTGAGAGGGCTTCACTAATTTTGGGTGACAGAGAGCTCACTTCAACATATTTGAGGCAGAAGTGAGAAGCTTCAGGGTTTTTGATTTTGGACCTGTTGTGCATGGTGTAACAGTCTGGCTGGAGCATAGCAACTGATAAGGTCCTGTAAGTATCGGGAACAAGATCCACTGATGGTGTTATATGCCATAGTCAAGGTGTTGAACTTGATACAGGTAGGTACAGGAACCTAATGGAGAGGGACAAAAAGGGGAGATCAAACACAGCATAGCAATATTTTATAATACCTCTTAAAAACAAATAAAAAGAACACTAACTTCAACAAAACACTACCCTGCTGGCTGACAGATACCTGGTCAGAGCCATCCTCCAATCACCTTAGAGGGTGGAGCAACAATTCAGTTGTCGTCCTAGTTTTGAGCACTTCCTGTCAATTAATTGACAGTGTTAAATGGATCTAATGGTACTGTCCATGATCTAAAAGAATCAGAGAAGGTGAGCAATGCCCTGCAGCTGAGCTTGTCAAACTTATTCTTAATGTTCCAATTCCATTTTAAAACTTTCAAACAGCCTTTATTTTCACAAGTCACAGAATAAGACTCAGCTGTACCAAGGATTCAGGATTGAGTGTTTAGGAATACACTGCCTGCTGGAACAGACAAAGATTTGGACTCAGGACTGCATTAATTCAACTCGCCTCCATAATGTTTTTTTGCCTGTGTCTGGTGTTCCTGAATATTATTGCTCAATAGCAAGGTTAATAATGTTGCACGTGTTTATGAACTAAAGTAGGCTAATTTCTCCTTCTACTCCCCACCCCCCAAGCCCCAATTGAAAATGAAACAAATTCGAAAGTTTTGCCCAGTGCAGCAGATTTGTGTTGTGAGGAAATTGACTCTTTTGTACACTTCTCAAACTTCCACAAATATGAATATTAGCACATTTCTTTCTTTGTCTTTGAGTTTCAGGTTTTGGCTCCTCTATAATACCCTATTTAGTCATTTAATACAAGTAATGTTTGCTTCAATGAGTTATGTAACTAAAACTTGTTTACTCTGTTTCTGCTCCCTCAGGTCCTGTCTTGCTTGGTACAAATAGCATCTGTACGACGATCACTCTTCAACAACGCTGAAAGGGCAAAGTTCCTCTCCCATCTGGTGGATGGGGTGAAGAGGATTTTGGAAAACCCACAGGTACTTCAAGGAGCTCTGAAACCTTGAGGTCCAGTTGCTTCTTAACCTGTTTGTTTTTATTGGGGTGTGTGTATATTTAGGGATCTACAGTTTGTGGGGTGTTTTTTTAAAAACAACTCTGGGGGCAAGCAGAGGAATAATATACCAAAAGTCCGTTTCGAAGGTACCAAAATTGGGTTTGATTTGTTCACTCTATGAAACGGTTTGTTAGCAAAATATCCTTGTAAAAGAATTGTGTTCAAATGTAAAGTTTGTCAGCAACATTTCCAGTTTGGAATTCAGTGTTGATTGTATACTATGTTTGTTCCAGAGCTTGTCAGACCCAAACAATTACCACGAGTTCTGTCGACTGCTGGCCAGACTGAAGAGTAACTATCAATTGGGTGAACTGGTTAAGGTGGAAAACTATCCAGAGGTCATAAGGCTCATAGCAAACTTCACCGTTACCAGTTTACAGGTGAGTGTGCGAGTCCAGGTTTTGGCTTCCTGGATGCTACCTGGCTGATCACTCATTAGCATCATTTAGTCAGAAATGTGTAATCTGATCATCTTTGAACTTTGAAGTTTCGTTCTTGCTTTCGCTTTCGTCTGTCTTGTGCCGTTGCTTGTCCAAGAATTTTACTTTGTGTCACAACATAAATGTTTCTCGCTTGTCCCTCTTTAATCATGGCTACAGGTCGTAAAAACTACAAAAGAGAACCAGAGTCCCATTCTATTATTCCTAACTGTGGTATTCAGGTGGCTAGGCTTGCTCTAAACACTTTTTTTTTTTTTTTTTTTTTTTTTTAAAAAAGAAAATGCTTCAGATCCTGCAAGACACTCAGCTAGCATTATCGAGAGGGCACCAAGAGGCAGGGATTGGGATATTCTTAACAATTATAGTCAAATCCCCTGTTTCATTTTGTGTAGCTGCAAATGAAAGTGTAACAAAGGTGTGTCAAGCCCAGTTTTTCTTAACTGGTAGGCTTATTCTGTGGCTCCTGCTGCTAATGGGCAATGCTGTTCCTTTCCCCCAGCACTGGGAGTTTGCCCCCAACAGTGTGCACTACCTGCTCAGTCTGTGGCAGCGGCTGGCTGCTTCTGTGCCCTACGTGAAGGCCACGGAGCCCCACCTGCTGGAGACTTATACACCAGAGGTGACCAAGGCCTACATCACCTCGCGCCTGGAGTCCGTCCATATCATCCTCAGGTAGGCTGGCGTTCCTGGAGACCCTTTTGCTTGTACTTTCAAGAATGGCTCAAGTTCAAACCTGACCCCAAAGCTGTTAATTTCTTCTGCTGTGTTTAAAGCCCACTCCATCACTTGGATTTAACTCTAATAGCTCCTTAAAGGGGTTTGTTATACAGTCATGTAGATAAAGTAAGTACACCCCATAGAAAATTTTCCCTTTTTTCACCAAATTTGGACATGCAGACATTCATCTTCATTTAATCACTGCCTGTATAGGTGATATACTTGAACAAATGACACATCAGACTCGCATGAGAGTCCTTTTATAATTTAAACAAAGATTTGTTATGTGGAAGTACACCCCTACATTCATCACAACTTCAAATGCACAAAATTAGAATCAGGTGTACCAGATGAGGTGCCAATAATTAGAACATTAAGGAGTATCCAGGAGAAGTTGGTGTTGTTTAAACCTCAGATTTCTAGTGTGTGGTTTGCTCTTTGTTACTGAATTATGTGGTGTCGTCATGTCTCAGTCAAAGGAGCTCTCTAAGGCCTTCAGAAAGAATATCATGGGTGCCTATGAGTCTGACTAGGGATCTAATAGTCTCTAAATTATAAAATCAATCATTCCACCATGCGGAAAATAATCTACAAATGAAAAAGATTTGAAACAACCACCAATTTGTCTAGGACAGGCCAGCCCAGCAAATTCAGCTTAAGAGCAGATGGTAAGATGCTTAAAGAAATCTCCAGGAACCCTCAAATTTCATCCCAAGATCTGCAGGTAACTCTTGAAATTGTTGGTGTCAACGTGCATGCATCTACCATCAGAAAAAGATTGCACAATTTGATCTGCATGGAAGGTGTGCCTTTATTGTCCAAAAACAACATCAAGGCAAGACTAAAGTTTGCCAATGAACACCTAAGCAAAGACCAGGCTTGTGGAACAGTGTGCTCTGGACAGATCAAAGATGGAGTTGTTTGGCCCCAGTACCAGAAGATATGTTTGGTACACACCAAAGACAGCATTTGAGGAGAAGGACTTCATACCAACTATAAAGCATGTTGGTGGAAATGTTACGGTTTGGCGTTGCTTTGCTGCCTCAGGGTCTGGTCGACTTGCGATCATAGATTCAACTATGAATTCTGCATCATATCAGAGAGTGCTTGTAGGAAATGTGAAGCCATCTGTCCAAAACTTGAAGCTGAACCAGTGGTGGACCTTTCTGCAGGATAATGATCCTAAGCATACCAGTACAGCTACCAAGGAATACCTCAAAAAGAAGTGGAGGATTATGGAATGGCCTTGTCAAAGCCCAGATTTGAATCTCATTGAAATGTTGTGGAGGGAATCTGAAATGGGCTGTATGTGCAAAAAGACCCTCAAACATCTTACAGTTCAAAGAATTCTGCAAGGAGAAGTGGTAAATTTCATCAAGTTGATTCTAAAGACTTGTATACAGTTGTACAAAATGGCTACAGGAAGTTATTTCTGCTAAAGGGGGCAATACCAGCTTCTGAGACCTGAGGTGAACTTTAATTATTCCATATAGGAATATTACATCAGTTAAGTTTTTTTTTTCGTTGAATAAATTATTGAAAATTTCCATTGTTTTTGATCATATCCCCTTTATCTACAGAAACTGTTTAAATGAAGATCCAATGTGTGCATGTCCAAATATTTTGAAAAAGACAGTTTTCCATGGGGCGGGTGTACTTTTTCCACATACCTGTAGCTGTTCACGTGCTCTTTTTATTTTACATGCAGATTGGTGTGATCTGTATTTCCATTAACCCTCTCACTGGTCCTTTTTGCGGCTGATAGGGATGGCCTGGAGGATCCCCTAGATGACACAGGGCTGGTTCAGCAACAGCTGGACCAGCTGTCCACCATCGGTCGTTGTGAATACGAAAAGACCTGTGCCTTGCTGGTGCAGCTCTTTGACCAGTCAGCGCAGTCCTACCAGGAGCTGCTGCAGTCTACTAACTCTAGTGCCATGGACATTGCAGTTCAGGAAGGTTAGACTTATGTGCTCTTGGTCATCCTGGTGGATCTAGTTCTTTAGTAGATTTGGGTAGTAAATTAATGTGGCTTTCTCTTTCTGCTCAGGCCGACTGACGTGGCTAGTGTACATCATTGGGGCAGTGATCGGTGGTAGGGTGTCTTTTGCCAGTACAGATGAGCAAGATGCAATGGATGGGGAGCTAGTGTGTCGGCAAGTATCCATTTACAATGAAGTAAATTTTTTTCCCCTGTTATAGTCCCTTGTTAACCAGTTTATTTATCCTTAACTTTAATTGGTCCAAATGTTTGTTTAGACAGTGTGTAGCATTAGGTCTCAAAAAAAGTAAACTGAGATCCCATTTGAAAATTGCACCAAGGAGCTATGTAAGAAAGACAAACACTGCATTGTGGGAACAATGTACCCACACTCTATTGCATTCTGACACTCTATAGTCATGCTTGCATGCTCACATGTTTCTTTGCATCCTCTTTTTTTGGCACTGTTTTGTGCTATAATTTTCTATTAAGTCAACTTCAAATGTGACACTGCTGTATTTCTGGAAAAAAAAATGAAATGCAACATTTAGGGTCATTTTTAGGCAAACTTCAGATCGACTTGGAACAAATTCAGATTTTTCCTCATAATAAATAATAGATTTTGTGACCAACATCTGGTATTTTGCCATTGCCCTTTTTCATGAACAAATTTGGACCAGATAAAGGGGAATAAGTGTATCTAGCATAATGCAGCCTCTTCATCCTTAGTGCACCCATAACTGGCAGTTGCATGCATCAGTTAATTTCTGAAAACCATCTACATAGTTTGAATTTATGCATCCCAGTTGTGCTTCCACTATGCTTGTCAAAATAGCTAAAGTACACAGCTTCTTGAATCCCAATGGTCTTTGTAAATATGGGCAGCTGGTAGTGTAGTGGCTTGAGCTGCTGCCTTTGCATCCAAAGGTCACAGGTTTGAGTCTAACCTCCTCCTGTAGTATCCCCGAGTAAGGTACTTGCCCTAAATTGCTCCAGTAAAATTACCCAGCTGTATAAATAAGTAAATAACTGTAAGTAGCTTAACACTAAGCCACTTTGGAGAAAAACATCAGCGTAAAGGAATAAATGTAAATGCCATTTGGTTTACAGGGTGCTCCAGCTGATGAATCTCACTGACTCGCGGCTGGCCCAAGCGGGCAATGAGAAGTTGGAGTTGGCTATGCTGAGCTTCTTTGAGCAGTTCCGTAAAATCTACATCGGCGACCAGGTGCAGAAGTCCTCCAAGGTAAGAAGGTGTCAAGCAAAGAGTCATGTATCTGGTGGGGAAACACCTTGGTCTTTTACTGTTTGCCAAAACCTAAATTAAATGGGTTCTTTTTTTTGCTGCCCAGAGACTCCAAAATGTGTACAGCCCCAGATAAGTGGCATAACATTAGCTGAGCATAGCAGCTCTGCATCTCTCCACTTGTGATTGTTTGATTGGGTCTTCGCTTTCTCCTTGCTCACCCTCAATGTCTGCTTTCTAGTCGGTTTGCTGTAGCTAGCACTGAAGTTGCCTTGGTACAAAAAAAAGCTTTGGGGTACTTAAAGTATAAATTGCATTATTATTTATAGCTTGACTAACTTTCTTCCAAGACCATTATCTGTAATGTGTGTGCATTTTACTGGAGCAGTCCAGTATCAGTACATAACTTCACTGTCCAATAAAATGGCTCCTTCAGGAACTTGAACAAGGAACCTTCATTTTACATGTTGTCCCAGTTCCCTTCTTTAGCAACCAGATCTTTGTAGAACCTGAGTCACTGGTTTTTAGAAGTTTTTTTTTTTTTCCCAGATTTCTCATCCTCATGGTATCTGTTCAAAACTCTGTGTTGTTGAGTCCTACTGTACCATAGGCCACAGAGTTGCTTTGGAGATTTGAAACAGCAGGGCAAACATGCAAATGCATTTTTTCACCTCCATATGCTCTACTTTGATCAAAACCTTTTTAATTGTGGTCATTTCAATAAAAATTTATGGCACAGGTGAATTTACAGGAGTACATTCTTCACTTCAGTCCTGTTTACATAGCTACTATTTGTCAGGTTTTGAAGTTCTAAATTCTCCTTTTAAGGGGTTTGCTCTATACTGAATAAATAGACTGACCCATCCTAATTCATTCGAAGATTACACGCCTTTGTTGTAATGTAGATGGCTTCTCAAGCAGCAAACACAATTCGGACCAGAAGTGTGTGGTTTTTTTTTCTTCTTTCTCCCCCCCCTTCAACTCCAAAGTTGCTTAGCACAACATGTTTCTTATCTTCAGGTTACATTAAACTTAATTTAATACTTAAAATAGTCATCTCTGCATATTCCCTATTTACCACCTGTTGTTCACTGTTTCATCCCAAAATCATGTGCAGCATTCTTACTTATTCAGTATTGACACCAAGAAACACCAGACTTGAACTTTAAAAACTGGAAATGAGTTGAATTAAGGTGTTTCTACACTCCTGTTCTGTTTGAAGACACTTGATTGCCACCTCCTGGCTTTGAGGGTGAACACAAGTTGTTTCTCTACAGCTTTTTTTAGAACATAAGTGAAGAAAAGTGGAAAATAAACAAATGATTGTGTTTTTGAGAAATTGAAAGTTTTTAGCTGAGGAACCAGTATAATTGAGAATTAAGATGATCCTTCACCTGGTTGAAGGTACTGGCAGTATTGTTCAAATGTCTTAACCAAGCAGTAAATGTTTATTGATAAAATCATGTTTTGGTAATTACTGTTATCAGTATAAAGTGGAGTATTTTTGTTTGTCACACTGTCAGTTCTGTGGGAGCGCATTGATTGCTGGTCATGTGACTCTGCTTTGTTTATCCTCAGCTATACCGCCGTCTATCAGAGGTGCTGGGGCTCAATGACGAGACCATGGTGCTGAGTGTTTTCATTGGAAAGATGTATGTAGGGCCTGACCTCTCATTTCAGTGGTTGGTGGGGAGTGCTCGCAAATGTGACGGTAATGATGATGCACATTATGTTCTGGATCCAGAATTACAAACCTGAAGTACTGGGGACAATGTGAGCCCATCACATCCAAGACCCTGCAGCTCCTCAACGATCTCTCCATTGGATATCCTTTCCTAATGGATCACTTGTATTAGTATTTTTTTTTTTTTAAAATTCATTTACCTCACACTTCAGGGTGACTCACGTTGACTATTATTTACCCATTTATCCAGTAGTTGTGTGTTTTAAATCAGTTAGGATAAGTATTTCACTAGGCTCTTTATTTAATTGGTCTATATTGACCTTTCTCATTGACAGTAGACACATTCTTAGACAAAATACTTTTGACTCCTTCCCAGTTAAAGCAGCAAAGTATTTTTTAATATGTCAGTTCAGGGCAAATACTTTGGTCAAGAGTACATGCATTTAGATTTAATGCCTTTCTCAAAAGGAACTTGCATTTATTTACCCATTTAAAACAGCAGGGTAAGTACATTGATCAAGGGTACTACAGCAGGAGGTGAGATGCAGCTGAAAGGCAACAGCACTCCCTTGTCTACTGCCCCCTACATTATTAACACATCGGGTCTAAGAGGTTTTGGATTGTTAGGAAAATGGCACAGTGAAGAAAAGGCAATGAAAAATAAACTGGAAAATGTTTATCTTCAAAAAACCAACAACTCAACAGTTTGTAACATGAGGGACCATGTTATATGTATACTTTTTGTGTTCAATGGCAACCATCTCTTGATGTTCTGAAAACAAACGAACAATACTTTGGAGTCATCCTTGTCTGTTTCACTGCTGATACGTGCAGACTTTAGTCAGCTGTACCCCATATGTGACAGCACTCCCCCACTGCATCATTGTTGGCATCTTGCCAAGTGATTCTATACTGTGTGTTTTTCCTTGACCCTCTGTGTACCTACAGCAGTGTGAGGAAGCTGGTGAAGCTGAGTGCTGTTCAGTTCATGCTGAATAACCACACGGTAAGAAAGAAATGAAGCTGAATTCAGACACTGGCCACTGGTCAAGTACGTTGCCATACATTAAATCCATTGTATGAATGAATGAATAATTGAGAACGGCATTGATCCAGAAGGAAATGGCATAAGTGTACATCCATAAGGAAATTGACTTCTAAGGGTCATGCAAATTCGTATGATTTTTCTATTTAAATTTATGTTGGGAGACTTGGTCATCTTGTTTTATTTTCCCTCTCCCAACAGAGTGAGCACTTTTCCTTCCTAGGCGTGAACAATCAGTCTAACTTGAGCGACATGCGATGCCGGACCACCTTCTACACAGCACTGGGCCGACTACTCATGGTGGACCTGGGTGAGGGTCCAAGTCCAGGTTCTTGCATTTGAGCATCACCCGACTATTTCTGGGAATTCAGCGTGTTTGCCCTTTTCCTAACATTCTTTCTGTGTGTTTGCGCGCACATGCAGGAGAAGACGAGGACCAGTTTGAGCAATTCATGCTGCCCTTGACAGCTGCTTTTGAAGCGGTTGCTCAAATGTTCAGCACCAACACCTTTAATGAGCAAGAGGCCAAGGTAAATGTGCATATTGCATGTTTGTTCTTTCCTGGAGTCGCAGTGATGAGGGCAGTAGTGTTTCCAAATCTGCAGACTTTAGGGTTTGCAAGTTTTTTTTGTACACGCATCCATATGATGGGCCAATCAGAAAAGATATGTGCTCCAGTGTAACCTTGAAACCAGGAAAAATGGCAGAGTTCTGTGTCAGTTTGTTCCGCGGTGGATTTGTTTCAAAACTTTTCATTTGTCCCCTCTTTCAGAGGACATTGGTGGGCCTGGTGCGAGACCTACGGGGTATTGCCTTTGCCTTCAATGCCAAGACCAGCTTCATGATGCTTTTTGACTGGATGTATCCTCCCACTCTTATAGTGAAGCTGAAACATTGGTCTGTCCAGCTGTCACTCCGCCTACTTTCTCATGGTCCACCAAAATGATTAGTCTATTTGCTGTCACTCTCCTCACTCTTTGGTCAGTCCAGATGCTGCTGCTCCCACTGTCTCGTGATGAAGCAAATGATTAGTCTCCTCGCTCTCTCTCCCCCTCCAACTTTTACTGGTGCTATATGATTGCTATATTGGTTTCGCATGGCCCATTTAGCTCCTGCTTCTCTCCTTAACTGCATAGTTACCCCACCTACATGCCCATCCTGCAAAGGGCAGTTGAGCTGTGGTACCACGTTCCTGCCTGCACCACGCCAGTGCTCAAGCTCATGGCAGAATTGGTCCACAACAGGTACCTGCCATGCCACCACCCAAGTCTTAACACTGAGACAGCATTTGTGGTCACTGTTGTTACTTAGTCGGGCTTTGTCGCTGCAGAGTGATATTCTGATTGAAGTGTGAACTACATTTCATGACCAGTTGCATGTTGGGTAGCTGAGGTTCCTCTAGAATGAACTTACATCCTGAAACTTTCACTTGCAGTGTGTAAAAATGTGTATAGCACTAATAATAAAATGCAGGCAAACTTTAAAACAGACACTCCTTTTTTATGTCTGTCCTCTACAGGTCACAGAGGCTGCAGTTTGACGTCTCATCACCCAACGGCATCTTGCTGTTTCGAGAAACTAGCAAGATGATGACAACCTATGGTAGGTTAGCTAAAGCCCTGAGCTTGTGGTTGGCAAAACAGTTCCTAATGTCTGAAGAAAAATTCTACATTTTTTGAACAAAGAAAGGGAATTGATTTAATTAATGTGAGGGTGGAAAAAAGGTGTGCTATGTCTTACTAAATGATACAATAATATAAAGGATCAAGGTTTTAATTTTTGAAGATAAATGGAAAATGTATTTTACTTCCTCCCCCCCCCCCCCCCCTCCCCACTGTAATGGAGTGGGGAAAAAAATGTGTATTTGCCCAAATAGGTGGCAGTAAAGAGACCAGAAAAAAGGAGTGTTGCACAATCTTAAACTCACTTCCACAGTGTTTAACACTCCTATCTAGCTGTTCTTGGGTGTCAGTGACAACAAGGTGACAGATGTTGCATGTGTTCATGGGATTAATCAGTTATCAGCTGGCATCGAATTTGAGTTTCTGGAAGCAATATTTTTATATTTACTCAGTTTTCACATGGCTTCAGCTTAGAGATATTGAATTACTTTTCTCAGTATCGGAGAACTATAAAACTTGATGCCTTTATTTACTAGTTTTCATTACTAGCCTTGTTTCAGTAGAGTGAATTTCAAGTTACAAATTCTGAGCAGATTTCTAGTCCTTGTTTGTAAGATTCAGGAGCCACTGAATTATCTAAGGTACTATGGCACTATTATGCAAGGCCTCCTCGGGGGTGGTTACAGCTGAATACACCATCTTTCTGTTTCCTTTTTTTGACAGGAAACCGCATTCTCACGCTAGGGGAAGTACCCAAGGACCAGGTGTACGCGCTCAAGCTCAAAGGGATCTCAATCTGCTTCTCAATGCTGAAGGCTGTGCTTAGCGGCAACTACGTCAACTTTGGTGTCTTCCGGCTGTATGGTGACGATGCACTGGACAACGCCCTGCAGACCTTCATCAAGTTGCTGCTCTCAATCCCACACAGTGACCTGCTGGTAAGTGTGACCAACTCGCAGAGGCCATGGTCTGTTATCTACTCCATTCCCAGCTATAAGTCAGTCTTTAACCTTGGTTCTGTTGCTCACAGGACTACCCAAAACTGAGCCAGTCATACTACTCCCTGCTGGAGGTTCTCACCCAGGACCATATGAACTTTATAGCCAGCCTGGAGCCCCACGTCATCATGTACATTCTGTCATCTATCTCGGAAGGCCTCACAGCACTCGGTAATTGCTCAGCTTGATCAAGTCTCACCCCATGCTGTCAGTCGATCTCACAGAAGCTGACTCGTCCCTCAGTTTGATGTGTTGGTGCCACACTTGACTGAAAGAAGTAATGAAATCAATGTCAGTGTAGCTACAAATCATCTAATGTAGCTAACCAACAAACTATTCCTTCATTCTTTGATAAAAAGCAAAACAAGACAACTTATTTCATAACATAAAACAAGTAAATTTTGTCTAATGCACAATGTTTAATGTAACTTACATTTATTCATTTATCTGACATTTGTCTCCAAAGCAACTGGGGCAGCCTAGCATCCAGCATTAAGGTCCTTACACTGATTTGTACAGCTGGGTATTTCTTACTGTACCAGTTTAACCTGCTGGCTAAATTTATATATTTAACACTACATCTGCACAGTTTCTTACAGACATGTTGGAATTTTATGTGGCTCTCAAAAGATGTTTTTATTTTTTATTTTATTAATATCTATAAAAAGGAGTCCCACCCATTTGTGTATATGTGCATTTGTTCATCTGTGTTTTGTGGCTTAGCACTAGCTCACCCCATCTCCCTCCTCCAGACACCATGGTGTGCACAGGATGCTGCTCTAGCCTGGACCACATCGTAACCTACCTGTTCAAGCAGCTGTCACGCAGCACCAAGAAGCGGCCTGCACCCATGGCCCAGGAAAGCGATCGCTTCCTGCACATCATGCAACAGCACCCTGAGATGATCCAGCAGGTGGCACCATGCTCCGCTGCCCGCTCATCATGCCTCTCTTTGCCTGCTTCAGCTTAATAGACAACACATCTAAGCAGAATATACCTGTTTTCTAGCTTTTTGTCCACAATGCTGCAGAAACACTACTTTTACTTCTGCTGGAAATTCACTCGCATGCATACAAGTTTGCTGCAACCAATCGAGCACAGGAAACTATTTAAAAAAAAGAATAAATAAATAAAAATTCTCACTCGCTATCATTAACCACTTGCCCAAGTCAGGTTGTGGGGGGTCCAAAGCCTATCTAGGATACACTATGGATGGGACATCAGTCCATCAAAGGCAGTGTAGGGTCAGTTCATCTAAAACATGTCTTTGGAATGTGAGAGGAAACCACAGCATCTGGAGGAAACTCTGCAAACCCAGAAAACATACAGGATGAGTGGGGATCAAACCCATGTTCAGTTGCACAACTCATGTGCTGAGACACACCAATAGTAATGAATGAAAATGACAAATTCATATCACTGTAGTACGCTGGTGATAAATGCAGTGCTTAAAGGCTGCAGCACGTGATAATCGGAACTAATGGTAAACTTTAAAAAGCATCTTTAGGCTTTGTTGCTACATTTTGGTACATTTCAATTAATCATTTTTCAAAAATTGTTTCTTTTCAGATGCTGTCCACCGTGCTAAATATAATCATTTTTGAAGACTGCAGGAACCAATGGTCAATGTCCAGGCCATTGCTAGGCTTGATCTTGCTAAATGAGAAGGTAACACCCATAATCACCACACTGGCATGGACTGGATCTCCCTTGGAAAATTATTTTTTTTTCCCCCCCTTCAGTTAGTGTCTGATTAACGTTTCTGTATGAAGTAACATCTTTCAATCTCTGCACCTCACTCAGTATTTCGCTGACCTGAGGAACAGCATTGTGAACAGCCAGCCTCCAGAAAAGCAGCAGGCCATGCACTTGTGCTTTGAGAACTTAATGGAGGGTATTGAGCGCAACCTACTCACCAAAAACAGAGACAGGTACCATCCTTTATGGCTTTGCTTCATTATCTAATGAGCAAGGTTTCTTTAATGTTATCTGTACTTTTACTGTGAGAACATTTAGCAAAGCAAAAGTAGAGCTTGTGTCTGACTTGAAGGATGCGAACCAGCAGCATGGTCAAGTAGCTGCCTATAGAAGAACATTTATTTATTTATTTATTTGGCAGATGCTTTTCTCCAAAGGAACTTCCAACAAACTCTATGTAGTGTAATCAGTCCACACACACACACACACATCTTATTCACCAAGGTGACTTACACTGGAAGATACACTACTTACAATAGGTCACTCATCCATACATCAGTGAAACACACTCTGTGTCACTCACACACTATGGGGGAACCTGAACAGCATGTCTTTGGACTATGGGAGGAAACTGGAGCACCCAGAGGAAACCCACACAGACATGGGGAGAACATGCAAACTCCACACAGACTGAGTGGGGATTGAAACCATCTCCTCTCGCACCACCCAGGTGCTGTGAGACAGCAGTGCAACTTGCTGTGTTACCATGCTGCCCCAAGTGACATTCAAATAGCAAATACATAGACAATTATAGCAGAGGGTGTTGGACTTATGGATGCTGGGAGATATTCAGTAGCTAGTAGTAGGGACAGAGGGAACTTGGTACTTCACGCTGGAGCCAAAACTGAGAACTTTTGGTTTTGGTCTTTTTGGGCCGTGGGACCAGTGAGTGGCCAAAGGTGGTGGCGTACAGTGCTCTTGTTGCAGTGTAACGAATGATCAGGTGCCGTAAGGGATGGGAGAAACCGGCAAACTGCTTCCAGTTGGCTGGACATTGCCTCATACCTATATTTAGACCAGATTTGTCAGGCCTCTGGTTCTCCTCCCATTGCAGGTTTACACAGAATCTCTCAGTATTCAGAAGAGAAGTTAATGACTCCATGAAGAATTCCACTTACGGGATGAACAGCAACGACATGATGAGCTGACATTCCACAGAGCGCCGGGCCACGCCCTCAACCGCCGCCTGCCCCCGTCTCACTGGGACACGCCCTTACAAGCCCTGCCACGGCTTCGCCCTGCCCCCAAGGCCTGGATGCCAGGGGAACACACTCACACAGGCCTGCATCTCCAGCCTCTCTGTCCCTAAGCCCCCCTGCCTTCTGCACTCCACCCATCCCCTGCCCTGCCCCTTCCTTTTATATATATCTATAAATATATACATATATATTTTATCGCCAGTTTGTAGAGGTCACTGATCTGACCAATTGGGGCTCGAAGTCCAAAGAGAGAAGGCTTTTGGGGTGTATGGGTGACTTGTGGAAACTCCGTAAAGGGGAAGGGTCCTTCATGAGAGAGAGAAGGAAAGAGAGAGAGTGTGTGTGTGTGTGTGTGTGTGTGTGTGTGTGTGTGTGTGTGTGTGTGGGAGGGGTTAGGAGAGGGAGGGAGGGAGTGAGGGCGCTGGTAACCGTATTACTCTGCTTCTGCCTGCCTTGTATAAAAACAGCGGAAAAGGAAAAAAACAAGTGTACATTTTTTCATAACATTTTGAACAATGTTTATATTAATTCAA
The DNA here is from genome assembly GCF_900964775.1 of Scleropages formosus. Classification (NCBI taxonomy): domain Eukaryota; kingdom Metazoa; phylum Chordata; class Actinopteri; order Osteoglossiformes; family Osteoglossidae; genus Scleropages; species Scleropages formosus. The sequence continues at coordinate 5,471,921 of NC_041811.1, forward strand.
TTTAAAAAACGGAAAAAAATGTGTGATTGGAATTTTTACAATCCAGTAAGTCAGTGCAGCCGTGCGGGTCTGTCTGCATCAGGAGTACTAGGCGAGCTGTTTGGGGTTTCGACTTGTGGCTGAGGCAGTGGGTGGGGTGCAGTGTGGTGCGGTGGAGAGATTGTACCTGTCTAACCTGTTGTATATTTTCCTGTTACCTTTGTAACAACCCGGCCGTGGAAGAATTTGTAAATAAATCCTGGCACCCGTTGACGGATGAGGAACGGGTCCATTGGTCAGTGGATGGTCTGCCCTTTCCATGACTGAGGTTTGCAGGAATGACCTTTGACCTCACCCAGCCTTTGGCATCCCTTACCCTCCCCTCCCAGAGCACTGTGCTTTCAAAACAGGACTTTGCTTTGGGTTCTCCAAGTGTGTTCTGAGAACCAATCAGGCTGGATGCTGAATTGGTTCAATGCGTGGCGCTGTTCTATGTTAGGGCTACCTGGGTCCAGTGCAGTAACACACATGCATAAACACACACCTAAAACCATAGGGTTTTAATTAATCTTTTGTGAAATTTGATCTGGTTGGGGGAGAATTAGATTGTAGTCACATCATTCTCGAAAAGCTTCACAAGCGGTTAACCGAATCTGTTTTGGGCAGCAAGCTGTGACATGGCATTTGGGTAGTTAAGACTAAGGGATGTAGTCACGTACAGGTAAACAAACACCCGGTACGACGTTGCCCAAGCCAGACTCAAAGTCAGCTCCTGGCAATCACCCTGAACCCCCTATTTATCCATACCTTTGAAGGAACCCACTTCTATTTTTTAAAGCGGAGAGAAATTATGCATCAAAATATGGTAGGTCTAAGATGAAAAAAGCATTTAATGAGAAAATTGAGAGTGGAATATATTAGCAACTTGTGCTCTTCTCAACAGACGTTGCTGCTAATTGTTTGTGACGAACTAGCTCATCTCTAACCATTTTGAACACTCATGATTTTGCATTTGAGTTTGTTCCTTTCCCTCAGTTTCCTGATGTGAATGTGTCCTTTCAGCAACTGTGTGTTGGGTCCATAGAGTGATAAGGTAACTGGTTGAACTGTTTGGATGTCTGCTACATATAGTGTAAGCATTGTGACTGCAAAATAAACGTCATTGGTTTGTACTAATGTGGACTCCAGAGTTTGCTTTCTACTGTGACCGAGTGTAGCAGATGGTGACAAATGCTTCAGTTTAGACAATGTGGCATGGCTTCACAGCCACATTACTGCGTTTAGAAGTTGTGTTCCCTTGAATGAAGCCCCAAAATCCCATTTCCCACATTTTTTCAACCCTGATCCTGCATAGCCACTTTTTTGCAGCTGATTTATGCTTGAGCTAGTAAAAGGTGATTAAAAATGCTAAGGAATAATATCCAAGGAATAATTGTCAAAGATTAGTGTCAACTAATCTTTTGAGTTGGGTAACATACTTTGATTTTTAGGTAATCAATTTATTCCCCTGTGGTCCATTTTGTATCAGGACAGATCCAAATGTGTTATAATTGGTTTCATGCAACTTAAAAACCTGTAGTGGATTCTCTGCTTATAAATGAATGCACTGATGAAAGGGGTGGAGGAATTTTTCCTTGAGGTCTCACCTCCAGAAACTGTTCCATTTGATAACATGAGTTATGGCAGAAAAATCCTCATCTAAAAGCTTGCTTGCCAAGTTGGGACTGTGGACATGCTGAGTAAACAAGCATTATGTGTGACATACTTGAGAAACCATTTTATTATGCTGAAATTTGGCTTAATTACTGTATAACAAGGATTTTTTTCCATGTGGCACTCTACCTACACATCTAGCTTAATGTTTGAATCAACAGAGTTAAGGGTAAAGTTGAGTAGATCAAATCCGAGTGGGAGTGTTCTAGGACAGGTTTTGAATACCCTGCCAAAAGCTTTTTTTTTTCCCGTTTCATTGCAACTGCATAGTATCAGGTTAATTTCAGCTCAGACTATCCCAGTAAAAGGTTCAAATGCACATTTTAATTGGTGATACAATCCAGTTAAGTCATCCCTCTGTCTTAGATGCAAAAACAGCTATGTCAAACTTAAAATGAGAACAACGAGGACAAGGACCCTTGAAGAATGTGTCATATATATATATATATATGTCCATATTAACTATACCACTCCCATGGGGGGGGAATGGGGGGTGAAATGGCATTAGAACTGTTACCATAATAAAACTCAAGTGTAAAGAACTTCCCCCAGATCCTAAACAGATGTGCTGTGGTGCAAAGGTAATGTCCAAAAGAGTGCCATATGCACAGAGGTCCTGTGAACAGACATCATGGTCATTAGCTCTGCACATCCCTCATGGAATGTCTGTTGGCACTGAAGATGATGCTGTTGTATCCCTCTCTGTTCCTGGCAATCTCGATGGCAAAAAACTGAATCCTGGTGGCTGGAAGAATGAGCATAAGCCAGGAATTACTCATTTGTGACCATTTGCCCTTAAGGTGAATTTAAAAGTGATTTTAATATTTTATAAATTTTAATACTTAAAAAGGAAAAATGTGTTTCCGTGCCATAGAAGGCTTGCACAACTTTTTCCATTAAACATGCAAAATTTCTGCTTTTTAAAAAAAAAAATCTAATTGAAAACCAAATCCAGAAGATCAAAAATGCCAAATAACATGGCAGCTGGGGATGTAATTACTGCTAATGTCCACAATCCCACTACTGAGCCATTCATTCATAGACCATTTGGAGGAAATCGGTAATGTTGCCTTTCAAGGAAATTATGCATTTTATGATTTTAGTAGATTAAGTTTTAAAAAGCCTTACCTGTTTCCTTGAAAAATTTTTTCTTTTGGACTTTTTAGGCTTTTGTGTCTTGGACTGCTGATTAAGTGCCACAAGGTCCAAGAAGCTAACTCCCCCTCCCACCCCTAAACTGTGTAATTGTGATGTTGGCACCACTTACCGAATAGTGTGTTTTCCTCTGTGTAGTCCTTCTCGCAGTCCAGCCGTAGCAGTGTCCCGTAGTTGAAGTCCTCCACAATACCTTCAAACTGATTGCAGAATGGCCTCCATTTCTTAAAAATAAAACATCTTTGAAGTTGCAAGAGCCAAACCACAAAAACAGTCTGAACGCTTCACTTTTCCATGTTACCTCCTTTGCCTCTGCTGATTTCAGATCCTCTGGATCCAGGACCTGGATTCTGAGGTCAGGGAAGCTCTCTCTGAAAGCTGTATAGATCTTATCATCAGCTTTCGTCAGTTTCAGAAACTTTGGATCCACCGAAGAGATCAGCTGTACGTGAAGAAAAAAGTAACAGGCTAAAAAGTTCAACTGCATCATGTACTGCACCTGGGTATTGCCATCACAGTAAAAGCAACAGACTCAGTATTGCTCTTTTTCCACGCTATTTTACTGTGCAAAAAATAAAGCACTATAATCATTTTTAAAATTGTAAATGAAAGAAATACAAAAACACTTTGACAGAGGACTTCCAATTTCATGCATTATGTTATTTTTACACTCCTCCGTGAACCGCCACCTTATCGTGGTGGAGGGGTTTGAGTGCCTGAATGAGTCCAGGAGCTATGTTGTCTGGGGCTACATGCCCCTGGTAGGGTCTCCCATGGCAGACAGGTCCTGGATGACAGACGAGACAAAGCACGGTTCAAAAACCCCTTATGAAGGAAAAATGAAGGCGTCCGTTTACCCCGCCCGGTATGGGGTCACCGGGGCCCCACCCTGGAGCCAGGCCTGGGGGGGGGGCTCGCATGCGAGCGCCTGGTGGCCAGGTCTATGCCCACGGGGCCTGGCCGGGCTCAGCCCGAAGCCATGACGTGGAGCCGCTCTTCGGTGGGCTCACCACCTGCCGGAGAAACCGTAAGGGGCCGGTGCGTTGTGATTTGGGCGGTGGTCGGGGCCGAGTGCCCGGCCGACCCAAACCTCGGGCGCCAACTCTGGTTTTTGGGACTTGGAATGTCACCTCACTGGCGGGGAAGGAGCCTGAGCTGGTGCGGGAAGTTGAGAGATACCGTCTAGATATAGTCGGGCTCACTTCCACCCACAGCTTGGGTTCTGGAACCACTCTACTCGATCGAGGGTGGACTCTCCACTATTCTGGCATTGCCCAAGGTGAGAGGCGGCGGGCTGGTGTGGGCTTATTAATAGCCCCCCAGTTCAGCCGCCATGTGTTGGAGTCTACCCCGGTGAATGAGAGGGTCATCTCCCTACGCCTTCAGGTCAGGGAACGGTCTCTCACTGTCGTTTATGCTTATGCGCCTAGCGGCAGTGTAGAGTACCCGGCCTTTTTAGAGTCCCTGGGGGGCGTGCTGGAAAGCGCTCCCACTGGGGACTCTGTCGTTCTACTGGGGGACTTTAACGCCCACGTGGGCAGCGACAGTGATACCTGGAGGGGCGTGATTGGGAGGAACGGCCTCCCTGATCTGAACCCGAGCGGTGAGTTGTTATTGGATTTCTGTGCTAGTCGCGGTTTATCCATAACGAACACCATGTTCATGCATAAGGGTGTCCACCAGTGCACTTGGCACCAGGACACCCTAGGTCGGAGGTCGATGATCGACTTTGTAGTCATTTCTTCTGACCTTCGGCCATATGTCTTGGACACTCGGGTGAAGAGAGGGGCTGAGCTGTCAACTGATCACCACCTGGTGGTGAGTTGGATTCGATGGAGGAGGAAAAAGCTGGACAGACCTGGCAGGCCCAAACGCATAGTGAGGGTCTGTTGGGAACGTTTGGCGGAGGCCCCTGTCAGAGAGGTCTTCAACTCCCACCTCCGACAGAGCTTCAACCAGGTCCCGAGGGAGGTGGGGGACATTGAGTCCGAATGGACTATGTTCCGCTCCTCCATTGTCGGGGCGGCGGTTCGGAGCTGCGGCCATAAGGTCTCCGGTGCCTGTCGCGGCGGCAATCCCCGAACACGGTGGTGGACACCGGAAGTAAGGGATGCCGTCAAGCTGAAGAAGGAGTTCTATTGGGCCTGGCTGGCTCATGGGACTCCTGAAGCAGCTGACAGGTACCGACGGGCCAAACGGAGCGCGGCTCTGGCAGTCGCCGCGGCAAAAACTCGGGCTTGGGAGGAGTTCGGCGAGGCCATGGAGGAAGACTTTCAGTCGGCCTCAAAGAGATTCTGGCAAACCGTCCGGCGACTCAGAGGGGGGAAGCGGTGTTCCACAAACACTGTTTACAGTGGAAGTGGTGCGCTGCTGACCTCAGCTGAGGATGTTCTCGGGCGGTGGAAGGAGTACTTTGAGGATCTCCTCAATCCCTCCGACACGCCTTCCGTAGAGGAAGCTGAGGCTGGGGACTCAGAGGGGGACTCGTCCATTACCCTGGCTGAAGTTGCTGAGGTAGTCAAAAAACTCCTCGGTGGCAAGGCTCCGGGGGTGGATGAGATCCGCCCCGAGTTTCTCAAGTCTCTGGATGTTGTGGGGCTGTCTTGGCTGACACGCCTCTGCAGCATCGCGTGGAGTTCGGGAACGGTGCCTCTGGACTGGCAGACCGGGGTGGTGGTCCCTCTTTTTAAGAAGGGGAACCGGAGATTGTGTTCCAACTACAGGGGGATCACACTCCTTAGCCTCCCTGGGAAAGTCTATGCCAGGGTACTGGAAAGGAGAATCCGACCGATAGTCGAACCTCGGATTCAGGAGGAGTAATGCGGTTTTCGCCCTGGCCATGGAACACTGGACCAGCTCTATACCCTCACTAGGGTGCTGGAGGGTTCGTGGGAGTTTGCCCAACCAATCCATATGTGTTTTGTGGACCTGGAGAAGGCATTCGACCGTGTCCCTCGTGGCATACTGTGGGGGGTACTTCGGGATTATGGGGTTCGGGGCTCGTTGCTATGGGCTGTTCGTTCCCTGTATGACCGGAGTAGGAGCTTGGTTCGCATTGCCGGCAGTAAGTCAGACCTGTTCCCGGTGCATGTTGGACTCCGCCAGGGCTGCCCTTTGTCACCGATTCTGTTCATTATCTTTATGGACAGAATTTCTAGGCGCAGTCAGGGAACGGAGGGTGTCTGTTTTGGTGGCCGCAAGATCTCGTCTCTGCTTTTTGCGGACGATGTGGTCCTGTTGGCTTCATCAAGTCAAGACTTGCAGCGTGCACTGGAGAGATTTGCAGCCGAGTGCGAAGCGGCGGGGATGAGAATCAGCACCTCCAAATCCGAGGCCATGGTTCTCAGTCGGCAAACGGTGGATTGCCCCCTCCAGGTTAGGGGGGAGTTGCTCCCTCAAGTGGAGGAGTTTAAGTATCTCGGGGTCTTGTTCACGAGTGAGGGAAAAATGGAGCGGCAGGTTGACAGGCGGAGCGGTGCGGCGTCCGCAGTAATGCGGTCATTGTACCGGTCTGTTGTGGTGAAGAGGGAGCTGAGTCGTAAGGCGAAGCTCTCAATTTACCGGTCGATCTACGTTCCTACCCTCACCTATGGTCATGAACTCTGGATCATGACCGAAAGAATGAGATTGTGGATACAAGCGGCAGAAATGAGTTTCCTCCGCAGAGTGGCTGGGCGCACCCTTAGGGATAGGGTGAGGAGCTCAGTCACCCGGGAGGAGCTCGGAGTAGAGCCGCTGCTCCTCCGCATCGAGAGGAGCCAGTTGAGGTGGCTCGGGCATCTGTTCCGGATGCCTCCTGGACGCCTCCCTGGGGAGGTGCTCCGGGCTTGTCCCACTGGGAGGAGGCCTCGGGGCAGACCCAGGACACGTTGGAGAGACTATGTCTTCCGGCTGGCCTGGGAACGCCTTGGGGTTCCCCCAGAGGAACTGGAGGAGGTGTGCGGGGAGAGGGAAGTCTGGAGTACTCTGCTCGGACTGCTGCCCCCGCGACCCGGCCCCGGATAAAAGCGGAGGAAGATGGATGGATGGATGGATGTTATTTTTACAATAACAGTGTAGTATGGTTGGCTGGACTTACATTGAAGTAAATCTCAGCGTGCTGGTAGGCTTTCATTGCCCACATCATCTCCAGCTGAGGCTGCAGGGAAAACACATTTATAACCCCAACTAAGACACTGCACTTAACAGAAGGCGTTATGGCCATATATTCATTGTATTAGCTAAAACATAATGGATGTTTCTGAGCAGACATATATAAAGTGATTAGTGTGTAAATGCCAAGATATTGCACGGTGGGAATCCCGCGCCCCTCCCCCCTCCGAGAAACCTACGTTGTGCGCCGGTTAAACTCACGTCATTTCCATACGCTTCCGCCGGCAGGGAGAGCGCGTGCGCCGCAGCCATGGCCCCATCTGCCCCCTACAATAACACACGTGCGTTGCGGTTTCCTCATAATTCATGCGTCTACGCTTTCTGAGCGTCTCCAAGAAAATTAGTGGCCGCAACTGAGTAGCCAATCATTAAAAGACTCATCTTAATTGGTTACATGTATATGCTGAGGAAAAAAAATGACATTTCTATAGGTAAAGACAACAGAAAAGCCAGACAGCAGCTGTGTGTTGGCGAAGTAACTAGCCATCATTCAATACTAGGTGGACGTATAAAAATGGATTTCAAAATTCATTACAAACTACATAACCAAAATACGAGTTTCTGGAACGTTAACATATACAGCCCTAAACTGGTGTCCGGTAACTTAGAGAGATCTCTCACCAGAGAAGCGAGTCCACTTTCCGACGCCATGACCGTCTGTGCCGTCCCACCTCCACCACTACGCTATTTGCGTTACTGTACGCCAGTTGCGGCCTCCGTGCGCGACAAACTTCCTTCTGGTAGCTCTCGGGCTACGTTTTCCAGGTGCGCATGCGCAGTTATTCCGTCTGTGGGGAACGCGCACAAGTCTATCGCAGCCGCTGTTAGTGAAAAGCGTTCCACAGCAATATCTAGCTGGAATAATAGTGTAGAAATAATCACTTAAGAATTATATCATGTTTATTCGACTTCTGCTTTGTATACAAGCTGAGTAAAAGTACAGCGTGATGTGTTCATAGTTGGATAGATGCTGTCCTATTTGGTTGATAAGCACACACTCACAGAGTGTGTCAGAAACCGCTTGTCTCAAGCGGGATCGCGGCAAGCCGGAACCTAACCCAGCAACACAGGGCGCAGGGCCGGAGGGAGAGGGGACACACCCAGGACGGGACGCCAGTCCGTCGCAAGGCACCCCAGGTGGGACTCGAGCCCCAAACCCACCAGAGAGCCGGACCCGGCCAAGCCTACTGCGCCACCGCGCCCCTCGCGCGTGAAATAACAGTTACCTTTTCAACTGTAACTAATGAGCAGCTCCAGTAGAGGGAGCCCCCATGCCATGGTCGACGCTGGAGCCCGAGTACGTGCCCTGTGGGTGTGGCGGATTCCAAACAGTACTTTCCGTTATTTTTTTAACTAAGGAAAAAGGTATACTGTATCAATGTAGAGAGTTGAAATTTATATCAACTGTAATGTTTCATCTTTAACATAACCTGTGAAACACTAAAAAATTACCTATCTTTCTGTCCAAACCGTAACTGCTTCATTAATAAGGTTCCCGACTTTAGGTTATTCTGGAGTGCCCTTTCATTGCTTATTATTGTATGTGCACGTCAAATTGTTAACAGTTATGCCATGGTGATATGTCTTTATAAAAACATGACTATGACACCCCATCGCTTCAATGTGAGTTGGTCCAAAAATAAGAGCTGTAACTTCCATGACCTGGTGGATATAGAGCACACCTTCGCTCACACAGTCGAGGTCCCGGCTTCAAGGCTGAGATTTTATTAATACATTTCGCCATCAGGGACAGCAATCTACTGACATTGATTATTTTACATGATAGCCTACATTTAACACACGTCTACATTGTTGCATGTTTGTAGTATTTCCTATGATTGTGTCGCCTTTTTACAAAACAGTGATACAGAGGTCACAAGGGGGGAAACTTGGGCAACTGGTAGCCCATCTCCAGCTGTAGTACCCTTGAGCAAGGTACTTGCTCTAAAGTTACTCCAGTAAAATTATCTATCTGTATAAATGGGTACGTATCTGGATTAACATTCTAAGCCGCTTTAGTCTAGAAAAGCGTCAGCTGAATAAAAAAAATGTAAAACGAAAGAATTAGAAGTTGACAAATTAATCACTTAGACATAACGGTTTATTTTAATTCTGCAGAAAATCATAAATTATATATTGTATTACGTTATATAACAATATTGTATTACAGAGGTGTAACATTTGGACATATTATTATTATTATTATTATTATTATTCGTTCTTCCAGGGCTCGTTGTGCAGAGTCACGGTTACATAGGACCCCTCCTCACGAAGAATGGACTGGACCAGCTGTGCTAAGGGAGGGGGCGGGTGTGTGGAGCTCGGGGGTTGGCTGCGGTGCGCGCACGCTCCCGCGGCGGCGGCGCGCGCACCACGAAGAACCGGTGTGGCCGCGAGCGCAGCCTTGGTCCCGCGCGCGACTCTGATCACATGGGGGGATTCGGGCTCCGCTAAAAGCCCCCAGTTCCAGAAGCGCGTTCGCGGAGTTTGGCCGAGGAAGAGGAGGAGGACAGGAACGGAGAGAGCGCGGACAGGTAGGACCCCGCGCTGGACAGCGCCTCTCCCCCTGTTGCTAATAATATCTGTCGGTTTCATTTGTTGCACAAAAATAACCTATATTCATAGGATACCGAGTTTCCAAGTGCACACGCTAATAAGTATTGAGTCAGCTGGATGCGGATCGAACACGCACAGAGCAGTGCAAGAGGAGCGTTATTATTATTATTATTATTATTATTATTATTATTATTAAATCTGTCTGTGATCACGATGCGATGGTTATGTGCTGTGTGACAGTCGTGTCTGCCACTCCAGATATTAAATCATTTAATGTGTGTATTTTGTATTAGTGTCACATGCGGTATTGACAAGGAATCTGTGTGGTTACTGCGGTTAATTCTGTGTTTTTGAAGTGCACCAAATTGCCAGTTGAGCCCCGCAGCGCGATCACGATAAAGGGGGTTGGTGGGCGCGCTGCGTTCGCGCGTGGGACGTTGCACCCACGCGAATGGTGGGTGGCGGGCGGCGGTGGTGTGGTGGTTGAGGGGCGATTCGGTGGATGGATGTGTGTGTTACATCACCGTGGAGGTGTCGCATATATAACAGCACGGTCATGGTTTTTTTTTTTATTTTTATTTTATTATTCAGACAGTGATGATCTCGCGCAAGATGTAGCGTTGTTGGGCGAGGTGACGCAGTCATTCCTCGCAACCTGGGCAGGTGTCAGGAGCTCTGTACACAGACACACACACACACACACACACACACACACACACACACACACACACACACAGAGAGAGGGAGGAAGCGCTGCTCAGCATGTGAGCTGTTTTTGCAGGAGCGCAGTTTTCCTGTCCACAGTACAGGAAATCTCCATCCTTCTGGAGGGGAGTGTTTGTCCGGACCGCGGCGGTTATGGATCGGAGGTCATCTCTGAGTGGAGAAACACAAACTTGGTCTTCTCAACATCTTGATGAACCATGTGCATAATACCAGTGGTTTGACACCCGTAGAAGGAGGTTTGATTAAGTCATGTTCACCAGTGATTTGGCACCAATGGTGCTGATGCCCAGTGCAGGTCCAGGAAGTAATGCAGAACTTCCACTTTATGGCAAGTGTTTCATATAATTGGTATTTATTCATTTAGTTGATGCTTTTCTCCAAAGCTACTCACAGTGTTAAGGTACTTAGAATTATTTGTCTGTTTACACAGCTAGGTGCAGGCACAGTAGCACAGTGGGTTGGCCCTGTTCTCCAGTGGGTCTGGGGTTCAAGTCCCACTTACAGTGCTTTGCAAAGGACTGGCATCCAGTTCTGGGTGTGTCCCCTCCCCCTCCAGCCTTACACCCTAAGTTGGCAGGTTAGGCTCCGGTTCCCCACAATCCTGTATTGGGCAAGTGGTTCCAAAAGCATGTCTGTGTGTGTGTAAGTTTATGGGAGTAATTTTAGAGTAAGTACCTTGCACAAGGGTACTACCACTGGAGATGAGACTCAAACCTGTAACCTTTGGGCCCAAAGGCAGCAGCTATAACCACTATACTACCAGCTGTCCTGTTTTTTTATGTTTCAGTGTTCTGTGTTTGAGGGCTGTGCATCTCTGCGCTTTCCACATTCAAGTGAACAAGGGGAAAGGTGAACTTAAAGGTTCAACTGAAGAGGGACAGAAACCAATTTACATTAAAGGGCTGATGAGAGAAGCAGAACAACTCAGTTCATGGCTGTTCACTATGTTGATACCAATACACACAGTCATGCACACACAGTTTCTCTGTATGAATACTGGAAGCAAGAACATTGATCTCGAAGTAATTAAGTTATGTAACAATATTATATTACAGAGGTGTGACATTTGGACATATTACACACACACACACACATTTTCTGAACCGCTTGTCCCATACGGGGTCGCGGGGAACCAGAGCCTACCCGGCAACACAGGGCGTAAGGCCGGAGGGGGAGGGGACACACCCAGGACGGGACGTCAGTCCGTCGCAAGGCACCCCAAGCAGGACTCGAACCCCAGACCCACTGGAGAGCAGGACCCGGATTTGGACATATTATTATTATTCATTCTTCATTCATTCCATTATCTAGTGTTTCATGTTTCATGATTCCATGTTCTATGGATCAGTTTTCACTGTTGCATGTTCCAATGGTCCATTTTCAGTGCTCTGTTTCAGGGTTCTGTGTTTCTGTGAAACTGTAACCTGATCAACCCTAGCTTGTTCAAACCAAGCCACACACAGACCCAGAGGTTCCCATGTACGCATGTTCCCATGCGTGTTTGTCAACAGGTTTGCAGCCACATGCACGAGCGCAGTGCAGTCGGCGGGCTCTGAACGGAAAGAACACTTCCTCGCATTGTGCACAACCCCCGCAGAGATAAAACACACTGCAAAAGAATCGGCAAAACACACACAAGAGCCTGGTCGATAAGAAGATTAAGTCGTGTTCGTGCCAGTGAAGGCTGTGCTCCGTGTGCCTTCAGCATGCCTCCTCGGCAAAGGTTTGATCGGTGGAGGGGTGCGTGCTATCACTTACAGGCCATAGTTTCTCCGAATGGGCCTGAAACCATAGACACCGCCCTCCATTCTCACCCCATGAGGTCCAGGAGGATGGGAACTCTTCTCATTTGGGCACACGCGTGCGTGTGTGTGTGATTCCTGGCTGCTGGGTGACTTGAGGGTGGATGAGATTTTCAGCAGTTCCTCGTAAATAATTCAACAGCACTAAGAGTGTTGAGGGAATTAATTTTTTTTTACTCTTTTTTTTTTTTTTGTTGTTTTCCTGTGAATAACTCTATTGAACATATCCGCTCCTCCCAGTTTATCTACGGAGGAACAGTTATGTTAGTGATACCACTTTATTGTTATTGTTTGTACTGTTACAGTTTTCTTCGAGGTGAGTTGCAATATAAGATTTGTATACCAAACTGCTTAGTTATTTACCTGTTTATACAGCGGGGAAATTTTTACTATATCAGCCCAAACTAAGAACCTTGATCAAGGCTAGTACAGCAGGAGGTGGGGTTCAAACCCATATCCTTTGTTTGCAAGGTACCAACTCCAACCACTGCACCACCTGCTGGCCCTGACCACATTATTTCATAGCATCATTTCCAGCAGTGAATGCCCCTGGCTGACTGAATACAACATCCACAGCTGCTTGCATAACTGAAGTTCTCAACAATCGTACTGATCCAGGATAAGACCCCACCATGGGAACTACAGTACAGGCCCTTTGAGGGACTTCCTGGTTGCTATGATACTTGCTGCTTGTGAACAGTGGTGGAGCTGAAAAAGTGGGTGGTTGTAAGTAGAAAGTACTAACACAGCCTTCCATTGGGGCTCTGAAGTGTTGGGTTTGAACTCAATAAAATCAAATAGATGGGTCAATATTCTGTAATTTTATTTGTCAATGTATTCTGATAATTTTCTCCAAAGCAACTATCAATGTTGTTACTTACAGTGATTTACTCATTTATACAGCTACATAATTTTTGCTCTGTCAGTTCAGGGTAAGTACATTGACTGAGGGTACTACAGCAGAAGGTGGGATTCAAACCCACAACCTACAGGTCACCACTCACCTGCTGCCCTCTTTGTCTTGGTGTGTAAGTGTGGCTCTTGGCTTTTGTTCGTGGTACAACATTTGCCATTCTTGTTTTAACAAGCATTCGTATCCATGAACCCTTGAAAGCCACTGTAGGGTAGCTTGTGTCCCTTGTCCGTCCTTCATACCGGATCTCGCAGCTGGCCGGACAAAGAGATGATCTCGTGGCTCAACACTAAATTAGATTACTTCTTTGTTTGTTCCATGCTGATTTTATTTTCTGATGCTGTGACATCATAGCATGTTCCCGCTCTTTCTTCACAAAAGAGTTTGCGAGGGGCTGCATGAGTCTGTAATTGGCACAAATACAGAATTTGGAGCGATCGAACTTGACCTCAAGTGACCCCTGCTCAGCCTGTTGCTGTTGCCATATCCCGTTAAGCACACCCTCCCTAAGAGCCCCCTTGCAGTGCTCTGAGCCACAGCGCTGGGGGACTGATGGGAGAGGCCTAATGAAAGTCAGACTCTCACTTGACGTCTTCACGCATCAGCTGTCCCTCCTCATTGGGAACGTCACGTCAAACAGCCCGCAGTGCACAACATCTGGAAATGCAGAGGCTTATTTTTTGCATGAGGAGACAGATCCATATTATGTTAAACACAAAACACCCAAAGCAAAGATCATACTCATATTGTCATCACGCAGGACAATGTTGTCCACATACAGACAACCATGGATTTTCTTGTTGTCCATCCCTGTAAAAAAGTGTACAGGACAAGTGTGTCTTATGTTTAGTCTAAGATGGGGGTGTCTGACGTGCACCTTGAGGGCTGCATGCAGGCCACATTGCAAAAAACAGTATACAACATTATTAAAATCAATATTTGTTAACTTATTAATAGTGTTGTACTCCTTTGATCCTTGCAAGTAAATTAATGCATGTGAGTGACAGTGTTAAACTAATGTATGAATGAGTGACCCATTGTAAGTAGTGTATCTAGCAGTGTAAGTCACCTTGATGAATAAGGTGTGTGTGTGGGCTGATAACACTACATAGAGTTTATTGGAAGTCGCTTTGGAGAAAAGCGTCTGCTAAATAAATAAATGTAAATGTAATGCACACAGCAACTAAAAAAAAATACGCATAACAGCAAGGTGACCACTTATGCCTGACAAAAGAAATAACAGCAAAACTCATGTACATGTTATGGTTACTGTAAATATTAAATATTTTATTGAATCACAATAATGCAGTTATAATTAGAAACACACACTTCTACATGCACTGCAGGAAAATACTCTCAAAATTAATATTTTTTCAGTTTTAACTTTTAATACTCAATGTCATTACAGTGGGGGGGGTGTGGTGGCGCAGTGGGTTGGACCGGGTCCTGCTCTCCAGTGGGTCTGGGGTTCAAGTCCCGCTTGGGGTGCCTTGCGGCGGACTGGCGTCCCGTCCTGGGTGTGTCCCCTCCCCCTCTAGCCTTACGCCCTGTGTTGCCAGGTAGGCTCCGGTTCCCCGCAGCCTCGTATGGGACAAGCAGTTCAGAAAATGTGTGTGTGTGTGTGTGTGTGTGTGTGTGTGTGTCATTACAGTTTTTGAACATGTATACAGTAATCATTGTGACCCTTGGCCATGCCCCTGCTCTGATGTCTTGGGGATGCGTCACCACATTTGTGGGCAGAACATAAGATGATGTTCTCGTTCTGAATTCTGGGCAAAGGTGTGCTTTCAGAAACCTTCTTTTGTATGAGGAAGCTGCCGACCATGTCCTCTTCACACGGCTGCAGATTTCTGATCCTGTTGTAAGAAATGTGGTCTGTCTTGGAAATCAACACAGCCCTTAGTTTGAGGCATTGCTTAAAATATGCCTGTTGTTTTCTGGCTAATGTAGGACCCACTAAAGGTCAAACCCTCCTTCCAGGAAGAACAACAAAGAGATTTAACGTGGCTGATCAACATGGAGGTCTTACATCCAAAGGTTTCATCAAGCCATTAAAAAAATTTAGGATGGCTCATCAACCAAGGAAACTGACTGCGAAGCTCTACGTGTACCCGTTCATGTCAAGATCATTCATAATCAGACTGCCCCACCCAAAACAGCTGCCTTCACTGCCTTTGCAGATAGCCTTCATCCAGGGTGTGTGAACATCACCGTAATGATAAGTTCATACATTTGTGTTTAGACCTCAAAGGCAAGTGTTTCTGCTCAAGAGTAGGACTGAATGTTGCGTCGAATGCAGGATGTTGAACATCAGCTCCAGCACTTTCATCCTTCTCTCTCAGTGCATGGCTTAGCTTCCTACCTCTTCAAAGCCTAACCTGAATTTGAAGACCAGGTGGAAGCTCCTGAACTTATGCTTAGAGTGCCAGTACATTTTAATCCAGTCTGATGTTTGTCACTTGTCGCACACCATTTTTACACAAGCTTGTATGTGTTAAAATTAGAAATATTGACTTCTTCCTGATGTTCACCATGTACCACATGTGACATTGTTAGGTGGATATTGCATGTCTATGATTTGGATGTCAGACAAAGGAGGAAGACTGGTGAAACCTAAATTTTTCACACTGGTGCACTTTCACACTGGTGCACTGGCCCACTTCTCCTTTGAGTCACTTCTTAATTGGCCCACCTCTCCCGTAGCCTACTGCTCCTTTTGGTTGCTTTGTCATTGGTCCACCTTTTCACTGTTCCATTTCTCTTGAGTAGTCCCACTTTTTGGCCATTCTCTCCTTTAGCCCACAAGTTCACTAGCCTCCACTCAAATAGTCCACCTCTTCATTAGCCCAGTTCTCCATTAGTCCACTTTGCCAGTGCTTCTAAGGTTACATCATAGAAGTCAAACTCTGTCCAGGAGCATCAATAAGAACAAAGCGTCTCGCTCTGCAAAGCCCTCGCGTCTTTACCCAAACAAATTAAGTCCTTAATTTAACCCGCTTAGCCACTTACATATAGAGTCTGTTAAGTCTTTTCAAGCAGTGCAGTGGCCTTGTAAGCCCCTTGAAGCTGCAGCACAACTCTGTTGAGTCGTTGCATCCAGCATCCTTGTGGAGGCCATACCCACAGTCCAGATTTACAGTTCCACCGAAAAAGCAACCAGTCCAGAGACAAGGTACGCAAATGCTCACAACTAGAGTGAGCTGAACAGTGGTGCTCTGCTGCTCTGTGACGTTTGTCTTCTGCTCTTTGTGTGCTATATGATACAAATATACGTATTTGTTTACACTTTTATTCGAGTTAATTAGAATAACGGGCTGCTTTGTACATTTACATAGCCAGATCCACCCATGCAAATGGAACCTGTTACCACTTTTAACTCTTGTCTCACCATCTATCATAGGAATAACAGGAGAGTGATGAGCATAAGAACATTCTGCTGAAGATCTAGGCAGAGATGTGGGCTTGTCTGCTTCAGTCTTTCAGGATGTGGAGGGCTTTAGTGATCTATCGATTTACTGTAATGTCTTACACTGATGCCTGCTCTGGATGCTGCTCCAAAGTACTCTGGAAGGACTTGTCCAGCAGAAGATGAGATGTAGTCTTCCAGTGGTGGTAATCAGTGATGTTAACCGTATAAAACGTTGCCCTTTTGTCTTATGTTTGCCATCTAAGGGACTGTACTGATTAGTTATTGGTCTCCAGTATGTTTTAGGTGTTGGCTTTGTTTTTTATTCTTTATGCATTTTAATATTTACAGTGTGCAGTGAGACTGGGCTGAAAAGACTTTTAGGAGTGAAATTACTGGGGTTTCTTGGTTCCTTGTTCTCCTCCCTACCCAATAGGAATTATTTATGTAATGATTTGTTAGTAAGACCATCTGAATGAAAATGTTGGTTCTTTTTAATTTTTCAAATGTTTTGGTATCTATAATGTGCACTAACACTGAGATGTAAAGACTTGTAGATATGGAGTTCCTTAGTTCCAGTTTCTCCTTCTCACTCTATATGAATTTTTATTTATCTGATGATTGGTTGTTGGCCCCTGCTGTGATTAAGATGTTCACTCTGCAGCTGTTTTGGTATCTAATAACGCACAGTGACACAGGACTGTAAATACCTGTAATTTTGGTCTTGTACTGCTTGGATATTTGTAAGATTTTAGCTTCTGTGTTTTTTCACAGGAAACCAAGAAAGCTTGACCTTGACCTTGACCTTAACACTTCACCTCAGTACTATGATTTAAAGCACTCAGTGGTCTACATTTGGTCAAACTGTGGTATGGATTTCTAACCATGTTGAACTTGCAATACCTAATCAGCTGGGTGCGTTTACCTCAGTTTGTTTACGTCAGATACTACTTTAAAGATTATATGCACCATAAATATATATTTACACAATGCTGGTAAATGGGAGAGTGCAGAGCAATGAGCTGTGCCAGTTGTTTGGGATAAAAGGAACCAGTAATGTGCATTAATGAGATAGTAAGGAGATAGTCGTTGTGCAGGATGGGAGAAACAAACAGCTTAGCCTGTCTGGTGGCCAGGGTGGAGGCTGCTGGGATGGAGCTGAAGGAGACTGCCAGGGCGAGGCTTGCAGATGGAGTTGGGCGGGGTGGCAAGGACACTGTTGCAAGCTTGAAACCGGTCATAGAGGACGGTCAAGCATGCATGATGACTGGGTGGGCCAACACTGGGTGTGTAAGGGCAATCCACGAGACTCTACAGTGTGTGTGTTTGCATAGACAGAGAGATGGAGCGTGGGGTCGCGGTCTTGTGTAAGAGGTAATGAGGTCTGATGTAAGGAATTGGGTAGCGAAACAGGCAGTGTGTGTCTCTCATGTTGCATCTCCGTCAGAGCGCTGCTCCCACATGGTAGAGGGACTGGCGGTCTGATCCATGGCCTCCCTAGAGACTGCCACTTGGCTAGACGGTGCTGTGCACGTGTGTTCAATCAACCAAAAGAGTGGAAAGTGTGTGTGGGGCGGGGGTATAAAGAGCATTTCCTTAGATGACGTTGCTGCATAAGACATGCGTTGTCCTAGTAACCATGGCAGCAGGTTGCCTGGGCGTTGGTCGGGCTTGCTGGGCTGAGATAAGTGCATTTCGGTTATGGGCGGGAAGGGGTTGGGCTTGGAATGGGAGGATCCCGAGAGAGAGGGGGGAGGAGGGAGGGATGGAGAGAGGAGAAAAACAGGAGAGGACAGAGGGAGGAGGGGCGGACCTTTGTTGTTAACTTCTATGATGCCGTGTCCACGAGAACTTAGAAATAGATTGACTGTGGAGCCCGTGCAGCAGGGGTCATGTCCTAGAGACATGAAGCATTAATAAATGGTTAGATCACTGAATGAATGAATGAATGAATGAAACAACTTATCTATATATGGATAAAGATGACATCCTCCCTATATAGTCTCATTAGAGAGGACATGGTGTATACAAGTGTTTAAGGAGCATGTCGTTGTCCTTTTACAAGCTCTATTTTTGTGTTGCATAAGCAATATGTAAGGTTATGTAAGAGATACTCTGCTGTGCTTAACAAGTCAGAGATCCACCTCTATGCTTGGTGAAGAACAGCATCTATCAAAGACATTTTCCTGTTGTACTGACTGCTTCTCTTATGGGCTGCCGTTTGAACCAGAGGTTATGTAGATATTGGTGAGTCAGCAGGTAGCGTAGTATTAGAGCTGTTGGCTTGCCGTCAAAGGGCCTGGGTTCAAATCCTCACTTTTTTATCCTTAACGGGTAAATGGCTGAATAATTGGGTTAGTGAATGAATATAAGGTCCCTTCTTTGCTAATGATACCAAGAGATCAGCATGTTTACCTCTTTACACAGCAATGTTAGGCAACTTGCATTTCATAACGAGTTGGGTAACAAACTCCCTTGAACCTTGCCATATCTGTCAGGGCCTGTGCTTGACATCACAGTGGCTGTAATGAGGGCCGAGGTCCCCCGATTTGTCGAAGTGTTCGATGATGTCAGGGGACGATTTCATCGCCCCGCCTATTTTGGTCAAGACGCGGTGCAGATGTTCCGCATTTGGCCAAGTGACGCAGTCAGTGGTCTCCCTTCCAGGATGAATTGCTTCACATTCCCCTTGCAGCCAACGGTCATTATGGGTTGAAGCTCATTTTGTCAGGCAAGCAGACAAGGGTGTCGAAGGTCTCTGTGTTGTAGGTTGAGCTACAACAGGCTGTGAAGCTTCGGAACAGCTATACCAGGTGAGCTCATTAATGTAAACTGATATTAATCCCTTCAGATGGCTTTTGGGAAGCCCTGATCAAGTACAGTCCCGATGAAGTGGTGGGGAATGACTCAGGCCACACCCCTTATCTTGGCTGACCAATTAGTATATGACATTCAAATTTTGTGTCCTCCCAATCAACAGGCTCCATGCAGGCCACCCCCAGAGCATAAATACAGTAAACATCTATTTACTCATTTATAAATAGTCAGGATATAAAAACAAAATATATTTTAATATTACGTATACAAGTGGGGGTGCGTGCGGTGGTGCAGTGGGTTGGACCGGGTCCTGCTCTCCAGTGGGTCTGGGGTTCGAGTCCCGCTTGGGGTGCCTTGCGACGGACTGGCGTCCCGTCCTGGGTGTGTCCCCTCCCCCTCTGGCCTTACGCCCTGTGTTGCCGGGTAGGCTCCGGTTCCCCATGACCCAGTATGGGACAAGCGGTTCAGAAAGTGTGTGTGTGTATTATGTATACATATATAATATATATTGCTGACACTTTTATTTGAAGGGACTTAGAGTGTTAAGTTATGCAGAGTGATTTAACCTTTTATAAAGCTTGGTGAATTTTAATCAATCAATTCAGGATAAATGCCTTGCCAAGATGTACAACAGAAGGAGGTGTTACTGAAACCTGCTGCCTTTGAGTCCTATGGCAGTAGCTCTAACCACTACACCACCTGCTGCCCTAAAGTATAATGAGGTCACATACAGCAAGAAATCACTACAGTGAGTTAGGAAAATATACACCCTTTTTAATGTATGTTTATTCCTTTAGCAGACATGTTTCTACAAAGCGATGCACATCTCAGAAAATAATACAAGATTGTTCGGTCTATTACTGCAATTCAATCTAGATGTAGACTCGATCCCTCCAGGTTGTTAGTGATAATGAATGAATTAATTAATTAATTAAAATACAACATTAATAGACATGCTAGAAATTTTTGCTATAAATATTACAAAACACATTTGAGTTATTTTTGTTACACATAAAAAAACTTTTATTTTGCTATTTTAATTAATTTTAGGGGACACAGTTTTGTCCAGGAACATTTTTTTTATCAATAAGAAATAATGGTAATTCAGCCTTCTCACAATGGGAATTCGCCTGATGGGGTGAGTTCATGGAATGTTTAAACCCTGGTATGCAAGGGACGGTTGTACTGCCCCATGACCGCCATTAACTATAGGCAACTCCTCCACTGTAAAGCTCCTGAGAGAGAGCCCATGAAGTCTCCCAGCTCTTCCTATTACTATGAATTCTAATCTCTGATCTCTCCTCAAATCATATTCACAGACATTTTTTGCTAAATAAATGTGTTGAAATAACAGGAAAGTCTGACCAGAGGGCAGGAGGTCGAGTTGCTGAGTGGAAAACAGAAGAGGACGATCAAAAATGTCAGAGAACACTGGACGCGCTGGAATCTGTGGGAGAAGAGAGACATCCTTGTGTCCCGCTGCCATTGTGCGGCTGTGTGTGAGAGTGGCGCTCGGGGACTCTCAGATGCCCCCAGCCTCGTTACCATGGTCACAAAGTTGCTCCATCTTGTTCTTTTGAGCATGGTGCACATGGGGGTGGGTTGTTTACACACTGCTCGTTTAGGGTGATCAGCCTGTATGTAAGTGTGTGCGAGCAGAGGGATGTTTTCGAGACCCAATCTAACTGACCTTCTTTGCTCAGTGGTAGATACAGGTCTTTAATTCCCCATCGAGGGAACTCCCTGCTTTCTGATGCCACCTGAGGGGTCACCTGTTCGCTAGTCCTCCAGGACCACAGGGCTGGTGCCTCCTTCTGACTGTGTGTGGTGTGCTCTCTGTAGCCCAAGATGCTCAGGCAGCAGGTCTGGTTCTGCTCCGTAGCACTTGTAACAGTGTGAGCACCGTACTAATTATACAGAGGAAGTACGGGATAGACCTCATCCGGGTTTTGTGTGGTTTTTGTCCACACCTTATAAACTGAAAGTCTATCAGTTCTCAATTTTGAACATTCGTGTGGTTGAATGAGCTTCCTCTGTCCCTCAGGGCTGCTGAGTCCCTCTCAGCATTTAAGAAGGGTCTCCACTCCATCTGTTTCAGTGCCACTTTGCTTATGACAGCTGCATAACTTAGTCTAACATCTCCTACTGTGATTATCGCTTTGGAGAATAAATACAGCATGTTGCAAAAATATTCATGTTCCTTGAATGTTAGGACCATTTTTTTGGATTTCAAAAGATACATACAAATGTCCTCCCAGTCATTATTTTCATCATTAGTTCTGTGATGCAGTTCTATATCCTATGAGTGTTTATGTATTTAATTGGCTCTGGTAGGTGTTTTGAATGGGGACTGCGGGCAGTTCGAGTGCACCCCTGTAGAACGGTGAACACCTGTTGCTAGGTAACCTGATGGCTCCCTTTGTGCCTGTACACCAGAGAGGCTCAAATGCTCAGAAAAGCCTAGCAGGTGCGCGCACAGGCACATACTCCTACGTGGTCTTTCACTACCTTGTTTGTGTCAGGCGTTGTCCTTCAGTGACCTTTACAAAGGAAACCATCTCTCTGGAGAAAGAAGTGTATCTTTCACTGCTTTGCACACACACACACACACTTTCAGAACCGCTCATCCCATACAGGGTCACGGGGAACCGGAGCCTACCCGGCAACACAGGGCGTAAGGCCGGAGGGGGAGGGGACACACCCAGGACGGGACGCCAGTCCATCGCAAGGCACCCCAAGCGGGACTCAAACCCCAGACCCACTGGAGAGCAGGACAGTGGTCCAACCCACTGCGCCACCGTGCCCCCCTCACTACTTTGCGTAAAACAAAAAAGCAAGCATTGTTATATATTATAATTGGTTGGTTGTTTATTTGATTATCGGACACTTTTCTCCATAGCAACTTGTTAAACTATTACACTACCCATTTACACAGCTGGGTAATATTTACCATATTACTTTATGGTAAGCATTACTTCAATCGACGGTACTACAGCAGCAGGTGGGATTCGAACCAAGGAATCACTTCTAGGGGATAATTTTAATCACTGCACCACCTGCTGCTCCACAGGGTGTGTACAGGTCACATGACACAGGTAGAATGGGCAGTGCTTTTGCTCTCAAATGAGAGGTGCAAGTGAACCATCTTTCAGTTGCCTAGTAACCGGGTTACACTGGGAGGCGGAGGGTGGCTTATGCTGTCAAATCCCCCTGTTAGTGGGAGTATGAGCAAGAGCCTTGTAAGCTCATCGCTCCTCCATTGGTAAGGCCATGGGAGCAGAATGCTCTCCAGCAAAGTTAGGGACGTCAACGCCCGTCTTTGGCTTACAGAAACGATTGCCCTCACACAACACCAACAGAAAAACCTGTGCTTGAACCCAAGGCACCAAAAATTCCTGTGTACTGATGGCAAGAACCGGCCTGGGCTTTCGAAAAGCTTGACGTGAAGGGCAACTGACCCTGAAAGTGAACTGTATGGATCAGTCACCAGGGGACAGTAACTGTAATGGATTGTGAAGTAATAAATTGCTGAGACCCAGAGATTAATTTTTTGTCCACTCTAGAAGACTTAGTGTTTTAAATGTGTCTCACGGACTGCATGGACTCACGGACTGTGCTGAGTCATGATGCACCTTATAGAGGAATGTCCATGCTTTTAAATGACACCACATACTTGGGGTGGGACTTGGACAACATCCTATAAATACATTTGAAAACCTTGTGTTTTTGCAGCATTTCACCTGACCTGAATATGCAAATCCCCTGAGGTTGAAACCCTCTCTCTCCTGATCTTTACCAGCTGTAAACCTGCCCCTGTTTAACAGATTTTTTGAAAAGCAGCACAGGCATCTGTATTGTTTGTGAAGCTTTCCTTAGGCCTGTGGGCCACCAGGTGGCATAGTGGTTAGAGCTGTTGCTTAGCAACTAAAAAAATGCCTAGATGTATACATGGATAAATCAATGGGTGAGGAAAAAATCTAACACTATATAAATCACCTTGAAAAAAAGTGTCAGATAATTGTTTCTTTTTTACTTCCTTTTATTATTGGAGGAGAGGAACACCACATCCATTATTATTGGAGGATAATAACACGGCACACTTTCCAAGACCATGCATACACGCTTACTGTAGCTTATGAAATATTGAGGGGAGGAACTCCACAGTCTCAACCTGCTTGTCCCCATGGAGACAAGAAATGGGTCAGCATGTAGGAGAGCTGGGTGTGTCACTCGCCTTCTGCATCGATCACAGTGGGTTCATCAGGTTAATAATTATCTCAGGTTATCCTCACAGAGAAGGAGATATGTTCTCATTCCGACCCTGAGTGGAGCATGGAGCAGGGTGTGGTCCCAAGTGGGTGGAGGCACAGATCACAGGTGATCCAGGGTGCTTGGGATCTGTTTAATTGCCATCACTCCTCCTGAGTTCCTTCATTCATATTCTGCTGGGGAAAAGGCAACCAGAGTATTGACCATCATGAGGAACGTTGACACGTCAATCACATATTCACAGGTTCTCCACTCACTCACTTCCTCCGGTTAACTACTTATCCAGGTATGGGTTATAGTGGTCCAGAGCCTATTCCGGCAGCACTACTCCAATGCAGGGCCATAAAGTTTGAAAACTGCAGGAAGCCAGTAATGATAATCTGGTTGTGTTTAGAGACCAGCATGTGCTTGACTTTAATTCCAGAACTGATTTACTGCCAGTGAAAAACAGCTCAGTATCACTGAAGTTGTAGAAAAGCACAGACCAC
The DNA here is from genome assembly GCF_900964775.1 of Scleropages formosus. Classification (NCBI taxonomy): domain Eukaryota; kingdom Metazoa; phylum Chordata; class Actinopteri; order Osteoglossiformes; family Osteoglossidae; genus Scleropages; species Scleropages formosus. The sequence goes on from NC_041811.1 coordinate 5,495,897, forward strand.
ATTGTTTCTCTAATGAAGACGAGCAAAATACAGTGACATTATATATCCCATCTGCAGCAAGAGATTGCTCTCCATAAACATTTGAGATGTTTTTACATTTGCTTTAACTGCTTAGCACATGAAGTTTTATTTACTGCAGGTCATATTATAAGAAAGTCAACACAAATTTTAGAATCAAGTAAACGTATGAGGACAGCTAGTTGTAATGCTGCGTTAACATTTGTTCATTTATCAGGTACAAGTCAAAACATGCAAAGAAAATGCATCAATAACAAAGAGCTCTACACACATACACTGGATTAGAAAATCACAAGTTTTTTGTTTTATACCAGCATGTTGCTGGTTCACATCCCTCAAGTAGCTGCTTCTAGAAGTGACATTCAAATAGCAAATAGACAAATTTATGTAGTTGCCAGGAGATCAGAAGAGAATTGTGTCTGAAAGAGATGGGTTTGAGACACTTCTTGAGTTCTGGAAGGGATTCAGCAGCTTTGAGGTCAGAGGGAGTTCACCCCTCCACATTGGAGCCAAAACTGAGAACCTGAGGACTTTTGGTTTAGAACCCCCTGTGAATGGCACCACCAAGAGGCTAGATGGGGTGGAGTGTTGAACTCGTGCTCGGATGCAGAGAGTGATCAGGTCAGATATTTTTCATGTTCTACCAGTATGGTATGAATATTGAGCTTTTGCACGTTGATTAATGTACTGCTCTGATGTTCTGTGTTGCAGAGTTGAATTTGGACACAGAACCCCCCGTCCAACTGATGTGACCCACCGGGACCTTTGAGGTAGGAGCATGCAGGGTAAATTTATTCCGACCCTCGCTGATACCAATACATCTATTTGAGGAACAGGCAGCATGTTTCTATGGTGAAGGGGGAAGAATTACCAGCACAATGGTTAACACTCTGTGTTCAGGACCGAATGTTTGTAGGTTCCTAGCCCAAAGCCTGCCTCTAACTGAACTAACATTGTAATAACATTACTAACAGATCATCTATGGTGTCTGTGAAACATGTCAAATGGACATAAATTAAGCAGACAGTGCAGTATTTAGGGCCATTTCTTTGTAGTCTGAAAGTGGTGAGCTCGAATCCCACCTCCTGTTTTTAGTACCCCTGAACCAGGGGAAATTGTTATAAATTTGACTGTGTTTGTTGGTCTTGGTTTGATCCTCATTGTATTGACATGGGCCAGTAGGTGGCATGGTGATTAGAGCCATCAGCTTGCAATCAAAAGACCTCGGCTTGAATCCTCCTCCCACTGTAGTACCGCTGATCAAGGAACTTACCCTGAACTGATACAGTAAAAATATCCAGCCGTATAAATAGGTCAATCAGTTTGGCTGATAATCTAATGAAGTCACTTTGGACTGAGTTATCTGATTAGTAGAGGTTAATATTAATAAAAGGAGTCAGTTCTAGTCCCCTCATATATAAAATTACTTGGGAGATGACAATGATATGTGACGTGCTCATTACTCATGCCCCTGTGTCCATGCGGTCCTGTATTCTTCCCCATTGTACCTGTCATCCTGTATGCCTGTGGTCCAGTGTTTCCTGGCGAGTTTGCGTTTGCTGCATTTTGGCGTCTTTAATGACTGTCTGTTACTCTGGCTGAAATGTCACCATGGATATGGGCATCTTAAGGCCCTTCCAATTTGTGGATTCTGCTCCATATGACCTGTGAGCTTCCTCACTGAAGCTGTTGCTATGCCCATCAGGCAGCATAGTGGTTAGTGCAGCTTCCTTTGGGCTTGAAGGTCACAGGATCAAATCCCAGCTGTTCCTGTAGTACTGCTGATCAAGGTACTTACTCTGAGCTGATACAGTAAAAATTACTCTGCTGTCTAAATAGGTAATTTGGAGGAAGCTGCTTTATAGGAAAGTGAATAAATAGAAAATATTCCGAATGTTGGTGAAACAAGACTGTCGAGCAAGGTCTGGGACATTTAAAAGCCAGCTGAGTCTCTGAAGGACCAGTGTCATGCAAAACAGAAATATCAGACCCCTTCCCAAACATCCTGAGCTCAGATAAATATGTTTAATATTAATAACTTTAATGCACTGCTTCCTCTCTGTCTCTCTCCCATAGAAAAGCTCTCACAGCCAGCTCTCACATAGCAGGGGCTCTGCTTTTTGCTTCCCTCTGCAACGATGCAGAAGGTAAATGCTCTGCTGGACTGCAAGCTTGCGCATGGCATCCTAGTCATTTATAGTTAATCCTCACTTGACCACTAATTCCAGTATATTACATACATGATTTTTTAAAGGTAATTTTGATATCCCTATTATCTTGCAACATGTAAAGAAAATATTTAACAGATCTAAAGAATAATTATTATAATTAAAATAATTAAATTTTTTTGTGGTGTATTTGGAGGGGGGGGCATGGTGGCACAGTGGCACAGCGGGTTTGGCCAGTGCCTGCTGTGTGTCAGGTCTGGAAGGTTTCAGTCTGCTTGGGGTGCCTTGTGACGGACTGGCGTCCTGTCCCTGGTGTGTCCCCTCCCCCCTCAGACCTGTGCCCTGTGTTGCCAGGTAGGCTCCAGCTCACCTCAACCCCGCCTGGGACAATTGATTGTTGACATTGGTTGGGTGGGTTGGTGTATTTGGAGTTGGGGGCTTGCAAATTAACTGAATTATCAGAGAAAAATATGACAAATAATGATGAGAGGAACAAAATTCTGTTTACAAAAAAAGTATTTTTTTTCATGTATATAAAGTGATACGTTTGAAAATCAATTTAAATACCAACCAACTAATGTCAAAAACCACTTGTCCCAAGCAGGGTCATTGCAAGCCAGAGACTACCCAGCAACACAGGGTACAAGGCCAAAGGGGGAGGGACATACACAGGACACCCTAAGTAGGGCTTAAACCCCAGACCCTCCACACAGCTGGCACCAGCCAAACCCGCCATACCACCATGCCCCCTCATTTTAAATGTTTAGTTTTAAAGTGATATTATTAATGATATACAGTATACTATCATCAATCTTAAGAAATAGTGTTTATTATGATATTTTTTTTTTTACCATTTGGCCATTTACTTTTTTCCCTCTTTGAAAACTCTGGAAAATATATTTTAAAAAATAATGTGGTGTACTGGACTGTCTGGTCATTCCAGAATCCAGTCACCTGCGGTCCAGTCATGCGTGCCTGAATTGTAAATGTGAAGGACAAGAGAGACCCCTCTAAGACAGCCATGCTTATTCACCACCAGCTGCTAGCAGGTTCCAGAGCACTGATGTGTCCTCTGTCTCTGTGTGTGTGTGTGTGTGTGTGTGTGTGTGTGTGTGTGTGTGTGTGTGTGTGTGTGTGTGTAAGGGTGGATGGGTGGGTTGTCTTTGTCTTCTGTATATGGTTGTGTTTCATCTCAGCAGTACCCTCCTGTAAAGCACAAAGGTTGATATTCCCTGGAACGGGTGTCTCTTCCCTGGAAGTTATTGCTTTGGTGTTTGTTCTTTGTCTGTGTGGGGGGCACTACTGTACATGCCCTGTGTGGGCTAAGAGTCTGACCTCTGACCTCTGACCCGTTTCGAGCAGCAGCACTCAGACACAGCACCAGGAAGCGTTTCTTCATCTCGTGGTTCCAGCATCCCTGGGTCACCAGCCATATCGATTGTAGTAAGTTATCGTCTATGGAATGGACACTGACAATCTCGAATTCCAATATGGAAGCTTCTAGAAACCTAATACAGGGGCTCCTGGCCTCACAAATGGTCAAGTTAAAAATTTTTACAGATACAAAATATTTTTTGTTATTTTTAATTGCATTTTCTTCACATCTGTTTTCTAAAATCTTAGTTTGTGGAGGAGATAATGACACGTGTTTATCCTGTAAGCCAAAAGATGGTAATAAGGGGCAGCCAAACAGAGTAGGAGTGTGGGATTGCCTAATTCACCTCACCTCCACAGGGTTTATAGCTCCTTTCTGGTGCTCCTGAGTGTTTATAATAGATAATAAGATGAGGAACACTGCACATGTTCATAAATTAAATCGTTCAACAATAGGCATTGAAAAGCAGTTTGTGGAGACTATACACACACACACACACACACACACACACACACATTTTCTGAACCACTCATCCCATTCAGGGTCACAGGGAGCCAGAGCCTCACCTGGCAACACAGGGTGTAAGGCTAGACGGGGAGGGGACACACCCAGGACGGGACGCCAGTCTGTCGCAAGGCACCTCAAGCGGGACTCAAACCCCAGACCCACCGGAGAGCAGGACCTGGTCCAACCCACTGCGCCACCGCGCCCCCCCCAGAGACTATACAGTATATATGTAATGTTTTAAGAATTACCAACCAACCGACCAATGTCAACAACCACTTGTCCCAAGCGGGGTCGTGGCGAGCCGGAGCCTACCTGGCAACACAGGGCGCAAGGCCGAAAGGGGAGGGGACACAACCAGGACAGGACGCCAGACCGTTGCAAGGCACCTCAGCCAGGGCTCTAACCGCAGACCTGCCACACAGCGGGCACCTGTCAAACCTGCTGCGTCAACCATGCCCCCCTATTTTAAGAAATTATTTGTTATAAAAATGTCCAGGGCTTTAAAGAACCTAACCAGCAAATAAAGTGAGGAACACCTGTATTACTTTGTTGTTTTGGTTTTATTAATTGTGAATTAGTGAATAAAGGTGACTTTGGAGTTACAAACAAAATAAATAATGAACAGACTTCCAGTCCCATCTGTTCTCCTAAACTGAGCCAGTGCAAATATAATCATCATCATCATCAACGCCTTCCACTCCACCTGGGGCATAGGCCACAAATAAGGGCTCTCCAGGCGTCTCTTTCCCAAGAGCTGAGATGTCTTGAAGTATCCTTGTTGGCATTTCTGTAGCTGGCAAGGTTTTTACGGTGTCGGGTAGCTAGCCCCACGCCCAACCCTCCTCCTTTCTTAGCCGGGCTTGGGACCGTCCATGGCAGAGTTAGTGCAAATATAATACTAATCTAATATTTTTAGTGTTAATAGCATAACATACTCAAGGCCACTTCTGTGTAGAGTCACAATGATTCCAGGGAGCATGAAGTTCTCCCCATCGGAATTGATGTGTTGGTTCTGACCCGTCTCCTCCTTGTTTCTTCACAGGCAAGAATGGACAATCAGGTGATCGGATACAAAGACCTGGCGGCCATTCCGAAGGACAAAGCTATCCTGGAGGTGGAGCGTCCTGACCTTATGACCTACGAGCCCCACTTCAGCTTCTCGTCACTGGAGCGCAATAACCGGACCCGCAGCAGGGAGGTGAGAGTGAACTGTGCTCGGGAGTGGGGCCAGGTGCAGAGCTGTCAACACTTTGGAAGTGAGTTGAACTAAGGTGGTCCTACTGGTGTTACGTTTGGGTGCTGTTGTCTTAGAGCATCAGCACAGATTGAATTTGCTACGCAGTATACATCAACTTTAAGAAACAGTGAAGAAAATGCAATTTACAATAAATAAACAAAATGTAAAATGTATTAAATGCACTCTTTTGTCCTTCCTTCCTGGCTCCAGAGGTCCATGTCCCCCCACTCCATCTCACCCCCTCCTTCCCCCGAGGTAAGACCAGCCAGTTCGTGCTGGAAGGGGTCATGGGAACATGTTTATATTACCACCCCTGTGATGTACAGGAGTAGACAACTCCTTCATGTATCTGAGAATTTTCATATCAAAATTTTGGGTTCACTGTACTTGGTATATAACCTGGTATTTACATCACGTGTAAGTTGGTTTGAATCTTATTGGAATGTCCTATGTGTTATTTTCTGTCAGAGTAGAGGGGTGAAGTTATGGTTTTACATTTCAAAATGTTTCATGAAATGTGACCCCGTATGGGACAAGCGGTTCTGAAAATGTGTGTGTGTGTGTGTGTGTGTGTGTGTGTGGTTTTATATGAGTTTTTTTTTTTTTTTTTCTTTTTCTGTAAGCGCATGAATATTCTCTTTCATTTTAACAAGAGTATAAGAATTTGTGTTTGTGATTTGATGTGATTTTATGTTACGAGTTTCTTTTTGGTCATTCCTGTTAATTTATGTTTGTTACTTTAAATGATGATTTAGAGATGTTTAAGATGTTTTCTGCAGGTACATTTGATGTATGAAAAACTAAAATATAGTGTAAATTATCAGATCTACTGGAAACTCACTTTATTTAGTGGCCTATTAGAGTGCTTTTACTGCAATAGGTCACATGGGTACTAAGTTTTACAGTCATGGAGGGGAGGTTTACGGTGCATTGTGGGAAGGAGGTCATATTGATCTACAGCACTCTTGAGGTTTGCTTGTCTGATTTCTTTATGGGTCAAAACTGGGTTCTCATTATTGACACAGACCCTGCCTAGATATGATGTCTGTCTTCTGCTGTAGTTTGCTTGGTACAGGGACATGAATCAATATTAATTATGATAAATTATTAATCATGACTTTGTCTTGGGATTGCCAGTCAACATGAGTGTTGGAGAACAACACAGTCCCAAAGCAGAGCACTATGCTGTTTACTGTGGAGTCTTATGCACGTAAGATGACTTTGGTGCAGGTCCCAATACTCAAGTCTTGCACTTTAACCGCTATTCCCCCTGCTGTCCTGGCAGATATTTGCAAGTAAGGAGCATAGGGAGCTTTCAGAGCAGGGTTCACCAGGTGGGTCACTCATGGGCTCTACGACCCAGATCCGTAAAGTGAGCACCGCCAAGAATCCTCTGCAGCATTTCCACCGGCCAGGTAAGATTTGGGCTGCTGGTACGGCCCTTGATGTCACCCTGGATGCCAGACTGACTTTTGACAACTAACCCACTATTCAGCATCCAGATATGTGATTTTTCCATCTGTGGACCGAGATTATTGATATGATTTATTGTTCATTTTCATTTACCGTATTTCGTCTACAACATTCAGTTCACAATAAATTGAGACTATATCTGAAGATTGTGCCAAGTGTCTGTGTGGGAGAGACTGTGAGATGCACTGAATTGTGGGAACAGTGTACCCACCTTCTCGGTTGCGTTCTGGCATTCTACAGTCTCACTTGCGTACTCAAGTGTTTGTGCTTTCATCCTTCCCTTCTCTAGTTATTTATTTAAATGTGACACATAGCTTTAGTTTTCTTGAAGCCACTTTTTTCAAAATACTTCTATATACACTAGTCTTCATTTTTTTTCCCTTAAAGAAAATTAAATTTCTGCATAGAGCTCATTGTTGTGCTATTCACCTAAAAAAAAAAACCTTAATAGAAAGCAACTATAAAATAGCAAATCTTTAATTTCCGAATTTATTTATAATTTAGAGTAGAAAAAAAGATGAACAAATTCGTTGTTCTTATCTTTATTGCAGATGTGGACTTTAAAACATTCTGATATAGTGAAGAAGCTTTTCCAATACAGGCCCATATTTGCTACTATGACCGAGTGCCTGGATATAATCAAATGGGGAAAAAATTCAAAAATAAACAGGATCAGATGGCAAAAAAAATAGTAAAACCACATTAAAAATGCAACTGTGAAAGGAAGAGTGTATAATGTTGTTGTTGTCGTTAGTCCTTCTATTTTAATGTGTTCTTCTGCTTTCTCCTTACCTTTTGGCACCTTATGGTGACTTTGGGCTGAATGTGGGATGGGCTTGGAACCAACTGGAACTTCCCCATAAGAAATAATGGAAAAAATTAATGTATCTGTTTTTTATATTCAATCAGTTTTCAGGAACAACTTGGGACTGGATAACAGGGGATAAGTGTAATTGTTATGTGTTAACTGCACTGAATTCATGGTTCTGTTCTGTTGCTCGTTCCTGCAGACAACGGCACCAATCCATACAGAAAGCCACCCATTTACAAACACGGTAACAAACCTCTTATTTCATTTTTATTTTTGCTGTTATTTCATGAATGTGTCATAAACAGGGCCTGTGTCTCAAACGGTACACCTTGCAGATGGCGCAGTATCCGTCTTGCATGGCAAACACATCGAGGACCTCATTATAGAGTCATCCAAGTTCCCCGCTGCCCAGCCACCAGATCCCAACCAGCCGTCTAAAATTGAGACCGAGTACTGGCCCTGCCCACCCTCGCTGGCCACCATGGGTATGAGCACCACTCCACCTCCTAGAAGTCTGGCTAGTGCAGTGTTCGCAGTACATGTTTTTGTTTGCAATTGATTAGTTGTTTATAGCTAACTGTTGATTTTAATTGGACTTTAATATTTGCTGACATTTAACAGTAATTGTGTTATTTCATTGCGAGTGTTATTTGGTTTTAAATTTGATGACAATATAGATGACAGATTTCACGCTTCAAATGTGTTGCATAATAGTTTTTTCCAGCATAGGATTTTCCATTACTTTTAATGAGTTTGAGGTCTCTCTGATGTGGCTCTTCTAGTGATTCCTTATAAGTTGTGTTTGGTTTTATCAGTAACAAAGCAAGTAGAAGTTCTGTCTCACAGCGCCTGGGTGGTGCAAGAGGATGTGGGTTCGATCCTCAGTCTGTGTGGAGTTTGTATGTTCTCCCCGTGTCTGTGTGGGTTTCCTCCTACAGTTCAAAGACGTGCTGTTCACGTTCACCCATAGTGTGTGAGTGACTGAAAGAGTGTGTTCCACTGATGTATGGATGAGTGACCCACTGTAAGTAGCGTACAGTACATTGTAAGTCACCGTAGTGAATAAAGTGTGTGGGCTTATGGCATTACATAGTATCCCTTGGAAGTCACTTTGGAGAAAATCGTCTGCTAAATAAATGTAATTTAAATCAATGTAAATCACTCTGGAGAAGAGTATCAGATAAAGAAATAGAAATTAATGTAAATGTTTAGCACTGAGGCAGGAGCAACTGGAGAAGAAGGCAATGTAGATGCACTCGGTTCCCGTATGCCCCCATTCCACTGTTGCCATAGAAACGGAGTGGAGGAGGAGAGTGCAGAAGAAGGATGAGGAGGCTGAGGAAGAGGAGGATAACGAAGACCTGCTGGAGAGGGCCCGCAAGCGCCAGGAGGAGGAGCTTAGCAAGGTCAGCAGAGGGCATCGCTCCACCAACGCTATTCAGCCACTCATGCTGGCCTGTATTCATATCTAACAGCCTGTGGGGGTGCCTTTCAGATACAGTCCAACCTTGGCAAGCTCATCTTAAAGGAGGAGAGGGAAAGAGCCGGACCTATCCGCAGAAAGACCCGCTCACTGCCCGACCGGACACCTGTACCCCTCGGTGTGTGTGTGTGTGAGACCTTTGTTGAGAAGATGAAATGTTCCTCCATGGCAGCACGATGTGAGGATATGCAGCCTGCGATGATGGGCCTCACTCCGAGGCCCTCTTGTGGTAGCAGTGAACACCCACATAGCTGTTGGTGCTATGTAAGAGTTCACTGCTACTCTTCATACTATGTGTTATTAACAATATTTATAAACTTTGTTGTGATAACCATTGTTTACACAACTGGTTAATTTTTACTGTATCAATTCAAGGTAAGTGTTTTGACCAAGGGCACTACTGCAGAAGTGGGATTTGAATCTACATTCTTTGACTAGAAGGCAGTGGCTCTAACCATTACTCCACCCACTGGCATATATATTGTAAAGGTATTTTAAACCAGGTACCAGCAAACTCCCTGAGCATCCAGGTTTTGATGGGATTACATGATTAGTTTCTATTAAATTCAAACTTTTACTTCTCCAAACCTGTAGGTGGATCAGGAGTCAATATTTTTTCTAACATTTTTGCCATAATTAATTTATTTTGGTTTGTACTGAAGCCAAGAATAAAGAAAGCTGGTTAGAGCCATTGTCTTGCCTTGCTGTAATTCCCTTGATCAAGGTACTGAACTGATAGTTAAAATTACCCAGCTGTTTAAATGGGTAAATTATATTAAGCAGCTTAGTGTAAAAACTTTACATGGTAAACACCACTGTTTACATCGTGTGACACCTTCAGTTAACAGCTCAGTTGGGCATAATTATCTAAACCCACAACTGGAGGGAAACCAGCAGTACAGGGGTTCAGCAGGAACAGGGTCCAAATCCACTGCTGTATGTAGTGACCCCTATGTAATTTAAACAGAGAAAAATTCTTGCTCTGTGCAACTTGAAGAGTCAGATATTTTCTATAATTATATTTCAGTTTGTTTCCACCAGGCCTTGATGTTTATATAATTCTTTTGTTACGTTGCGTCAGAGTGCGCCGTCACCATTTGTCATGGGAACAGTTGCTTAGCAACCTGGTCCATTTGCACCTTCTGCATGCAGCCAAGTACGTGGTGATGCTTCGTGAGTGCAGCCGTTCGAGTTGGAGCTCAGAGGCATCGGGCAAGATCTGAAAATAAAGCGGCCTCTCAGACAGCTCAGCCCAGACGGAATCCATAAATCCCATGTCACTTTGGACAGAGTCCCTTGCTGGCAGATAGCTTGATGGATGAGTTTCTGGGCTGAGGCGCAGCCAGCCCCTGCATTTGAGCCCTGCAACTCACAATAATTCAGATGAGCATAGCTTGTTTGCCTCCTGGAGACAGAATGACTTGCTGCCCCTGTTTGAACGTCACATCCGCAGTCATTAAGCTAATGACTTTAGAGGAATGTTTTTCGCTGACGTCTTTAAGAAAATGATGTGTACTGAAGTAGAGAGGGCCAAGTGGACAAATTAACAAGGAGAGTTCTTTTTGAAAGCCTGTAGATTCTCAGTTGTGGCAGAATAAACTCCTGACCCTAAAAGCTGCTGAATCTCTCCCAGCATTCCTAAAGGGTCTCAAGTACAAGTCGTTCAGTGCCATTTCTCTCCTGATCTCCTGACAGCTAAATAAATTACAACATAGCATCATCAATGATTATCTTGATCATCCTCCTGCATTCACTATAAATTTTCAAACATACAGACATTTTCCACTTAACATATATTTTTAATTACATTTTTACTTACCTGTTTTCTAAAATTACTGTCGGGGTGGGAGTACAGGCAGTCCCGGATTACAAACATCTGACTTACATGCAACCCGTAGTTATGAGTGTAAAGCCTATTATATTAAAAATCTGAGTTGCATACAATGGTTTGTAATAACAAAAGGGCACTGCTTTGCGACGCGCATCAAAACATTGTGCGTCTACAGCGATTTGTCAGCTTGTGGGCGCTTAAGCCCAAGGTAGGACAAAGAATTGGTTCTTTTCAGTCGGACCATGTTGCTGTTAACAGTATCTCGTGTGTGTTACTGTATTTGGCTTTATTTTTTTCTTGTTTCTACCCTCGTAACCATGGCACCAAAGCGTCAATGTGATGCTAGTGATGGTGATGCATCAAAGAAAAGGAAAACGATCACAACTGAAACTAAAGTGGAAATAATAAAGCAAAAGGTGGAACGCCAATGAACACTGAAAAAGTGAACATTAAAGTTTCTTTAATGTTGTGCATGCATGCACAGACACACACACACACACACACATACTCTCTCTCTCTCGCTTTTTCTCGCCCTCTCTCGGCACTCAGCTATAAAAGACACCTCTCAACCTCTTCCCAGCTGCGGAATCTCACTTAACATAATCGTCCCCTCTGCGTTCTCAAACCTACAGTATCTCGCTTTGCTCTTCCAAGCCCCATCCCTCATCGTGCCCCAGTTCCGTTCCACATCTCTTTGATAGCGACTGCCTGCCTTGTCCCCCAACCATGATTTTGGATGCTCGCCTCTGTTACTTCACTGATCGACTGACCATTTGCCCGTCCCTGCCGACGAGATCACGTTTAGTCCTTTGATTCTGAATAAATGTTCCTGCACTTGGGTCCAGCCTCCTCTGTATATATACACACACACACACACACACACACACACACACACTCTCTCTCTGAACCGCTTGTCCCATGTGGGGTCGCAGGGAACCGGAGCCTACCCGGCAACACCCTCTGTATATACTAAGACAAAAATTTCACAAACTGACGTTAGATACCCACCATACCTAACTGTTCCGAGTTGCGTCAATATACAAATTAAAGACAGACTGAGGAACAGAGCTCGTTCGTAATCCGGGGACTGCTTGTAAATGCAACTGCCAAACTGAATGGCTTTGACCTGCAATTCTGCATACAGCGTATAGATGGCAGTAAAGAGCCCCCAAGCAGAACAGGAGTGTGGAACCACCTTAATTGAAATTTCTCCCAGTGTTCACACCGCCTGCCTAGCATTCCTCAGTGCTGGGGTTCAATAACAAAATGAGGAATGGTACACATGTTATCCAATGAATCAGTCACCAGTAATAATGTTAAAAGAGTAGTCTTACAACATAATTTTTATTTATTATTGCTATGTCCAGGACCTATCCAGTGAAAAAGTGGAGGGCCATCTGTACAATAAAGCATTTATTGTTTGTGACATAGGTATTGAATTTAACAACAGTTACAAACAGACTTTGTATCAGATATGTAAATGTAAATGTTGTGACACAAAAGGTCAACAGTCACAGCTGACCGAATTCCTGTGATTTCACTGTGCGACTAGAAGACAGGTAAATGCAGTAATTACCTTGACCCAAAGGCCAGTTTTTATGCACTTATTGAAAACATGATACATATTATAAAATGTCCATGTTCCTCTTATCCCCCCTCCCCCAGGTCCATCCTCCAATGCCTTCAAGTCCACCTCCTTGCCTGCCTGCAGCAGAGGCGGCCTTACCCGGGTGGGTGAACCACGTTCAGCCTGGCCTAATTACCTGGCTTTATTACCTGGGTGTATTTAGGGTGCTCAATTTGAGTTGCCCCAGCTTTTCTGGAAAATTCCACAATATTACCCCGAGGTATAAATCATTGTAAATAACATTGTCAGTTACTCTGGAAAAAATCATCAGATAAATGAATTTACTTATAACTAACTGGCACGTGACTACCTGCCAGTATAGGTATACCAGCCCCATCAGGAAGGCTGATTAATGCAGAATGTTTATGAAATATTGACCAGTGTTCATCACCCTTAGATTTATATGTTTTATTGAGGGTGATTGTTTTCACGTGTATCTTCCAATTTTACTGTTTGAAAACCCTCAAAGTGTGAAACTTCTTCAGATTACGACGATCTGCTGGGCACTGACCGTAAATACGTAATATAAATTGAAACCACAGTCCATGTGGTGTAAAACAGACGCATCTTTCCAGCCTGAGGCCAGAAGGACATTTTTATGGACATTAAAAAGACTAGATGGATTGTCAATGGGAGTTTGTTGGACATTATATGGATGTTAGACAAATGTCAGATGAATGTCAGACGGAAGTTAGATGAACGTTAGATGGACACTGGATTGATGCTAGATGAACATCAGATGGACATTAGACACATGCTAGATGGACGTCAGAAGGATATTGGATAGATGCTAGGTGGACATTAGATAGACATCACATGGGCCTTAGACACACGCTGGATGGTTGTTTGATGGACGGAGACTCTGATGCCCTGCTATCATCTCCTTCTTGTTTTCCAGCTTCAGTCTGCCGACTTTGCTTCCTCTGACAGCGACAAGGGAAGGCCAGGTAGACACTTGATAATATTGCCGTATATATGCGCTATACTTACTGTATATATGCCGGCATTGCCAAGTATGGCAATTGTATCTGTATTGTTGCACCACAATTCTGTTACTGAAAATAAAAAAGGAAATGAAAATGTCGCCATGGTGAATAAGGTGTGTGGGCTGGTAACACTACATAGAGTTCATTGGAAGTTGCTTTGGAGAAAAGCATCTGCTAAATGAGTAACTATAAATGTGTATTGTCTTTTACTTTTTTGTTTTGTTTACACCACTGTGTTTTTAACTGAGGCTAAATGAAGAAACTTGTGCCATGTGAGGTATTGACATTTAATCTACTTGTCTTTGTCCTTTTCTTCTTGTCCCACAGGTGTGCAGGTAAGGGTGTCAGAGCACACACACAAGCATTAGTAGTCTTGAAGTGTGTGTCCTCTCACTGGGACATCTTGTTTTTGAAGTCTGGCCAGGTTGTCACCTGCTTGAGAAATTCTCTAATACTTGATGTATAACAACAACAACAATAATAATACATACATACATACACACTGTCTGAACTGCTCATCCCATACGGGGTCGTGGGGAGCCGGAGCCTAAACCGGCAACACAGGGCGTAAGGCTGGAGGGGGAGGGGACACGCCCAGGATGGGACGTCAGTCCGTCGCAAGGCACCCCAAGCAGGACTCAAACCCCAGACCCACCGGAGAGCAGGACCTGGTCCAACCCACTGCGCCACCGCACCCTCCTAATAATAATAATAATAATAATAATAATAATAATAATACAGATTTCCAGAGATAGTATGTAGTGACTGTTTTGGTTTCTGCTCTTGGCCCATGCAGAATGGAGAATCTCAGCGGGGTAGGATGGACCGGGGCAACTCGCTGCCCAGCATGCTGGAGCAGAAGGTAGGCATGAACTTATGATTCATAATTCACAGCCAGCATACATTACAGCAGTTAAGGCACCAGACTTGGAGACCAGAAGAAGTAGATGCAAACCCAGCATAACTGCTGTTGTGAATGTAGACAGCAGGGTGCCTGGGAGGCAGGTGGTGGTGTGGTGGTTAGAGCTGATACCTTTCACTCAAAGGACCTGGGTTTCACTCCCACCTTATGCTGTTGTACCCTTGATCAAGGTATTTACCCTGAATTGATACAGTAAAAATGACCCAACTGTGTAATGGGTAATCACCATAAATAGGTTCACACAGTGGACACTTTGGAGAAAAGTGTAAAGAAATAAATAATAGAGGTTATCCCCTTCTGACTGCACTCATTAGTCTGTTCATGTTGTATCATATACCTGATTTTATGAAATTGTTTTTACATGACAGCAATCTTGTTATACCTGAAGTGTTTTAACAAAACACAGCATCAAAGAACACAATATGACAATAAAGCAATTATACTGTGATTGAACAATATTTTCAGTTTGTTATCCATGTTGCTAATTCTTTTTTTTTTTTCATTTTTTTGGAAAACCCTCGAAATATAATTTAAAAAATAATACTGTGGTGCACTAGAATGTTTGGTGCAGTCCAGCCAGTAAACTGTAATAATAATATAAAATACTTTTACCAGACCTGCTCAGGCAAATATGCAGCGTCCCAGATTTAAACTCACACTTTCATGAGCTCTTTAGGTTAAATATGCTGTATTAATGTGAGTTACGCAGTGGTTCTCGCTTGTCCCTGTGAACACCTGCTCTCCACAGATCTACCCCTATGAAATGCTCATTGTGAACCCAAGGGGGCGCAGCAAGCTTCCACCAGGGGTTGACAGGACCAGGCTGGAGGTGAAGCTTTTGGAAACTCCTGCTGTCCTTCTGAAATGTCCACATTTATCTCCATGGGACCCAACAAAAATGTTCTCTAAATATATTTCTAGTATTTCTATGAATCTGTTCAAGCCCCTTTCCCAAGTGTGTGGTAACATTCACAAGCACAGAATGTCCACTGTAAATGACATCGTAGTTCAGCATTTTAACATATACAGCTTGGAAGTTACACTAAAAATATGTATGCCCTCAAGAACATACAAAAATGACTGCTTGGCTGTCAGGAGGATACAAATGTGCAGATAAATATATGTGTGTTTGTGCCTTTAATAACTCTATAATATGTGAAATATGAATCAACACAAGTATTTCTTCAATGGCTTGTTGAAAGTTGAAACTGAGACTGTGTCTCGCAGCCTAACGTCAGACGCGCAGCTGTGCACCACCTGACCTAAGCCCCACCCCTTTTCTCCCACCACCGCAGAGACATCTGGCACCGGAGGAGTTTCAGCACCTGTTCGGTATGACCATCGAGGAGTTTGACCGGCTGTCGCTGTGGAAGCGGAACGACCTGAAGAAACGCATCTCTCTTTTCTAACAGGCACCGACAGACCATGCCCTCATCTTAAAGGGCCAGACGTAGTTTGCATATATCTGACATGAAATCAGGGAAAGGATGAGAAATCAACACCAAACTATTAGACATAACAATACAAATGTGGTTCCATAATCGTACTGATAATTTATATGTAAAGCAGCTATATTGGGTCTCACACCTAGGGGACGCCATGTCCGTGCCAGGGCCTCATCCTCATGGGTGGCCACTAACCACAGGCCTCGGGATGGAGGTCGTCTCCACATATTACGCTTAGCGACTGTATGAAAGCGTGTCCGGCTCACATGTATAAAGCAGAAGCAGTGATGTTCCTTCCGTGTTGCTCACATCGGGGGCCAGAACAGCCACTCGGTGAGAAATATATACACACACATATTTTCTCTTTGTTCTCTCTGTTCCCAATGTTATTTCCAAACAGCCACATAATAAATGTTCCTTTTCGTGGAGAAATGGCTGTTGCTGTTTCTTTAAAATGACACTTAAATTATTAAACTTTTTTGACCTGAACTGACAGCCCTCTTTTTTGACTTTTTGTCCTTTGACTTATTTTTAACAGCATTAAACGTGACAGAAAGTACAACGTTTTTGTTTGAAAGGGTGAAAAATACATTTTCAGTGCTATAACAGTTATAGGTACCTTTCTGAATTAAAACAGCAGGGGCATAGTGGTTATGGCCAGTAGTTATGCTGTACCATGAATTAATGCAGTAAAAATTACCCAACAGTATAAATGGTAAATAAAGCACTGAGTAACCTAGTGTACAAAAGTAACACCAAGTCTCAAAATAAATAAAGTTAACAAAAGAAAAGTTTATTTTGTTGAGCGTGTAACATTTGTTATGGTCTGTTTCACTAAGCATCTATAATTTATTTATTATTAGTGGTATTATTTATTCATTCAGAAAATGTGTGATATTTGTCACAGATTCTGACACTCAAGACAGACACCAATTGTGACAATGACAGGCATATTAAGATTTTCCAGAGATGAATTGTCCATTTTACTCCGCCCACTTTCCTGCCTTTACATTCATCACACTTTTCTTCAGCAACTTACACTATTAAGCCACTTACAGTAATTTACCAGTTTTCAGCTGGGTGATGTTTACTGTACTTTCATCAGAGGGACTACTGCAGGAATGTCTATTCAAACCCAGGTACCTCGACTGCAAGGCTCCAACCAGTACACCCCCTGCTGACCCTCATAAATAAGAAATGGAAGCACAGTGCAGCTGGGTGGGGATGTGATTTCTTCCAAAGTGGAAAAAGAAACTTTACAGACTCAGGCTAGAAGGAATTCCAAGTTCGCTGGAAAGGAGGGGAGGGTTTGGAGGGGGGGTCAGGCCCCTCATTTATCCAGCTGGCCGTACCAGCTGTGCAATGCAGCTGTACATTAGATCTGTGTGTTTCATGTGTGTACATGACACACTGTGGAAGTGGTGCCGAGGGTGAGATGTCAGTGGGAACGGACAAGCGCTTGCACGCAGGTAGGGCATGCACTTCTGGCACATGGAACACATTAATAGAGAGAGCGTGTGCATGTGCATTACCTTAGGAGAAAGAGACATAGCTGCAGATGTGTAACTCTTGGATCTGATGCTGATTACAGCTTGGATGGTCCTTTTCCTCTTTGGCCCAGAGAACGAACGAACACACACACACACACACACACACACACACACACACACACACACACACACACACACACACACACTGTCTGAACCGCTTGTCCCACATGGGGTCGCGGGGAGCCGGAGCCTAACCCAGCAACTGAGAGCGTAAGGCTGGAGGGGGAGGGGACACACCCAGGACGGGACGCCAGTCCGTCGCAAGGCACCCCAGGCAGGACTTGAACCCCAGACCCACCGGAGAGCAGGACCCAGTCCAACCCACTGTACCACCACGTCCCCCCTGGAGAACACAATACCTGTTTTTTTCCTAAAACTATTTGAAATGTTGACTCATTGGACCACAAAACATCATTCCACTGCTATTGTTAATCTCAGAGGAGACCTAGCCCAGAAACGTCAACGGCACTTTTGGCCCATGTGGATGTATGGCTCCTGCTTTGCATAGTAAAACCTTAACTTGCATCTGTGGATGCAGCGGGCAAATGGTAGTGACTGACAAAAGTTTACTGCAGTATTACCCAGCCTGTGTCATGATATCCATTATAGACTCATGACACTTTTTAAAAGAGTGTCGTCTGAGCAATCGAAGTCATGTGCATTCGGAAGTGATTTTTGGCCTTGTCCTTTACACACCAAGATTTGACCAGATTCCTTTAATCTTTTCATTATATTGTGCACTGTAGAGGGTGAAATACCCAAAATCCTACCGATTTGTCTTTGGGGAAAGTTGTTCTCAAAGTATTGGATTATTTGCTGATGCATCTGTTGATAAATTGGTGAGCTTTGGCCCATCCTTGCTCTTGAAGGACTAGACCTTTTTTGGAGGCTCCTTATATACTGTAACATGATTGCCTCATCTGTTTAACATCACCTGTGTCACATCACCTTACTATTTCAACTTGTCACGTTGTTATTAGTTCTAAACTGTCCACCCGAACACAGGAGATGGACTCGGCGGACTCAGGTGCAGGTGCACTTTTATTTATAAGGAACAGGCAAAAGATTGGTCAGAGCAGACAGGGGTCTGGTGATTAGTGTTCGTCAACAAATGAGGCGAATTCAAGAGAGTAAAGCCAGGGATGGTGCGGAGGTCAGGGAGCCAGGGAGTCGTTACTGGAGGGGGATGGGAATAGGAAGGGGGATTACGAGGAGGCAAGCGAGAAAGGAAGCACAGGGTGCAAAGCTCTTGTTGCAGTTACTCAAAGTGAGGTTCAGCGTTCGGCTTTGGTCGAGTTGTCCCATATATACTCGCGTTCCTTAATTGGCTGCAGGTGCAGAGCTAGGTCACACAGCTGCAGGCATGACACTGAATTACCCCGTCATAACTTTTTTTGGAACGTGTTGCAGACATCATGGGTCATAGTAAACATACAGTGTATCTTCAAAAAACAATGCAGCTGATTAGGTAAAACATGAAAATACCTTGTATTTATACTGTTTTTGTTTGAATACAAGTCTCAGTAAATTTACAAATCTCTCCTTTTTGTTTTTATTAGCATTTTCCATACTGTCCCAACTTTTTTGCAGTTGGGGTTGTAATAAACAAAAGCACATCCTCAACAGAGAAAGAACTTTAGACACAAACATAGGATTATTGATGCACAGCTTGTTTATTTGGTAGCACCATGTTGCTAGAAATGTGTGGCACATTATGTAGCACAAAGTACAGCAATGAAGGCCCTGTACAATTGCACAGCTGAAGACCTGTATAATGGATGGTGGAAAATTAAGCTTGCTAAACTTAACCAGCTGGTGTCTTCAGTGCCAGAACATTTAATAAGTGTTATTAAAAGACATGGTGATGTTACACAGTGGTAAAGACTCGACTGTCCCAGCTTTTTTGGAATGTGTTGCAGACATAATTTTCATAATAAACATATATCTTCAAAAACAATGCAGCTGATTAAGTGAAACGAGAAAATACCCTGTCTTTATACTGTTTTTGTTTGAATACAAGTCACAGTAAATTTACAGATGACTCCTTTTTGTTTTTATCAGCATTTTCCATACTGTCCCAACTTGTTTGGAACTGGGTTTGAATTAGTCATATATGGCTTTAGAGAAAAACGCTTGGAAAACCCAAGAAGACACAAAGTGTTCAATGCTCTTCAGTCTTCAAGAGATCTTTGTGAAACTTCCAAATGTGTGAAAAATGCCACCAGCTGAATCAGAGGTGGTCTTTTCATAAAAGGTCCCAACCTTGCTCCACATACTCACTAAGTGGATGACTGCTTCTCCCATAAATCACTGGGGAACTGGAAGTCACACGATTTCCGAGCACAAGCTGGGATAGTGTGGGACTCCAGCTGGGCTTCCTCTGCCTTCAGGCATCTTACAATGTGAGGTTTGTACACTAAGCTACTTACATTGTTTTACCATATACTTTACAGTAGGGTAATTTTTACTTTACCAGTTCAGAGTAAGTACCTTGATCAAAGGTAACAGGAACTGAGATATGAACCCGAACCTTCAACCATTATACTAAATGTGGTCTTGACCCTTTTTCCCAACATCACCTTAGGTCATCATGCCTTGGTTGTCAGCTGAGCTTGTGTTTCAATAATGAGTTGTTGGGTTATCTAGTCTTCAGCACATGGTTCATGGGCTCTTACTGAAACCCCAGCAAAATATAAACTGAAACCTCAAACAAATATTAAAAATAAATATAAATAAATATGTAACCCTGTTCATATCTGCCACGCCTCAGGAACAAGCGGAGCGGCAACACCTGTGACTAATTGATGACACCCAGGATAAAAGAAGCTCCATGTCAGCAAGATAACGTGGATTCTTGCAAACGCCCTCGTGGTTTTGCGGCTCTTGTTTTGTGCCTACGACCTCTGTTCCCGATTCTTGACCATCGCCAGTTTCCTGACCACCGAGTTTGCCTTGCCCTTGTTGTGACGTTTGCACCTTGAAGATCTTTTGCCTGTCTTTGACCTTGATCCGGTCCTGCCCTTTGAACCTGGAGAAGCAAATAAAACCAACCCACACTTGGGTTCACAACCTACCTGCCTGCCTTCAGTCTGTATGTCGCCATGACAGTATCTCTGTAGGGGGCCTCCTTCATACTGTGGTGCAGTTCAGTCCCCAGGTTGAAGAGCCCTTCTTTTCTTCTTGCATTGCAGAATGCCTGTGCCCATCACCTGTGTTCCCATTTAGATTTATCATATCTTGTATGTTATTGTGGTGTCCGAAAAGGAAGGTACACCGTTCTTTGGAGGTTTCCCTGAAACAAAGCACTAGAACACTTGAAGTGTGCAAACAAAGAGTTTATTAAGAACAGTAGCTCGCGTCACAAACTCACTTCACACCACGGAACCTCATCTGCATTCGCGCGGAAAAGCCACCGTTATATATAGTGCCCCCAATAACGGTTCCCGCTTCTTTTAGGAACTAACCAATAACAATTATCCTTTGTCAACTTACACCCTACAGCCCGGCAGGAACCTTTCTTTTACAAAACTCTCAAGGATTAGTTCTTGGTGTAAAACACCACAGTTATGTGTTATATGTTGTATGTTATGTGCAGTATTTATTGCTTTTGTACAGTAGTTCTATTGTTTTTGTTCATAGTCTGTGGAAAAGCATTCAAGAAAAATTTCATGATACATGTACACAGTACTTGTACCTATGACAGCAAACTTGAAACTTAAGAAACTTAACTTGACTTATATCACATACAAGCACAACTGGGAGTTACTATTTGTAACTCATTTTGTTTGTAACTTCAAAGTCACATGTAGCCCATGCATTGGAAGTTTAATAACACAGAACATCATTGTCAGTTTATTTGCTGATCGCACACACACACAGAGTCTGAAACCGTTTGTCCCAAGCGGGGTCGTGGTGAGCTGGAGCCTCACCTGGAAGTACACTAACACCAACAATTTATGACAATAAAGGTTTGAAAATCATATTATATGATTAACACCTAAACATGACACATTATGAACACTAGTTCAAGATTTTTAATGGTGTATTTGTTTGTCAAGAACAAATATTAAATCATTCCCTCACTTTTTTACCCATCAGTAACATCACCTGTTTTTGGTTTTTACACAAACGTAATTTGTGCCCACAGATATCCTTGTAAGGTCAATTATTTTCAAAACACTCTTCAGTATAGGCAGTCCCCAGATTACAAACAAGTTCCATTCCTAAGTCTGTCTTTAAGTAGAATAAGGTACGTAAGTCAGAACAGTTAGGTATGGTGAGCATCTAACGTCAGTTAGTGAAATGTTTGTCTTAGTATTTAGTATATTGTATGCCTTTCTATGGGGGATGTGGTGGCACAGTGGGTTTGGTTGGTGCCTTGCTGTGTGGCAGGTCTAGGGTTCAAGTCCTGCTTGGGGGTGCATGGCCCTGTGTTTGCCTCCCCTGCCCTGCAGAGAAAGGACCTAACAACCCCCCTCTGTTTCATCCCTTGAAAACCACATGAGTGGTTGCTATGGGTTGGCTTTGACTTGGCACTTACCATACCTTTCTATGCATAAAAAATATTAAAGAAACACTTCCAGATACACTAAAACATCTTTAACATAATAATACAGTAGTGGTAGTAATAATAATTTATTATTTTAAAATGTTGCTCTCGCAGGCCTGTGGTAGGGGCTTGTAATCCATAATGATCTAGATTCCCTATTACAAACGCCGTGTGTCTCTGTTATCATTTATCATATGTTGTATGGTACATTGGGGGTGCAGTGGGTTGAACCACAGTCCTGCTCTTCGGTGGGTCTGGGGTTTGAGTCCTGCTTGGGGTGCCTTACGACAGACTGGTGTCCCCTCCCCCTCTGGCCTTATACCCTGTGTTGCCGGGTAGGCTCTGGTTCCTTGTGACCCTGTATGGGACAAGTGGTTCTGAAAGTGTGTGTGTGTGTGTGTGTGTGTGTGTGTGTGTGTGTGTGTGTGTGTGTGTGTGTGTGTGTACATTTGAGAGTATCAGTGCTTAGCTTCCTGATGCCATGGGATAGGTTGGACCTGGCTGTTCTTAGAGCTGCTTGGTCCCCTGATCTGAAAGCAGCATCCTGGGTTCTCAGCAGTGTACAGACCTCCCAAGTCAGCCATGGTCAGTACTTAATAATCATAAACTCCATCAGGGATGAACTGTGCTTATGAACAACAACAGCATCTTGACACCAAG
Organism: Scleropages formosus; assembly: GCF_900964775.1. NCBI lineage: Eukaryota > Metazoa > Chordata > Actinopteri > Osteoglossiformes > Osteoglossidae > Scleropages > Scleropages formosus. Next base: position 5,518,539 of record NC_041811.1, read on the forward strand.
TTTTGCTGATATAAACACACAGGCCACCACCGCGAGTCTAACTGGACAGCACTATATTTCTGTCTCCTCTGTAGGTGGTTAGCTAGTCTGGGATGGTTTCATTTAGTTATTCCGTGTTGGAGGAGTTTGAGTGCCTGAATAACTTCAGGAGCTATGTTGCCTGGGGCTATATGCCCCTGGTAGGGTCTCCCATGGCAAACAGGTCCTGGATGACAGACGAGACAAAATGCGGTTCAAAAGCCCCTTGATGACAATTAAATCGAGGCTTTCGTTTACCCCGCCCGGGATGGAGCCACCGCGCCCTCATCCTGGAGTCAGGCTTGGGGGGCAGCTCACATGCGAGCGCCTGGTGGCCAGGTCTATGCCCACGGGGCCTGGCCAGGCTCGGCCCGAAGCCATGACGTGGAGCCGTTCTTCGGTGGGCTCACCACCTGCCGGAGAGAACGTAAGGGGCTGGTGCGTTGTGATTTGAGCGGTGGTCGGGGCCGAGTGCCCGGCCGACCCAAACCTCAGGCGCCAACTCTGGTTTTTGGGACTTGGAATGTCACCTCACTGGCCGGGAAGGAGTCCGAGCTGGTGCGGGAGGTTGAAAGATACCGTCTAGATATAGTCGGGCTCACTTCCACTCACAGCTTGGGTTCTGGAACCACTTTTCTCGACCAAGGGGTGGACTCTCCACTATTCTGGCACTGCCCAGGGTGAGAGACGGTGGGCCGGTGTGTGCTTGTTAATAGCCCCCCAATTCAGCCTCCATGTGTTGGAGTCTACCCGGTGAATGAGAGGGTCGTCTCCCTGCGCCTTCGGGTCAGGGAACGGTCTCTCACTGTCGTTTGTGCTTATGCGCCTAGCGACAGTGTAGAGTACCTGGCCTTTTTGGAGTTCCTGGGGGGCGTGCTGGAAAGCGTTCCCACTGGGGACTCTGTCGTTCTACTGGGGGACTTTAACACCCACGTGGGCAGCGACAGTGACACCTGGAGGGGCGTGATTGGGAGGAACGGCCTCCCTGATCTGAACCCGAGCGGTGAGTTGTTATTGGATTTCTGTGCTAGTCATGGTTTGTCCATAACAAACACCATGTTCATGCATAAGGGTGTCCATCAGTGCACTTGGCACCAGGACACCCTAGGTCGGAGGTCGATGATCGACTTTGTAGTCGTTTCTTCTGATCTTCGGCCATATGTCTTGGACACTCGGGTGAAGAGAGGGGCTGAGCTGTCAACTGATCACCACCTGGTGGTGAGTTGGATTCGATGGCAGGGGGAAAAGCTGAACAGACCTGGCAGGACCAAACGCATAGTGAGGGTCTGTTGGGAACGTTTGGCAGAGGCCCCTGTCAGAGAGGTCTTCAACTCCCACCTCCGACAGAGCTTCAACCAGGTCCCGAGGGAGGTGGGGGACATTGAGTCCAAATGGACTATGTTCCAAACCTCCATTGTCGGGGCGGCGGTTCGGAGCTGCGGCCATAAAGTCTCCAGCGCCTGTCGCGGAGGCAATCCCCGAACACGGTGGTGGACACTGGAGGTAAGGAATGCCGTCAAGCTGAAGAAGGAGTTCTATCGGGCCTGGCTGGCTCATGGGACTCCTGAAGCAGCTGACGGGTACTGGCGGGCCAGACGGAACGCGGCTCTGGCAGTCGCCGCGGCAAAAACTCGGGCCTGGGAGGAGTTTGGTGAGGCCATGGAGGAAGACTTTCAGTCGGCCTCAAAGAGATTCTGGCAAACCGTCCGGTGACTCAGAAGGGGGAAGCAGTGTTCTGCCAACACTGTTTACAGTGAAAGTGGTGTGCTGCTGACCTCAGCTGAGGATGTCCTCGGGCGGTGGAAGGAGTACTTTGAGGATCTCCTCAATCCCTCCGACACGCCTTCCGTAGAGGAAGCTGAGGCTGGGGACTCGGAGGGGGACTCGTCCATTACCCTGGCTGAAGTTGCTGAGGTAGTCAAAAAACTCCTCGGCGGCAAGGCTCCGGGGGTGGATGAGATCCGCCCCGAGTTTCTCAAGTCTCTGGATGTTGTGGGGCTGTCTTGGCTGACACGCCTCTGCAGCATTGCGTGGAGCTCAGGAACGGTACCTCTGGACCGGCAGACCGGGGTGATGATCCCTCTTTTTACGAAGGGGGACCGGAGATTGTGTTCCGACTATAGGGGGATCACACTCCTTAGCCTCCCTGGGAAAGTCTATGCCGGGGTACTGGAGAGGAGAATCCGACTGATAGTCGAACCTCGGATCCAGGAGGAGCAATGCGGTTTTCGCCCTAGCCGTGGAACACTGGACCAGCTCTATACCCTCACTAGGGTGTTGGAGGGTTCATGGGAGTTTGCCCAACCAATCCATATGTGTTTTGTGGACCTGGAGAAGGCACTCGACCGTGTCCCTCGTGGCATCCTGTGGGAGGTACTTCGGGATTATGGGGTTCGGGGCTCGCTGCTACGTGCTGTTCGTTCCCTGTATGACCGGAGCAGGAGCTTGGTTCGCATTGTCGGCAGTAAGTCAGACCTGTTCCCGGTGCATGTTGGACTCCGCCAGGGCTGCCCTTTGTCACCGATTCTGTTCATTATCTTCATGGACAGAATTTCTAGGCGCAGCCAGGGAACGGAGGGTGTCTGTTTTGGTGGCTTCAGGATCTCGTCTCTGCATTTTGCGGACGATGTGGTCCTGTTAGCTTCATTGAATCAAGACTTGCAGCGTGCACTGGAGAGGTTTGCAGCCGAGTGTGAAGCGGCGGGGATGAGAATCAGCACCTCCAAATCCGAGACCATGGTCCTCAGCCGGACAAAGGTGGATTGCCCCCTCTGGGTTAGGGGGGAGTTGCTCCCTCAAGTGGAGGAGTTTAAGTATCTCGGGGTCTTGTTCACGAGTGAGGGAAAAATGGAGCGGCAGGTTGACAGACGGATCGGTGCGGCATCCGCAGTAATGCGGCCATTGTACCGGTCTGTTGTGGTGAAGAAGGAGCTGAGTCGTAAGGCGAAGCTCTCAATTTACCGGTCGATCTACGTTCCTACCCTCACCTATGGTCATGAACTCTGGATCATGACCGAAAGAATGAGATCGCGAATACAAGCGGCAGAAATGAGTTTCCTCCGCAGAGTGGCTGGGCGCACCCTTAGGGATAGGGTGAGGAGCTCAGTCACCCGGGAGGAGCTCGGAGTAGAGCCGCTGCTCCTCCGCATCGAGAGGAGCCAGTTGAGGTGGCTCGGGCATCTGTTCCAGATGCCTCCTGGATGCCTCCCTGGTGAGGTGTTCCGGGCATGTCCCACTGGGAGGAGACCTCGGGGCAGACCCAGGACACGTTGGAGAGACTACGTCTCCCGGCTGGCCTGGGAACGCCTTGGGGTTTCCCCAGAGGAACTGGAGGAGGTGTGCGGGGAGAGGGAAGTCTGGAGGACTCTGCTTGGACTGCTGCCCCTGTGACCTGGCCCCGGATAAGCGGAGGAAGATGGATGGATGGATGGATAGTGAGCAGGACAGTCAGGATAGTCAGTCTGTTTGGGCTAGCCTTTAGCCTACTCTGTATACCTTTACGCTTGCCTCCCTTACATCCTTTCTCACAGCGCTTACGGCATTTCCTCTTGGGTGTTCTGGCAGTAGGCAAGGTTGCTGTTTTGGTCCTTAGTCCGCTTGGTGCGCATAGCAGTCCAAAGCTCCGTAGCTCCTCAATTTGGATGCTCATGAGATTTACACTGCTCGTTCTGCTGATGTCTAGCAGTAGCTGAGGACTGTGCATACATTTAGATGTAGTTTCTGAGGTTAATAAAAAACATCTGCAAAAACAAACAGAAAAAAACACCATTGTTGCAGGACCAGAACAGGCCGCTGTGTTTGTGCACGCAGTCATCTTGGAAGGTATAGGACTCTCTCACCCAGTGTCTCCGATAGAGCTTCCACCCCTTTCTCGCTTTCCTAGTGCTACCAGTGTCCTCGGGACCCTCGCCCAGTGCTGGAGCTGAGCCTGGTGGGCTGCCAGGTGTTATGCAGATCCAAACCCAGCCAGAAGGTTCCATTCCAGCTGAAGGTTGTGGGTGCGTCATGAACCCTGGTGCTGGGCTTCCAGAGCTGGCTGCAGACCCAGAAGTGGAGCAAGGTTTGGAGGTGTTTACCATAACATAGCGCAACACCCAGCCTTGCCCAAGAATGTAGCTCCCCAAGATGTAGAATGGACCACACAAGTGGGTGGACACAGAGCTATATGAACGCAGTTAAACAGGGCTGTGAAAAACATGCATATTAATTACAGAATTTAAATCAGCACCAGTTTTACATGCTACAGCTTAGTGTATTAAAATGTGTGAAATTTTTGAACCCCACACACATATTTCAATGATGTGTGCCACGCCCACACCTCCGGGCCAACACGGAATACCTGGGACGTAACGCAGACTGCAGCATAAAAGGCTGCGTCAGACAACCAGCTGATGCGGAACCTTGATCTGCCTCCTCGTTAGCGACCTTCTCCAGCCATTTCCTGTTCCCGAACGCCTTTCCCGAACCCGTCCCTGGTTCCCCCGATCTACTGCCTCCTTCAGATCATTGACCTCTTGCCTGTACACTGACCTTGCCTTTTAGATCCTCCCTGTTACGACGTTCGCACCTCGAAGACCCTTTGCCTCTGACCTCCTCTCTTGGATTTCCCCGAAGACACCACGATTACCGCTCTGCACTTGGGTCCGCTGCTTCCCTCAGACACAACCATGACAATGTGGCCTAGCACTTATATTGTTTGCTTAAATAGAAAAGTGTAATCCCTCCTTTTCTGGAGTGGTTAAGGTCCTGGACACATCCCCAAGCAAAAGCTTAATGTATTGAATGATATTGTGGCACGCAGCACCGTGGGTTTGGAGGGGGCGAAGAAGGACGCAGAGACAGCGTTCATAACAAACGGTTTATTTGATCACCAACACAAGGGAAATAATGCTCTCGGTCCAAGGACCCCTTTTTCTCCAGGACCTGCACTTACAGCCAGCCTGCCTTAGCACCTCTAAGCTCTCCCACATGCTACGAGACACGGTCACCCTACCATTTTCCCCTAAAGTGCCCCCAGTGGTTACACACATTTAACATTATTTCCCATAATGCAACTATCTACATTTAAACAGTAACGCGGGTCGTTACAATATTAATAAATATTTATTCATGTATTGATTAATGAAACCTGAACTGATCTATTTGTTAATTAATTACTGCTAATGCCACCCTTGTGTGTTTAAATTTTAGCACCTCCTACTGTGAGTATTTAAATAAGAATGGAAAACCTTTGACTGTGTATAGTTAATGAGACTATGTAAATTAGGAGCTGTAGCGGTGCAGCTCCTCCACCTGTGGGTAGTTAAATTAGGAGGTCTGATCAGGTCCACCTCTCTGTTGTCTCAGGTGATCGAGGAGGTGAGCAGCTCTGACCACAGTGAGAGGACTTCTCTGTGCTCCTGGTCTTTGTTAGACTCCAACTGGCTGGACTTTCCCAGGGTAGGGACATCCATTCCTTAGTGCTGCGGACTTTGAACTCAATACCATCCTGGAAATAAGGTGAAAGCTGTGACGTGCATGTCTGTAATGTGTTGTTGCTGGACAATGTCTGTATGTCCTTACGTAGTCCAGCACAGGGAGTCTCACAGAATGGGCTCAAAGTTCTTTATCCAACTACATGGAAGATACATATTTAACTCCACATAAGGGGGAGTCTCTGGTCCTGAGTATGTGTGTCTACTGTGGTCCTGCCCAGGCTTTCTGAATGTGCTCATGCACTGTCAATGGCAGAACCTGTGGTGCCAGCTGGAGGGTGCAGTGCTCCATATATTTCAGGACCAGGGCAGCAAGATGGGGCCCCCGTACTGCCTACCGCTGTGAGGTTGCCAGGTTCGGGTTGACCGAGACGGGAGTGCAGTGCGCCGAAGCACTGTGACCCAGAGTGGGGACCAGGTGGCCATTTTGGAGGTATAGAGCTGTGCTCTTTTGTAATACTTACAGTCACCCTCCACATGAGAAAGATATTTCATGAGACAAACAAGCAAGAGAAAGTCTGCAGGTATCGTTCCCTTCTGATGGTGTGACGTCCTCCATGTGAGTCTCCTGTAGGCCAGCACTGAAAAGCAGGGACAGTGCTGGCTCCGCCTCCTGCAGGAAAGGTACGGATCTCTGTACACTGTGCTAACGTGACACGACCCATCGCCAAAGCAAAGTTCAATTTCAACACGCCATAACAGAGCAACACTTTGAGGATGCCCTTTAGTTTTGTATATCTGTCTGCAACGCAGACAATCATTTCTGTCCGCTGTAGAAGACATATGTTTTAAGAGGAACTCCTAAACTGTGCCTGATGCAATACTGAGGATGAGGATGAGGAATCTGGTAAGGCACGCAAGCAAGTCCAAAGGCTGAACAAGGTTCCACATCAGCTTCGGCTCTGAGCTCTCCTTTTATGCACCCGTCCCGTGAGCTGCAACAGGTGTTCCTTGTTGCGATAAAGTGGAGGACGTGACACTTACCTGTCCTGGATTTTTGTTTTCACATCATGTCTGCCCCACGAATGCATTTTTCACTAACATAAAGAAACAAATATGATACAACCATACTACACAAACAATCAAAGAGTAAGGAATTAATACATAAAAAGCCACATTCATAAACCGACTTAACTATTGACTAAAACAAACACACAAGGAAACACCATACATTGGACATTTTATACTACTAAACATAACCATGTGAGGCAAAGCTTGAACATCCATCCATTGTCAACAAGCCCTTGCCCCGAGCAATGTTGTGGCACTCCGGAGCCTTACCCAGCAATATAGGGTGCAAGGCCAAAGGGGGAGGGGACACACCGAGGATGGGACGCCAGTCTGTCGCAAGGAACCCCAAGCAGGCTTGAAAGGGTTTGAACTACTTACTAGAAATAAATCAGCACCCTTTTTGCTAGGTTGTAGTAGTTTAAAGACTTTTGTAGATGTCCTTGTGTTTATTCTTTATTATTGGATAAAATCTGGTTGAAATTATTTAGCATCCAGATTTAAAAGTCCAGCTCAGATAAAGTGGATTCAATTTCCCTGCGGTATCCAGTTCGGGACTGATCACTTCCTCTCTGTCGCCGCTGATCCATCTGTTTGTGTCCACAGGAGTGTAAGGACCCGTAACATGTACTCTGATGGCCCCTCGCACACTGTGTGTGGAACAACCAGAGACCATTCCATCCACTGGATTGCTCAGGTACATTCTGTTCAAGGGATTTTTTTGCTGCCTGGGTTATAGAAGGGCTTCCAGAAGGACTGTAAATTCAATGTCCTCTTGAGAGGACATTTTGAGCTTTTGCCCAAACAGCGAAGAAGGGGATATCTGCAGCAAGAGCGCTCCAGCTAACATCCAAATAAACATCATCAGATATCACCCTCTGTGTTTTCTTTCTTCTTGTTTTGTCCTGTAACTGGTCTAGAATTCCAAGAACGCTATCACAGGAGACACACCCAGTCTCAAGGACATGGACTTTTTGAAGAATATTCTGAAGATGCTCCTGTAATAAATGTAGCTACAGTAATGTTTTTATTCATTTAAACAATAGGGGGCAAAACATACCAGAACAAACCAACCAGGGGTTGGGACTGAGGAACAAAAAGTACTGCCTGGCTCTTCTTCTGATTTCCAAAATATTTTGCAGTGTTTGTCATGTAGCCTGTGTGAGGACATGAGACTGGTGTCAGACATATGAAAAATCTCTGTCTCTGTCATATCATCACATCAGGTATTGCTGGTATTACAAGGGGCATGGTGGCCGTTGACCGTGGTGCTGTTTCTTGGATTGTGTTGTATCCTAGTTCCTGCTGGGAGTGGTACTAGTTCCTCTACATGGTGCCTGGATCTGGGTTTGGACCGGGTCAAGGCCAAAGTGCAGGTCTCTGTCCTCTGTCCAGTACAAGGGGTATCAGCACACTCCCTGTTGAACTTCATGTCCACCCTGCGGAGGGCGTGGCTGAACCTTCTGCGTTGAACCACGTCTGCCTGAAGAGGGTGCTATTCACTTTCCAGTGGGAGAAGTCGGGGCCCTTCCAATGGAGTATGGTACTGTGGCCCTCCAAGTGGCTGCTTCTCATTTCGGAGAGTTTACTTCATGGAAGACAACAGAGTACACAGGCTCCTCATTTTACATTTTGTTTGTAAATTTGTTCTGTTCAAATCTCTAAACTCACTTTTACCACAAAATTACAATCAATAAAACATCATGAAGAACTGAAATTCCACAGACGGCCTGGCCTACACCCTCCCTTCTGGTCTGGGGGTAGGGAGCGTGTGACTTTGGCTTAAATTAGAGATTGACCACAGTACGCTAATTCAGGAAACTGGTACTTTAATAAGATAGATGTGTAATAAGAAGGCAATGGAGAGGGGGGTGCGGTGGTGGAGCGGGTTTGACAGGGTCCTGCTCTGCGGGTCTGGAGTTTGAGTCCCGCTTGGGGTACCTTGAGACGGACTGACGTCCCGTCCCGGGTGTGTCCCCTCCCCCTCCAGCCCTACACCCTCTGTTGCCAGGTTAGGCTCTGGTTCTTGGCGACCCTGCTTGGGACAAGCAGTCTCAAACAACGTGTGTGTGTAATAAGATGGATTTTCATATACATACATATATATTTGATGTGGTACCTAATGTCTATACATAATGGTTTGACCGTGTTATCAGTGTGACTGTTGTCATAGTTGATCTGACTCTCATCCTTGTGATTGTTTACTCTGCTGGTGCATTCTCCTCGCTGTCTTCGTGAATTCTACAATTAATAAGAGACGTTCCTTGACAATTTTGTGGAATAAGTTCTGCATAAATCTTAAGTATAATTATAATACACTAAAAACACTTTGCACTTCAATTTTATATGTAAATATTTTTATCTGTGCTACTATAATGAAATCAAAGATAATTTAAAATGTAAAAAGACATTTTCTCCACAACTTCCTGTTGACTGATTCATCCCATAAACATGTGTAACATTCAATTCAATTTATTTTTATAGAGCACTCTTCTCACACAGTGAGACACACACACACAGCCTGAAACTGCTTGTCCCAAGAAGGGGCGTGGCAAACTGGAGCCTAACCCAGCAACACAGGGCGCAAGGCTGAGGGCGGAGGGGACACACCCAGGATGGGAAACCAGTCTGTCACAGGGCATCCCAAGGTGGACTTGAACCCCAGACCTGACAGAGAGTAGGACCCAGTCAAACCCGCTGCACCACCACGCCCCCTACTCAGGCATAAGGCAAGAAAAACAAATACATCAGATAAGAAACAAAGAAGACAGTTAACTACTCACTATCATAATATAGTACTTTTATAGAGCTGTAACTATGCCTACTGACCACGGAGGAAAGGAACAAAAAACTCCCAACTGAAAATCGATGGAGAAAAAAAAAAAAACCTCTGGGGGTACAAGGGCAAGTGGTTGCTCACCTCTCCTGGGCATTCTAGATTAATTAACAATTCTAAGATAGTTAACAAGTAATAATGATATTGTTGCTATATGGTATCTTGAATCCACAGCTCATCATAGTACGTCTCGTCCATCATGGCAGTTGGTCATCATCTTCAGTCGACATGGGATTCATCTGTCACCACCGGCCGGCCTTCTCAAGTCTTATGTAGTGAGACAATGCTCAAGAAGAAGAACATTTAATTTGTAATTTAAACAAGTCATTTCAATATGCATTTGCATAAAGGTGGTAAAAACAAACACAGGCAACTGAAATTACATTTCAAAGTGGAATGCCTGCGTGAACATGTAAGTCTTTAGTCGGGATTTGAAAACAGAAACAGACGGGGCATTTCTGACAGTAACTGGTAGACTATTCCACAGTTCAGGTGCTCTATAACCAAAGGCGTGACCTCCTACTGAGGTTTTATTGATCACAGGTACTTTAAGGTGACCTCCATCCAATGAACGAAGATATCGTCCTGGGATATAAGAATCAATAATCTTACAAAGGTAAACTGGAGCAATACCATGTACTGACTTATAGGTCAAAAGTAGGATTTTATAATCAACTCTGTAAGCGACCGGTACCCAATGCAACAATTTAAGTACAGGTGTTATATGGTCAAACTTCCTAGTTCTAGTGACAATTCTCGCAGCAGCACTTTGTACCAACTGTAGCCTGGACACAATTTGGTATGGACAACCCGATAATAAAGCAAGTGCAGCCTGCTTGAAACAAAAGCATAAACCAGTTTCTCAGCATCCTATCTCTATACTAATCACAGTAATTTAGCTATGCTTCTTAACTGAAGGAAGCACGAGTTAGTCAAAGCATTTACATTGAGATACAAATGACAGCTTCCCATCCAACAGGACACCCAAATCCATGACACAATCTGTATGCCTGAAAATGTCGAGACTTTTGGCATCACCACCCACCACAAGTACCTCTGTTTTACTGAAATCAAATCTATCTTTATCATCCTCAATCAATCATTCCTCTTATTATTGATTCCCAGTGCTCAGGAACACCAGACAAGAGCTGTAAACACTGTGGATGGGAGTTCAATTAAAGCAGTTTCACACTCCTGTTTGAGTTCTCTTTTTTGCCATCTATCAGTTTGGTGGTTAAATACTGGTTGCATTCGCTCTCATACACACAAGAAAATACAAAAAAACGTATAACTCAAAGATTCATAACAGGAGAACTCTACATGCATGATCGTAACAGAGGCTGTTGGATCTATTTATGTAGCTTTACTGCCATCTGTTGTCTATGAATGTAAATGCGGGTTGTGGTCGTTCTGCATCAATTTTTTTTTTTAATTTTAAAGTTGAGAAAACCCCTTAAGAAATAATAATTAGAAATAAACTGGAAAATGTTGGTATGCTTAAAAATTCATAACTGGGCCATTCCTAATATGAGAAGCCAGTGTCTTACTGTACTAGTGCCATGATTTCGTCCGGAAGGAGAAGGCGGACTCAATTGCGGAGTACACAGGAGTTTATTTAGGGACTGGACAGGAACTGTAGTCAGGGACTGGCGTGGGTCTTCTGACTGCAAACGTCATTTATCAGGAAATCCAGAATCGTGGTCGGTGAACACAGGCAACAGGTCAAACATGAAAACACAGATCAGATCACAGGAAGGGAAGAGGTTTCTGGAGAAGGACTCAGGCGGGCAGACTAGGAACAGGGAACAGTGAGAGATAAAATTAGGAAAGCAAAGGATATTCATAAGAGATATCTCGAAGAGTCTTTTAAGGCTAATAACCCCAGAAAAATGTGGGAGACCATGAAAAGCATGGTGGGTATGCCCAGCAAACAACAGAAGTTGTTGGTAACAAATGACGAGGTGGCCTCTGCTGTAGAGCTGAATACTTTTTTCACCAGGTTTGAGACCTCTGGGACTGTAGAGAGTTGCAGTGATGTGCTGAGATCAGTACTTATAAGGCCTGATGACAGAGTAAAAATCTCAGTAGGACAGGTGGCCAACGCATTTAGAAATCTTAATGAACGTAAGTCCACCGGCCCCGACAACATCAGTGCCTGTTTTGAAGAACTACAGGGAGGAGCTCGCCCCTGTGTGGCAGCCCATTTTCCAGCAATCGCTGGATACACACACGGTCCCCACAGCCTGGAAAACTTCCCATGTAATACCACCTCCTAAGAAAAAATGTCCTAAAGAGTGTAATGATTATCGACCTGTTGCTCTTACTTCTGTACTGATGAAATCTCTGGAAAAAATCATCTCCCATTTGCTCTCTCAGTGTATTCAGGGAAAATTAGACCCTTACCTGTTTGCTTACAAGCGCGAGCACAGCACTGAAGATGCAGTAGCCACCCTCATGCATCTTGTTTTAAAGCATTTGGATACAACAAAAAGCAAACTCTATGCTAGAGTATTGTTTATAGATTTTTCTTCGGCATTTAATACAATCAAACCAGACTTGCTGCTCTCCAAAATGCACCAGTTGGGAGTAAATTCATGTCTCATTCATTGGTACAGTTCTTTTCTCACTAACAGACATCAGCTGGTTAAAATTAATAACACATACTCCCCCTTGCGTATAACAAGCACTGGTGCTCCTCAAGGTTGTGTCAGTTCACCACTGTTATTTACTATTTACACCAATGATTGCATCATCAGTACACCTAATCATTATCTCATCAAATTTTCTGATAACACAGCATTGGTAGCACTGATGACTGAGGGGGAGAAGCCAGACTCCTATTTTGACGGTGTGAACACAGTGGTCCAATGGTGTACCCAGAACACCCTTATTTTAAATCCCATCAAAACAGAGGAAATCTTTTTTGGATCCACACAGTTCATACCAGTCCCAGTCACCATTCACAACAAACCTATAAAGCAGTCCTCAACTTTTAAATATCTGGGAGTGTACGTGGATAATGCCCTATCTTGGTCATATCATGCAGATTACATATGTAATAAGGTCCAACAGAGAATCTACTTTCTGAGGAGACTCAGATGTTTTGGTGTCAGCAAGGAGATTCTTTCTTTATTCTTTTGTTCCACAATTCACAGCATTCTACTATACGGAAGCCCAGTTTGGCTCTGTGGCCTCTCAGTTAAGCTGAAAAGCAGAATTTTAAGACTGCTGAACATTTGCTCAAAGATGGTAGGTCATTCTTTGGTAAATTCTTTCCTTGACCGTTGCACCAAGCATACCCTGAAATTGGCAGAGAAGATCAGTACAGATCATTCTCATGTTCTACATGAGGAGTTTCAGCTTCTGGCCTCTGGGAGGCATTTTAGGGTACCAGACTAAGAAGAATAAGAACAAACATTCTTTTATTCCTCAGTCGATCACATTACTGAATCGAAAGCAGGTCAAGGAGGTAACCCCCCCACCCCCACCCCCACCCCCACCCTACGCACGCCTATTTGCGCGCGCGCCCACACACACACCCCAGTAGTTGTTTGGATTTTGATTGATGTACCTGCACTAAATGCAAATGCATATTTATTCATGCTGTTTCTGTGGATTTGTATTTATGTAATGGTTTTTATTGTTTTGTGTGATGTCTGAGGTAAATTGATTGCTGAGCTGGTGAAGCAAGACAAATTTCTGTGTAAACAGACAATAAAGTGTTATCTTATCTTAACAAGGATCAGAAGCGAGAAGCAAGCTGATTCAAAACGAGTGAGCTGTCGGTGAACAAGGTTCCCCGTCCTTCTACGTTTGCTTCTGCCTTGTATCCTGCCAGGTCCCAGGTGTGTCTGATTATGTTGATGGCATGGGTGTGGCATGACCCCCCCCCCCCCCCTCCAGGAGCGGCTCCAGACACTCGTCTGGGACCCGGGGGGTGACCGCGAGGCCGGGGAGCGGGCCGATCCGGATGGGCCCTGTGAAAATCAGAAACAAGGTCAGGATCCAAAATATCATGGGCTGCCACCCAACTACGCTCCTCCAGCCCATAACCCTCCCAATCCACTAGGTACTGAAGGGTCCCTCTGCGGCGACAGGAATCCAGGAGCGCCCTCACGATGTAAGCAGGTCCGCTCCCCTCGGGCAAGGTTATCAGAGATGGAGGCGCCGGCTGAGGCTGATGGAGAGCAGTGGCCACGGGCTTCAGGAACGACACATGGAAAGAGGGGTGTACGCGTAAGTGCCAAGGTAGTTGCAGCTGATAAGTGACGGGGGTGACTTGCCGTAGAACCTTGAAGGGTCGCAAGTACCTAGGGCTAAGTTTTTTGGACATGTACGGTCCTTGTAAGCCGCAGGTGGATAACCATACCTTCTGACCTGGTAGGATGGAGAGTGGGAGTCGTTGTCTGTCCTCCTGGTGTTTTAGTTGTGACTGGCGTCGGAGAAGATGATCGCGCACAACTTTCCATACCGTCTGGCTGTTCTTGTACTAGGCATCCACAGCTGGCACGTCACTGGGCTCCGGATGCCAGGGAAATAGCGGCAGTTGGTACCCTAAAATACACTGGAATGGTGAGCGAGAGTGTTGTGGGCATATTCTGCCCAGGGTAAGTACCGCACCCACTGTTGGGGATTACCCAAACAGTAGCTTCGGAGAAATGGGCCGATGTCTTGTTGGGTGATAACCAGAGGTCAGACTCACCGTAATTCCTAACTTTCTCCAGAATGCCTTCCAGACCCGTGAGGTGAAATGAGGCCCTCGGTCGGATACGATGTCCTCAGGCAGACCGTATAGCCGGAAAACATGGTGGAAGAGAAGCTCGGCGGTTTCAAGGGCGGTGGGTAACTTGGGCAAAGGAACCAGGCGACAACCCTTAGAGAAACGGTCAATGATGGTCAGGATTGTAGTCTTACCTTCCGAACTGGGGAGATCGACTAAGAAGTCGAGAGCTATGTGCGTCCAGGGGCATTTTGGGACGGGCAAGGGCTGCAGGAGACCGGCAGGTTTCTGGGTTGGTACCTTTGTTTGCGCACAAACAGGACAGGCCCGGACATAGCCTTGCACGTCCTCCTTTAGGGATGGCCACCAGTACTGCCTCTGCAGCTGCTCTTGTGTCCGACTGAAGCTGGGATGTCCCGCAGCTGGATGATCGTGAGCCCATTGGAGCAGCATCTTTCGTCTTCCTGGGGGAACATATTGCTTACCTACTGGTCCTCCGGGAGGTACAGAGTTCGAGTCTGGTTGCTGCCTTTGGTTGACATCCCATAGTACGGGCTCCACCACACAGGTCCTGGGCAGGATGTAGTCAGGTTCTCCAGGGTGTGGTCTTTCCTCATGTAGGCACGAGAGAGCATCCGCTTTGGTGTTTTTCGTCCCGGGCCTGTAGGTTACAGTGAAGTTAAAACGAGCAAAAAAAGAGCGCCCACCTGGTCTGTCGGGAGTTTAAGCGTCGGGCACGCTGCAGGTACTCGAGGTTCTTGTGATCCGTTAATATCAGAAAAGGATGTTTTGCACCTTCCAACCAGTGACGCCATTCTTCTAATGGCGACTTCATGACCAACAGCTCTCGATGTCATAGTTTCGTTCAGCAGGAGACAATTTCCTAGAGAAGAAAGCACAAGGGTACATTTTCTCCGGTTTACCCTGGAGTTGGGAAAGCACTGCGCCTACCCCGGTCTCAAGCGGCATTTGAGCTCATTGAACGCCTGTTGAGCCTCCGGGTTCCATAGGAGTCTGTATGATTTCGTTGCTGTAAATGCGGTTAGCGGGGCAGCGATCAAACTGAAATTTCTTATGAACCGGCAGTAGAAGTTGGCAAACCCTAGGAATCGTTGTAAGGCCTTTGTAGTGGTCTGACATGGCTATTCTAACAATGCACGTACCTTACCTGGATCCATGGCGACTCCGTGTGGGGTCAGTATGAAACCAAGGAAGGAGATGCTTCGTCGGTGGAACTCGCACTTTTCCAGCTTGACATACAATCGGTTCTGTAGCAGGCGCCGTAAAACCCGTCTAACCAAATGAACGTGACTGTTAAAATCCTTGAAGAAAATCAAGATGTCATCCAGGTATACGAGCACCCGACAAGTTACTAGGTCCCCCAGCACATGATTGACAAAGGCCTGAAAAAACACTTGGTGCATTGGTAAGCCCGAAAGGCATGACCCAGTACTCATAATGCCCCATGGTTGTACAAAACCCGGTCTTCCACTCATCACCTTCTCGGATACGTATCAGGTTGCATGCACTCCTTAAGTCTAGTTTTGTGAACCATTTTGCATCACGAACTTGTTCTAGGGCAGCTGTGATCAATGGCATCGGATGAGGGTACCTGACAGTGATGCGATTTAGGCCCCAATAGTCTATACATGGTCGCAACCCCCCGTCCTTTTTCTCCACAAAAAAGAAACCGGCGGAGGCAGGAGAAGTGGAGGGTTGGATGATACCGGAGACGAGCGCCTCTGTGATGTATTGTTGAAGCACCTGCTGCTCAGGCCGTGACAGGGGATAAACACAACTATGGGGTGGTGTAGTACCTGGTAGAAGGTCAATTGCACAGTCCCATGGGCGGTGAGGAGGTAGCTCAGTGGCATGACTGCGGCTGAAAACAGGAGCCTGATCTTAGTACTCAGGGGGTACCTGCGCAGGCCGTGCAGAGTCGTTTCCCCTCAATGGAGGTGGCCCTGCAAGGTAACTTCAGGCATTTTCCCTCACATTGAGTTCCAGTGCTCCAATCATCATGACATGCTAACCAGGGAAATCCCAGAATCACCGGAACATCAGGGGTGGAGATCAGATAAAACTGCATTGTTTCATGGTGACAAGCCCCGATCACCATCTGAAGGGGGGCAGTCTAGGAATCTACGAACCCCTTACCTAGGGGTTGTCCATCTAACGCACTAATCTTAAGGTGCTGGGGACATTTTTCTACAGGGATCTTGTGGTACTGGGCGAAATTAATGTCTATAAAGCTGCCTGCTGCCCTAGAATCTACCAAAGCCTGTACGGACAGGTCACCCACTCCCCAAGACAAGCATGGGTACAGTGGAGGTCCCACTCACCTGGGCTCTGGGATGGACGGGACACTGAAGACGACGGTGTCCGGATTACCCGCAGTACAGGCACAGGGCTTCTTGGAATCTCCGCCTTCGTTCAGTGGGGGATAAGCGACCCCGTCCCAACTGCATGGGCTCCGCTGCTCCGCACTCGTTGCTGGGCTGCTCCGGGGTTGCGCGGCGCTGTGGTTCTTTGGTGCGCACGGCCTTGTCGACAGCCACAGTGTCAATGAACTGATCCAGGGTCCATTCGTCCCCTTGGAACGCCATCCCTTTCCATATGCGGGGATCTAAACCTCTGCGAAAACTAGCCAGGAGTGCTGACTTGCCCCAGTCACTGCATGCGGCTAAGTAAGGTGCGAAACTCGATGATGGCGTAGTCGGCCACCGTCCGCTCCCCCGTCTGATCTCGAACAGTCTTTCACTGATGCTGTCATCTGACGGGGGCAGCCCAAACACGGCTTGAAACCGGGTTTTAAAGTCAGCGTAGGTCGACTGTGAATTACACTCCCAAGTGGCCGTGGCCCAGGCTAATGCGCGGCCGGCGAGAAGAGACATGATATATATGTTATGTAATACGGCTTAGGCTAGTGCCGTACACCTGAGGCAGGCTAGAAAAAACCAACTCGCATTGCATTAAAAACCCAGTGCAGCGAGCGGAGTCACCTTCGAAGCGGGCAGGGCGACATGAGACACGGGTCTTGAGGCGGTGGAGGCTGGCACAGCAGAGACGGTGGTGTTGCAGGCGGCTGCTAGTCTGGAGGCGGTTGGGGGCGGTCTCCATCGCAGAGAGCATACCTTGCTCCTGCATCGCTCCGACTAGTAGGGACTGGAAACCCTCCGCGAGGCTATTTAAGGTTTGCTCCATCGACCCAAACGGTTACCTTGTGCGGCGAGCACCCTCTTGACGCGATCGATCCCCGCTGAGTCCGTTCCATTGGCGGAACCTTCTGCCATGATTTCGTCCGGAAGGAGAAGGCGGACTCAATTGCGGAGTACACAGGAGTTTATTTAGGGACTGGACAAGAACCGTAGTCAGGGACTGGCGTGGGTCTTCGGACTGCAAACGTCGTTTATCAGGAAATCCAGAATCGTGGTCGGTGAACATAGTGTAATGATGACGTATTATTGTGGAGACCGAGGGGTTGCCCTCCCCGGTCTTCTCTCTCTTCCGCGGGCGCGCAGCCTGATATACTTGGCCGTGTACACATGTTGTGCCCCGCACGTTTTGGAGTTTAAATTAAATTAATGTTTATTTTATCATGAAGACAGCTGTGTGAAGTATGTCACCCATAGTTGCCTACAAGATATTAAACGAAGAGCTCCATTCGTCCGTGTCCGTCTGGGTTTATACACCCCTTTTTTTTTCTTTTTTTTTTTACACGTGAGGATCTGGGCTAACTCATGATTAGCCAGATCGTTGCAACAGGTCAAACATGAAAACACAGATAACAGGAAGGGAACAGGAAGGGAACAGGAAGGGAACAGGAAGGGAACAGGAAGGGAGAAGTGCGCGAACAGGGTTCCGCGTCCTTCTAGGTTTGCTTCTGCCTTTTTATCCTGCCAGGTCCCAGGTGTGTCTGATTATCATTATGTTGATGGCATGGGTGTGGCAACTAGATTTTGTTTTTTAAATTATATTTTTTAAACCATCTTTCTTGTAATCTTTCCAGAGGATGCTATGTGCAGATATGCCCTGTATCATCTGCTCCACATGGAAACATGATGGGCATCATCTGGATCAAACTGAGTCCATTACTGCACAACCTGCATGTCAAAACACACTCTGCAAATCCACTGGCTACACATTTCTACCATTTTTTTTTCCTTTTTTACTGCAATAAATTAAACATGATTTCACCACACACTGTAAATTGCATGGAATATTTTTTTTTAGTAAACTCTGTTCCATCTTTTTATTGTGAGTTGAGTGGGATCAATATTTCCTTTCTAATTTAGTGTAAAGGAATTTACTGAGGGATTACAATTTCAGCTCTCAGGTGACAGCAGTCGCTGAAGAGCACAGGTATGATAACGGACATGTGACTGTACCTGTGTAGGGAATATGGGTACAACAGAGGTGTGTGTTACTGAAGGCCCAATAAAGTGATCTGGCAATTTTGATAATGTGCTTACATGTATTCATTTTTATTTCTGACTGTGGTGTTGAATAGTCTTTGCAGATCCACCACATACAGGTAGTGTGTGTGTGTCTTCTGAGTATACAGTATGCATCATTTTACCTGACAAACTTTCACATAAGATGACCTCCTGTGTAACCTGTGCTATTTCACTACATTGTACTAGGTTGTCCACTGGAAGAGGCAGAAGTCAAGAGCTAAAATACTGATCTCGGAACCATTTCTCATTAAAATCCATCCAAAAACGTTACATCTGTTTTACACCAACTATCGAAAGTAATCCCTCCCCTAAGACTTTTTTGTGTTTTATTTTACAATAAAGAATAATCACAATAGATTTCATTTTTAAATTAACTTTAATTATTTAGTTTTTAAATTATTAAGTTTAATTTTATTTTGAATTACTTATAGAAAACACAAAGTAACTGAACACTCAAGCATGCAAGTCAATTCAAGCTATACAGGGCAGAACAACAAAATATATTAATTCTGTTCATAGGTATTTTATTGTGTTTCATAAAAGATTCAGTTTTAGCTTTGATTTGTACTTAGTTACTAGAATCTCTATGGCTAAATATTACTATTAAAAGTTTAAAAACATTCCTTAGAAATCAACAACAAAGTAATGAACAAGCACACAAATAAATGGCTTTTGTGTGACCGATCATCCCGGATACCACCTCTATATGCTCCTGAGACACAGCCCTTCATTTTTGTCCACTCTAGAGGACATTTTTATGCGTCTCCCAAACTGCAATGTTGAGTGTTAATGGAACTCAGAATGCGCTGAACATGCAACGATCATGCACTGCACATCACGCACCGAACATGCTTTGAACACACACACACAAACACAGAGTGTTACTGGAGCACGTCCTGAAGGTGACACCACACTGTCTGCTTGTCCCCGTCTGTGCGCGGACTGTTGCAGGCGGGACCATAGCTAGGGAGTTCTGGGACCCCTGAAAAAATATTGATGTGGTCTCCCACTGCCCTCCACCCATATCATATACGCTATAAGATATGGGCATGGAGGACCACATCTAAGGTGCCATAGGGACTCTCTAAGTCATCTTTGGAATGGGGTTGTGGGTCGGATAATGCCACAGTCTGTTTACTTGTAACAGAACATGGTCATGTTGTTAACACTTTTATTTCAAAAGTTAAATGTTTATATAAGTACTACATCAAAACGATGGCATTAAGCCATTAAAAACTTATGAAACATTGTTTAAAGTCCTTAAGCAATTATTCAAGACAAACTAAGAAAATAATAACAAAAGGCAAGAAATTAATAAAATAATAAAATAAAACAAATTAAAAAAGTACCAGCAATATAATAAAAAGTCTTTCCAGTCAGTCTGGTGTCTAACAGCTGAAGTAAACATTCAGGAAATTAAAAGAATGCAGTCAAATGTAAAATAAAAACACTTAGATTACTCATTGCCTTTACTTTTTATGAACATAACATACTACTGCGTAACATATTGCAACAACACCGCGCTACCGTGTTTTGGGCGGGAAACTTGTTAAATGTAATTGGTTAATTTTTGGTGACGTACAGGGAATATAAGCGGGTGCTTGCGTCTGCCAGTAGGAAAAGGAAAAGAGTGGCTGGGGGTGCTAAGCAGGCTGGGAAGCTTGGCTAGGTGCCCAGGTTTTGGAGGAAACGGGGTCCTCTACTGAGAGTGTTACTTCCCTGCGTGCCGGTGGTCCAATAAAACGTTCGACATGAACACTGCCTCTGCGTCCTTCTTCGCCCCATTCAAACCCACGGCGCTGCGTGCTACAATATTATTAAATAAAGCTAATAAATGTATTTATGCAAGAGAAGTGAGTTGTATTCGTGTTTTTTTGAAAGTTATCTTAAAACATATGTCACATGATCAGCAGCCGGCAGGCCTGTAATCCTTGTGACACGGGGCATATCCATTTATCCGTGTTATACAAACCAACTCTATTTACATAATAGCGCAAAAAGACGGAGACTTTGACCGTGTAATCGTTAGGTCAGTGCGCGCCAGTACAGTAAAGAGAAAATGATGTGACAGTACAGGCAGGGGGCGGGCGGAAGCTCGATTAGATGCAAGACTTAGATGCCCTTCACGCGAAGCAAAATCGGGCGGTATCCCATTAGAATGACATCCCTGTCTTGTTATAGAAGGTCTTTATAGACTGGGATCCAGCAGTTTTCCTGGCTTCCCTCTCCTTCTTTTCATTACGTTTCTGGTACTCAGATTTATGTTTTTTTTTTCCCTACATTTCCAATCACTCAGTTTCCTGTTATGCGTAACTTCACTTCCAACTTCAACTGTTCTCAGAGCAGCCTCAACTCTGATTGGTGAGCTTCACTAGCTGGGGTGGGACTTACCATTTTATTGGGTCCCTCTGCTGTTTGTCACTGACTGAGCTGAACTGATTAATAACTCTCGGACAAAACCATTTTTAGGGAGGGGGAGAAGAGATATTTGGAAAACTTCTTTCACGAGATTGCATGTTGTTGTGGTTTTCATTAAACTCTCAGGCATACAAGCTGAAGCTGTAATATAATATTATAATTATTCAAAGAGTAGGGACCTATATATCGTAACTACTAGATTTAGTGGGCCCCCCTGGGCAACTGGGGTACCCTATAACTGTCACCACCTTTCACCCTCCTAGCCACGGCCCTGGTTGCAGGTCTCAGCGCTGTCTCGGGATGAACGGTTTACAGACTGACCGTGCCCTCGGCCCCACCCCCCCGTAAATCCGTTGCTCGACTAAATTCAGGACGCGGAGCCGCGCGCCCTCACCAGCACGTGGATGTCACTGGGATAGAGGTACTGACGGCTGGGAGACTGCGTGCGATTTCTGCTGTTCGGAGCCGATTTGGGCCGAAATCGCCACAGGAGTAGCGCCCTCTAGTCGTCCCGCATAATGGGGAGAGCGCCCCTCTCCAGCGCCGCGGGGGCAGCCTGCCTGTGCGTGTGCGCGCTCCTGTGCGGCATCGTCTGCGGGGGTGAGTACGGGGGGGATCGTGTGTGAATGTGTATTTTACGTGTGTGTGTGTGTTTGTGTGTTACATCACCATCCAGTCTAAACACACAGTGCAATATATCCCCGTATCATAATCCCTCAATCCGTACCCTGCTGCTGTCATCTGATCTGGTCCAACAGGAGGTCACCACGCGTTCAGTTGTATTAATTTCATAAATGCTGTCTGGGGTTATATGGGGCTCTTCAAACAACATGTATAATTTTAATTAGAGCAATATGTCTCAGTGGCAAGGATTTCATGGTCAATCATGTGGGTTCAAAACATGTCAATATGTAAATATGTCTAATATTAGAGCCATGTGTGAATGAAAATTAATGACATACCAGCAAGGTGTGCCCCACCTACCCATTTGGACGTCTGTAGCTCACTGATGATTCCCACCAGACGTGTGGGCTAAGCGGATTTACTGCTGCGCTCCAGTTTTGTGTGCAGACATTAACCCACAAAGGGGAAACCATGTCACTGGACACATTCAGACAGACTGTTCTCAGACACATGGAAAATGCATCTGTCTCCTGCTTACAACAGGGTTTTCAAGAATACAGTTTTATTGTATGGTCACATTTATAGCTGGTCTCTGCTTGGACACTGTTGGTGAGATGAGCCAGTGGTCCATCTCATTGATGTGTTATCTCTCTGCTTATGCTTGCTCTTCTTTGTAGTTTGAGGGTTCTTGGGTCTTGGACTTACATTACATACACTTATTTATTTAGCAGATGCTTTTCTCCATAGTGACTTCCAACAAACTCTATGTAGTGTAATCAGCCCACATACGTTATTCACCAAGGTGACTTACACTGGAAGATACACTACTTACAGTGACTCACTCATCCATTCATCTGTGGAACACACTCTTGCTGTCAGTCACACACTACGGGTGAACCTGAACAGCATGTCTTTGGACAATGGCAGGAAACCCACACATACATGGAGAGAACTCTCAAACTCTCACATGCTCCTGCACTCCTAACTTGGAGCTCCTGATCATCAAATGTCACCCCTTTTACCTTCCTCAGGAATTTATGATGGTGGTAATCAGCACTGTTTATATTCCACCTCAGGCAGACACGGACACTGCCCTGTCATGATATCGTATGTGAACTTCTTGACTCTATCAGACTGACCAGGACTCCGTGCTCATTGTAGCAGGGGATTTTAATAGCACCAATCTTTCACCAACACATCTCCTGCCCCACTAGGGGTGAAAACATTCTGGACCACTGCTACTCTCCGTTTAAAAACAGCTACAAGGCACAGTCTCATCCACCGTTTGAAAAATCGGACCGTACCGCCATCTTCCTCAAGCCTAGATACAAACATAAGCTATTACAGGAAGTTAAGAGGGAGGTCGCGTGTTGTACGGACCAATCGGTGGCCGCTCTGCAGGACGCTCTAGAGGACGCAGACTCGCAGACTAGGATATGTTCAGGCGCAGGTCGGATGATGACGTCAACGTGTTTACGGAAGCGGGCGTGAATTCATACAGAAACTGGTGGACGATACAATCTGCAAAACCACCATCCGTACGTGGAGGGATGCAACCCTCCGCGGCGCTCTGAGATCTCGCACCGCTATGAGCGCGACGCTCACACCAGGAACATGATGAACGAAATACACTGCGTACAACGTGCGCAAAAACAAGGCAAAAGCGGCGCTAGGCTACGGGAGGAAATTTACATTTAGCACGGTGGCTCTAGCCTGTGGCAGGGACTAATGATTACGGAGTGAAAAACACCACCTTCCAGAATGGTGAATGTGAACGCGTCGGACGAGCTGAGCACTACGCTCGCTTCGAGGCTGCACTGAGGAAAGCGCTGTAACGCCGCTATGTGAGCGCCGATCGGATGAAAGTCAGCGGTAAATGCCCCCCCCCTTTTTTTTTTTTTTAAAACCATATCTGAGCAAGCCGTGAGGAAAGCCCTAGAGAGTGAACACCAGGAAGCTGCAGGACCAGACGGCATTTCAGCTGGGTCCTAAGCCTTAGAGCCTGCGCTGACAAGCCAGTTCCAGTGTCTTCACGGAGATATTCAGTCTCTCCCTTGCACAGTCGGTAATCCCCACATACTTCAAACAGTCCATTATTGTTCCTGTCCTGAAGAAACCCTGGGATGCCTGCCTCAACGACTATCACCCAGTAGCTCTGACCTCAGTTATGATGAAGTGCTTTGAATGGCTGGGTCAGAGACTTCATCACCTCTTCACACTACCTGACACCCTAGACCCATTACAGTTTGCATACCATCCCATTGCACTGAGAGTGCCATCTCATACCTCCTGCATACAGCTTTGACCCATCTGGACACCAGGAGGGGGAATTATGTAAAAATGCTGTTTGTAGATCACAGTTCCGCATTCAACACTATAATTCCCTCTAAATTCATAATGAAGTTGGAGGACCTTGGGAGTTTGCCTGTCCCTGTGTCAGTGGATCTCCAACTTCCTTACAGACAGACCACAAGTAATACTAGTGAGCAGACATATTTCACCCCCACCCTGAGCACTGGAGCCCCCCAGCATTGTGTCTTAAGTACCCTGCTGTACTCACTGTACACTTATGACTGTGTGGCCACTTCCAACTCTCATTGTTAAGTTTGCTGAGAACACTGTCGTTGTGGGCCTGATCTCTGATAACAACGAGAAGGCCTACCTGGATGAGATTAGGAACCTGGAGAACTGGTGACAGGAGAACAACCTCATCCTGAACGTCAACAAAACAAAGGAATTGGCAGTGGACTTGAGCCAGAATCAGGACAAGAGTTGTCACCCCCCCTTAAAATCAGTGGGGGCCCCAGTGGAGAGGGTGGACAGTTTCTTCTACCTCACGTGACAAAGGACCTCTCATGGTTGCACCATATCAACACCCTGACAAAGAAGGCCCGTCAGCATCTTTACTATCTTAGATGCTTAAAAGACTTCAAACTGGGTGCTGAGGAATTTTTACATCTGTACCATCGAGAGTATCCTGATGGGAAGCATCACAGTCAGGTTTGGGAACAGCACTAAGCAGGACAGGCAGGTTCTCCAGAGGGTGGTGCGATCAGCTGAGTGCATCATCTGCACTGAGCTCCCTGACTTACAGTCTGTTTACAGCAAGAGGTGTTGGACCATGGCCAGGAAGATGGTGAAAGACCTCAGCCACCCGAACAACGGACTTTTGACACGGACTTTTCTCCCTGCTGCGGTCAGGGAAGCGTTTTCGCTCCCTGACGGTTATCGCAGAGAGTAGGAGTAGCTTCTTCCCGCAGGCCATTCGAGCTCTTAACCAGGATAACACCATGGAGTAGAGACTGGTCTGCATGTACAAGGAGCAGTAATTGAGCTGAATATTGCTCAGATTCCCCTGCCCCCCGGCGCACAACATTGCACACGTTGCACTTTTATTTAATATTGGACTATATGTATTTGTATCCTACTTTATTTTATTTATTCTTTCCTGTTTTCATCATTATATATTACATATTCCTGTAGTATGTTCCTATTTCTACTCATTTGTATTGCCTTATTTATCTGTATCGTGGACAGTCGGAAAAGCATTTCACCGCACATCATACTAAGTGTGGTTGTGTATGTGACAAAACTTGAAACATGCTATTTCCACACAGACTGAGTGGGAATCAAACCGACGTCCTCACATCACCCAGGCGCTGTGAGACAGCAGCACTACTTGCTTTAACACTGTGCCGCCCTAACTTTTGGACTTCACTGCATCATAGAATAGAATAGAATAAAACTTTATTTGCCATTTGTACACTTACACATGGTCCAGGCACATAAGAGTTCTTGAGCAATCCTAAGAGAGTCAAACGTAAAAACGTGTACAGAATAAGTTCTCTAAAACTGCAATAAATAAAGCTAAAATAATACAATAACTGCAGTAAAGGAGGGAATAAATAATTAAAAAAAAAAAAGGAGGAAATACATCATGATGGGGTTCTAGGAAATCCAGGGATCTCCCCCATGATTGCTTCAAGAAGGGTTCACCTTCTGAAGGTGCTGAGAAAACCACTCAATCGGGCATTTACTGAGAACTGTATTGGCAGCCTGATATTGTAAATCCATGTGGAGGTTAAAGAAGCAGGAGACTTCTGAAAACTGACTGTGGCCATGAGTCCATTTTGTTCACACGTTATTGATTGATACAAATACACAACCTTCCAAATCCAGAGCTCTCTTGACTGCTGGCTGCACGTAGTCACATGATGATGACCTACCAGTGGGAAATTCAGGTACCTTCATTACAACAATAACAATGTTCATACCATGTATGTTTCTGCTTCATTGTTTGTGTGTGTGTGTGTGTGTGTGTGTGTGTGTGTGTTTTTTTAAACAGTGAAATTTGGGTGTATTAAGTATGTTGTGTCTCTAAGAATTTTGTTTAGCTTACCCTGGTATGTCTCAATTACTTTTCTTCCAAGGGGTAGCAAAACCTCCAGACATGGACTTTCTGTACAACACTATGGTCCACATTTCTTCTGGGTTTAATGTCTCAATGTATTATTGTGTATGTCCTGTGTTTGCAGGCTGGGACTCTCAGCAAACATCTCAGTTAACCGCATATGAATTGACCATCCCTCGACGAATCGAGAGGCAAAGACGCGACATGGAGAGCATAGCCTCTTCACAGGTACTTTTGTAGGGTGGTGATTTTTTTTTTTTTTTTTGTGGTTGCATGGCTTCATGCTTGGATGGATGCTTGGCTTTGGTTGCATGGTCGGTTTGTTCTGTGGTTGCATGGTCAAGGGTCTTTATGGTTAGATTGTCAGTTGGCTGCATTGGGTGCAAGACTGAGGGTCTTATATTTGGCTGCATGGGTTGGCTCTGCTTTAAGATGAGTGATTGGCTCCTTAGTTTGATGGCTGGATGGTTGAGTGGCTGTGTGGTTGCATGCTTTGTGGCTCCAAGGTTGGTTGGTTGGGTTTCTCTCTGGTTGTTTGGGTGGATGTGTGCATGGATCACACGTTAGTTGGCTGACTCCACTGGCTCTTAGGGACTTAAGACTTTTTGGGTGTTCTGCTAATGGGTGGGACAGTCTAATATTTATTGTGCCTGGGATCCAAGATGAGGAAAGAAGGGTGGTGTAGTTTTTCTCTAAAGACCTAGTGCAGGCAAGTGAGGGAAAACAGCTCTTATTCCTAGTCTCTTGACAGAGGGACTCAGAATAAATCTGACTCTGTTTCCTCCGCCTCAGGCTGAGAATTTTACCTGTGGGGCAGGGATAAACTGGGCTGTGATGCTCCTCTGTGGTGATGGGAGGATGAATGCTAATGCACAGGGTTCTGTGCAGCGCGCTCACTGACAGCGCTCTTCCAGAGACTCAGCCTTGAAGGCAATGAAACCCAGGTTTCAGACCAAGTGTCTTATGAAACTCCTTTTTGATAACATTTGAAACACCTGCTCTTCTGGAATATGTTTGCATGACCCTCTCTCCGTGCAGTCTTTAGTGAGGTCACTTATAAAGATACCCAAATGTCATTTAACCATAATGTACTAAATGTATCAATCAGTCGAACACATGGACGTATATCACCAAAGCTTTGACGTTTAGCTTCGCAAGGGATTTGTTTGCTAGGGGACTCAGAAATAGGATGCTGACCTGATATCGCCAAGGCTGATCCAGGCCTTTTTTTCTTCCTTGAAGGTGTCCTACATCATCAGAATCCAAGGGAAGGACCATGTCATTGTTCTGGAGAAGAACGAGTGAGTTGTGGTCTTAGATCTAAATGTGGTCATAATTGTGAAACTGAGCCTGTGAAAAGTATAAAGCCTTCTGTAATTACCTTCTCACTGAATTTAGAAATAGAGTAATGTACTCCAATTTCTCATATAACGGAGTTCATGTTAAGTTGAAATCAGCTTGGGGGGGGGTTAATGTTAATGTCCAATGAAAAAAATAATTGGCTCCTGCATTTAAAGTACCACAATGAGTTTTTTGAATGAGAATGTTAATGAAGCATTGTATAATATTGTTGAATTATTATTTTTCTGCCTTGGATTTAATGCAGTATTTTCAGTGTGACACCAACAAAGGACAAAAAACTTATAGGTTGGACATTGTGTGCAATTCAAATATATATTTTATATAAGATACTGTACATAACATATCCATTGTTGAAGTAAAATGCCATAGTACTGTATAACAAGCCTATTGTGTGAAAATAATATATACACTGTATTTTTGTAAGCTATTGCAGTGATTATTCCTTGTATAAGACCCTGGTATGTAAGGGCTCAGCATAGCCATCTGTTTCTGTATATCTGGTTAATGCTGTGGTGCTTTAACCACAGCCTTAACCTGCTTCCAAAGCAGGTGACAGGAAATGTCATGGCATCTAATATGTTTCCTCATGTGTGTGTGTAGGCATCTCCTTCCCAAAGACTTCACGGTGTACTCATACGCTGAGGACGGCAGCCTGGTCACAGAGCAGCCACATTTGCAGGTGACTCTTTAACTTCCCTGGTCCCTCAACAGAGCTGCAATGTAAACATTCTAGGAGCTGACAATAGTTCTGTCTTAGTTTACATATTTTTCCAGAAAATAATTTTAGTTTTCTTGTAGTAGCTTCCCCTTGTGCAACTTTTATTGAATTTAAACACATATAGTAAATAACATTCATACCTAAATTAAATAACTAAAACTCACATAAGATCATACAGTCCTAAAAGACTGTCAAATATAATAAAAGCTGGTATGAAGCGTTATTAAAATTACAATAAAAATCAGCAGTGAAGCATCTCTTCCTGACAGAAATCCCAGTCTCCCCAGCTAGTGGTGGAACTCCTAGCACAGGTGGTCCTGTGATATCTTCCGTCTAGCTTTCCCCAGCTTTCTGCCTGGCGGCCTCGCTGGAATCCCTTTGTGTTCAGGTTTCAGTTGGCTGGGAACAATGAGTTTTTGTTGTAACTGGGAACATGGTGACAGTTTGGCTCCTGGACTAAGGGGGCACACCCATACCTGCAGGGAGGTGCCCCCAGAGATGAGAAGGTCCATTTGGTACCTGCTGGTTGCCGCAGAGACGGGTGTGCCATTCGCAGCCAGATGGAGTGTTCCGGAATTCAGACAAGGCCACTCATTCAGGGCATTGGCCTTCTGACACAATCGGGAGTGCGGCCACTCAGTGTGGGCTGCAGTGGATTACAAACGGCTATTTGGTGAACACTGCTTTTTGTCTTATGAATGACTGAGTTAGAAATTTTTGAACATACTTTCTTATTTACTGATAACTAATACTATTAATTAATAACACTACTATTACTGTTATAATTACAGAGTTTGTCACTGTCCATCCAGGTATCCAATTTCAATAACCACTTGCCTGAGGCTAAGTGGTGGGTATGGCCTGGATGGGACACCAGTCTGTTGCTTCACTGATGTCTTTTCTAAAATTTCTCTGTAGCAGACCAAAAGTGACCTGTACTTACCATTTGGGTCAACAGAGGGCAGTAAAAATGATCAAAATAGAATTTGAGTTTAGGATCATCTTAATTTAGCTCAATTCCAGTCTTTCCACCTGTCTGATGTTCCTCAGTGTCAGTGGTCAATAAGAAGAAAGTTGCATGCTGAATAAATAACGATTGACATTGATTAGGCGTTTGTGCAGAGAATGTATTTTTATTGTCAGCCGTTTAAAAAGAAGTGTTAATGGAGCTCAAAGTTAATGAAAATATTAAAATGCCTTACAGAGAATTTTTTAAAATTTAGTCATGCACCACTTAATGACTGACCGCATATACAATGGTGGTCCCATGAGATTGTAATGGAGCTGAAAAATTTTTATCGACTAGCGACATCGTAGCTGTCGTAGCACATGTTCCGCGTTTGTGGTGGTGCTGGTGTAAACAAACCTACTCCACTGCCAGTCGTATAAAAGTATAGCACATACAATTATGTATAGTACATAATTCTTGATAATTAGTTTTATGTATTTACTGTACTTATCGTTATTTTGGTGTACCCTTTCTACTTATAAAAAAAATTTACTGTGAAACAGTATGCTGTGTTACGCTGGCAGCAGTGTTGTAGATCTTGTCTTTACTGTGTCTCTTGACTGCATTGAGGCTATACCATCTAGGTTTGTATAAGTACTTTACGATGTTGCATAATGACAAATTTCTTAGATCGTGTCCCCGTTGTTAAGCGACACGTCTGTATAACTAAGTTCAAGATATTTAAAGACCCTGTGTAGTAAATAAGTTGAGAGATGACAGTATTATGTAGCTTTTGCTACATTGTGGCTTAGAATTAAGACTCACTTTGGACTTATAAACAAAATGAGTTATGAACATTCTTCTAGTCACACTTTTGTTTGTAAGTTTTGGAGCCAATATACAGTAAATGTTTTCAAGCAGAATGTCCAGAATTAAAGTCCTACTGGATGGGGAGCTGAGCCTGCAGCTTTTGTTTCCTTGAGGTGGCTCAGACAAGCATCCGTTTCTTCCCACGCTCTGTTTGAAGACCTGCTGCTACAACTTTTGTTTGGCTTTTGTGGGATTACCGCACTGTCCACCCGTGCTGGGAAGACCAGATCCTGTTCTCCAGGAACAGTGACACTGCAGCCCCATGCTGTCCTTCAGAGCTGGGTAGACAAATGATGGACCAGAAAATGATAGATGGCTTCACAAAGCTTGCAGGTGCAGTTCATCTGTTCATGACTCACATTGGGTGACTGCATATCGGAATGACTGGACGATCCAGTGAATCACAATATCATTTTTTAAATATTTTTAAAGGCCCACATGAAAACACTTCGTTTCAGATCTGTCTCCCCTCGAACCTTATGTTTGCTCCTCTCTCGCTTGCCTGCTGAGCCCATAGTGCTGTTGAGATGCACGGTGCTGATCCCCTCAATAATGGAGCAAAGCTCATCATTAGATGAGACTTAATGACCTCCTTCATCCTAAAGTGATCTCCTGGCAAAGTGCCAGCTGATCTTTAACGGGGAGTGAAGAAGGGCTCTGTCCTGTCATTGTCCTGTCTGCCGGGTTGAGTGGATTATTTGATGTGGAAGGATCATCTTATTGGCCGTGCTTGGTGCTTGACTCACTGGGTGACAGTGAGTAAGATGAGAATTAAAGAGGATTCATTGTAAGTGTTCCGCTGAGCATCTAGTGGTTAAGGTTACGCCTCTGCTTGTAGCTTATCTAGTTCTGCCAATGCTGTGGTGTGTTTGACCCAGCTTTGCTAAACCTATCCTCCACTGATGATCTGTGGGTACCCTGGTAATACTGTGAAACTTGGAGCTCTGAGGGGGACAAAGGGTCAATCAAAAGTCCCTGGTATGGTGGAATGAGCTCCCTCTGTCCCTCAGAGCTGCTGAATCTCTCCCACTATTCAAAAAGGGTCTCGGACACACTTCTCTCATTGCTACAGTAATGAGTCCAACACCACTATCATGATCATTTATGCATACTGTGTTCTCATGCTAGGAGCATCCAAGTTATGAATTTTGAAAGATACATTTTCAGCTTATTACATTTTCTTTATTTTCTGAAATTTCTCTGTAGTTAACTAAATGCCACCTGGGTTTACATTCTCATTTACATTTATTCATTTAGCAAATGTTTTTCTCCAAAGCGATGTACATCAACAAGAACAACAACCTAACTGATGATAGTAAAGAGAAAAGAATGAGTGTTACCATCTTAATTCAACTCAGCTCCACACTGTTAACAGCTCTTTTTTGGTGTTCTTCAGTGTTACTGATCAATAAGACAAAGAATGCTGCAGAAAAGTGTCCGATAAATTAATATAATTTGCATGGACTGCTTTTATGACTTACTGTTGTTTTACTGTGGCTATTCATATTGAACACGTGAATTTCCCTTGGATTTAACCACCATCCGTCCTGGCGCACACTCCTCTCCTGCCTGTCTCCCAGGAACACTGCCACTTCCAGGGTTATGTGGAGGACCTACCCGGCTCCTCCGTGGCTCTCAGCATCTGCTCCGGTCTGAGGTAAGGAGGCCAGAGCTCAACAGGAGTACGAAACAGAGGTCAGAGGTCAAAGGTCAGGATTACTTGTGGTACACCAGGATGACCTGCAGAATCTGAATCCCAGTTTACCCTACTTCTGAGGACAAAAAACATGTTAATTAGAACACACCCCCTGCTGAGACTCCCAGACCACATGGGTGCTGGGCGTGCTTCTTCCTGGGATTTTGACCATAGAGAAATGAGAGTGCTTTGATTCAGTGTTTAGTTCTCTTTCAGGAAGTGTTTCACAGACTGATGCAGAACTGCAAATGTTTGCTCGCCTGCCAGTGGTGTGAACAGCTCTGTTATAAGGCATCACCCATTGTTGCGTCTGTCTGTCTGTCTGTCATCTGCACACACATGCAGAAAAACGCTTGCGTCCCTGACAGTAAGTTTTCCAGACGGCAGGTATCACGAGACTGGGACCAGCAACCCGCTGCCCTGTCAACTTCCACAGCTAATCGTGGTTTTTGAGGGAATGTGAGAATGGTTTGCTTTCAATTCCTGTTGCTGTGGCCAGTGGCACCCTCTAAACTTCCTCATTTCTGCCAACTGCTCCTCTTGAATCCTCCTTAGAGGTGTCCTTCAAATGGGCAATGCCACCTATGGGCTCGAGCCCCTGGAGTCATCCACCAGCTTCCAGCATTTGGCATACAGGCTGGAGGACATGAGGACAGAACCGCTGGAATGTGGGACCCCACACGTAGAGCCTGGCTTGCCCGTCGGCCGTACACTTAGAGTAAGTGATGGTGATGTACAGTAATGGTATACAGTGTAACGTTGTTGGATTCATTAGTTTGTTTTGTGATCTTTGGAAACACTGTAATTAGACATGGGTACTTGGTTTTATGACCTTTATTCATATTTCCATATTTTCCTCCTTCAGTACGCACAAGTCTTTTCTTTCTGTCTGGCTGGTGTGTACTTAATTTCACTAGTACATGTAACCCCCTTTTCCCATCCTTCTGTGATTTGTACTTTTAGTGACTTTGCCCTTTGTGACTCCTAACTTCTGCAATTTCCTGCTGAAACGCAAACAAGTGCAAAACGACAATACAGTCATTGCCTGGCTAATGTCATATGTGATCAACAATGGTGCACTTTATGTTGTTTTTGCACCATGTTCACTAATCCTCACTTTAGTGACAGCACTTGTATGTTTGTTAGTTATTTACTAATTAAGACATACATTCTATTGTTCTTACTCTATGTTCTGCATAATATTACATCCTGGACAAAGGTTTAAAAAAAAAGTTTAATATTTTTTCAGAATTTCATAGCTTCCAAGCTCTTTTTTTTTTCTTTCATATGTTTATTTCGTTGACAATTTTTACCAAAGCCAAGATCTTGAATAAACTCCAGATCAACCTGACCTTGATCAGGACAAAGTTGTTATTGACATTGGATGGTTGGATGTGAAATAATTCACTATAAAATGACCTCGTGGTAATAACAAAGTATAAAAGTGGAAATGAACTCAGCAAAGGTGTTTCTATGCAGACAAAGAGAGCGATTCTGCACCAAACACACTTTGTGGAGCTGCTTCTGGTGGTGGATAACGAGAGGGTGAGTACCTTCCGTCACTGCCATGTCCAGAGGGGGCTCTGTCCTCTAATCATGCATCACTGTTCTCCACGTGTTCCCCCTCGCCTTCTTCCAGTTCGTCCACATGAACCGGAACCAGACGGCTGTGCGGGATGGGATGGTCCAGCTGGCTAATTACATTGACAGCGTGAGTGGGGGTGTGGCCAGGGGCTGGCATTAAGAAAGAGGGCAGGGCAGTACAGTTTGTAGTGTCTTGGTTAAAATCCAAAGGTTAAATGCCACTCTGGGTGTGCCTCTGCACCAGATGTATGCACCGCTGAACATCCGAGTGGTTCTTGTGGGCCTGGAGATCTGGAGCCAGCGAAACCTGATCAACACAGATGGTGGTGCCGGTGAGGTGCTGGCCCGCTTCGTTCAGTGGAGGGAACAGGTGCTGGGGTCCAGGCGGCGGCATGACAGCGCCCAGCTTGTCCTGTGAGAGCCGTGTGCATGAGTATGTGTATGTGTGTCTGTGTGTGTTTGTGTCTGTCTAGCTGTGTGTGCTCACTCACCTGCTCTCTCTTTCAGGAGAAGGAGCTTTGGCGGCACAGCGGGAATGGCCTTCGTCAGCGCTGTATGCTCACGCAGTCATGGTGGTGGAATCAATGCAGTACGTGACACCACTGCTCCCACTGACCCGCCCTCGCTGGGTGTGAATGAGCTTTGAGTGACCTCTGACTTTTGCTCCCCCAGTACACTGGCTCCAGTGTGCTGGTTCTGGCCTCCATCGTTGCCCACGAACTGGGTCACAACCTGGGCATGAACCATGATGATGGGCGTGCCTGTTACTGTGACGCCACTCGCTGCATCATGAATTCGGGGACAACGTGAGTGTGTCCTGTCCATAATGCATTGAGGTTGCTAGCTACTGCACCCCCTGCACGTACACTAAGTTCTCCTGTCCCTTTGTCACACCCGCTCCCTTATCCCTACCCACTCCTATTTCCCTCCCCCAGTGGCTCACGAAATTTCAGCAGCTGCAGCTCAGATGACTTTGAGAAGCTGATTCTGAGTGGGGGAGGCAGCTGCTTGCTGAATGTACCCCAGCCAGATGAGGCCTACAACACCCCCTACTGTGGGAACAAACTGCTGGATGTGGGAGAGGAGTGTGACTGTGGCTCTGACAAGGTGATCTCCTGTGGCAGAGTTGGTAATACTGTACTGTGTATTATTGTAACTGTCCAGCCATGCGATCACTCCATATGTAACGCGACCACTTGGTCTGGCCTCTCTCATGGTAGGAGTGTGAGTCAGACCCGTGCTGTGAAGCCCAGACATGCAGACTAAGACAAGGGGCACAGTGTGCAGATGGCGTGTGCTGCAAGAACTGTCAGGTGGGTGATGGAAAACAATCTGACATCAGTGGTTGAACTGCGGTTATAGCTGTAATGGTGGTCAGTGGTTATTACTGACCTATAAACCATTCATTCACACATGACCAGATTTCCAGTGACTGGTTATTGGAACAATTCCAGTGCATTACAATATTTTTTAATAAATTATTCAGGATGTTCACAAATGAATTAATTTTGATAAAATCAGCAAAATGAAACACAAGAGTTTTTTAAAAAAAAAAAAAAAAAAATCACTATTTCAATATTTGGAGTAATTTGTAAAACTCTAAATATATTATTTTATAAAAAATGCAGATTTGGCAAGGAGGTGTCAAACACTGCATCATCTTCCAACATGACATTATGATCATTAGTCTTTTTTTTTTTTTTTTTTTTTTTTTTTTTTTTTTTTTCTTTTCCCCCCCCTCCTTGACTGGTCAGGTAATTGACGAATTAAACTGAAATAGTTAAATCAAAATTTACATTAAATGTTTTAAGGGAGGGGGGGGTGCGGTGGGGCAGCGGGTTTGGCCAGGTCCCACTCTTTGGCTGATTTGAGGTGCAAGTCCAGCCTGGGGTGCCTGTGATGGACTGGCATCCCATCCTGGGTGTGTCTCCTCCCCCTCCAGCCTTTTGTCCTGTGTTGCCAGGTTATGCTCTGGTTTGCCACGACCCCATTTGGTTTCAGACTCTGTGTGTGTTTTAAGGGATTTCCATGCATGCAGCTATTTACATACATTACATGAAAATAACAAATCAATGGAAATGACTTTATTGATGGGGAAACGGTGAAGTCCTTTGAAATCATGTATTATGCTGTGTCCAATCAGAATGTCAGTTTAGCTGTAGCACCACCTTCTCCAGCTGTGCCCTGTCCTCACCCAGCACCTGCTCACTTTCCCACCATCTTTCTCTCTCTTAGTTCCTGCCAGCTGGTGCCGTGTGCCGCCCAACCCATGATGAATGTGACTTGCCCGAGTACTGTAATGGCTCTTCGCCTGTGTGCCAGAGTGACGTTTTCAAACAGAATGGGCACCCATGTCGAGCAGGACATGCCTATTGCTACAATGGGCAGTGCCAGCACTATGATGCACAATGCCAGGCTATCTTTGGGTCCAGTGAGTCTTACTCATTTGAAAGGAACATTCTACTTTATGTAACATACACTTTATTTTTATGACACATTTTTCCATTTATAGTGTTTAGCTACATACCATAAGTGACCTTTACCCAGCAAAGTAATTTTTACTGTATTGGTTTGGAGAAAAAATGTTGACTGTGGTACTACAGCAGGAGGTGAGATTTGAACCTGGGTTGTTCAAGGCAGCAGCTTTAACCTGCCTCAGATAACAATACAACCTGAAACTGACCACTAGCTCTCCCCTAAACAGAGGCAAAAGTGGCACCGGAGGTGTGCTTCAGAGCTGTCAACTTCAAGGGTGACCGCTTTGGGAATTGTGGTTACCAAGGGCTTGGCTACAGGAAGTGTGAAATCAGGTCAGCATCACACCTCTCTGCATTACTTTAATTGGACATACTGTGTGCTGCATTTACTTTGTGACCACACTGGACCATGACTACCTGTGTATACCCAGGAATGCCATGTGTGGGAAGCTGCAATGTGAAAATGTGCAGACGGTCACGGTCTTTGGCATTGAGCCTTCCATTATCCAGACGCCCATCGCAGGGACCAAGTGCTGGGGAGTTGACTTCATGCTGGGTTCGGATGTCCCAGACCCCGGGATGGTCAACGAAGGGACTCGATGTGGGGAGAACATGGTACCTTATTCAGCTCTTGATACTTTTAGGCTGTATCAGGCTTCTCATAGTCACCCTTCTGGACAAAACAGGAAATACCCTGTTCTCCCTCTGCAGGTGTGTTTAAATTACCAGTGTGTGAGCGCTGATGTCCTCAAATATGACTGTGACATAGAGAGTAAATGCAACGGTCATGGGGTGAGTACTCAAATAACACTAAAAACAAGTTGCAAGGAGTTGACTCACATTGTCATCATTGTCGTCATCATCATCTTCTTTACCATCTCTCTCACAGCCTTGAGATGTTAGCTGGACTATTCATAAGTTGCAGC
This sequence comes from Scleropages formosus, assembly GCF_900964775.1. Taxonomy (NCBI): domain Eukaryota; kingdom Metazoa; phylum Chordata; class Actinopteri; order Osteoglossiformes; family Osteoglossidae; genus Scleropages; species Scleropages formosus. The sequence goes on from NC_041811.1 coordinate 5,555,087, forward strand.
CAATAAAGGTTAATACAGATATTCCTAAGTTTTAGTTCCTGCTTTGGTTTTTAAAAACCTCAAATAATAACAATAGTAATACTAGTTATTTTACAATTAAACATGCTCCGTAATACCGTCAAGTAACTTCAAAATTGATTTTAAGTTTAAGAATAAAAATATTCCGTCTCTGGAAACCTTGATTCAACGCTGATTGTTTACTGATTCGTCATATAAAAGTGCTCAGTATTCTTCATCTTGGTATCAGTCAACAACACTGAACACCAGGTGTGAGCTGTAAACATTGTGAAATTGAATTAATCAAAGGTGGTGCATGCTCCACACTCAGTTTGGGTGCACTTCACCAACATATGTCTGCTTGGCAGGTAAACACGGTGCACTTGTTCTGTTAGACAGAAACTTTAGTGAAGACAATGCAATTAAAAACAAACTGGGCAATGTATCTTTGAAAATATGTTACTTGACATTTCATAACGCAAGGAGCCCGTGTACGGCGCATTTCTCTTCACTTATGACAGACGTATACATGTCTGGATATTTACAGGTGTGTAACAGCAATAAGAACTGTCACTGTGATAGTGGCTGGGCTCCACCAACCTGTGAGGTCAGAGGTTATGGCGGCAGTGTGGACAGTGGCCCTACCTGGAATGGTGAGGAATCACAGCTGTGGCTGTCACTGTCTGCCATACCACAACCGTTTCTACAGGTTTTTGCATCTTGATCTTGCTTTGTTCTCACAAATTTTGTGTGTACGTATGTATAGGTGGTCCCCGACTTACAGTAGGGTTACGTTCCTTAAAACCCATCGTAAGTTGAAAAGGCATTTAATATACAGTGTCGTAAAAAAGTATTTGCCCCTTCCTGATTTTTTTTTTTTAATTTTTTTTTTGCATATTTGTCACAGTTAAATGATTTGCGATCATCAGACAAATTTTAATATTACACAAAGATAACCTGAGTAAATACAAAATGCAGTTTTTAAATGATGATTTCATTTATTAAGGGAAAAAAGCTGTCCAAACCTACCTGGCCCTATGTGGAAAAAATAATTGCCCCCTAAACCTAATAACTGGTTGTGCCACCCTTGGCAGCAACAACTGCAATCAAGCATTTGCGATAACTGGCAATGAGTCTTTCACATCGCTGTGGAGGAATTTTGGCCCACTCTTCTTTGCAGAATTGTTTTAATTCAGCCACATTGGAGGGTTTTCGAGCATGAACGGCCTGTTTAAGGTCATGCCACAGCATCTCAATCGGATTTAAGTCCGGACTTTGACTAGGTCACCTCAAAACCCTAATTTTTTTTTTTTTGAACCATTGGACTTGCTGGTGTGTTTCGGATCATTGTCCTGCTGCATAACCCAAGTGCTCTTGAGCTTGGGGTCGCAAACTGATAGCCGGACATCCTCCTTCAGAATTTTCTGATAGAGCGCAGAATTCATGGTTCCACCAATTATGGCAAGTCGTCCAGGTTCTGAAGCTGCAAAGATCACACTACCACCACCATGTTTGACTGTTGGTATAGTGTTCTTTTTATGAAATGCTATGTTAGTTTTACGCCAGATGTAACGGGACACACACCTTCCAAAAAGTTCAGCTTTTGTCTCATCAGTCCACAGAATATTTGCCCAAAAGTCTTGGATTATCAAGATGTTTTTTTTTTGGCAAATGTGAGACGAGCCTTTCTGTTCTTTTTGGTCAGTAGTGGCTTTCGCCTTGGAACTCTCCCATGAATGCCATTTTTGTCCAGTTTTTCTTATTGTTGAATCATGAACACTAACCTTAACTGAGGCAAGTGAGGCCTGCAATTCTTTAGATGTTGTTCTGGGTTCTTTTATGAGCTCCTGAATGAGTCGTCGTCGTGCTCTTGGAGTAATTTTGGTAGGCCGGCCACTCCTGGGACGGTTCACCACTGTTCCAAGTTTTCTCCATTTGTGGATAATGGCTCTCACCGTGGTTCGCTGGAGTCCCAAAGCCTTAGAAATGGCTTTGTAACCCTTTCCAGACTGATACATGTCAAGTACTTTCTCATCTGTTCTTGAATTTCTTTAGATCGCCACATGATATGTTGCTTTTTAAGATGTGCTTCACTTTGTCAGACAGGTTCTGTTTAAGTGATTTCTTGATTCAGCAGGTCTGGCAGTAATCAAGCCTCGGTGTGGCAAGTGAAATTTAACTCAGCTTTCCAAAAATTTGGTTAATCACAGTTCATTCATAATTTAACAAGGGGCGGGCAATTACTTTTTCACATGGGGCCAGGTAGGTTTGGACAGCTTTTTTCCATTAAATGAAATCATCATTTAAAAACTGCATTTTGTATTTACTCAGGTTATCTTTGTGTAATATTAAAATTAGTTTGTTCTCAATCATTTAACTGTGACAAATATGCAAAAAAAAAAAATCCGGGGGGCAAATACTTTTTCACGGCACTGTGCCTAACCTGCCGAACATCATAGCCTAGTATATGCGTGATGGCCATTATGGGATTGCTGCCTTCATGCTGGGCAGTTGGCTTGAATTTCTCCTCAAGCGTAATTGCCTTCCTCTTCATCTTCTCACCAGTAGCTAGAGACACAGACAATGTTTCTGTGACATCATGGTTGCACAAAACACAACACAGATACAGGGGGCTATCTGTATGGTGACTGCATAGCAGACTGGGAGATACTGGTTGCTGCCGCTGCCCAGCATTACAAGAGAGTATCGGACTGCATATCGCTTGCCCGGGGGGAAAAAAATCTAAATTCAAAATTTGAAGTACAGTTTCTACTGAATGTTGATCAAGAGCTCACCATCATACAGTGGAAAAATCGTAAGTCGAGGAGCATCTGTATGTATTTACGTGCATGAACTTTTCCCACACAGAAAATGACACAACACTGCGGGATGGCTTGCTGATATTCTTCTTTGCTGTACTGCCATCCCTGGTCCTCGTCCTGTATGTGTTCTTCAGGAGAAATCAGCTACGCCAGCGATTCTACCTGAAGAAGAGGTCACAGGGCTACAAGTGAGTAATGAGTACCCTTCTGTAGACTTGGATATTTACAGGGCTGTGAGAAACTACTGAGTACCCCAAAGTAGACTTGGATATTTACAGGGCTGCAAGTCAACACTGAATGCCTTTCTGTAGCCTTGGATATTTATAGCACTATGAGTGAGTACTGAGTACCCTTTAATAGACTTGGATATCTACACTGAACTCCCTGTGTAGTTCTCAGATTCCCACTCACTTAGTTCCTTTCCCAATGGAATAAACCAAGATCTTAAAGCCAGCTTTAAGAAATACAAATATCATATTGCAGTGCCAGGAGAGTAGATACCACAGAGTCATGATGGCTGCAGGATCGAGCCTCAGAATTTGTTGTAACGCTGTCTTTATGGATACCCATGCATACCTTGCAGCCATGTCTTGATTAAGGGACCAGGATGCCCAAGGGATACTGAGATATTACTATCATTGTCTAAAACATTGGGCTCTTAATGGGGTCACTAATGCATCAGATTGCTTAGTTTCTTCAACCAATTTGGCAATCTGAATAAAAGACGCCCATGAAAGTTCAAAACAGTAATGTGACTACCTTACCTAGATTGGAGTTTACCAGATCCACCTTTGAGCCTGGGCTGGTGCTGGCTGGAGAGCTCGTGGTAGATGGGCTACCCCGGTTTTATGGGCTCAACATGCTCAAGGTGAGGTGTGGTGGTCAAAGGCGATGCCTGTCAGGACATGGGTGTTGATAGGAACGAGCTAGATAGTTTCTTTTGCATTGGCCTAAGCTATTTCATGGGGCACTGAATGACTCCATGGTAGAATGGAAGAACTTGGACCATGTGCAGTAGGTAGAAAGTACAGACTTTTAGTGGATCCACAGATATCTTGTGTAGAGACACACAGTGTCTACTTCTCTGGAACTGGGAATTATACATTTAGAAACAGAGATGCCCTGTGTGAACCATTCCCATGCCTCCCATTGGGTCCTCCCTTGTTTTTTTTTTTTTTTCTTGTCTTCATGAGCGGAGTTTTCTGTGTGTCCTGACATTCAACTCACTTGATTTCCCCCTTTTTGTCTTCTTCTGCCACCTGGGGGTAATGCTCCTATAGCAAGACTACTTCTATTGTTCTACAGTACAGGCAGTACCCGGGTTACAAAGTCCAACTTATTTACAACCCGTAGTTACAAACCACCCCCATCCCTGTAAAACCTCCTATATTAAACATTTGAATTACATGCAATGGTTCTTAATAACAAACGGGTGCCACTTTGCGATATGCATGAAAACATTGCATGTCTGTAGCGGTTTGTCAGCTCATGGGCACGTGAGCCCAAGGTTGGACAAAGACTAAGTTCTTTTCAGTCGGACCATGTTGCTGTTAAGTGTCTCGTGTGTGTTACTGTATTGGTCTTTATTTTGTGGTGTTGTCCTGGTAACCATGGCACCAAAGTGTAAATGTGATGCAAGTGACGGTGATGCATCAAGGAAAACGATCATGATTGAAACTAAAGTGGAAATAATAAAGCGATCGGAAAAAAGTTGAAACGCCATCAAACACTCAAAGCGTTACGCTACAGTGGGTCAACGATTGGGACAATTTTGAAGGACAAAGCAAAAATAATGGCGCATGTAAAAGGCTCTGTCCTGATGTGTGTGTCTCTCATATATATATACACACACACACACACACACAGAGGCTGAAGCTGCTTGTCCCAAGTGGGGTTGCGGCAAGCCAGAGCCTAACCTGGCAACACACGGCGCAAGGCTGGAGGGAGAGGGAACACACCTAGGACGGGACGCCAGTCCATCGCAAGGCACCCCAAACAGGACTCAAACCCCAGCCCCACCAGAGAGCAGGACCTGGCCAAACCTGCTGCACCACCGCGCCCCCATTATAAGTACTGTAGTAACATTTGTTATCATTTTTATTATTACAGTATTATTATGTTAAAGTTGCTTTGGTGTATCTGGAAGTGTGTGGTTTTTTTTTTTTTTAATGCATAGAAGGATATACTGTATCCTAAGACAAGCATTTGACTAACTAACGTTAGATACAAACCATACCTAACTGTTCCAAACTACGTACAAATTCGACTTAAAGACAGATTTAGGAACAGAACTGGTTTGTAATCCGGGGACTGCCTGTACTCTACAACATTTTACATTTAATCACTGAACAGACACTTTTTCTCTAGCGTGACATACAACTCAGTGAACAAAAACTCATTTCACCAACAGAAGGAGAGTTTTTTTAGATGCGGTCATTCATTAACATCAGTGTGTTAATGGCAGCACTATGGATTGGTTAAGTACACAAACGGTAGTCCTATTAACTGGAGCTGGTGTGGATCAGCTAATAACATGACTCTTCATTAAACTAATTTTACAGTGAATATAGCTACATGTCACACTACTTCTTGAGAGAACACTCTGGTGTTACACCATGTACCGCAGTGTGTATGAGTTTAGTGGAAGGTATATGGGTGACACCCACCTCAGCTGACTGTTCTTTATGTAGAGCGGACTGCGGACCCCAGAGCAGCAGCTGGCAAGAGCCCCCACGGATGGGAGGACTCAGCCATACATCCAAGGAAGGAGTGAGTAGCTCTGTAAGCCCCCTTCAGTTTTTCTTTTTTTTTTTTCTTTCTCCTCTTCCCCCCCCCACTGTGGAAGAACAACTCAGTGTAACTAATTATTCAGTTCAGCCAAGCAGAATTACTGCATGCAGTAAGGGAGTTTATATAATTTCACAAAAATTAGTAAATGTCTAAAAGTCATATACCATAGCAGAAGTGTGATCTTCACATGTATGGGTACCACCATCCAGTAATATTTCGATATCGCATCACATGCAATTTCAGAGCTTTAACAGAAGAAAACAGGAAAATACCTTGGTTGTTCACAGGATAGAAAGGAACAGCATGGACAGATAAATGGGTATCATAGTCTCCCAAACTGAGAATGACTGAAAAACATTCCAGAGTGGACTAATAACTGTTCTGACATGACTAGAACAGTATCAGCTAGGTCTTAACCTACTTTAGCTGGGACATTAGCATTGGCACATTTTACATTATTTCACGTTCCCCCCCCCCCCCCCCCCCCCCCCGTTGTTGTGCTTTTTTTCCAGAGCTTTTTTCAACAGCTCAGCATACTTAGGAAAGTCCAAAAAGAAAACCCCATTAGGTTGATTTTGCCGAAACTGAAATTACTCAATAGCCTCTGAATCAACAGGCCGCTATGCCTTCAGCTTTAGATATGTGACATGTGGTGTTTTATACTTCCATTTGGGAAAGTTTCTTCTCAGCGAGGGGAGTACTAACTGAAATCATAGCAGTTGCTGTCACAGACAGACAAATTATACATATTGGTTTGTAACAAGAAAGTGCAGTTACTATGAATAAAGCCACAAGCATATTGCAAAGAACTGTATCTAAAGGAACCTAGCAAAGTCTGTCACCAGCCAAACAGTCACTCCCTCTAGTCATAGTCCTTGTTTTTCAGACCTCTTCATGGATCTTGTCTGCCAAGTTGGTGATGAGTTTGGAATTGTTTGGAACACTGTTGTGATGATTGGGCAGGTACCTACCTGCGCAATCAAGAGGTAGTCCTGCGTGAGGTAATTCTTTATGGCCAAAAGTTCAGAAACCCAGCAGTGCTGCGTTAACGCCTCTCAGACTTTATACAGTCTCGAGACTGAGTCTTTCCAGTAAGGAGGCCATTGCAAGAGCATTCTGCATGAGATAATTAGCATAGTGGGGTAGGAATATGGCCGAGGCTCAGTCACCACTGGAAGTATCAGTAGTTCTTCTGGGTGGATGTTTGCTTCACTCTGGACTGAGTTAAGCAAAGCATATACACTTCTTTTTCCCAAAAATACTGAAATTCATAGAATTTCATCCTCATTGAATATACATGCCTGTACTACAAAATACTATGTATATTATAAAAAGAGAATTTTTGTATTTTTATTCACATAGCCCAGGTTTGTATGTATTTCACTTCATGATGTGAATGAATGCATGAAATACAAAGGGGAATCATGCAACTGAGAAAATGCAGGTTTGCATTCCAGCTATCTCTGCAACATAATGTGCATTTTAAAGGACTCACCACACAGTCAACATTTAATAAAGGTATCATTTGCATATTGTAAAGCACTATTATATCTTACAATTTACATGATTATTGTTATTGCTCATTGGTCATGATATTCACCTAGTAATGCCCTTGAAATGTCATAGTCAGCCTGACAAGTTAACATACTAAAGAATTTTATAATGTGAGATCTCCCCCCCCCCTTTAGCAGATATGTTAACATTTAAAGTGAAAAATATGAATTTCATTGCATTTGTAATCTGTGGTGACTATCCATTTAAACACATAACCACATCAGTTGTGTCAATGGGAATAAAGTAAATAACATGAAAAGCACCTCATCAACACTGACCTCACAAAGTTAAACACAGTAGACAGCAGCCCTAGTAAGAATAAATCATGCTGAGCAGAGGCAGTAGGGGCAAATGGCTACTTTCAGTCGTCTCAAGGTCACTACCTATAGTACTTTTTTTTTTTTTTTCTCCCCTTCCTTCCCCCCCTAAAGCTTGAGGTTGGTACCCAGGATACTCAACAAGAGTAATGTGGAGCATTCTGTATGGAACATTACAGGACTGAATCTTCTCACAACTTCAGCACAGGCCCCCCTGTGGGCCAAAGAGAATTATACAAAGTACTCCCATACAAAGTATTTACATCTTATGAGGTCGTCGTGGTATGGATAAGTCATTTGAACAAAAGGTGGGGACAGAAAGGTCACAGCAGATACTGCGGCTGGAGGGCAGGAACCAGGGACAAAAGTTCTCCAAGCTTGCTGTATAAGAAAAGAGAAAACATAAGGTCAGAACATCTCCAACAATATACCACTGGTTCAGTCATATCCATATTCACTAATGAACTCACTAATAACTTACTTTCATTTCCCATTACACTTCATTTTACATATCGGATCTCTCCGTAATAAATTTTCAGAAGTGCGGGAAGGTATGTTTCCCATTCAAAGGTCCCATTTGGACTGGCATAGGCTGAAAACCAGGGGGTCGGAATACAGGAATACCTGAAATACTTCTCCATACCTAAAAGTATAAGCAGCAGCGGAGGACAGAGGAGCAGTCTTGAGATTGGCTGAGCAAATAGAACATGTACCAAATGAACCTGAATCTTCTTTTTTTCATGCACTGTGGGTTCTGTTGTTGGAGAATTACCTATGAAAGTGGACACTCTCAGATATGAACCCTAAGGTTTAATCTTGCCTGGCCCTGGTTACCTGTAATAAAACACGTGGTCAGTTGGGGCCCACAACACATAGGACAATGACAGAAAACAACCACATGAACAACAATTAAAACAATACCTTTTTCAGAGGAAGTCAGGCTTCTCAGCTTTGCAGACACCCTCAAACCATTGATTAGCAGGGTCTGGTTACACTGCGACACTCGGCAGTCCACTAGTCCTGGTTACGCAGGCCAAGCCACCCACATCCTGGAATTGGCTACCCAGGACTTATCCACACTCTACAAAGTACAAACAAAAACAGTACAAGACAACAAACTAACAGAACCCCACACACAAACCCAAATGCTTGACTGCATTAAATCTTTGTTCTAAAAAATGATTGCGTCACAGGCACCCTTAGGGGCAAACCCAGGGAAATACCTGTGTGCAAACCACACTAAATGGGAAGCTTTAAAAGAAGCTTTCCCATACCTTAATATTATGCTGGCTTGTGGCTTGGTGTCAGGCACTCCTGGGAAATCCCTCAGCCTGCATGGTGTTTCAATCCTATGTGTGATGCCAAGAGACTGAAAGAACAACTCGGCAAAAGTCTTTTCCATATTAAAATTTTAATTACTTATTCAGTTCAGTCAAACAGCATTATTGCATGCAATAAAGGAGTTCAAGTAATTTCAGAGAATTGTGTAAATGTCTCAAGCTTATATACAATAGAAGCGTAATCATTACTTACACATTTAGCTCCATCCAATAATATTATGACATTGTCATCAGAATCCAATACCAAACATGCCAGCAGAATGCAATCACTGAGTTTGTCTGTCTGGTAATCTTCTGTACATGAGTTGAAGTATGGAATTTCAGAGCTTTAACAGAACAAAATGGAAAATACCTTGGGTGTTCACAGGATAGAAAGGAACAGCATGGCCAAATGAATGAATGAATGAGCTTTATTGCCAAGTATGTTTACACATACAAGGAATTTGTCTTGGTGACAGAAACTTCCACAGCACATACAGAATGACAGTGACAAGACACAGATAAAAAAAGTAGAGTGGGCTAATAAAAGAATATATATATATATATATATATATATATATATATATATATATATATATGAGAGAGAGAGAGAGAGAGAGAGAGTATGAAGTGTGGGAATCATGGGAATGGGTATCATATCCTCAGTTTGGGACACTCAGACCAGAAACATCCTAGAGTGGATTAACAACTGTCCTGACATGGCTAGTAGAGTTTCAGCTGAGCCTTAAGCTACCTTACCTGGGACCTTACAATTTGTACATGCTATATTATTCCACACCACCCTTTCTACAGCTGTTCTCCAGCCTTTCTCCTTCTGCACATATAATATAGCTAGTTTAATCCAGCAAGTTTCATGATAGGCTGTGGTGATACCAGTGGAGAGATAATACTGTAACGTGGCTCATTGGAGATACTAATGGAGAGCTACTATTGTATCGTGACTCAGTGGAGATGCTAATGGACAGATACAATTGGTCTGTGACTCAATGGAGATAATACTGGAGAGACCACCGGACCATGTCCTAGTGGAGATGCTAATAAAGACTTACTACTAGATCGTGACTCAGTAGAGGCACTAGTGAAGAAATACCACTGGACTGTGACTTAGTGGAGATACTAGTGGAGAGATACTACTGGACTTAAACTGTGTAGATGTTGGTAGAGAGATACTACTTGACTGTGACTCAAAGGAAATACTAGTGGAGAGATACTACTGGACCGTGACTCAATGGAGATGAACTAATTACTAATTACTAACTAATTGAGAAGTTCATCACTGTGGTGCATTGTCTGCAGTGTTAATATTTAGCTTTACCCCAAGTTGTCACACGCAGCAGCTGTTGAGCTTGGAATACCATGGATAAATAGTCCAATAAATAATCTTACAATGACGAATGCTCAAACAACAGATAAATAAATGTGCACATTTGTACAAAATGGATACCTGTGGCTGTTTGCCAATGGTTGTCCGCTCCTGATCTGGAGCCATCAAACTCATCCAGTTGGGAGGCTGTCATAGACCATCCAATTGACAGCAGCCAGGAAACCCTGGACATACAGAGACCTCACAGCTGGAGGCCTTTCTCAGCTTTGGTGTGGAAGTGAGGTCTGAACAGCTGACACTGACTCTAATGAGGGCCAAAGGTTCCTTCAAACCAGTCTTGACCAACTTTGGAATCACTGTGGATAGCCCTCATATAACCCAAACACAAAAAAGCCTAAACCAAGACTCTAATCAAGCAGACACATTTGGGAGGGTCAATTTTATAATAAAGCAAAACTGAAAGCTGTAAATGCAATTTCCTTGAGCAATGAAAAAAAAAAAAACACCATTCTGTAACATGTGACTTCCTTAACTTAATGGCACTTTCAGTTTTTTGTCCTCACCTAATGAGAAATCCTAAATGTTTTTTTCACCAAATCAGAATGACAGTCCATCAAAGGGCAGTTACTCATTCACACTGTCACACAAACAGACCCACATGGCCTTTCTAATCCAATGACATATAAACACAAATTAGGATCATCAGTTTACCTGACTGGACTTTGGGTGGAATAACCCGGAGTTAGTCAAACCTGGAGGGAATCTAGCACTGCTATCCACTGTGCCATCCAAGAAAAACAGAGTAAAACAATTAAACAGTAAAACAATTTTTAAAAGAGACAGAAAACAAGACTAATATAAGTGATGAATGGGAAAGGGGTCAGAAAAGGGATCTTACAGATGTCTTACGTACGTATAAGCAGTTTTGAATATGTGAGCTTCAAACCTGAATTTAAAAGTGTCCAGAGCAGTTTTGATATTGTGGACTTGGTCTGGAATTCTGATTTTGTTTGTGTTTAAAAGTTCAGGTGGGAATTTTATGTTGGTGAAAATCTTGGTGAAATTGTGTGCCTCAGATATGCATTATTTGCATTCCCCATTGAAATGAATGGAAATTATGGGTTTGTTTTACTAGAATTCACATAGTTTTTGGAATGAATTTTGTTAGTTATCTGAGGGATGACTGTTGTTACTCAGAAGATGATTCTATTCCAAGGAAACATATATCTTTCTATTTTATGTTAAGAAGTACTAACTTATGCAGTTCCTCTTCCTGAGGGGGGCCGCGATGGTGCAGTGGGTTTGACTGGGTCTGCTCTCTGGTGGGTCTAGGATTAAAGTCCCGCTTGGGGTGCCTTGTGACAGAATAGCATCCCATCCTGGGTGTGTCCCCTTTCCCTCCAGCCTTACGCCCTTTGTTGCTGGGTTAGGCTCCAGTTTGCCGCAACCGCACTCGGGACAAGCAGTTTCTGTGTGTGTGTGTGTGTGTGTGTGTGTGTGTGTGTGTGTGTGTGTGTATAAGTTCCTCTTCCTAAGCAAATATTGCTCTGGTTTCTTGACCACAACCCTGGTCATTTATAGTGTTGATGATGCAAACACAGATAACCCTCATTCAGTCATGTGAACTTTTCGTTTCAGAAATATAGCTGGCTTGAGTTGCGCAGTCAGAGATGTTTTGAGTTCAGATTCGGTGAGAGAAGCATTTAAGATTCATTTTTTCAATAAAGGAAGTTGTACGGTTATGCGCCACTTAACGACATTTCGCTTAACAACAGACCGCATATACATACGACAGCAGTCTCATAAGATTATAATGGAGCTGAAAAATTTTTGTCAACTAGTAACATTGAAGCTGCCATAACGTCATAGCACAGTGTGCTACTCGCGTGTTCCTGGTGGTGCTGGTGTAAACAAACCTGTTGCACTGCCAGTCATATAAAAGTATAGCTCATAGAATTATGTACAGTACATAATATTTGATAATGATAATAAACACCCATGTTACTGGTTTGTGTATTTACTCTACTGTACTTTTTATTGTTATTTTACAGTATACTCTTTCTACTTATAAAAAGTTTACTGTAAAACAGTATGCTGTGTTATGCCGGCAGCAGCATCATAAATCTTACGTTTACCGCATCTTTTGCTAGGAGCAATAAACTATACTATACAGTATAGCCTAGGTGTGTAGTAGGGTATACCATTGAAGTTTGTATAAGTACACTCCATGATGTTCCCACAACAATAGAATTGCCTAACGACGCATTTCTCAGAACATCTCACTGTTAAGTGACACGTCTGTATTTGAAACCATGTCTGTATAATGCTGTATTTTTATTTCCTTTTATTGCATTCATAGTTTTTGATGTAATTTTTGTAAAGCTGACTTAAATTACTTAATTTACTTTCAGGTGTTTTTTTGTTGGGGTGAGTTATTGATGGCCCAGTACTGTCTCTCCCGTAATATCTCTCCACTAATATCTTCACTCGTCAGTGGTCCAGTAATATCTCTCCTCTACTATCTCCAGTTGTTGGTGCTCTAGTAGTATCTTGCCACTACATTCTCTACTTGTTGAGGGTCCAGTACTATCTGTGCACCCTGTTATCAGTATGCGCTCTCCTCTCACTTGTGCTCCTGTGGTTGTCCTGTGCAGGTTGGGCAAGCAAGCAGGACATCTTCAGCTCTGACACAAGCTGCCAAGCCCCAACTGCCACTCCTCCCTCCCCGACCAGGAGGATCTTCCACTTCCAACCTGCCTGACGTCATCAGGTCTCCTGATGTCTTCCTCAAGTGCTGAGACTATCTTGTTCATTAGGAGTTCTCTAGTATTGTGTCCCACTTACAAGGGAGTATGACTTGAACAAATTTATTCAGAGGTGCAGGATGAACAGTGACTCATAGAGAGTGTAGGGTTCCATTTGACTGTCTCTTCCTCTTTGTCTTCCTCAGACCCACAGCTGCACCAAAGCTAGTACCTCAAAGACCGGCACCTCCACCCCCAGTATAGCCCATGAGGAGAAGTGATGGAGGCTTCATTGCTCAGCATCCTTCCCTGGGAACCCTGATCAACCAGCCTTGGCCTTTGAACCTCTGACCCTCACTGTGCTGAATCTCAGCAGGGTTCACCTTTCAGGAAACCTGGATGTGTTTTCAGGTCTGGGAACGTGTGAACCACCTTTAAGATCTTCCATCGTTTGGACGCACTGTACTGATAATGATGTAATAATGATGTAATGTTTCCCTCACTGAAAGTGCCCATGTGTTTTTTTTTAAAAAAAAAAACTTCTTCCATCTTTCCCACATGTTGGTAAATGTTTATATTTCTGTGAACACCATTGTGCTGGTGTTGCTCTTTGTATGTTTTTTTAAGTCGCTACTTTGCGGTTATGCTCTGTATGAAATGAGTTATTTGTGGATGTTAAAGAATTCTGAAAAACGTTCAGTTTCACTGAACTACGGCGCTCCTCCAAATCCTCACGCATGTATGCACGCAGTAACACGGCCTGTAGTTGGCAGAGCAGCTGAGGACTGTGTCAGATTGTGTTGAAAAGAGTTTGATTCCAAGAAAGTGTTTTGTTGCCTTGACGCTGAAGGCGTAACCTGACATGAGTTGCTTTGGTGTGAGAATTCATCTGTGTGCATGGGTTAACTGATGAAATTACAAGCTATGAATTTCACTCCATATCAGAATGCCGATCAACCAAACAACGCAAAATGAATAAATAATATTGTGCTCTCACATAATAACCAGATGTTTATATGCTGTGGGGTGTGTGTGTTGCACTCTTGCTCTTTTCTATGAACATGCGGACTGTTAGCCTACCTGGCACTGGAATCAGAAATAACAGTTTTCTGTCACTTTCTTATATGTATTTTGTATGTTAAGAAAAAACTGGCGTGATTTTTATTTGATTTGTATGGATGAATGTGTATGTTTTTCCTGTGAGGTTAGACAGTTCAAATCCAGGGTCTCACTACCATTTCTTTCATCTCGCGCCACGATTCAGCATGCCTGCTGTTATTGTTGCTGTCAGAGGAATGCTCTTTGGCTGGTGTAACAATTTTTCAACCATGCAATCAGCCATTACAATTAAATATATCTCTTATTACAGTCTGTGTGTGTTTAAAGGAGGCAAAAGTGATTCACTGTTGGTACTTGGTATATTTCAAAATGGAACGAAAAGTGTGTCTCATACGGTAAATAAGTAAAGCAGGACTGTTTTTCCTATAAGGAATACACACGCACACTGGCTGAAGCTGCTGGTCCCGAGCGGGGTCATAGCGAGCCAGAGCCTAACCTGGCAACACGGGGAACAACGCTGGAGGGGGGGGGGACACGCCCAGGACAGAACGCCAGTCCATCACAAGGGACCCCAAATGGGACTCGAACCCCAGACCTACCAGAGATCAGGACCCGGCCAAACCCACTGCACCCCCCCTCGTAAGAGATAATGAAAAACTGTAGGGTGGTTAGACAACTGTTAATTTCCCTGGTCTGATGTTAAATATTCAGTCTAACAAAAAAAAAAAAAGAAAAAAACCCAAAAACAAAAATGCATTATTTTTTAACATTTTAGATATTTACAGTACATTTTGCTATACTGTATGCACTTATCGTAGTACAGTGACTCAGAGCAGTTCCAGCAGGCAGCAGTAAAATGCTTCTAATTGCAGTAGACAATACAGTACTGTACTGAAAACGTGTAACCTAGCAACATTTTTAAAATGAAAGAAAAAGACTTCCATTCTGTAGTTTGTGAGATATTTTTTCTTTATTAGATCTGATCTGAAGTGTGCTGTCTTTAAGAGAAGTGACTCTGATGTAGGGGATGGGAATCAGGTCTGCTAGTTTGTCTTCAGAAATGCTAGTTACAGTCATAAAGGAAATATTTAATATTTTACATACAACCCAACAATGTTTGTTACATGCAAGATATTTACAGAGATAAAATATCTTATAGCGAGACAGGGTCGTCAGTAAAGGGCAGCATAACTGAAAAACCTGACTGCCTTTTAGGGGGATCATCTCTATCTAAGGCTTTTGTAGGCTTTCTGAGTTTAACGGTAATCAACAGGTATATATTCTTAGACATTCTCCTTTTCCCTGTGAACACACTCTTTGCTGTCTGCCTTTTGTCAAATTACAGCTTTTAAAATATAGTCACAGAACTTTTTTTTAGCAAATGGTCAGACCAGGCACAGGCTTGCTTTTTAAAAGTACATTGATAATTTTTTACTTTGGAAAGTTGCATCAATTTTCATATTTATACATTCAGTAATATTAAGGTCACTGCATCCTTCAGAAATCACAAGCAAGACAAAAGGAAGTGGTTTGTTACTCAGTAGTCAATATCTGTGTCCTGTGTTCCTTTGTTGTACATTTACATTTATTCATTTACAGGAGACATTTCTCCAAAACAAAGTACAGTATAGCTCAGAATAAGCAAAAGTACCTCATCTACAGACAAGAAGCATCAGATACAGACACCGGATTACCCTCAGGGTCAAGCGGCAGTACAGATGCATGTGACAGCACTCTCACTCCAACATTTGGATGCAATTCTGCTCTCCTGCACATTGCACACTTTTATACATAACCATCTACAGCATCTGTAACCACAAATGCAAACTGAAGGTGAATATTAATGTTTTCTCTTTAGCATTTTTTCCCCTTGTATTTCAGTAGCTTTGATCTGCTGTAATGCAGTAAAAATTTCCCTGATATTGTTAAGTGCTCTTCATGTCAACCCTTGGTGACCACATAGATAGAGTATACCCCCATAATGTTCTGCCTTCCACTCATGTCCTTTGGCTAGAAAGGTGTGAATCCATTGTTGCTGTGACTGAGCCCATCCATCTGAGCCCCATGCTCTACGCACTCTTCACCCATGATTGTGTGGCCTCCCAGAACAACACTAACATCATCAAATTTGCTGATGACACGACAGTCATTGGACTGATAATGGGAGGCGATGAGTCGGCATACAGGCTGACCTAGTGAAGTGGTGCCACGACAACAATCTCCCGCTCAATGTCAACAAAACAAAGGAGTTGATAATAGATCCATGGAGAAGGAGACAGCAACACTCATCATTGCATATTGGTGAGACAGTGGTGGAGAGGGTAAGCAGCTTCAGATTCCTGGGTGTTCACATTACTGAAGATCTCACAACGCAACACATCTGGTAAAGAAATCACGTCAGCGTCTGCATTTCTTGAGAAGGCTGAGGAAATTTGGCACGCCAAGCCAAATCCTCAGAAGCTTCTATAGGTGTGCGATCGAGAGAGTCCTCACCAACTTTATCACAGTGTGGTTTGGAAGCTGCACAGTACAGGATCGTAAGGCGCTACAGCGAGTGGTGAAAGCTGCTCAAACCATCTCTGGAACGTCCTTACCATCACTGGAGAGCCTATAGCAGGCCAGAACCATCAGGAGAGCCACTAACATCATCAAGTACAACAGTCATTCCCAGCACAGCCTTTTCACACCCTTACCATCAGGCAGATGCTACAGGAGTGTTAGAGCCAGAACCTCAAGGTTGAAAAACAGTTTTTACCCACAAGCCATGAGGCTTGTGAACAACACCCATCCACTGCCTCTCCACCCATCACAGCAGACACAGTTCACCCTCTGAGCCTGAGAGGTGTCAACTACCCCCCATTCCTCCCACACATGCATACACATCCACAACGCCAATATCATCAGAGACCACAGACTACCTCCGCATACCTTGAGTACGCAAATTCACACCCCTCCCTCAACTGTGAATAGGCCCAATCTACCGCTGCAGGACTTTGCACATGTACGAATTCCATGTTTACATTGCGCACTGCACACTTTATATACATATATAACCTCGTTTCTTGGATTTTTGCACTAATAGTAATTTTTGTAAATTTGTGATTTACATCCTCTGTTATCTGTTCTCCTTGTGTTTTTCTTTCCTTATATCCTTATAATTTACCATAGGCTGCTGAGTAAGAATCTCATTCTACAGTGTAACAAACTGTTTACTGTATACATGACAATAAACTCTTGAATGTTTTCAAAGTCCTCCAGCCTCATGATTTGTGCTTCTAATGGGAGTTCTTGCAAAATGTGAACCAAGAACCATCTGACTGTTTTCTGTGAACCATCTGTGTGTTTCCTGGTAGTCTATGACATCCTTAAAAGTGTCCTCCAGCTCACTATTCAAGGGAGTTTACATTTTTCTTATTGTGCTTCTTCAGTGCCTACTTTTGACATCTGCATAGATTTATAGAAAATATCATTGCTTGAACAACTTTTTTTTTTTTTTTTTTTTTAAAAAAAAAAACCAAAGCTAAAAGAACAAAGGCAACTGAACTTGCATGAATTTTCTTGAATACATTTCACCACTCATCCAAGTGGATCTTCAGTTCTAAAAGACTGATGGGGAGTTTTGGTTTTAAACTTGAAACATCTAAGGGTGGAGCTCGTTTGAGACTCACATGACTGGGGTCTGTTAACAACCCAATAATCACCTGCCAATTGGAGGATGTTATTGAAATCAACCTGGGTGGTGTTCTGTTTTTCTACAATTAGCAGTACTTAACGACCTATTAATGGCCAGAACCACCAGACCCAAGGTGTGAATGGGTGGGAAACTTTTTGTGGACAGATGCTAAAACTGTATTATATGTGGTTGATAAATTGTGTCTCAGTCCACCTCCCCTGTTCAGAGAGGGGTTTTCCAATTTTACATAGATGGCTTCCTTCACTCCTCTTTCAAACCATCTGTCTTCTCTGGCTAAAATATGTCCCTTGTCTTTCAGGTGTAGGTGGACTGCTGAGTCCTGACCTGAAGAACTAGCTCTCCTATGTTGAGCCATGCATTTATGAAGGGGTTGTTTTTTTTCACCAATATACAGGTCTGTGCATTCCTCAGTGCACTGAACTGCATAAACTACATTACACTGCTTTTGCCTAGGTGTTTTGTCTTTGGGGTGAACAAGTTTCTGCCTCAGAGTGTTGCTGGGCTTGAAGTGCACAGGGATATGGTGTTTGTTGAAAATCCTCCTGATGCTGATCTGTGTGCGTGGGTTTCCTATACACTTCAATGTTGAGGCTTCTGTCCTCCTCCACATACACTGCACAATCCCTTACGTGGCTGGAATATCAGAAAAACTGATGATTTAGTTGATTTATTGAAACTAACTTGACACCCTCCACCAACAAGAGCTGGTAAAAAAAGGAAACACAAATGTTTAACGTTTCCGTTCCATCCTTCGGCAACCAGAGTCAGCCCTAACATAACCATTATAATTTCCATGGAGAAAACAAATACAAAATAAAATTAAAAAAACATTTACAACAATACATTACATGTAAAAACCTTGTGCCTCTTCGGAGGGTTGCTAATCCTTATATTAAATAAATTCTTTAGTTCTTTGAGTATGCAGCCAACCACAGACTGGGCTAAGTAATATCTGTGCATCAACCGCATTAAACTAATTCGGCAATTCTAAACGCATGGCTCTTGGGAAAACGAGACTGTGTCGAAATAAAAGCCCCCTTGAATGACCGTATGCCATTACAGTAATATGACAAAATAAAAGTACAAATACAAAAGGAAAACAAATTTAACAAAGGCATTCACGAAGGAAGACATGTTTTAAACATCAGCTACGGTCCTTTATATGATGACCCATGAATAGACAATCTGATATAAAATTCAAAATTAATTATTAATTAAAACCGATAATCAGTTATGAAATGAAATCTTTTTTTTCTACCAGTACACACACACACACACACACACATTTTCTGAACCGCTTGTCCCATACGGGGTCACGGGGAACCGGAGCCAGTATATAAGTATATTTATCTCTTTAAATCTGTCAAGACCATATGACTTAATGACTCATCAATGGTCAATGTTTTTCTTTCATAACCCCCAACTTCCTGATTTCAATTTGAACGCGATATTTTACACAGATTTAATATGTGTAGCTGGAGAGCTGAGCTAATTTCTGTTAGCAGTAGGTGTGACCCGCAATGTCAGTATGTTTTGTAAAATAGTTCTTCATATCTTTGCTATTAGACTCAGAAAAGGCACTTCAAGAGCTTATTTTAGGGTTGCTCATTTTCCTGAGCAGCAGGTCTCTGGAATGATGGATGAAAACCCAGAATGTGAGAAACCTGTGAGAGGATGAGGAAGACAATGCAAAACCATACAGAGAGACTTGCAGCCAGATTGTCTGAAGTGCTGCCCTATGGACTGCTATACTGCCCCAAGTACCTTAGTGCTCACTAGTGTATTTGGATTAATAGCAGTGCCATTGAGTCAATTCCAACTTATACCAAGCACTCACATGATTTCCAAGGCAAGGGAGGAACAGAAGTAGTTTGACAATGTCTTCACCCATCCATGTCTTATGCGGTTAAAACATCTTACCTAACCGTAAACCTAATGTTAACACCTATACCCATCAAGCAGCTCAGGAGCCATGATACAACAGCTTAACCTGCTGTGTCACTATGTCAAGAACTCTTGCAATCAATAAGGCAAAATATTTTATTGTTTAGCCAAGGTTCAACCAAAAAATGACACAGAGTACCACCAGTGATGTGAAGTCACAAAGTGCTTCTGGGGTGAACCCCAAAAAAGACATGCCAAAAAGGACCGTCCACTGTGCACTGCATGAAAAGGAATTTATTCAATGGTCAAATTATAGACAGAAACAAATCATCCAAAAAAGTGCAGAACAAGAGGATGTTTCTGAAATGCTCTTTTGGAAACTCCTTTTGCATGGGATCATCTGGCCTCTTTTTGACTGTGTGGGAAATCAAACAGTTGGTTTCAATATGGGGAAGTCCCGGAACTCTCCATGTACAGGCTTTTTTGAGGAACGGCAAGCCTTGCCTGTGTCACACTGTAATTTACGGAACTAATCAGTTACAATTTCATCCAGCTGCTATTTTTATATGTTTATGCTTCTTTTTCTTTCATTTGTGATTCATTTCAGCCTGGTGCTTCTTTGTGCATTTGCTTAATCCTTGTCATATGATGATAAAAGCTGTGATAGGATGACTGGAAATCTCAATGTTTTCGAAAGTGGTTAGGAACTTTGTAAATGGATGTAAATAGATGCATGGACATGCCAGGCTAGTCACATGGCTCACGCGGGGGACTGGACTTGAATGACGAAGGCTTGGAGGGGATAAAAAGTGGCACGAGGAACTTGGGTGGACAGTCTACTGTTTGTAGTGCTGCCATGGAGGACATAAAGACATCTGACACTGCTGCAACCCACATTGACCTGGAGTCTTTCGGGGTATCAAAGGAGCTGGGCTTTGTCCTGGAAAATCCACTGGTGAGAAAGACTATTTGTCCTTTACATTTTGTATATTATTACTAGTACTGTGTTTGTTGTTACGACTGTAGTTATTGTATTTTCTCATTATACTGTTAGTGTAGTTTTCACGGTATTTGCTGGAACTATTTTCCTAAATGAGTTTGAAATTGAACAATTAAAAGCATGCGCAATACCCAGAGTGAATTTACAACCCTGGGGAAGAGATAGGGCTCCAAGATAGTATAACACACAAAGATCAGTGTCCTCACAGATTGACAGGTAATCCTAGTCAGGCTGAATAAATTTCACATTGTTCTTCTACCGCACTGGTTTGGATGCTAAGGAACACAAAGAACTCAGGTCTCGCCATTGTGGCATAGTCACCACCATGACAGGAAAAAAACCCATTTGCATTAAAAACCATGTAGGTGAATTATTATTGTATTCTTATGCGTAAAACAAATGGTTGTACAGAACTCTGTACAATTCAATTTTCTCTACAAACTTATTTTGGAAATTTCTCTGCTTTTTTCTAGACAGATCTCCCAGAATACTACAGGCCATGGATGGCTTTGGCTGCAGAAGTCACCCATCTGATTGAAGCACACCAGCTCCGAGACAGAGTGAAAGAGGTGGGTTGCCAGGGCAGGTGACATCATATCTGTAGGGATGAGCTCATAATCAGTTGCTGTTTTTAAAGAAGGTGCTCACTTTTAAGTTTCGGTAAGCTGTGAATCCCTTTGGGTTCTGGAAATGAGTAAAAACATAAGGAGTGGAAATCCAAACACATGTCAGTGGTGCTTATGCTACCATTCCATTGCTAAAGCAATGAAATTGCCCCTGGGTTTAAGGTTTTAAGCAGTTTACCTTTGACTGATATGCTGGGGCATGGGGGCTGGTCAGTGGTCACTCCATCTCGAATGGCTTTGCCTCCTTGATGCCACCAGATGCCCCTGCTGAGCACACAGTACCTGAGGAGCCACCGTGAGCAGAGGTTGGCACACTTAGCACTGGGTTTTATCACCATGGGCTACGTGTGGCAGGAGGGACAGGACCAGCCAGCCAAGGTGGGTACTACAGGGATTGAGCTAAAGGGGAGAGCGGAGGAAGATTCTGTCTGGAAGAGGAAATGTACTAGTGTAGGGGGTAATCAAGATCACAGATGGGATGGTAGAGGATACAATATGAATAGAGAAAGAGCAGGAAAGAAGACAGCAAGAGTTAGCAGGCCCTAACTGTGACCTCTACATTCATGTCCATAATCTCCAGGTGCTTCCAAAGCAGCTGGCTGTACCCTACTGCACTGTGTCGGATCTACTAGGCCTGCCACCCATCCTGGTTTATGCTGACTGTGTGCTAGCCAACTGGAAGCTGAAGGACCCCAGCAAGTACGTATCCCAGGTCATCATGCTGGCTAGCAGCTGGAAGGTCTACAGTAGTGTGTCAAAGAACAATTATAAGCATTAATGGTGCCTTTATTGTTACACCATGAACAATAATACACGTATTTCTTCTGAGCATGAGCTACGATGAAAATGCCAACAATGGTCTTTTATGTGGTTTTAAATTAACTTCTTCTTTTTCTCTTGGCACGTCACGGACCTGAATTTCATCTGCCACTTCTCAGACCCATGGAAATAGGGTAGGTCAACAGGCATCCTTTTTTAAAACTCAGGTGTGTGTTTATGTCTAGATATGAAGGTGTGCAAGATTTTTGTTGAGCGCTTATATTAGGGATTAAGAAACTAGAGTTATAGTTGAACAGATGCAGGTTCAAGTCCCATTAAGAACCACAGGAACTAAGTAACCTGACAAACTATTAATTTCTAATACAGTAGTTTGTCAGGTTACTTAGTTCCTATGGTTAGTGCTAAGGCCTAAATGTTGACTGTTCATCATGTTTGTTCAAAGGAACTTGGACACGGTGTTTACGTTTCCTGGGGGAGAGAGCTGCAAAGGTTTTCTTCTGGTCTCTCTTTTGGTGGAAAAGGCAGCCAGCACAGGACTGAAGGTGAGATATGTCTCTCTAGGACTGTCTGGGTCACCTTGCCTATTTCAGTCACTTTCCACAGGTTACCTTTTTATTGCTTTAGTTTACTAGTTGGAGTCAGGGGTTGTAGGTTTTGGAAAGTGCCCACCCTTGAAATGTGCACACAGGTGTTCATCAGCCACAGTGACTTATTCCTTAAACCATACATTCTTGTTTCTCCAGGGTGTCGCGATGGCATTGAATTCCATGCGGACCCATGACACTGACCGTTTGCATGAAGCACTTGTGATGGTGACTCAGTCGCTGAGGAGGATGAAGGAATGCTTTCAGCTCATGCATGGTATGTCCTGCCCAAAACCACATCTTGGCTTTTCCAGCTGATTTTACTTCTCAAAAAAGTTATTGACAAAGACATGTTGTGTCTACAGCTATTCAACTACACACTGTATTAAATACGTGACTTTATACATGTTTAACTGCACAAATATGTCATAATTTATCTTATCTGAGGAGGTGTAACTGTATCATTGCAAACACAGAACAATACAATACCAGCGAAAATCAAGAAATTGCTAAATATAACTGGGCTTATGAACATGAGAAAATGACTTTTTAAAAAATAACATTTTTAAAATAATGTTATATTTCTTTAACTTCTTAAAAAACTTACAAAAGTAAGAAAAAAATAATATAGTCTTTAAAATTATTTTTAAATTTACTACAGCTATATCAAACATTTTTACAGAACCTAAACCATAAATAAGTTGAGGCACACCTTTATATTCGTTATATTGATTGATTGAATGACAGTGTTAAAAGTGACTTTGGATTTAAGAAAAAATTAAATTGCCAACAGATTTCCAGTCTCAAATGTGTTTATAAGCTGAGGAGCCAGAGCACTTCTTTGCATCCTCTAAAATCTCCTTTATGCAAAGTTTCTTTTTTAAATATTATGTTTTTTCAGCAAAAATTCACTGAATATTTATTTCATGTAATATTTATTTCATTATTTCATTTCAGGACATGTGGATCCCACTTCCTTCCATGGAATATTGCGCATCTTTTTCTCGGGGTGAGTTATCTCAGTTATTTCTGAAGCATCACAAGGATTGGAAATATTGTAGTCTTCTGAGGTACCTGAGAATGTTTAGGAGGGCTATTTCTGCCTATTTAGCTTGGTCTACTTTTTTTTCTAAAGTTTCACATTTTTTCATCAAATTCCTGTATGTTAGTTATTCAGTTAAATACTTTATGATATGCCATGCTATATCCATAAATAAAGACTGATCACTTTTGAAGTTCAGCAATTAAACTGTTTTGTTTAACAGGAAAACATTAACAAACAAATGATACTGAGATAGGGGGTGCGGTGGCGCAGTGGGTTGGACCGCAGTCCTGCTCTTCGGTGGGTCTGGGGTTCAAGTCCCGCTTGGGGTGCCTTGCGACGGACTGGCGTCCCGTCCTGGGTGTGTCCCCTTCCCCCTCTGGCCTTACGCCCTGTGTTGCCGGGTAGGCTCTGGTTCCCCGTGACCCCGTAAGGGACAAGCGGTTCTGAAAATGTGTGTGTGTGTGATACTGAGATATATTTTTCTTTCCTTTAGAAACAAATGGAAATATTTCAAGGGGCAGTTGCTCTGCACTCTTAATTAATGTAACACTCACATTAGTATTTAAGTACTTTAGTTACATTAGCTACATTAGTACTTACTTTTTTTTAAATTGGGTGGAATGGTGACACAGGGAATAGTGCTGCTGTGTCATAACACCTGGGTAGTGTGAGAGGATGTAGGTTCGATCTCTGTTCAGTCTGTGTGAAGTTTGCTTGTTCTCTGGGTGCTCTGGTTTCCTCCCACAGTCCAAGGGCATGTTGTTCAGGTCCAACCACAGTGTGCGAGTGACAGAGAGAGAAAGAGATAATGTGTTCCACTGATGTATGCATGAGTGTCCCATTGTAAGTAGTGTATCTAGCAGTGAAAGTCACCCTGGTGAATAAGTTGTGTGGGCTGATAACACTACATAGAGTTGATTGGAAGTTGCTTTGGAGAAAAGTGTCTGCTAAATAAATGTAACTATTAATTTGTAGTTCTAATGAGGTTCCTGTACTGTGCTCATAGGTGGAAGAACAACCCCATGCTGCCTGACGGTCTGAGGTATGAAGGGGTTTTCCAGGAGCCTCTCCAGCTCTCAGGGGGCAGCGCGGCCCAGAGTTCGGCCATCCAGTGTTTTGACGCGCTGCTCGGAGTTATGCAAACTGATGCTTCTGGTGAGAAACCCTTTGTTGACTCTTCTTCATAGATGATTTAAAATTCCAGTAACACACTGAATAGAGCTCTAGATTTGTTCTTGTGAAACGGGGCGTTAAATGAAACAGGCAATAAGAGGTCATTCATTCATTCATTTTGAAGTACTTTTTTAAAAAAATTAAAATATGGTAAATGATTTTACTAAGGGGGTGCGGTGGCGCAGTGGGTTGGACCGGGTCCTGCTCTCCGGTGGGTCTGGGGTTCGAGTCCCGCTTGGGGTGCCTTGCGGTGGACTGGCGTCCTGTCCTGTCCTGTCCTGGGTGTGTCCCCTCCCCCTCCGGCCTTTTGCCCTGAGTTGCCGGGTTAGGCTCCGGTTCCCCGCGGCCCCGTATGGGACGAGCGGTTTTGAAAATGTGTGTGTGTGTGTGTGTGTGTGTGTGTGTGTGTGTGTGATTGATTTTACTAAATGACTCAAAAGACTAAAACAAAGGAGCACTATAGCTAAACAGCACTGCAGGAGGTACTGCTAATCAAGGTAGTACTGCACTGCCATTTATTTCCTTGCTAACTTCCTCACATTATTAATAGAGCTGGATATTTACATGAACATTAACTTAAAATATTTTACCCAAGGTACATCAGGATGCCTCCTGTAGTTTGAATGCAAAGGGAATGAATATGTCCAGTACGTTAACTATTATCCCGACTGCTGCCAGCCACCAACCATTTCTGTGTCTTAACTCCATCTGTTTCTGTGTCCCCTGGGTCTCCTCACCCCACAGCTGGTGCTTTCCTGAAGCACATGCACGACTACATGCCACCGGCCCACCGAGCACTGATCCAGACCATCTCATCCCGCCCAACAATGCGCTCCTATGTGCTCTCGGCATCAGACAGCCATCTCTTCCAGACCTACAACACCTGTGTGTCCCACATGGTGGACCTGCGTGACTACCACCTCAACACCGTGGCCCGCTACATCATTGTGCCTGGGAATCGGGCTCGAGCCACAGCTGCTGGATGCCCCTTACGGGGGGCTTGCCCTGCCCTGGACGAGAGGGGTACAGGGGGGTCGAATCCCCTGGTCTTTCTGAAGGCTGTCAGAGACTCCACACGCAGCGCCCTCATCAATAAAGCCTGAGGTGTCCAGCACTGAGCCTGTTGGGGTCACTGGTCTAACATCTTCCTCATCTGGTCCCACATTGTGACCACCATGCTGAGGAGGAGCTGTACATGCATATGACTCTTTCAGAGACTTTAAAACACAAAGGTTTTGTAAAGCCGAAGAGAACATTCACCATCTCCTCTGTGTGTGGTCTGGGATTGCAACACTGTTATTTTTTTTATAAATTATTCTATTCACTTTCTAACCACACCTCTCTTTCCAAAACACTTCCATGTCCTCACATAAACCAGGGGTGCCTTTGTATGTGATGTTTACTCTATATATGTCATTGATGCACTAATACTGTACAGATTGCTACCTATCCCTGTAAATTGCCTTTGACAAAGATGTCAGCTAAATAAAGATTATTTAATAATAATAATAATAATAATATATGGTTTAGTATGCCTCTACCTTTGGTGACTCTAAATTGGGGTCCCCCAAATATACCCTCCAGATATTTGTATGGAACTCCACTGAATACTACTAATGATTGTATTTTCTAGATACGTGGATGTGAGTGGTTGGATGCCTCGGACCTCCACCTTCTGCCTCTCAGAAGCTACTGTTTTACTTCTTACTTCATTTTCATAATCATCTAAAAGGATATTTTTTTACTAAAATAATTTTGATTGGTCTAACAAGGAAGCATCACTATACTAATGTTCAGCTCTAAAGGCCAAATGTTTTATAAAAAGATGACACTTTATTGGCCGAGTACATCTACACATACACAGAATTTGTTGTGGTGAACAGCATTAATACAGAACATTTAAAGTAACAAAGTTTGAAGAGTGGAAAAAATGCCATACAAACAGTACCATTATTTACTGGGGTGTGTGTGACTATATTACTATATTAACACAGAGGCAACAGTAGCGGGACTCAATATAAATAGGTTTAACTGGTCAATGGATGCCAACAGTCAAATCTTAATGTATGTAAGTGTTCATATGGATTATACTGTGGATTTCAGAGGTTTTTGTTATTACTGCCATTTTCATTATTGTGATTTGTATATTAATATTATTAATAATTTACAGAGCTGACACCTTTCTCCAAGGCACTTTTACAATACTAATTTTATATAGAAATCATTAATTTACCCAGTTAATCAATTGATTAAGTGAACCACAACAGGATTGGAACCAACAACCTTCAGATTGAAAAGCAACAGTGCTAAATTATCCACTGTCCCTAGCTTGTTAATCCTTGTCATACTGCAAAGTGAACAGTAGACGGTAGTGTTGTGTTGCAATAGTATGTAATAGCATGTCAATAAACCTCAAAGTGTCCCATAATTGTGCACATTCCAGGGACACACTCAATGTCACCAGTATTTGGGTATCTTTCCAACTCTGCAAAAGGCCTTTTCCTTCTGATGACATGAAGAAGGCGAGTATGTGTCTGACCCGATTTCCCCATATTTACATAAGCTGATGGGAGAGGTAGACACGTCTCACCAACTTCCCCACCCTTTCCCCATCTTCTCATTATTATCATTAGTAGTTTCAGTGAGGACCTGCACCACAGCAAGTGTCAGCACCACAACGGCCCAAGGTGATGGGTGTGGCCACAAATGTAAGAGGGTGTGGTCACAAAGACAGTTGAGTGTGGTCACAGAGGCAGTTGGACATGGTCATAAAGGCAAGAGATAAGTGTGAGTTGGATGTTGCTGCAGCTGCACTATGACCAATGTTATGGTGAGGTTCAGATGTGAACCTGTGGTTAGTATGTGCATGCATGCACACAGACATACACAGAGGAAAAGGATGATTGGATAATGGAAACTAAATAGCCTTGAAGAGCGGTATGCTAATCGAATTGCTCTGCTGTCTCTGGGAGACAGGAGAATGACTCACCCAGCACACTCGTCTCCAGGGCACCACCGAATCATTCTCATCCTTTTACCACACAGGTGTTAGTCCCTCTCTCGGCCAATGTTCAGATTCCCACTGAGGCCAGCGCTGCTTTTGGCGTGCCCAGTATTCATTCATACATTTATGCCTCTTTTTAATTTAATAAGCACTATTAAATGTGAAGGGGCAGCACGATGGCACAGCAAGTAGCGGTGCTGTCTCACAGCCCCTGGGTGGTGTAAGAGGACGTGGGTTCCATCCCCGCCGAGTCACACAGTGGAGTTTGCACGTTCACCTTGTGTCTGCATGGATTTCTTCTAGGTGCTCTGGTTTCTTCCCACAGTCCAAATACATTCTTTTCAGGTTCACCCATAGTGTGTGAGCGACAGGGAGTGTGTTCTGTTGTATGGATAAGTGACCCTTTGTAAGTAGTGTACAGTACTAGTATTGTAAGTCACCTTGGTGAATAAGGTGTGAGGGCTGATAACATTACATAGTTTGCTGGAAATCGCTTTGGAGAAAAGCATCTACTAAATGAATAAATGTAAATGAATGTAATGTAATGTCCTGCCTTCCTGCTGGAAAAATTGTGACAGATCTATCCATCTATATAACAAGGCTAGTAAGTGGCATAGTGGTTGAAGCTGTTGCCTTGTGAACAAAGGCATGGGGTTCAAATTGCACCTTGGAATGTAGCACCCTTTGATTGAGGTGTTTAATAATTTATAGAGTAAAAAACTAGTTTTGCATAAATTGGTAAATGAGTGTGAACATGTTTGCACGTAAAATAATGTAACTTGCAAGCTGAAAAGCATTAAAAAAATGAATACATGAAAATTAATATTTCTTGATAAGAAAACTTTACTGTAAAACTATACCATCCTCAGAGAGTCAGATTAGAATTTGAACCTATGTAGTCGGCAAAGAGGCCTCTTCCCTCTATCATGGTGACATGTCCTCTGGACCGACGTTATAGACGCATGGACTGTGTCTCTCACAAGGAGTCTTGCAGGACTCTGACCTGCATCACGCTGACAGGTTCCCATGTGACAGCAATTCAGAGTGGCGCGTTACATAACACAGAGCCTTTACTGTGCTGAAGGTGAAAAGTTCAGCATCATGATAGAGCACCTTGTATTCCCTTTTTTTTGGGTTACTGTAATAATCTTAGATTAATTTACCAAAATCAATTGACTTAGATTGACCAAACTAACCGAATGCTTTTGCTAAGCTAATTGGACAGGCGGTGCTGATTCAAGTTTTGATGTGACGGGGCGGTCAAAGTACCCTTGGATGCTGGCATTCTTGTGAATGATGTCATTCAGATCACACAGTGTGTGGAAAGGGTTCGAGGGTGGTGGGGAGTGCTTGGACAATTACCATCTCTCAAATTCCATTTCCAGGTCCTTGCTGTTGTTTGTGACCATAGCCACATAGGGGTCTGAGAAGCAGGTTGAGGCGCCTGTTCAGAGGTTGCTCTTCTCTCTAAATGCACAGTGCCCTTGAGAAGAGCATGACGGGAAAGATATACAATAGCACTCAGGACTGGGAACAAATAAACACACAACTCTTCTTTTAAGACACAAATGCTCACACGGATAAGCTCGTCTTTGTCCTTCAATGTTTTTTGCCCCAGGGGGTGTGGTGGCACAGTGGTGCAGTGGGTTGGACCAGGTCCTGCTCTCCAGTGGGTCTGGGGTTTGAGTCCTGCTTGGGGTGCCTTGCGACGGACTGGTGTCCTGTCCTAGGTGTGTCCCCTCCCCTTCCGGCCTTGCGCCCTCAGTTGCCGGGTTAGGCTCCGGTTCCCTGTGACCCCGTATGGGATGAACGGTTCAGAAAGTGTGTGTGTGTGTGTGTGTGTGTGTGTGTGTGTGTGTGTTTTGCCCCAATTATCTCAGTGAAGAACATAGATGTGCGGTATCCTAGCTGAAAGACAAGCCAAAGCAATAAATTACAGCCTAGGAGAAACAAGGAGCTTTGACTATGGGGAAATTGGGTCCTCAAACCCTCTCCAGAGCCTCCCAAAGCACAGCAGGCTCCCTAATTAATGTATTTAGGAGGGAATGGCCACTGGTTTTACTGTGGCGGGTGGTAGAGGTAGGGGTCGTCATGGGGATCAGCATTGGTATGGAAACATTAGATCCACCAACTGGGAGGTCCTGTTGACAAGTTGCCTGCAGCTCTTCACCTGAGGGGGTCCAGTCTGTGTATAGGAGAAGAGGAGAGCTTTCATCTGTTACCACGATGTCTGCTCTGGTAGGGGCACTGTGAGAAAAGGGCTGTGACGCAGCGGGGTGCGCCTGGACTAGGAGTGATGAGGTACAGAATGTGTAGCTTCTATATTTACCGCAATTAACCACCAAAATAAAAAATGTCCTTCGGGTGCACAAAGCCAACCCAGTTTTCATGTGAAAACAGATTAAGCAATTGTGTGTGTTTCTCTTTTCATCTTCCACATGTCCTTACATGTCAGGTGTTCTCACCTCACCAAGTTCTGGCACAGTCATCAAGGAAACAGGAAAGGCACAGGTGGACATTTTTAATTGTTTTACATTTATTCATTTAGCAACACTTTTCCTTAAAGTGATGTTCAACTCAGAGTAAACAAAAGGACATCAACAACAGACAAAGAGTTACAGATGTAGACATGTTTAACATCTGTCTTGAATGGTGGGAGGGATTCAACAGCTTTGAAGGAGAGCGGAAGTTTGTTTGTTTGTTCTTCCACAAAACCAAGAACCTACAGACTTAAATTTTGCAACCCATGTGGGTGGGATCACCAAGTGGCAGATGTGGAGGATTACAGCAGTCTTGTTGGGGTGTTGAGTCAGAACAGGTCCTGTAGGTATCAGGGTGGGGTCTTCAAGGTATGTCACCTGTGACAGAAGAGAGACTGCTTTGAGGGCTCAGGCTCAAGATGGAAATGGTCTGAGAAGGAGGACACCAAGAAGGAGAACACCTTGAGTCCACCCTCCCCACCCCGATGGAGAATAGCGTGATTCAGGATTAGTACTGTGGCCCAGCAATCAGCAAGCGATCTAGGGCATGAACTAAACACCATAACAACCCTGTCCTCCTTCAAGAGAATGTTTGAATTAATAACAGGTAGAGTAGCCCACTGTGAAAAGATCCCGTCTCGCTGCCGCCATGACAATTTATTTGATGGAGGAGTTCACCGGGGGGCTGCAGTGGTGCTGCCTTCACTAATTCTCTTTGACTGAGCAGGTCCTGGAAGGGGGAGCTTAGATGAACTGACAGAGAGAGAGGGGAGTCTGAAAATTACCAGCTCCTTCTACCGCTACCGCCTCAGGACCTGCGGCCAATCATTACAAACTCCTCTTTAAATTAAGCCGTTGTAAAAATGTTCAAACAAGTTAGGAAAACAAATCAAATCACAATCCCCTGGGCAAGCGAGAAGCGAACGAATATAAACGTATAATTCTGAGGTGTACTGAAATGCGGCGAGGATGAAGCTCGTATGTGCGGTGCTTGTGATGTGGAGCACTCGGCTCACATCAGCCCTCTGACGAGATCCTTGATGAAAAAGTTATCTGCTGCTTCATCGAGACGTGTATGGGCATGATACTTAAATACCAATGAGACAGAAAGACTCTGAGATGGTCTAAGAGGGTTAAGGAACTGACCCAATGACTAGAAGGTTCACAATGCAAATCTGTTAAACATTAGTCCATGCTATCACCCATTTATATTATAGGTGTCCACTGGTATCATATACGGGTAGTACAAATATTTTAGTGCTTCCTCCAGGGTACGATGGATGGTCCCTTTCCAGGCATCCACCCACTGATCATGCTTATAATAAAATAAGGATGTTGAATAGGATGTGGTGCCTTATGAGGCTGCAGTAATGATGTATTCTGTGTTACCTGGGTGGGCAGTCGCCAGAACATCCAGATTGTCTCTAACGTGAGTGGAATGTCCAGATCCTGCAGCATTCAAATGTCACACCATTGTCCAAGTCACATGTGACATTGAGTTCCTGTCCTATTTTTCCTTAGGGAAGTACCCTGTGCTTTTTGAAAAAAAGGGAAGTATAAAAGAACAGTAGGGTGAACCTTCAGAGACTCAACAAAAAATATTTGTGAATGTTTGAATTTCTATGTTTTCCAGGAAGTTGTCCAAACTCCACCCCCTATACATATGATATTGTTTAAAAGTATAGAATGTCCTCTACATGGTGCACTAGAACTCAATATTGTAACATGTATGGTTTGGAAGATACACCTAAAAAACTTGTGTCCCCTAGAGTGGACAAAAATTAATGTGTGGGTCTTGGGAGTCTAAAGACAGGTCTGAGAAAACAGTGAGTTAAAGGGACCACAAAGGTGCTGTTGTAAAGGAAGTGGTAAGTTCCACACAACAAGAGTAATGCCTCCAAGCTATGGGAGAGTCTGTATGATAAGCTGTGAGGGCCTGAGAGGTCAAAAGTAAGGCAGTAACTGCTGTTCTTCTGCACCTGTTGGGGATGGAGAGACCAGAAACAGGGAGACCAGAAAAGGAAAACCCATGCTGAGGGAAGGACCAGGAGGGAAGCCTCCATGGGAAGGCAGTTCAGAAATTGAGAGCCTACAGAAAGGAAGACATGAATCAGAAAGAGGGAGACCAGAGAGGATGGGGTCTCACTGATGGGCACCAGTCAGGAGGGTGCGGATGACAGCAGATGTAAGCCCCTCCAGGGAGCCGAAACCTCCTGAGAGACAATGGCATGATGTTTGAACAGCTCTTTTTTTTTGCTCATGCCATCCTCCAATTCCCAGCAAAAAAAAAAAAAAAATTATTATGGTTTCAGTTAATTGCCTAATTGGAACCAGCTTTGAAGCAGCAGTAAGGATTTGGGGGTTATGCTCGATTCAGATTCACGTATCTGTTTTTTGTCTGAATCCAAAACAGGAATAAACCAAGGGCTTGGTTTAGAGCAGCGCCAGCTGGACCAAACTGGTACAGTCCTGTGATCCATCTCATGCTGAACTCCTGACCACGGAGTATTCCCACTACCACCCTGCCAATTACCCTTCGCTAGGAGTTTATCTGGGCCCTAGACATTCTGAAGCATAACACTTCACTGCTTTAATTATTTTGATCTGCAGCAGTCGGATTTACTAAAAGACCCACAAATTCACTTTGTGTGTATAATTCACTGAAACCGTTGAGGTTAAGTGGTTTACTCCAGGGAACAACGGAGACAGCACCCCTCCTGGGATTGAACCATGTGCTGCGTGTTGCCTCCAAGTTATTTGCATGTCAAATAGCAATCCCAGCTTGTGATCCATTAGTGCATTAAAGCTACGTTTACTGGAGCACGCAACACTGAATACCTTCCCCAGCACTGCTTCATGGGAACTGATTTCACAGCTCTCAGGTCCACACCAGCTAGCAGCAGTTGCACATCACTTCATGAGCTCAAAGGGCAGCAGTCAGCCTGCTGCTCAGACCCACAGAATGGCTTAGGTTACTGCTTTGCGCACGGTAGCATCGCTGAGATTGGTCTCATTTTTCACTTTGGGTTCCTCGAAAGTTAAACTGGGGGAAAGGTACCTTATGAACTCTTCTGAAATTTTTCTCTGAAGCAATCTGGCTTGAAAACACTCCCCTTTTGATTTCAAACTCACATTTTCTCCAAAAGTAACACACAAGTCAGAGTAAACAAAAGTGGGATCATCAAAACAAAGCTTATTTGTCTGATACCACTACTTGTTTGCTGGTTCACATCCCTCAAGTAGCTGTCTATAGAAGTAATGTTAATATAACAAATAGATAATCATTGCAGATTGTGTTTGACTCATTTATGTAGCTGTGAGGAGATTAGAACAGAAATGGCTCTGAAAAAGATGGGTTTGAGACCCTTCTTGAATACAATGAGGGATCCAGCAGCTCTGAGATATAAAGGGAGCCCATTCCACCACATCAGGGACAAAACTGAGAACTGACCAACTTTTGATTTTGAACTTCTTTTGAGTCTTGTGAGTCCTACCAAGGAGCCAGAGGTGGAGACTGTTGAGCTCATGATGGGGTTTAAGGAGTGATCAGGTCCTGCAGGTATCAGGGAGCAAGTCTTTTGAGCATCGAGATACAGACTTGGACTTGTCAAGAGAGTGTGTCACAGAGAGCTACAGGAAGCCAACAGAGATGGACAAGGAGGGGAGACACATAAACTAGTTAAAGATAGCTCATGTCTCAGCATTCTGTAACAGTACACTGTATCTTACAATTAGGAACACATCAGAATAGTGATAGGGACTTCGGTTTGAATCTCTTCTTCTCTTAGCAATGTGTGGAAACAAGGCTCCAGGAGTACAACCTGACCTCTATTCTGTCAGGTAGGTGAGATGGCTGGGCATCTCTCCCAGTCATTGTTCAGAGCGACACCTACAGGGCTGCAAAGATAACTGTGGAAGTAGGGCTTTCCTCCACCCCCTGTGATGATGCCTGCATTCTACAAAGGTTTTTAACTCACAGCACACACATCAGAGGTGCTGTGCATCCATGTTCACCCATCCGGAACTAGTGTGAGTGGCATGCTTTGAAGTGAAGAAATAACTGGTGACTAATTGGCTGGGACTAAACTAGGAAAACAAGTGGAAAAAACAAATCACTGAACATCATCCAGCAAAATTCCACTGTTGCAGAAAAAAGTGCAATTTCTCTCCTCTTACACTTACATTTATTCATTTCGCAGACGCTTTTGTCCAAAGCGACGAACGTCTCAGCAAAAGTACAAGGACTCTTAAGTGCCAACCCCAGATAAGAACAGTTACATAATTATACTCAGAATCTTTTACTCAAAGGACCTTAACTGCTTATTGAGTGATTGGTTGGTTTGTTGATTAACTGATTGACTGATTGGTTAACAATATAGGTGAAGTGCCTATCCAAATAGGCACAATGGCAAACATATAAGGTGCACACCCCCACCCCCACCCCAACACACCCACACTGGCTGAAGCTGCATGTCCTGGCAAGCCGGAGCCTAACCTGGCAGAACAGGGCGTAAGGCCAGAGGGGGAGGGGACACATCCAGGACAGGATGCCAGTCCCTCGCAAGGCATCCCAAATGGGACTCAAACCCCAAACCCACCAGAGAGCAGGACCCAGCCAAATCTGCTGCACCACTGCACCCCCTACACGTATAAGGCCTGCAATTGAATTTGATCCTGTTACTATCTAGCCTGGAGCTCCTTAATCACTGCGTCATCTGTGGTTTCTGACTTGTGCTGATTACTAAGCAGCCTTAGGTTTCAACCCCAGGGAGAGGCCAATTGTTGAATCCTTTAGATATGTTGAATGACCTACAACTGTCCAATTGTACAAATAAAGAAAATTTAAATGTAAATTTGCATTTTGTTTAAAACTTGAGAAACACGGAGTATATATCAGAGTACACACACACACACACACACACATTTTCTGAACCGCTTGTCCCATACGGGGTCGCGGGGAACTGGAGCCCACCCGGCAACACAGGGCGTAAGGCCGGAGGGGGAGGGGACACACCCAAGACGGGACGCCAGTCTGCCGCAAGGCACCCCAAGCGGGACTCGAACCTCAGACCCACTGGAGAGTAGGACCCAGTCCAACCCACTGCGCCACCACACCCCCTATATCAGAGTAATAAATGGCAATAAAAGGAGCATGAGGGGTTGGAATGAGGAGAGAGGGCCACTGCGTCCCAGTTTCTCATTTACCCCTAATCTAGTTTCTGGCCTTTGTTTATCCATGTGCTCAGTCCCAGGTATTTGCTTTCAACACATGACAAAATTACCTTTCCCATTTGTGTAATGCTGTGTGACAATAATTACCTTTAAATGTCATATAGAAACACAGTCGCTATGAGCCCCAGCTGCGTACATGCTCAAACTGACTTTGTGCTTGAATTTATTAATAACTTTTATAACTCTGAATTTTGCACTGAGACCCTGCTGCCTTTTACTGAGCCCAAGGGGATCAAGAGTAATCATCACCATCCTGAAGTCTTTGATCTCTATAACAGAGCCTTGAGATGAACCTTCAAGAGTGATTTTGACATCTAGACACCATGAACCCCATTGCTGCCTCAGTCGAGGTTGAATAAGAGGGACAGTTAGAGGTACTATTTAAGGTACAATGGCTTTCAGTGTGGAGACTGGGAGTCTCTTTGGTCGAATCTCCTTGTTTCACCAATTTCTGAGGCTCCAGACAGACCAGAACTGCATCTTAAAAACAAATTTCCACAGAGCAAATGTTCTGGGAAAAACCTGACGGAATACTGAGAGAGCATTTCCAAGGGATTAAAGACAAGATGCCAGTACACAAAACCACATTTGTTTTCACGTGGCACTTACTGCTGAGGGATTATAGGGAGATCCTTCCCCAGAGAGAACTCAGTGATACTGTCAGTGCACAAACTTGTGGGCCAGCAGGTGGAGAAATGGCTAAGGTATTGCAAATGAGAGTAAAAACATTTCAGTTTTAGTTGCTAATAAAGAAATGTGGCTAGATGCATGTGCTCAATGTACTGACCAGTTGTAATAATAGATGCTGTACATTTATTCATTGACCTGATGCTTTTGTCCAAGGCAACTTACAATTATTTACAGATGTATACAACTGGGTAATTTTACATAAGTACTTTGCTCAAGGGTGCTACAGTTAGTGGTGGATTCAAACCTGTGACCTTTGGCTCTAAAGGCAGAATCTCTAACCAATGTACTAGCAATGGTCCCTGGATATATAGCAAGAGAAAAAACTGTAAGATAAGACATTTTTTTAAAGAAATACATCAATTTATTTTCAGTAACCACTTGTTCTGATCAGGGCCATGGTGATCTGGAGCCTATTCCAGGAACAATGCTGGGGGGTACACCCTTGATGGGATGCCAGTCTATCGCAGGGTACACACACACACACACACACACACACACACACACACACACTAAGGGCAATTTATAATCACCAGTTCACCTGAACTGCATGCCTTTGGACTGTGGGAGAAAACTTTAGGACACAAAGGAATTCCACACAGACATGGAGAGAACATGTAAACTCTGCAAAGACTGAATGGAGATCGAGTCACCCAGGGACTGTGAGGCAACAGCACTACTCAGTGTGCCACCCTCTTTAAAAAAATGTTACTTCTAAAACAATTAATAAACAAACAAGCTTCTTTTCAGCAAATTTCGTCACAGTTTTAAAAAATGCTGTCATATACTGTGCTACAACTGGGCTCATCAAAATCAAGAGCATGTTGGGTATAACTGGCCTTTTCCTCCTGTTTCTTAAGTGTCTGTAATAATTCAGATACATTTCCAAACCTCTGCTGCCACCACGTCACTAATAAGCAAATGTGTGAACCTCTCTGGAAACATGCCCACCTTTCAAGTTGGGTCAGATTAGTCAGACTGGGTTTGGCTGAGTCAGATTTGGCACAGGTCAGGTTTGATGAAGATTGGTTAGGTTGAATTAGGTTTGGCTGAGTCAGATTAAGTCAAGTTGGGTTTGGTCCAGATTGGAAAGATTGATTTCAACTGGATTGGGTTGAGTTAGGCGATGATTGTGTTGTTTCAGGTAGGGTTGGGTTTGTCTGTATTGTATCAGTTTTGGTGGTTAGAATTAGGCTGGACTGAGTCAAGTTTGGTAAAGTTGGTCAGATTGGTTCAACTTGGGTGTAAAAGGGTCTGGGTTGGGTCAGGTCAGGTGTGGTTAGCCTGGTTTGAACTGAGTTAGGTCAGATCAGGTCACCTTTGGTCTGATTGTGTTGGAGGATCTGGTCCACACAGATTGCATACAGGCCATGAGACAACAGTTTAGAGTCAATGTTTTTAGATGGCTGTCCCAACCCTGCTACCAGATGTTGTCTAAACCCACCGCTAACTGATGTGCTGTTTATTCTTCAAAATACTGCTAAAATGAGCAACGATTAGTTTTACTATATTTAGGACAACTGAAATGCTCTTGGTGCTTTAGATTATGAGTGGTGGATATATATCTTGCACATAAATGGACATAAATATCTAGACATTCTTCATTTAAAGCCTCTGTCACTATGTGTTTTCATGGATGCCGGTTTTTACATAAACAGTGCTTGCAAGAAATTTGTATACAGACTAATTTTTTCACCAGTTTTTCCTGGGAAACTCAGAACCTCCAGGACTGCCATGAAAAAAAGAATTGCATTGAGTTTGGCCAAACAAAGCACAGAAAGATGGTGTCTCTTTTGCAGTTATGATCAACTTATTTTTTAAATATTACTTCATATTTATAGAATAATGAAAGAGCTGAGTAATCTTGATTTTTTTAGAACTAATTTGTTGTATTATCTGAAATACACAAAAGAGCAGAATCTTTTTTTGCCCATGTGCATATTCTCTAAGAATATGAAGCTTGCTGTCACGTGCAAAATCTGCGAAGCAGGGAAACATCCGTTTTGAAGAACACTAGTCCTAAATGCATTAGAACACATTTTAATTAGCACCTCTCTTTCAGTTTTAACACCAGGTAAGGAACGTTAATAGGTGAAATAATAGCTTCACAATTTGTTAAAAGCAATACAATGTGGGTCTGGTTGATGTGACCAACAGCAGGTGACACAAAGTATGATGCAAATCTGTATGAGGAGCTGTTTCTGCCCTTGTTTCAGTCCTTCATCTGCACTCAACTGATTAATTAAAGCAATAATTTTTCATAGAAAACATCCTCACTTGGATCTGAATGTGCTGCTTTTGTGCAGTTGTGAATCTCATAAACAAATACACACACACTTGTCCCATACAGGGTTGCAGGGAACCAGAGCCTATCCAGCAACACAGGGCGCAAGGCCAGAGGGGGAGGGGACACACCCAGGACAGGACACCAGTCCATCGCAAGGCACCCCAAGCAGGACTCGAACCCCAGACCCACCGGAGAGCAGGACCCAGTCCAACCCACTGCACCACTGCGCCACTGCACCCCCCTCATAAACAAATATTCATACTAATTTTCTCTAGGGATAAATGATCCTTTGAAAGTATGCAGATGTACATGGAAAAAAGGAATATATTGACTCAATGCACAGGCACACTTTAAAATGCATGAATTCAATGGTTTATTTAAAACAAAGAGGTAAAAATAAGCACACAGCTCAGATGAGAAGTCAACACAGGCCATACAAACTCAACACAAATAAATATTAACAGCGAGCTGAAAATAGCCCACTCTCTGTTAATAATCTAAAACCATAATCCGTTG
The DNA here is from genome assembly GCF_900964775.1 of Scleropages formosus. Taxonomy (NCBI): domain Eukaryota; kingdom Metazoa; phylum Chordata; class Actinopteri; order Osteoglossiformes; family Osteoglossidae; genus Scleropages; species Scleropages formosus. Next base: position 5,594,026 of record NC_041811.1, read on the forward strand.
AATTATAGAATTCAGTACACTGCAAGCTGGTAATGAGTGTTGTATTCAGATATGGAATTATGAATTCATAAATCAGGAAGAATATTCCAGAAAATTATTCCTTTGAATTCAATTGGTTCTTACATTGCCTCCAACTACTTTATTCTACTGGTGACACTGTTTTGCAGCATGAGGTTTGCAGTCTTGCCGAGTATGTCCTCAAAGTGGATGCTGTCAAAAGAGACAGTATGCTAAAAAAGGAAAAAGTTTAATGAAATTTATGAAATGTGGCCATAGAGATAGTTCCTATTTTCTGTGTACAGCTGTGACTACTGGAGTTCCAATGATCAGAGATAGATCTGTAGAATGATATAACATAGAATTTTGGGACAAAAATACTGAGCCACATTATGAGTCTACATTACATTGCATCGACCCATTTATAATTACGTGGAGTGACAATGGATATTATCAACCTATCCATCAGAAATTACATTTTGGTAATCATTCTCTGTGTAAAAACAGGTGAAAAAGGGGAAAAAAGCATACAGCAGTGAAAAATATTCTGAAAATCTGAAATAATTGTTTTGATGGCTCTAGATCTTCACTTTAAAAAACTTTTCTTAAAATAGTTTTTTTTTCCCATTTTTATGGACTTTCCGGGGACATTTTAAATGAAAATTGACCTTTCCTGATAAAAGATATGAGAAATTATTTTTACAGACATAAACTACTTTCATGTTTTATACTGGCTCGCGCTATGTCTGGCCTTTGGTGAATTTTAACTTTCAGAGCTGAAAACTTGCCAGTCAAACATACAGCTGGATGGACCATGCCGGATCAGAGAGCAAATGACTAATCAGCCTAGGTATTTTGGCTGGCCACTGGTATGTCAGGTGCAAGTTGCTGAAAATGGTGCGTTGGGATTCTCCTCCAGTCAGAGCTTGGCTGTAGGACAGTGGCTATGTGATTCGCAGTAGGGAGAGAAAGGGGGACCATAAACACCAAATTTGGAATGTTACATTTCAGAGAAGAATAAAATGCATAACTCTTTTGTAGAGACAGAAATAAAACTGTTTCTGATTTTAGACATCTTGTTTATATACCTTTTAACCAAGAGATGCATGGAAAAGGAAAGGTTTGCTGAAAACCATGTCAAACTCACTCCACAAACATCCCAAATCCCTTAAGCTCAGCATGTGGGAAGCAATAAAATGAGTCTCATGCAAACTTCCGCAGGACCCTTACAAATTCCAGATTTCAGATGACTAAATCATGGGTCAATCAAAGGTTTAGTGAGGCAATATTGATGGATTCTCCAGGGCTTCAGCAAACTGCTCCCTTTTTGGGCTTATCCTGCAATGCTCACTTGTCTCTGATAGCTGTGCTAAATATAGCAGATTCTGCAAAGCCGCGAAGCCACAGATATTCCATTGCATGCTTGGTATGTCCCATTTAAAGTCATTTTATTCTTAATGGGTCATCTTAAAGTGGCCAATAGTCTAGATGTGGCACAGATGGTCTGTCAGTGAGGATTCTGGGTTCTATGAGCTCAGAGTCATAGGGACACCCTGATATAAAGGGGATTCACTCTTGTGATCTTCCTGCTTCATTGTACTCCCCAAAGCTCCAACACAGCATCTTCCACCTCCAGTAGGTTCTCTCTCTCAGCTTGGTTAGTATTTGAGCTGCAGGATTATAGTTCCCATCATTCTCTTTGGTGGACCTGCCATCACCTCACTGCATCTTTCATCCATGCTGTACAGCGTTACACCCGGAGGGCTTCATGTACACCTGCAGCGGACAGGCGCCTGTTGATGTTGCGGTAGCGGCAATGCAGCAGGTCGCGGTACGTGGTCCTCAGGTCACGGTTGAAGAAAGCGTAGATGAAGGGGTTCATGAGCGAGTTGGCGTAGCCGAGCCACAGCAGCGTCCGCTCCAGCCACACAGGCACGCAGCTGCACTCCACTCCACAAATGAAGGGCCGTGCTGTGGTCAGCACAAAGAAGGGTAGCCAGCAGATGGAGAAGACACCCACAATCACGCCCAATGTAGTAGCTGCTTTCTGCTCCCGCCGAAATATGGACACGTTGTGGCGCTCACTTCTCAGGAGGCGGCCCAGTGCAGCACACTCCTCGGCCACAGCTGCTGGCTTCGGACCCTGGAGAGCACCTTCTGCTACTTCGGGAGCCTCCCGGAGGGGGAAAGCAGCGAACTGATGCTTGGCGCCGCTTTTGCGAGCCGCTCGGAAGATCTTGTAGTACATGATGAGCATGACAGCCATGGGGATGTAGAAGGCCACGGCCGTGGAGTAGATAGTGTAGCCAAAGTCCTGGCTGATGAGACAAACCTCGGCTGTGTTGACATTCTTAGCCCAACCACAAAAGGGTGGCAGGGTGATGGAGGCTGATGCCAGCCACACACCCAGGATCATCTTAGCCATCAGCTGTCCATTTTGGCGGGCCGGATATGTCAGGGGTCGTGTGATACCCAGGTATCTGTCCAAGAGAGAGGATGAATTTGGTCATTTTCTGAAACAGACCCTAGAAAAACATAATTCTGACCTATTACAGAGTTCAGAGTCTTTACATAACTGGCTGAACAAAACCCACTGATACCAGCTATCATCTTTATAAACATTCTGATATTTTCTCTTTTAGGTGGCTATTGACAATAAAGAAACATAAATGAAACAATTATACAGCAGAGAATTGTTGGGCTGAGATGCAGAAATCAAGCATTATATTTCATGTCTGTTGTGAAACAGACCAAAACTCTTCCTGCCACTGCTAATGAAGCGGTTAGAAATAGTGCCTTCCACTGAAAGGGCAAATCCTGCAGGAGACTCCTTGATCAACATATTTACCCTGAATTGATACAGTAAGAATTACCCAGCTGTAGAAAGGGATAAATCAATGCAGGTCGTCTAGTGTATAAACCAAATGTTGCAAGTTGCCTTGGAGAAAAGCATCAGCTAAATAAATAAATGCAATGCTACATCATGAGGACACACACCAGGTGAAATGCCTGAAGAAACATGACCTCCAGATGCCTGCTGTGCCCTTGGCAAACATAGACACACACAGACATGCAACTTGTCCTATAGTTAGCTCTGAAAAATATAGGTCATGGTATCCTTTCATACATTTTGTATTTCTCATGGGTTTTGAAGACCTATTGCTACGCATGACTTTCAGCTTGGTGGGTGGAGAGCTGTGATATTTGTTGTCATTTATGAAACTACTGTAAACAATGAGACAGTGCCCAAACTTTGAACCAGTGAAGAACTGAATTTGCACAAAATTCAGAATGCCTTCAACATACCTGTAAATTGGCAGAAAAATATATATATACTGTGTGTGTGTGTGTGTGTGTGGTAGGTTCAGCAGGTGCTCACTGTGTGGTGGGTCTGGGGGTTCGAGTCCTCCTGGAGGGTGCCTTGTGACGGACTAGCGTCTTGTCCTGGGTGTGTCCCTTCCCCCTACGAGGTTACGCCCTGTGTTGCTGAGTAAGGCTCTGGCTCGCCACAACCCCGCTCAGGACAAGCAACTGTTGACAATGGATGGACATATATATATATATACAGCGTATATATACTGTATATATATATATATATATATACATACAGTAACGGGGGGTGCAGTGGTGCAGTGGGTTGGCCCACAGTCCTGTTCTCCGGTGGGTCTGGGGTTCAAGTCCCGCTTGGGGTGCCTTGCGACGGACTGGCGTCCCGTCCTGGGTGTGTCCCCTCCCCCTCCGGCCTTACGCCCTGTGTTACCGGGTAGGCTCCGGTTCCCCGCGACCCTGTATGGGACAAGCGGTTCTGAAAATGTGTGTGTGTGTGTGTATACAGTAACGACTCATGTTACTGTGTGTTTAGGCAGGACGATTTGCTTATTATAAATAGTTGCATTGTGGGTAAATTGTAAATAGAGGGTTCAACCACTAAGGCAATTTATGGGGAAACTAATGGGGTGACTGTTTGCCAGTGGGTGGACAGAGAGCCTGGGGGCACTAAGCGGGCTGGGAAGGCTGACTTGAGTTGTAGCTTCAGGAGAAAAGGAGTTCTTGGACCAAGAGCATTAACTCTCTATTTGCTTCTGTTCAAATGAAAGGTGGGAGATGAATGCCCCCTGTGTGTTCTTCTTTGCTCCATTCAAACCATTGGTGCTGCGTGCCATAATACAGACACACTCACATGCATTACACAGAGGACATGTGACAGATTATGACATCATAGCAACTAAAGCAATTAACCAGTTAGAAACAGAAAACATGGACATATATGGATTATAAACACAATAATACCAGGAACTAAAATAACAGAACAAAGTAGAGGCAATTTCTGGAAAACTGAAGTAAAAAATTACAAACCAAGGATTATTGATGGACTTCTCCCTCTGTCACAAACCTGTTCTGTCACCACTCCTTGCTGATAAAGACACAGTTTCATTGTTTCATTTATGCATTTTTTTTTCGCAAATACATTTGTCCAACATGATGTACAATAATGGGCAACCAATGTTACAATGATTTACCCATTTATACAGAAGGCAATTTTTTTGTATCAGTTCAATGTACGCACCTTGTTCAAGGGCACTAAAATAAAAACTGGATTCAAACCTGAGATCTTCAGATTGCAAGACCACGGCTCTTTAGAACCATTTTACACTGTAAACAAAATGTGTGCGACGTTAATACCCATTTTAGAACAACGCAACTGCATTGTGCAACAGTAGAAATAGTGTCAGTTCTAAAACCATGCGTAGTCCAACTCTCCTGTCTTCTGTCGCTATACTTTTAAATGTTTTGAACCACAGCCACTGTCTTCCTCTCAAAAATCATTCTAATTTCTCCATTTGGTCCACACAACTTCTCTGGCTTCAGTTACATGACACCTTTTTGGTCCTTACTTGTTACTTGCTTACACTTTGACACTTGTGCGCATTAAAAAACTTTAAACGACAGATGCGCTTCCTCAGAAATGTCACAGAGCACAGGAGTGCCTATATTTACACATCATAGCTCTGAAACGCCTCATGCGATGACAGTAATAGGACTCCTCTGTCTCCAGCAGAGACAAAGAGCAGGTCCTGAACCCACAACAGGAAGTCAATAAGCTGAACAGAAACCAGGCCTCCATACTACAGCGGCTGACAGCGCTAAACGTCTGCTATCTAAAAAATCGCACACGGAAAGCTATTAATTCAGACAGCAGGCGTAGGTTCAGTGCCAAATACCAAAGTAAAACAATGAAATGCCAGTGAAACAAGAATGAAGCTCCAGCTGTAAGGAGCAAAGACCTCATTCACAGCTTCTGTCAACCTGGTTAACACTTCTCATTCATACATAATAAAGACTTGCTGTGACCCTGTGCTTTTCATAAAAGCAATAAAAAATTAAATGAAGGCTTTAAATAATCTTTATGTCATGCCGGAACAGCGTAAGCCAGGGTGAAGGTGAGTAGGACCCAATCGCGGATTCTGTTTATTAACAGACAAAGCCAAGGAGCAAGACGAAGAGCAGTAGTCGGGGACAGGTGAGGGTCAGGTGACGAGCGATCAGGGTTTCTTGGAGCAGACAAGGGACGCAAACAACCAGACGAAGCAAAGGTTGGTAGCCAGGAGATTAGGAACTTTGAAAGGACAAGAATCGTTGGACACATGGGAGTAGTGGTCACTCAAGTGACGTTCCACAAGCAGGAATCCCAGTCCATTTATCCTGTGCCGCCTTGGTGAGAGGCAGGTACGGACAAGGTACACGTGACACTTTAATCTTACACATAACTTCACAATACTTACTAGTTAGATATGAAATCATGCGGAGCCACAGTGAGACTCAGCTAGTAGTCAATATGTAATCATAGCTGTGTTAGATGATGACTAAATGGCATCAGTGATAGCCAAAACCCCTCAGGCAAACACTGAGGCTCATTCAGTATAAATCATTTTTCAAATGATACATAATAATAATGGTGGATGCAGTTCAGGTGGACTGGTAATGCTAAATTGCCCTTAATTTGTGAATGGGTGAGTTACTCTAGGTGTGTGTGGCTACCCTGCAAAGGACTTAGCATCCAGTGTGTCCCGCCTCAGCCTTGTGCCGAGTGCTTCTGGGATAGCCTGTGGATAACCGCGATCTTGCTCAGGACAAAGCAATTATTGAAACTGGATTAACCGGATGGAAGGAACAATAATTATAAATGTTGCTGTTTTTATCACGAACAGTTACTATGTAAAGCTTTAGTACACATACTAAGAATATTTCAGTGTGTATTTACAGTGCTGATAAAGTTTTAGCCTGTATCATAATTCTTAGAAATTTCTGAAGATTTTGTCACCATTTTGGAACTGACATTTACTTAAATGGCACATTCCACCAAAGCAACATACGCTGCTTGCAGCTATTTACCCATTTACAAAGCATGGTAATTTTTCCTTTATCAATGTACCTTGATCAAGGATACTACAATTAAAAAGGGATTCAAATTTCGGTCCTTCAAGTACAAAGCAGTAGTTCAAACCACTATGCCACCTGTTGCCTGTCAGATAGTGCTTTATAACTAAATGTTGTAAATATTGCCTTTTTGCTGCATTTACCTGTATCTACATGGACTCTCCTCTTCTTTATGTACTCATTCTGTCTGTTCTGTTGTTGTGACCCTGTTCTAATCTGTCATTTATTATTAAAAAATACACTGAAAAATTACTGCTAAAAATTATTTTCAATCATCAGTCTTCCAGTTTTAAAAGTTTCAGTTATAATAAAACTCACATTTTGTCCCAAACTCTGAATCTCAAAAAAATACATTCACTGTATAATATTTCATTTCTACATTAGATACATGCTCTTACAAGAGAAAACAAAGGAATCATGAGTGAGGAAAGATGAATGTGGTCAAGGAAAGCTAAAATGACTTTTTGTCACCTTCTTTGTCGCCTAGGATCACTGCCTATTCATATGGGACAGACAGCATCAAAATTCTGCAAGGGAGCAGAATCTCCCACAAAATGGGCGCTAAGAAATGGTATTTGACCACTCCTTGGAATTAACCAAAGGGTTAGTCTGTTTCACTGCCATGTTCGGTTGATTTGCACGTCAATGCTGGTCTCTGTTTTGGCAAAACACACCCTCTCTGGCTTCTGCTTTTTCATCTGAGCTGCTGGACGTGATCGGCTTCGCGTGGCTGATTAATGAAGACCTGTGCCACATCCAGCTGTGCTGAAATAAATGTTATGCCTTTGTGTATACATGGCGTAATGAGTGAACATATCATCTGGGGAGATTATAAATGATTCCACATTCATGGTATGAACAAATACAGCAGGTTTCATTTTGTAATTTGACACACATTGGGGTAAATATGTGGGTCTGCTCCTGGTCACGTTGCCTGCACATGTGGGGCAATCGAGGGCTATCCAACCCTGATCCCAAAGGCATGCAGGATGAAGCTGCTTTTTGTTTGGTTTTCTTCCTCAGAGTGGTAGTTAAAGACATTATTTAGACAGAGTGTAAATCAATTATTAACTGAAAGGTGTCGAACTTAGACGCCAGTGTTCCCGGAGGTCATGGCTGCCCTCTCCCGCTTTAAGTATTAAAGTGGAGAACATTTTGTTGCTTATTCATACATATTTGGCAAGAACATGGATTTTATTGTTATGGTACACACCAGAAGCACCCTCTGCAAATGTGTGTTTGACTCGAGAGCCAGCTTTCCTCCAGTAGAAAAGTTAAAATTTGACTTGCGTCATAAATCTAATCAGTCTTGGAAGATTTGGTCACTTTTCTGGAACTTATTAATTCTGCATGCCACACCTAGTAAATACTGTAATCCTTTGCCCTGGTTCTGTGCTTACTTACTTTACTTTAAAGTGTGTGTAGGGCTGTCCCTCACCTAATGGGGTTAATTTATTCCATGAAATCGCTCTGTTAACTGAAGTTCTGTTTCTGAGGGGAAGAATAGGGAAAAAATGTAATCAGTTCCAGGAAGAAAAAATGTCACCAAAAATTGAAATTTAACCAAAATAAATTGTATTTTTATATTTAATAATGGTAAAACCAAAACAATACATCGTAAAAAGACGTTATTATTAAAATAGTTAAATTAGTATTTACATAGTAATCTCTAAAAGGAGATTATCCTACACATGCGATTATCTTACACACTTTATCTCTAAAAGTTGAATCTGTTATTTCAGTTATTAGATTTACCATTATGAATGCTGTGATTGGTTGACACATGTAATGTCACAGGAAATACTGTGCGCTACAAAGCAGGAAGTATACAGTAGTGTTGTTAGGGAAGAAGAATAAATGAATAAATGAATAAATGAGTAAATGTAAATGTAAAATAGAATCAGTATGCCTCACAGACTGAAAAACACAATAGGTAGTGAGTAAAATACCTGCTTTGGATGTAAATTTATCACGTTCTACTGAATAACATGCTTGTTGGAAAAAAAAAAAATTCATTGCACAGGACCATGTAACATGAGGGAGGGTGTATTTGCAGTTTTTTGGTTTACTGATTCTCTTTGCTTTTGTGACCCATTTCTGTTCTTTTTTAAATTAAAATATAAAAAAAAAATGGAGAACACAGTTGATGCACAGGTCAGAGGTCAGAATATACTGTAGGTGGATCATTCACTGCAATCCCAACTACAGCTGAAGGTTCCATCTTTTGCTGAAAAAAGCACTATATGTGTGAATGCCAGCTCTGAAATAGCATGGGATTGTGGGTATCTGTGATTACATGTTCTGGGTGTCCCGTTTTGCCCGCTGAGAGGAAGTATTTACGTGTTCCTTCTGAACAGAACAGGCTGCTGTGACTAATTTCACTGGCAGAGGAGATGGTGTCAGACATGTGTGTCTCCTGCCTTCATCCCACATCTACAGCCGCTATTTCTTCTCACGCTTCTGAGCATCGGGAATTCGAATTCTGCTCTGAAATGGCCCTGCGTGCCAGAAGGCTGCCAGACCTGTGGTATTTTCTGGAGATATGAGTGTCTTAGAAACTAACTCCCAGGACTCCCTTGGTAATCCATGTAGCTGACCAGTTTCCATCTCAATATCTTTCTTTTACCTGCTCCCAGATCAGGGCTTTTACTGTATATGTCTTCTTCCATTGCCGCAGAGACAGAGGTGCTGTACCCGTTATCCTGCTCGAATTACCCTCTTGCTCAGCAGACCCATGGACACTTTAGCTATCCTTCCTACAGCTGGCTGCTTAGTAGCATTCTTCTTCCTGGGATGTGAACCAGCAACTGCCCAAGAGAAATTCGCCTTCTCAGTTCTTTTTCTGAATTCCTAGATTCATTTTCATAAAAAAGTATAAAAAATGTATAGAAAACAAGTTTACGCTGTAGCCCACATTAATCTGAAGATAATTTTATAACTACTTCTTACAGTTTTTTTTTACTGGAGCAATTGAAACTGAGAACAGTAATCCTGGTTGTCCGGAAGTCCCATCCTAGCAATTCAAAGATAATACAGATAATAATTCAATTATATTAACCTATACAGAAGGTGGTGTGGTGGGTTTGGCCAGTGTCTCCTGTGTGGCGGGTCTGGGGTTCAAGCCCTGCTTGGGGTGCCTTGTGATGGACTGGCATCCCATCCTGAGTGTGTTCTTGCATGCTGTGTTGCTGGGTAGGTTCTGGCTTGCTGAGGACAAGCAGTTGTAGACCTTGGCAGGTAGATAATCTATACAAAATGGTTACCCTCAAATTCTAACAATTGTTAGAATCATATTTGCATTCCTTTATTTAATTAAATATTCTATAGACCAGGGTCACTTTAACTATATCAATTCAGGGTTAGTTACTTGATCAAGGGTACAACAGCAGGAAGTGGGATTTAAGACTGGGTCTTTAGAGTTCAAGGTGATGTTTCTTACCATCACGTTACCTGCTGTCCAGATGCAACTTTATACTGTCACTGTTTCTTCAGCCCATGGAGCAGAATGTGACATAGTAACTAGATCTCTCACCTTGCAATTAGAAGGCTTCAAGTTCAAGTCTCTGCTTCTGCTGTAGTACCCATAACTGAAGTACTTACCTGAATTAATACAGTTAAAAATAGCCTCTATATAAATGAGTACATCATCCTAACTAGGTTAACATGAAAAAGTAACATTGTAAGTCATCTTGAACAAAAGCATCAGATTAATAATGGTTAACAATAATATTACAGTGTAGTGTTTACACAGGGGGGTGTGGTGGTGCAGTGGGATGGACCAGGTCCTGCTCTCTGTTGGGTCTGGGGTTCGAGTCCCGCTTGGGGTGCCTTGTGACAGACTGGCATCCCGTCCTGGGTGTGTCCCCTTCAGCCTTGCGCCCTGTGTTGCCAGGCTGGGCTCCACATCCCTGTATGGGACAAGCAGTTCAGACAGTGTGTGTGTGTGTGTGTGTGTGTGTGTGTGTTTGTGTGTGTTTACACAGTCCTTGTGTCCATAGCTGTCTTTCTGAGTTGAATTTATAGTCACTATCTAATATAATACTCTCTTGCATTTCACTATAAATGATCAACACACACTGCAAGCTTGTGTCATTTTAGCAAATTGTGAAGGCCTGTGTGGCTGGAATTTCATCATTGTCATCTGTTTGTTAGGGATTCTTAATATGTAGATGTAGTTCTGATTATCGGCTGCGTGGGTGTATGGAAGAGTTCTAGGTGTTCTATCAAAGAGGTGCTGGTTAGCTGTAGTTATGCTATGTTTGATTTTGGCACTGTGTATTTTTTTTAAAGGTTACATAAACGCTATTTATATTCCTTAGCCATTTTCAGGCTGATTATTATCAAAACATTTGACGTTTCTTTTTTTCAAAAGGCCTCCCATCTCACACACACACACACACGTAATCACTTCCTTCCAGTATAAAAACAGATGAACCAAAATGAACCCAAGTTCTGAGTTTACGATGTTTTTTCAGCTTTTTTACAAAACTTGATTAATTTATAATTGCAATTAAAGCACTTCCCATAATCCTTTACCTTTGGGAGTGATTGAAAAAAGAGAGTATCAGACTGGATATTGTCCTTTTCTAGACCATTTTGTTCTGACCTGCAGACAACATCTTGTGACTGCTGAACTACATTGGCTGATAACATACATTTTCACATATGTCCATAACTTGTGCTACAGTACTGATTAACACAGATATTTTAACCTGTCAGGTCACAGCACACTTTTTGTAGCCATGCCCTTGTCAGACCACACTGGCTCCTCATATTATGAATGGTGAGTTACAAATTTCAATATGATTTCCCTCACTTGTCTGTATGGTACAATTTCTGTAACAGAACAAAAGCGAACTGTGTTTACCTAGTGACAGTAAAGAACACCCAAAGAGAATAGAAAACTGGGACTGCCTGAACTGAATTCACTTCTACAATGTTTACGGCTCGTATGTAGTGTTTGTGCATTTTGACAGTCTACTCATTCCATGAAATCCAGTTACTGTTGTGTCTTATGTCAAATTTGCCTACACCAAACCTCAGTTGTATCTACCATGATCGTTGTCTGTACTGAAGTTGAGCAGCATTTAATCTTATTCCTGTAGGTAACAAGCTTCAGTCCATGGGAACTCAACCTACTGATGGAAGTATTTCATGTATTTTTAGGATTTCCTGTTTATCAAGCAAAAAACAACTACATCTTTGAATTAGTAAACATTTATGTTTATTCAGCTCATTCATTAGAACCATTTGTACAGCTCAGTAATTTCTCCTGGAGCAATTTGGAGTAGGTAAATTGCTCAAGGGTATTACAACAAGAGCCTGGGTTTGAACCTACTAACGCAAGATCCCAAGACTAGGTGCTGTGATCACTACACAACCTGCCGCTCCACAAACAAAGGCCAAGGCAAGGTCAGGAAATCCTAATCACCAAACCCATGCACAACTAATGTAGGGATATACTGAACTTTTAGAGACCCTTAGGCTTTGTGAAAGCTTCCTTTTCTCTTTAAAACTCCCTTTTTCACTGCAGAGAAATAGCTGTTCTACAATTCTGCCATAGTAACAGTAACGCAATATTGGTAAATTGATGTATCATTAACATGATACATAGTAACATGTATTTTGGGTGACTTATAGAAAATGGCAATGGTTCACTGCTTCATTATGAGCAATCTGTGTTATTTCTCTTTCAGCTTCGGGTGTCGAAGATCTCTAGTGAAAAAAAAGATTATTTTGGATTCCTAGAAAACTATTTCCAACAGGTCTTCCTGTTGTAAAGGAGGCAAAGAAGGATTACTCTAACCTTTTCATGTGAAATCATAACCTCTGAAGATATTACAAAACATTTCTTCAAAATAAATGGATACCCACATGCTTTTCTGCAGACACTTACGATTCATTCTACTATTCAGCTTGCTGTTTCTTAAAAATATTGAATCCATATACATGGAGAAGTCTGTATGCGGTCACTTTGAATAACTTTCATTTGTTAGTTTCTTGCTGGAAAAAATTAACTTGATCTGTGATTTGTCCTCTTGTTTACAACTGAGGCTACAAGCCTCTTCTCTCCCACATTTCCAGTGATGACGTAATTCCGCTTTTCAAAACCCCTCATGTCTCCACCCTGGCTGAGCCTACACTCTGGAACAGGTGCTGGCACGTTTACCTGGGGAAAAACAACTCTTATAACATCTCCCACACTGGAGATGATCCATGCAAATGGTAGTAATAAATGCGTCAGGAGTTTAGACCAAGTAACTGAAGATAAAATAAATTCTTCCCATTCCTGTCTCAGATAATACGACATGTTGTTAAGATGGCTAATGGGTGTGTGCCCTTCGGGGTCATACTTAACACCTGTGCTGATTGGTTTTTACATTAGTGATAGTGTCTTGCATTGAATGTACTTTATTTCTGAAACAGACAATATAATTGCAAAAGAAGAATGAGCTCAGCAATAAAATACATAGATAATTGGGCGGCACAGCGAGTAGTGCTGCTGTCTCACAGCACCTAGGTGGTGTAAGAGAATGTGGGCTCTATCCCTGCTCAGTCTGTGTGGAGTTTGCATGTTCTCCCTGTGTCTGCGTGGGTTTCCTCCTGGTACTCCAGTTTCCTCCCACAGTCCAAAGGCATGCTGTTCAGGTTCCCCCATAGTGTGTGAGTGTCATGGAGTGAGTGTGTTTCAGTGATGCATGGATGAGTAACCCTTGTAAGTAGTGTATCTAGCAATGTAGTCACTGTGGTGAATAAGGTGTGTGGGCTAGTAACACTACACAATATCTGCTGTAAGTCACTTTGGACAAAAGCATTTGCTAAGTAAATAATGCCAACATGGAACATATCTCTTTGATAACCTTAGGCCAAGAGAAACAGTTATGCAATGCTGAGTTCTCTAGCTATACATGCATTATTGTTTATGCATTTTTAGATACTTTTACACCAAAGTGAATTACAATTTGACATTTGTACACCAAGCTACATACCATGATCTATAATTTATACAGAAGGGTTAATTTGATTGGATCAATTCTGTCATCGCTCCGAAGGACGGGACGGGAGACCGGACTCAAGTGCAGGTGCAGTTCTTATTGAGGGGCGAGACGAGAAAATGGTCAAGCTACAAGCGAGGATCAGCCGAGGTGCAGACGTTGTCCAGGGAATGTCACAATACTCAAAAACCAGAAAGACAAGAGCAGGAGAACCAGTGGCAACGTACAAGGGAACAGGAGCAAGACTATGGGGAAACAACAATACTAGTGACAGAGCACGGGCAATGGGAGAGCGGTGTCCGAAGGAGGTTCCACAGTCCGTCCTCTAGCGAGTTGCTCCTCTTATTGCCTACTGATGATCGCCAACAGGTGCAGGGGAGGGGCGTACTGCCTGGGGCATGACAGACTCAGGGTAAGTAGGGTGATTAAGGGTACTACAGCAGGCGAAGGGATTTGACCAGTGTCTTTAAATCTCAAAGTGAGTTTATGTTACCTGCTGTCCCCATACATTTATTCTCTTTCACTGGAATTACAACTGCAGTAAATAAAACAAAGCAAAAGGACAGAAAGGACTGAACTCCAGAATTTTCAAGCACACAGGCTTGTGACCACAAGATTGTGGGATCAGATACTGGCATACTTATTTCTTTTGTATATTTTTCAAAACATGCTGTAGTCCCAATAAAAATTGTTTGTTGTTGTCTAGATACTGTATGGGACCACATTACAAGCAAGCATGAGTAATATCCCCTTTACCCATTTATAATTACATGCAGTGACAGCTAAGGGAGTCCAACTTTTGACCAAGTTATGAATGGTTCCTTCATACCAAGCAGCATTGTATCAGATCTACAGTGTAATTAACCCAGTTTCATGGCATTAAAAATTGATACTGGTGTAAATGGGAAAATCATTAGTCTTTCACATTAAAAAACATCAGTGGTAACTATATTTCATATATTTACTAACGTATCTAATCCTTTTAAATCTGTGTTTGTCAGTCAGTTGATATTTGTCTTTGGTTTGACATTGGTTTTAACAGTGACTTGTAAAAGCAATACGAGTCTGACTTCAGGATAGACCGCTATAAAAGAATTTGTTGTATTGTACTGTAACGACCTGCATTACTGGGGAGTGTCATGTTTGAGTGGGAAAAAGGGTTTATTGTAAATACAGTGGTTGAGAACTGTAGGTAAAAATGTGAATTAAGTGTTCCACCGCTGTGGGGGCTCACGGGGAATATAAGAGGGTGAGTGTCTGTTGGCCAATATGAAAGAAAAGGGAAGTCAGCGAGGTGCTAAGCAGGCTGGGAAGCCTGGCTTGAGGTGCAGGTCCTTGAGGAAAAGGGGTCCACGGACTGAGAGCAATATTTCCTTGTGTTCACACCTAGACCTCTCGCTGTGTGCTGGTGTTCCAATAAATGTTTATAATGAATGCTGTCCATGCCTCCTATTTCGACCCATCCGAACCCAGAGCACAGCACTCTACTGTATTGTACTGTATTGTACATTCACAGACCATGTAAATTCAGTGGTTTGAAATCACATTTTCTGCAGAACATAATGATGCACATTCATGCTTTTTCAAATCCTGTCTATCAGGTCTAACAGGACTGTCACAAATAATCACACAAACTCTGTTGGCCATGTTTTCTATCACTTCCATGCTCTTTTTCATTCCATTATCACATCACGCTGACATTCCCAGTCTGCAGTGGCACACTGGCCATCTGTTAGGTGGCACAGAATCCTGATGACCCCAAACATCTGTTCACAACCTACAGTCATCGGTCAAGCGGTGTTTATTTGAAGCGTCTGCAATACAGTATACATCTTGTGCCCGATGGATTTATGCATTACTGAAATCTAAATAGTGGTAATGATCTCATGTTCCCCATGTTTATAATATCTCCTAAACTGATAAGTCCTCAGCTCAGAGCAAATATCTTCATTCACTCTGTTTACATTTCCTTGTCCAGCAATGTTGGAGGGAGGAAGAATACATTTTTTCATACACCGTCAACTCAGACACACAGGTTCCAACTGTACCCACTCTGCCTCTTTTTATCAGTATAAATCCTGTAGGAATAAATATCAAGAGGAAAGAAATCTGTGAAAGTGATCAAACACAGTTATCAAGACTAGATCTAAAAGCATTTTAATTTTAATCAGTGAGCCAGGCTCTTGCTCTAAAATGAAAGAAAAATGCCCTGGCATAAACCACAAATATTGTCAACCTCCTGTCTGTGAGTCACTTTGAAAATATAATATTTATATATTCTATTTAAAATAAGCTATAGTCTAATTTGTTCATGCTGGGTTTAAATGAATGTCGTATATACAGTGGAAGAAGCCAGCAGGTGTTTGGCTTTAAATGGGATGAATACCTTAAAAATATTTGTCTGTGCTTTTCTGAGCAACAATGAAAGGTCCAGAGGTGATAGACCAGCAAAAATGTCCATACAAGGCCAACGTGAATTAAACATGGTAGTAATTCTCGTGGAAATACAAGCTTTTCTTGTCAATCTGATCAAAAATGGCAGCTCTAATCTAATTCAGTGCTTTTGCCTGGATTCCTGCATCTGTTTTTGTAACTATATCATTGGGAGCAAGAACAATGCTGGTGTTTTATGGCCTCTGGTTCTGGCAGGCATTTGTCAGCTTCTGTGATGAAGGAGGAAAAAATTCGCATCAAATTATGAATGCAGATGGGAATAATTTCTTCATAATTCATTGTCTTATATCTCCAAAGTCACAAAGTTATGCTTAACAGAAGATGAATAACACAGACATCCCTCATGTTATTTATGGGTTTGGTTCTGTAAAAATATTAGTATTAAATAATTAATACTTTTGAAGGCTTTCTGATTTAATATTTTTATTAACTTTGAATTAGTTAGGAATTAGTACACCCCTCCACACCTATTTCCATTGTCTCTTTACTGCCATCTATTAGCTTGAAAGACTAACACAGGTCACTTTTGCTCTAATGCAAACTGAAATTTAAGAAAAAAGACAAGTGAAGAAAATTAAATTTAAAAAAATATAAATAGGAGAATGTTTGTACTTTTGAAAATATGTAACTTCCATGTGTAACACCAAACTGTTGCAGTAAGCTAAATGAGTAGTGCTCAGTCAATTCTGGGAGTGACTGAGGGTTTTCAGGTAATCACTCCTTGGAACTGGAACCTCACCTTGGAACCCCATCCATGTCAGCGATGGTTTGATATGGTGTGCCACAAGGCTCTGTGCTGGGTCCATTGCTGTTCTCAATATGTTACCACTGGGTGACATCATTCATAAACACAATGTAAGTTTCCATTCATATGCTGATGACACACAGCTGTATGTTTTGTTCAAGCCTGATGACCCGTCACATGTGGTGTCTTTAGTTAATTGTTTTACTAATATAAAAGTATGGATGAGTAAAAATTTTTTTTATCTCTAAATGCCAACAAAACAGAGGTGCTTGTGGTAGGTGGTGATGCCAAAACTCTTGACACAATCACACCAATCTTTACCACAAATGGTATAAGCTTCAAGCATACAGATTGTGTTAAGGATTTGGGTGTCTTGTTGGATGGAAATCTGTCACTTTTGTCTTATGTAAATGCTTTGACTAAGTCATGCTTCTTTCAGCTGAGAAACATAGCTAAATTAAGGCGATTCGTATGTAGGCAGAATGCTGAGAAACTGGTTCATGCTTTTGTTTCAAAGAGGCTGGACTATTGCAATGCTTTGCTATTGGGTTGTCCATTCCAGACTGTTTCCAGGCTACAGTTGGTACAGAATGCTAGAGCTACGAAGTATGACCATATAGCACTGGTACTGAAATCGCTGCATTGACTCCCGGCTACATTTAGAGCTGATTACAAAATCCTACTTTTGACCTAAAAGGCAGTACATGGCACTGCTTTGGCTTACCTTTGTGAGATTATTGATTCCTACATTCCAAGACAATATCTTTGTTCATTGGATGCAGGTTATCTTAAAGTACCTGTAATCAATAAGACCTCAGTGGGAGGGTGTGCCTTTAGCTGTATAGCACCTAAACTGTGTAATAGTCTATCAGTTACTGTCAGAAATCCTCCATCTCAGTCTCTAAATCCAGACTAAAGACTTACATGTTCACTTGGGCATATCACTGCGAAATTTAATTCCACTTGACTGTGTTTCAGTTAGGGGGGTGCGGTGGCGCAGTGGGTTGGACCAGGTCCTGCTCTCCTGTGGGTCTGGGGTTCGAGTCCTGCTTAGGGTGCCTTGCGATGGACTGGTGTCCTGTCCTGGGTGTATCCCCTCCCCCTCCAGCCTTATGCCCTGAGTTGCCAGGTTAGGCTGTGACCCCTGAATGGGACAAGCGGTTCAGATAATGTATGCGTTTCAGTTTTTCCCACCTCTGTGTCAAAACGTATAAATCTTATTTCTTTAAGTTATAAATTACTAACAATTTCTTCTTTTTGAGCATTGCCTCCCTACAATAAGACCTGAGGAGGCTGGCCAGCTATTACAGAAGCACTCCATGCTGACTAAAAATGATGACCAACTGCCATGATGGATGAGACGTACCTTGCTGAACTGGGAAATTAAGCTACCATACAGCAACAATGTCATTGCTACCTGTAATCTGTTTAGAAGTCTGGCTTCCTATAGCTGCTGGTATAAAATTCAAAACCCTGGTTACTGTGTACAAGTGCATCAATATAACTGCTCCTGGCTATTTACAGGACTTGATCAACCGGTACACCCCAGCCAGGCCCCTTCGCTCATCTACTTCTGCTCGCTTGGTGGTCCCACGCACGAAAGACAAAGCTCGGAGGTTCTCGGTTCTGGGTCAATTGTGGTGGAATGACCTTCCCCTGTCACTCTGTACTGCGAAAACTCTATTTGTTTTCAAGAAGGGTCTGAAAACCCCCCTTTCCAGATCCACTTTGCCCAAGATCTCTTCAGATCGTCTATAGTGTAATTGTTCACACATCGTAACTCCAGAAGCATCCCCAGATGCAACCTTTATTCAGCCATTACTCTGGTATTGTACTGCTCATTTGTGTATCTTATAATATTTAATTAAAAAATAAAAAATAAAAAATTGGTGTCGGTATCGGGATTTGTTTTATGCACCTACTTGAGGGATGAACCTTGGTGTAGCAAGTGGTAGGGAACAAACTAGGTTTGCTTGAGACTTTCATGTCTGCAGCTATGTCTCCTTCTCTCAATGTAATGCATAAATTGTACTTTTGCTGAGATGTACCTTGCTTTGGACAAAAGCATCTGCTAAATGAATAAATGTAAATGTAAGTCTGATTTAATCTAGAATGCCCAGAAGGCACTTGCACTGGCACTTGGACCCCCAGAGGTTTTTGTCTCCCTCAGCTTTCAGCTGGGAGTTTTTGTTCCTTTTCTCCGTGGCCAGTAGACATACTCCTAGCTTTATAAATGCATTTGTATTACACTAGTCTGTAGCAGCAGGGAGCATGGGGGCACAGTGTGTGCGGTTCGGGCTTGCTGTGGGGTGGGTCTGGGGTTCAAGTCCTGCTTGGGGTGCTTTGTGGTGGAGTGGTGTCCCATTCGGGGTGTGTCCTCTCCCTTTGCAGCCTTGAGCTCTGTTCTGACAGGTTAGACACTGGTTTCCTGTGACCCTGCTTGGAACAAGTGATTGTCAACATTGTGTGTGTGTAGTTGGTAGTGTCTTTGTTTCCTTGTCTGATGCACTTGTTTCTTTGTGTCACTGTGTGAGAAGAGCTCTCTATAAAATAAATTGAATTGAACTGAACTGATGTGATTGTGGTTACAGCTGCTGCCTTGTAATTAGAAACCCTGGGTTCAGATTCCACCTCTTGATGTAGTTCCCTTGATTAATGTGCTTACCCTGAAATGATACATTAAAAATTGTCCAGATTTATTAATGCATAGACTATTGTATCAGTATAGGCCTATTGTAAGTCACATTAGAGGAAAAACATCAGGAAATAATGAATAATGATTCTAACTGAGTTCAACTCAGCAGCATTTTTTTAATGGAGTTAGAACATTGCATTCCATTTCTAATTTTCTTTGCTATTGTTTCTTATTAACATATGCTTCTCTCAGTTCAGGGGGCAGGGGGTATCATCCCTTGGCTGTGTCTAAGATGTGGATTGTTATAGTAATGGCTTTGCACAATCACTGCATGCATCAAGATTACAGCCCCGGGAAACATGGGGCTGCTGTAATCCCACTGCACTTGTATGTGGTGAGAGCTGCATCCACCTTCCTGCCAGACACATTTAGGTTCCAGCACTAGCGGAAAAAAGGGGATAAATGGCCACATAATCCTGCCCATTTCCGTTGGCGCATATTTCCACGGCCACGGATGCTCAGTCTGCTCTGTGTATGGATGCTGTGGATGTTCTACATACAGACAGCGCCTGTCTCTTCTCCATCCCACTTGGCAACTCACTGGTCTCTCCTAAGTGACGGTTGGCTGTTAACAGCTGTTTTTCTGTTTACATGCATTTGTCTCTCTTGAGCCACGGCTGGACACATGACTCTGGCTTAGTGCTCTTCCATGCGACATACTGACCCCACCTACAGGAAGATTTCCCACAACATTTTTAACATGTATTCACAGCATATGATGAACTTGAACTCCAAGTGTATACAGAATATATATATTCTGAAGGGGAAATTAAAGCATAAATCCCTTCTGCAATGTGGAATAGGGTAGTACCGCAAAACACAAGCTGAATATAACTGAAACTTATAGTGATCTGAAGCCCCATCTGATGAAATAAACTGTTCATTGCAACTGCGCATTTTGGACTGAGGTCTCCACTCAAGGACCATGACAGTACCTTGTGAGGGAACGCATGAGATGCACACTTTGGAAAGGAAGTGATGTAAAAGGCTTTCTACTCTATGGCCATGGCCAAACACCTCCTAGAACCCTGGGTAGAAGGCCAATGGGGAAGGACGGCAGGGGAAGCTGGACAGGAAAGAAATAATGAGCCTGGAAAACACTGGATACCACTGCCTTTAGCATGTTCCATGTTGTCACCACCTGATGGCTGCACAGGAACATGGGTGGAAGGTTAGAGCCACACTAGGAGAAGGTTAGGGGCTAGGAGTCAGGATTAGAGTCAGGAGTTAGCATTAGCAGTTACAGTTAAGAGTGAGGGGAAGTGTTGAGTTAGGGTTTTAAATGAATTTTGGTTTTGGGTAGCTGTAGGATCCCGGAGGAGGGGTGATGCTGAAGAGTGGGATGTCTTGAGGGTAATCGCACTGGACATTCTTCAGAGCATGTCTTTGTATTACTGATGAAACACACAGTCAGCCCCAGGGTAAAATACAGTGCTCTCCAGACAAATAACATTTTTTACTTCTTTGCAAATGTTTCAATTTCCCTTCCCTTCCTTTCCCTTCCCTGTGCGCGCTGAATTTCACAACACTCACATCTATCCTTGGTTACAAAAAGATGTGTATCTGTTAAGCTGGCTCGACAGCACGGTGATGAATGTGGAGCTGTGTCTGTTTTTCTGTTTATGGGATTAGCTGAGTCCCCCTGCTCTGCGTGACCTTCCCAGTATGGATTCATGAGGGAGGTCATGCTGTGCCACAGTGCATCATGCGATTCTAGGCTGCGTGGGGGTAGTCACAGGGCAAGGGGCAGATTGGTCCTCAAGTTCATGTGTCTGAGGAACTGGAGCAGTGGTTTATAGGCCAAACTCACTGTGAGAAATGCCCCACCCCACATTATTAACCTTTATTCAAGGCAATTTACAGTGTTAGATAATCATCTTTACAGTGATTTACCCATTATATAGCTGGGTAATTTTTACTATGTCAATTCAGGGTAAGTACCTTGATTTAGGGTACTAGAGCAGGAGCCCATAATGTTCTGAATGGAATGGTGACACCTCTAACCACTATGCCCTCTACTGCTCAAGATAAAGCTGCCACCATGATAACATGGGCAGCAGTGTTCCAGGGATTCCATACAGGGCTGTAGTTATTGACTTGCTGACAGTAAGCACACAAATGGGAACGATTAGGAGTGCCTGATGTTAATTTTCTGATTTATTTCTTGTTTTTTTTTTTTTTTAATTTTTCAACACCATCCCACATTATGGTTATGACTTGGTCCATTACATTACTTTACATAGTTATTTGGCACATTCATTAGTCAAAAAGCAACTCGGTACACCCATTTACAGTTGGGTGTCTCAGCAGAGAATTTCATGTTTACTGTTTATAGTAAAGGGTGAAAAGCAGAGTCCTCCCTGGTCTAAACCCAAACCCAGTGAGTTGAAAGTTTACTTCCTTTATCACTACACCACCTAATGCCCATTCCTCCAAACTGGCAAGTGTTTATGGGTATGTAAGTATGTCTAAGGGTCAGTGGAGCAGGAGGTAGTGCAGTAATTAGAATAGATATGTTACCTTATATGTGAAGGACCAGTGTCTGAATTTGCTAAACTGCTCTAGTAGTAGTAGCACCCTGGATACTTACCCTGAAGTTATGCAGTAAGAATTACCCTGCTGTGTAAGTGGTAAATCACCAAAAGTAGCTTTGTGTAAAAAGTTCTAATTGTATATCACTTTGGATGAATGTGTCAGATCAGTGTAGATGAGAGTGTAATTTTGCAGAAGTGACTCTGGTGAAGCTCCTGGGAAAGACTGCGAAACCCAGCACGGCAACATTGGCTTCAGCTAAAGGTGTAAGTCCCTGATCGGTGTGCCTTCAGCTTTCCTCTTTCAGAAGCTTCATTTTCACTTGCAGTTTAAATACTGATATGTTTCTCTCAGTAGATAATTATTCCATATGGCATGCAGAGGGATCTCTAAATTGAATTCTTGTCCTACTCCCAAAATTAATAATTTTTTGTGTTTGAAATATTTAAAGGAGTGCTACAAAGAGGGGGCGTAGGTTTAATGTGGAAGGTAGACACTATTATTCCCACTGTAACTGAGACGGTGAGAAAGGTACCTGCAAGTGATTTTTCAAGGGTTTACAAAGCCATCCATCCATCTTCCTCTGCTTCTATCCGGGGCCGGGTCGCAGGGGCAGCAGTCCGAGCAGAGTCCTCCAGACCTCCCTCTCCCCGCACACCTCCTCCAGTTCCTCTGGGGGAACCCCAAGGCGTTCCCAGGCCAGCTGGGAGACATAGTCTCTCCAACGTGTCCTGGGTCTGCCCCAAGGCCTCCTCCCAGTGGGACAAGCCCGGAACACCTCCCCAGGGAGGCGTCCGGGAGGCATCCGGAACAGATGCCCGAGCCACCTCAACTGGCTCCTCTCGATGCGGAGGAGCAGCGGCTCTACTCCGAGCTCCTCCCGGGTGACTGAGCTCCTCACCCTATCCCTAAGGGTGCACCCAGCCACTCTGCGGAGGAAACTCATTTCTGCCGCTTGTATCCGCGATCTCATTCTTTCGGTCATGATCCAGAGTTCATGACCATAGGTGAGGGCAGGAATGTAGATCGACCGGTAAATTGAGAGCTTTGCCTTACGACTCAGTTCCTTCTTCACCACAACAGACGGTACAATGACCGCATTACTGCGGATGCCGCACCGATCCGTCTGTCAACCTGCCGCTCCATTTTTCCCTCACTTGTGAACAAGACCCCGAGATACTTAAACTCCTCCACTTGAGGGAGCAACTCCCCCCTAACCCGGAGGGGGCAATCCACCTTTTTCCGACTGAGAACCATGGCCTCGGATTTGGAGGTGCTGATTCTCATCCTCGCCGCTTCGCACTCGGCTGCAAACCTCCCCAGTGCACGCTGCAAGTCTTGACTTGATGAAGCCAATAGGACCGCATAGTCCGCAAAAAGCAGAGACGAGATCTCGCGGCCACCAAAACAGACACCCTCCGTTCCCTGGCTGCGCCTAGAAATTCTGTCCATGAAGATAATGAACAGAATCGGTGACAAAGGGCAGCCCTGGCGGAGTCCAACATGCACCGGGAACAGGTCTGACTTACTGCCGGCAATGCGAACCAAGCTCCTGCTCTGGTCATACAGGGAACGAACAGCCCGTAGCAACGAGCCCCGAACCCCATAATCCCGAAGTACCCCCCATAGGATGCCACGAGGGACACGGTCGAATGCCTTCTCCAGGTCCACAAAACACATATGGGCTGGTTGGGCAAACTCCCACGAACCCTCCAGCACCCTAGTGAGGGTATAGAGCTGGTCCAGTGTTCCACGGCCAGGGCAAAAACCGCATTGCTCCTCCTGAATTCGAGGTTCGACTATCGGTCGGATTCTCCTTTCCAGTACCCTGGCATAGACTTTCCCAGGGAGGCTAAGGAGTGTGATCCCCCTGTAGTTGGAACACAATCTCCGGTCCCCCTTCTTAAAAAGAGGGACCACCACCCCGGTCTGCCAGTCCAGAGGCACCGTCCCCGAACTCCACGCGATGCTGCAGAGGCGTGTAAGCCAAGACAGCCCCACAACATCCAGAGACTTGAGAAACTCGGGGCGGATCTCATCCACCCCCGGAGCCTTGCCACCGAGGAGTTTTTTGACTACCTCAGCAACTTCAGCCAGGGTAATGGACGAGTCCCCCTCCGAGTCCCCAGTCTCAGCTTCCTCTACGGAAGGCGTGTCAGAGGGATTGAGGAGATCCTCAAAGTACTCCTTCCACCGCCCGAGGACATCCTCAGCTGAGGTCAGCAGCGCACCACTTCCACTGTAAACAGTGTTCGTGGAACACCGCTTCCCCCCACTGAGTTGCCGGACGGTTTGCCAGAATCTCTTTGAGGCCGACCGAAAGTCTTCCTCCATGGCCTCACCGAACTCCTCCCAAGCCCGAGTTTTTGCCGCGGCGACTGCCAGAGCCGCGCTCCGTTTGGCCCGTCGGTACCCGTCAGCTGCTTCAGGAGTCCCATGAGCCAGCCAGGCCCAATAGAACTCCTTCTTCAGCTTGACGGCATCCCTTACTTCCGGTGTCCACCACCGTGTTCGGGGATTGCCACCGCGACAGGCGCCGGAGACTTTATGGCCGCAGCTCCGAACCGCCGCCCCGACAATGGAGGCGCGGAACATAGTCCATTCAGACTCGATGTCCCCCACCTCCCTCGGGACCTGGTTGAAGCTCTGTCGGAGGTGGGAGTTGAAGACCTCTCTGACAGGGGCCTCCGCCAAACATTCCCAACAGACCCTCACTATGTGTTTGGGCCTGCCAGGTCTGTCCAGCTTTTTCCCCCGCCATCGAATCCAACTCACCACCAGGTGGTGATCAGTTGACAGCTCAGCCCCTCTCTTCACCCGAGTGTCCAAGACATATGGCCGAAGATCAGAAGAAACGACTACAAAGTCGATCATCGACCTCCGACCTAGGGTGTCCTGGTGCCAAGTGCACTAATGTACACCCTTATGTATGAACATGGTGTTCGTTATGGATAAACCGCGACTAGCACAGAAATCCAATAACAAGTCACCGCTCGGGTCCAGATCAGGGAGGCCGTTCCTCCCAATCACGCCCCTCCAGGTATCAGTGTCGCTGCCCACGTGGGCGTTAAAGTCCCCCAGTAGAACGACAGAGTCCCCAGTGGGAGTGCTTTCCAGCACGCCCCCCCAGGGACTCTAAAATGGCCGGGTACTCTACACTGCCGCTAGGCGCATAAGCACAAACGACAGTGAGAGACCGTTCCCTGACTAGAAGGCGTAGGGAGACGACCCTCTCATTCACCGGGGTAGACTCCAACACATGGCGGCTATCCTGGGGGCTATTAATAAGCCCACACCCGCCCGCCGCCTCTCACCTTGGGCAATGCCAGAATAGTGGAGAGTCCACCCTTGATCGAGGAGAGTGGTTCCAGAACCCAAGCTGTGAGTGGAAGTGAGCCCGACTATATCTAGACGGTATCTTTCAACTTCCCGCACCAGCTCAGGCTCCTTCCCCGCCAGTGAGGTGACATTCCAAGTCCCAAAAACCAGAGTTGGCGCCCGAGGTTTGGGTCGGCCGGGCACTCGGCCCCGACCACCGCCCAAATCACAATGCACCGGCCCCTTACGGTTTCTCCGGCAGGTGGTGAGCCCACCGAAGAGCGGCTCCACGTCATGGCTTCGGGCTGAGCCCGGCCAGGCCCCGTGGGCATAGACCTGGCCACCAGGCGCTCGCATGCGAGCCCCCCCCCCCCAGGCCTGGCTCCAGGGTGGGGCCCCGGTGACCCCATACCGGGCGGGGTAAACGAAAGCCTTGATTTTTTCTTCATAAGGGGTTTTTGAAGGTTTACAAAGCCTTGGTGTTGAAATAAAACAAACAAATGAACAAACAAACAAACAAACACTGTCTGAACCACTTGTCCCATTCAGGGGTCACAGGGAGCCAGAGCCTAACCTGGCAACACAAGGCAGAAGGCTGGAGGGGGAGGGGACAAACCCAGGACAGGATGCCAGTCTGCCACAAGGCACCCCAAGCAGGACTCAAACCCCAGACCCACTGTAGAGCAGGACCCAGTCCAACCTGCTGCGCTACCACGGCCCCCTTTGAAATAAAACATGATCAGAGTATTGCTAGGATAGAAGGTGTAATACCACATAGTAAACAGCTGTGGACACACACACACACACTCAAAAATCATAGGACTGATGGCCTGCAAGCGCAACGCTCAGCATGGCAACTGCCTCTTTGTCCTAGAGCAGGATGGAGCAGGATGCTAAACTAAAATGTGTCCAGCATACAATGGTTAAATACCTTGTTATACTAACAACTATATAAATACTTCACCCTGGGAGAGTGTGTATGCTGGAAGAAAATACAGCAGTGAAATGACACTGCAGTGATTGGTACACTTCCAGATGGCTACAGTAGATTAGAAGAGAACTGCCCGCAACCTGTGTGGTCCTTGCAGTCCATAACACAAACTAGATATGCTCCCTCCAGAATAGGGGCTATAAATTCTCCTGGGGGTAATTACAGCTGAGTCCAGTGACGGAAAAAGAAGGTAACTTGTACACATTGCTGCTTCTGTGCAAACATCTATATATTCTTCTGTACGTCTGCATCATGTGTCTATGTATGGAAACAAAGTGGGGGGAGGTGTATATCTCTCTCTCACACACACACTGCTTCTGATATACTGTGCATGAATGTATGCTAACTCTCTAGGGACAGTCGTTATTCTTGTATAGAATATTAAAATAGTTATAAAGTCTAAGCCTTAAGTCTTAATATAAATTTATTAAATGAATAAATTATTGATTTGCACACCTGATTCTACTTACCCACTTAGTTCAACTAATTCAACCTGGGGTTCACTTATTTTTGCACATGCAGCACTTCCATTTTTCTACTACACACATGAATTCCTCTATGACAACATATGGAACTGGTCATTACACACCTATTATGTCAGATGAGAAAAACTGCTTCTCCTTCAATAACCATTTTTTTTTGGTAAAATTAAGGGACAAAAGGGGTTCACATACTGTCAAGCAGGACTGTCGACTTAGAACTAACTTCCCACTGTAAAGAAACTGGTTAGGTTTGTTTGTAATCAGTATGATGGAAATTTGAGCCTTAAGAAATGTTTGTTTTTCTCAGATGACTCAGTGTCTAAATTGCAGTAAATCTAGAACTTTGTTTTTCAGAATGGATTTCTGTTCTGATCACAGGGTAATATGGAGACTCTGTACATAGGCTCAGTTATCAATTCTGAATATATAGGCTCTGACGCCCATTTAATTTATAGATACACTGAGTTCTCTGTTTCATGTATATAGGCTTTGTTGTCCATTGGCGGGGGGGGGGGCATAGTGGTGCAGCGGGTTTGGCTGAGCACTGCTCTCTGGCAGGCCTGGGGTTCACATCCTGCTTAGGGTGCTTTGTGATAGACTGGCGTCCCATCCTGGTATGTCCCCGCCCCCTCCAGCCTCACTCCCCGTGTTACCGGGCTAGGTTCCGGCTCACCACAACTCTGCTTGGGACAAGCAACTTCAGCCAGTATGTGTCCATTGTGTATATAGCACTTATGATCATTATTTATTCAAGCTATATTGGCCAGTTCTATGTTGTCTAGTTTGTATATACAGGCCCCATTGTCAGTTCTGTTGTGATCCCTGTTATTTCTGTCAAGTACAGAGAATCTGTTGCCCATTCTGTGTAAATAGGCACTGTTGACCATTTTTATGTACTGTATATAGGCCCTCTTGACTGTTCTATGTCTATTGGCCATGATGGAATTTCTCTGTTTATAATCCCTGTTGGCTATTCTGTGTATGTAGTTTGTTATCCATTGTCAGTAGGTTAGTTCTGCAAGGATGTGTGGGTAGTGTAGTGCTTAGAACTACTGCTTTCAGACCCAAAATTTGCAGGTTTAATCTCCATCTTTGGTTGTACTTCACTTGAGCAAGGTACTTACCCTAAATTGCTCCAGTAAAATTAACCAGTTGTATAAATGGGTAAATAATTGTAAGTTGCTTTGAAAAAAGCCTCAGATGAATGTATGCAGGCTCTGTTGTCCATTCTGTGTGTATAAGTCTATGCTTTCAACACCAGTACCACTGCCAGAAAGCACTAGAGTCACCTTGAGGACTGAAAACCAGGCCCACGGATTCACATGAACATGTCCCAGGTACTGTATTCCGTTGTTGCTCCTAACTGATGAGTTCCTGTCACTGTTGGTGACAGAGACAGGTGTGCTTTTAGAGTTACTCTGTTTGAACCTTTAAAATAAAACCCAAAATTCTGGTCTGAGATACATTTGCTTATTTTTGAGCAACACACAGTGCCATGAAAAGCATTTCCATTTTTCTTTTTGCACCTTTTTGATATTAAATTTAATCAAATCTTTTTTTCAGTTCTAGTAGTATATGAATGAAACCAAAATTGTTTGTCAGTTGTTTCCTTGCTGAGGAAAATACAACTTCAAAAAAAACAGACAACTGGAAAAGGGCCAATTACTTCTTCACGCCAGTTTAACATATACTGGATGAAGTGTTTAATACAAAGTTCAGCTACAGTACAACCACAGGCAAAATAAAGTCATTGCATTATGCTATTGCAAAAGAATCAAGATACACAGGAAAA
This sequence comes from Scleropages formosus, assembly GCF_900964775.1. Taxonomy (NCBI): domain Eukaryota; kingdom Metazoa; phylum Chordata; class Actinopteri; order Osteoglossiformes; family Osteoglossidae; genus Scleropages; species Scleropages formosus. Next base: position 5,622,465 of record NC_041811.1, read on the forward strand.
GATGATACCCCATGCGTATTTTTTCAACGGCTGCACACAAGGACCCAGTCCACCCACCATCCTAAAATCACAGAGAACAACACCTAGCATAGCCAACATACATCTTCATGCCCTGAAACTAAGACACTTAACTGACCTAACCCACCCACCAAACCAAAATTAATCCCACCAACCAAAATCCAACCCAATAAACCAGATTTAACACAACAAATAATCAAACCAAGCCTAACTGACTAATACAAAACCCAAGCCACCACCAACAAAACACCCAAAGCAAGCCTAACCCAACAAACCAGCCAACCCACTAATAACCAACCACCAAACCATACCCAACAAATCCAAACCTACAAACCACCAACAGAAACCAAGCCTAATAACCAACCAAGCCAACAAACCTAGCCTAATAGCCAATCATCAAATATCAAACCAACAAAGTCTAACCCACCCACACAAAAACCAACAAACCACATCTGATCCACCACTAAACCAAGGCTAACCACCAACACAACAAACACCATCAACCCACCCCAACAAAGCCAACTCACCAGACCAAGCCTAACTCACAAGCCAAACCAACAAACCACACCAGCTGGGCACCAACATGAGTATTTCATTGAGGTTATCAAGTGGGCACCTCCCTTCATCTGTGTCTCATTGAATTAGGCCCACGACACCTCTGGAAGGCTCAACAGTACAATCCGGCATCCCCGACACACCACACACCACACACCACACACCACACACCACACACCACACACCACACACCACACACCACACACCACACACCACACACCACACACCACACACCCTCAACAACTACCGCAACCCTGCTACCTCAACCAGCTAAACCACAGTTCTATACATACCTACCACCAAACCAACTGCAAATGTAGCACTCCACAAATTTAAAACTATCCTACTTAAGGCCACACCTCCTTAATCATCACCAGCTGCCTCCCATTACTCATCACCTGCCACTAAATTTTCCACCATCACACACCTCCCTCCAGCCTGTAACCTCAACTACCCTGCTCTCTTTTCAACCACAACCACTGACTTGCCTTCTCAGCTGCCTCAGACAGCTCCTTCACCGCCATCATTAACAAGTGGCCAACAATACTGAAGCTGATTTAGCCACAGACCCTCAACACCAACCTCTACTGGCCTCACATGAGCCTGCCGCCAACCATAGTTCCTTGCCTCTGCCACCAGATCAGCATACTTTAACAGCTTCCGCTTGTGTGCCTCCCAGATAGCATCCTCGAACAGCACTGTTAACTCTACAAAGTACACAGTCCGCTCACCCTTCAAATATAACACCATGTCCGGCCGCAGTGAAGTAACAGCAATGACCTGCGGAACCTGGAGCTGCTTGCCCACATCAGCCAACAGCTTCCAGTCTCATGCGTTACCCCACCTACCAGGGCACGTCTGCCCTTGCATAGTGCTACTCTCTCCTGCCCGCACAAAACCAATTGATCTAGCTGGCCTGCCAAGAGAATTAACAACTTGCCGCTTACTCTCAAACACACCTGCTAAACATCTAAGAACTTGATTATGGTGCCAAGTATAGCGCCCCTGCCACAACCTAACCCTACACCCTGACAAAATGTGTCTCAGCATTGCCACACCACCACACAACTTACAAGAACCATTGCCACTTGCCCATTGCTTAACATTCTGTGGCGTTGGTAACACATAAGTTGCTCCAACAATAAACTTAAGGCGACTCGCCTCCATCGCCCACACATCTTGCCAGTGCAACTTCCTCCTCTCCACACCTTCCCAGTTCACCCACTGACCCTGCTTCACCAACGCGACCGCCTTTGCACGCCTCACCTCCTCTTCCCGCCCTCGGACCTGCTCAACAACCAACCGGCATCTGTGTCTCCGGGGCGGCACTCCACAACTGCCGCAAATGGCCAGAGCCAACCCTGCCTTCCCTCTCTGCACGTGCCCAACCACATCCAACATCAGCACACCTTTTGTGCTCTGAGCAGCATCTCTAGGGTTCCACCCCCTACCTGTCCTCACTGAAGGCACCACCTTTCTCACAAACTCATCTTTTGACTCCGCTAGAGTCAGCTCCATGCCCACCTTTGCACACTTATACTCCTTCACCAAACTTGATACTGGCAGCTCCAACATGCCCTTACCATATAACGCTACACTGCCCAAACAGCATGGCACTCCCAGCCATCCCCTTATCGATGCACTAATAATCTGCTCAAGGTTCTCCACTTCCCGAACAGAAAACTCATACACCGTAAGTGGCCTCCTAACACATGGCAAGAGCCCAAACTGCAGACACCACAACTTTGGCTTCCCAGGGAGGAGGGACGCATCAATGCTTTTAATCCTTCCACAATCACCTCCCTGAGTGCAACAACCTGCTCCTTATGCTTAACACCATCTACCCAAACTCTTAACTGGCTTCTCCAAAATAGAAGGAATCACTTCCTCATCGATACAAAAGTTCTCCTTTACCACCTTCCCACCAACAATTGAGAGACTCCTTAATTTACTTGGCTTAACCTTAAGCTTAGCCCACTTCAAGTTCTCATTGAGCTTAGAGAACAAATGACGCGTACAAAGAGCCGTAGCCGTAACGATCATCATGTCATCCATAAATGCTCTAATAGGGGGTAGGCACGTCCCATCCTGCAGCCTCTCATCACCAACAACCCATTTGGAAGCCCTTATAATAACTTCCATTGCCATTGTGAAAGCCAATGGCGAAATTGTACAACCAGCCATTATCCCAGCCTGCAACCGATGCCAAGATGTTGTATAGCTTTCTGTACTAAAACAAAACTGAATATCTGCAATGTAGGCTTTCACCATCCTCGTAACATGTCCAGGAATCTTAAAAAACCTGAATGCCTCCCACAGCAAACTGTGCGGAACCGACCCATAAACATTCGCTAAATCCAAGAACAACACCCAGAGATCTCTTTTCTCCTTCTTGGCAGACTGAATCTGATGCCAAATCATACTGGTGTGCTCCAAGCATCCTGAGCATCCTGGAAGCCCCGCTTTCTGCACGGAGGTATCAATCAGCCTGTTGGCTTTCAAGTACGCTACCAACCTCCTTGCCACAACACTAAAGAAAATCTTCCCTTCAACATTCAGAAGGCTGATAGGCCAAAACTGGCCTACCCCAACAGCCTCCTTTTCCTTAGGAATAAAAATTCCACCTGCTCTCCGCCACCACTTGGGAATTACCCCCTTCTTCCACACAACAGCCATCAGTTTCTACAGAAATTTTAGCACACCCAGAGCACATTTAAACACCCAGTGTGGTACCCTGTTTGGGCCAGGAGCCGAAGAGGCCCTTTCCCGCCGCACAACATCTTCCACCTCTCCCCACCTCGGAGGGTACACATCCATTTCCCACTTTTTCCTCCCCTACAGGGGGGATTTCCACCGGCAACTCTAGACCACCACCAAGCTCTTCACAAGAGTACACCTCATGCAGATAACCATCCAGCTCCTGCTTCTCTACCCTTAACGTCCCAGACTTCTCCTTACCAAACAGAGCCTTCACAAACTTGAACGGATCTCTGAAAAATGCCACCCTGGCCCGCTCTTTCTTCTTCCTCATCCTCCTAAGAGCCTCTGCCCTTCTTAATACAGCCAGTCTACTCTTTATACCCACCTGCAAGACACAAATACCCTCCCTTTCCCCCTCCTCAGCTTGCCTCCATCGCCTTTTAAGCTGCCTTCTCTCCAGAACAAGCCTCTTTATTTCTACTTGCTGCCTTGACTTCACAACACCCATCTGCTCCTTCCTCCTCGCCTGCATTATCCCAAATTGCTCTACCCCATAGCTGTAAATAACTTCCCTCAATCTATCCAACTTACTCTCTGCTGACCCCTTCAACTTACTTAAAATACCAACCAAATCATTATCTACATTATCCCACACCCCAGCTTCTCTACCTGCTGGCCACTTAACCCTTGGTTGGCCCGTGACTTTTCCTTTCCCTGTTTAACACCTCCTGTCTGCACAAGCTCACCTGCCTGCCTTTCACCAACCTGCAACCCAGTGTCCAGTACTGCTTCCTCAGTGGCAAAGGTATTGATATCCTGCGGACTTCAACTGACTGACTTGAGCTACTTCTCAAGAAGTAGTGATCAATGCAGGGCCACTGCCCTCCCACATCCAGGCACCTCCTCCTTCCCTGGTGAATCCTCAAGTACCTCATCGATGTTACCTTCCTCCACCCACAGACACAAATCTGCAGCTGTCTTCCATCACCATCCAAACTGGTTCCACCCATGCACAACTCGCTGCTCATAGCCATAACCATTCCGAGATCAACAGCCATAAAATCCACCTATGATTGAAGATGGCATAAGACATGAAGCTACTCACGATCATTTTCCCTTTTATACAGCTGGGTAATTTTACTGGAGCAATTTAATGTAAGTACCTTGCACAAGAGTATGGAGGTTTGACTCAAACAAAAAAACCTTTGGGGGCAAAGGCAGCAACTCCAATCACTACGTTACTCAGTGCCCCCTGCTAGTTGTTTTTATATAACTGGCACCTTCTTTGAAGATGACTTACCCTGTTAGATAAGCACATTGACAGTAATTTACCCATTTTTACAGCAGAGTAATTTTTACTGTATCAGTATAGGGTAAGTACCTTGTTCAAGGGTACCACAGCAGGAGGTGGCAATTCAAACCCAGAACTTTCAAATGATGCCATTACACTACCCAATGTCAACATTTCAGTTTTATTTACTTATTTATTTATAATTAGGTAAATCATTTTGGATTTATGTGAAGCCCCCAGACCTTTCAATTACATGCAACATGTCTGCTGTGGACATTTTATTGTTTTACATCCCATCTATGGGTTGAAAAATTTGAACTTATCCTTCCATCACATGAAACTTGATCTCCTCATTGTACTCTCTTCCGTAAGAAGGGAAAAGCAGCTTTTCAACGCAATCTTTTTGGGAATAAATTGAACTAAACAAAATACACTAAGAAACTGCAGCATGCAGGGTCATGGAGCAATGCTTAATCCACTGCCTAATTGCCACAAAGTTTCATAATTTAATTAACAGATGGCTAAGCAGTTTGATCTGGAGCATGTTGAGAGAAGCTGTTGACTTAGCTAATCAGAGAAATTGTTTTCTTTCACCATGAGTTCTGTTTTGAGAAAATGAATGAATGAAGACAGTCTAATTGTGTTTAGCAGCCACCAGTCAGCCAACATTCAAAGGTACAAAACATTACTGAAGCACAAATTTAAATACATTAATACTCCCAAAGGGGCAAGCCTACTTTTCTGAATGTTTTTTTTATATTCCCAAAATAAAGTGTAGTGCAGTGTAAAAGGCTGACCTGTCAAATAACACTTTCAGCAGACAGATAAATAGGCCACTGACACCCATGTGCTCATCTAAAGAAAATAACAGCATAACCTCTCTTTTTTTATTCAACTCTATTCATTGTCTATAATGACTGCCTTCACGGCCGGTCACTTGTGAGTTCTCCGCTCAGCTCCTGGTCCAAGCCATGCAGATATTCTACCTGAGCTACTGCAGCTCCATCCTGTCTAAGTTTTCCAGCCTTGGCCATCAAACCTTTACAAGTGATTCAGAACACTGCTGTATGAGTTGGGTGCCACCTACCAGAGTGGCCCCATGTGTCTCGCCTCATCGCTTATATCAAGTTCAAGAGTCTGGTTATGACCTACAGGACGGTCAAACAATCAGAATGCCAATATTTTGTAGTCATCAACATCTGGCCACTTGGTGGTCCCACTCAAAAGGGATCCAAAATGGATAACCCTTTGGTCCTTGGTTTTGGCTCCAGTGTGGTGGACTGAGCCCCTTCTGACCTTCAGAGCTGCCGAATCCCTCCCAGCATTCAAGAACGGTCTCAAATCCATCTCTTTCAGAGCCACTTTTCTCCTGATATGTAAATGAGTCCAACACCACCTGCTATGATTATTTATACATTTATTATTTGAATGTGACTTCTACAGGCAGCTGCTTAAGGGATGTGAACCAGCAACATGGTGGTACCAGACAGACAGGCTGTGATTTGATAATCCTGCATCTGTGTCCCCTTCCTGGGTGTGTCCCCTCCCCCTCCAGCCTTGCACCCTGTGTTGCTGGGTTAGGCTCTGGTCTGCTGCAACCCTGCTTGGAACAAGCGGTTTCAGCCAGTGTGTGTGTGTGTGCGTCTGCGTCTGAATCTCTTCATCTGTTGGTGATGCACCTCTGTTTACTCTGAGTTTTATGTCAGTTTGAAAAAAAAAAAAAGCCTGCCACATGCATGACTGTAAATGTAAAAATCTGTTTGGCAAATTTCAGTTGCACAGAACGTGTAGCATAATGGCCCTGTTTAATCCTTCATATTTTTCCAGTTCAATTATTATTGCATATTAGCCTACTGGTCCATTGTGTTTAAACAAAAAATGGCTAATATGATTTTTAAAGCCTTTCAGATTTTATGCAAAATCAGACAGTTACTGTGAGGCACAGTTTCAGGTGTTGGATTTACAACAGAACCACAAATTAAATAATGCATTTATAATTCAGAATTAATTATATGGCACTTAATGAAAAGTGACTGGAAACTACCAATTTTGTATATGTGAAGCTCACAGTCCTGCAGTTTACACTTCTGTGGCTGGAATGAGAAACTGTGGTGAGTTGGAGATTTAGGTCCCCAAAGAAATGAGTCTCGTTTCTAATTTCTCACATACACAGCTTGGGGAGACAGAAACCAATGTGCAGTTCTTCATTACATTAAGTGTGGCTGTGCTCACCTGAAAGGTCTAACTGCTGACCCATTAATCTCCCCATCCACCTATTGTTATATCTGCCCCCTACCGTCCTGCTCACCTGTCCACGCTGATCACGCACAGGGTCATGATGGATGCCGTGCAGCACATTACATCCATGCCGATGAAGATGTTACAGAAGACCTCCCCAAAAAGCCACTTCCCGCCTGTGAGGTCCGTCACGATCACGAAGGGCATGACCACGAGTGCCACTGACAGGTCAGCCACGGCCAGCGACACCAGCAAGTAGTTAGACGGCTGGCGGAGCTTCTTCACCACGCACACGGCAATGACCACCAGCAAGTTGCCCATCACCGTGATTGCAGTGATGACTGTCAGTGTCACCCCAATCATCACCATCCCTGTTGCACTCAGCTCTAGCAGCTGCTCCCCGCATGATCCGTTGTGCACTGGGTCTGCGGCCGCACGCTCCTGCAGGGAGTACGGTGCCGTGAAATTGGCGACCTCGTAGCTGTCCTTTCCGTGCTCCGACACAAGCTCCACACCTGGCAGGGTAAACATCATGATGTGGAGACCGCCGTGTCACAGCAGATGACACGTGGCCAATAAAGAGATCCCCTTGAGCACATAGTGGTGGTGAATAGAGAGTGTCGTCACATTGTGGAGATGGTCCTCATACAGTAAAGATAACCCACACACTGTGGATATTGCCCTCATACAGGGAAGATGATTCACACATAGAGAAGATGGTCTACATCAAGTGGAGATGTCTTCAGACAGGTTTAATGATCCAGGGTAGATGATCCACGCTTGGTAGAGATGACCCACACAAAGGGTATAATCCACACTGAATGGACTTGGTCCTCCTATAGTTGATATGGTCCTCAGATAGGCAAGATGACCCAGGGTAAATGAACAACACAGATTCTTAGATGACCCACAAGGGCAGACGACCCACTCTCAGAGGAGATGGTGCTCTCACAGTGGAGATGGTCCTCAGACAGGTTAGATGATCCACACACTGAAGATGGTCACGCAATTCACTGTAAGGCAGAAACTCCGGGGCATTAAAACATCGGAAATGCGGTGCCGTTTGAGTCCTGTGCGTGCATCGCTCGTGCCTTCGAACGCCTGCCCTACGGTTCCGTAGCGCGCTCCACCTGTCACACTGTTTCAACGGGGGCGCGCTCAGCCTCAAGGAGCACCAAAGATTCCACCGGCGAGTTCGAAACTCAGAGACGCAAGGTGAGGTCGAACCTACTCGATCGGCTGAGAAATATGATCAGTCGAGTGTTATTCTGTGTTTCTCCTTCGGCTGTGCGCGATCCCTTCGCGCCTTCATCCCAGCAATCTCCGAAAGTCCCCGATGCGCTGCGTAAATAAATAGCAATGAAGGTGTGGAGCTCACTCGGTCGACCAGAACACCCCCCCTCAACCTCCGGGTCGGCCAATGCGCACCTCGCGTCAGGAGGCGCGCAGTTTGAAGCTGCACTTCCGCGCTTCACATGATTCCTGACATGTCTCGTTGAGCACCTCAGGAATATACACACGTGACGAGTTCACCCGTGAAACCCTCAGTGTGCAGTTTAAAAGATGAAAAAGTCATAAATAATACGTAGATATATTTACATATGAATCGCACGATGCGATATTGAACATGATGATCAGGGAAATGGACATGTGTCGTGGGTACTGAGAAACGCAAGCACAGGTAGACACGTGTGGCGCCTTCCACGTGGAACAAGCATTGAGGGAACGAAAGTAATACTCAAATATTAGTGTACAAAAACTGCTGGAAAGACAATAAGTGTCGCGAGCCCTTTCGCCGGGTACAAATCTGAGATATTAGAAACCAGAGCTAGCTGGTAGTGTAGTAGTTAAAGTGACTTGACTTTAGACCCAAAGGACGCAGGTTCGAGTCTCTTTTCCAGCTGTAGTATCTTGAGCAAGGTATTTACCCTGAATTGCTCCAGTAATTTTAATAATTGTAACTTTAACATTGTAAGTCGCTTTGGAGAAAAGCGTCAGCTAAATGAATAAATGCAAATGAGGGTCAATAATTTACACAAACGCCTATTTTGTTGGCCCGGAATAAAACAGCGCAATCGATTTTGAGAAAGAAAAGGGTCGGTGTGTGTCAAAATGGACTTCTGAGAGATTAAGTAATTTCAGTAAAAGGGGAAAAGGTAAGGGGTCCAGCTCATCAGTATCAACAGCGCATTTATCACGGCAATATCGCTAACTGAACCTCCTTTAAATGAAGTTAAGCAGAAACGTTTCAAACGAGTATGGGATCCGGCACGGCACGGCACTCTGCGTGTCTTAAACTGGTCCCCATTGATGAAAGGTTAAAAATCGTGTCTGAAGATCTGTTTCCTGTGTGGGAATAAGGCAAAGGTTGTAGGTTTGAATCCTGCCTCCTGCTGTTGGCTAGAATTAATTACCATTGATTAGGTTCCGGAGGAGTGAAAATATACACGATTCCCCTCTCCTTGAAGAACTATGATCCACAATCCATGTCCTTTACAAACCTGGGACCATAAATCTGCTACATCTGGAGTGTCGGCGGTCATGTGTCTGCACTAAAACAGTCAGACCCACGTGATGCAAATATGGAAACTTTTTCCTATATGCAATAGAACAAAAATAATGGATATGGGGTACAGTAGACACCAGACTGGGGGAGAGGATGGCAGTGCATTTGCATCTGAATATTGCACGTGACCCAGTAAGAGTTTCGTTTCAGACCCCAAAATGGAGATGGAGAGGATTAAATATTAATTAGTAAACAGCATAGGTAAACAGAAGTATCATCTCATATTTTGGAAGAAAAAAAATCAGGAAATAAAGGTTTCAGGGGCTGTTCAATATGTGCAGCCCGTGCGTTTGGCCCGTGACACGCACGGCGTGCAGGAACGTGAGAGGAAACCTTTGTGACCATCGCTGACACAGATTACACAAGGAAGAGGTAAAACACCTGAAAGCAAACACTAGGCAAGTGGGACGGCATGCCATCTACAGTTTTTCCTTATTTGTTGTAGAGCTTTCTGGAAACTGGTTTGGGTTCACTGGGGCCTATCTCCCACAGGCATTTGTTTTCATTGCACACATCAGAAACTGGCTTCCTTCACTGCCGAGTGAGGACGATGAATAACACCATCATCATCCCCAATCGTCCGGCTTATATTTGTCATCACATAGCGCCTCATCAGCAGAAAGAACCATCACCTTTGTCTATTTCTGTGGTTTAAATGCACAGGAAGTGAGAGCAGGTTCACTTAAGCAACCTGGTCTCTTCCCATCGTATGTTCCCTGGTGATATCTCCCATGTCCTCACATCCAGGCTGGGACATTTCTACAGGCCTTGCTCTCTGCCAGTACCAGACATCTGGCCTCCCACACTCACACTAAATCCTTCTTGGGTTGTGCTCAACCATAGTGCGGACACCTGAAGGTCTGACATGAACCCTTACAATTGGTTCCCCCACAGCACAGTGTTCTTGTTGTCACTTGACATATGTCCATGCTTCCAATGCTCTCTATGCCTCTGGTGCCCCCTGCTGGATGGGACTTTGCTTTACAGATGTCGCTCTAAATTTGTGATGAACGGCATTTATGATGAACGGCAGGTGGGGTGTACAAGGTTTGGGGAGAGGGGCTCAAGAGAATTTTTGTAAGCAAATCTGAATGCCTTCATACAACAATATAAAATACAAACAAGCTCTGGGAGTTTCCCTTCCCTTTCCAAAAAAATCAGCATTTAATTAATAAAAAAAACACCCACCACCTCTTGCACAAGTGATTCCCTATATTAAATTGTTTAATTATACACATGTGACTTTGGTCTTTTTGTCCCTGTCCCCCCCACAAAAAAAAAAAAAAAAAAAAAAATTACAGCTTGAATCCGCCAACTGAAAACTGTGGAAAACTGAAAGACTGAACAAAATGAATAGACATTCTACTGAGATCATGGTGAAATCACTGAGCGGTATCAAATAAAAGCTGAAAGCAGTGAATAAGACTTGCTGCAAAAACCTGGAAACTGTAGCTTCATTCAAGAAGACCGAGGGATGCGGAATATCCCACTCAGATGATTCCTGAAGATCATAATCTCATCCTGGGTGGGTCACCCTGCCAATTCTTCAGTCACCAAATATTTAGCTGTAGATACTATGTTGGTTCACTTTGCCCAAATGGCGCAACCAAAAATGCACTGGTCCAGTGTTTGTGCTTCTCTGATAAAGAGATAGAACTCACATTCACTTTTGTAAGCTTCAGTTTTTTATCCCATATTGCCTGCCAAAATCTTGCAACATGATACAAACTTAGTAAGGCTTTAGCCCAGCCATGCATGTACTGTGCATTCATTTACTGAACCAGACTAGATATCTGCATAAAGAATGCACCCATTTGACTGCCCAGGATCAATGTGTACTTTTCTGGACCTCTTGGGGAACTGAGAAAGGCTCTCAATAAATCTTGTAAGAAGTTCAGTTTTTTCTTTTTTAACCACTTTTTAAAGGCTGTGAATCACAGATTTTTGATGTTGAGCCCTTCATAGATAAAAGAGATAAGGGGTAGAGGAGCTATAGCTGGGGTGTAGGAGTTGATCCATCAGTCCTGGAGATCATGTGATAGGGGTGGCTTCAGGAAGTCAGTGGAGAGAGAAGGCGAGATACATGGGAACATTGGCAGGCCAAGAAGAACCACCACTGCACTTGAAAGTAGCCCAAAATGATAATTATTGTTCAGCTTCCGCATTTCTCTTTGTATAAAACTGATCATTTACAGCTCAGATTTAAAAAAAAAAAAAAAAAATGGAACATTTCATCATTATTCTCATGAATTTGGTCAAACTTTTAAATGCCAGAAGGCAGCTCCCTCTACAAATATGAATACTTAAGTGATTCAAGACTTCCACTTAAAACATTAACATCTGCATTATAATATTATTGCAATGAATTCAAGAGGATTTGGTCCTTTCAGATCTGTCAACATACTGCTATGCGACTCTCTGTGCTAAATGCTTTAACCTTGTTCCCTCCTGTTGTATTTAATGTATATTCCTGGTGTACTGATTGCTTATTTCATTACCATGCTGAAAAATCTGAAGAAAACTTAAGTCATGTCAACAAGTGCGGCAGCAATGGAAACATTTACAGATTTTTGGATAGACGATGAACAAACAGAACAAACAAACACTATGAACAGTGATCTCATCAAGAAAACACTGGTCAAAAAACCACACAGAGAAAGAAAGATTCAGCCCATCTCCTCTTCACCCTCCCCCTCAAATTCTTCCTCATCCTCAGTGGTACCATTCTGGAACTCCTGGTACTCAGACACCAGATCGTTCATGTTGCTTGCGGCCTCAGTGAACTCCGTCTCATCCATGCCCTCACTTGTATACCAGTGTAGGAAGGCCTTACGCCGGAACATGGCTGCAAACTTTTTGGAGACGTGCAGCCATAGCTCCTGAATGGCCGTGCTGTTGCCGATGAAGGTGGAGGACATCTTGAGACCATGATGGGGGATGTCACAGATGGTTGTCTTGACATTGTTGGGGATGCACTCCACGAAGTAGCTGCTGTTCTTGTTCTGCACATTCACCATTTGCTCTTCCACCTCCTTCATGGACATGTGACCACGGAAGATGGTGGCCACAGACAGGTAGCGACCATGTCGTGGGTCACAGACCGCCATCATGTTTCCTGCATCAAACATCTTCTGAGAAAGTTCAGATACTGTCAGGACGTCACGCTGTTGGCTCGACCTGTGGGTGAGGGGTGCAAATCCAGGCATGAAGAAATGCAAACGAGGAAAGGGAACCATGTTGACTACCATTTTGCGCAGATCTCCATTCAGCTGGCCAGGAAACCTAAGGCAAGTGGTGATCCCACTCATGGTGATAGATATCAAGTTGTTAAGGTCACCAAGGGTGGGTGTGATGAAACTGAATGAGCGGAAGCAGATGTCATATAGGGCTTCGTTGTTAATACAGTAGGTCCCATCTGTGTTCTCCACCAGCTGGTGCACGGACAACATGGCATTGTAGGGTTCGACTACCACATCTGACAGTTTGGGAGAAGGTATCACACTGAAAGTGTTCATGATGCGGTCAGGATACTCTTCGCGTATCTTGCTAATGAGCAGAGTGCCCATGCCGGAACCAGTGCCTCCAACCAGGGAGTGTGTGAGCTGGAAGCCCTGCAAGCAGTCACAGCTCTCTGCTTCCTTCCTCACCACATCCAACACGGAGTCCACCAGCTCGGCACCATTTGTGTAGTGGCCTTTTGCCCAGTTATTGCATGCTCCGCTCTGACCTGTGGTGGAAAGCAAATGCAGTTGTTACCATTAGATGGACCACAAAAATGCAGAATCTCTATCTTCTCTTGTCAGACTGAAAGCAGCATTTGGTGAATAAAACTAAGTAACATGCAAAATTAGCGAATCTCACCAAAGATGAAGTTGTCTGGCCGGAAGACCTGGCCATAGGGGCTGTATCGTACATAGCACATGGAGTCTGGATCCAGGTCCACAAGAACAGCTCTTGGGACATATTTGCCCCCTGTACAGAAATGCAGACTTTTATTTCCCAGCAGTACATCACACTCAGAAAAACCCCCAGTGTCAACAGTGTGCATTTGTGTCATGGATAAGTGATGAATCTTGAGCTCACTTGTGACTTCATTGTAATAGACATTGATCCTCTCCAGTTGCTGGTCACTGTCTCCATAGTAGGTCCCAGTTGGATCAATTCTGTGCTCATTACTGATCACCTCCCAGAACTGAAATGGCACAGTGATCATAAGGGAAGTGCATCAAATAGGAGATTGTGGCACAAAAAAAAACCCAACCACGAAAATCCACAAAATGCATACACAGGGCACCATTCTGTCAGTATTCTCCTCATTTGTGATTTTTAATAAAGAAACAATTTTATGAGTCAGCCATGCAGGTAAAGCTATAAAAAGTGGATCATTGCTCAGAGAAAATAATGCACAATTCATGTCATCTGTGATACTCTGCGGTCTTGAGTTTAATACAATTTTAGCTTGAAGTCTCTCACAACGTAGAAATCAATAAAATCTGAATAATGTGTCCGTTCAGTTTCTAACATGTTAGGTTCTTTAAAAATACCCTGGACCAATCACTTGCCCATATATGTATTATCAAAACCCAAGTGTCCAGTGCAGGAATAATTCTTATTTTCCAGAAGAACAAGGCAGGACATGACTTGTCTGTATTGCAGTTCAGCATTTATTAATTTCAGATATTAAAGCTTATTTAAAACAGAAAAAAAGTCATTTTTATTTTTTGTTTAATCCCTGCAACCACCCTTTCAGATAAACATGGCTTATGTTTGTAAGCTTCTGAACGGTTTAAAAAATTATCCAGACAATCAATGAAGGCTTAATAAAACAAGGGCATCTCTTGATTTCTTTACTGGTTGGGGCATTTCACTGCCAACTAATGTTGGAAGGTAGAAATGCAGCTGTATTTTCCCTCCACAACAAATATTTAAACTTAGAATAGCAAATACAATTTAAAATGAATACAATGGGAGATTTCCACATTTTCTTTGGAAACTTGTAAACTGAATATTTGTACAATGAGGAAGTAGTTCATTTTGGGGAAAATTGCAACCTGAACATTTGTAACATGAGCAAAGTTATTTTGGCTAATTTCACAAAATGGCTAATTTACTGTATCCACCATTCCATGCTGGAAAGCGCTCCCACTGGGGACTCTGTCGTTCTACTGGGGGACTTTAACGCCCACGTGGGCAGCGACAGTGATACCTGGAGGGGCGTGATTGGGAGGAACGGCCTCCCTGATCTGAACCCGAGCGGTGAGTTGTTATTGGATTTCTGTGCTAGTCGCGGTTTATCCATAACGAACACCATGTTCATGCATAAGGGTGTCCACCAGTGCACTTGGCACCAGGACACCCTAGGTCGGAGGTCGATGATCGACTTTGTAGTCGTTTCTTCTGACCTTCGGCCATATGTCTTGGACACTCGGGTGAAGAGAGGGGCTGAGCTGTCAACTGATCACCACCTGGTGGTGAGTTGGATTCGATGGCGGGGGAAAAAGCTGGACAGACCTGGCAGGCCCAAACGCATAGTGAGGGTCTGTTGGGAACGTTTGGCGGAGGCCCCTGTCAGAGAGGTCTTCAACTCCCACCTCCGACAGAGCTTCAACCAGGTCCCGAGGGAGGTGGGGGACATCGAGTCTGAATGGACTATGTTCCGCTCCTCCATTGTCGGTGCGGCTGTTCGGAGCTGCGGCCATAAGGTCTCCGGTGCCTGTCGCGGCGGCAATCCCCGAACACGGTGGTGGACACCGGAAGTAAGGGATGCCGTCAAGCTGAAGAAGGAGTTCTATCGGGCCTGGCTGGCTCATGGGACTCCTGAAGCAGCTGACGGGTACCGACGGGCCAAACGGAGCGCGGCTCTGGCAGTCGCCGCGGCAAAAACTCGGGCTTGGGAGGAGTTCGGTGAGGCCATGGAGGAAGACTTTCGGTCGGCCTCAAAGAGATTCTGGCAAACCGTCCGGCGACTCAGAGGGGGGAAGCGGTGTTCCACGAACACTGTTTACAGTGGAAGTGGTGCGCTGCTGACCTCAGCTGAGGATGTTCTCGGGCGGTGGAAGGAGTACTTTGAGGATCTCCTCAATCCCTCCGACACGCCTTCCGTAGAGGAAGCTGAGGCTGGGGACTCGGAGGGGGACTCGTCCATTACCCTGGCTGAAGTTGCTGAGGTAGTCAAAAAACTCCTCGGTGGCAAGGCTCCGGGGGTGGATGAGATCCGCCCCGAGTTTCTCAAGTCTCTGGATGTTGTGGGGCTGTCTTGGCTGACACGCCTCTGCAGCATCGCGTGGAGTTCGGGAACGGTGCCTCTGGACTGGCAGACCGGGGTGGTGGTCCCTCTTTTTAAGAAGGGGGACCGGAGATTGTGTTCCAACTACAGGGGGATCACACTCCTTAGCCTCCCTGGGAAAGTCTATGCCAGGGTACTGGAAAGGAGAATCCGACCGATAGTCGAACCTCGGATTCAGGAGGAGCAATGCGGTTTTCGCCCTGGCCGTGGAACACTGGACCAGCTCTATACCCTCACTAGGGTGTTGGAGGGTTCGTGGGAGTTTGCCCAACCAGTCCATATGTGTTTTGTGGACCTGGAGAAGGCATTCGACCGTGTCCCTCGTGGCATCCTGTGGGGGGTGCTTCGGGATTATGGGGTTCGGGGCTCGTTGCTACGGGCTGTTCGTTCCCTGTATGACCGGAGCAGGAGCTTGGTTCGCATTGCCGGCAGTAAGTCAGACCTGTTCCCGGTGCATGTTGGACTCCGCCAGGGCTGCCCTTTGTCACCGATTCTGTTCATTATTTTTATGGACAGAATTTCTAGGCGCAGTCAGGGAACGGAGGGTGTCTGTTTTGGTGGCCGCGAGATCTCGTCTCTGCTTTTTGCGGACGATGTGGTCCTGTTGGCTTCATCAAGTCAAGACTTGCAGCGTGCACTGGGGAGGTTTGCAGCCGAGTGCGAAGCGGCGGGGATGAGAATCAGCACCTCCAAATCCGAGGCCATGGTTCTCAGTCGGAAAAAGGTGGATTGCTCCCTCCGGGTTAGGGGGGAGTTGCTCCCTCAAGTGGAGGAGTTTAAGTATCTTGGGGTCTTGTTCACGAGTGAGGGAAAAATGGAGCGGCAGGTCGACAGACGGATCGGTGCGGCGTCTGCAGTAATGCGGTCATTGTACCGGTCTGTTGTGGTGAAGAGGGAGCTGAGTCGTAAGGCGAAGCTCTCAATTTACCGGTCGATCTACGTTCCTACCCTCACCTATGGTCATGAACTCTGGATCATGACCGAAAGAATGAGATCGCGGATACAAGCGGCAGAAATGAGTTTCCTCCGCAGAGTGGCTGGGCGCACCCTTAGGGATAGGGTGAGGAGCTCAGTCACCCGGGAGGAGCTTGGAGTAGAGCCGCTGCTCCTCCGCATCGAGAGGAGCCAGTTGAGGTGGCTCGGGCATCTGTTCCGGATGCCTCCTGGACGCCTCCCTGGGGAGGTGCTCCGGGCTTGTCCCACTGGGAGGAGGCCTCGGGGCAGACCAAGGACACGTTGGAGAGACTATGTCTCCCGGCTGGCCTGGGAACGCCTTGGGGTTCCCCCAGAGGAACTGGAGGAGGTGTGCGGGGAGAGGGAGGTCTGGAGTACTCTGCTCGGACTGCTGCCCCCGCGACCCGGCCCCGGATAAAAGCGGAGGAAGATGGATGGATGGATGGACTGTATCCACCAACCTTAGCTCCAATATTGTTCCCACAATCTCCTGCTTGTAAATGAACAATTTCCCCCATTTCCAAATGGGAGGAGGGGGAAAGGAAAAAAAAAAAGGGCAAAATTTCCAAGCAAAAATAAAATCTGACACTCACTTATTGTCTGCAACAACCACTGGAGAACACTTTTATACAGCTCTCATAACTTGAAGTCACCAAAGAGAAAAAACCCAATTGGCCACAGTCAGTCAATCTTAAACCCTTAAATTTCATTGGCTAAATCTAACACCTGTTTCATCAAGTGTCATGTGACTGTTCGGTATTGCCATAGCTGTTCACCTAGTTAAATTACTTTATACCAGACACCGTTATTGTTTTTCGCAATGACATAAGATAATGAGCACAGCTGTAGCCTAGCAGCTAATGTTACTCTAATTGGGTTTTGTTAGGGTTTGCAAGGCAATAGAATGTTTAGCATAGCAGCAGAATACATCATGAACATTACTTTTGTTACATTTGTTTGAGTACACTGTTGCTTGGATACTTGGTGCTAAGGGTTGCCAAAACTAATTACAAACAAGCTGTCAGAAAAGTGGTTGTTAAGCGAAATATCTGCTTTCCCAGTAAGCAGATGTTGTTCAATCAATCTGAGTTGATGTTGCATTGTTGATCATGAGTGAGTCCGTTGATCCGGTTGATTGACATCTTTTCCCTTCAACCTTTCCCAGAATTGATTTTTTTTTCAAGATAATCCAATCTTCCCATGAGGGGCTGTATCGTACATAGCACATGGTGTCTGGATCCAGGTCCACAAGAACAGCTCTTGGGACATATTTGCCCCCTGTACAGAAATGCAGACTTTTATTTCCCAGCAGTACATCACACTCAGAAAAACCCCCAGTGTAAAATCAACGGAAAATCAGAGCACCAGAAGGAGACAGATGCAAACATTGTTTCTTTATCTGATGTATTTGTTGCATTTGTTTTTCTTGCCTTATGCGTATGTTAAACTGCTGTGTCACTTTGTGAACACTCTATAAAAATAAACTGAATTTAATTGAACAGTGAAGTTGGGTGATTTTGCACATACTGACCTGAGTGAATTCACAGCCAGTTGAGAAGTACCCATGATACACAGTACACCAGTGTACTGAAAATGCTATTGCTGTAACAATTTTAATCTGCATTCTTGTGGATGCATTGGCACAGTTAAAATTATTTCCAGATACTTGTTGCAGCTATACCAGGCGTCAGTTTCCGGCATACCTCTTGCCTGCTAAACCTCCTTGCGTTTGTTGATCAAGAGTTAACCAATTCTTAACACCAACCAAGTTTTCTGAACCCAACTATATGACAACAGTCTGTATACCAAGAAAATGCAAATTCATAGTGGTACAAGTAGAAAGGAAGGCACCAGGACAAAAGGTTAAAATTTTTATCTAGCATGGTCATGTAGCGGTAAGAAAAACTTTGACTAAATTTTTCAAAAAACTCAGAGCAGTATCAGTGTAATCAACATCAGCATCCAAATCATAACCCGGTCCTGCAGATACATCCGACATAACTTTCATGGGATCTGGCCTTATCTCACAACAAACTGCACGACTTCTGGTCCAGGCCATGACGATATCCTGCAATGACCAATGCAACTTTCTCCTGTATGGCCTTCCGGTTTTGGCTATCAAACCTTTCCAGTTGGTACACAATGATGCTGCTCAAGTTGTGTTTGAGTTACCAAAGCATCCCCATTTATCTCCCCTCCTTGTGCCTCTCCATTGGTTTTCTGTATCTGACCAGATCAAATTCAAACACCTGATCACTCACTATGCTCCACCCAGACTGCTACACTTCACCTGTGCCCATTTAATGGTTAGTGGTCTCACGAACAAGAGATTCAAAATCAAAGCATAAAAGTTTTTGGTTCTGGCTTTAATGTGGTGGAATGACCTCCCTCTCTCAGAATTGCTGAATCTCTCAGCATTTAAGGGTGGCAATACTTCATAAATGTGTACATGATTTTTTTTCAGTTCAGTAATTAAAAGGAAAAACCCTATATGCAACTACTTGTGTAATGTACACTGGTTTACATGGTGGTACATAACAAATTGACTGTACAAAAAAATATCATGTGTCTGCATCTGTATCTCACTACTTGTTGGTGTAGTGAACTGTTGTATTATTTTCTGAGCTGTACATCTCTTCGGAGATAAGTGTCCGCTAAATAAATAAATGTAAATGCAACATACATTACATACAGGGCTGGCACTAGAGTCTTTGGCAGTCCTAGGCAACTCTTCAAATTCCAGTTAATAAAGGTTAACAATCTCCAAATTAATAAAGGTTCACATATACATGTGAAAAAATGTTTTATGTACACTTATAGCACATAAAAAAATGAAAATGAATAAATTAGAATTCATTGAATTTGAACAAGGAAATGTTCTTGAACAGCTCCTGGATGCCCACGCTGTTACTAAGAAAGGTGGCTGCCATCCTGAGGCTATGAGGGGTAGGGAGATTATAGGTGGTTATCGTGACTGTTTTTGGGGATCCACTTCATGCAGTATGCCACAGTGAGGTCACCAAAACCAGCAACAAATCAAAAAAGAAGGCACAGTTCAAATGGTAAAACCTGTACTACTCACATTCATTTTTAAATGAAACATTATCAAACACTTCACTTACTTATATTGTTAATCATAATTTATGAATGAACTAGGCAGGTAAAGATTTTAATGTTAAAAAGTATCTTTTATCTCTGTCATTAGGTTATTCATAATTCACTATGATTCACTGATATTCACTCAACTAACTTAATAATTCCCTCATTTGCTTTCCAGACTGATCACCTGCAGATGGGCAATCTCTAAAAGTACAAAAATCCATTTTTAAAAAGCTTTATGTGCAAAAAAAAATACCTCAACTCCTTCCAGTTCCAGAACAGTAGCCCCACAATTCTGTCACTGATGGAAGGAAGACACTTTTATACTGCTATTGCCTGAATACACCATAAACGAGAAAAACCTAATTGGTTGTCCAATTTGTCTGTTCGAAATCTCTAAATCTCATAGGTTAAACCTGCTGCCCATTCCATCATTTAAGGTGTGTACTGGTGTCACATGGCTATTTGCTATTGTCATAGCAGCACACAAAGATGTTACATTACTATATCCAGACACCGTATGTTGTTTTTTTTCTACATGTTAATGTGCAGTGCTGTAGCTTAGCAGCCGGTGTCACTCACAGCGATGTTGGGATTTGTAAGGCAACAGAATGTTAAACATGGAAACAGAGTGCATCAAGAACATTGCTTTTGTTACTCAGTTGGGAATAGTATTGAATACAAGTTACTAAGGATTCCTCCAACTAGTTACCTACAACAAGCTATTATGAAAGCAGTTACAATGCATGATAGCTATGCAAGCCAAAAACTTCTCGTTAACTGCAATTGTATTCACGTTGAGGCTGGGCAATCACACAGGACATCTATAGAGTGATCTTTGCTTCAGTTTGTTTCACATGTTTTGACAGACGATGTTGTGAAAGTTTAATGAGCAGATAGGAGTGTCATGTTCGCGTCAGAGGGAGGCGGCGGACCCAAGTGCAGAGCGATGATCGTGGTGTCTTCGGGGAAATCCAGGAGATGAGGTCAGGGGACGGGCAAAGGGTCTTCGAGGTGCGAACGTCGTAACAGGGAGGATCCAAAAGGCGAGGTCAGTGTTCAGGCAAGAGGTCGATAATCCAAAGGAGGCAGTAGATCGGGGGAACGAGGTACGGGTTCGGGGAAGGCGTTCAGGAACAGGTAAAGGGCTGGAGAAGGTCGCTAACTAGGAGGCAGATCAAGGTTCCGCATCAGCTGGCTGTCCGACGCAGCCTTTTATGCTGCGGTCTGCGTTGAGTCACAGGTGTTCCGTGTTGGTCCGAAGGTGTGGGCGTGGCAAGGAGAATGTGAGAACTCATCTCATTATCCATCTGCAGGGCAAAAATTAAAATAACCTTCCCGTATTCTGTGCTCTATGTGGAAGGCTAAAACAAGTGAATCTTATGTCCTTTGAAATGGTTCTTCAACCCATCATACCATTTTGGGGCTGCCGATCAGGGTCACCAGCAGTAGTTCTGCTGAATAGAAAGGCAGTCTGCTGATGCTGGCCCAGAAGATGTGACAGCTGGAGTGATGGCTCCCACCTAAACAACCTGCAGCATTTCCTTGGGTGAATGTAAGGTTCTTCAAGTGTGTGTCAGTTTCAGGATTACATCCGTACTGGTGCCTGGTTATGTCCTTAACTCTTACTTTGACAGTTTCAGGGGCAAAGCCTGTGTCTTCTTTAAGAGGCTTGGATGGAGTGCAGATGAATCCAAGTGCAGAATTTATTTAGTTAGCAAGTGCAATCTTTAAACAAAACAAGTCTTTAGACAAAAGGGTTTTGAAAAAACAAAAATAAGCACAAGGGAATCAAGCAACAGAAGGTGAGTCACACCAAGAGTGAATTGTCAGAACTCTGTTAGCACAGAGAACACACAAAAAAGACAACCCCACTCCACTTTAAAGGCAGTCCTGATTAGCAAATAGGACACTAAGCAGCTAGCACCTAGATCCAGTCCATGACATGGAGCAAAGTCCATGTAACTACTTCAGCAGTAAACTCACAAAACAACTCAGTGGGGGCCACTATTGTTAGCGCTGTAATGAGATAATCATGACCTTAGATTTCCAGTCAGCATCATAGAGACACACACTGTCCAGCTGTCTGAAACTTCAATACAAGTCATCTTTGAGTTTACAGTCCCTTGGGAAGAATGCATGGAGGATGATGATGAAAGATGTCAAAATGATATGAATGGTGGCACGCAAAAATGCAGCAGCCTCTCCCAGGCCTGAAACAATAGTGTTTTCTCTGTTCCATTTTGCAGATGTGTCTTTATTAGCCTTGGAAACTATGTCTAAATATATATGCACAGTTGTCAACTCCTGCCAGACATCGGCAGAACAAGCAATGCAAATCTCACTAACATCCAAACTGAAGAAACACTGCAGGCTAAGCGCTGTGAAAGGAGACACAAATGAGGCAAACGCGGAGGCTTGAGGCTAGGCTAAAGGCTAGCCCTAACAGACTAGTTATCCCGACCATCCTGCTTGCCAAAGTATGCTCTCTTGATGACAAACTAGCATGAGGGACTGCTGTTTTTGTTTTTACCAAAACATAGCTGAATGAAACCGTCCCAGAGTCCGCCATTCAGCTGGACTGGCTAACCTCCTACAGAGCAAACAGACACAGCGCTGTCCGGTAAGACTTATAAACATGGTTAATAACTGGTGGAGTTTATTATTATTAAGTACCAACCTTACTATCTGCCAAGGGAATTCACGGCCATCATGCTAGTGACTGTGTATATACCTCCAAGCGTTAACACCAGAGAGTCACTCAGTGAAGTCATCTGCATTCTGCTTGAATGCCTATCATCCCGTGACACTGACCCCCATCATCATGAAATGCTTCAAAAGGTTGGTCGTGCAACAGATAAAATCCATCCTCCTTCCCACTCTTGACCCACTCCAATTTACATATTGGGCCAAGTGGTCCACGGATGATGTTCTATCCTCTGCCTGTCACCTATCCCTGACACACTTGGACAACAAGAACACCTACTTCCGAATGCGTTCATTGATTTCAGCTCAGCATTCAGTACTATCATCCCTCAGCAACTCATGGGCAAACTAGACCGGCTGGGCCTGAATACCTCCCTCTGTAACTGGATCTTGGATTTCCTCACAGGAAGACCTCAGTCAGTTTGGATTGGCAGTTGGACCTCAAGCACCACCCTACTGAGCACAGAGCGCCTCCAGAGTATGGGCTCAGTCCTCTGCTCTTCACACTTCTGACTCATGACTGTACAGAAAGATCCAGCTCCAACCACATCATTAAGTTTGCTGATGACACAACTGTAGTGGGTGTCATCAGCAACAATGATGAAACATTATACAGAGGAACGGTCGACCAACTGGCTGTGTGGTGGAGAAACAACAATCTCCTTCTCAATGTGGGAAAAATAAAAGAGATTGTCATTGACTTCAGAAGAACCCATACCCATCATCATCCACAGACCATTGATGGTTCTGCCGTAGATGGAGTCAGCAGCATGAAATTTCTGGAGGTGCACATCACTGATGACTTCTCTTGGACCACCAACACTGTGTCACTGGCCAAGAAAGCCCAGCAGCACCTCTACTTCCTGTGGATGCTGAGGAAGGCACATGTCCCACCACACATCATGCACACCTTCTACGAGGGCACTAACGAGAGCTGTATCACTGCATGGTAAGGAACTGCAATGTCTCCGACCCCAAAACCATACAATACATAGTGACTTCAACTGGGGAAATTATTGGCACCCCACTCCCCTCCCAAGAGGACATCTACCATGCCCACTGCACCTGCAGAGCCTCAAAAATTGTGAGTAACCCCTCACACCCTTCCCAGCCTCTTCAGCCTCCTACCATCTGGGAAGATACAGAAGCATACGAGCCCACTAAACCAGACTGTGCAACAGCATTTTCCACCCAAGCTGTCAGGATCCTGAATTCTCTCTGACATTTTCAACATACCTGATTTTGAACTCTGACCCCCACAACTCCCATCCAGAATGATAGCAGGCAGACATCAGTACAGAATGTCTTTTTTATGCAACTGACTGTTATGCTGAAACCTTGCTTAATACATTCCATAAACATATTCTTATAAAAAAACATATTGTGGCATGCAGCACCATGGGTTTGGATAGGGCGAAGAAGGACGCACGGGCAGCGTTCCTCTCGAACGTTTATTTGAACACTAGCACACATGGAAACAATGCTCTTGGTCCGAGGACCCCATTTCCTCCACAACCTACATATCAAGCCAACCTTCGCAGCTTGCTTAGTACCTGCAGGATCTCTCTCTTCCAACAGCCAAACATGGTCACCACCATCATTTTCCCCAGAAGTGACCCCAGTGATTGCACCCTTACTTTACTCATTTTTCCCATAATGCAACTATTTACATTAAACACATTTCCCACTAAAACACAGTAACGCGGGTCGTTACATTGCCCCCATCATAAAGAAATGTAGCGTCCCCACTGCTGCCTGCCCCACAAACGTCCCAATGTCTGGTGCTGTCTCTCTTGTGCCTCCAGTCGGGAGTGCAGGTTCCGGATGCTCAGCGCCAGCTGTTGGGGCAGGGACAACTGAAAGAGCCTGTCCCAAGGCCACCATCCTCGTCCCTTGTCTGCCTGGCCTTGGTCCCAGCACAGCTCTTTTCCTTGCCTGTGGCACATACCAGGCTTGCTGGCACCCATGTGTTTTTTGGTGACTGCCCTGTGCTCCCCACAGCTGACCGGCTCTCGCAGTACCATAGGGCCTACTCTCCGCAGCCTCTCCGTGCTGCCCCAACTCTGCCGTCGATTGCGAACACCTCTCTTGCCAGCCTGGCTGTCTTGCTGCACCTCTTGTCGCTTGGTGACTTTTTGGCGGAGGACCCGGTTTCGCCAAATGCCGAGTCTGCTGTGATGTTTATAAAACCAGCTGCTTTTCGTTGCACAGCACTCCTGGTTTTGCAGTGTTTACTCCGCCGCATTGCTCTTTTTCTACAAACCTCGTTGGGGCTTCAGGCAGGCTGGGTGCTTTCTTCACGAAAGCAGCGAAATCTTGTTCCGTGGGTGAATTTGCGTTAGCAGGTTCACTTTCATCTGCCACAAAGCCCCGCCTGTCCACAGATGAGGCATGCTGCTCCATGATGTCTAGCACGTCGTCCAACCTCCTCGGGAAAGCATCACTCTCTGCAGGGCAACTTTCCTCAGCACCCGCGTTCGGCAGTGGTTCGCTGCCTCCTCCTGCCGCATTTTCCCACTGCACAGGGAGACCCCGCTTGACCTGCTTGTCCCTCTCCAGGGGCACCTCAGAGCTCTTCTCCCCATCTTTGCCACAGCGTGTGCTTCCTCAGGGTCCCCTTGGACACCTATGTTCTCCAACAGCTCCTTTGCCAGAAGCTCCTCCAACAGAGGCTAGTTGACGGACTTCCACTGTCGCAGGCTCTTCTTACACCATTCCGTCATCCCGCTTTTTTCTGTTCTGGTGCCAATTTCCCCTTCTCTATCTTTGGTGTTTAACTGCTCCTGAATCCAACCTGTCATCATCCTGCCTCATCCCACTTCTCACACCAACATGGCATGCAGCACCGGGGGTTTGGATGGGGCGAAGAAAGACAAACAGGCAGCATTCATCTCAAGCATTCATTTGAACACTGGGAAATGATGCTTTTGATTTAAGGACCCAATTTCCTGCAGAATCTACACACCAAGCCAGCCCTCCCAGCTTGCTTAGCACTCCTAGGCTCTCTCTTCCCACTTGCAAACAGTCACCCCCATCATTTTCTCCAAAAGTGCCCCAGTGGTTCCATCCTTACTTTACTCATTTTTTCCATAATTTACATTAAACACATTTCCCGCTGAAACACAGAAACACAGGTGGTTACAATATTAATTAAACTGAACATGTCACTGCACTTGATAGTATGTATATGTTGTCCTCTATGTATATGTCGTTCTCTTATGTTCACACCGTGGTCCAGGAGAAACACTATTTCATGCCTATGTATATCTTAGACATATTAGGAATGACAATAAAGTTGACTTTGACTTTGAAAAAGACTGGTGAAGCAGGGCCACTCAAAAAGCTGGAGGACAATGTGTCTTCCCGCTGAACTGCACCAAAGTCCCTGTACAAGGCCTACACCATGCTAGGCACCACAGGTAGTCGTTAAGGGAGTAAGGCCATCAAAACTATAAGTGGGGTTGCAAAAGTGTCCAGAGAGCTGAGCTGAGCTGGGTTCAGGGAAAACTGACAGTTAACAAGAAAAATACACAATACAGAAATAATTTTCAAAAAAGAACAACCACAGACCTACTGGAAGCTAGATAAGACCTATTTTGTAGTAGGGGTAATATGACTTTGTGAAAATAGGCATATATTGTTTTTAAATTAACCAAATAACTAATCATCCAAGAGCAGGAATAAAATCTCCCACAAGTGATTTTATATGGGATATGCAATGATCCTTTGGTCCTACCATTACTAGAGATGACTTTTTCAATTCTAATAGCCTCAGCCAAATATTTAATAATTCATGCAAATAATGGAGATAGGAAACAATCTTGCCAAAAGCCTTTTCCTACAGAAAAAATTGGATAATGATCTATTGTCTAGAACATAACACAGAACTGTATAGGAAAACCATTGAGCCCTGGGGTTTTTCCAGGTGACATTAAATGAATGCAGTCCCAAATCTTAGGAGCAAATGGGGCATTTAAATGCTATAGTCCTCATCATAGACAATGGGCACTGTGTGAGACCTTGCCCCTGAGAAGTACAGTAAGTACAAAGTAAAGTAAAAGCATATACACTGCCACACCCATGCCATCGCAATAATCAGATACACCTGGACCTGGCAAGATAAAAGGCAAAAACAAACCGAGAAGAACGCGGAACCTTGATTCGCCGACCCAGCCAGCGCCCTTGCTTGAGTAAACCTGCTCCTCGCTTTCATCCTCGTCCCCAGTCCACCGCCCGACTCCCTCTCCCGTGACCCCTACCTTCCTGTGTTTTGATCCGTGTTTTCCTGTTTTGACCTATCGCCTGTATTCACCGACAACGATTCTGGATTGCCCAATAAACGACGTTTGCAGTACGAAGACCCACGCCTGTCCCCGACCACGGTTCCTGTCCTATCCTGCAAACTCCTGTGTGCTCCGCGATTGAGTCCGCCTCCTACTTCCGGACGAGATCATGGCAGAAGGTTCCGCCAACGGAACGGACTCAGCGGAGATCCACCGCGTCAAGAAGGTGCTCGCCGCACAAGGCCACCGTTTGGGGTCGATGGAGCAAACCCTGAATAGCCTCGCGGAAGCTTTCCAGTCCCTAGTCGGGATGATGCAGGAGCAAGGTATGCTCGTTGCGGCGAATACCGCCCCCGCGACCACATCCAGACCAGAGACGCCGTCAGCAAGACCTCCGTCTCCTCTGTCCCAGCCCCACCGCCCCAAGATCCGCGTCTCCTGCCGCCTGCCCGCTTCTAAGGTGACTCCACGCGCTGCGCAGGGTTTTTGATGCAATGCAAACTTGTTTTTTCTAGCCTGCCTCAAGTGTATGGCACTAACCTCAGCCGTATCACTTATATCATGTCTCTCCTTGCTGGCCGCGCGTTAGACTGGGGCACGGCCACTTGGGGGGTGTAATTCCCAGTCGATGTACGAAGACTTTAAGACCCGGTTTCAAGTGGTGTTCGGACTGCCCCCGTCAGATGACAGCCTAAGTGAAAGTCTGTTCGAGATCAGACAGGGGGAACGAACGGTAGCCGACTACACCATTGAGTTCCGCACCTTAGCCGCTCGCAGTGACTGGGGCAGGTCAGCACTCCTGGCCAGTTTTCACTGAGGTTTAGACCCTCGCATATGGAAAGAGATGGCATTCCGAGGAGACAAATGGAACCTGGATCAATTCATTGAAACTGCGGTGGCCGTCGACAATGCCGTGCGCACCAAAGAACCACGGCGCCGTGCCACTCCAGAACGAACTGGCAACGAGTACAGCACTGCGGAGCCCATGCAGCTGGGACGAGGACGCCTGTCTCCCATGGAACGAAGGCGAAGGTTCCAAGAAGCCCTGTGCCTGTATTGCGGGGAACCCGGACACCGTCGTCTCCAGTGTCCCGTCCGTCCCAGAGCCCAGGTGAATGGGATCCTCCATTGTGACCGTATGACTGTTCCCATCACCTTGTCGTGGGGAGAGGGTACCCTGTCCATCCATGCTTTGGTGAACTCTAGGGCAGCAGGCAGTTTTCTAGACTTTAATTTCGCCCAGTACCACAAGATTCTGGTAGAAAAATGTCCCCACCGCCTCAAGATTAATGCGTTAGATGGACAACCCCTTGGCAAGGGGTATGTAGACTTCCGGACAGCCCCCCTTCGGCTGGGGATCGGGGCTTGTCATCATGAAACAATACAGTTTTATCTGATGGCCACCCCTGAGGTTCCGGTGATATTGGGATTTCCCTGGTTAGCATCTCATAACCCCGTTTTCGACTGGAGCACCGGAGACCTCACTTCGTGGGGAACGCAATGTGAAGGGAAATGCCTGAGGTTGCCCTGCAGGGCTACCTCCATTGAGGGAAATGAGTCGGCACAACCTGCACAGATCCCCCCTGAATACCGAGAACTGGCTGCAGTTTTCAGCCGCAGTCGTGCTGCCGAGCTACCTCCGCACCGCCCGTGGGACTGTGCGATTGACCTTTTACCGGGTACAACACCACCACGTAGTCGTGTTTATCCCCTGTCACGGCCTGAGCAGCAGGCGCTTCAGCAATATATCACAGAGGCGTTCGCGTCCGGCATCATCCGACCTTCCACTTCTCCTGCCTCTGCCGGTTTCTTTTTTATAGAGAAAAAGGACAGGGGATTGCGACCATGCATAGACTATCGGGGCCTGAATCACATCACGGTCAGGTACCCTCACCCAATGCCATTGATCACAGCGGCCCTAGAACAAGTCCGAGATGCAAAGTGGTTCACTAAATTAGACTTAAGGAGTGCATACAACCTGATACGTATCCGAGAAGGAGA
Organism: Scleropages formosus; assembly: GCF_900964775.1. Lineage (NCBI taxonomy): Eukaryota > Metazoa > Chordata > Actinopteri > Osteoglossiformes > Osteoglossidae > Scleropages > Scleropages formosus. The sequence goes on from NC_041811.1 coordinate 5,651,162, forward strand.
TGAGTGGAAGACCGCATTTAGTACAACCATGGGGCATTATGAGTACCGGGTTATGCCTTTTGGGCTCTCCAATGCACCAAGTGTATTCCAGGCCTTTGTCAATCATGTGCTGGGGGACCTGGTGCTTTGTGGGGTGCTTGTATACCTGGATGACATTTTGATTTTTTCCAAGGATTTTACCTCTCACGTTCAGTTGGTTAGACGGGTTTTGCAGCAATTGCTACAGAACCGATTGTACGTCAAGCTGGAAAAGTGTGAGTTCCACCAGCAAAAGATCTCTTTCCTTGGTTTCATACTGACCCCGGATGGAGTCGCCATGGATCCGGGTAAGGTACATGCATTGTTAGACTGGCCGTGTCCGACCACTACAAAGGCCTTACAACGCTTCCTAGGGTTTGCCAACTTCTACCGCCGGTTTATAAGGAATTTCAGCTTGATTGCTGCCCTGCTCACTGCATTAACAGCCACCAGATCTTACGGACTCCCCTGGAACCCAGAGGCTCAACAGGCATTCGATGAGCTCAAACGCCGCTTCACCTCAGCGCCCATCTTACACCAACCGGATCCAGAACTCCCATTCCTCGTGGAAGTCGACGCATCGGAAACTGGGGTGGGCGCCGTGCTCTCCCAACGCCAGGGTAAGCCAGAAAAACTGTACCCTTGTGCCTTCTTCTCCAGGAAATTGTCACCTACCGAACGCAACTATGACATCGGGAACCGGGAGCTGTTAGCCATGAAACTGGCATTAGACGAATGGCGACACTGGTTGGAAGGTGCAAAACATCCTTTTCTGATACTAACCGATCACAAGAACCTCGAGTATCTGCAGAGTGCCAGAGGCTTAAACTCCCGGCAAGCCAGGTGGGCGCTCTTTTTTGCTCGGTTTAATTTCACAGTGACCTACCGGCCTGGGACGAAAAACACCAAAGCGGATGCTCTCTCTCGCCTACATGAGGAGACACCACCCACTGGTGAACCTGGGTATATCCTGCCCAGGACCTGTGTGGTGGGGCCCGTGCTATGGGATGTCTGCCAGAGATTCTGGCAAACCGTCCGGCGACTCAGAAGGGGGAAGTAGTGTTCCGCCAACACTGTTTACAGTGAAAGTGGTGTGCTGCTGACCTCAACTGAGGATGTCCTCGGGCGGTGGAAGGAGGACTTTGAGGATCTCCTCAATCCCTCCGACATGCCTTCTGTAGAGGACGCTGAGGCTGGGGACTCGGAGGGGGACTCGTCCATTACCCTGGCTGAAGTTGCTGAGGTAGTCAAAAAACTCCTCGGCAGCCAGGCTCCGGGGGTGGATGAGATCCGCCCCGAGTTTCTCAAGTCTCTGGATGTTGTGGGGCTGTCTTGGCTGACACGCCTCTGCAGCATTGCGTGGAGCTCGGGAACGGTGATTCTGGACTGGCAGACCGGGGTGATGATCCCTCTTTTTACAAAGGGGGACCGGAGATTGTGTTCCAACTACAGGGGGATCACACTCCTTAGCCTCCCTGGGAAAGTCTATGCCAGGGTACTGGAAAGGAGAATCCGACCGATAATCGAACCTCGGATTCAGGAGGAGCAATGCGGTTTTCGCCCTGGCCGTGGAACACTGGACCAGCTCTATACCCTCACTAGGGTGTTGGAGGGTTCATGGGAGTTTGCCCAACCAGTCCATATGTGTTTTGTGGACCTGGAGAAGGCATTCGACCGTGTCCCTCATGGCATCCTATGGGGGGTACTTCGGGATTATGGGGTTCGGGGCTCGTTGCTACGGGCTGTTCGTTCCCTGTATGACCGGAGCAGGAGCTTGGTTTGCATTGCCGGCAGTAAGTCAGACCTGTTCCCGGTGCATGTTGGACTCCGCCAGGGCTGCCCTTTGTCACCGATTCTGTTCATTATCTTGATAGACAGAATTTCTAGGCACAGCCAGGGAAGGGAGGGTATCTGTTTTGGTGGCTGCGAGATCTCGTCTCTGCTTTTTGCGGACGATGTGATCCTGTTGGCTTCATCGAATCAAGACTTACAGCGTGCACTGGGGAGGTTTGCAGCCGAGTGCGAAGCGGCGAGGATGAGAATCAGCACCTCCAAATCCGAGGCCATGGTTCTCAGTCGGAAAAAGGTGGATTGCCCCCTCCGGGTTAGGGGGGAGTTGCTCCCTCAAGTGGAGGAGTTTAAGTATCTCGGGGTCTTGTTCACGAGTGAGGGAAAAATGGAGCAGCAGGTTGACGGACGGATCGGTGCGGCATCTGCTGTAATGCGGTCATTGTACCAGTCTGTTGTGATGAAGAAGCAGCTGAGTCGTAAGGCGAAGCTCTCAATTTACCGGTCGATCTACGTTCCTACCCTCACCTATGGTCATGAACTCTGGATCATGACCGAAAGAATGAGATCGTGGATACAAGCGGCAGAAATGAGTTTCCTTCGCAGAGTGGCTGGGCGCACCCTTAGGGATAGGGTGAGGAGCTCAGTCACCAGAGAGGAGCTTGGAGTAGAGCCGCTGCTCCTCCGCATCGAGAGGAGCCAGTTGAGGTGGCTCGGGCATCTGTTCCGGATGCCTCCTGGATGCCTCCCTGGTGAGGTGTTCCGGGCATGTCCCACTGGGAGGAGGCCTCGGGGCAGACCCAGGACACGTTGGAGAGACTGTGTCTCCCGGCTGGCCTGGGAACGCCTTGGGGTTTCCCCAGAGGAACTGGAGGAGATGTACGGGGAGAGGGAAGTCTGGAGGACTCTGCTTGGACTGCTGCCCCTGCGACCCGGCCCCGGATAATGTGAGGAAGATGGATGGATGGATGGATGAACTGTTTGCTTTGTGCAGTTTGGGAATGTACGCATTAAAAGGTCTTCCATGTGGAAGACGATCTGTTTCCCCAAGCACAGATAACTTTTGGGAAGGAACCAACACCTCATTACATCACCTTTACTGAGATGCATTTTCTTCTTTCCCCTTCAGAACCCTTAAATGATAATACATGAAGAAAAGATTTAATTGAACTGTGTAGTGTTCAACAGGAATGAGTAAGGCCTTAAACACTAACTGGAATTCCTCAGTGTAATCTGTGTTCATTTTTCATGCTGGATGCCTTGAAGACATCAAGTACCAATCATACCATTAATATGGTGATGCATGTCACACCAACACACAAGGAACATACTTACATGTTGTTCATTCACAAAACCTTTTTAAGTATGTTACTTAAGAATACTACAGCAGGATTTCATGTTTGAACTGAGGACCTTCAAGTGCAAAGCAGTATTTTAAGAACTATGTCACCTCCTGCCAATTTTAATACTATGCTGATCTCTTGAACCACAGTACATGCATTATTAATTTGCAGTTTTTTTCTATGGGTAAACATGAGGGCAAACCAGAACAAATATTGAAACTATGACATCATTAGCAAAACTATAAAAACATGCAAGACATGTTTTAGTCTTCTCCACTTCGTCCCCTTCCTCAAAGTAATACTGTGGGTACTAAGACACCAAGTCATTCATGTTGCTTTTGGCCTCAGTGAAGTCCATCTCATCCATGCCCTCATCTGTGTACCAGTGGAGATAGGCCTTGTGACGGACCATAGCAGTGCTCAGAGATGCGTTTGAAGAGCTCCTGTATGCCCGTGCAGTTGCCGATGAAGGTGAAGGACATCTTGAGACCGTAAGGGGGAATCTTATAGACAGCTGTCTTGACATTGTTGACGATTCACTGCACAAACAGAAAGCAGCTACTGTTCTTGTTCTGCATGTTCGGCATTTGCTTGTCCACCTCCTTCATGGCCATGACGCTGCAGAAGATGACAGTCAGACAGGTAGCGACCACGTCACGGGTTTCAGACCATGTGCGTGCATTCTTATTTGCCCCATCGGAACCAAGTGCAGCAGACTACAGTGGTGGTAGAAGTGAGATGGAGCAGGACAATGCTGGGTTCAGGAGCTGTGGAACACCTAAGATGAAGAAGCGGGAATTGGTATGAAGAAAGAAGCCAGTGGGGCAATAGAACTGTGACTGGTGATAGAAAAGCCTATGGCAGTGGGGCTCGAGGCAGTATTGCAGCCAAAACCAGGACCAGTGGGTATGGTTCCCGCTGTGGGCTGAATACGCCCACAATTCCCTCTTGCACTCCTCCATGGGCCTCTCCCTATTGCAGTGCCTCCTTGGGTACCAACTGCCCCTTTTCCCGTGGCAAGGTGGTCCCTCAGATGTCCTGGCTATCAATTCCTAGTTCCAGAACAGTGACGACGTCTTGCGTTCTGTTCAGGAGCACCTATGCCAGAGTACTCATCACTAGAAACAATAGGCCGACAAGTATTGTCACACTCTGATCTTCCAACTGGGGCAAACAGTGTGGCTCTCCATCTGGAACATCCATTTCAAGCTCCCCTCCAAAAAGCTCAGCCCTCGTTACATCAGACTTCACAAGCTCATCAGACATATCACTCCCATCACCTACCACTTGCAACTGCCTCCACACTTACGCATGTTTCCCACATTCCATGACTCACTGCCCAAGCCATACAAGATGTCACTGTTCCAGGCGCCCCAGGGGAACACGGCACCTCCTCCTTTGGAAGTCAACGGGGCACCGGCTTACTCTGTTCGCTCTCTCCTCGATTCCCAGTATACCATGAGGGACTGTATTAGCTGGGAGAGTGGGAAGCATATGGGCCAGAAGAATGTAGTTGGGTACTGGCACATGACATCCTTGACCCCTCATTTATCTCCGATTTCCACAGGTACCACCCGGACCAGCCAGCACGACGACCCAGAGAGGGTCTCCCTTCATTTGGCTGCAGGGCAGCAAAAACAGCCCATGAGGGGGGTACCGTCATGCCCTCCACCACTACCCTAATGAGGATACCTAAAGCCAATCAAGACCAGCAAGATTTAAGGCACTGAACCACCACCCTCTAGCTGCAGAATCTTACTCACCTTCAGACAACTACCTGCTCTGCGCTCCAAGTCTGTCCATTACTCCATGCTCCTAAACCCTTTGGCTCCTCTTCCCCTTGTCCCACTCCTCGTTTTCTACTTTATTAAACTGCCTGCCTACTCCACCACCTCATCTTCCATCCATTACCTTAGCCGTGTTTGCCCATCAGCTGACCAAACACCTACCCCCAACTGCAAAAACCTGCCTAGCCCTCCAAAATTCATTGAAAGACCTGCACTTGGATCCAGCTTCCCCTGTGTCATCTTTTTGCCTTGACAGCCCACCCCATATGCTCTGACACCAACATAGCTATGGGCAGCAGGTGGTGTAGTGGTTAGAGTTAGGTTACAGACAAACCCAGTTCAAATGCCATCTCCTGTTGTAGAACCTGTGATCAAGGTACTTGCCCTGAACTGGTACACTAAAAACAGGCCAGCTGTACAGATGCTAAATCAGTATAAGTAGTGTAATATAGTAATGTACTTTGGAGAAAAAAACATCTGTTAAATAAATATAAATAAATAATCTTCATTTCACAATCACCTGCTCCATAAAAGCTGACAGCTCCCCTTGTGGGGCATTATCTAAAGTGCTAGATCAGATCAAGGGTAGTGGAGGCACATCCTCTCCGGTGTCACTGACAGTGAGTATCTGTTGTCTCTACTCTGCTGTTATTCCCTGGCATTCTGAGAGCTGCAGTTCTCCAAGGAAATGAGGCCAAAGAACAAGGAGGGGGGCATGAGGCAGAGCGGTATGACTAAATTTCTGGGAAGGTCGCATTCTGTGTTTGCTGCCCGGCAACAGGAGTCCCGCTTTACCTGACATTGCCATGAAACAGGTCAGGACAAGTCCAAATGTCAAAGATAGCAGAACATTCAGCTTTTACATCAGCAGTTTCTTCCTCTCTGTTTCAAATGTGGGAACAGATTTCTGTCACAATGTGTCTTCCAGGAACAATAGTTCTTAAGAATTTAATGAATTTTCTTTGTCATTTGGAGTCTAATATTTAGCCTTGAGTGATTCAACCTTGGTGAATAAAACAGAAGGGGTGCTATGCTCCTACACTTCTGGTTACTTGGTGGTCCCTCTCACAAAGGGTTGAAAACTGAAAATCCCTAGCTTCTTATTTGCAGCCTCAATGTGGTGGAATGAGTTCCTTTTGACCCTCAGAGCTGCTGAATTCCTCCAAGTGAAGGGTTCAAACCTCCTTCAGAGTCATTTCTCTCTTGATATGGAAGATATATTTTTAAACCACTTTTTTGATTCCATTGTTTCTTTTTTTCGCATGCATGTCCGCAAAGCTTTTTTTGAATTGCATGCATAGTTAGTTGTAGTACCAGACATGGGCTTGTACCAAAAAAACCTCTTCACAATTTTGTATGAAATAGTTTGTAATAGTACATCTGGAATAGAGGGGAAAACAATACATTTCTTTTAATTTCTTTATATTCTATGTTTACCTTCTTTCTTCTTCTTTATAAATAAATGTGGAAATTGTGCATCAAGACTCAAGTGACAAACTGCCAAATGAGGGAGTGGGTACAGTGTTCCCACAATGGAATGTGTCTTATAGTTTCTCTTACACAGCTGCTTGGAGCCATTTTCAAATGTGGTCTGACTTTATCATACTGGACTGAAAGTCAAAGTCCAGACCACATACAGCAGACCAGAGAAATTAAAATATGGAACAATTAATGATAAATGGTATTAATAGGGGAAGCGCGGTGGCGCAGTGGGTTGGACCGGGTCCTGCTCTCCAGTGGGTCTGGGGTTTGAGTCCCGCTTGGGGTGCCTTGTGACGGACTGGCATCCTGTCCTGGGTGTGTCCCCTCCCCCTCCGGCCTTACACCCTGTGTTGCCGGGTAGGCTCCGGTTGCCTGCAACCCCGCATGGGACAAGCAGTTCAGAAAGCGTGTGTGTAGTATTAATAGTTTTGGACAGCATACCTGAAAAACGGGATGTCAGGAGTGTATTTGCTATTTGAATGTTACTTCCATAAGCATCTACTTCAGGGATGTGAATTACAAACATAGCAGTATCAGAGAAACATGCTATGCATTGACAATCCTGTGTCTAAAGTTCTTCACATTCACCTGTAAATGAACGTACCTCATGTTTAGTCTGAGTTGTACCAATGCCTATAAAAAAAATCTGTTAAATGAATAAATGCAAGAAATGAATAAATGTCAATGTAAGACAAGGATTTGAAGCTTTGAATGCTGACTTTCTCCAAGATGTGTTATCTCTTTCAGTTCTGAAAGCCAAGCATTACTCCTGCCTTCCTTATACACAATGGAAAAAGTGGCATCTGCCTCAGGTCATGTTCTTGAGGTGGGTGATGATCCTCTACAACCACTGGGTCTGAGGACATCTGCTTCATCTCGGATAAACTGCCAGGATTGCTGCAGCTTAGTCATAGAGGTTGTGCAGGAAGATGGGACTAGAACTGCCAGTGGAATTGCTTCTAAAGCATGAACCTCCTTTAATGACCCAGTTTCAACAGGTCTTTCTGACAGAATTGGTGCTTTGGTTCTGTTACGCAGTCCAAAGATGTGTGTCAGGTGAATTCTTGATGTTAATTTACCCTTTGCGTGTCTGTGTGTGTGAGAGAGAGAGAGAGAGAGAGAGAGAGAGAGAGAAAGAATTAATAAGTGTGTGATTGCCCTGTGCTGCACTGGTATCCTATCTATAGTGGCTATCGATGACGGGCAAGAAAACTCTTATATTATAACTGCACATTCTTCAGTACACTACTCCAATCCACACTGCTTTATGCAAAGTCACCCACACAACAATTTTATTGTTGTATTTACAGATTTTAAGATTGAAACTCCAGTAGCAGATAAGTACCTGTATACATACCTCATATATTTATTACAGTGGAAAAATAGCAATTGTACATGCAGGAATTTCCTGGTTGTAAATAGCTTAACTACTATGAAGCGTGGACAGGGATGCTGGTTATTTGTTTTGATACCTTATAGTACTGTAGGTGTCAGTGTTCACACATTTTAAAAAATTAATTTCTCTATGAAAGAGAGTGCCAGTATTTGAGCTCAGATTTAGGAAGAAAAAAAGATCACAGCCATATCCGAAACCAAAACTGAATTTCATCAGGTTAGTAGAGATATCATAGCCCTGCGGTACAGGAATCTGACACAGGCGTTTTAAACCAAGGAGGCACTTATAAATGGCATAAGTACCTGATATGAACAGTTTTCCAACGCATAAGTTGACTTTTAAGGCATGATTTGGTGTATATAGCATATATAACATTCGTGTCCTTTTGTGTTACTGATGTGTGAGATGTTAAGATCTCTTCTCAACTTAAGCCAGAAACGGGACATTTTTTATGCTGCAGGACACACGTTAGGCTAAAATCCTGTAATATTAAAGGGATAGAAAATGTACTTTCTCTACGAGTCATAAGTGTCAGGGGAGTTTGCTCAGTAAATTCCTTCCAAACCAATTGTGTTACGTTAAAATAGACGAAAAAAAGTGCTAATTATTTGAAATCTGTACATTTTCAATCAATTTCAGTTAGATATAGATGAGAGAATCATGGTTATATTTAAAAATAGCATTTGTAATTGGAGTTATTTGCGTATTAAGGTGCAGAAACATCAGATGGTTTAATCATAGGCTGGCAAAATAGACTACTTTTCCCAAATACCCAGAACACTTTAAGAAAATACGGTAGAGCGAGGTTCGTCGGGAGCTGTAGGTCTTTACTACCAGGGACTACTTCGCCCGTTACTGTCCGCTGTACTACATTACCTAGAAACCAGTGCGCTCGTGGACTCTATGCCGCCATGTTGAGGGAAATCCGCTTGTGGCGGATTAGAGTGTAATCCGAAAGAAGACGAAGAGGGGCTGGAAGACAGACGGGGCAGATCAGTGCCGTGACGGAGCGGGCGAAACGCGCTCAGAACCGCTTAAATAACCACAACCGATGTTTGTGCTCCTTTATTGCGACAGCAGTAGTTAGTGTAGAAGGAAGGGGCGGGGAAAGTACGTTAGCCGCATTTCCCCCATCACAGTTTTTCTTCACGTTTGCCTCCTTCGTCGGTTCTGACAGAAACTGACAGCGGCGCGCAACGGACGAGAGAGCGAGAGAGCACGAGAGCCGGCGGGGGGGGGCGGGAAATAGCGCCAAATTCCGTCGACGAAAACGGATTTCCCCCCTCTCCCCTTCCCTCCCAGACTCATTTATTTTATTTTTAATTATTAGGAGTATTTACGCAGACGATCCGGGCGAGGATTGCCGTGTCCGGCGGTGCGGGATCGCAGTTCGGGGCCGAGGCGGCGTGCAGCAGCGTGTCTCTAACTCGCGCGCTACGGGACGGGGACTCGCGGGTTACTTAACGAGCTGACAGTCGGCGGGAAAACATCGACACTCGTCTTTCACGTGTCCGGACCGAGGGCAACATGTCGGGGAAAGATCACAGCAAGCAGTCCACCACCGAGCGCCTCATCAAAGGTAAGAGCGTTGCGGTGGCGGCCGCTCCTCTCTGGTTCCGGCCCCGGTACTTTCACGTGGACTGGAAGCGGGGGGCCGGGGGGTTGAAGTTGTGGACCAGCAGCCCGCCGCTGCTCTACTAGTAGCTGCCAGCAAAACTACCGGCATTTGGAGGTTTACTAACGACCAAAGTAGGCAGTTGACGGGTGTGACTAGTTGACACCGTCGTTCGTTGTCTGTATTTACCCTGCTATCGTGACCGATCCCATCGTGACTAATCCAGCAGGACAACATGTACTAGCATTTTTCAGCAGCATGGCATGCTCAGTGCCAGCAGGTGGTGTATTGGCTAGAGCCTTCAGATTCCAGGTTTGAATCGTCGTTCCTGCTGTAGTACCTTTGATTAAGGTGTATGCTGTGAACTTATGCAGTAAAAATGACTATTCATTGGCACTACTAGCTGGGGAAGCAGGTTGTGGAGTGCTAGAGCTGCTGCCTCAGGAGTTTGAATCCCATCTCCTGCTGTCGTTCCCTTGAGCAAGCTACTTGAATTGATACAGTATGACCTTGCTATAATATAAAATGGATAAATCAGTATAATAAGCAGATGAGTGTAGAAAGCTCAGTTTGTAAGTTCCGCTTTTTGGCACCTTCTTGCAGGACAAGAAATGCTGCAACATCATCTCCACCATGTTTCTGTCTGCAGCGTGCTTTAAGTGCCAGAGTCAGCAGATAGCATAGGTAGTGCTGTCACTGTGTATAATCAGAGAACTGTGTTTGAGTCTCACTCCTGTTGCAGTAGCTTTGAGCAAGTTATTTACCCTCAGTTGATAGAGTAAAAATTACCCAGCTGGGAACTCATAAATAATTTAGTGCACAAATCTGACATTCAGTTGCTGGAGAATGAGTCAGATAAATAATAATATTCAGGCCAGAACTGTTCTCTGTAAGGTGCATCAGGTCTCAGTATTGTTCCATATTCTGTCTGGGAGATGCATCTTAAAAAAAAAAAAAGTGTCCTCCAGAGTGGACAAAAATGAATGAGTGGGTCTCAGGAGGATCTAGGCAGCTTCCAGCTGGACTGCATGTCACATCTCTTCACCGTGTGTCTGTCTCAAAGTGTGCTTTCTGTCCCTTTTGAAAAATCTTTTCGTAATATTCTCTTAACTGCCACATGTCCCTCCAGCCACCTCTTGTTTTATGTTATTTTGTTTTCTCATCTCCATCTGATGTCAGAAATACCATCTCAAGTCATAAATACGGAAGGACCCGTTTCAAAAATGGCAGGTGTGGTTCTCATCTTTTTCTAACCGACAGGAAGCGCGGGGCTATTTAAGTCAGTCAGCTCAAGTTGAAGACAACACATTTCTGGAACCACTGCTTGGTATTTGCATTCAAGTGTATATATAAAAAAATACATAGTTACAGCATGAATTTGACTGGATGGCTACCCAAGCAGTTAATATTGGCAGATCTAATATGGACACATGTTCTCTGCTTAAATTGACCCATAAGCACCTTGTTCTCTAAAAACTGTATGCTGCAATGGATTTGAAGCCTAGGGCTTACACATTTTAATTAGGCACCACTGATCTGTCATCAGAGTGGCAGTATGAATTTTATTTCTTAAGTCTTCTGATAACTCTGCTGTTCAGATATAAATTGACATTTAGTCAGTGAATGGAAATTTTAACATTTTTTCATTAATGTTACTTAAGCCAACCATGTAACACTGATTAGTGTTCAAGTTTTATGTGTTTGTTGGAATTTAAAAAAAAAAAAAAAATGGGGGGACAGACAAAGCATTCAGAGACCCAGTCTGTGAAACTGTGATTAATGCATTTGGTACCTAAGTGTCACTGAGTCATGACTAATGCACCTGATGAGTTTAAATGCAGAGATCTTTGGGAAATGTGAAGAATTAATTAAAGCTCTCCACTTGTGTGAATGTCACAGGTGCTTTCATCTGAGGATTGCTCCTACCGGTCCACAGACAATTCTCTATCAAAAAATAAAGTGTTCTCCATCGCAGGTTCCGGACTAATTAAAACATTCTCACATGATATTCAGCAGCTCTTTCTGACCTTTTTGCAATATACAATTAAAGTCTTTAGGAGGCTCTTGCTTCGAAGATGATGTCTGTCTAGCACAGTGTAAAATGATAGTCCAGATGGTTCAGGCAGATCTGGTCTTTGAAAGTTTCATTGTCTGCCGCTTCCCATTTGCCTGTCACATTCTTTCATTTTGTCAGTACTCTTTTAATAGTAAAATGCCTTTCAGGCTTTTCTGGGTGTAAAAGGCTGATAACTTAAATGATGTAATATGAAATGTTGAAATGATTGAAATGATGGCTACGACAGATTCTGAATTTTCATTATTACTACTTCATTTATCTGATTATTTTCTCAAAAGCAGCTTAGTGTTTCATAGCTATTTACTATCATAGCTATTTACTATTTATACAGCTGGATACTTTTTACTGTATCAATTCAGAATAAGTACCTTGATTTAGGGTACTACAGGAAGAGCAAATCTAAACTCAAATGAATAGAAGGTAATGGCTGTAGCCACTAGGTCACCTATGGACCCATGGCACCCTAAAGCAGTAGCACAGTTGCTTTCCTGAATACAGTATGTATATTAAATTCTCAAATTGCATCAGTTAAATGCTGTTGTGCTGCTAAGCAAGAAATGTGGCTTGAACCCACATTGTACAGGTTTTATTGCAGCATTGTAACATGGCATGCTGGGCACCTGTGAATTTATAAGGCAGTGGCCACATACATGTTAATTATAATTATGAAGCTCAGGTAAAATGTGCTGGAGGTTCATGGCATTAGCAATGTGCTTTTTGGTCTGGACTGGGTTCTTAGAGCTTGCATGAATAACTAAGTTGGGCTGATCTGGAGGCATTTCCCATGGTGGATAAGAGCTGAGGGCGGCTTGTACTTGGGAAAGCAGTCCATACATCTACGTTTGTTAATTTAGCAGTCTATTTTCACCACAGCAACTCCCAATGAACTCTAGGTTGTGTTATCATCCCACACACCTTCTTCACCAAGGTGACTTGCACTGCTAGATAGACTACTTACAAAGGGTCACTTATCCATACATCAGCGGAACACACTGTGTGTCACTCGCACACTGTGGGTGAACCTAAACAGCATGTCTTTGCACTGTGGTAGGAAACCAGAGCACCCGGAGGAAACCCACGCAGACATGGGGTAAACGTGCAGACTTCACACAGACTGAGCGGGGGATTGAGCCCGTGTCCTCTCACACCACCCAGACACTGTGAGACAGCACTCACTGCGCTCCCCATACAGTGTTGTACATACTTGTGGACCGCATTCCTTTCCTAGGCTTCTGCAGAGGCGTAGCCCTCGCGGTGGCATTTCATAAGGCAGGGCCCCAAGGCCTCCTACACTAAGTATGTGCATCAGAGATACAACTTCATTGGCCTGAGCTTTTGGTTGTAACATCAATTTTCTTAATTAGATAACTGGCAATTTGGCTTGAAGCCAACTGTCCTTGCCCTCTAGTTGTGTTGTGAACATTAATGTGTGTGTGCGCCCACGCATATATGAAGAGGAAAGTTGCAGGTGTGTATGTATATAATGTATTTTTGCACACACCCACACATATATAAACTCTGTAAGAAAACAACAAAAACAATGAATAGCAGATGTGTGATGTTAGTAGTCGCCAGAGCTTGTCATTTCTCCCTTCCTCTCAAGTTGCCTTTGCTCATGTAGACCATTAGATCTTAAAGCAAATGCGGGTTATTATTTTCTCCTCCGTGTGATTTTTACTTATGCTGAATTTATTTGAACAAAGAATGTTGCGTATAAAAAAAAAAAAAAAAAAAAAAAAAAAAAACTGTGTGTGTTGAGTGACTTGTTGTTCCTCGCCCACTATTTTTTTGGGGGAAATTTCAGATGAGGAATCAGTGTTTTGCCTCTGCCTGCCTGCAGTGTGAGAGATGTGGTGGACTAATCCCTGCTTGTTGCTGCCTTGCCCCTTGCTGGGCCTGGGCCCATTCCTCTGGCAGCACCCCTACACACGCGCAAACGCTCGCTCACCCTGGGCAAAGGAGAAACAGACATTGCTATCTCTAGCACAGACTTGGCAGTGAAGTGGGGAACTCCAGCTTGGACGGGGGTTGGGTGAGGGTTCGAGGAGGAATTTGCAAGGGTGACCCTGGGCCATAAGTCAGCAGAGCCTTTGGGGCAGCATAGGCTGGGAGTGTTTGGCTCACCTTTCCTCACTTTTACACCAGTGGTTGTTTTATATGGCTTTGTGAAGCTTAGAAAGAGGGAAGTTACACTTCTTTTCTTGTCACACAGGTCAACATTGTGGTAGCAGTAAAAGCAGTCCTGCCTCCTAACCCTAAAAAAATCCTTTTTTTACATGTAGGAACAATAAAATTTCTGATTAATTGGGAGCAAAAGCCAGTCCTTTTTATTTCCTGCACCCTTTGGATTTGGATTGCACTGGATTCCCCCCACTGTAAGGCTTTCAGGGAGTGACCTTTGGGGAAAGCCCCCATCCTGGGAAGCAGCCAGGGTGTGATAGGCCAGCTGGGGACTGAAAGAGATGGGGTCTTTGGCAGTTTCATTTACCACCTCACACACTTTGCCAGGCTTTAATTGGTTAATCAGGCTAATGACTATTTGGAGAATGACGGAGCTTTGAGAAACACTGCCCCCCAACTCCACCTACTCCCTTGATGCAGTGCCACTTGCTATACCATTAGCAACTGGAGCCAGTTCCTGCATTCCATGGATCATTGTTGTTTTCTTGGCAGACCTGTCCACAAACCCCTGTTGCCACCAGTGCAGTGCGGTCTACATGTACCAGTTGAAGGTGTGAACTCCATCTGAGTCGATTCCTCCTTGGTCAGGTGGGCAAAGCTAAGCAGTCCATTTGTCGTCCTTGTACCTCCCGTGTAGAGCAGCATACTTCTGGCTAGCCTGATTGGACCCAGTAATGGTCTTGCTGCTGTAGAGACTGCTCACTGTCAAACTGACATCTTGTGGGAGCTGACAAAGAGCAGACACGACGCCCATAGCAGCAAAAGTCTACCCTGCTGTGCTGCTCTTGTGTCCTTGTGGTGCACCTGCCGAGCAGAGCAGCACAGGGCGTACTCTTCCTTCCCATGTGGAAACTGGCTGTCTCAGAGTGGAGGACTCAGTGGATGTGTTCCCTCTGTGGAAGGGGCTGAACAGAACAAATGAGCAACGCTGACCTAAATACAAATCCTGGGTCCCACTTTCAGCCAATTCCAACTGGTCACAACTGTCTATGATAGTGAACTCATAGTACACCCTGACTGTGTTCTGCTCATCCCCCAATGCCCTGCAAGACAGGTGCATTTACAGTACCTTTATTCATTTATCAGACACTTTTCTCCAAAGTGATACCCAACTCAGGTTGAACAAAAGTGCATTTCACCAACAGATGGAGAGATTCTGATGCAAACACATGATTAAGAAAGTAGCTCTGTACTCTCCAGTAGGTCTGTTTATCCAGCATACATTATGTGAATAGCTGTATATGTAATGGTTTTTTTTTTTTTTTTTTTTAAACAAATAAGTAGTGAATGCTTATGGAGGTGGGAGATCAGGAGAAAAGTTGGCCCAAAAATTGTTTTAAGACCCATTTTCATTGTTGAGAGGGATTCAATAGTTCTGAGTGAGAGAGGGAGCTCATTTCACTGTTAGGTTTGGATCCAAAACTGAGAACCTTTGGGCTTTTGATTTTGGGCCTCTTGTGTGTGGGGCCATGAATTTACCAAAGCTGGAGGAGTGTAGTGGTCTGGTTGGGGGTACAGTGAGTGATAAGGTCCTGCAGGTATCAGAGAGGAGTTCCGTTGATGGTTCTCTATGATGTAAATAGAGCGCACAGACACACATTGACTGAAACCGCTTGTCCCAAGCGAGGTCACGGCGAACGGGAGCCTAACCCGGCAACACAGGGTGCAAGGCCAGAGGTGGAGGGGACACACCCAGTGTGGGACGCTAGTCCGTCGCAAGGCACCCCAAGTGGGACTCGAACCTCAGACCTGTTAGAGAGCAGGACCCAGCCAAGCCTGCTGTGCCACCCATGTAAACAGAGCATTAGCTGTAAATTATTTGCTTATAGAACAGTGATCTCTGCGAAACTACAGGCCTTAGGGTATGTGGAAGAGAGAGTGTGAACTTATAAAATTGAAGGAAAGACTGGGAGACTTTGCGTCTTGCCAGCCAGCAAAGTTGGACATGTATTTTTTGGGGGTTTTGAGTAGGAGAAGACTTGTGCATAGATGAGAAGGTGAACAACTCAAAACTGCTTGCTGCCCCATAAAGTATCACAGGATAGTGTGTCCGGTATCCTGTCCGGTCAGCCTGCGGTCGAGTGCTCTTAAACAGTCATGTAGCGTGAGCTTTCTTTGGAAATATGGAGGACCATCTGTGTGGTCTGCCTGTAACATTGTCTAAATGTTCAAAGGCGAGAAACACAATAGCCTGGCTTTACCACAAGTTTAATATAGTGGTGTGATCCAGTTTCCAGTAGAATCAGTATCCATGCCAAGTTTGGTTTTTGGGTTAGGAGGTTTTTCCAGCCCTGTGGTACAGCTGAGGTTTTGTAGACGTAACCCATGGGAGAACTCCTCATTCAGGCTGACTTTGTTTTTTGATCTAGAAGAAACTCTCCTGGTAACTCTGTCTCATACACTCTCAGAATCAAGTTTAACATCTTTAGTCAGGCAGAAAAAGATGAGGAGGAATGAAAATGTCAATGTGGTGGCGGTTTGGTCGTTGCTTCTCAATGCCGACAGAATTTGTTGGCTAGGTATTCTGTGTCCTTGCCTTTGAAGAGATTGAGTTGATAATTTACTTCCAAGTTTTTAATAGGTTTTGTTTATTGTGGAGTTGCTGCATATGTTACATTGGAAACAACTCTTAGCTCTTTTAATTGTGATGGTGACTTGAGTATTGAAGTAATACTCTTTTCTGTTGCGCTTTGTGGGTGGTGCTCATTTATTTCTCCTATTTTAATGATCTTATCTAAACACAAGCCTTAGATGGTTTACTGAGAATCCACTGATTTATGTAGATGTTTGCTCCACCAGATATGTGAGACAGATTTTAGGGGACAGGTTATGACCAGCTGAGCTGATGGAGATCTGACTCCACTGCTGCTCCAGAGATTATGGAACGGGCTTGCAGGAACAGGGCTGGGTTGGTTTGTCTTATGAAGAAACTGCCTAGATTAGGCGATGCAGTAAAGGCAAAATTGATCGCCTTCTCTTCTAGAGTCTATTGATGTAAACGGACGCAACACTTAACTCTGTACTGCATACTAAGCTAGAAAGGACATCACCGTTCAAAACCAACTGAAGCATATCTGAAATCTTTCTTGAAACTTCCTTCCAGGTTTCTACACATTCCTGAAACCTTTACAGCAAGGATTATTTTCTTTTCTTCCCTGAAGACCAATCCACACTCTGCCAGACTACAGGCAAAGTATCTGCCCTGATTCTGCATCTATTCTAATAGGAATGTGACCAAGACAAAATGCAAACAAACAAATAAAATTGTGCCTGAAAATGGTTATAAGTGTTGTTTGGACTAAAGATGATTAGAGGACTCAAAGTAACTCATGGTGGATATTGCCTATGGGACTTTTGGCCTGCAGCAGGTCGCACTGGGGTCATAATACAAGCTGTCTGTTGGCCTCCATGCTTGTGTAATTACTGTGGCATTAATCATGCATGAATTCACTCCTCTCTGACATCTCTCTCTGTCTCGCTCTCTCTCTCTCTCTCTCTCCATCTATCTCTATCTCTTTCAACTCATAATTCCCCTTTTCCTTTACAACTTGAGGGTCCAGTTGGTTTTAAGTCAGCTTTTGTGTATAGTTAAGATGTGAAGACATCTAGTATTTCATTTTTTAAATCGTGTGAGAACTGGGGTGTGGTGTAAAATTTCTTTGAGCTTTGTGGTGGTCATGGGCCAGTGACCTTGCTTGGGTGTGAAAAGATCTCTTGATCTGCGACATTGGCTTTGTGGAAAAGTAAGCAGATGAGCAGATGGCAACTGCAGTTCTGTAATTTGCTTGAACAAGGGTTAAGAGTTAATATGTAGGGAGATGCCCAGTTGCAGAAAGTATGTGTATACACTTAAGGTAGTCCCTCTTGGGAAAGGTTGAGACATGAAATAAAATCTAACTAGTTCACTAGACCAGAGCTTCTTTACTTTCTCAAGGCCACAGAATCCTGTGAGAATTTGATGAAAATTAAGGATTCCTTTGAAACATATCTGTAATTTGATTCATTTCTTTGTTTGATTACTTTTGACAGCCTTTGGATTAAATAGTATTGCAAAGAGTAATATTTTAATTTTGCTTTTAACTTCTGTTTAATTAGATAAATGTTGAAAATAGGTGTTGTTTTCTAAGCAAGCCTGTACTTTCTAGGCATCCTGGAGCCTGTCTGTGGACCCTAGGTTAAGAACCCATGCGCTAGACTAGTACTGTTGTTCATTGGATTGCTCTTGCAGCCCATACTTCAATAACAGTACCACTCTTAAGCAAGTGACTTCTTAATGAGATCACCAGATCAGCCCAGGTCATGGTCATATATAACACAATCTGGATTTGAGATGTGCAACAGAGGGTTTGAGAAATAAGCTTTATTCTTATTGAATATCATGTTGTTTCCTGAAGTTACACTGTGTCATAGCCAGTTTAATGTCTTTCATCTCTGCGTACCATGTGGGCATTAACAGGGTTTGAGTCTTATTCCCAGGTTAGTCCATGCAGAAGCATTACTGGGATTTTAGCTTGTCTAACAACTCAACCATAAATAGACTGTGAGCTTAAGAAACCCCTGACGCATGCTCTTAGTGTTCCCTTTTGTTCTCCTTGTCATTGTGCAGGCTCGGCAACGCTTAAATTTGTTCCTGAAAAGGTTCTTAAATTGCTTATCTGTATTCCATTCACACCAAAAGAGTAACTGCAGTGAGCCAGTCAAGGTCATGGCAATATTAGGCAACCACTGCATGGATGAAGCTGCAGTCCCATTTGGGGTTGCTGATCCTGCTGCTATCTGCTCCTTTGTACCTCCACTTAATACTTACATTGTGATTCTGTAAAGAGATACATGGTGATGCACGGTGGTCAATTGTTACAGGGATCTTTTAAGGTGTCCCTGCCACTTTCACGTGTATTTAGCAGTGGTTTTATCAGTTTCTATCTCTGTTCCATAATTTGTAACTGAATGTCTGCAAGCTCCTCGTGAC
Organism: Scleropages formosus; assembly: GCF_900964775.1. Classification (NCBI taxonomy): domain Eukaryota; kingdom Metazoa; phylum Chordata; class Actinopteri; order Osteoglossiformes; family Osteoglossidae; genus Scleropages; species Scleropages formosus. Next base: position 5,669,818 of record NC_041811.1, read on the forward strand.
TGTGTCTTTGACTTTTATTTGGACAAAGATGCAAGGAGGAGATAAGAATTGCACCAAAAATGTGTTGAGAAATGAACTAGGTCAAAGAAGTCTCAAAAATGGGCATTGTTAGAGGCTTCTCCAGGGATATCCAGAGTTCTATTAATTGTATAGAGGCTACCTTCATTTTTTTTTTTTTTTTTTTCCCCTCCCCTATACAAAACTCCTTTTCCAGAGCTAACCCAAATCTAGCCACCAGGCTGTCTTGCATCACTGTTCCTAAGGAAGGAAGAAAAAGTGAGAGGGGAATGAAAGTCTGAGGGGTTCTTTGGAAAAGTTTTATAGTCCAAATTTAGAAGTTGGTGGCAGTACCAAGAAACCTGTATTAAGGGTCAGTCTGTTCCAGAGCTCTTCAGAGAGGTCTCTTGTTCCTTGATCAGAGGAATAGCTGGAGTCATGGGGGGAAAAAGGTTAGAACCTAGTACCACACCCAAAGATGACTCTTAGCACAAGTCTGCGATGACTGTTTATGTTCTGGCATCAGCACCCTCACAGGTCCAGTTGACAGTAAAGAGCCCAGTTCTCAGTTTATTTGTATAAAGGAGGAAAAAGGTTAAAACTTTCAACAGGCTTGAATTCGGCATCAGTATGGCATGCGCACACGTAGAGCTCGGCCATCGGATCCTTCCATACTTGACTCAAGATGATGCAGTGCAGTTAGTCATCCAACCCAAATGTAATGGTATAATTGGAATCAATTTCTGCTGATTTGTAGAGTGGTGTGTGTGTGTGTGTGTGTGGGATGGGATGGGATGGCTGGGATACCAAAGGCCCATATAAGCACCCTCTGTTCCAACTCGCAGCCCCCGCTCTTCTCGTGATTATGTAATTGGAGTTCAGAGTCTGTTCCATGATTAGGGCAATTTTGACTGCATCGTGTAATAACATGTTCCTCCGACTCCCGGGAACACAGGGGGCTCATGTCTGGTGAGTGTCTCTGAAGGCGGGCTGGGCTGGGTTAAGGGTGCTGTACACGAGGGGGGGGGGGGGGTCGTAGTGCTGAGAAGGAAGCAGTGGAGGAGTAGCTTAGTGCTGAGTTGAGCTCTTCAACTCACCTGTCTTATGAAAAGATTGAAAGTTGACTAAGGCAGCATTACAATACAAACCCAGCTGGTTAATCTTTCTTTCAAATGCAACTGTCGGCCCTTACCCCAAACTGCCTGCTTTGTCAATTCAACAGAAATTTAATTAACAGCACGCAGGTCTAATTAAACACAGCTTTCAGCCTTCTGGCTCCTCTTGTAAATGGTCCAGAGCACAATTGAAATTTCCCCATCTGCATGTTTTGTTGATAGCAGGATCTCAGTGTTTTTTGTCACCTGTTGATTTTCCCTGTTGGCTTGAATTTGGTTTGGGTTTTCCCTCTTGTTGGACCTAAAAGCTGTGGGAGGTGAAAGGATCCCAACTGAGCAGCCTGTGTCAAAGCGCTCTCTGTCACTGCGTGAGAAGAGCGCTCTATAAAAATGAATTGAATTGAACAGATGCTTGAAAATGCCTGAATTATTGCATATTTGAAGCACTGGATTTGCTTGGTATCGATCCTGGTCTTTGTGCCAGGATTTCTTTTTGCACAGAAGTGTTTTAAGTTGCGTTATTTGTTTAGCCTCAGTCTGCTGTGCAGAGTGATGGCAATGCATGTGGATGGAATGAATTGCATCTAGTGACCTGGTGAATGGATGCATCGTTCTAATGGCTGTGTCTCTGCGGTAGTGGGCTGCAGCACAGTCCCATTTGTTAGGGTATGTATTATGAAGCAGACAAATGGGAATAGAGCTCCATGGAGCATGACAACGCAAAGAGGCTCTTCTCTTTTCATTCTTCTTTTCACTTACAGGAAGCAACTCGGGACCTTCAGCCAGAGCCATGTTGGATTTGAGCCCTGGCTTTGGGGTCTCAAATCCATTACCTGGTTGTAGGAATGAAAAATAAGACAAATCAGTGGAGGAATCCATTGGACACTTTCTACATTTATTAAAAGTGAAAACTGTTAGATTGGTTTGAAAATTGTTCTGTTAATGGTTGTTTGCTCTTCAGAAAGTTTCATCTCATTGACAAACTGCAGTTTCATTGTTAAGTTTGATTGTGTGCTTGATGATGAACATTCACATGCACGCTGAATATAATGTTGTAGTAATGTATAGATGTTTCTGGTCGTTATAAATGCTCATACCTATGTTTTTTGGACTTTTGTAGAAAATGTGTCCTGCACTGAAATTATTTAACCTTTTTGTATCTCTTTGTGTGATTGTCATGTTATTTGTAGAAGTTTGGAGTTGCTTATAAAAGCGGTATGCGAAGGTAAATGACTTCAGAGGCAATCTGCATTGATTGCATATACTTACGTAGCACAAACCACGCTAGTATTTTTTTTTTTTTTTTTTATTTCAAGTAACTATTTTTTTGCTGTTTTGCTCAACGCATAGTTGCAGTTTTTCCAGTTTAACTGGAATTGTGCATGCATTTGGCAAATTTCCACTTTAAAAGTTCCTCTAGATGTTTTATTCATAACACCCTTACAGAGCTTAATTTAGCTAAAGCAATATGCCTTACTCAAATATTTGAACTTGCCATGTTTTTGAGCAGTAGTCATTTCAGTTCTAGTCACTGCAGAACCTGCATAAGTGAGTTAATGCAAATGGATGTAAATAAGGAGCAAGGCTATCTAATGGAGCACCTGTTGCTTTCTCTGACTCCTCTCAGCATTATTTGTAATGGTGGAGACCTGTATTCCTCCTGCTGAGTAACCAACCCAGCCACCTGGCCAATGGTCTTCATTAGCTGCCTCACTTGTGGACGAGTTATAAGATGAGCACAACGGTTTTTAGCCACCAATCGTTCAGGCTGTGTGTATCTGGAGAAACAGGGAGGGGGGGGAAGAACAAAAGGGCTTTACTGGCACTGACATCCCCTCCATTTTCACATTGATACAGCAGTGAGGGTAACAGCTGTTGGCAATATCAGTACTCCTTGGCCCCTTATGCCCAATGTGATGGACATGAGCTGATGGGTGTGTTTGCTACAGCATCTGAGTGTGCAGTACTGTCCTTCCCAGGGTAGAAAGTGGACCCAGATTGCATGAAGAGCCTCAAACACTGAACACCTGTCTGGGACTTAAATCCAGAGCTTTGGTATGCAGAGGGAACCTTGTGCCCTCCAAGGTGCAGGATGTGTGTTGCAATTAAGGGACTGGACTTGTGAAGAGAAGAGGGGTGGGCAGCCCTGGTCCCCATCGATCACTGGCTTCACTGGCTCTGCTTCCAGATGGACTCTTAATACTCGTATTGGACTGAGATCTTTGCTGAATGCGTCATATGCTTTGAATCACACGCCACTCAATGTGGTGCTTCAGAGCTTTGTAATTTTTCAGACAACAATACATTTTAGAAAGCATTGTATACATCTACATCTGTGCAAATATAGATTAGAACTTTAACTGAACAGAATAATTCTTTAATATTTGTTGTCAGTCCTCTCAGGTGATTTAACAAACCTGTCATTATTGAAAACTTTGTGCGTGTGTAAAATTTTAATGTGAGGTAAGAAAGGCTAGATATTTAATTTTCATTGTTAAGCTCGTTGTTCCTGTTAACCTTAAACTGAGACAATATCGAGTTTTGAGCTCATGTGATTCAGGATGAGGTTGGTCATTTGGTGCTTTCAGTGACAATCCCAAACAGATGTGACCAATCCAGAGCCCAGCTGGTACCAGAATCACTGCATGTTGTGCGGTGCAGCGCTGGCAACCTATGGGGCACAACCAGCAGTGGAAGAGTGAGAATGGAGGTACTGTTGTACACGAGGGCTTTTGGTTCAGTAAATATCTGCCTGTGTAATGGGTACGAAAGGGCAACTGACTAGCGAAAGAGACCTAGGAAGGTACTTTACTCGCTACTTTTAGGAGGATGAAAAAGCATGATAAAACTTCAGTGTTAAATAGGAAGAGGTGGTCATTTCCACAGGATACCATGTGGGGACGATGAGTTTTTTTTTGTTAGAACTGTTTTGTGTTAAGACGTTACTTGTGACAAAGCAAGATGCACATTTTGAGTGGGTCGTGTATTTATACTCTAATTGGAATTTAGGTCAAAAGGTCCCCTGGGGCCCCCATAGCCAGCTGATTCAGTGTCCCTTTCCCCTGCTCCACATTGCTGCTGTAACACTAGACCCCCCCAGCAGAAGCCTGATTTTGGATCAGTTTTCATGAGGCAGGAGAAAGGTGGTGGAGAAAGGACAGCTGGTGCCGGAACCCCCGAGTCGTTGATGCTGCTCTTGCACGCCCAGGGAATTGTGGGGCCCATTGTGGGAACCCCCACCTTTCAAAGCGTTATCTTTCTGGGGAATCCTCCCGACAATGTTGCTGGAATTAACCGCATAAAGGGCAAAGTCATTAAATAAAGTGGGCCTGAACCTTGACCTTTGAGCTAGTGGAGGCTTTGCCCAATCCCTGATCCTGAGCACTCCTACAGTGTGTGCAGACCCCTCCCCATCTGATGGTATGATACTCTTAATGTTTATTTATACTCTCCCTTTACACCTGTTGGGGTATTGCCACTTGTCCTATGGCAGTTCTATGATACTTTTACTGTTTGTTTATACACTTCCTATTCACCTGTCAGGGTGCTGTCACTTGTCCTAAACTAGTGCTATGATTCTTGTAATTTTTATATACTTTCTCTACACCTGTCTGGGTATTGCCATTTTTCTTAAAGTGGGCTAAACTAGCTTGTGAGCATTGCAACTCGGTGTTCTACAGTTATTATGAGCATTTTGGTCTTTTCAACAAAAAGTAGCAGGAGGGAGAAACAGGAAATTGTCAAAGTGGTGACATGAAGAAAAAGACGGGCTGTTCTGTAAAAAGTGAGCTTATATAAGTTTGTTTTCAAATGTGAGTTGAAAGCTGGCATTAAAATAGTCTTTGTAGTGTGTTTCAGGGTTTTGTGGGATGGAAACCAAAAGTGCTATTAATAATTAAAATGAATTACCTGCATGTATGTAACCAGTTCAGTGTTACCACTAAGAAGTATGGAAATACAATGGCATTCTAGTGACAACCTGAGAAGTGACTGTGAAACACAGTTATCTTTAACACAGCCTTATCTTTGGACCGTGAAGGTGAGGCCTGCCTGGACTGGGCCAGGTTCAGACCTGAAAGTTTATGGGATCACCTCTTGTTTTAGGCAGACACCACTAGAAATCAGGTGGAATGTTCACAATGTGTGAAATGATGGCTGTTCAACATTGGGAGCCACCACGAAAAAAATCCAAGGTTTTGGGAGCTTTCTGGGGTGGAGAATCAGAACATACTGACCACATTTTCTTTAAGTCACAAACCACAGGTGAGATGTTTCTATTTTTTCTGTTGGTTTGATGATGAGTTTGACAGAGCTGCCTGAAAGAGAAGGCTTTGCTTGTGTTAGTGGTGGAAAGACAGGCCTGGTGGGTACTGTAGTGCTTACAGCCATCATCTTGCAAACAACGGACCTGGGTTTGAATCCCACATCCTGATGTAGTGTCCTTGAGCAAGGTACTTGCCCTGTATGGTGCAGTCAAAATTACCCTGTTTTATCAATGTGTAAATAATTAGAAATGGCTTAGTGTTCATTTCTAGGATTCTAAGTCACTTAGAAAAGGGTCGAATGATTTGAACTATAATGTCAGGAACAGAATTAAACTGATAATTTGAATCTGCAACATCCTGGCACAAAGTTTAACACCATAAATTAACTGCATGCTGCTTTCATGAATGATGACATTCCTTCTTCCAGAGGGGTTGAACAGCTTTCCCTCTCCTCCAGCCATGTTCCTCTTACCTTTTTCTCTTTCTTCCCTCTCCCTGTCATGTGGAACAGATGATGGACAGTCCCAGATAGAAAAAACCCAGAGAGACTGTTGTGTCCTTGAAAGAAGTGTGTGTGTGTGCGTGCATGCATGTGAGCATTGGGGGGGGAGGGTTACTTCGGTATGGAGAGCTACTTGTTTGGAAGGTCAGAGGTGCTAACATCAGGTATTTTAGTGTTGCTCAGTTTGCCTGCTGTGAATACCGAGCTGCTTGTGCCAAAGGTTTGGGGTGAGAGGCTTGAACAGTTGGAGGCTCAGTTGTGATCTGTGAATATCCTGGTTTGCGAGTTCAGTCACTACAGAAGCAGCTTCCACTGAGGACACCCAGTGCAGTTGTCCTTCTGCATCTGTGTATTTTGTAGTCAGATTGTGTGTTTAAATGAACTGTATGGATTCCATATTCCTCAGAGCAACTGGCTGTCGAACTGTTAGTGTGGAGAAAGATGCTTAAATATAACCTCTGTGAAGAATTTGCATAAACTGATAGATGTAATCTTCCCACAGGTTGTTTTCTCCAAAGTGATGTACATTTAATAGTAAACTGAAGTTCATCAACAGACAGAGCTTTAGACACTCAGAATGGTTGACAGTTTCTGTGTGTCTGGTGCTATCATGTAGCTGGTTAACATCACTCGAATACCTCCCTATAGAAATTACATTCAAATAGCAAATAATCATAGATTGTGATGGACTCATTTATGTAACTGTCGAGAGATGTAGGCTTCAAAGAGATGAATGAGACCATTCTTGACTGCTGGGAGGGATTCGGCAGCTCTGAGGGACCGAGGGAGTTTGTTCTTCCATGTTGGGCCCCTTTAGGAAGGGATGTATTAAACTTCACAAAAGCTTAACTGCTCAAAATGTCACATTCATATACAGCCAAAATCTGCACTGTCATTTTTTTGTAGTAAGGTATTTAAGTATTAAGTAAATATTTTGTTTGATGTGATGACTGCAATGTATATATGACAGGACTGTCTGCTAAATGTCAGCAAAGTAAATGTGTTTTCTGCAGCACGGTTTGTTTGGTAGCATCTTTCTTTATTCATTTTCATGTATCTAAGGTGTTGATTACTCATTGTGACTCAGATGTTTCAAGTTGAATGCATTTGTTGCAAATGGCTTTTTGACAGCTATAAGGAGGGCAGCCTGGGGACCACCAACAGAAGCAGGTCAATGCAGCTGCTGTGTGGCATGTGGTGATGGAATGGCGAGCGTGAGATGAAGGGCTGGTGGTCAAAAAATGGCCCTTGGTGTCACTGGATTAGTAGGCTCACCGTTGGTGGTAGATTATATCAAATCACTATTAGATCCTGGTTAGTTTGGTGTAGATGCAGAGCCATTGTGTGGGTCTCCATGCCTACCTGTGTCCCACCCTGTTGGATGATACGGTGGTTGTGTGTCTCATTTAATCAAGCTCAGCAGTGTCTGAAAGTTTTACTGTGATTTCCTAACTGATAGCTAACCATTAGAGCTGAAGAGATTTTTAAATTTATAAGTCAGACTAGATGTGAGCTACTGTGCCTTTAAAGCAACAAATCCTTGACTGACAATACACTTGTGATTTCAGTGGCGTAACGGTTTCCATGGTTTCTGTGGGAACACATGATCTGCCCTTGAACTCTGCTTACAATAATCTGCTTTTAGTCCCCCCCCCTTCTGTAAAATGTTAAGATCACGATTTCCATGTGCTTAGATGAGCTGTAGAAGAATACGTTTTGGATCGAGGGGGGGCCAGCAGGGTACTGGTCTTCAGCCTTTAGATCCATTTTCATTGGGCACTTGCCAAAATATGTGAAACTGGAGGCTGCCCTGCAGTGTCTTCTGTGGTACTATCCACCATCACCCAGGACATTAGCAGGAAGCAAGATGAATTAATACAGTTGTGTAAACTGTTGTTTTTTGGTGGCCTCCACACCCTCTGGCCCAAGCCGCAGGAACTGCCCTGTTCCTGTCCGATAGCACACTTACAGGAAGGGGAGTCAAGGCACCACCATGTTGCAGCTGGCATCAGCTTCATAAAGGGAATCAACCACAATGCATTAAATTCCAGTGTAGCCCAACTCTTTGGCCATTGGTTGTCCAAGGCTCCAGGGGCAGAAAAGAACAGTTGGTGGTTTAGCGGTTTACCAGCCAGTTTGATGTTTACACTCCACAAAGGGAGCATTTGATCGGTCTAGTGTAGTATCCCTGTTAGGTGAACTGCCCTGATGTGGATGCTGACTGGGCATTAGTGGTGTAATACTCACTACCCTTTGCCCCCCTCTGTGCTCTCCAGCGGTGCCGTACCCTCCTACCACGCGTCTCACCATGAAGGAGCTGTACGAGGATGGCAAGCCCAAGGTGGAGGTGCTGAAGAGCCATCTGGTAAAGGAGGGCAGGCTAGAAGAGGACGCGGCCCTGCGGATTATCAACGAGGGGGCCAGCATCCTGCGTCATGAGAAGTGTATGCTGGAGGTGGAGGCGCCCATCACAGGTTGGTTCTGCATACGCGATTTCTGTGAGATGCATACATGGGGTGGATATACATGTGAACCACCCTCCAACAGTGGATTGATCACAAGGTTTCTGTTGTAAGAAAGATGACATGGCTAAGAGCACCAAAATTATTGACTCATTGGGGGGAAATGACACATCAGTGATTTCTGTGATAAGAACTTTTCAAAACGGATTTGTAACTATTAGCAACATCCTGTTAAATGACTTGCTGTTGTAAGTGAGAAGTGTGAGGATGTACTCTTAAAAGGAAGTTGTTGCTGAGCCTGAGCTGCCAATGCATCTGGCACATTTAGAGAGGTTTCTGGTGCTCCACTGGCTGAGCAATGGAAGAAAAAGAGGGCCCAGGATGTCCTTCAACTGGATGATCCTGATTGCCCTGTATGGTAATGTGCAGAGAAAGGGTGCCAGGCATAGCGCACACTGGATGCACAGCAAAAATGCAACTATTATTAGTAATAATTATTATTATTTCAGTCCATAGGATTTCTGTGTTGAACTAGTCCTTTAATCCCGGTGTTGTGCTCATCCTTACCAGTGTGCGGCGATGTCCACGGTCAGTTCTTTGACCTGATGAAGCTATTTGAGGTGGGCGGCTCCCCAAGCAACACACGCTACCTCTTCCTGGGGGACTATGTGGACCGTGGCTACTTCAGCATTGAGGTGGGTGCCATTGCAATGCTAGCCCTACACCAGCACCTGGGGGTTGCAAACCAGGTACAGTTATTGAAGTGCAGGGTTCAAGGCAAGGACAAAATGTCACTTAGCATACGTGCTCTTATGTATATATGTTGCTTCATTACAGCAAATTTTCAGTTGTACAGTTATATAATGGGTGAAACAAGAATACAGCAGGTAGCACTGGAGTATCGTAACTCCTGGACTGTGGATGGTTTTACACACGGGTACTGATATACCTCCATCTGTATGTAGTTCGCATGTCACCTGTGTGAGCCTGGGTTTGGGCACCTCCCAGAGTCCAAAGATGTGTTTCAGATGAATTGGTGACTGTTAAGTTGAAAAAGAGCACATGCAATGCAGCTGTTTAATGTAATTAAACGTAAGGGAGATGCCCGAACCACCTCAACTGGCTCCTCTCAATGTGGAGGAGTAGCAGCTCTACTCTGAGTTCCTCCTGGATGTCTGAACTCCTCACCCTGTCACGGAGAGTGAGTCCCAACACCCCGCGGAGAAAACTCATTTTGGCCGCTTGTATCTGCAATCTTATTCTTTCGGTCATTACCCAAAGTTCATGACCATAGGTGAGGGTAGGGATGTAGACTGACCGGTAAATAGAGAGCTTCGCCTTATGGCTCAGCTCCCCCTTCACCACTACAGTCTGGTACAGCTGCCGCTGCTCCCAGTCTGCATCCGATCTCGTGCTCCCTTCTCCCCTCATTCGTGAACAAGACCCCAAGATACTTAAACTCCTCCACCTGGGACAAATTCTCTCCCCTTACCTGGAGGGGACATGCCATCCTTTTCTGTGGGAGAACCATGGACTCAGACTTTGAGGTGCTGATCCTCATCCCAACTGCTTCACACTTGGCTGCAAACCGTTCCAGTGCGTGTTGGATGCAAACATGTGACGGTGCCAAAAGGACATCATCTGCAAAAGGTAGAGACGTCACCTTCCGACTCCCACACAGAATGCCCTCCTGGCCTCAACTACGCCTTGATATCCTGTCCATGACAACCCACAAACAGGAGTGGAGACAAGGCACAACCTTGGCGGAGTCCAACACCCACATTGAACAGGCTTGCCTTAATGCCAAGTATGCGGACGCAGCTTTTGCCCCGTATGTACAGAGACCGAATGGCCCGCAGTAGTGGCCCCGGTACCCCATACTTCCTAAGCACCTCCTACAGAATTTCCCAGGGCACACGGTCATAGTCCACAAAACACATGTAGACTGGATTAGTGAACTCCCATGCCCCTTCAGTTATTTGTGAGAGGGTAAAAAGCTGGTCCACCGTTCCACGGCCAGGGCAGAATCCGCATTGTCCTCTTCAGTCTGAGGTTGAACTCCAGCACCCCGGCATAGGCTTTCCCAGGGAGGCTTAGAAGTGTGATACCCCGATAGTTGGCATACACTCTACGGTCCCCTTTCTTAAAAATAGGGACCACCATCCCAGTTTGCCAATCCAAAGGCACTGTCTCCGAGGTCCATGCAACATTGCAGAGGCGTGTCAACCATGGCAGCCCTGCAACATCCAGGGCCTTAAGCAGTTCCGGGTGGATCTCATCCAGCCCCGGTGCTTTGCCTTTGTGGAGCTTACCAGCTACCTCAGTGACTTCCACCTGGGAAATGGACTCTTACAGCCCAAAAGCCTCAGGCCCTGACTCCTGTAAGGGAGGCATATCACTTGGGTTTACATTAACCCTTCCTGGATCAGGGCCTTGGTGTGGCGGAAGGGCTTGTGTGATCTAGGGATCTCCAGAGCTGTGTTGTCGGGAGCAGTATGCTCCTGGTAAGGTCTCCCAAGGCTAACAGGTCTGGAGTGAAGATCCAGACTAACACGATGCAAAAAAACCCCTATGAAAAATGGGAACAGAAGAATGTTTTTACCCTGCCCGGAATAGGGTCACCAGGACCTACCCTTGGAGCAGGCCTGAAGGTAGCGTTCCTAGGCGAGCGCCATGTAACCTGTCCGGGCTCAGCCCGAAAAGGCATCGTGGGGGCGCCATGTGGGCCCACCACCTGCAAGGTACAACATGAGGGTCAGGTGCAGTGTGTACCAGGCAGGGGGAGGGGACAGGGTGGTGCTTGGCTTCACGGCCCCTCGCGACAAACTGGCTCATAGTACGTGGAATGTTACCTCGGTCATAGGATGTGTAATTAATGTGATTATCATTTTAGCACAAATCCCATACAGGTGGTCCCCAATTTAGGATTTTTTTGACTTTACAATGGTGAGCTGGTGATAGACATTCAGTTGAAACCGTACTTTGTTTTAATTTTTTTTTTTTTACCGGACAAGTGATAGGTGGTGTGATATTTTCTCGCGATGCTGGGCAGCAGCAGTGATCTGCATCTTCCAGTCTGTCATGCAGAGGTGTGTATTAAATGCATTTTAGACTTATGATATTTTCGATTTGTGATGGGTTTCACGAAACATGACCCCATCTTAAGTCGGGGACCATCTGTAGTCTAACAGCCTGAAATATCAGTATTTATATTTATTTGCATCAGTATTTGTCTTTTTTATTAGCTGATACTGTCTCCTAGCACAATTACAGCCATGTTAGGCGTAGTTTTTTTGCCATAACTGGGAAGCCGCTAGCAACACAGAAAATTATCATTAATGAGTAAAGATTCTATTTAAAAATAACAGCTGAAATGACTGTGGAGATCATCTACATACAGATCATGTCTGTTTCAGGTTTTGATGGATTGTGGGGGAGGAATAATATTGAGGGCATGATGCATGCAGCCACTCAATGGTACACCAACTCCTGAGATCAGAACATCCATACAATTGGTTACTGATTCCCTAACAACTTCTAAACAAAATCTAACCGTGGCTCTTGATGCTCTGGACATGTAGCATTTAAGTGGATGCAGTCCTTGACAATTAAGTATCGATCAAATGGTTAAGGAACTCGATCCATGAGCAAAAGTAGGGAACATTTATTTAGCAGACACTTTTCTCCAAGTGACTTCCAACAGATACTATGTAGTGTAATCATCCCACACACCTTCTTCACCAAGGTGACTTACACTGCAGATAGATCACCTACAATGGGGTCACTCATCCATACATCAGAGGAACACACTCTCTCTGTCACTCACACGCTATGGGGGAACCTGAACAGCATGTCTTTGGACTGTGGGAGGAAACCAGAGCACCAAGAGGAAACCCACGCAGACATGGGGAGAACATGCAAACTCCACACAGACTGAGAGGTGATCGAACCCACGTCCTCTCGCACCACCCTGGTGCTGTAAGGCAGCAGCACAACTCGCTGTGCAACCGTGTTGTCGGGTAACTCCTGTTGTACCTTAGAACTCAGCAGCTGATCCAGACTGCTTCTGTAAAACCCTTCTCTGTAGAATTTGGTGAACCCCTAAGCTGTGTCAGTTGGTGTTGGCTAAAAGGTGAACATCTCTCTACTTGATGATTAATTTTTATTAGCGACAGACGGGTCTGTAACAACTCTGAAGCCAGTTCTGCAGGAGACTCTAAGAACAGGAGAAAAGCTCTTTCAATGTTTCCCCTGCCAGTGTTATACTGTATCCACTTCTGGTCGCTAGGTAACCCTGGGGAATGGCTGCCTGCCCGTGCAATGCAGTAGCCAAGAAGTAGGAGCTGTAGCGTCAGAAGTCATCAAAATGTTGTTCGGGAACCATTTACCTGCAAACCAAGTGCCTCCATGACCAGGTTTATGTGAAATGTTGAGTAGTCTGAGGTGGTTGGTTGAGGACACTAATGGTGTTTTTTGAGTCTTCTCCAACTGGTCATAAATCTGATCGGATGACTAGTAAAATACTTATCTGTCAACCCTTTTGCACTTGTGTTCACAACAGTGATGTTTCTCAGTGTTTGACACTAGATTCAGGAGAAGCTTTGTAGGTGATACCTTTGTGTGCCTGCAGGACTAACTTAACACCTTTTACGTGCAGGAATTTTCTCGCTCTTTCTGCCAGACCTATTGCAGTTGCTCGCAGCAGTAGTTGTAAGCAAGGCGTGAGATCAGCACTGCATTCCGCTGTGCTGGAATTCACAGGATAACCTTTCGTGCTTTCATTCAAGTCGCTGCCTGTTGTTACTGTAGAAACGTAAATATTACATATTATCATTGCTCTCTGAGGAGCAAAAAATCGGAACAGGTTTGCAGAACTGAGATGTGAGTGCAGAGCATTGCGACACGTACGCTTGTCTTTCAAGCGGTTTTTTTTTTTTTTTTTTTTTTTTTTGAATCAGTAATTGTACAGTTCTAATTTTCTGATGACCTGCTGGATCCTGTTTTAATGTTTATCACTCTCAACTCCTATTGGTTGGTGGCAGATCTTGGAGGAAAAACCGCTTTATTGAACTTATTGTGAACGTCATTGTTTTGACTTACAGCACATATTTGTGGTATTAGGAGGTATTGGCAGTGGCAACCAAAAATGACTGCGACTAACACCCAGCTTTCACACCTATTTCATCCTAGGCAGGCTGTGGTGGGGCCAGTGTCCTATTCTTTCACCGATGGGTGCTGGCGGCCCTTGCTAAGTCACTGATAGCCGTATGTTGTTCAGGGTTTTCCCGGGGGGCACAGTGTATACAGGTCAGGCCCTCTGCCTTATGTGGAACCTGGGGCCCCTGGAAGCCTCTCAGAAGTGGTAGGGAACTGCAGGGAGCGGGTCATGGTCCTGTGAAGTGAGCTGGATACTGAGGGCTGTTGGTGCTAGGCCTTCTGAGGGCTCTGTACGTTTGATGGCAGAAATGTCCTGGGTGGAAAGGGCAGCTTTGGAGCCCTAGGAGTCTGACAGGTTAAGGCAAACCCCCCTGCAGGACATGTTGAACAAGGAAGGGACAGTTCACAGCCTCACACTATGTTGTCTCAATCTAATGGCTGTTGCTGGTGGTCTCCAGTCCTCTGAACTTTCTCCCTGAAAACAGTGGGCTTTGTAGTCATTTGAATGAAGGTAGATCAATGTCCTGAGCCCATTCATCCTCTTACTGTACAGTTGTCTCAATGTCCACCACACCTGCACTGCTGCAACATCATGGTTTTAAGGAAGTCATCCAGCCATGCCACTTCCTTTTCACTAGATGTACGGTGCCTTGATCACAGATGTGCAGATCAGTTTCCAGTTGTGTAACTGTGGATAACTGGGCACGAGCTAGTGTTGGGCTGAGGTGAGCAGAGCAGAAAGTGGCCACGAGTGAAGGTTAGCTGAGTTCAGAGAGGCAGGTCTGCCAGGGACATGAGATTTAGACAGCTGTTTTAATCTTCCTGCTGGGCACTTCCTGTTTGATTACCTAGGCTGGAGGCTGTTGGGGTCTCTCTCTGTGTCCAGTATGAACAGAACAACCTGTTTGACAACAAGTGGTAAGACTGCAGAAATGTATTGTACGCACATTTTGTTGGTGGGAATGTTGGGATAAACAATGCACCACAAAAATTGTGGTGTTATCACAGTTGGTCTCCGAGCACCTCTCTCCTCTTGGCATGCAGCCCTTATTGTCCCTGCCTTGATGTGAACGGGTGGCTCAGCCACGATCCAGTATGACCTTTGCCTTCATGGCTTCCCGCTTTCCAAAGAGACACACTCGCCTTTGATGAAAGGGCGAGCTGTCCCTTTTGATTGCAGGAGTGCTTTTCATGGCAGAGGCGTGAGACCTGGTGGTCTCCCATAGCATAGAATAGGAGGAGTGACTCAGATTTTGTAGTGGGGGGGGAAAAAAGAATTGCACCTCATGTTGACTGGCTGTCAAATTTAAAAATGCCCAAGAATCTTCCCTTTGCAAAAGCACTCATGATCAACTGCATGTCCAGAAGCTAGTCCAGAGCCTATCCTGGAAGCGTAGGACACTAGGCTAATGGTGGTATACCCCTGATACAACACCAATCCATTACAGGGTTGCAAAGGTAATCACTTTAAATATATTGCTGTAAGAGCAGCAAGAAACAACTGACATTTGCTCTCACTCTGTTTTGTGAGTATGTAATTAGCTTGGTGTACTGGCCCTCAGCACTGCACTGATGTAACCTGTAGCGTATGGTATGTTTTCCTAAGGGAACATTGGGATGTTGAGGCTCAACAAGCAAGATCACTGCTGCAGTTACGTGTGACATTCTGCTTAGTATTTGACCCTTTGTGTGAGTGCACATGAGAGCACCCAGACTAGGGTGCTGTTCTGCTCGAAGGGATTTTTGGAGTCTTAAGTGAGAATGGGGGGGTTTTGGAGAGGGGGGTGTTGCACCCCCTCACTGGGGCTACAGCTCATACCGATCTGTTTTTTCTTAGGCCCTGAATTACACGTTTTTTTTTTTTTTTTTTTTTTTTCTTCCCCCCTCCCTCTCCCACAGTGTGTGCTGTTCTTGTGGGCCCTCAAGATCAACCATCCGAACACCCTCTTCCTCCTCAGAGGGAACCACGAGTGCCGGCATCTCACAGAGTACTTTACCTTCAAGCAGGAGTGTAAGTAGTTGTGTGCCAGCTTGCTTCTGTGAGCGTGCATTGTCCCTTGGTTTTCAGTACATTTAACAATTTTTCTGTTACGTCTCCAGATTATCGGTCTTTTGAGCTCTTGCATGTCATGACACCTTCTTTTCTCGCGATGCTGGAGATAAGTGGTTCACACAGACATATGGGGCACCACGAAAACTGTTGCTGACTCAAATTACACAAACCACTGTCAGCACACACTACTCCCCTCTGCTGTTTATGTATATGAGGAGGGAAGCCCAAGCTGAGTAGCCCCACACCAAATACGCCAACCCCCAATGTGTTTCTGAAACATGAGTGCTGCCCTTGCTAAGGGTGATAGAAAGAGCTGAGGCTGTCATTTCTGTGGAGCTCCCCTACCAGTGAACTAATAGGAAACTCTACAGCTTCCTGTCTGTCAGAGACCTCTGGAGCTGCCATCAGACTCTACAGTGTAGGTTTTGTTTCAAGGGGGACTTGTGGGAGCAGCAGCATTAATAGACAATATTAGACAAAAATACACAAGTAACTTTGCTGATGTGCTTTTTTTTTTCTATGTCATTGGTCTTTTTGTCATCATTCTTGCACGCAGAGAGGTCAAACAAGACACAACAGCCTTCTTGTGGCAGCATTGTGGTAGCTTAAAGATGAGGATGTGTGTGACAGGTTGTTCTTGTGTGCTAGACAGTGTTTTGCTTTGCACAGTGGGTCCTCTGTCGCAGCATCAAAGAACCTCGTGTGCGACATATCTTTTGCCCATTGATCACAGTGCCGGATGACGGGTTGATTTCCCTAGGTTTTACTCTCTTCATTTGAGTCTTGACACTTTTGATGTGTTTAGCCCTCTGCTCTTCTGCCCCCAATCCTTAGGCTCTTCAGGCTGTCATTTGAGTGTGTTGACGCTAATGCACTATGCTGGTGTCTGTCGAGTGCAGCGATGAAAGCCCAATTGCTTTGTGCTCTGAAGAGTTGTTGGGTGCAGGCTCTTGGGACTAGTTTGCTCCTCAGTCAGACACATCAGTTGTTTTGCCATAATGAGCAGCTTAAAGTAACCTCCCCTCTCTCGATGCCTCCCTAGCTCCCTCACCCTGATCAACCCTGCTGAAATGCTGGGAGGTGTGAAATTATCTCTGATTGCATAACAAAGCAGGCATCTAGCCGGACCAATCCAAGGGCACAACTCTCTCTCATTCTGGCCAATCAGCAGCTACCTGGTAGGGCTGCTGCCACAGTTGCAACCCAAGAAATAAAGCTCCTCCGTGGTGTTAGGCATTGAAATTTTCCTGATCTTTACACCCCAGTATTATCAGTATCTTCAAAGTCACATTTTATTGGCACAGCTTTGGCTTTGTGCATATGAATAACCCATTATACCTGCTTGCTTTGTACAGATATAGTATGTAAGTAGTAACTTGTGGTCAATGAGGGACTGGAGGCTTCTGCTATAAGAAAGTAGGTTGTTACAAGTACTGTAAACTCAGTTCCTATTCCATGTACAAGTTTCTGAGGTGCAGGAGCATGTGTGATTGCCCTGTTCCCTTTATTTATACACTTGAAGAGCGTTTACACAGTCACTGCTTGTGTCAGCCTTTCCTCCGCAGGAGAAGAGAAGCCCTATTTAGGATGACTTGTCAACTCTGTTGGATGTAAATCTAATCTACTCTTTGCTTCACTATCTTTTTTGGGCAAGCATTTTGGGACATTCCATAGCAATGTTCTTGGCAACTCTTTCCTGCTTTGGTGCTTTATGGCCAATGAAAGGCAGAGCTGCTACAGTTAGACATTGCACATCCACCATTTTCGGTGTTGTCGTAGTGTGCTCATTGAGACTGGTTGTCACTTTGGATAAAAATCTGCCTTGTTTGTGCATTTGCATCAGCTACATCTTATCCTGCTAGTGCTCACTCTACTCTTATTTACTTGTGGAAAGCTAATAGAGCAAATGTCATGAAACCTTAATTCTTGCTTTGATTTGAGGCCCGTGGTGTGCCGAAAAGAATCCAGTCTGTTTTGCTTAGTTATTTCTGTGTCTTGATCATTGTCTTGAAAGGGTTCGTGTACCAATAAGCTCCCCTCTGCCACCTTCAGGTAAGATCAAGTACTCGGAACGTGTGTATGATGCCTGCATGGATGCCTTTGACTGCCTGCCCCTCGCTGCCCTCCTCAACCAGCAGTTCCTGTGTGTGCATGGAGGCCTTTCCCCAGAGATCAGCTGTTTAGATGACATCAGGAAGGTAAGTATCTCTGCAGGTGCTGGAGAGCATGCCTTGGTGAAAGGTACCTGCAGTGGGGCGAATGTAATACTTTGAAGTTTGATCCCTAATACTGGGGTTCATAAAGAAGAGCGTAGAGGCTCTTCAACAAGGAGACTCTGTATGGATAAATATTGCCTCTTTGAAATGACTTTGCTTCAATAATTTGGTTTCAATGGGCTTGGGACTTGTCTGGGACTCTTAACTGAGTGTTACAGTGTCACTTGCCATTGTAGTTAGATAGGTTCAAGGAGCCGCCGGCTTTTGGACCCATGTGTGACTTGCTGTGGTCGGACCCTGGTGAGGATTATGGCAGCGAGAAATCGGCAGAGCACTTCAGCCACAACAGCGTGCGAGGATGCTCCTATTTCTACAGGTATGCCATACCAGAGTGGGCCTCATGATTGTTTCCACAACACATGCTCATCTTGCCCTGCTGTGGCCCAACCTGACCTGGATCACGGTTGCCCTAGAAACATAGCCAGAGGAATACTTAACTAAACAACCAAAAATACTGAATGCTTAATCCATACTTGTATTGTTTCCACTTGGCTACCAGAGAAGTAAAAATAATACTGTCTGCTGATTGCATCAAGATTTTGCTTACTCAGTATGTTGTTGGAGCCTCGGGCACAGTTTGTACATTAAGTAATAGATGTTAACAATAGAATGTGTTCATAAGTATCCTGTTTGCTTTAAAAAGTGATATCAGGAGGGCATGCTTGATCTGAATTTAAAGTTTGTGTTTTTTCTCCTACTCTCTCGCAGTTATCCAGCAGTGTGTGACTTTTTGTTAAACAATAACTTGTTGTCAGTGATAAGAGCACACGAAGCACAGGATGCTGGGTAGGTAAAACCTTTTATAAGCTATATTAGACTCTAGACAGCCTAGAAAATCCAGAATCAATTCATTAATAAGACCATGGCATTGGCTGGCCTTATCTATTACATATATAAGGAATAATCACTAATTTAATAATGATTAAATTATTTAATTTTACTGCATTCATAGTACACTATTCAATTTTCTAGACTGTCACATGAAAGTTTATAGATTGTTTGCTTGTCTTTCTGACTAGTCCATATCTGATTGGATTAATCCTGCCTACTTTACGTTGGGTAACGCATCATTTGACCAGGTTTTAAAAGGCACGAGGTTATCCTGAAATGATTTGTACTAATGTGGTTCCCCCTAACCATTTTTAGGTACCGAATGTACAGAAAAAGCCAGACGACGGGCTTCCCGTCACTAATCACCATCTTCTCTGCACCAAACTACCTAGACGTCTACAACAACAAAGGTGAGCAATGTTTCTAATAGCTGCCTGCTTTGCTGTTTAATTGAGGGAGTACTGGAGGTCCACCATTTTACACCTGTGAGTTTTGGAGGAGGGTGGTGTGTTTCATGTTGGGATGTGTGTGCCTGCTGACAGCGTGTTGGTATGATCTGTGGATTGAGTGACATCTCAGGTACTGCCAGAGACTTTAAATCTTAGGATATTCTAGCCAGATGTTGTACTGATGTATTTCGGCTTCCCAGATGCGCTGAGACCCTCACATTCAACCCTCAACCACGTTAATTTCATCCCTTTCACCCCTTTATGCATCTTGGCTCTTTTCAATGTAGGAATATAACTGTTACACCTACAGCATTTTGTCACTAGCCTATTCCCAACATGCTATTCCACAAACCCTTCTTCCAAGGCTGTGACCATCCTACTCAATATGTTGCCTGTTCCACTAATGTGTCAGCTTGTCACTCCCACTTACGGTTTTATGTTTTATGTTTTTCTCTAACATATG
Organism: Scleropages formosus; assembly: GCF_900964775.1. NCBI lineage: Eukaryota > Metazoa > Chordata > Actinopteri > Osteoglossiformes > Osteoglossidae > Scleropages > Scleropages formosus. The sequence goes on from NC_041811.1 coordinate 5,689,388, forward strand.
ATGCTTCTGGGTGGTTATAGGAGCAAATTTGGCCCTTTTTTTTTTTTTTTTTTTTTCTTTGTTTCTTATATGTTTCGGCTTCCTTCTCTCTAGCTGCCGTGTTAAAGTACGAAAATAATGTAATGAACATCCGACAGTTCAACTGCTCTCCACATCCCTACTGGCTGCCGAACTTCATGGATGTGTTCACCTGGTCCCTGCCTTTTGTTGGGGAGAAAGGTGAGCGCAGCAGTGCCTACTGAGTGTATGCGGTCAGACTGAGTACGGACCATAATACCACAGAAGCTGTGTAATGGCTCATGTTGTACATCTGTGTGTAGTCACTATGACTTAGTGTGGTTACATTACCTCTGAACCACTCGACTTTGACTCGCGTGCAGTGACCGAGATGCTGGTGAACGTGCTGAACATCTGCTCTGACGATGAGCTCATGTCTGAGGGAGACGACACATGTGAAGGTAAGTACTCTTCAGTTCAACCCCCCTAATACTTTAAGAAACCTAGGCAGCGCTCACAGGTTCCATCTCTGTTGCCTTAACTCAGTCTGTCATCCATATTTAACATTAATATAAATATTCAGCCTTATTGCTTGTTCTGCAATCACAATGTGCTATTTATACCCAAGTCCTGTACCTTATTTGGTTATCAGGATTCATCTATCCTGCGTTTTATGCACCTACTTGAGCAATGAACATCAGTGCATCAAGTGGAAAGTAACAAACTAGGTTTACTTAATCACACAGCTATGTCTCTTTCTCATAATGTAATGCACAAATTGTATTTTTGCTGAGATTGGAGAAAAGTGTCTGCTAAATGAATAAATGTAAATATAAGTAAAATCTACAAGGATCTTTGCCTTGGCATCACTAACAAAGTGCACCTGGCATTTCCTTCTTAATCTTGGTAGCCAGCCACATCATGTCAGAAATGCAGGTGAGTCACTCATGTCAACCAGGCAAACAAGGTATTTGCATATGGTATACAAATGAGGTGGGGAAAGGTCTCTGGTTGCTTGTGTGTTGAGGCGAATCAATCAAGTTGGATTGACAAATTTGGATGGTGCCATCACTCTGCAGCCCCAGTCTCTCTAGGGCCATCAGATTGGCATCTTGCTGCTCCATCTGATGGATGGGCAGTGAATGGTCCTCGCCTGTTGCTGACCTAGACATGTTTCCTGATATGCTCTTTGGAGACGCGCATCTTAGCCATCAGCTTCAGTTTCTGATGGCAGATAGCGATTTAAGGAAGTCCACACGCCCGGAAAGCTGTTTTGCATAAAAGCTTATTTTTTCAGCGCTCTAACATCTGTTGGAATTAATGTGCCAGTAATTTTCTTTTTTTTTTTTTTTTTATGCATGGTTAGTATTTTAAAGCAAAGCTTTCTCGTTTATAGTCAATGGTTTGTAAGGTGCAGCGCTGCTGTGTGGGTAGCGATAAACTTGGGGACACAGGGTCATATTCTGCTGCCAGAGGCCTGATTGGTGCCCTTGACCAAATGCAGAAACATATTCAGTTAATTTTTTATAGCATGCTCTTGTCACACAGTGACACAGAGCGCTTTAACACAGGCATAGGCAAGAAAATCAAACACACACACATTTTCTGAACTGCTTGTCCCACACGTGGTCGTGGGCAACCGGAGCCTACTTGGCAACACAGGGCGTAAGGCCGGAGGGGGAGGGGACGCACCCAGGACGGGACGCCAGTCCGTCGCAAGGCACCCCAAGTGGGACTTGAACCCCAGACCCACCGGAGAGCAGGACCCAGTCCAACCTACTGCGCCACCGCCCCCCCTAAAAAAAAAAATGCATCAGGAAAAAAGAATAGACACTTGACTACCGACTATCATAATATGCTTTTATAGAACTATAAGTATGCCTGCTGGGCACGGAGGAAAGGAACATAAACTCCCAACCGAAAATAGAGGGAGAAGAAAACCTCTGTGGGTCCAAGGCCCTGGGCATTCTAGATTAAGTAACAATTCTAAGGCATTTTACAAGTAATAATGATATTGTTGCTGTAGGGTAGCTTGAATTCTCAGCTCAGCATGGTATGCCTTGGTCATGTTAAGTTGGCATAGGGGTGCGTCTGTGACTGTCGGCCAGCCTCCTCATGTCTTATGTAGGGAGACAACGCTCAACAAGAAGAAATAGTCATTTGTAACTTAAACAAGTAAATTTAATTTGCATTGGTATAGAGGAGGGAAAAACAAACACAGCCAAGTGGAATTACATTTCGAGGTGGAATGCCTGAGTAAACATGTAAGTAAGTTTTCAGTCTGGATTTGAAGACTGAGACAGACAGGGCATTTCTGACAGTAACTGGTAGAGTATTGCACAGTTTATTTGCCCTATAACTAAAGGCGTGACCTCCTATTGAGGTCTTATTAATCACAGGTACTTTAAGATGACCTGCATCCAATAAATGAAGATATCATCCTGGGATATAAGAATCAATAATCTCAGAGGTATGCTGGAACAATGCCATGTACTGCCTTATAAGTCAAAAAAAGCATTTTATAATCAACTCTAAATGTGACCGGGAGCCAGTGCAGCAATTTAAGTACCGGTCTTATATGGTCATATTTCCTTGTTCTAGTGACAGTTCGTGCAGCAGCATTTTGTACCAATTGTATCCTGGATAAAGTCTGGTATGGACAACCTGATAATAAAGCATTACAGTAGTCCAGCCTGCTTGAAACAAAAGTATGAAGAATTTCTCAGCATCCTGTCTACATAGCAATTGCTGTAATTTACATTTATTTATTTAGCAGATGCTTTTCTCCAAGAAACTTCCAATGAACTCTATGTAGTGTAATCAGCTCGCACACCTTTATATGACCAAGGTGACTTACACTGCTAGATATACTACTTACAATGGGTCACTCATCCATACATCAGTGGAACACACTCTCCGTGTGTCACTCACACACTATGGGGGAACCTGAACAGCATGTCTTTAGACTGTGGGAGGAAACCCACGCAGACACAGGGAGAACATGCACACTCCACACAATTTGACTAAGTTGTGCGTCCTTCAGGTAAGAAACATAAAGGTTGGTGTTATTGTGTCAAGAGCTTTGGCATCACCACCCACCAGAAGTACCTCTCTTTTACTGGCATTTAGAGAAATTTTTATTCATCCATAATGAATAAAATGGTAACATTTACATTTATTCATCTAGCAGAAGCTTTTCTCCAAAGTGACATATGTCCCCAAAAATACAATTTGTGCATTACATTAAAAGAAAGACATAGCTGCAGATGTGATCCTTAAGTAAACCTAGTGTGTTACTTTCCACTTGATGCATTGATGTTCATCACTGGAGTAGGTGCATAAAACACAGGCTGTACCTGCCGTGTAAAGGCTTATCTGAGGATGATCATAAAGTTACGGTGCATGAACATTTACGCCATATGTGAGCTGGAGAGATCTTAGGCGAAGTGAGTCCGGAAAGGATGAGTTTTCAGACCCTTCTTGAATGTAGACAGTGTTTCTGCAGTTCTGAGTGAGGGGAGGAGGTCATTTCACCACAACGGAACAAAGAACCTCCGTACTTTACTTTTTGTGCGCGGGACCACCAAGTGAGCAGAAGTAGACGAGCGAAGGGGTCTGGCTGGGGTGTAGCGGTTGGTCAAGTTTTGTAAATAGCTGGGAGCAGTTCTATTCATGCATTTGTAGACAATAACCAGGGTCTTGAATTTGATCTAGGCGGCTATAGGAAGCCAGTACACAGAAATGAGTAGAGGAGATACATGGGAATGCTTTGGTAAATCAAAATGCAACTCGTGCAGCAGCATTCTGTATCAGCTGCAGAGGTTTGATGGCAGTTGTGGGAAGGCCACACAAGAGGGTTGCAGTAGTCTAGACAGGATGTCACCATGGCCTGGACAAGTATTTGGGTTGAGCCAATTGTGAGGTAGGGATGGATCCTACGAATATTGTGCAGGCTGTGTCTGCAGTACCGGGTTGTGGCTTCAATGTGCTGAGAGGACAGCCTTGAGTTCATCAATACTCCCAGACTCTTAGCCAAGGAGGTCGGCAAAATGAGTGAGGTTGTCCAGTTTGATATATACAGTGAGAACAGTAATGGACCCAACACAAAGCCCTGTGGCACACCATACTGAACCATAGTTGCAATGGAGGGGTGTAGTCATGAGATTTCAGTGCTAATTGTTCACGGTTAGCTAAATACTGGTCAAACCACTTCAGGACAGTACCCCTCAGTCCAACCAGGTTTTCAAGTCTACTCAGTAGGATACTCTGGTCTACCATATCGAATGCAGCACTCAAGTCCAGTAACATAAGAATAGATATCTGACCAGCATCAAAAGAGATGAGAATATCATTAACACGTGTGAGCGCCATTTCAGTGCTCTGACCAGTGAGGACTGAAATTTTTCAAATAATATTATGATATTTTACAATTTAGGAAGCTACAATCTTTTCTAGAATTTTGGGTAAAACAGGGCACAAGGCTGGAGGGGGAGGGAACACACTCCGAACAGGATGCCAGTCTGTCGCAAGACACCCCAAGCAGGACTCGAACCCCAGACCCACCAGAGAGCAGGCCCTGGCCAAACCTGCTTGCGCCCCCCAACTATGGTCCATTTTACTTCAGTTCTATACTGGTTTGCTGTAGCAGAAGGGCAGATGGAAGATCACCTTTTTAGTACTGTAGCTGAAGTTGTGCTTCCTGCAACGAGTGGCTGTGATGTCTGCCTTCATTGGTTGCAATAGTGCAGTGGGCTCACAGTGAGAACTTGTACTCTTTCACAGGTGGCGCCCCAGCCGTGAGGAAGGAGGTGATCCGGAACAAGATCCGGGCCATTGGCAAGATGGCACGAGTGTTCTCTGTTCTCAGGTGAGGGATAGTCGAGCTCTCCTTTACTCCTGTCCTTATAAACATTTAACTGTTAAGAATTAGTTATTAGTGATTATCCCATGTTGAACACTGAAAAGGTAAATAAAAATCAGAGCACAGACTTCCTCTAAAGATCCTTTTATTAAAGACATGTATTCATCAATGTCTGTTATGTCAGGCGGTATAATTACATTTGCCATAATTATGTTCTAATTGTCCTTCATACCATGTCAAACGGGGTTATGACTGAGCTACAGCAGGATGTGTGTGGGGGAGAGTAAGAGATGTTTCCTGGACCAGGAAGAACTCTCTTTATTGTCTGCACTAATCCTGTCTCTGGTGGTGTCTTCCTGTCTCTGTCTACAGGGAGGAGAACGAGAGTGTACTGACCCTCAAAGGTCTGACTCCTACTGGAACACTGCCACTGGGAGTCCTGTCTGGTGGTCGACAGACCCTACAGAGCGGTATGCATCTCCAGTCCCTGCCCACCTATAGTTGCGAGTAGCTGCTAGTTGGCCCAGTTGGGCAGTGATCTGAAATAAGGGTTGTAACCCAGTACCCTAGTTTCTGCTCCCTCTCCTCTTGCTGCTCTCCTGCTGACCAACTCTGTTGCCAGAACATGAGCTGTGTTTTTGTTTCTGCATAGGTTGGCCAGTAATCAGCTCAGATCTTGGGATTTCTTTTCATAGTTTTACTCCATCATCGGTCATCATCATGAGCCAGTTTTGAACTTGTATATCTTAAGCCTGGATTTAAAGGTGTTTTGAGCAGTTCTGATTTTCTGGACTGAGATTTTAGATCAATTTTCTCACTGTTTAAAAGATGAACCTAGAATTTCCATATTGTGACAATCCACCTTCGGCTGATCAGAGCAGTCGCAGATGTTGGAAGCATTCGGAAAACTAACAGGTGGTCCTGGACTCTGTTTATCCACGTGGATTCACCTTTCTGTGGATGATAGTCCCCAGAGCCTCAGGGTTTCCCACTTCAGACTTCAGGAGTGATGAATGGAGAAGGACCTTGAAGCTGATGGTGTGTGGGAGAAGAGCTATACTATCTGAGCTCTTCTGTGACACTGTGCTCCTCTTGCCATCCAACACACATCACACATACTGCATGTTCCACTGTGCTAAATGGGTGGAATTTTTTGGCAGTCACTTTGCAACCAATATGTTAGACAAAGGTGGAATTTAAGCTTTCATACAGTTTCATCTATCAGTCATGTCACACACCTACCTGTGACTCAAACCAGCTACATGGTTCTTAACTATGTACTGTGTATGCATTCTGTGTTTGAATGCTTTTGTTCATCATGCTTTGTTTCATGTTCCTACTTCAATATCTATATGTAACGAAAAGGAAGGGAATGTGGAAAATGTGGCCCTCTGCGAAGAATTCTAGCTAGATAGTACCAAGAGTCTGCGTGTGTGAGTCTGTGTGTGTTTTCCTTACGCTGTGTGCCTAATCCTGGGTTTAACCTTGCTGGGGTTGGCGGGTTGGGGATTTTGCATGTTTCCTTGGTAATCGTTGGGGGGAAGGGGCTGCTGGAGCGGGTGCCTGTGACTGCCATGGTAATTTGACTCACTGTTTCTCCCCCCCTCCCCCCTGCGTTCTTCGGGCTGGGCATGGCACTACTACTCACGCTAACCCAGCCACCGTAAAGGCAGAGGAAGCACGAGGTATGCAAGCAGTCTACGAAACCTTGTCCGCGTTGTGTGTCCTTTAACCTAACTGCCCCCACCCCCCCATTAACGGGTGTGTATGTGTGGTCGTGTGGTCTGTTGTCTCTTTGTAAAACCCGTTTCTGTTATTACCGTATATCCTTTGTGTTCTCACCTGTTTGCTCCAATACTAAACAGTGATGCTGGGTGCTGCGGTGGAAATGGGGTACTCTTGCACAACTTGTGAGGGGTGAGAAGTGAAGGGTGGAATGACTGGCTGAGTGCATCTGGCTCTTTCTTTGTACAGTACTTATTAGGCTCATGTTTTTGTCCAGGGTAACTTACACTGTCTAGATTGGTTCAGTTATTAGTACTTTGGGTAACACAACATCTGCAGTCTAAACAAATTGAAAAATAGGACAGGTTTGAAACCTAGGAAACCCTTGTTGGAGGATCAAAGTCATAAAAGTCAAAACTGACACCGGCTCCTCCATTGGGGTTGTAAATCTGTATATAATTTTAGTTCATAACTTCAGATTGGTTGTCTTCAGGGTCGCTATCAATAAAAGCTTAACATTAGATGTCCCCTTATTAGCGAAATAGGGTCAGTAAAAGTCTCAGCTACAAGAGATTTTATTAAATAGATATTTTAAATGTTCTATTACTTTTGAGCTGTATTAAAATTTATTGAACATTTAAAATAAAAATACATCTCAACAAACTCTTATGACAATTGTTGACCAATTCATCCCATCCCTGTTGTCTTATGGATCACGGAGACTCGGAACACCAGACAGTAGCTGTAAACACTGAACAAATGAATTCAGTTTATTTTTATAGAGCGCTCTTCTCACACTGACACAAAGTACATGCACACTGGCATAGAGCAAAGAAACAAATACTTCAGAAAAGGAAACGGCTGACTACAGACGAGCGTGATATATAATCAATGTATTTATAAAGCTTTAAGTATGCCTACTGGCCATGGTGGAAAGGAACAAAAAAAACTCCCAACTGAAAGTCAAGGGAGAAAAAACCTTTGGGGTCAATGTGCCAGTGGCTGCCTGCTGCTCCTGGGCATACTAGATTAAATAGGACTTGTAAGTCATATTACTGGCAAGAATAGTATTGTTGCTGTACGGTAGCTTGAGTTCCCAATTCAGCAAGGTATGTCTCATAATTCAATTAATATGCTCCCACACTCATTTATGTGTATTTTACTGTCAATCTACTGGCTGGCCACATCAGTACAGGTTGCGTTTGCTCTGCTACAGATTTATTTTTGCAGATGCTTTTCTCCAAAGCGACTTCCAATTAATGAGTAAAGATTCTATTTAAAAATAACAGCTGAAATGACTGTGCAGATTTACATACAGATCATGCCTGTTTTATTTTTGATGGATGTTTGGGGCAGAAGAATTTTGAGGGCGCGATGCATGTAGCCACTCAACGGTCCACCCGCTCCTGAGATCAGAACATGCACACAATTGGTTATGGATTCCATAAGAACTTCTAACCAAATCTAACATTGGCTCTTGATGCTCAGGACATGGGGGGCGCGGTGGTGCAGTGGGTTGGACCACGGTCCTGCTCTCTGGTGGGTCTGGAGTTCGAGTCCCGCTTGGGGTGCCTTGCGGCGGACTGGCGTCCCGTCCTGGGTGTGTCCCCTCCCCCTCCGGCCTTACGCCCTGTGTTACCGGGTAGGCTCCGGTTCCCCGCGACCCCGTATGGGACAAGCGGTTCTGAAAGTGTGTGTGTGCGCGCGCACGCTCAGGACATAGAGTATTTCAGTTGGTGCAGTCCTTTACAATTAACCGCGTCATTCAAATGGTTAAGGAACTCGATCTGTGAGCAAAAGTAGGGTACATTTGCATTTATTTATTTAACAGATGCTTTTCGCCGAAACGACTTCCAGCAGATGCTTTGTAGTGTTATCAGCCCACACACCTTCTTCACCAAGGTGACTTACACTACTAGATACACTTACTTACACTACTAGATACACTTACTTACAATGGGTCACTCATCTATATATCAGTGGAACACACTCTCTCTGTCACTCACACACTATGGGGGAACCTGAACAGCATGTCCTTGGACTGTGGGAGGAAACCAGAGCACCCGCAGGAAACCCACACAGATACGGGGAGAACATGCAAACTCCACACAGACTGAGTGGGGATCAAACCCATGTACTCACACAACCCAGGTGCTGTGAGACAGCAGCACTACTTGCTGCGTCACTGTGCCACCCCTTTTTAGAAAATAACATGAGAAAATGCAGCAAGAATAAAGTAAAATGTACAACTTGACTGTAATTTTAGGAGGCGTTTATAGGTAAATCTAAATAAATATAGAAGTTACTGAGTGAAGGTGAAGTCATCACAGCTAGTCTTTCCCTGTTGATTGTATAATGGTATGCCACTTGACTATGGTAAACAGTCTCTCACTGTCACTCATCCAGATATTTTTAGGTTAATCTTATTATGTGGCATGGCCTGTACCAAGCTGTGTTAATTTAATGTGAAAAGTAACACTTCTCTGTGGGAAAGCCATTTGCCCTTTTACCTGCTTGTGAGTGATTTTTAACATGAATATATGCATGTGTGCAAACCACACACACAGATACAAACACAGACACACACGCCCTCCCTCTTTTTCTCTGACACGCCTGAATGCTGGCAGACTATCCACCCAACTGTCAACACAACTCACTAAAAGTGGTTGTCTGAAGATCATTGTGTGTATGCTTGCTTGTGTGTGCATATATGTGCATGCAGGACTGGGTGTTTTGTTGCAGGTTTGTTGTGATGAGATGATTCTGTAAAAACTTTCATATCGTAACCTCTTTTCCACAGTAATTGTCATGACATTGACGTGAAATGAAACATGACGTTTACAAAATATTTGCAAAATTTCATCTGTATTTGGACATTAACACACATCTAGTTGCTTTACATGTCTGTATAAGTAGCTATGATATTCAAGACCATAATTTATCAAATGGCTAGGCTCACAGCTTTTTTTTTTTTTTTTTTTTTTTTTGGGAGGGGGGGCCTGCTTTTGTCTTAATATTTTATGTAGTGTTCTGCCAGCATATTATTCTGCCCATTTTGCCTTATCTTTCATAATCACCTTTAGATGGCTAATACACCCTTGGTTCCTTTCTGTGAAGGAAAACGAAAGAAAAAATCTCATAACATTTTTGTAGTCTGTAAACCGCCTTTCTGCTGAAGTCTTTCTGCCTGGTCCCTGCCTTCTTAATTGCTCAGTCCTGATTGGGAGTTTAAATATGATTATATATTATTGTAGTTTAAGCCAAACCTTTAGGAGGCAGATGTTGGGGACACTGTGTATGGCTGTGTGTCATTTTGTGAGTGAGCTGGTGTGTCTACGCACTAAACCTCCTTGTCGTGTCCTCTCAAACCATGTGTAAGTGTGTTCTGGTTGTGCAAGAATAAACCATTTCCTCCACAGTGTAAAAAGTTGGCGCTTAAACCTGTCTGTCCTGTCTTTTTGCAATTTACTGTATTGTATAGTGGTGGTTTTGTCATTTTCTCATTAGTTTTGTTTTTTGAGTACCTGTTGGCCCTTTAAAATGGAATAATGCCTCTTCAGTATGTCTGTGCTGTCTGTGCGTTGTACACAGAACAAGGTCACTCCCAGAGTGCAATGTGGAATAATTTTCAAAAACTAACTCAAGAAGGGTGCTGCCCCCTTATTTCATTTAAATTTTGAAGATGGCAACTCTAACCTTAGCAGTGCACAGGTGTTCCAGTCAGGAATGTTAATTGCTGGTGAAACATCTCAAGGGGCAACAGGTACCTTTTTAAAAATACAAACAGCGTTCTCTCTCTTTTTTGGTCCGGTTATTTTCATGTTTGTGCTGTAGAAATTGTTAGATGTGGGATTTTTATTGTTGGTTGTTTTGTTGTGGTTGTTTTTGACTTTTGTAACTGGTTTTTTGTCGGGTCTTCTGTTAGCTGTTTTTTTTTGTTTTGTGGCTGTGATTTGCTTGATGTTCAGTGTCCATTGAGGTCATTGTACTTTGCTGTTGGCCATCAGTAAGTAGTGATTATGTGATCATTGTTGAGAAGAGTAGCTTCTAATGAAACCTATTTTTCCCAACCTCATCACGCTGCCATGGCTGTCCCGATCAAGTAAGTAATCAGCTTTAATATTTAGAACTCCTTTTATTTCTTTTATTGCAAAAATATTTGTGCTCCACATTTCTGTGCATCTAGATGCATTTCTGAGGAGAGAACTTGATTGGTTCAGCTGTTTTGGTCATGACAACTTTGAGTGTAGACATGTTGACCTCTCACTACCCGGGTTGACAAATTCAGTCATTGAGATGTTTGAATTGCTCATTATGGGTGTCAGGGTTAATAAATTCCATTGTTGGTTTGGGGATGAGTTCTAAAGGCCAGGAATTCTGTTGGCTCATGTTCAGTATCAGAAAGTGAAGGTTTATATTTATTCATGTATCAGCTACTTCTCCAAAGTGCACAGTAAAGACTAGAGGTGCTGTTATGTTTCTTTCTGGGAGCAGAGTGGGATTTGGCTGCTAGTAGAGTTCCCCTGACTGTACTTTGCAAGACAGTGCCACAGTAAGAAAGACACATTTGCTCTTGGACCTGATCTTTTCCCTCTGTCTCTTTCTGTACTTTTTCCCTCCCCATCTCCTTCCCTGCTTCTACGCCACAGCCATCCAAGGCTTCAACCCACAGCACAAGATCCAAAGCTTCGAGGAGGCACGTGGTCTGGATCGGATAAACGAGCGCATGCCACCCCGCAAGGATGGGAAGCAGCCTGATGGCATGGCCGCCAACTCTCTCAACGCCACCAACTCTCCAGACAAGAATGGCACTAATGCCCAAGCATAGTCATGCCATGGCCCCCACCTGGCTGGTCTGCCCCGGCCTGCCCCTACCCTACTCTCTGCCACTTCCCCCCTTGGCCACCCCTCCCATTTCCATCCCACTGGTACAGGCCTCTCCCACCTACAGACTGACTGCCTTGGGACAGATGTCCAGATCATCCTCCAACATCCACCACAGGCTTCTAATCAAATCAAGAGCTTATTTATTCAAATATGAGACACATATTATATTCTGAATAAATAAATTTGTATAAAGTGGGGGAGCAGACATGATCATAGCAAACATTGACAATCCTGTTTTATAATTTTGAGTTGATCTCTGAGATAGTAATATTAAGATATTTTATTTATCAAGAATACTTCTGCCGATTTCCCTCTGGTGTCACTGAGGGGATGATGGGATATGGTAAATTTCTGTACTTAATGTCTGCCACTGGGTTATACAGAGGGTAACAGTTCAGCACTGACTAACTGCTGGAAATGAGAGGAGCTTGAGGGGAGTGTGTGCACAGTTAAAATTATGTGCGATATATTGAAAGGAACAGCACACAGAGGAATTTGTCAGCTGCTGTGCATCAGTGAAAGACATATTTATGTATGTTTATTTGTGAGTTCCCTTCAATGTGATTTTTGTCAACCAATGACGAATCTGTTTTTACCGAGCAGCAGAACAGCCAGGGGGTGGGGTAGGGTTAGGGTAGGCATTGGAGTTGAATAGGGTTGTCACACTGTTGTCCTTGAGTTTGCTTTCTGCTTCCCATCCTCTCAACCATACAGAGGTGGTGCTCTTAGTGCTGCATTTGACTAAGACAGTCCGTCAAACAGGAAGTCCCGTCGAACGGTGTCAAACCAGTGGGGCTGATATCACCCTTGACCGTGTCCAAAGGAGCTCTATCAAGAGATCCCATTGTCAATAACAAATTCCTTTAGTTTTATGTTTGTGTTTATTTTAATGCGTGTAGCAGGAAACAAAGCAAAAACAGCCCTAAACTTTTCCTGAAGGTGGGGGGGATAAAGATTTCTTTTTTTTTTTTTTTTTCCCCCCTTTTCAAATCTCCATGCCAAAACAAAGTGGAGTGGAGCTTCAGTGAGGGCACAAGGGTGGAGCTTAAAGGGCATGAGAGTCCCATCAGTTGTGGTATCCTTCCAGTCTCTCCTGGGTCTGAGATGCTACCAGAACACTCTGGCCTCTGGTTCAGTTTGATGCCCACCAGCTGCCATGACAACAGAGTTGATGACAATTAGGGTAATACTGGTCCTCAGTTTCACTGTATCAGCAGTCATACACTCTCTTAGCCATGGGGCCCTGTTGGGCCCAATCTGCTTGGGTTGCTGGCTTATTTTTGTGGACTTCCTCATTGTCCTCTAGACTGTTGCAGTTTTAATTTCTTATGCTCCTCTTTTGTGTGGCATCAATTAAATGTAGAAGCCACCCAGCTGATCTCTTTTGTTCTGCCCGGAGATTGCTTGCTTTATGTTCTGCTCCAGATGTGACGTCAAGACCCACTTGAAGCCCTGTCGTGGTTTGTTGGAAGAAAGTTTTTAGGGGGCATCCCACAGTCTCCAGAGATTGTGCTCTGTGCTTTTATAGTCTTACAATGCAGTTTTTAAAGCATTTCTGATTTCCTGTTATTAAAGCATCTGCCACACCTGACCCCTGTGATGATTATTTGAGAGGGGTTAAATGGCAGTGTACCTAGGATTTGTAACTGGGGTAGTGGTGTGTGTAGACTACACAAGTTCAGCACATCAAGGGCATGCATGTTTCCACTGCCATGCTTTTCAGATGGGGAGTGCCTCTCCCTAAGAGTATGCACCATACCACATCTTGACTTGTAAACAGTTGGTTTTGTGGGCTCCTTGCTCTAAGATCTGCTGTGTTGTGCTTCACACCTTATCAGACAGTCTTATTTGACAGATCACTTTCTGACACTTTTTTTTTTTTCGTTTCACAGCAGTGATCACTGCTGTCTGCATGTTGGACCCAGTAGTGTGTAAGCAGTGTGTGTAAGAGGTGCGCAGAAGAAACTGCCTGTGTTCAGGGTACGGGTCCTGTTGTCCCTGCAGTCTGTTACGATTTCAGAGAAGTTCTGCACTGATTTCTCCACTAGATGCTTATTGGTTCAGAAACTGTCATGCTAGTGTTCCATCAAGATTTTTTTTCCCCCCTAGCTGAATGAAACATCACTGCCGTAGTATAACAGCAGCACAAGCAAGAGCTACCTTAATCTCTGTGGTCTGTGGTGGGGAAAGGGGGTTCACATGGCAATCAGCATGTATAAATATATAAATACATTTTTCTTTTTTATTCTGGATGTTTTGTCTTTGCAGGGTGTGTTCTTGCTTTGTTGAGGCCCCACTGGGTTTTCTCTTGCGGTTTAAGTTAATAAGATGTGCTTCAGTGTGAAAGAGGTGGGTGGCCGAGGCGTTGCCCCGGAACTCCTTTCTGACTTCTGTTAAGCATCAAAACATATCTTACAGAATGTACAGAAATTGTTTATTGATTTTCTTAATACTGTAGCTGTAAAGAAAAAAAACGAGTATTAAACTTTTTTTTGTCCAGTACTTGTATTGCAAGGCCTCTAAATTTTGATTCATGTAGATGTATCACTCCAAAAAAGGAATATAAAAACTGAACAAAAAAGTCTTGTTGTTTGTCCATTTAATGTCAGGTTTGTCACTACACAACTGGAAAATTCAGTTCTCTCTCACACAGAAAAAACACTAGCTGCAGGAGAAATAGGTAAAATGAGTATCGTACTGTTAAGCATCTTAAGCCAGATCCACACTCAGACACACCCATCATTTATGAATTTTAATTAAAATCAGTTTGCTTGTAATCTTGGATTGGTCCATTTTTATTTGTGAAAAAGAAGGATGTATAAAATTGTGTGCCATTATACTCGATGTGGCCATACATGAGCTCCAATTATGGTTACTCAGTCAGTGGGGACAGTGCAGGTTGTTACCATGGTGACCCATCTCTTGTTTTAATGATCTTGCTTTCTATTCCTTATATATTTAGTGATTTTTACATCATTGGCTATTTGCTGACTCATTCAGGGTCCTGTAGGTCATCCATGGCTGCTTGATCAGCTCCCCATGTTGCGTTCAAACCTGGGACCTTCTCGTTCCAGATGCACATTGGTGGAAGTTAAGGCTTTTTAGTTGCAAATTAGCAAAATAGTTGGACATTAAAATTAAACCTTTTCTGTGTAATCTAAGTTGCATATTAAAGGCTTAGCTTATTCATTACAGTAAATGTAAAATTCTATCCTTGTACATTAAATTGTGAACTGTATCAGATTTAGACAAATTACAATGCTATGGCAGGGTGCATACAGCAATAATTGAGCAAACATGGTTACCACAGTAACAGATGTAGATTTATATTAATTTAGCTGATGCTTTTTTGCAGAGCAACTTACAATGTTAAGGTTACAATTATCACAAGCTTATAATTAGTTACCCAGCTGGGTAATTTTACTGGAGCAATTTAAAGAAAATTCTTTGGTCAAGGGTACTGCAGCCAGACATGGGAATCGACCCTGCGACTTTTGGATCCAAAGGCAGGAGCTCTAGCCACTACATTATCAGCTATCCCCAGATAAAAGTATTACATAACTAGTGAGATATACACTCTAAATGCAAACAATGGTAGTGAAGTAGCCATACTGTAAGCTCAGTAGAACTATGGCAATAAGAGTTTAATACCATTTAGTGTTTCGATAGATCTGTAATAATAGCTACAATCAAAATACAACAAATATATATTTAATAATGGAGTCGATAGTGATTAGCTGGAATGATAGTAACATATAATGGAAAGACAATTGTAAAGCATAGTTTTAAAAAAAATTCACCTCAGTTGTGCGAAACTGGTGGGCAGTCTTATGAAAGAATCTTTGTGTGGTAGCCTTGAGCGGTTTGTGCTCAGCTGTCCTTACCTTGAAGGTTTCCTGAGCTGTTACCAAGAAATATTGCGACCTGGAAAACACGTTTCCATCGCAACTGGGCTCTACCTGCACTGACACAAGGGTGGCTACATTTTTTCATTTTGCTCCCGGTACAGTACCAGTGTCAAACCCCAAATGTGGTCTGCATTCAGGAGGCCTCACCAGCATGTAATTTCACTTTGTCTATGGAACTTGAAGGTTATTCACAAAAGACATTTGAACATTTCAAAATTATGACTTTTTTTTAAATATCAGAAAGTGTGTGTGTGTGTGTGTATATTTTATAAGCCATGATGTGGTGACTGGGGTAAAAGTTAGAGGGGTTAGGTGTGAGGCAGAAACTGGTAAGAAACTGCAGAAGCTCAGTTGTATCCTCATGCTGACTTACTCTTACAAGATGCAACTCTTAGGACTGATTAAACCCCAGCTAGCACTGTGTAGTGGTAATTGGCATTTCCTCATTTAGATTCCTCATTTTGCCCAGAGCAACTTACAGTGTGAAACTACTTACACTGATTCACCAATTACTCAGCTGGGTAATTTTTACTGAAGCAGTTTAGGTTAAGTACCTTGATTAAGGATAATACAGCAGGATGCGGGATTCAAACCTGAAATGATTGTATTATCCTCTGCCTCACAGCAGGAATTAATGGCAAGAGTCTTTGAAATCTTTGCGACAGGAGGCTGTTGGCCATGTAGACAGCTTTGAGGTGGCTGATGTTCCTCCTGATACAGTACTCAGATCTTTTGAAATCAAACTGCACACAGCTAATCATATTTAGGGTCACTGGTCAACCTAAACCAGATGTCTTTGGATGGCTTTAAAAAAAAAACCATCAATTATAAAATAGTGACCTCCATACGACTCCAGCCTCTTAAATCTCAACATTCAGCGTGACCTGGAAATGCTGCTCTGAAGCATGGTATTATAGCTAAATAGCTGCAAGCATCATTTTTCTGGGTATGATTTGGTGAGGATTACAGATGACAGGTGGGTTAGGATATTTCATCATCACACCAGGTGGTACAGTGGTTAGCGAATTAGACTTGTGATCGAACAATGGCAGGTTTATACCCCAGGAGAGCAACTTCTGTCATAGATTTGAGAAAGGTACTTAACCTGAATTGCTTTATTAAATACCTAGTCATACAAATGGATGAAAGTGTACTGCACATTATGTACTCTGCCTGAGTTGAAAGCATCTGCTGAGTAAAATAGATAATGAAAAGGGGCTCAGATTAAAAAAGGACCAAAATAATTCCTACTTCTGCGCCATATTGCCACTAGGCGCACTAAAATTACAAAACATTACAAACGATGACAGCAGCATGTGTGTTTAGCATGATAGACAAGGATTTGAGGTTCATCCCTTTATTTACTCAGGATGTTTCTTTAGTGCATCATCACAGATCATAGTAACAATAATAATAAACCACATTATCAGCAGGAAAAACAGCACGGCTTGGCTCATCCGTGAATATTAACATCCAGAATTCCTGCACCTCTGAACAACAAAGCATTGTTTATGATCCAATGAATGGAATGAATTATTATAGCCACACTAGAGATGGTCCAGAAGTTATGCTTGTGTTTGTTCTGCATGGAATGGTCGCACCTCTCATGTGCATTTTAGGGTTGCCATTCTGGACATAAGAAAATCGTTTTGATCGCTAACCTAATGACATCACATTTCTGCAATTAACATGATTCTATTTATTCAAAATGATCTCGACACACATTCTGGGATCAGGCGGCAATGTTACTTCCACCTCTCACAATTTTGCTTTTAATCTAGAGAGAGCCACAAGATGGCAGTATTGGCCATGTCCCAGTCTTTCCCTGTCCCCATTCCCCATTCCCAGCTGAGCAGCATCAAATCTGCACTTACACTCTGTTTCGTCCTGGCGCTGTCTCGGAAGATATGCACATTAAGGAGTCTCAAAATCAATTTTTTTTTTTCTTCTTTACACAAACTATGATACAAAATACGTCCATTAATTAGCGGAGGGTTGCCGGGTAAGGGTTCGGCTCACTGCGACCCTGCTTGGGACAAAGCAGTTGTTAACAATGGATGAATGAAGAGTAAATATTACTTGTGATAGTAAAAATGTGTAATTTTCTCTGCTGGGTGTTCCAACACCTCACTGGACTAACAGGGCTAACTTGTACCTGTTTCCTTTTTATCTAATTGCTACCTTTGTTCGAGGTGGCTTGCATTGTTGCATTACATTGATTTCACTGATTTATTGATTTGTTGCAGGGTCATTTTTACTGTATCACTTCACAGCAAGTACCTTCATCAAGGATACTACAGTATTCTGCCTCATGAAAAAAAAAAAAAACACATTATAAATGTTAAGTATTCCTGTTCTCTGTTGGTGCAATTAATAAAATGGCTGTTTTATAGATGTCACTGTTAATAAGGGAAAATAAAGAATGGTTTTGCATAATAAAAATACATATAAAATAAAGGTTTTGCATATTTCATTTACCTGGTCTTTATATCCTACTATCAGCTGTCCCTTGCTTGCTTTTCAATGGGCCTTTTAATATGCCGTGGGTTGTGTGTTTTAGTGCTTGTGTGTAGGGTTGAAATTTTGTCAGTATTTCACAAGAGTGAAACATTGTTTTTCAACTTCATTACATTCCAGTAAGTTGTTAAAAAAAAGACCAAGTACACTTGAGAAAACAAACCATCAAACCAACAAAGATGAAATCATATCAAATACCATTTTACAAGACAAGAAAAATACTAGCAGTCACATCAAAAATACAGAATCAGAATCCCTCACTAATGAAAATAAGATGGCATCCATATGCTTTTTAAAGAACTCATATAAAATTACTTTAGACAAAGGGTAATAAAACCGTCTCAAGAGTCAAATACATATTCCCTCAAAGGGCTCATTTTGATTGAATAATTGATACTTCCTCTTGCAGCAGTGGACAGCTGGTATAGTGGATGGAGCTTTGAAAACAAAAGACCCAGGTTCAAACCCCACTTCCTGCTGTAGTATTCTAGATCAAGGTACTAACCCTGAATTGATACAGTAAAAATCTCCCTGCTGTCACTAAATCAGTAAACCATTGTAAATTGCCTTGGACAAAGGAGTGCATAAATATAATAATTAATAAATAAAGTAAATGAAAGAAGTGTGAGGAAGACAGCCATGATTGGAGTCTCCCTGTCATCAATGGAGACAGTGGCATCAGCCAGCCCAGTTGAGTTGACACTAAGCAGCTGAAAGCAGGACCGGGATCTCACTGTGAGTCCATTAGCTGCCATCATGCTTTGTGCCCCGTGCAGTTAATCCCGTGGGGCAGGTTGGGAGGAACCTATTGTCACAGCACTGTCGTCATTTTGATTGACTGTTAACCGCAGAGACGTAACACTCTCTATCTCAGAAATCTCATACAACAATGGTGTGTTGCTTGCAGACCTGCATTTCCTTGCTTCCTGTAACTGGGGGCCATTTCCTCCCCACTTCCCTGGCACTCAATGGCCTCCACTCATTCCCACCTTGTCGACTACCCAGGACCTCGCCACCAAAACCATAATGTTTAGTGATGAGTCTTTCACTGAAAAATACCCCAGGGTGACAGAAGAGACAGGGAACACTACTTTGTCCGGGAGCAACAAGGAGTAGGAGCCACACCTTTCTGTTACATCTCTGCATATCTGACACACAACTCTGAACCACCTTGTTCATACACGCCTTTCTCTGTGTGTGTGTGTGTGTGTGGGAGAAAACAGACCAGGGTGACAGCCAAGATGACGTCGCTTTTTCCTTCATGTCTCTGTTCCCCATGAGATGGTGGCCACTCTGTCCAAAGTGCTCCAACGACAGGGTCACTCTGAAGAATTTCGTACTGATCGGGAAGATTCCATCCCTCGCCTTTTTTTTTTCCACAGCATTGCAGGTACATAGCTGCCCTGTGTTGTTCCTGTAACACACGCCCATTCTGCATCGTGACGCAAAGCCGCATCACATCCGTGAAAGTCATGGTGTTTGGGCACATGGAAGGGGGGAGTCATTTTGCAAGGGGATTCTGATGGGTGATCACACCCTATCACCCCAGGGATTAGAGACAGCTGCTCCGGGGTTACGAGCCCATATCCGGCTGGCTACCTGCCAACATCGCTAGTGCTCCTCCCTCCCTGCCTTGTTAAGTGAGACACACAATGGATGGACAGATGGATGTTTGTCACCTTGTGAAGCGACAGGAGATGAGAGTCAGAAACTATGCAGGCAAATATGAAGCAGAATTGTTATTTATTCATTTACGGAACTCTTTTCCCTAAAGTGACTCAAAGTGTTAGGCTGCAAAATTTGATTCACCCATTTATACAGATGGGTAATTTTTACTGTAATTTGAAGAAAAAAGATGGTAATGCACACTCAGATTTACCTGAATAGTCACTTCTTGTAATGTGGAGGATGTGTTTCTGCCAGATACCTTTATCATTGTGAAGCTCATATGTACTATCCCATCTATACATTAGGTTCCATATATACCTGAGTGTTCTGAGCACCCAAGCCCTTAAATAGATTCTTCTGTTTTCAATATACTTTTTACTTTATCAGTTCATTGTAAGCACCTTGGTCAAGGTTGGTACAGCAGGAGGTGGGATTCGAACCCAGGTCCTCGAATGAAAACAGGCAAGAATGCAATAGGCTTTGGTTAATGAGATTAAGTAGTGCAAACACAAACAGGTAAAACACCTGTGTACACCTACCATTTTCCACAAACAGGACAGCTCCTACTAGCACTTGCTGTCATTAACTGCACAGGAAGTTCAGGCTCACATACCAGAGTGACATTGTTTGCATTTATTTGTTTAGCAGATGGTTTTCTCCACAGCAATTTCCAATGAACTCTAGGCAGTGTTATCAGCCGACACACCTTATTCACCATGGTGACTTACACTGCTAGATACACTACTTACAATGGGTCACTCATCCATACATCAGTGGAATACACTCTCTCTGTCACTCACACACGGTGGGTGAATCTGAACAGCATGTCTTCAGACTGTGGGAGGAAACCCATGCAGACGTGGGGAGACCATGCAAACTCCACACAGACTAAGCAGGTATTTGAACCCATGTCCTTTAGCATCACCCAGGTGCTCTGAGACAGCAGCCTTACTCACTGTGCCACTGTCAGTTTGTCAGTTGAATGTCAGCTTGTTACTGGGAAATTATTCATTAAAGCACTAGATATTACTAGCTATTTTATCCAGTCAGGTTTGGCCTTGCACCTGTTTCCCAAAAAGAAGTTGGTCGCTTGTCCTGTTTACAGTACAGGTCTTGAGGGTTAGGTTAGGAGCTAATGAGCAGTAGCCTCAGGGCCGTGTAGAAAGGAAACGGCACAGTGTGGGGTTGCTTCCCATTACTAATGGCACCTTTAATTTTTGTGTATTAGGTGACTACTCAGGTAGGCCTCCCCAAGAACTCATACAATAATAATAATCTTTATTTCATACTCTTTATTTCTGTTTGTAACGCTGTTTGTTATGTGTGAATGAAACAATTAAATTAATATTGCTAATCTTTGCTTTCCTGATTTACTCTTGTTTTCCTTCATATATTTTTTAGTCTTACAACTTTTTATTTTTTAACATTGCCTTCCTTGACTTTACTGTCTACATATATACTTAATCCTAAAGTGATAAATGGAAAAGGCTCATGCAGCTGTGATCATAATGAAACTGTTTTAATAAAACTGAAATTAACAACCTATTTCAAGAGTTTTATAATTGAAAAGACAGAGAAATTTAGTGAAATCAATGGTTTAAAGAATTTTAGTACTGACAAAACTCCATCTGGATGCAAATGCATAGATGTGTTAAAGACGTCAAGAATACATTAAACACAGGAGAGGATGATGGGCAACCAGTAAATAATAATAATAATAATAATAATAATAATAATAATACACACACACTTTCTGAACCGCTTGTCCCATACGGGGTCACGGGGAACCGGAGCCTAACCCGGCAACACAGGGCATAAGGCCGGAGGGGGGACGGGACGCCAGTCCATCGCAAGGCACCCTAAGCGGGACTCAAACCCCAGACCCACTGGAGAGCAGGACCTGGTCCAACCCCCTGCGACACCATGCAATAATAATAATAATAATAATAATAATAATAATAATAATAATAATAATAATAATAATAATAATAATAATTTGATCTGCTGTAGGTGGGGGTGTGGTGG
Organism: Scleropages formosus; assembly: GCF_900964775.1. Lineage (NCBI taxonomy): Eukaryota > Metazoa > Chordata > Actinopteri > Osteoglossiformes > Osteoglossidae > Scleropages > Scleropages formosus. Next base: position 5,710,976 of record NC_041811.1, read on the forward strand.
CGTAGTCGGTTGGACCACGGTCCTGCTTCCTGGTGGGTCTGGGGTTCGAGTCCCGCTTGGGGTGCCTTGCGACGGACTGGCATCCCGTCCTGGGTGTGTCCCCTCCCCCTCTGGCCTTATGCCCTGTGTTGCCGGGTAGGCTCCGTGACCCCATATGGGACAAGCGGTTCTGAAAATGTGTGTGTGTGTGATCTGCTGTACAATTACGTCAGGTGGCTGCAGGGCTCTGTATTTCTTATTCTGTCAGTGATGGTTTATTATTTACAAACCTTTATCTTGTGATTCTTTTCAAGAGTGAAAAAAGTGAGTTTTCTGGTGGAAATGAAAAAAACAATAATGCAGAATGAACATATAATTATAATACTGCACTGTATTTATATTGTTTTATCATTGTAACATGAATAATGTGTTAAGTGAAACAAAATGTAACAATGTAATATTTATAAATGTCAATCATTTATATATCCTTATGGTTTACAGTACGAGGGAATTTGTGACTTATGATGAGGTTATCTAAATGGAACCCTGTTGTAGGTGGAGAACAACCTGAACAACTGTTTTATTTTACTAAGGTGGAATTTTGCATTAATTTGGCAAGAATTTCTTTTGCTGTTAAGCTTTCTTCTGGATAAAGCAAAGACATAGTCCGTTCTCATACAGTGCATTTTTACGGGCTTACCATTTCAGGAGAGTAAGAACAAAATGAAAAAAGTTTCCAAGATGTTAATGTGCTTTTGATGCCAAAGGATCCCAGTTTTCAGTTATAATTCATGCTATTTTTTGTTTTGTAAAAACAACACAAGCTGAAAAAGTGAACTTATTCAATGACGCTATCCTTAGTGTCAGGTTCCAACATGCTTAGGAAAGAGCCCTACTTAAACCTTCGTAAACCACCCATTAACCTGGAACCATAGAAAACACAATGGTGGTTTCCCTTTCCCTTTCTATTGAAACTGACGTCTGTTCATTGTTAAGTGTACGGACACAGGGCCACAGGGACACCCCTAAGGAGCACAAACTCCTCCCTGCAGATGGCTATTGGGTATAACTCTAAGAGCCCATTTCCTAATTGGCTTTTTCCTGTTTACCTTGGGGCACCAGCGGGGCTTACAAGCGGGATGAGAGCGGAGCAGCAGACGCGTCTTAGTGTCGCAAAGTCCCCGGGTCAGCAGCCATCCCAAGGGATGAAGTCCGGTTCCAACCAGTACCGGATAATGCGAAATGTCTGACTAGGCCCGCATGGACAGCAGTTATGGCTTCATCATCACTCAAGAGGCATTTTCCTCCTAATGGGGAATCACTAAAAGTGCCTTGTTATGTTTCCAGGAGGTCAAAATTGGCATTTGATAGTCCCAGTGGGGTGGTGGCAGCCAAACCTTTCAAGAGAATAGTGATGGAGTGAATTTTTGGCGATAAGGATCCTATGCATGGGAGGCACACTTCCAAAGAGCACCAATGAATGGGTAAAATTCAGTTTCCCTCCAACTGCAGGGTGTCAAGTACCTTGTTACTTCCTCTGAGTCATTGCCCATACACTGACTGAAGCTGCGTGTCCCAGGAAATTGGAACCTGACCCAGCAGCACAGGGTGTAGGGTTGGAAGGGACACACTCAGGACAGGATACCAGTCAATCACAGGGCACTCAAAGCAGGACTCAAACCCCAGACCCTGCAGAGCACAGGACCCAGCCAAGCCTGCTGTGCCACTGCATCCCACAAGTCATTGCCATCCCACTAATTCTGAAAGGTTTTCATTCATCTGTCAGAGGTCAGAGTTCAGTGTCCCAATTGTACAGCTTGGACATCACATAGTTTTGTTCCTCAAGCAGTGACCTTTATGAGCCTCTAAGTGCCTATTATAATCTATATTCTCACTTAAATGGATATCAGTTTTCTACCACTGGCATCCAGATATAAAGTAACACAATTAATTTTACTCTAGTAACATTTTGTGTAACTATATGAGTGTTTGCATGCATGTGTAATTTTAGGATTATATATATATATATATATATATATATATATATACACACACATAAACCGTATATACGTGTATATGTACTGTATATAAATTAATAATGTGTGAAATTAGTGAAAAAGACTACAAAGCCTTATTACACAACATAGCATTCCTGCATTTTAGTTGTTTATATATCCATATGGTTTAAATCAGACAGTATAAGGGAATTTGCAACTTATGACAAGGCTGTTGGAATAGAACCCAATTGGAAATTGAGGACTATTTGTCTTTGGTATATCTATCAGTATTTATTTGTTATTGCTATGTTTGAGATTTTTACAGAACCTAGCAAAGAATTCAAGAGATGTCAATTATTATCTTTTTGTTTTATCTTAATTTATTTATGTTCCAGGATGAAAGAGGTAATGTGATAATTAATGACAGATGGCTTCCAGCTGATGACTCTGCAGCTGGTCTGAAGGCATTGGCAGAGGTACATATTGCTGAGCAGGAAATATACATGCTTGTGTGCATAACTCAGTAACTTATAAGTGACTTTAAGAATATGAACAAAAGGAATTAAGAACAGATTTACAGTCTTGGCTGTAGTTGTAAGTTGAAAAGTCAGTGTATTTCTTTCTTACTTCAAATGAAATTAAGCAACCCTAAACCCCCAACCCCTCTTTGGTGCCCACCACTTGTTTCAAGATTTAGTTGCATTACTTTTTTTTGATCGGTGAGAAATTTCAGTTTTTCGGTTTGTTGCACAAGATGTTCACCAACATTACATTCCCCTGGAGTGCAGAAATCAACATTTTAGTTTTGGAATTCTGCTTTCCGCATCATTATTGAATGGTCCTGTTGCACAGATTTTGAGCAGGGAGCTGAAATTCCAGGGAATGGCAATATCCCCTGAGGGCTTCCCTCGCTTGGCAGGAAGGGCCAGAAAATGATGTCATTGTGTGGGGGCTTAAACTGTGGGAGCTCTGGATGTACTCCCCCCTAAAATGAAAATACTCTCTATTGTCCCTTTCTGAAAAACAGACCAGTTTATTACACACGCAATGTCTGTAACCACTTGTCCTGAACAGGGTCACAGCAAACCAGAGTGTAACCCAGGAACACAGGGTGCAACACTGGAAGGGGAGGGAACACACCCCAGACAAGGCAGCAGTCTGTTGCAAAGCACCCCAAACAGGACTCAAACCCCAGACCTGCCACACAGCAGGCCCCAAACTTGCTGCGTCGCCATGGCCCTCGGACTAGTTTGCCCTCCGTGAGAAACCTAACACTCGGTTTGTCAGAATGAAAACAGCTGTTCTTGTGGGTCGTCTTGTTTCCCTGAAACAATAGTGTATTTCAGGGATAGTCAAATTGATTGCTTCCTAAGTCAACACAGTAGTCATAACCTCTGTTTTTTAGATTTAACAATTACTATTATTTTTAAACCTCTGCATATATTTTTAAATTTAAAAAATAATAATTCCAAAATATCATTAGCAAGAAGAAAGTATTGCCAACCTTTCAGCCATGGTGTTATTGTCCTGGTGGTCCAGAGCCTATTCTGGAATCATAGGGTATGAGGCAGAGCACATCCTGGATGATACATCGGTCTGCCACAGGGCAATCACACACACACAAGGGTCCTACCTAAACCTTCATGAACCACCCATTAATGTGGAACCATAGAAAACACAATGATGCTTTCCCTTTCTCTTGAAACTGACGTCTGTGCATTGTTAAGCATGGGGACACACTGCCCTATACATACATAGCCCTACTGTTGTACCCTTGAGTGAGATACCCTGGATGTCCTTGCAGATAAAACTCAGTGACCAGAAAATAGTGACTTTGCAGTGAATATATCTAATTTGTAATAGATTACCTTCATTTTCACTGAAACATTGTTTTATGTGCGTAGGGGGGCACGGTGGTGCAGTGGGTTTGGTAGTGTCCTGCTCTGTGCTGGGTCTGGGTTTCAAGTCCTGCTTGGGGTGCCTTGCAGCAGACTGGAGTCCCATCCGGGGGTCTGTGTGTGTCCAGCCCTGCTCCCTGTGTTGCCGAGTTGGGCTCCGGTTAGCCACAACCCTGCTTGGGACAAACAGTTGTAGACATTGTGTGTGTGTTTTATGTGCCTGTGACTTCATAATGGGTAAATTTATGTAAGAGTCTTAGCAGTAGCCCCAGAGACACTGTCATGGACCAAAATAGAAAAACAATGTTGCGTTTGAATATTTATCTCGGCATAAATATTACAAAGCCTCGGAGTTCAAAGGTATGTGAATGGTGGAAATTGGGCACGATGACACCATGTTCTTATTACCACGGTGACCTGGAATCCTGGTAACAGTCATCCAGGAACCAAGCCAACCCACCACCCCCGATCCCCAAACCACAGGCCAAGGCCTTCAAAGCATCACAGTCAGCCACTGGGGGAAGACTCCTACCTCGCATTGAACAGCTAGGAAATTGCTACTGAAACATGTGAGATGTACATGTGAGCACAGTACAAAGGAAGGCCACTACAAATGAGTACATGTCGCTGTTGCTGTGTTCCCTCTGGAGGAAGTCTGGGCCCTTTCGTGACACAGATGTAAGACTTGAAGACACACATAACATCACCATAACAACACCAAGATGGCAGAGATGCAACGTATGGTTCTGGAACTGTACAACACATAAATACAGATCAATCAGATGTTGTATATGACAACTCAAGTTTGGTCACACGTTGGTCAGTCTTGCATGTTCACAGCGGGGCTATGTCTCAGGAACCTCCTTTTAGCTCTTGCTAAACATCACTGCAGGGTTGTCACAAGCTGATCCATGCAGCTGAAAAAAAATGGTCTATCAATTTCATGCCAGTAAAAATTGGATCTACACATCTAATGAGGGATGCATACAAAAACAAACAATGGAGCTAAAGCCTAAATTCCAAATTTTCTAGGCTGCTGTGAATACACTATTACAAGACACTGAATTAAACACAATAAGAGGAGGGCAACAAAAAAAAGAAAAGAATTCATTACTGTAAAAGATGTAACACAGCCTGATTTTTCTATTTTCAGAATGTTAGAGATGTATAATTTATGGGGTTTTATTTCAAAAATATATTTAAATGTGTGTCCCCTCCCCCTCTGGCCTTACGCCCTGTGTTACCAGGTAGGCTCCGGTTCCCCGCGACCCCGTATGGTACACGCGGTTCTGAAAATGTGTGTGTGTGTGTGTGTGTGTGTGTGTGTGTGTGTGTGTGTGTGTGTGTGTGTGTGTGTGTGTGTAAATGTTTAGAAATATGGGGGGTGTGGTGGTGCAGTGGGTTGGACCGGGTGCTGCTCTCCAGTGGGTCTGGGGTTTGAGTCCTGCTTGGGGTGCCTTGCGATGGACTGGCGCCCCGTCCTGGGTGTATCCCCTCCCCCGCCAGCCTTATGCCCTGAGTGGCTGGGTTAGGCTCCGGTTCCCCGCGACCCTGTATGGGACAAGCGGTTCAGAAAATGTGTGTGTGTGTGTGGAAATGGTGGGGGGTGTGGTGGTGCAGTGGGTTGGACCAGGTCCTGCTCTCTGGTGGGTCTGGGGTTTGAGTCCTGCTTGGGGTGCCTTGTGATGGACTGGCATCCTGTCCTGGGTGTGTCCCCTCCCCCTCTGGCCTTATGCCCTGTGTTGCTGGGTAGGCTCTGGTTCCCTGTGACCCTGAATGGGATAAGTGGTTCAGAAAATGTGTGTGGGTGGGTGTGGGAGATGGGGGATCAGTGGGTTGGACCTTGTCCTGCTCTCCAGTGGGTCTTGGGTTCAAGTCTTGCTTGAGGTGCCTTGTGACAGACTGGTGTCCCCTCCAGCCTTGCATCCTGTGTTGCCAGGTTAGACTCTGGTTTGCTGTCACCCTTTTCAAGGCAAGCAGTTTCAGACAGTGTGTGTCTGGAAATGTGTGCGGATATAATGTAATTTCATTAACGGTGTACTTTCACTTTGAGTTCTGTGCTCTCACTCAGTGGGCAGGAAATAAACATTTTTGTAATTTTCAAAAGGATACCATATTTTCTTCAGAAACACAGTTTGTTTTCATTACAGCAGTACTAATTAAACACATAAACAGACATTTTTTTTGGCAGCTTGTGTTTTTAAGTAAAAATGTGTCCTTCTTTTGGTCTAGCAACATGTCTGCATGTCTGTAGGAATAATAAAGTGTCTTACAATGGGACCTTGTGTCACCAATATCTGTGAAACATATACCAGGATCTTGTAACAGGGTCATTAGATCTGATTCAATAACTGATTATAATCCTGTAAGGTATACTGCAATAATTTCAACTTTTGTGTAGTCTAATGACTACTAAACGAGTAGTTTGAACGAAGTTTTTTCAACACATATAAAGTTAGGAACTGTTTTTAAGGACAAGCGGTTTTCTGATTGAAATGGCATGAAATTATTTCTAGTAAATGTTGGGAAAAAGTTAAAACGGGTCCTGCTCCTGAAAGTCCATTCATCTGTGTTGAAATCACTTCGCATACAGTTCGGCAATCACTGCTGTTGCCTGTGTGCTCCCGTCAGTGCGATGAGCTCATGCTTGTTGCAGATGAGCACAGAGGTAGCCGGTCCCCAGGGGGCGGAGCTTGTGCACGTCACCGCTGTGGGGCGCGGCGGAGATGGGCGGGCCTGGTTCTACGTCCTTATAAGGAGAGCGAATTAGAAATAGGCACAAGGTCCTGAGCGTAGGCTTACGAAGACGGGTGATAAGAGCCCAACGCAAACGTCTCCCCCAACACTGACGCGAGACCATGTCTTCGAGCTGCGACGGCCGGCGGGTGACCCCCGCGCTCCACTTTACCCGCTTCGACACGGCATTGCGGAAGAAGGCGGCGGCCAATATTTTCGAGAACGTGAACCGCGACGGGCTCGTGCGGCTCTTCCAGCGCAGCGGCGATTCTCGCGCCGAGGAGCGCGTGCACAGCATCTTCTGCCACGGACAGGAGCCCGAGGAGCGCTCGCGAGCCCTCATGGCCCTGAGGTCTAGGCGGAAGGACAAGTTGCTGCGCATCACCGGCTTCACCAGGAGGACCATGAGGCTGCACTGAGTGCGAGCTGAGTTCCAGGAGGCCTTCTGGAGGAGGAAGATCGAAAGAGGAGATCCAAGAAGGCGTGGAGGAGGAGTGACTGGCCCAAGGAGAGAGGTGCACGGTTCTGACAGACTGGTGGAAGGGCGTCAGTGGACCTTCCTCATGACATGTGCTTCACAACTACTTTTCCCCTCAACCCAGGCTGTATGGTGCACAGACTGGCTGAAGGACTTTGAGGAGACCTCACTCCATATTGGAAACCCTCAGAGGAGCTCCCTGTCCCGTGCGCACACGCGGGGAGCTGCACACTGCACTGTGATGAAGGACCTTTGCAGAAGCTCTCCAGGTGGATTGCTCTGCAGAATATGCACAAATGCAAAGTGTGTGTGTGTGTTATGACACTATTGACCAAATTCACTGTTCACTGACAGCACTGACTTCTTTCACCAAGTGAAAGGATACCATCTTGTCCTGCACTCAGTATGATCATTAATAATATTTTTTATATAGACAAACGTCTTTGTTGTGGCTTTCACTGTCTCAGTGAGTCCATCAGGAGGTCCATGTGTGCAACTGGTGGAGTATGGGTAAGGGGGTGCACACTGGGGACCCCTGTTTTACTCTTTATATCAGTTTTATTTATTTCCAGTGTGAAAGCGATTTTAATGATAAAATGAATCAAGTCATTATTAAAATTCATGTTTCAGTGACTTTTGAGACTTTTCTGTTGTATCTTTCACTAAAAGTATTTACATTCCTTCTGCGAAAATAAACGTGGTACACTGAAAGCAATAAACAAGGATACCATAAATGGCATGTGATGGCAGTTATTGTAAACAACTAATTGCAATGTGCAATACACTTTACAAAAGGCAAAACGGTATAAATATGAATGTTATCAGTACTTTATTTGCAAGATATAAACAAAATCTAAGAAGCGTTCACTTAAACGGAGTGAGATTACAGTGAGGGCTGTTTGTTAATAGAAATATCTCAGTGTAGTACACACACACACACACATTTTCAGAACCGCTTGTCCCATACAGGGTCACGGGGAACCAGAGCCTACCCGGCAACACAGGGCGGAAGGGGAGGGGTGGAATGGGACGCCAGTCCGTCGCAAGGCACCCCAAGCGGGACTCGAACCCCAGACCCACCAGAAAGCAGGACCGTGGTCCAACCCACTACGCCACCACACCCCCTTGTGGTGTAGTATTGACACATAAATTGTAATGCAGGCGATATTGCCCTTTCACTTTACTAGAATGGACCAGTTCAATGCAATATATTAATTAGCAATGAAACAATACCATACTGCCCATAACAAAATCATAAAAATAATGATTACCCAATTTAATGGGGCAAAACCATTTCTGCAGTTGTCACTTCTTTACTGTAGTCAACAGGGCGCAGTGGGTTGGACCGGGTCCTGCTCTCCGGTGGATCTGGGGTTCAAATCCCGCTTAGGGTGCCTTGCAGCAGACTGGCATCCCGTCCTGTGTGTGTCCCCTCCCCCCCAGCCCTACACCCTGTGTTGCTGGGTTAGCCTCTGGTTCCGCACAACCCCATGCAGGACAAGCAGTTCAGAAAATGTGTGTGTGTGTGTGTGTTCCCATTCCCAGCTATTCCACATTCCTCACATAAATCAGTTACATGACCCCAGTGAGGGTGTTTTTTAATGTTTTATGGAAAAATAGTGTAGTCCACTGTGTAGAGACCCACACTAGACAGGAGAACATCCAGCTCTGGTGCTGAAGGGGGTGCTGTCTTTTGGCTGGGGGAAGGTGGGCCGTACCAAAGAGACAACCTTTACTTTCTGGAGTGCTTCAATTCACACAACTGCAGCACACCATATCCATAGCCCCCCCGACACAGTATAAACAAGGAGAGTTTTCCCAGGACCCACTTACTGTCCTTGAAATAATGATATTGCTCCTATTATTCCTGTCTTTAAAAACAACTCAGAAAACATGTTTAGCTTCTAATGTGATTTATTTCATTTAATTTGTCCTGAGCTGGTGGTGTTTCTTGGAATAATGATGCCATTGCTCCAGGTACCAGTGATGTTCTCAAAAGTAGCAGTGACATATGTCTACGTTACATTTCACGAAGGCCCCAGCAACCTGGTCTGGTGCCACCTGTCTCATTAGCCTGGGAGGTAAAGGCGGTGAGCCCTGTCTAATCTCATAGCTATGTCGGCGGCATGGCTGGATCAGACTGGTTCTCTGTAGCATGCTGTGGATGCCTCTCAGGGGATTCCCCAGTGGACAAGGGAGATACAGACTGGTGGAGAGCACAAGGTCCACTGGCCTATTCAGGGGGGAAATGTCCATACACACACATGCGTAAAAACATCACACACAACCACACCTTAGTTTTACAAGCTGTTAATGCAAAACTGTCTCTCAAATTTTCCCATGCAGTTTTAGTCTATCTATCTATCTATCTATCTATCTATCTATCTATCTATCTATCTATCTATCTATCTGTGAACAATACTGTAAACTGTGTCCCCTCCACTTAGGAGGACCCAAAGTGCACCACCCTTGTCCTCCACAGTGTCTTTACATTACATTTATTCACTTAGCAGATGCTTTTCTCCAAAGCGACTTAGAATGGATAGTACGTAGTGTTACTAGCCCACACACCTTATTCACCAAGGTGACTTACACTACTAGATACACAACTTACAATGGGTCACTCATCCATACATCAGTGAAACACACTCTCTCTGTGTCACTCACATACTATGGAGGAATCTGAACAGCATGTCTTTGGACTGTGCTAGGAAACCAGAGCACCTGGAGGAAACCCACGCAGACACGGGGAGAACATGCAAACTCCACACAGACTGAGCAGTGATCAAACCCACGTCCTCTCGCACCACCCAGGTGCTGTGAGGCAGCAGCGCTAAGATCAGACCTTTAATGTTCTGGGGGAGGAAAGGTGAGTATATTATTATGTCTGCTCTGTTCTACTTCCTCGTTGAACCTTTGCCATCTGGCCGGCGCTACAGAGCACTGAGCACCAGGACAGCCAGGCACAAGAAAAGTTTCTTTCCTCAGGCCATCTACCTCATGAACAGCTAAATCCCCCCTAGAGAGTAAACCAGTGCAATATACAATGCTATTTATATTTATATCTATTTATCACATCATATGTCTTACTCACATTCCCTTGCATTTGTAAAGAACATACCTGTACAGACATATAATGTCTAGTGACTATTTTTTGTATATTGTGTACTTTATATTTTTTATCCTTTATTCACATATTCTATCTTCTCATCTGTGTCTTGTCACTGTCATTCTTTCTGTGCTGTGGAAGTTTCTATCACCAAGACAAATTCCTTGCGTGTGTGAACATACTTGGCAATAAAGCTCGTTCTGATTCTGATTCTGATTCTATGCACTTAGAACCCTTCCTCAACCTGATCCCTGTGATTGTTCTGTTGTGATCTGTAACCATAACAATGGGGCAACACACAGTGCCCAGCTTTTGAGGGGCTGGGGGAACATTGCGCTAGTGTGCAACCTTACCCTGGAACTGGTGCAAACTGGATAAGTGCTAAGGGCTTGAAAGAGGAAATTAAAGTTAAACTTGAAGATGAGTCAGAAAAAGTGGCGCAAAAATGTGTATTACTCATCATGTGGCGGCTCCCAGTCGAAGCTACACGCCTGTATATGATCAGTCCGGTTCCTGCATTGCACTCCGGATCTCCTTGGGCAAACAAAAGGAAAAAAAATCAGCTCAAGGCAGAGTGCTAAGGAAAGTGTTTGCTTTTTCAAAAGAGCTGTATTCCCAAAGAGGGGGTGGGCAGTTTAACGACATAAATGACAAAATTCCCTTTTCTATAGAACCTCCAAGTGCGTCACGTATCAAAATTCAAATTCACAGTAATTAATTGCTTCAAGTCCAAAGGCCTTGATTTGTTTCCCTGGAAAAAAGAAAACATGGAGTGGCTTTCAATTGCAAGGAGAGAATTTCCACAGGAAAATTTAAGCTCCTGATGTAATATTACAAACATTTCATAGCTGACGCTTTTCTCCAAAGTATCTTACAGTGTTACACTACTTAGAATAATTTACCCATTTATACAATCGGGAAATGTCCTGTATGACATTTCACTGTGCTGCAGCTATTTTTTTTACACGATAGTTGTATGAGTAACATCTTATTTACATGTCCCATTCTTTGAATTTATTTGGCACTAATAAGAACTTGACCTATCTGGTACTCAAGCACTCATTCTTTCTTTATTTTTAGAATGGTTTTTGTTTGATGTTAGATAAGTAGCTCCCCAATGATGCACCCATTTACACAGCTGGGTAATTTTTACTGTAGCACTTCATAGCTTGTACCTTCATCAAGGGGACTTCAGTGGGATTCGAACTTCAGTATTTTGATTACGAAGCAAAACCTTTAACCACTATGCCACTAACTGCCTGATGTATGAGTGTCCTACTCAAGGAAACTTAGAAATAGGACCATGATGTGTTGTTTAGCAACCATGAATGGTCATCTATAGGTGCTAAAGTCTTCCTTGCCTACACCTCCTGTGTGTCTACAGCCGTTTTCCTCTAAAATTCTTTAATCCATTAGTTTACATATATTCAGAGTGGTTTTATCTTCTCTGCCCACATTTTTCTGCTTTGCCTTTCAATTCCTTTGAGTTCTGTGTGGGAGAATTCTGGGAAATGGCAGGCAAAACAACATCAAAACCCACTATAAACTGTTTCTCATTTGATAATAACTTCCATATGATTTTGAGTAATAGTGTGGTGTCCGAAAAGGAAGGTACACCGTTCTTTGGAGGTTTCCCTGAAACAAAGCACTGGAACACTTGAAGTGTGCAAAACAAAGAGTTTATTAAGAACAGTAGCTCGCGTCACAAACTCACTTCACACCGCGGAACCTCATCTGCGTTCGCGCGCAAAAGCCCCCGTTATATATAGTGCCCCCAATAACGGTTCCCGCTTCTCTTAGGAAATAACCAATGACAATGATCCTTTGTCAACTTACACCCTACAGGCCAACAGGAACCTTTCTTTACAAAACTCTCAAGGATTCGTTTTTGGTGTAAAACACCACAAATAGGTTATTCATCTAGTGTATTTTAACTAAGATCTTGAAACCCTCTTAAGCGCTCAGTTTCAAGGTGTGTTGCTTTGTAGGGGAAAGAGCTGGTGTAGTAGTTTGACCCACTCACCTGTACTTGGAGAACCTTGGTACAAATCATCATTCCTACAGTAGTGTCCTTGAGAAAGGTAATTACTTGGAACTAATATGGTAAAAAATGCAGGGTAAATCATTGTAAAAGAACACTCTAAGTAACTTTCAAGAATAGCATCAGCTAAATGAATGAAAATAAGTATTTCCTGTTTCAGTTGCAATATTAGATTGATGTTAATCAATAGTTGGGCAAGGTATCTACCCTAAATTGCACCACTAAAAACTACCCAGCCGTATAAATCGGAAAGTAATTGTGGGTAACTTAAATGTAAAAGCTCAGCTGTGACTAGTTGAGATTGTCAGTACTCACAGGACATCAGTGGGTTTGGCTGGGTCCTACTCTCTGGTGGGTCTGGGGTTTGAGTCCTGCTTGGGTTGCCTTGTGACAGACTGATGTTCTGTCCTGGGTGTGTCCCCTCCCCCTCCAGCCTTGCACCCTGTGTTGCTGGGTTAGGCTCTGGCTCGCTGCGACCCCGCTTGGGCCAAGGGGCTTCAACAAATGTGTGTGTGTGTGTAATTCCATTTAAGAATAAGGTTAAATGTGGCTAAAGTTTGTCTGTTGTTTTAAACGTGTCCCTTATCATATACAGGTTTGGGTCAATACCTCTTTAGTACAGCCCTTTTTAAATCCAAACTGTTGAAAATAAGGTCCATATAGCTTGTCTCTTGACCACCGCATTGTATTTATTATTTTTTCATTCAGCTTGTAATTTTCTGCAGAGATTTACTGTAGAGCTGTGAAATCAGTGATTTCCTGTTTCTTACTCAGACTACAGGTCTTGATGGTCCAAAAGCAGAGTCCTCCAAGTGACCACATCTCTGCATCTCCCTGTCCTTATTTGTTTGCAATGAGTGTGTGGCACACACAGCTTTTTCTGTAGTTCGAGAATGATGTTCTCAAGGGACATCAAAGGGGGTTATATCAGACAGGCTGTCTGTTATCACCGCCCTGTCATTGTGGCTCTGCCTCACACCTGGCACTGTCTGGCATCCCACAAGCCAAGTTCTCAAGGACAAGGATTCTACTGGGAGAGGACATGGGTTACTATGTTATGCCCAGAGAAGCCAGCCTGAGTGTTGCACGTAGCCCTTGTCGGGTTTACACAGAAAGCAAAGCTTAGACAGGGCTCTGCTCTGAATGACGATCTTTAACACCCCGAGGGAGCAGGATCACAGTTATGTGAACTGCTCTCATATGTTCCACAGAGAGAGGAGTGACTGCAGGCCCACTTGAAGTTTGACGCAGTCTGACCTGCTCAAGGCCTGTGATTGGCTTGACGCTAACTCTTTTCACCAAGGTGGCCCTTCACCTTCCTTCCTCTGTGGAAGACCAACATCTGTTTTCATAGATGTAAAAACATGGGTTTCACTGGTCAGGATGATAAGGAAAATGACTCTAGCAATGAGGGACACATCAGATGGGACATTTTAAAATGAAAAACATGTCTATTGTTTACGCAGTGCCAAAGGGGGGACAAACAGCCCTTTCCAGCTAACCACAGTGGAAGCTTGCTGACTTCCTTTTCATAATATTCCATATTTCAACTGGTGAGCAGGAATTTTTATGTACAGTTATTATCATAACTTTGCCAAATATCTGAACAGGTGTTTTTCCAGCATGATTCATTTTTGGTATCTTACTCAAAAATAAAGTGAGTCCCATTCAGTTGGTTAAGTATCTGTGACATAGGTAGTGGGGTGCTTTGGTCCCCCAATTCCTCTGGGATGCTATTATTACTATGTAATGTTGATTTTTGCAGCTGATTGAAGGGTGCTTGAGGAGAACTGGAGGATTTCTGCTAAACTGAGAATATTGTGTGTAATAATAGTGTCTTAGAACTGAAGAATTCAGACCTGTCACTGGGGAACACTTGGAGCGGTACCAGCATGACTGCAGCCATCAGGGTTTCAGGTCTTTCAGTGGAATTCAGTGTGTGAGTAACACCAGAATGATGGTTTCAGGCCTTTGTGAGTAGCACCAGAGTGATGGGGCTAAAGATTTCAAGCCTTAAAGTAGTGAATGCTGTGTGTGTAACAACAGTGCAAAGGAGGCCAGAGAGCCAGGCTTTCAAGTCTTTCAATGTGACACACTATGTGAGTAACAACCAAAGGTGTGAAGGAGTCACACCTTTTAGTAGGGAACACAGAGGAAGGAGGTTTGATTCTCACTTGAATTAACATCTGCACATACATTTCCATTTTATTTAGCAAGCACTCTTAACCAAAGTGAAGTACAACCCGGTGAAAAACAGAAGTAGATTTTACCATCAGATACTGATACTGATATAGACACACAGTTTGTCTGATGTCACCTTTTAAACCAGCATAGATTATATTTACATTTTTTCACTTAGCAGACACTTTTCTCCAAAGCAACTTACAATGGATACTATGTAGTGTTACTAGCCAACACACCTCATTCATCAAGGTGACTTACACTGGATCACTCATCCATACATCAGTGGAACACACACTCACACAATAGAAGGGAACCTGAACAGCATGGCTTTGGACTGCAGGAAGAAACCCATGCAGACACAGGGAAAACATATAAACTCCACACAGACTAAGCAAGGATTAAACCCACATTCTCTCACACCACCCAAGCACTGTGAGACAGCAGCATCACTCACTTTGCCACCATGCTGCCTACCCCAGCAATTCCATGCAGAACTGATGAGTACAATTAAAAAGAAACATTAATAATAATATTACATGAGTTGCAGTATATATAATTGAAATACAAAGGTAATTGTGACAGATAATGTAATGTAAATTTATGAAGTAAATAGGAGATCCTGAGAGAAGTAGATTAGAAAGAGATGTGTTTTGAGACCCTTCTTAAACACTGGGAGGGATTCAGTTGTTCTGAATGAGAGAGGGAGGTCTTTCCATCACATTGGAACCAGAACAGAGAAACGTCAGGCTGTAGGATGATGGAAGCACAACTTTTTTGTCTCATATCACCATATTGCTGGTTCACATCCCCATAGCTATATGGAAATGACCCATGAAATAGAAGAGACATTGATAATGATAGAAGATGTTGTTGGACTCATTTACTGCATGTAGCTGTCAGGGTATCTGGTGGGAAATGGCACTGAAAGAGGTGCGCTTGAGACCCTTCTTCAATGCTGGGAAGGACCTCCAAAAAGTCAAAGGTACAGCTGCTCAGCACTCTTGATGAGGCTTAGCAGTGATCAGGTCCTGTAGGTGCAAATACTTTGACCATCTTTTATGCTGTAACATACAACCAAATACTTGATTTGGGAGATTATAATCCTTGGATTACAAAAGGAGGCAAGAAGATGGGGGTCCTATTTTTGTGTTTTGAATATATGGTTAGGAGGGGGTGCGGTGGCGCAGTGGGTTGGACCGCAGTCCTACTCTCCGGTGGGTCTGGGGTTCAAGTCCCGCCTGGGGTGCCTTGTGACGGACTGGCGTCCCGTCCTGGGTGTGTCCCCTTCCCCCTCTGGCCTTACGCCCTGTGTTGCCGGGTAGGCTCCGGTTCCCCGTGACCCCTTATGGGACGAGCGGTTCTGAAAATGTGTGTGTGTGTGTGTATATGGTTAGGGAACTGTGGTTACATTTGACCAGAGGAGCTTATTAGAAATGATTATGTACTATAACTGACTCTGCAGCTGTGTAAAATGCAATATCCACAGTTAGTTCTTGGATGGCCATGGAGGAAGGGAACCAAAGGTTTTGTCGTAGAGATGATGTCCAAGTTCCCATGATGTTGTGATATAAAATAAGTCAGTGCTGAGAAATCCTCTCCATCCTTTTATGAAAAAAAAAGAAAAAAAAACATTGTGGGACTGAAAAGTAGTCTCATTTGAACATGCCTTTGCTTGTTTGTGTTTTCAGCTGAAAAGTATTTCTCTCAATTCATATGTCATTCATTATTGGACCCTCACTGTGAGCTGGAAGGGTGATAAGGTTCCAGTGCGCAGGGCTTTCATACCTGTTGGCTCCTGCTAAAGCATGTAGGATTTATGCCATCGCAGGCCTACAGAGTATTAACTCTAGATCTTTAACGCCTCTCAGTCTTTTCTTCCACAGTGAAGGTCTAAATTTACATTTACATTTATTCACTTAGCAGATGTTTTTCTCCAAAGTGACTTACAATGGATACTATGTAATGTTACTAGCCCACACACTTTATTCACCAAGGTGAATTACACTGCTAGATACACTGCTTACAATGGGTCAATCAGCTAGTGGCACCAAATGCCGCCTCCTCTGGCTTCTAGGGGTATTGTCAAATTCCTTGGCTTGCCAGATTCCTTTCATTTTAACTGAGCAAACACAGCATATAATTCATAACTCAAATAGCTAATGTTCTCTGGGTTTTGAACTTACAACCTTTCTATCACAAACTGTTCCATACAGTCTATCTGCTTTGAGTTTTTTAAACTACTTTAATGTTACCTGTTGGCCGCTTTCATTTACAATAAGCCTGATAGAGATTCTGCTTCTAAACATGACTTCTTGTAAGCACATATTGCAGAACTGGAACGAAATATTAGTCACCAAAATAACATGCCTTGTTCAGACGTGTTCCAGTCTCGACTGTCCTGTATGCAGTTTTCACCTTTCAGGTTTTCACGATATCACACTTACAACAGAAATCAACACCGGTGGAATGAGAGGGGGATTCCAGGTGATGCAAAGGAGCACTGGAACAATGAGTGTGAAGTCCACTGACAGCACACAGCCCCACCCCCAGTACGTCAGTCATTCAGTGAAGTCACATAGCCTCCAGTTAGTCACCCATTTCACTAGTTACACACTCATTGGGAAACAGCAGCTCGAGCCACAATAAAACAGAGCAAAAGTAGATTAGCAGGGGCTTGGGACTTTCACAGTGACATATTTTTGACAGACAGAAAAATAAGGTAACTTGTTTGTGAGAGAAATGCTGTATAATCATTTACATTTACATTCATGCATGGTGTATGGTGTAAATGTTCATGCACTGCAACTTTATGATCATGCCCAGAAAAGCCTTTATAGAGCTGCTACTCCTGTATTGTACGTAAGTGTTTGTGTACCTTTAAAAAAATGTAGGAAGGTGATCAGGATTCGTCTATCCTGAGTTTTATGTACTTACTCTTGCGATGAACACGGTTTACTTAAGAATCACAAGTCTGCAACTATGTCTTTCTACTAATGTAATGCAGAAATTACATTTTCTCCGAGATGTACATCTCTTTGGAGAAAAGCATCTGCTAAATGAATAAATGTAAATATACATTCACATTTACATTTAATCACAGCTGGAATGCAGAGACAGAAGCCTGCAAACCTACTGAGGAACTATGAGCAGTTTTGGGAAAAAGAACAACACAATTTCTGTGCAATAGGACCAGAAAATGTAAACTAAATGTAAGTGTAAACACAGTGGTACCTTTAATGCTTTGCAGATGTTGGAGCCACTGAAGCATTCAAGTTGGGGAGGCAGGTATGTATATGTACTGAACCAAGTGCCACTGGTAGCTTTGTAATTAAAGCTGCTGTCATTGGACACAAAGGTCACAGGTTTAAATCCTCCTCCAGCTGTAACACCCTTGAGCAAGGTACTCAGCATAAAATTTGCTCCAGTAAAATAACCCAACTGTAAAAATGGGTAAGTAATTGTTTTTGAGAAAAGTGTCAGCTAACCAAATAGATGTACTTGCATGCTGGCTGTGGTGGCATAGTGGTGCAGCAGGTAATGTCGTGAGCTGTGTATTTACACTATGGTTGGAGTCCAGTTCAGTCTATGTTGATGTATCATGACCCACAGGAACAATACCCCCAGGAGCCAGAGGAGGCGCCACTCAGTGCCACTAGCTGAGACCCGTGCCCCTGTTCAGAATCTGGTAATTAGTCAAGCAGAAACAGAACAAATGAATGATGCTGGATTATGGATTGTTAATCAGCATTCCATTGCAATCTCCTAGCAAACTTTAACTATATGTTTGTCAAGTCTTGTTCCATAGATGTTTATGTTTCAGTCACGAGTGCCTGTCCAGCTACAGTGTTTGAATCCAGTATTTCATCTCAACTCCATATTCCAGTTATACTCGCTGATTTGTGGTTCACTTTTGAACTTTGTGAGAGTACCCTGTGCATCTCCTTGTCCCCTATTTATTGTTTCACCTTTACACTGTACTCTCCCATTTGTACTGTGCACTTATAAATAAACTCTGCATGTGGGGTTATTATAGCTTACGTCTGTGTACGGATGTCACAGGCAATATGCATCTGTGTCAGGCTATCGTCCGGATGCAAAAATATGGGTTTTCTCCAGGTACTCTGATCTTCTCCAACAGTCCAAGGACAAGTGTTCCACGGTTGGTGAGTCAAAATTGACCTTAATGTGTCAATGTTGTATGAGTGAGTGAAGTTGTGTGTGCAATTACCCTGAAATGGAGAGCAGTTCTTTGAAGAGGGTATCTTGTCTTGTGCTCTATGCTTCTGGAATAGATTCTGGACTATTGTGACCCTGAATTGGACAAACGATTACTGCTAATGAAGGAGTGAATGCAAGCTGATATGAAGAAAGACAGGAAATTATTTCCTTTTTAAAACACAAAACTTTCACTGAGACAGTTATTTTGCGGCTACATGCCACATACTGCTTGGTTAATGTTCGTTTCCCATTAGGCAACCAGGCTGCAGAGGTTGGAAAACAAACCCACACAAATTATGGGTAAACCAGAAGGAAATGTATTTTGTTCCGACTCAGTAACATCCCCTACTTCTCAGTGGAGGGAACTCAGAATCACAGCAGGCAGAACTTGCAGGGTGTTGTTTGTTCTTCATGTTGTTGACGTTCCATAATGACGTAATATTTTGGATACCAGCAGGTGCTCTTGTCCAGGTCCAGTGTTTCAGTCTGATATTTTGTCACACCTTTAAAATTCTAGGTATAAAATTACTGAAAACTGAACTTCATCTCTTCATAGGTCACATTCCTCTTGTGTTTAAGAGCTCAGTGAATGTGAAAGTACAAAGGGGTGTGGTGGTGCAGTGGGTTGGACCACAGTCCTGCTCTCTAGTGGGTCTGGGGTTCGAGTCCTGCTTGGGGTGCCTTGCAATGACTAGCGTCCTGTCCTGGGTGTGTCCCCTCCCCCTCTGGCCTTATGCCCTGTGTTACTGGGTAGGCTCTGGTTCCCTGTGACCCCATATGGGGCAAGTGGTTCTGAAAGTGTGTGTGTGAAAGTATGATGCTGTGCACTACAGGTCTCAATTTAATTGTTGACTCTTGAGCCATAGAGGGGCTTCCTTTACAGGAGGGAGCTAACTACCTGTCAGAGGCAGCTTGACGAAACAGTCAAGTCTGGGCAAAGAAGTCAGAGAGCTGTGCCCTTTCAAGTTTTCTCGCTGTCAGGCTGCCAAATCTGACTGAGGATGTAACAAAAAAAAAACAGTCCACAGGAGACAGTATGAGTTTGGAAAATAGGTGCTTTGACCAATTATGGTTAGATTTGGCCAGATTTTTCTTATCCTCAAGGTAAATCTCACAGATGTTATTTGTCATCTACCACAGGAGCACTGTTGAACCCAAATGGCATGCCATTGAACAGATCACATTTAATGTCTTGAATAATGAGCAAAGCTCCTTGTGATAGGCTGACTGGGTGGGATTCCCTGTGCAGTCCCCATGGTCCTTCTCAGAGCACAGGATGACAAAAAAAAAGAGAATATCTTCTCAGCCAGTTTTTGAGGAACTAATCAGATCTGGGTGTTTCAGCAGCTTCAGCATGTTTGATCATCTTTCTGAGGTAGTATACATTGACCTTTTTCCTGCTTTATGAATAGCCAAGCTCCTTATCCTGATGAGAGATTAGCCCCTTCTTTACATTATAGCACTGATCCACTATCAGTAGCCTTTCACTCAGTGAGGTACAGAACTTGCTCATTTGTATTTTAGAACAATTTGTTTGGGTTATCTCTCTCTCTCACACTCACACACACTTTCAGAACCGCTTGTCCCATACAGGGTCACAGGGGAACCGGAGCCTACCCGGCAGCACAGGGCATAAGGCCGGAGGGGGAAGGGACACACCCAGGACAGGACACCAGTCCGTCACAAGGCACCCCAAGCGGGACTTGAACCCCAGACCCACCGGAGAGCAGGACTGTGGTCCAACCCACTGCACCACCATGCCCCCATGGGCTATAACATTAAGCTTCAAATACCAGCATATGCAAGTTTTAGTCTTTCCTCAGTTGTAATAAGCCTAAATTGTAGTGAGCCTGAGGGGTGCGGGGGCGCGGTGGTGCAGTGGGTTGGACCGCAGTCCTGCTCTCCGCTGGGTCTGGGGTTCGAATCCCGCTTGGGGTGCCTTGCGACGGACTGGCGTCCCGTCCTGGGTGTGTCCCCTCCCCCTCCAGCCTTATGCCCTGTGTTGCCGGGTTTGGCTCCGGTTCCCCGTGACCCCATATGGGACAAGCGGTTCTGAAAGTGTGTGTGTGTGGTGAGCCTAATAGTGCTGTGGCACCTAACCAAGTAACACCTCTCCAAGGAGCAGAAATCTCAGATCAGTTATTTAGAATTGCCACATCATAGACATGGTTGAGGGAAAAGCACTCTCCCCATATATGGTAAGGTGATGGAAGACACGTCACAATTCAAATACCAAACCTCCCTTTCTCAACCCGTGTTGTCAGCAGATACCAAACCAGTTTTTTCACTCTAGGGAGTTCAAGTGAAGTGATATTTAATGGCTGACTGCAACAATCATTTCAAGAAAAAGAATTCTGGGTATAACCTGTACCTTTTCAGTTTCACATGTTGTTTTTTTGAGATTTACATAATTCACTGTAGATTGGATTTAAAATGACATTTTATTCTTTTGGTGACAGTTGGTCGTGTAATGGTTAGAGCTGTTGCCTTCCATTCCAAAGGTCTCAGGGTTGAATCTTATCTATTATTGTAGTATTGTTGCATGCAGTTCCATGGGTTTGTATGGTGCAAAGAAGGACGCAGAGAGAACATTCATCTTGAACGATTTATTTGAACACCGGCACCAGGGAAACATTGCTCTTGGTCCGAGGACTTCATTTTCTCCAGGACATGCGCGACATGCGCGACATGCGCGACATGCGCGACATGCGCGACATGCGCGACATGCGCGACATGCGCCTCAAGCCAGCCTTCCCAGCCTTCCCAGCCTTCCCAGCCTTCCCAGCCTTCCCAGCCTGCTTAGCACCTACAGGCTCTCTCCCAACACACTGGTAGGCATAACCACCCCATTATTTTCCCCAGATGTGTTCCCAGTGGTTGCACACTTACAGTCCACATTTTTCCCCATAATGCAACTACTTACATTAGACAGGTTTCCTGCCTAAAACAGTAATGCGGAACAAAGTGCTTACCCTGAATTGCTTTAGTAAAAGCTACTCAACTGTAAACATGGATAAATAAATGTAGGTAGCTTGACATTGTAAATCGCTTGAGAAAAGTAGCAGCTAAGCAAATGACATACACACTTTCTGAACCACTTGTCCCATACAGGGTCATAGGGAACCAGAGCCTAACCCAGCAACTCAGGGTGCAAGGCTGGAGGGGACACACCTAGGACAGGATGCCAGTCTATCACAAGGCACCCCAAACAGGACTTGAACCCCCAACCCCCCAGGGAGCAAGACCAGGTCCAACCCACTGCGCCACCATAGCAGTTGATTATTATAGGATCTCTGTGTATTTATTAAAATAGTCAGCTATACAAAAGAATTGAGAATATGTGTTCATGTTATGCTGTAACCAAATTAGAGACTTCTCTGTGTTTTTCATTTGGGACTTATATATAGCATTTTCTGTAATGCCTAGAAAAATATTGACCCATGTTGGATGTTTTCACCTTTTATTTTGTTACAGCACAAAATTATGATGTATTTACTTGAGAATTTAGCCACTCTGCAAAACAACGTAGTTTATGATGTTAAAGTGAAAATATATATTCAGACATTGCAGTAAATTAAATGAAATGATTTTTCAACTCTGAATTTGTTCTGGTCATTCTCAACAACTGAGTGTCCAGGAAAGAAAAGTAATAGTAAGGAATGCCACCAAGATGCCTATGGCAACTCTAAAAGAGTTACAATCCTTCATGAAAGATGGAAGAAACTGTGCAGGAGAAAACAGCATGCAGAGCATGTCTGACCCATATGGAAGGGTGGAAAAAAGAAAGTCTTTTGTGACCTAGGTAGAAGATGGGAGCTGCTTGATGGGCAGCTCTCAAAGGCCTGCTTTAATTAAATACTGATGGCCAATTTTACCCACTTAAGGGTAAGAAGACTTTCCAGAAGACTTTGGGGAGTGGTGTTGTAGTGTTTTGGGAGAACTTCAAGGCTGGAGTGTGAAAATGGTGTTTTTCTTCTCCTCCTGGAAGAAGTTTTTTTTTTTGCTCTTAATAATAAACCTCTTTTGTTTAAAATTTGCAATCCAGTGGCTTTGTCCTGCCCATGTGACTGCCTCCACCCAATAACTGGCCACACATTGTTGGGGGAGGAACCTCAAATCACATCTTTGGAGGAGTTTATCCAAAGGTATATGGGAGATTCTGTGATTTGGAGAAAGAGTCAATGAACTACTGGACTTTGATGTGTTATTTTTAATCTTTTTTCCTCCCTATTGATTCCAAAAAGATATAATGGATAGTTTCTGCCTTGTCTTGCTCCAAGGATGACAAGGAATATCCAATTTTTTGCTCTCAAAAAGGCAAGGGAGCCAATGAAAACAAAAGTTGGATCACGCAATCCAGAGAGCATATAAGAACATGTTCAAAGAAACAGCTAGTTTAGGTTCTCTTTCAGCTTTGAGTAGTACCAATTCATCCTTAAATGTGGACCTTGCAGCATGGATGAAAGAAATAACTGGCAGTGAAAGAGACATCTGATTTGACTTTCAGCCTTTGATTCAGAAGATGACTGAACATCTCTCAGAGATCCCTTTGTGCACATTAAAATACTAAAGATGGGGTTTGCGTGTATGCGCCTGTATGGTGTCCAGTCAAAAGTGCAATCTGATCTGTGGCACAATGATTTAGTGAAGAAGGGATTTTGCATGTTTTGCATACTTTTCTCACCTTGAAATTGAAGGACCTTGGTCTGAACCACCCACTCTTGCTGCTCCATCCTAAATACATTGAATTCATAAAGTAAGAAATTCCAGCTTAAGTAATAGATAAATAGTTTTGAGTAGTCATGCTGTACACCAAAAACTGTACACTTTCCTGGGCAAAGGCATCAGTCAAATAATTGCATATGAAAGTAAACTGTAGTGTACTGTCACATACAGAAATCAGCAGTTGTTGGTGCGCTACTCCTCCCCAGGTCTCAACTATCTGTCCTTGTCCACACAGCAAGTCTCCATGGTGACATGCTGAAACAAACACACTGCAAGTCATTTATTTATGTTCCTCTACAGAGTGGATTCCTGTGCTGGTCAGTGGTTCTGCCTTTTACCAGAGCAGAACCCTTCATTTCAAATGAGTTTTTGTGTTACTTGCCACAGTGGGATGTGATGACGCAGTGGGTTGGTCTGGGGTTCAAGTCCCGCTTGGGGTGCCTTGCGATGGACTGCTGTCCTGTCCTGGGTGTGTCCCTTCCGCCCTGTGTTGCTGGGTAGGCTCCAGCTCCCTGCGACCCCATATGGGACAAGCGGTTCAGACAGTGCGCGTGTGTGTGTGTGTGTGTGTGCGCGCGCGTGTGCGTGCGTGCGTGCGTGCGTGCGTGCGCGTGTGCGTGCGCGTGCGCGTGTGTGTGTGTTACCTGCCACCTAGTGGATGCAAAAGGTACACAAACCATATAGATTTGTGTACTCAAAAAACCCATGATGCTTAATGATAATCTTATGCATTGAAAAAAAACAGTCTTAATTCTAAATTGCTAATAAATGGCAATTAACATAAAAGTATACCAGATGTCAACTGTGACTATCTGAACATTATTTGGCAATGGAAAGATTGAGAAAGATTTAAGAGAAGCAGTCAAACTTTTCCCATAATTCCAAACATCAACCAACTAATAAGCGTCAGTATTAACTATCTGGTTCACTGCACTAATGTAATTGTGTAATAGCTGGAGCTGGTATCTTTGGAGCAGAGAGTTGTTCATTCAAATCTCACTTAGTGTAGTATCCTTGATAAACCCATGGGATAAGATATTTTTGGGAAAATCTCAACTGTGCTAATGTACTGTATGGCTGTTGTGCAAACAATTCATTTACTCTGGGAAAGTGATAGGATACAAGCTTACTGGAATGGTTTTCATTAAGTAATCAAAGTTTGTTACCTCAGATCTACATCACAGGCTGGACATGATGGTACAGTAGAAAATGCTGTTGTGTGGTAGTATCTGGATAGTGTGAGAGAATGAGTGATTCTCCACTCAGGCTGTGTGGAATTTGAATGTTCTCTTGCTGTTCCCATGGGTTTTTCTTCCCCTACAGCCCAAAAATATGTGTTTGGTGATATCGCAGTGGCAGTCTGAAAGAATTTACTGCAGTGATCCATAAAATGCAATTATTATTCTAGTTATCATTAGTTATTATTATAATTAGAGAGCCTCTTTCATAGATATATAAAGTGTTTAACTTTCCTATATAATAAATTAGCTCTCAATCTGTGAGAACTCATCTTGAATTTTGAAAAATCCATCACCTTTTTTAAAATTCCTAGATAGTGCTATATGACAAACCATAACAAATGAATAACAAAAATACACAAAAGCAATGTAGACATTCATTTGTCATATAGAACCTAACCAAAAACAAATACTTAAATACACAATTCAGACCATAATTAAAGACCCTACCATAATGGTACATATTGAGGAAAGTGTGGGCACTTCCGATAATCCACTATAAAGCAAGTCCAAACCGCTCTACAAGTAAGGTGAGAACAAAGGTGTGCATTGTTGGAGAATTTGCAATACAATTCTTGCTAGTCTCTTTTTTGTATACACTTCAACCCAGATACAAGTCATTCTGATAAATGCTCTTCTGTGTGGGTCCCTTGTGATCACTTTTGTTATTGTACCCTGGGGTTGTGACAAGTGCCATGCCACCATACACTAACCAAATAAACTACTTTTTGCGACAAATGAAACAGTAATGCATAAAAGAAAAAATCAACAGACACCCCTCTACTTAGGTAAATCTGAATTATGTAAAAATGCGGATTTGTCACGACCCCTTCTGCCAGCACATTGGCAACACCTGCTGCACCCTGATGGAAGAACAGATAAAAGGCAACACAGATGGGTCCTCCATGTGGAACCTCAGTAATGAGCAACTGCTTCCCACTCAACCCACATTTGCTGCAACACTTCTTGGATTAGTGACCTACTGCCTGTTTTCTACTCGACCACGATTCCTGTCTTCTCCTTTCAACGACGTTCACCGATCGCCTGACCCTTGCCTGTTCCTTGACCATTCTCCTGCCTGCTCCCTTTTTTCGCATAAAAAGGAAAACTCAAACTGCCCATATGCGTAGTGCTTTGGCGTCGCAGGGCATGCTTCTCGGTGCACACGAACAAACCATCAAATACCTTGAAGAGATGCTAAGCGGGCTGGTCAACGCCCTCCAAGCCGGGGGGGGGTTCTCCAACCCACCAAGGAGGCAGAGCCTGTTCCCCTAGGTACACTACACTACACTAGCACCCCTAGGTACCTCCTACCCAGGGACACACATTGCCATCCTGGAGAGGTATGATGGAACACCAGAACAGTGCCAAGGTTTCTTGATGCAGTGCGAGCTGGTGTTCGCCTGCTCCCCTCTGATGTATCAATCCAACGATACAAAGATTGCGTTCATTGTGGCACTTCTAGTTGGTCCAGCACGCACCTGGGCAATGGTGGAGTGGCACATGCACCTGAAGATGACCTACGCCGGCTTTTGGAAAGAGTTTGAGGTGGTGTGCGACCATCCTAACGCAGGTCATTCAGCCAGTGACCGTCTCCTGCACCTGCTCCAGTGAACCCAGACCATGGATGATTACACCCTTGAGTTCCAGCCCCTGGTGGAGCAAAGTGGGTGGAACGCCACAGCCCTCCTCACCTGCTTTTTAATGGGATCCAACTCCGGATACAAGTGGAGTTGGCCTATCAGGGGGAGAATTGGAGTTGGAGGTCCATCGCTGCTGTTCGTGGTGTTTCAGGTAAGTGTAGTTGTTTTGCTACCACTTTTTTTCTCGATGTGCATTCGTGTTATGTAGCTGTGTGTCTGTGTAGTGTTGTGTGGCACTGTAATTAATTTGTTTGTTAAATAGTATTTAGTGATTTGTTGGTCGAACGTTCTCCGGATCATTTCTGTGTCCCGTAGCAGGGAGTGGGTGTGACTCGATGATTTGATTAATCGCGTCTGTTTGGTTGTTTGTTTTGGTCACCATTGTTGTAGTTTCGGTTGCGATTAGGAATCTCCACTGATTGGCGGTAGCCCGGTTTAAATAGCGGCTGGTGATCTGTAGTGGCAGCAGTAGCAGCAGCCTCTTGGTGCGAAGACTCAGAGTGCAAAGACAAGGGAGTCTACCTGAGGAAGTCCCCCAAGGGAGGCCACCGGTACAGCTGTCCGCAAGGGATCATGCGCCTAACATGTCACCCATCAAAGTCTTCTACGGTAAGCAAGCTGTGTGACTTTGCCACTGCAAGAAACCTGGGCATTCTCGCTGCTATGGTAACCTGGTCTATTCTCACCTGTAAAATCTTTCATCCCGCTTTAATTTCTCCATGGGACTCTGGAACTGCCAGTCCACTGTGAGAAAGGCTGACTTCATACCAGCCTACACCTCCTATCTCTCACTGGACCTCCCGGCCCTAACTGAAACCTGGATCACCCCAGACAACTCAGCCACACCTGCAGCACTCTCCACTAACTGTTTCTTTTTTCACACCCCTCGTTAATCCGGCAGAGGTGGAGGCACAAGCCTGCTCACCTCTTCCCGGTGGGAGTAGTCTTTTTTTCCTCTTCACTTGTATGATCTGTCCTCATTTGAGTGGCATGCTGTGTCTATCACTGCCCCAGTCACTTTTGTTGTGGTTGTTCTTTATCGCTCTTCTGGCCCTCTCGGCTGCTTCTTGGATGACCTCGACATCTTGTTGAGCTTTCTGCCAGGGGGCAACACTCCGTTGATTCTCCTAGGTGACTTCAACCTCCATGTTGATGATATTCATGCAAGCAACCTTCTGCTGCTCCTACAGTCCTTTGATCTTTCCCTGTCCCAATCCCCTGCTACTCAGAGCGGGCAACTGTCTTGACCTTGTATTTTCCTGCAGCTGTGGCTGTCCTGCCCTCTCCGTCACTCTGCTGCATGTCTCTGACCATTTCTTCATTTCCTTTCAACCCTGCCTCACCACTAACTCCTCGCCTCTTTCCGCTCCCATTGTCACCTTTCGCCGCAACTTAAAATCTCTCTCACCTTCCAGCTTTGCCTCTGCTACTCTGGCCGCTCTTCCTTCTGCTGCGCAATTCTCAGATCTATTTACAGACGATACCACTAACACTTTCCTCTCTGCCCTATCCTCCTCCCTTGATTCTCTCTGTCCTCTGTCTTCTAGACCAACACACCCCACTGCTACCCCATGGCTGTCTGATACGTTACGTGCTAACAGGATCAAAGTGCGGGCTGCAGAGCGAAGATGGGATGAATCCAAAACTCCACCGGACCTGGTTGCCTAAAAGTCACTATTAGCTGCTTTTCTATCTGCTGTCTCTTCAGCTAAAACCTCCTTCTTCCACAACAAAATATAGACTGCATCTAAAAAAACCACACAGACTCTTTGCGATCTTCTCATCTGTTCTGTGCCCCCCGCCACCTCCTCCTTCCTCTTTTCTCATTGCTAACCACTTTGCTTTGTTTTTCCAGGACAAAGTCAAAGCAATTACTGACATGTTCTCAGCAACACCCTGCCCGGTTCACGCTAGACCTCCCTGTGAAGCTATCCTCTTCAAATTCAAGTCACTCTCCGAATCAGAAATCTCTGACTTCATGATACTGCGCAGAGCCACCACCTGCTCGCTTGACCCCATCCCATCGCCACTCCTACAGAACATTTCCCCACAACTCTCCACTTTCATCTCTAAGATCATCAACTCCTCGCTCTCCTCTGGCTGTTTCCCAGCTGACTTCAAAATCGCTCTAATTTCACCTCTGTTAAAAAAAACCCTCCCTGGATCCCAATGTGGTTGAAAATTACAGACCGGTCTCTCTCCTCTCCTTTCTGTCTAAAACCCTGGAGTTGGCGGCCTGTGATCAACTGTCTGATTTCCTCACCCAGAACCGTCTCTTTAATGGTTATCAGTCTGGTTTCAAAGTTGGTCACTCTACTGAGATGGCCCTTCTGGTGGTGTCTGATGCTCTCCAAGCCGCTAGAGCCTCCTCCCTCTCCTCGGTCCTCACCCTCCTCGATCTGTCTGCAGTATTTGACACAGTCAACCACCAGATTCTACTCTCCTCTCTTAACCAGCTTGGGATCAAAGATTTGGCACTAAGATGCAGATCCTATCAAGTGGTCTGGTGGAGCTCTCGTTTTTTTCCTTTGCCTCTCTTAACTGATGTCCCACAGGGCTCGGTATTGGGTCCTCTTCTTTTCTCGATCTACATCTCCTCCCTCGGTCCGGTCATAGCCTCCCATGGATTCGAATACCACTGCTATGCTGATGATACTCAGCTCTTCCTCTCCTTTCCACCTGGTGCGGCAGACATCTCCACAAGCATTGCTGCCTGCCTGTCGGACATCTTTTCGTGGATGTCTGATCACCACCTCCAACTCAACCTGTCTAAAACAGAGATTCTTTACCTCCAAGCTGGCCCATCCTCCTGCTGCGATCTATCGATCAAACTGGACAACTCACTCATTTTGCCTACCTCCTTGGCTAAGAGTCTGGGAGTAATGATTGATATGAGTCTGTCTTTCTTTCAGCACATCGAAGCCACAACCTGGTCCTGCAGATATATCCTGCATAATATTTGTAGGATCTGTCCCTACCTCACAATTGACTCTGCCCAACTACTTGTCCAGGTCAGGGTAACTTCCTGTCTGGACTACTGCAATTCTCTCCTGTGTGGCCTTCCTGCTACTGCTATCAAACCTCTGGAGCTTCTACAAAATGCTGCTTCACAAGTTGTGTTTGATTTGCCAAAGTGTTCCTATGTATCTCCTCTTCTCATTTCTCAGCACTGACTTGCTGTAGCTGCCCGAATCAAATTCACAACCCTGGTTATTGTCTTCAAATGCATCAGTAGAATTGCTCTCAGCTATTTACAGGTCTTGTTCAACCACTACACCCCAGCTAGACCCCTTCACTCGTCTACTTCTGCTCGCTTGGTGGTCCCACGCATGAAAGGTAAAGCACGGAGGTTCTTGGTTCTGGCTCCGTTGTGGTGGAACGACCTTCCCCTCTCACTCAGAATTGAGGAAACTCTCTCTACATTCAAGAAGGGTCTGAAAACTCACTTTTTCCAGACCCATTTCGCCCAAGATCTCTCCAGCTCATGTACGGTGTAAATGTTCATGCACTATAACTTCATGAGCATCACCAGATAAAGCCTTTATTCGGCCACTACTCCAGTATTGTTTTTGTTTGCTTGTGTATCTTATAATATTATTTAAAAAAAAAAAAAATTGGTAGGAGGGTATCAGGATTTGTCTCTCCTGTGTTTTATGCACCTACTTGAACGGTATTGGGTCCTCTTCTGGTAGGCAACAAACTAGGTTTACTTGAGTCACACATCTGCAACTATGTCTCTTTCTCTTAATGTAATGCATAAATTGTACTTTTGCTAAGATGTACATCGCTTTGGACAAAAGCGTCTGCTAAATGAATAAATGTAAGTGTAAATTTAATTGGAGCTACGACTGCTTTGTGGAGACTGCCACTGCGATGCACAACCCTGGCTGGGACCGAACCCCCAAAGTGGGCCCACTTTTTCTCCTTTGCTACCACCCATTGAGGAGGTGGAGCCGATGCAGGTGGGCCAGAGCAAACTGGTCCCCGAAGAAAGAAGGCGCTGCCTTCTGGGACACCTATGTCTCTACTGTGGCTCCCCGGGCTATGTCTGGTCAGCCTGCCCGTTGCGGCCACCGTGAGGGACCCCAGGGGAAACAAGGGTGAGTCCCAGGGAGTACAGGGGCTAACTGACATTACCGGTCTGTATAGCCTGGGAGGGACACCTGTTGCACTCCCACGTCTTGGTGAACTCTGGAGCAGCCGGGTGTTTTATGGACATGGGGTTCGCTAACATGCACCGCATTCCCTCCCAGACCTGCGAGGTCAAGCTGCGTATGAGCGCCCTTGACAGCCAACCCCTAAGGTTGGGCACGGTGAACACCTGCATCATCCCGCTCCAGATTGAGATGGGGCGTGTCACCAGGAAGACCTAACCTTTTTTTGATCCGTGCTCCAGACACCCCGATCATTCTAGGCTTCCCGTGGCTAGTCTGTCATGACCCAACGCTCCGGCGGAGTACCCAAGAGCTGGTGGCCTGGGGAGACAGGTGTTGGTCCTCCTAAATAGTGCTTCCGTGCTGGGCTACATCCGTCGAGGGAGTTGGGGGGCTTCCCCTGGTGGAGGTGCCTCAGGAATATAGGGACCTTCAGGAGGTCTTTAGTAAGAGCAAAGCGGCCAAGTTTCCCCCACACCGACCCTGGGATTGTGCTATCGACCTGTTGCCGGGAACAGCATCTCCCTGGGGCCTGGTGCACCCACTGTCCTTACCCCAGCAGAAGGCCATGCAGGAGTACATCATGGAGGCACTGGGTTTGGGCCTCATCCGGTCCTCCACCTCAACCACATCCACTGGCTTCTTTGTGAATAGGAAAGACGGGGGCCTCCGTCCCTGCATTGATTACTGCGGGCTGAACGCCATCACCGTCTGTTACCCACACCCCTTGCCTCTGATCACAGTTGCCCTGGAGAGTACCCATGGGTCCACCATCTTCACAAAGCTTGATCTCCCAAGTGCATACAATCTGGTTTGTATCAGCAAGGGGGGCGAGTGGGAAAACGGCATTTTCCACCTCCCTGGGTCATTATGAATACCGGGTCAAGCCTTTTGGTCTGTTGAATGCTCCCTCAGTCTTCCAGGCTTTCGTGAACCACGTTCTGGGGGACTTCATCAATTTCTTTGGGATTGTCTGCCTTGATGACATTTTGATCTTCTCCTGGACCTGAGAGGAACAGGTCAACCAGGTATGAATGGTTTTGCGCTGGCTACTACAGCACCAGTTGTACGTCAAGGTGGGGAAATGCCTGTTTCACCAGAGCCAGGTCACTTTCCTGGGTAATGTCCTAAGCTGAGAGGGGGTCGCCATGGACCCTCGGAAGGTCCTTGCAGTGACCACCTGGCCTAGACCCACCACAGTGAAAGCATTCTCAAGCGCTTTCTTGGCTTCGTGAATTTCTATCGTCGCTTCATTCGAGGCTTCAGCACCCTGGCGGCTCCCCTCTCGGTCCTCACTACACATAAGGAGCGCCAACTACCCTAGAGTGATGCCGTGAAGAAGGCATTTCAGGGCCTCAAGGCACACTTCATCTTGGCCCCAGTGCTCAAGCATCCCGATGCCTCCCTGCTGTTCGTGGTGAAGGTTGATGCCTCATCTGTTGGAATTGGGGCCATTCTCTCCCAGAGGCAAGGGAACTCACCAAAGCTCTACCTTTGCACATTCTTTTCCTGTAAGTTGTCCCCAGCCGAACGCAATTATGACATAGGAAACCGGGAACTCCTGGCTGTCAAACTCACTCTCAAGGAGTGGCAGCACTGGCTCGAGGGAGTGGTGCACCTGTTTCTTGTACTCACCGACCACCGTTATCTTGAATATCTTGAGAAGGCCCGCCGACTGAACGCCCATCAGACCCGTTGAGCCCTGTTTTTCACCCGCTTTAACTTCACTGTCTCCTACCAACTCCATTCAAAGAACACTAAGGCAGACACCTTGTCTAGGAACCATGACCCTGAGCCCACATGAGACCAGCCCGAAGAAATGTTACCCAAGGGGTGAGTCATGGGTCCTGTCCGGTGGCAGCTCCTTCAAGATCTGTACACCGGACAGGCTACAGAGACCGAGCCCCCGGGGAAACCCACTGGGGAGGAGTATGTGCCCAGCCGACTGAGGGCCCCCTTGTTGCAGTGGGTCCATGAAGCGCCTGAAGCCGGGCATCTGGGCATCCAGCGGACTCTTTCTCTCCTGCAGGGGCAGTTCTGGTGGCTCTCCTTGGCAGATGATGCCTGGGACTACGTGCAGGCATGTGTCACCTGCGCACAAGCCCAGACCCCGTCGGTAAAGCCCACCGGCCTCCTAGGACCTCTTCCCGTCCCGACCCTGGACCCACATTGCGATGGATTTTCTGGTGAACCTTCCTGCCTCTGAGGGTAAGACAGTGGTTTTAATGGTGGTGGATCGTTTCTCTAAGCTTCTCGGCTGATTCCGCTTCCCAAGCTACACAGGTCTTTCGGCTGTACGGGGTTCCCGGAAAACATTGTCTTGGATCGGGGACCCCAGTTCACCTCTAGACTATGGAAGGCCTTTTGGGTGAGTCTGGGAGTCAAGGTAAGCCTAATGTCTGGGTATCACCCACAGGCTAACAGCCAAGTAGAGCAACTTCAACAAGATATCTCCAGGTACCTCCAATTCTGTTGCACCCAGAGACAACACCAGTGGGCCCGGTACCTACCTTGGGCAGAGTATGCCCACAATGCTGCTTCTCACTCTGTTACAGGGCTCTCTCCCTTCCAGTGTGTACTAGGATATCAACTGGCCTGTTCCCTTGGGAGAACCCTCCTAGCTAGGTTGCTGCAGTGGAGGACTGGTATCAGGAGAGAGGAAACATGTGGCAGACTGCCCAGAACCACCTGCTCAAGAGCTCGGAGAGGTACAAACGGCAGGCCGACTGCCACCGACGCACCCTCTCGTTCATACCTGAGCAACGAGTTTGGCTCTCAACGCGGGATCTCTGGGTAAAGGTGCCCTCAAAGAACCTCGGGGTCCATTACATAAGCCCATTCAAGGTCATATGGAGAGTAACTCTGGTTACGTATCGCCTGCAGTTACGTCCGGACCTTAGGGTGCACCCCAGCTTCCATGTGTCCCTTCTGAAGCCCTGCGGGGCCTCGCTCCACCAGCCAGCCATGACGACATCCCAGCCCTCTCCGGTGTTGGTTGATGGAGATCGAACTTACACCGTCTGGTCCTTGCCCGGCTCCCGCTGATGACGGGGGTGGTTGCAATACTTTGTCAACTGGGAGGATTACGGTCCGGAGGAACAGTCCTGGGTAGGTGCTCCTGACATCGTAGACCCCGAACTAATTACTGCTTACCACAGGGACCATCCCGAGCGACTGGCCCCTCGCCCCCAGGGGCGTCCTCCCTTTCAGCCTTACTGTCACAACCGCATCTGCCAACACATCGGTGACACCTGCTGCACCCTGATGGGAGAACAGATAAAAGGCAACGCCGATGGGTCCTCCACGCAGAACCTCAGTAATGAGCAACCACTGCTTCCCACTCAACCCGCGTTTGTTGCAACACTTCTTGGATTACCGACCTTCTGCCTGTTTTCTACTCAACCACGATTTCTGTTTTCTCCTTTCAACGACGTTTGCTCATCACCTGACCCTTGCCTGTCCCCTGACTGTCCCTTGACCATTCTCTTACCTGCTCCCTGTTTTCCAATGAAAAGGAAAACTTAAATTGCACTTGAGTCCGTCACCTTCCTGAGACCCGTCGCTATGATAGGATTAATGTAAAAAATTCCTGGCATACACATTATTTACAGATACAGCTGACTTGCACTTAACATATTTCAGATGTTTTGTTACATTACTATGTCCTTGTATCGACTATTGGAGGCTCAACGCGGTTACAGTTAAATATCCACACCCTCTGCCACTCATCACTGCATCGTTGGAACAGGTCTACGGGGCCCGTGTGTTTACCAAATTAGACCTGGGCAGCTCTTATAGTTTAATCTGTATCCGGGAGGACAATGAGTGGAAGACTGCGTTCAGCACTTCACTGGGCCATTATGAATTTCTAGTCATGCCGTTTGGGCTGGCGAATGCACATTCTGTGTTTCAGGCCTATGTGAACCATGTACTGGGAGACTTCGTGAACCAGGGGGTCATTGTGTACTTGGATGACAAACTGATCTATTCTCACACAATGGAGCAACACATCCGTCTGGTCAGACAGGTATTAACCCGGTTACTGGAGAACCATCTGTATGTAAAAGTGGAGAAGTGTTTGTTTCATCAGAAGCAGGCCACCTTCCTTGGCTTTATGTTAAGCACGGACAGGGTGGCAATGGACCCAAGGAAGGTGCAGGCAGTTCTTGAATGGCGTCAGCCCACATCTGTCGAGTGTCTGCAGTGGTTCCTTGGGTTTGCAAATTTCTATCGGCAGTTCATTAGGGGGTTCAGTTCGGTGGCCGCCCCACTCACAGCCCTCTTACGGGGTGAGAAAAAGAGACTGGAGTGGACTGCGGAGGCGCAGAGAGCTTTCCAGACCCAGAAGGAGAGGTTCACCACAGCCCTGATTTTGCGACACCCCGATCCTTTGCTCCCATTTGTGGTGAACGTGGATGCCTCGGAGATCGGGGTCGGGGCTGTTCTATCCCAGAGGCAGGGCAACCCTCCTAAGCTTCACTCCTGTGCTTAATTCTCCAGAAAGCTGACACCGGCTGAACGGAACTATGATATCGGTAACAGAGAGCTCCTGGCAATTAAGCTAGCCTTGGAGGAATGGCGACCCTGGCTTGAGGGGGCATTGCACCCATTCCTCGTGTTGAGTGATCAGAAAAACCTAGAGTATTTGTAGAAAGTGCAGTGCCTGAACCCCCGGCAGGCACGCTGGGCTTTATTTTTCACCCAGTTCCGATTCAGTGACCTATCGGCCGGGATCGAAGAACAGTAAGGCTGACGCTCTATCGAGGGTGCACAGCAGGGACCCAGACCTGGCAGAACCCACCTCAGTCTTGCCGAAACAATGGGTGGTGGCCCCGGTTTGATGGCATCTCCACCAGGTGCTCAGGCGACCCGTGAGGAGGATCCCAGACCACCTGATCAACCGGAGGGTAAGGAATATGTCCCAGTCAGGCTCTGACCTTCCCTCCTACAGTGGGCACATGACTCCACAGTGACGGGACATCCCGGCACCCGACAGACCCTGCCCCTCCTCCAAGGTCGCTGTTGGTGGCCGTCTATGAAAGAGGATGTGCAGGAGTATGCCGAGGCCAAGTCAGGACCCCCAGTCAGAAGTCCGCCAGCCTGTTGGAACCTCTGCCCTTCCCAGCACGATAGACTTCCTGGTGGATCTGCCCTCATCACAAGGTAACACTGTCATACCCACTGACCTTTTCTAAGGCCTGTCGCCTGATACCCTTGCCGCAGTTCCCATTGGCATTGGAAACCGCAGAGGCCTTGTTCCAACACATGTTTCGCCTGTATCTCTGACCAAGGCCCGCAGTTCACCTCGCAGCTCTGGAAGGCCTTCTGCCAGAAACTGGGAGTTGTGGTAAGCCTTACATCAGGGTATCATCCAAAGACAAACAGCCAGATCGAGAGGCTGCACCAAGACCTTGGAAGGTACCTCAGGTCTTACTGCAGCCGAAAGCAGCACCTGCCCCCGTCTCTCTGGGTCCAGATAGATTTTCAAAGTTAATGTTTTATAAAGTACTTTTGTTTATTAGAGTTAAAACAGGTTTTTACAGTACCTAAACCCCATATAAGGATGCCTGTATTACAAATCCTTAATTGATTTTGACACAGCTATAAAGGTCGCATTCTGCAACAGCTGAAGTTAGGATTTGCACCTGGGTCCTTTGTGTCTTTGGATTGATCTTGTTCAGACAATTTTTGTTTTTTTTTGGTGATTCACTGAGGAGGAATAATAAAGCTAAAATGTTTTGTTACTGTTTCTGCAGAGTTTCAGCAGTCAGTCCCATACACAGAAGGACAAAAATGAACAGTCCAAACTTTCCTGATTCTGACTTCAATGTGGTGCAATGATCTCCCTCTCTCACCCAGAATTGCTAAATGCCTCTCAATGTTCAAAAAGAGTTTCAAAAAACATCTCTTTCAGAACCACTTCTCTCTTGATCTCCCATGTACCCTGCAAAGTTTCACTGCATTATGTGTTTAAAAAACACTTCTATTTTCCCTATCAATTCTAGATGCAGCTACTTGGGCAGTGATTATTGGCAAAAGCAGCGTCATTGAACTAAGTGACTATACTTCAAGAATCCTGTGTCTGCATCGCTCTGTGTGTTGGTGAAATGCACTTTTGTTTGTTCTGATTTGGAAGATCCAAGGCGATACAATTTTGTAAGACAAACTTGCACTCTGCAATTATTACAGTTGTGACGTTCTCTTGGGTATTAGCAGTATCACAACTAATGTGCTGTAAGTTTGCAACAAGCTTCATGTGTCAATGAGAAGAATGTGTAGAGGACTGTGTAACACTTCAGTTGGTGCATGATGTGCATATGCAGTAGTTATTGAACCTGTGATGTTCGCTTCTGGTGATAAGTTGACAATTTCTCTTTGATGACTTGGTTCATTTGTTCCTTCTGCCCTAATGTTTCAGTGGGATATCAACAGTGAAGTGTAAATGTAATGTAAATGTTCAGCAGCAGACCATTGCAGGGATGCCGAGGTCTTGTGATTCAGTAGGAATCACTTCGGCATTTTGGATTGTTGATCAGTCTGTTTAGCTGTTTTATGTGTTAACACTTTTCCAGAAGCTTTGGTGGTGTCTGCCTCTTGAGCTGATGTTTCATCATAAGAAACAATCATCAGAAACAATACATAAATATATAAACAACACACACCAATACAGAGAATTTTTATTTTGGTTAGTAAAGGTCTTTACAATTATGGTATCACACAATAAACTGGTCAACGTGGGTATGATACTTATTTCTCATGTTAAAGAAAGTCAGTTTTTAAGTCCACAGTTTGATTTCCTGTGATTATAGCTAAATTCATATTTACAGAAAAATTACTTTTTCATTACAGTTAATGTTTATATGATTAAATTTAAAACACTCTAACCACTATTCTGCACTAACACAGAGAAATATATATAATCAGTGGTGCAACTGCAGCTCCACCCTGATTATTAAGTATTACAGTAAAGAAGGAAAAAGTGCTGGAAAAAGTAAAATATAAAATTTTAAAAACAGCTTGCCTCTTTTTTTAAGAAGGGGCATGTTTCATAAAATAGCAGGGATGTGATCATTGTTACTGCATTTTCATTTAAAGCAATGTGTGTGTTTACTACTATACTGGTTTTTATGGTGGTATGTAACAAAATGATTGTAGAGTAAGAATCATGAGTCTACATCTGAAACTCTCCTATTGTAATGCACTTTTTTTTAATTGTTTGCTGAGATTCATGTTGCTTTTGAGAAAAGTTCCTAATAAATGAATAAGTGTAAATGCCAGTGAGGAGCTGAAGCCTGATTTATGACTCCAGGTATCAGCGCCGAAATGAATTGATTTATCACTTCCAGACAGCTTCAGCAGCAGACGGAAAAAAGCCAGTATGAAGAAGATGGAAACTGCACCAGAACAAAGAGATCACATGTGCGTGTGTTCCTATCTCAGCTTGCAGAGGGATACGGACGACTTGTGCCAAACCCAAAACCCAGGGCAGAGGGGCTCTGTGAATGTGGAGGTGAACTTGTACAGGAGGGTCAGTTCACCAGAGGATACACTGTAGAAGGACAGATTGCCAGCTGCCCAGTCCAAATACACTCCTACTCTGGGGGTGGGGGGTGTAGGGATGTCAGTCTGTTTCTTATTATGTCTGACAGAGTAACTCTCATTAGAGCAGCGTAGGCTCCAGGACTTGTCATTGAATCCAAGTCCACAATCATCACTGTCTCCTTTCCTCCTAATTCCTTTATAAGTCACTCCAATTACAGCCCCTTTTCCTTTCCATTGAATCTCCCAGTAACAGCGACCAGACAGACCCTCTGCGCACAGAACCTGGTACCAACATTCAAATCTATCTTGATGATCAGGGTATGGCTGAAACTCATTCCACCTACATGTCACCTTCCTTTTCCCCTCAGACAGATGCAATTCTTGGTGTGCTGTGTTAGGGTCCAGTGTGAGCTGGCAGAAGTCTGCAGATGAATCGATGTCAAAAACGTTATTAAAATAGTGCTAAAATGTTCATACTTAACATAAATTTATGCAAAATCCTGTGAATGTTCAAGATGAATTTAAAACCAGCAGTGACAATACAACACTCCATTAAATGTCACTTTTTGTAATTAATTGGTTTACTCAGGATCATTGGATACTTTATAAATTTAATGTATGAAAGTACTCATTTATCCACTAAAATGAAGACACTTACCCCATACTGCTGAGTGACAACGTGGCCTACATTGTTTTACAGATGCCATATGTTGCTCACCATTTGAAAACACTTTACCAGAAAACTTGTAAAATTTCATTGTCACATCAGTATTTGGTTGTGAAATAATAAATCACCATCATCATGTTTACTTTTTAATAAAAACTAAACTTTACATGTAAGAGAGCATTGAACACTGGCAGAAAATTTTGTAAATTAGAATTACAACAAATTTGAGAAAATACAATATGCTAACTTAACATCGAAACTATATTAAATTTTGCCTGTTCTCTCAAATATTTAATGTCATCAGTAGTCACACACACACACACACACACACACACACACACACACACAGTCTGAAACTGGTTGTCCCACGCAGTATCGCAGTGAACCGGAGGCTAATCCAGCAAGTTAAGAAATAAATTAGGTCCAGTTTCCCTTTGCAGTGTACATCAGACACTGCACCTTTTCTGTGTTTAATTTTAAGATGTGCTATACCAGTATATTACAACTCTGTGAATTAAATAATAAAAAACTGCATCTTAAAGTCTATTAAGATAGACCCTTATGAGTCAAGGTTAATGATGAACCATGAAGTAGCATTTAATAATTGGTCCTCCACCCTAAATATTATGTACATTTATACAATAACTAGAAATATATAAATCCATTGTTTGCTGGAGGGAAATTACAGCCCAGCAGCAGCTGCTCATTGAAAACATCGACTAATAGAACAGAAAAAACGAATGAGCAAGTTGCATGGTTCTGATCTACATCAGAAAACACTCCTAAATGTCCTGACACCAGTGACATGGCAGCCACGAAGAACACACCAATCATGAAAGCAAAATGTGTGTTTTTTTGTCCAACTGTTTTAATACACATTCTTCAACTTATATTTTTGCTGCCAAAGAAAATTGACATTTACTACAGACATATTTGTTAATGCCAGAGGAACAAATGAATTACCAACCACACAACTACACAATAAAATGAGAAAATGGTATTAAATAAACTTGGCTGTTCAGTACAAATACACTTACACTTCCGTGGTCCTGGTCTGATCCTGCACTCTCCATCATAGTCCACACTGCAAAAGAGACAGAAGGTCACACAGTGACTGAGAGACATACACAGTCTGTCTATGACGTGTGTGGGGACAGCAATTAACATTTCGAACACTTTTCTGTTCTTATATTGAAACATGGATTCATTCATTTGGTGATACAGCTTCTACACACTTGTATAGGGGCTAGTGGTCATGTCAGACACACATAGTATTTACCACAGTGTCTCCAGTTTACGATTTGGATCCTCCAGTAGATCATAGAGCAGCTTCAATCCTGAGTCCCCTGGGTGATTGTAGCTCAGATCCAGCTCTCTCAAGT
Source organism: Scleropages formosus (assembly GCF_900964775.1). NCBI lineage: Eukaryota > Metazoa > Chordata > Actinopteri > Osteoglossiformes > Osteoglossidae > Scleropages > Scleropages formosus. The sequence goes on from NC_041811.1 coordinate 5,750,967, forward strand.
ATGAGGGGTTTGAACACAGAGCTGAAGCTAAACAAGCACAGCCTCTCTCTGTGACACAACAGCCAGACAGTCTGTAAAAAGATAAAGACCATTTTTATTTATAAAAACATGTAGTATATCAATCTGCAGTGTGATTTCCCAGAAGTACTGACCTCAATGTGTACAGTTTAGAGTACATATTTTCTAGTATTACTGACCTCAGTATTTCCAGTTTACAGTGTTTGTTTCCCAGTCCTGCAGAGAGTATCTTCACTCCTGAATCCTGCAGGTCATTGTCACTAAGGTCCAACTCTCTTAGATGTGATGAGTTTGAGCTGAAAACTGAGGCTAGAGCTTCACAGCATCTCTCTGTGATTTCACAATGCTTCAACCTGGAAATGATATATTTACTATGTATTATCTAACTTTATATGTTTAACTATTCAGCTTAACATTTCAAAACTTTTAAACTCTTTGAAGGGTTGATGTATATATACATATACACACACATGCATACATACACACATATATATATATATATATATATATATACACACACACACACATATATACATACATACACACACACACACACACACACACACACACTTTCAGAACCGCTTGTCCCATACGGGGTTGTGGGGAACCGGAGCCTACCCAGTAACACAGGGCGTAAGGCCGGAGGGGGAGGGGACACACCCAGGACGGGACGCCAGTCCGTCGCAAGGCACCCCAAGCGGGACTCAAACCCCAGACCCACCGGAGAGCAGGACTGTGGTCCAACCCACTGTGCCACCGCACCCCCCCCCCCCCCATGTATATACACATCTAATAAAAAAAAGCTGTGTGATTACTCATTTGAATTTGTTTCACATTTATTTAGCAGACACTTTTCTTCAAAGAACTTTCAATGAACTTTATGTAGTGTAATCAGTCCACACCCCTTATTCACCAAGGTGACTTACACTGCTAGAAACACTACTTACAAAGGGTCACTCATCCCTACATCAGTGGAACACTCTGTCACTCATACACTGTAGGTGAACCTGAACAGCATGTCTTTAGACTGTGGGAGGAAACCTGAACACCCAGAGGAAACCAACGCACACGCTGAAAGAATATGCAAACTCCACATAGACTGAGCGGCGATCAAACCCACATCCTCTCACACCACCTAGGTGCTGTGAGATGGCAGCACTACTTGCTGTGCCACTGATTTATAAAGTACCAGAAAGAAGGGTATTTAAGACAGCTGACATTATTCACATCCATTCCAATGGAAATATTAATACGTATTAATCTTGTAGGCTGACTTCAGGTTTGAGGACTTGCATTTGTTGCGAGATGTCACCCAGTTTAAGGCTACATGTTCATGTAACTAATTTTTTATTTGACAGAAAAACTAAGTTCTTTGCCATTAGAAATTTATATAAATATCAAGTCAACAACCAGTAAGCAAATCAGAGACAGTGTCTTTACTGTGGGAAACATTAAAGGCCTATTTGAGAGACCAGATTGTCACGGTGTCCTGCCGGACCGAAGTGTGGAGCACAGGACGGGGTTTCAAGGGGAAATCCGAGAGACATGGTCGAGGAAACAGGCAAATGGTCACTGATGCGCTAACATAATCCGAAGGAAGAGTCCAAGAGGCGTAGTCTAGAAAACAGGCAAGAAGTTGAGGAAAACCAGGGAGACATGTAAATACAGGAGAAAGAACAGAGAAACAAGGGCGAGGAGTCCTTGCTCAGTACGAACCCCAGGAAGGATATTTGTGTCTGATGGAATTGACACATCTCTGCTTTGAAGCAGAAATGGTGTTGTAGAAACCGCTGCAGAACCTGTCGCACCAGGGCCACGTGCTGCGCAAGAGACGGGGAGTAAATGAGAATGTCATCGTGATAAACTAAAATGCCATTGTTGATGAGGTCTCCTAGGACATGATTCACAAAGGCCTCGAAAACACTTGGGGCATTAGCGAGACCAAAGGGCATGATGAGGTACTCAGTGTCCCAGGGTGGTGCTAAAGGCTGTCTTCCACTCGTCTCCTTCCCGGATCCGAAAGAGATTATATGCACTTCGCAGATCTAGTTTCGTGAACCAGTGTGCCTGATGAACTTGTTCAACCGCTGCTGTAATTAAGGGCAATGGGTGAGGGTACCTGATGGTGATTTGGTCAGATGCATAGGCGGAGGCTACCATCCTTCTTCTCAATGAAGAAAAATCTGGCAGCAGCTGGAGAAGTGAACGGGCAAATGATACCTGCTGCGAGGGCTTCTGAGATATACTGCTGCACGGCTTGTTGCTCAGGCAGGGAGAGAGGGTAGACCCGGGGCGGTGTCGTTCTGGGTAGTAAGTCGATGGCACAGTCCCAGGACCGGTCTGGGGGAAGCACCACAGCTTGTTCCTTACTAAAAACCTTGGCCAGATCTCGATAGTTGGAAGGAATGTCCACCTGCTGGGGAGACTCAGAACATTCCACTGACATGGCTCTGCCAGGCAACCACAGACATTTTGCCTCACACTGGGAACCCCACAACATCAACTTCCCCGTACTCCACCTGAAAACCGGATCGTGCAGGGAAAGCCAGGGAAAGCATAGGATCACCGGGGCCTTGAGCGAAGTGACCAAGTAGAACTGTGCTTGTTCTCGGTGACATGCCCCGACAGCCAGACGTACAGGTTTGGTTATCGACAAAGCCTTTCCCCAATGGTTGCCTAGGGCGCTAACCCTCATTTGGACCTTACACAAAGGCTTGGGGACACGATGGGTCTTTGTGAAACCAATGTCCATAAACCAACCAGCCGTTCCTGAATCTTTCAGAGCTTGGGTTTCTACCATGCGTCCCCAAAGACAGCACCACAGGAACCGTGAGACAATTACATTGAACGGTTCCACTCACTGGGGAGTCTGGGCGGATTAGGCAACCATGTAGGAGACGGCCGGAGTTTCCGCAGCAGAGGCACACATGATCCCTGAATTAGTGCAGTCGCTCTGTGGCAGTGAGGCAGCTGTGCACGACAGGCAGGGGTGTGGGCTCCTTTCACGGCATGGAGGCCCGTCTCGGGGTCATCTCAGTACGATGCTCTCGATCCCGGACAAAATTGTCTAGCATCACCGCTGTGTTGATAAAGTGATCGAGAGTCCATGTTTCTCCCCGAAATGCTAGTTCCTTTTGGACTCTGGGAGTCAACCCACGCCGGAAACAGGTTAGCAACGCGCAGGCGAGTGAGTGCCTGCTCATGCACTCCCAGCAACACTCCATGGGAAGCGAGTGTGTGCTGGAAGCGCTTTGAGCCCGCTGGGTCAGACTGTAGGGCAGCACCGTCTGTCACGGTGTCCTCCTGGAGCGGAAGCGCCGGACCCAAGTGCCGGTCACTGATGTGCTAACGTAATCTAAAGGAAGAGTGCAAGAAGCGTAGTCCAGAAAACAGGCAAAAAGTCGAGGAAAACCAGGGAGCTGTGAAGATGCAGGAGAAGGAACAGGAAGGACACAAAGGCTGAACAAGGTTCCACATCAGCCAAGGCTCTGAGTCTTCCTTTTATCTGCCTGTCCTGCAAGCCTCCGCAGGTGTTCCTTGTTAAGATGAAGGGGAGGGCGTGACACAGATAATCTTGTACTCAACTAGTATGATTAAGACTCAGAGGTCTGCCCTGAAGGACCTAACAGATTCTATTGCTGAGCTGGATTGGCAGTTTGATTTACTTCCTGACTCACAGCTACTTAAAAAAGGCTTGCTTTACAACCTCAGTATTCATATTCTAGGCAGAAAGTCTTCTGCTTCATTCTCCAGGTTCTGTATATGAATATGTTTACAAAGCTAGTCATGTTTTGGTTCACCAATAACATTTATTCATTTAGCTAACGCTTTTCTCCTAAGCAACTTACAACATTAAGGTACTTACAAATATTTATCCATTTATACAGCTGGATAATTTCTATTGGAAAAATTTTAGGGTAAGTACTTTGCTCAAGGGTACTACAACTAGAGTTGAGACTCAACCTGGAGCCTTTGGGTCCAAAGGTAGCAGTTCTAACCACTACGCTGACTGTTTAACTTACATACACCACTTGCACTTTATTTTGTAATCCTCTAGATATGAATAAGGATTTAGCATTTTACTATGTTAATGTTGATATGGAAATCTCTCAATGCCCATTGTTTCTTTCTATGACTCAGAGACATTTTGTGTATTCTAAAACTTGAAAAAGTTACTACACTTTGATCTTAGGCATTTTACAAGGTTCTGCAAATTATTTTTACGCTTTTAGGGTCCCATCATAGAATACTCCCATTAGATTATCTGCCTTCTGAATAACTCAAACTTGACTGAAGTAATACTATGTTTTGCAATGACCTTGTGCACAGGATAATTAGCTATTTCACTAACTCTCCTGTTTATTGACGTTTACATTTACGTTTACTGATTTAGCAAACGCTTTTCTCAAAAGTAACGTACACATCACAGAAAATACTATGTGTGTATTACATTGGGAGGGATTGATGGCACAGCAGGTTTGGCCAAGGCCTATCCCATCCTGAGTGTGTCGCCCTCCCCCTCCCTCTCCCCCTCCCCCTGCGCCCTGTGCTGCCAGGCTAAACTCTGGCTCGTCGCGACCTTGCTTGGGACACGCAGCTTCAGAAGGTGTGTGTGTACTATATCAGCAGAAAGAGAGCCTTAGATGTGTGGTTCTAAAGCAAAGTTAATCTCTTACTTTTCACCATATGAACCAAATTTATGAAATAATTAAAAAATATATATTGTTCATTTAGAAGGAGTGTGGTGGTGCAATGGGCTTGGCTGGGTCCAGGTCTCTGGTGGGTCTGGGGTTTGAGTCCCACTTGAGGTACCTTATGAGAGACTGGTGTCCCACCCTGGGTGTGTCCCTTCCCCCTCCACCCTTACGCCCTGTGTTGCCTGGTTAGGTTCCAGCTCACTACAACCCCACTCGGGACCAGTGGCTTCAGCCAATGTGTGTGTGATAGTGTTTATTTATTTGTGCATTTCATTAATTGCATTTTGCTTTAAATATACCACACGGGAGTGCGGTGGTGCAGTGGGTTGGACCAGGTCCTGCTCTCCAGTGGGTCTGGGGTTTGAGTCCCGCTTGGGGTGCCCTGCAACGGTCTGGCATCCTGTCCTGGGTGTGTCCCCTCCCCCTCCAGCCTTTCGTCCTGTGTTGCTGGGTTAGACTCCGGTTCCCCGCAACCCCGTATGGGAGAAGCGGTTCAGACAGTGTGTGTGTGTGTGTGTGTGTGTGTGTGTGTGTGTGTATGTGTATGTGTATGTGTATGTGTATGTTGTTCTTCTTCTTCTTCTTCCACTTATCCAGGGCTGGGGCACCGGGGCAGCAGTCCAAGCAGAGTCCTCCAGACTTCCCTCTCCCCACACACCTCCTCCAGTTCCTCTGGGGGAACCCCAAGGCGTTCCCAGGCCAGCTGGGAGACATAGTCTCTCCAACGTGTCCTGGGTCTGCCCTGAGGCCTCCTCCCAGTGGGACATGCCCGGAATACCTCACCAGGGAGGCGTCCAGGAGGCATCCGGAACAGATGCCTGAGCCACCTCAACTGGCTCCTCTCGATGTGGAGGAGCAGCGGCTCTACTCCGAGCTCCTCTCGGGTGACTGAGCTCCTCACCCTATCCCTAAGGGTGCGCCCAGCCACTTTGCAAAGGAAACTCATTTCTGCTGCTTGTATCCGCAATCTCATTCTTTCGGTCATGATCCAGAGTTCATGACCATAGGTGAGGGTAGGAATGTAGATCGACCGGTAAATTGAGAGCTTTGCCTTACGACTCAGTTCCTTCTTCACCACAACAGACGGTACAATGACCGCATTACTGCGGATGCCGCACCGATCCGTCTGTCAACCTGCCGCTCAATTTTTCCCTCACTCGTGAACAAGACCCCGAGATACTTGAACTCCTTCACTTGAGGGAGCAACTCCCCCCTAACCCGGAGGGGGCAATCCACCTTTTTCCGACTGAGAACCATGGCCTCGGATTTGGAGGTGCTGATTCTCATCCCCGCCGCTTCGCACTCGGCTGCAAACCTCTCCAGTGCACGCTGTAAGTCTTGATTCGATGAAGCCAACAGGACCACATCGTCCGCAAAAAGCAGAGACGAGATCCTGTGGCCATCAAAACAGACACCCTCCGTTCCCTGGCTGCGCCTTGAAATTCTGTCCATGAAGATAATGAACAGAATCGGTGACAAAGTGCAGCCCTGGCGGAGTCCAACATGCACCAGGAACAGGTCTGACTTACTGCCGGCAATGTGAACCAAGCTCCTGCTCCGGTCATACAGGGAACGAACAACCCGTAGCAGCGAGCTCTGAACCCCATAATCCTGAAGTACCCCCCACAGGATGCCACGAGGGACACGGTCGAATGCCTTCTCCAGGTCCACAAAACACATGTGGACTAGTTGGGCAAACTCCCATGAACCCTCCAACACCCTAGTGAGGGTATAGAGCTGGTCCAGTGTTCCACGGCCAGGGCGAAAACCGCATTGCTCCTCCTGAATCCGAGGTTCGACTATCGGTTGGATTCTCCTCTCCAGTACCCTGGCATAGACTTTCCCAGGGAGGCTAAGGAGTGTGATCCCCCTGTAGTTGAAACACAATCTCCGGTCCCCCTTCTTAAAAAGAGGGACCACCACCCCGGTCTTCCAGTCCAGCAGCACCGTTCTCAAGCTCCACGCAGTGCTGTAGAGGCGTGTCAACCAAGACAGTCCAACAACATCCAGAGACTTGAGAACCTCGGGGCGGATCTCATCCACCCCCGGAGCCTTGCCACCGAGGAGTTTTTTGACTCCTAGAGCCTCATCTTCTTCTACGGAAGGCGTGTCGGAGGGATTGAGGAGATCCTCAAAGTACTCCTTCCACCGCCCGAGGACATTCTCAGCCGAGGTCAGCAGCGCACCTCTTCCACTGTAAACAGTGTTGGTGGAACACCGCTTCCCCCTTCTGAGTCGCCGGACGGTTTGCCAGAATCTCTTTGAGGCCGACCGAAAGTCTTCCTCCATGGCCTCACCGAACTCCTCCCAAGCCCAAGTTTTTGCCGCGGCGACTGCCAGAGCCGTGTTCTGTCTGGCCCGTCGGTACCCGTCAGGTGCTTCAGGAGTCCCATGAGCCAGCCAGGCCTGATAGAACTCCTTCTTCAGCTTGACGGCATCCCTTACCTTCGGTGTCCACCACCGTGTTCGGGGATTGCTGCCGCGACAGGCGCCGGAGACTTTATGGCCGCAGCTCCAAACCGCCACCCCAACAATGGAGGTGTGGAACATAGTCCATTCGGACTCAATGTCCCCCACCTCCCTCGGGACCTGGTTGAAGCTCTGTCGGAGGTGGGAGTTGAAGACCTCTCTGACAGGGGCCTCCGCCAAACGTTCCCAACAGACCCTCACTATGCGTTTGGGCCTGCCAGGTCTGTCCAGCTTTTTCCCCCGCCATCGAATCCAACTCACCACCAGGTGGTGATCAGTTGACAGCTCAGCCCCTCTCTTCACCCGAGTATCCAAGACATATGGCCGAAGATCAGAAGAAACGACTACAAAGTCGATCATCGACCTCCGACCTAGGGTGTCCTGGTGCCAAGTGCACTGATGGACACCCTTATGCATGAACACGGTGTTCGTTATGGACAAACCGTGACTAGCACAGAAATCCAATAACAACTCACCGCTCGGGTTCAAATCAGGGAGGCCGTTCCTCCCAATCACGCCCCTCCAGGTGTCACTGTCGCCGCCCACGTGGGCGTTAAAGTCCCCCAGTAGAACGACAGAGTCCCCAGTGGGAGCGCTTTCCAGCACGCCCCCCAGGGACTCCAAAAAGGCTGGGTACTCTACACTGCCGCAAGGCGCATAAGCATAAACAACAGTGAGAGACCGTTCCCTGACCCGAAGGCGCAGGGAGATGACCCTCTCATTCACCAGGGTAGACTCCAACACATGGCGGCTGAACTGGAGGCTATGAACAAGCCCACACTGGCCCGCCGTCTCTCACCCTGGGCAACGCCAGAATAGTGGAGAGTCCATCCCTGGTCGAGAAGAGTGGTTCCAGAACCCAAGCTGTGAGTGGAAGTGAGTCCGACTATATCTAGACGGTATCTCTCAACCTCTTGCACCAGCTCAGGCTCCTTCCCCGCTAGTGAGGTGACATTCCAAGTCCCAGAAACCAGAGTTGGCGCCCGAGGTTTGGGTCGGCCGGGCACTCGGCCTCGACCACCGCCCAAATCACAACGCAATGGCCCCTTACGGTCTCTCCGGCAGGTGGTGAGCCCACCGAAGAGCGGCTCCACGTCATGGCGTCGGGCTGAGCCCGGCCAGGCCCCGTGGGCATAGACCTGGCCACCAGGTGCTCGCAAGCGAACCCCCCCCAGGCCTGGCTCCAGGGTGGGGCCCCGGTGACCCCATACCGGGCAGGGTAAACAAAAGTGTGGTTTAATTGGCATCATAAGGGGCTTTTGAACCACACTTTGTCTCGTCTGTTATCCAGGACGGGTTTGCCATGGCAGACCCTACCAGGGGCATATAGCCCCAGGCAACATAGCTCCTGAAGTCATTCAGGTACTCAAACCCCTCCACCACGGTAAGGTGGCGGTTCAAGGAGGGGGTGTGTGTATGTGTGTGTGTGTATTTAAATATACCACCCCCACCATTTTAACTGCTGCTACTTTTCTTATTATTTTTATTATTGTTGTTGTTGTTGTTGTTGTTAGTATTCTTTCTTCTCCTCTCCTGGAGTTCTGTTCGGGACCTCTGGGTTTGGGGTGGGTAGGGAGTTATATGTGCATACGTTTGTTTTTGCTATTGTTGTTGTGATTGCTATGCTTATATGAAAAATGTTCATGTAATTTATATAAAGCCTGTATTATGGGCTACTATAAATAACACACACACACACACACACACACACACACACACACACACACACACACACACACACTACTTACTTCAGTTTCTCCAATTTACAGTTGGGATCCTCCAGTAGATCAGAGAATATCTTCACTCCTGAATCCTGTAGGTCATTATCACTCAGGTCCAACTCTCTCAGGTACGAGGGGTTTGAGGTGAGGACTGATGCCAGAGCTTTACAGCACTTCTCTGTAAGTCCACACTGGTTCAACCTTAAGAAGATATTACTCCATGAATTTATAGAAGTACACTAAATTATACAACTGTGAACTGATTTATCTTATCAAATTTAACTGGGAAAAAATACTTTAAAAAACAGGAATAAGGAAAACATACCATAGAAGTCTGTTACACGTTTACCGCTACTCTTGCTGGTAGGGACTTGCATTTTTGTTGTATACATTACAGATTTAACAATAAAAGAGCTGACAAGGACAGATATATGCTTCTGATGACAGGTAACTTCAATGATGTTGATGAGTTTTGTTTTCTCTGAATACATGAAATATTCTAAGACAACTCGGACAAGTCTCTGGTTTTCCTTTTTGTGTGTAAACACAACACCCTTATAGGTTCAAACAGAGAATTTATTTAGATCTGGAAATGTATTCACCTAATCTGGATTAAGGCCCAAGAACTTACATTCAAAGAGGTTGCAAATAATAACACTCCAAGCGAACAAGCTGGAACTATGGCCAAACATCACATTTAAGTTTTTTTAACAAATTAACAATTGTCTATTTACATTTGCAAAGGTATGTCATGATTAAGTTTCTTCCCTGAAAAAATTCATTTCTTTTCAGTCCAAAAATCAGCAAAGTATGTAATTTGATCAGAGGTGCCCAAACTTTTGTAAATATGTGTAATTATCTCCCCTTACGGGGTCGGGGCCTTGTTGTAGTGGAAGGGCTTGTGTGATCTAAGGATCTCCAGAGCTATATTGTTGGGGGCAGTATGCTTCTGGTAGGGTCTCCCATGGCAACCAGGTTTGGAGTGAAGATCCAGACGAACATAATCCGAAAAACCCCTATGGCGAACGTCAACAAGACAACGTTTACCCTGTCCAGAATAGGGTCACCGGAACCTACCCCTGGAGCCAGGCCTGGGAGTAGTGCTCCTTGGCAAGCACCTGGTGGCCAGGCAGCCCATGTAACCTAGCCAGGCTCAGCCCAAAAAGGCATTGTGGGGGGCCCATGTAGGCCCACCACCCACAAGGTCCAACATGGGCGCTAGGTGCACTGCCTTTCAGGCAGCAGGAGGGGGTAGGGTGGTGCATGGTGTCAGGGCCCCTCGCGGCAGAAACTGGCTCTTGGCAAGTGGAATGTAACCTCACTGGGAGAAAAGGAGCCGGAACTGGTGCAGGAGGTTGAGAGATACCAAAAAGATATAGTTGGATTCACCTCCACTCACAGTGTTGGCTCTGGAACCAAACTCCTCAACAGGGGGTGGTCCCTCTCCCACTCAGGAGTTGTACAGGGTGAGAGGTGCTGGGCGGGTGTGGGGATACTCACAAGTCTGGCTGCCATACAGTTGGAGTTTGTCCCGGTGGACGAGAGGGTAGCCTCAGTACGACTTAAGGTCACAGAGAGGAAAACTTTGACTGTTGTGTGTGCTTATGCACCAAACAGCAGTTCAGACTATTCAACCTTCTTGGACAGAGTGGATGGGGTTCTGGACAGGGTCCCACCTACTGACTCCACAGTCCTGCTGAGGGACTTCAATGCTCATGTTGGCAATGACTGGGAAATCTGGAAATCAGGGGTGATTGGGAACAATGGCTTGTCTGATCTAAACCCAAATGGTAAAATGTTTACATTTACATTTACATTTACTCATTTAGCAGATGCTTTTGTCCAAAGCAATGTACATCTCAGCAAAAGTACAATTTATGCATTACAATAAGAGAAAGACACTGCTGCAGACATGTGACTCTCAAGTAAATCTAGTTTGTTACCTTCCACTTGCTGCACCAATGTTCATCGTTCAAGTAGGTGCATAAAACACAGGCTAGACAAATCCTGATACACTCCTACCAATTTTTTTTTTTTTTTAAATATAAGATACATAAACAATCACATACAATGCCGGAGTAGCAGTTGAATAAAGGCTTATCTGGGCATGCTCATGAAGTTACAGTGCATGAATACAGTACATGAGCTGGGGAGATCTTAGGCAAAATGGGTGCGGAAAAGGTGAATTGTTACGTATATATGCTATACGTGAAATGTTATTGGACTATTGCGCTACCCATGGTTTGTCCATAACAAACACCATGTTCGAACAAAAGGATGCTCATAAGTGTACTTGGTACTAGAGCTCCTTGGACCAAAGGTTAATGATTGACTTCATACTCGTTTCATTTGGCTTGAGACCACATGTTCTGGACACCTGGGCTAGGAGAGGTGCTGAGCTGTCAACCAATCACCATCTGATGGTGAGCTGGATCAGATGGCAGTTAAAACTAACAGACAGACCCGATAGTCCCAAGCTCATAGTGAGGGTATGCTGGGAACGACTAGCAGAGGACCCTGTCCGGAATGATTTTAACTCCCACCTCCGTGAGAACTTCTCCCATGTCCTGGAGGAAGTAGGGGACATGAAGTCCAAATGGACCCTGTTCAAAACCTCCATTGTGGAAGCAGCCAGGTGGAGCAGTGGCCAAAAGCTTGTTGGTGGCAGTCAAGGCAGCAACCCAAGAACCCGCTGGTGGACACCAGTGGTGAGGGAAGCCGTCAAGCAGAAGAAGGAAGCCTTTAGAGCCTGTTTGGCTTTGGGATCTCCTGACTCAGCAGATAGGTACTGGCAGGCAAAAAGGTGGCAGCTGCTGTGGTTGCAGAAGCAAAATCCAGATCATGGGAGGAGTTTTGAGGGGCCATTCAAAATGGCTTTCGGTCAGCTTCAAAGAGGTTCTCAAGAACCATCCGGCAGCTCAGGAGAGGTTGGAGAAGCTTCACTGAAGCTGTGATCAGCATAGGTGGAGAAACTCTTAGCTCAAATGAGGATATTGTCAGGAGGTGGAAGGAACACTTTGAGAGATCCTAAACTTGAGAGATATACCTCCCTTACAGGAGTCAGGGCCAAAGGCTTCTGTATTTTGTATGTATTTTGTGGACTTGAACAAGGCCCACAACCGTGTTCCCCAAGAAATTCTGTGAGAGGTGCTTTGGGACTAAAGGGTGCTGGGGCCGGGGGATGCGGTGGCGCAGTGGGTTGGACCGGGTCCTGCTCTCTGGTGGGTCTAGGGTTCGAGTCCCACTTGGGGTGCCTTGCGACGGACTGGCGTCCTGTCCTGGGTGTATCCCCTCCCCCTCCGGCCTTACGCCCTGTGTTACTGGGTAGGCTCCGGTTCCCCGCGACCCCGTATGGAACAAGCGGTTCTGAAAATGTGTGTGTGTGTGTGTGGGTGCTGGGGCCATCTAGTACATTGCTCTTTTCTGTCCGGTGACATGACGGTTAATGTCGTTGGACTGTAGGAGAAATCTACAGGAGATGTAAGGGATTGGTGCTACACACTGATCTACTGTGCAGTTCAAGAAAATGAAATGACTTTTCTTAATTTGTGTCACGGTTGCTGGTTAGGTACTGTTGAGTAGATGATGACTGTGACAATATGTCGTGCCATACTACACAGCACCACAGTAGTACATTTATTAATTTTCATTAACTGTTTGTCCCAGTCAGGGTTGTGGAAGTCTAGAACCTATCCCAGCATCAACGGACATAAGGCTTGGGGAGGTACACTCTGGACAGGACACCAGTACATAACAAGGCAGCTACACATGCACACAATCACTCATCCATTCACATATTACAGGTAATTTAGTATCACCAATTCACCTGAACTGCACACTTTTGGAATGAAGGAGGAAACTAGAGGATACCCATGCAGGCATGGTGAGAACCTGCAAACTCTATATAGACTAAGTTAGTTTCAAATCCATGCCCAGGCAGCCTAGGCACTGTGAGGTGGGCGTGCTACCCTCTGTGTCACCATGCCCCTTAGTAGTCGTACATGTAATGAAGTTATTAATAATAAGTAGTAAACAGACACAGTACAAAATATGTAATATATAAAGTTCTTTTGAGAATAGTAGTTGTGATATACAGCAACAAGTGTAAACTGAGAGGGGGAGATGTTGAAGAGAAATCTGTCGGAATTTTTGTGTATTATGGCTCCCCCAAGGACCGATGACATAACTTACATGCTCACCTGACATTGCATGTATTTCTATGAAAATACATTTTATGAATGCTTTTTTCTGCACATGAATGAAGGAATTAAACATTTTAAAAAATCACAGCATAAATCAGTCACATGAAGGATGGGATAGTAATTGTTTAACATTAGACCTTACAGAGTACTTACAGAGCTGTTCTGGAGACCTTGACCAGTGGCAGCAGCCTCAGAAGATCTTCATCTGATTGTATGTATTTCTTAAGGTCAAACATATCTATTTCCTTGTCTGACATCAGTAGTATATGACCCAGAGCTGACCACTGTGTAGGTGTGAGGTCTTCGTCTGAAATATTTCCTGAGTTCAGGTAACCTTGGACAGCCTCCTTTAAAGAGTTGTCATTCAGTTCATTAAGACAGTGGAACAGATTGATGGTTCTCTCTGGAGAAAGATTCTCCCTGATCTTCTCCTTGATGTAATGCACTGTTTTTTCAGTATTGAGTGAACTTATTTTTCTTTTTCCCAGTAGCCCCTGTAACAGACTCTGATTGGAATCCACTGAAAAGCCAAGAAGGAACTGAAGGTAGATGTCAGTGTGTCCATTCTTGTTCTGTAAGGCCTGATCCACAGCATCTTTTAGAAAGTCAGACCAGATTTCTTTATGTGCAGCTTTCCGTTTAGTAAAGCTGGATTTCTTGTCTTTGTGTAATAACACTGAATACAAAGCAGCAAGATATTCCTGAATGCTCAGATGTACAAAGTAGTAAATGTTTCTCTGGTATAATCGTGTTTCCTTTCTGAAGATTTCAGTACACATTCCAGCGTACACTGAAGCTTCATTAATTTCAATGCTGCAGTCCTTTAGATCTTCCTCATAAAATATGAGATTGCCAGACTCAAGGTTTCTAAAAGCCAGTTTTCCCAACTTAAGAAGGAATTCTCTGTCTGATTCTAAAATCGTTGTTACTTGTTTTTTCTGATACTTCTTCCAGTCAAATCTAAAAAATGATATCAGGAAATGTGTGTACATCTGAGTCAGAGTTTTGGGGATTTCTTTTTTATTTCTTTTCTCCACTTTACCAAACAGCTGCTCAAGAACAGTGGATGAAATCCAGCAGATGAAAGGTATATGACACATGATGTAGAGACTCCTTGCTGACTTAACATGTGTGACAATTTTGTCCACCAGGGTCTGATCAGAAAATCTCTTCCTGAAGTACTCTTCCTTCTGAAAATCATTGAACCCTCGTATCTCTGTCACCTGGTGGACACACTCAGGAGGGATCTGTCTTGCTGCTGCTGGCCTGGAGGTGATCCAGATGAGCGCAGAAGGAAGCAGATTTCCCTTAATGAGGTTTGTCAACAACACGTCCAAAGACGTTGTCTTTGTTACATCAAAACAGCTTTCATTGTTCTGGAAATCTAGAGGAAGTCGACTCTCGTCCAGACCATCAAATATAAACAAGATTTTATACCTTTCAAGCTCAGCTGACCCAAACTCTTTCAGTTCTGGGACAAAGTGGTGAATGAGTTCTATCAGACTGTATTCTTTAGCCTTCATCAGATTCAAGTCCAGGAAAGGAAAAGGAAATATGAAATGAATATCTTTATTAGCTTTTCCTTCTGCCCAGTCAAGAATAAATTTGTGCACAGACACAGTTTTTCCAATTCCTGCAACCCCTTTTGTCAGCACAGTTCTCGTAGGTGTAGTTTCTCCAGGTAAGGGTTTAAAAACGTCACTGCATTTAATTGAAATGTCTTGTATTGCTGGACTCTTTGTGACTGTTTGAATGAATCTCACTTTATGTTCAGAACTGATTGTTCCAGTTCCACCTTTAGTGATGTAGAGATCTGCGTAAATATCACTGGGCAGAACTTGTCCCTGCTTTGCTTCTTCTTCAAACACATACTCAAATTTTTTCTTCAGACAGGATCTAAATTTATGATAACGTAACATCTCGAGTTCATCTGACAAAACAAATTATAGAAAATGGAAAAATATATTAATAATGTAAAAATCAAACTAGGACCTAAAGAGCTGACAACTCTTCAGTTCACAATATACAGATTTATACCCCAGCATACAGACTCCTGGTTTACAGATTTTCGGTATAATTGCTCTGGAAAAGTTGTAATGTTTGGTGTATAGACGACTGTTCCTGGTGTTAGGTTTTTTATGTTCTTTGAGGTAGACTTTTCCCCAGTGATGTAGAAGTCATAAAGCAGTGAGGTGCAGACTTTTCACCAATGACATCGAACTCATAGGCTAATCAGGCATAGGCTTTTCAACAACATATAAGTTCTTCTTAATTTTGCATTGTTTTTCAAGTAGTTTTTTTTCTAGTTTTGATAAATGTTTTCCTTTTTCTGTTCACATACCTCTTTGTATTTAAGAGCGGTCTCAAAGTTCACTTCTTTTGAACCCACTTCTCTCCTAATCTCGTAAGTACTTGTTAAATGTCTACGTGTTTGTTATGTTCAAAAATTTTTAATACCGATTGGTTTCGTAACAGAAAGCTTATATGCAGGTACCCTTGTCATGTACACTAGTTTATGCTGTGGTATGTGACAGATTGACTGTACTTAACAATGAGGTATGCATCCATTCTTCTTCTTGTAGTATTACATTTTTCTCCAAAGCCACTTACAATGTTAAGGTTACAATTATTTACCAATTTATACAGCTGGGTAATTTTACTGAAGCAATTTAGGGTAGGTACCTTGCTCAAGGGTACTACAGCCAGAGATGGGGACTGACCCTGCAACCTTTGGATCCAAGCTCTAGCCACAACAACACCAGCTGTCCTGTATGTGGAATCTTTTACTCGATTCTCAGTGGTTGTTTATCAAGGAAGAGTCATGAGTTTCACTGATATTAAGAATAAGGAAAAGAAATAAAACACTGTAAATCCACCCACCACCACACGCACCTGGTCTCTTCATGAACCTGACACACTTGGGTGTCACAACATGTTTTACAGAGTATTATATCTGA
Source organism: Scleropages formosus (assembly GCF_900964775.1). NCBI lineage: Eukaryota > Metazoa > Chordata > Actinopteri > Osteoglossiformes > Osteoglossidae > Scleropages > Scleropages formosus. The sequence goes on from NC_041811.1 coordinate 5,767,031, forward strand.
GCTGATGTTTGTACTTCAGGTATTCCTAAATTTATTTCTCTAACATTTCAGCTATATGGGACAGGGTAAACAACATTCTTACTCTTCTCCAGTCTGTCTGCAAGGTCTTTCTGGTTCATGGTCCTCAGGATATACAGTGTAATCTTCAGAGCCCCCTCTCTGCCATAGCTTTTTTGGATCTTAGCTTCACTGTCCAGCACATCATCAGTTTGCAGTTCCAGGCATGTTGGGTAATCCTGACTCAGATATCGCTTGAACTTGCGCAACTCATCTTTCAAGAACCTCACAGCATGATCTTCAATTAACTAAAAGAAATGGAAAAATTGACCGATTATAGACACAAAAAGAAAAAAAGCTATTAGAAAGTTGGGTAAAAAGGGAAATAAGAGACAGTTTTATGCAAGCATTTGGGCATCCTTGGCCAAATTACATATTTAGTTAATTTTGTAAGTGAAACGTAGTAAACAATTGCTGCAGGTAAAAGTGTTACATACATTTGTAAATTTTAAATGTTATGTCTTCAACGGACAACTGCACCTCTTGTCTCCTGCCTCGTTTCTTACAAGCTTATAACCCCTTTGAGATGTGATTGCCTAGACCTCCTTTAGTCACTGGTTTGTTCAGTTCCAGTGCACAAAAAGATGCTTCTGTCGGTCCTTCTTACCAACAGCCATCCGCAGTGTGCACTTAAATAGCCTGTTACCTCCTCGGTCAGGTAATGCAGGGGTGTAATAAGTCATTGCACTGGTTTAAGAATTCTTAATTCTGTAACTTGTGTTTTGTGACTTTTATTTTCTTATTTTTTTATCAGTACAAATGCACTTTGATGCTATGTGTCATGTTTGTTACCTGTGATATCGATCTTTTGTGTGGGAATTGCTCTGTAGGTAATAATAAACTATTATCCTGTCCTGAAGTGGTGAAAAACACAGAATTGATGGCTGCTGGCTGAAATCACAAGAAGGCTCTGCTGTTGCACCCTTTTGAAATTATCATAAGCAAAATTACTATAGATCGATTCATATGTTTTCGAAAAATAACTCTGAATTAGTAAAATTAAAGCAGAATAAGTATCATTAGTTAAGTACCTTGAAAGTGGTGGATAAGTCTCCTTGTTGATCTACTGAATCACATGTCTCCGGTTCTCTTGTCGATTTAAATGTTAGCAATAACAAAGACAAAATATTACAAAAGTGACACATGAAGAAACAAGGGACACAAGAGCAATATCTTCACTTTAAAGGACATCTACCTTTCAATCTACCTTTCATCTGCAGAGAAATGTTCCTGCAAGGGATTCCAAGCAGTACAGTGGAGCTGCTTTCCTCACCATCCACTCCTTGAATTTTTTAAAGTAATGCTTGTTTCTATAGAGCTACTGTCCAGCCAGAAAAAAACTGCAGTTAAATTTGATCTGTAGGGGGATCACTGAGAACAGTGGCACAGCAGGTTTGGCTGGGACCTACTCTGTGGTGGGTCTGGGGTTTGAGTCCTGCTTGGGGTGCCTTGCTGCAATCTGGCATCCAGTTCAGGGTGTGTTCCCTTGCACCCTGCGTTGCTGGATTAGGTGCCGGCTCACAGGGACAAGTGGTTGCAGACATTGTGTGTGTAGGAATCGCTAAGGAGTGTGCGGTGGGTTCTTCCATTGGCAGGTCTGGGATTTGGGCCATGCTTGGGGTGCCTTGTGATGGACTGGTGTCCCGTCCTGGGTGTGTCGTCTCTTTCTCCAGCTTTGTGCCCTGTGTTGCTGGGTAAGGTTCTGGCTTGCCGTGACCCCACTCAGGACAAGTGGTTGTTGACAATAGAGGGATAGGTGTCACTGATTCTTGGGACCCTTGTGGGCTCACATTTTGGTAATAACCTAGCGGGGCATGTGTGAATAAATTTTGGGTCTTGCTTGCACAAAAGTCACAAGCTGGTGTACTGTACTTTATTTGTTCTCTTTTAGCTGTGTAGTAGTTATGAAATAGTGGTGCAGAGGAAGGATGCTGTGACCAGGGTAGTCAGCGGCCCCCAGGGTTTGTGACATCAGTAGTTTAGCCAGTTTTCTTTCTGGCTTGCAGTTTTACGCCAACTCATTTTATTCTTGTGTTGTGCATACTTGTAGTAGTAAATAAAGTGTAGTTCTTGTATTCCTGTGTTGCCTGGTTATTTTGTACAATTCAAACCTTTAACTATGTCCATTTGTGACAATAACTCTTCTGCCCTCTTTGAGGGGTGACAAGACATATACTGGCTATATAAAGGCTTGTACTGTTGTGTGATCAACGACCAAATATTCTTGTTTTAATTAGAAAATGGATTTTGTATGTATTGGGGTTTTTGTTTTTCTGTATGCTTAATGCTGAAGTGGTGCATTTACTGCTATTCAGTCACAAGTCGATAAACTTTTAAATTGCTTTATAAGATAGACTAAAGATTTTGAGAAGTACGCTCAGTGCACAGTTATTCTGTTAAAGAGCCGATCACCCAGAGAAAATTCACCCTTAACAAGATTACAGCTGCACTAAGCAGTTATCCCTTTTGATCCATTCTACAGAAAGCAAGAAAACTATTTCTTTTACCAAGAAGTAGAAACACACAAAACATCTCTCTTACCTGTTCAGACTCATTTTTGAGAAAGTTTCCCTCTCCTTACACTCCTCAGAGTAACTCATTTCTGAGACATGATCCTCCACCTCAGGACTCTGGAGTGGAAACACCAGGTAAGTGTCTCACACCTGGACACTAGGTGTGTAAATACGTATAACAGGATATGTCAACTCTAAACCCAATTCTTATTACTATATATCATAATGAATGAATTCAGCTTGCTTTATTGCCTCAGATATGTTTTAAATGTTTTTCTTCCAATTTCTCTAAATATTAAATCCTCACTAACATAAAGCAACTTTGAACAGATTTTACATCTTGCTAAAAATCCATTTGGAGAGCTTAGCAAAGGTTACTTGATAGTTCTGATCTGTTTCAATACCAAAATAACATATATGTATAGTAACTGAAAAGTTGTTACATGTTCTGGTTTATCCTTTTTTTAAAGACTTCATGTGTTGGCATGGCACCCGACTAAGCTCAGCTAAAAAGATTTTACAGAAAATGTTGATATGTACAATATCTGAAAGTCTTAAAGGTTCACAATGTCACAAGGTTCACAATGTAGACTGCTATACGGCAGCCATGAAGAGCTGAAATTTTGTAATTTTTTGTGCATATTCAACCTATGTATTTAAAACATAAAAACTGAAAGTAAAAGTTCAATTTTCCCCGTGAAATAAGAAAAGTGCAAAATAAATTGCAATTTTTTTTTAAGGAAAACTCACTTTTGGAGAAAGGCCGAGTGCTTACCTTAGAGGTGTAGCTCAATGTAAACAAAATATTTAGTCAGAAAACAGGTGTGCTTTTGAAAAAATGATTTTTCTCAAAATTGTTTCCAGGAGCTTGCTTACCTGTTGAATGTACTTGTCATTACCTAATACCAATGAATCTGATTGGCTGAAAAGCAGTGTGACTAGAAAATGCACATACCTGAACCTGAAAAGTAGGAGGGATTATTTTGTAATGTGAATTGAAAGGCATAGATTTGGACTTAATCTCTATATCTATAAAGCTTGTCTGTTACAACAATTGCTACAAAAGTTACAGACTTGACATTTAAAGTTAACTACATGTTTTGTCTGTATGTCATTTAACAACAACTTTGTTTTTCATGAGAATCAAACAAGTGTATAGATCAGTTTGGGAAACAGGTAATCATGGAGGAATCTGGACACTCCTGGTGATACTGGAAAGACAATTGTCAACTGGGTTCTGGCAAACCCATGCTGAATGGATATTTTGCATTAGCTGTTGCCTCACTGGGTATTGCAGTAACACTCAGCAATGTTCAAATCAACTCAGTCTGTGTCGTTTTTGCACATTCTCCCTGTGTTCACTTGGGTTTCCTCCAGGTGCTTCAGTTTCCTTCCATAGTCCAAAGACATCTGTTTCAGGTGCACTGGTGTGTGTGAATGAGCATGTTTAAGGGTATAATATCCTGTTTAGGGTGTATCCTCACATCATATCTTTCTTGAATAGAGTAGATTCAGATGGTGTACCTACCATTAGCAAATGTTCAGATGCCATGAAACTACTATTTAAGCCCCTGCTTGAGAGTTAGAAAGGACTTACCTTGAAGTGAGAGACCAAGAAAGACCACAGACCAAGACTCTTCACTGCCCCTCACCATTCCACACCTAACCTGAAATCCAAAAGGAAGAGTATTGAGTCTCCTTGCCTTAAGAACCAGTAAATTTGTCAGAGAGGTACTGAAACCCAGGAAAAAGGTGACTTTACTGTTGAACTTCAATAAGTTACTACCAGTGAATCTGATTGGCTTAAAAGCAGCATGACTAGAAAATGTATAAACCTGAAACTGGTGTAAAGTGGAAGGCATAGGTATGGACTTAATGGGTGCCTAAAATAAGTTAACTTTAGTCTTTTGTACATATAAGTGCTATATACAGAGATTCTCCAAACACAACTATGGCCAGAAGTGTCCTCACAAAGCAGTGACCCCTTTCTTGCACACATGGAGCACTAAGCTGAGAATTCAGCCATGCAGAAACCTTTTGCTGCATGTGGTCCAGGTGATACAGCCAAATTTGTGTTCAAATAGACACAAGAGCACTTTCTTCATTACACTATATGGCATTATCATGGGGTTCTATAGTTAAACAAGTTTAGGGATGTGATCAGTGTTAATCATCAATATCTTCTGAGATATATTTCAGTTACAACAGGTCAAAATGTGAAATTAGCTTTTTCAGCAAAATCAACAGCACAAATGAGGAGTACTGTGATGCAAAAATTCAGCAACCCTAGAGTGACTGTGATAGGATGTTATGAGGACAGTTTTAACAGATTTGATTCACTGGGCACACAAATACTCAGTCAACCATTACTCCCACTGAAACTATCTTCTTTTCTTCCAGCCATCACTCAGGACCAGGTGAAAAACAGCCTGAGGGGACTGCACAATGATGAAGATACAGGTCCTGTATCACCTTATTTATTTACTTCTTTAGTATTTATACTACTCTTTAGGAGGTGCAGTGGTGCAGTGGGTTGGACTGGGTCCTGCTCTCTGGTGTGTCTGTGGTTTGAGTCCCGCTTGAGGTGCCTTGTGATGGACTGATGTCTCGTCCTGGGTGTCTCTCCTCCCCTTCCAGCCTTATGCTCTCTGTTGCTGGGTTAGGCTCCGGTTCCCCTTTACCCTGTATGGGACAAGTGGTTCAGACAATGTGTGTGTACTGGTATTTATACTCTTGTGTTTGTATATTCTGTAAATATGATGTTGATTCATTCATTCATTCTGTGTCAGCTGTTTGTTTGTCTGTAAATACTGAAGGCACCTAGAACCACAGCAAATTCCTTGTGTGCATCAACACACTTGGCCAATAAAACTCATTCTGATTCTGATTACAAAAATGACTCATGAAGAAAAACAACGGACACAAGAGCAAGTTTTTCACTTTAAAGCACATCTATCTTTCAATCTACCTTTCATCTGTAGAAAACTTCCTGCAAGGCACCTGTCTGGTGTGCTCACACATCCTTTCAGTCCCTCGCTGGGCCTGCAGAGTGCCACTGGCTTGGAAGAAATCCGACCTCATCCCAGTTCCAAAGAAAAGGGGAGCTCATGACTTGAATGACTACAAACTAGGGGCTCTCATTTACATTTATTTATTTAGCAGCTGTAGTTGCAGGCTGGGAAGGCCTGCTTGATGGATCCTTGAGGAAAAGGGGTTTTTGCACTGAGACCATTATTTCCTTCTCTTCATGCCTATACCTCTCAATGTGTGCTGGTGTTCCAATAAATGTTCATAATGAACACTGTCTGTGCATCCTTCTTTGCCCCCTCCAAACCCAGAGTGCTGTATGCTACATTGGTGTGAGAGTGGGATGGGGGAGAATGATGAGAAGCTGGATTCAGGAGCTTCGAGAAAGAGCTTTTCTCTGTGGATGCAGGGGGACTTTCTTAAACACCTGCACTCGGCAGTAGTTTGCTGCCTCTTGTTTGCCACTTTTACCCCAAGCACAGGGAGACTCAATCTGCTCACCCACCTGCAGCGGCACCTCACACCTGCTCTCCGCCATCTTTCCCAGAGCGTGCACTTTCGTAGGGTACCCCTGGACAACAGTGCTTAGCCACAGCTCCTCCTCCTCGACCCCGATAGACAGAAAAGCGCCATCCTCAGCCTTTTGCCACAAAGCTGGAAGTGCAAAATTACCTATAATGTCATTGTATGCTGTAGCATAAAGAATTTCCTTTGCTAGAATTAAGGGGTGTAACCCAAACCGAAAAAAAAAAAAACATCTCCATTCCTCCACTCCCAAACTTTACAATTGGCACAATGCATGCGCACAGGTAGTATTCTCCCGGCATCTCACAAACCCGGATTTGTCCACAATTCATGACTGCAGAGAACCTGTTTCCACTGCTCCAGAGTCCAATGGTGGCATGCTTTACATCACTCCAGCTGACACTTGGTTTTGTGCATGGAGATCTTATGCTTTTCTACAACTGCTCAACAACAGAAATCCAGTTCGTGAAGCTCATGACGAACAGTTCTTGTGCTGACGTTGCTTCCAGAGGCCTTTTCGAACTTGTTATTGAGTGTTGCAACTAAGGACAGATGATTTTTGCGCAAAACAATTTAACACTTGGCAGTCCTGTTCTGTGACCTCTGTGTCTCAGTTTGAATTTCAGCAATCTTGTTTACCCACAGTGTACTTATGAATATAAGAAAAGATCCAAACATCGCTTCATAAATTTATCAAAAGAATGAAGAAGAAAAAGAAGCAAGAAGAAGATAAACAGGCAATATATGATTCTGGGGACAGCTGGTAGTGCAGTAGATAAAGTTACTACTGCCTTTAGAGTCAAGGGTTGCAGGTTTAAGTCTCAGGTCTAAATGTAATATCTTTGAGCAAAGTACTTACCCTCAGTTGTTCCAGTAAAATCCCCCAGCTGTATAAGTGGGTAAATAATTGTAAGCTTGTAGTAATTGTAAGCTTAACATCTTAAGTTGCTTTGGAGAAAAGCATCAGCTAAATAAACTTCTGCCAGTCAGTGAAGTGGTTTCTTTATAATTTTTGACCTCTGTGTTATACCTCCACCCTCCTTTCTGCAGTTGTTGCCTTACACTTCAAGGTAAAAATGCAAACTTATGCAAACAAACTTTTAATTATTACTATATTTCTGATAATTGTGCTTTTATTTTATTTGTATTATGCTTGTATTGGATATAACTGCATTTTGTGTGATGTGTGAGGTAAAAGAAGGGATTGATGAGCCACAAGTGAGCACCAACATCTTGATCTGGTTCTGGCTATGATTCTTTACTGGACTTTATTATTGACATTTACATTTATTTATGTAGCAGACACTTTTCTCCAAAGTGACATACAATGATTAGTATGTAGTACTTAGATGACACCTTTATGGAAGGTGACCAACAATATTAGACATACTGTAATACACTAAACTTTTCACAATCATTCAACCATATACACCAGAGCAATATAAAACATACACACACACACACACACACACACACACACACACACACACACACACACACACACACTTTTGCCCAAAACACATGTCTATGGACTGTGAGAGAATACACAAAAACATGTGGAGACTCCACACAGATTGAGCTGGGATTAAACAAGGATCCAACTGGACCATCCAGATGTTATGAGGCACCAACACTATGTGCTGCCCCACCATGTCAGAACTGCGAGAGGACTCAACACACCCAAAATTAATAAAAAGAATACTCGGGGGCCAGTCCCAAACACTAGGGTGCTTTACCAGAGGGAGGGATGGTCTTCCAACATACTGTCCTCTGGGATGTTCCACCACACAGAGCTCTGAAATGCCTGTGAAATGATTCTCATTTCCTCCTCGTTTTATGAACAAGTCCATGTAGAAAGGCAAGTAGAAATTTGAGGTTTTCGGGAAAGACAGACCTCTGATAGGTGTGTCCAGTAAATTCCTTCACACTTCACATGGCATCACAAAACAAAACACGTTCTTACCTTTTACAAACACCAACAATCTGATCAGCTCAGTAAATACATTTTATTAATGACACCACAGCTGTAATTTGCATATAAAATGCAGAACAGCTAAATTTATGATTAAGGAAGACAAAAACAAAAAATCTTTCTTGATGGCACCCTATTAAAAATTCATTAAAGTTCATTTTCACAGAGGTTCTTCATTGAAAATATTTTCTGCCCACAAAAGGGAGAAAAATCAACAAATAACAGAACCCCGAGCATGACTTTATAACAAAATAATTACCATATTTATCAGTAAACTAATGAGTTAGAATACAGGGATTGAAAACAGTGCAATTGCCTGTTTCAGTAACTACACATCTGTGTTAAATATTTTTATTAGTCTTTCAGTGGTACAAAAGAGATACAAATAAATGATAGGGTTTAAAGAGCTTCCCATTAATTTATCTGAGGGGGTATTATTTGTGTATCAAACATGACTGCTCCTGGGCTGACCTTCTCTAATGTCCCATATTGCTTTGCTGTAATTTCTGCAGAGGCTCTCCTTGTCACAAGACATCTGTCATATTTACAAGGTGGAATGTAATTACTGGGGCTACAGGTGGAAGGCCGTGGGGTGTATACAAAGCAATGTGAAGAACACACACACACACACACACACACACACACACACACAGTTTCCTCTGCAATGTTGACATTTCACACACAGCTTTCTGCTCTTTTGGGGCTTCTCAGCACCAGTTATTGTTGTTCGGTTTCACTGTGGATGACTCCTACTTCTGCTGTCCTTCCCTAGTGGATCCATGTGGCACCAGGTCTTTGTGCTCATTCAGGGATTTGCCTCCTGCCTAAATGAGGTACAATGACAGTGTCTGTGGACCTTAAGGTAACTCTCCACAGTATTTATGGAAGGTCCGAAGATCCAGTTTACTGCCCTGTGGCCCAATACCCTACCCAGCAGCCTTTTTTTCACTCAGCAGGGTTAAATTCATCTGCCAGTCCATGAAATCAACACTGAGGAGCAGTAGAGATGATGGTAAAGAGATCACATGACAGGTGTTCAGGACAATTCAGGACGCCTTTGTTTTAAACGCACCTCAAAACTCGTCAACACCACCCAGAAAATCAAGGTTTAAGGCACAAAAAAGCCATGCTTAAAAAACAGATTTATCACACAAATGAAGAAAGTATATCCCCATTTTATAAGGAAATTTCTGACTTCTACTCAGACATGCAAACAGTATATAGTAGTAGTCAAAATTTGAGTATGCTGGCTGACAACATTTTATGGACTGTAAGTTTGCTTTCAGTCAGTATTTAATTGAAAAGTACAAAATTTAAATTTTAAATTTACACCAATCAGCCACAACATTAAAACCAATAACAGTAAAATGAGTAACATTGATTATCTTGTTACAATGCCACCTGTCAAGGGGTAGGATATATTATTCAGCAAGTGAACAGTCAGTTCTTGAATTCTATGTGTTGGAAGCAGAAAACATGGGCAAGCGTAAGGATTTGAGCGACTTTGACAAGGGCCAAATTGCCATGGCTAGACAACTGGCATCTCCAAAATGGCAGGTTTTCTGGGGTGTTCCCAGTATACAGTGGTTTTTACCTACTAAAAGTGGTCCAAGGAAGGACAACCAGTGAACCTGCAACATGGTCACTGGTGCCCAAAGCTCACTGATGTGCGTGGGGAGTGAAGGCTAGCCCGTCTGGTCTGATCCCACAAAAGACCTACTGTAGCATAAATTGCTGAAAACCTTAATACTGACCATGACAGAAAGTTGTCAGAACACACAGTGCATGGCAGCTTGCTTTGTACAAGACTGAGTAGCCACAAACTGGTCAGAGCTCCCATGCTGACAGCTGTCCACCATCTAAAGTTCCTACAATGGACACGTGAGCGTCAGAACTGGACCACGGAGCAATGGAAGAAAGATGGCCTAGTCTGTTGAATCATGTTTTCTTTTAGATCATGTGACTAGAAGGGTAAGTGTGTTGTTTACCTGGGGAAGAGACAGAAGCAGGATGCACTATGGGAAGAGGCAGTGTGACGTTGTGGGCAATGTTCTGCTGGGAAACCTTGGGTCCTGGCATTCATGTGGATGTTACTTTGACATGTACCACCTACCTAAAGATTGTTGCAGACCATTCCATGGCAACAGCATTGCAAAAATTGTTCAGGAATGGTGTGAGGAACATGACAAAGAGTTCAAGGTATTGACCTGGCCTCCAAATTCCCCAGGTCTCAATCCGATCAAGCATCTCTGGGATGTGCTGGAAAATCAAGTCCGATCTATGGAGGCTCCACCTCACAACTTAAAGGACTTAAAGGATCTGCTGCTAATGTCTTGGTGCCAGATACCACATGACACCTTCAGAGGTCATGTGGAGTCCATGCCTTGACGGGTCAGAGCTGTTTTGGTGGCACGAGGGAGGGAAACCTACACAATATTAGGCATGTGGTTTTAATGTTGTGGCTGATTGGTATAATTCAGATATACAGTCAAAGTTTAAAGCATAGGGTATACTTGAAAAAACATGGTTTTGGGCAGGTGTACTCGATCTTTTGACTTCTGTTGCGCATATGCTGCTTTTTTTGCAGATTTGTTCAATAGAACAACGATTTTTGTTTTGAAAATGACTCTGCTGCTAAAAAAAGCTGAAAACAAAGTCGTAATTACTAATGCATTCCATACACAACTGATTAGTGTCACACCATCGAGCCAAACAACCACACCTGCCGAATCAGAGTATAAAAGACGCTGTCCCGGTTCACCTGGTTGCGGAACCTCATTGAGTCAAACTGCATCTCCTGCGATAGCAAAAGAACCCCACTTACCTCCTCATCCTTCCAGTCCCTCTTCACCCTTTGTCCTTCGTTCTCTGTTTGCTGCCTTCCTGGTTTCAGACCTCCTGCCTTGTCTGATCAACTTAGATTCCTGTCTTGTCCTAAGAACGTCTGCGCCTCGAATGACCCACGCCTGTCCCTGACTATGTTCCCAGATTACTCCTTGTCTTTGCCGCAATAAACAAACCCGTGATTGGGTCCATACCATTTCCTCGGTAGTAGGTCCATACCAACTTCTCGGTCTCCTGCCCTCGTCTTCATGACAATTAGTAAATAACCACACCAAGAAAACTCACACACACACAGAATGATCTCAAACTTAAAAGTCTGGCTTTCCCATTTTGTTCCAAATTATTTAAACTGAAAAGCAGTGAATAATTAGCAGTACCTTTTAATGACCTCTGTTGGTTGACACCTCAATAAATCAGAATAACATGTTTCTGGCTTGCTGGGAAGGAACCACAAAGGTGAGCAGAAATGTTTGTCTAACACCGTAATATTCCCACAAACATCAGGGAGGTGTCTGCACAGCAGGAGATTGATGGTGTAGCACCTAGAGTTTACCTTCAATTTTTTAAAGGTAACACATAAGTAACATCCATACATGCCATAATGACATGGAAGGGAAAAAGACAGGATACTCATATCAGCATCCTTCTGGCAACAGATTAATTTTTTTCAGCAGCAGCTCCATTTCAATCATAACTTCTCAATGGTCTGAATAAGGAGGTCAGAGACCTGCACTATTGTCCACCAGATGCTAATGGTGCCTCTGTTATGCTTGTTTAACATGGCATCTTCTGGAACGTTTCCCAGTGTAAAACAAGTTACATGTTATGAACAAAAGGGTCACATATTATCCATAAATTATCCATAATTTAGAAAACATTGACAGCATTGGCCTTAACCTGAGGTGTCCAGCATAGACTGTAAATATTTAGAAGAAAGTGAGTCATCCACCCCTTTGAGCCATTTACCTTCATCAAGAACCAGTACCCAGCAGGTGGAGAGACTTTCTGACCAGATGAGGGCATCAGAAAACCAGTGAGGCTGAGAGAATGAAAATCAGGACACCCTGAAATCCTCAAAGGTTGAACCCCTGGGTTTCAAGGCAACCAGAAACACCATGAAAAACGACAGTAATTACAGTTCAATATTTGACTTTATTTACATTAGAGCATTTTAACACCAAAAAAGAAACCAAATAAACAAGCCAGTAAATGATAGGAAAGTATACCCTTTTTACATCTGGGATCTTTATGACATGTGTTCATACTGTACATCAAATGTTTTTATCTCTCACTTTTGAGAAAGGTGTGCTTTAATAAGTTAGACTCTTCCCCCAGTACCAACCAAGAGTCAACAGAGCTAATTATTTCAGTTGTAATATAGTTATTAGTAATTATTGTAATTAGTAATTTTTTGTTACTTTCCTTTTCAGAACATGTCTCAGATGCATGATGACATCTGATTGAAAGGGCCACTGTGGGATATTAAGTACAGCCCATGTATAACTCTTTTAGTAAATGAATGGTTATATCAGTAATGAACTTTTCATCTGAGAACTGCACTCTAAACACAGGACAGAAGTTAAAAACATGAACTTGTAACACAATATTTTACAGTTCAGTTCCTACTCAAACATAGGTTTGAAAGTGGCTCAATTTGTATGAAGTTTGCATATTCTGTGTACAGGTCTATTTTAGCGGTGCTCTGTCCAAGGTGGACCTTGCACCATGGACCCCTGTGACTCTGAACTGGACAAGCATTTGCTGGCAAAGGGTGGCTAGATCAATGAACTGTGTCTGCATCCTTCCTGAGTTTAAGAAAAAATGCTAAAAGACACATCATCCCACCTCCAAGGAGTTTGAAAAAAAAATCTTTTTACATTTAAAACATTTCACATTGAAAGTAAATTCTGTCATGGACAATTAAATTTGCCTTATACCTGTTGTAAATTCAACTTGCAATCAAGCATGACTTTTCTTGACTTTGTATACAAGGAAAATTAATCATTGTTAACTGTACGGGAAGTCAGTTTTTGAACATTCCAAGATTTTTTTATTATTTTTTTACTTTTTTATTACATTTTCTTTACCATTCTAGTTTCTTAAGATTTGTTGGGGGGCAACTGCATTTTAGCTTATTGCCACTAAGTGGGAGCAAAACACAGAGAGAGAATAAAAACACTAATAGGTGTGCAAGAGCCCTTTGATTTCAGATTTCAGAATGTTCTGAGATTCTGTCCAGTGTTCCTGAATGAAATTATCATAACTAATACAACAAATACTGCAGTTTATGAACAGCAAGAATATGTATTTTCTGGTCATTTTAACACACAGGTTGAAACCGCTCATCTCAAGCAGGGTCGCAGCAAACCGGAGCTTAACCTGGCAGCGCAGGGCGTAAAGCTGGAGGGGGAGGGGACACATCCAGGAGAGGACGCCAGTCCATCGCAAAGCATCCCAAGTGGGACTTAAAACCCAGACCTACCAGAGAGCAGGACCTGGCCAAACCTGCTACGCCACCGCACTCCCCGTATTGGGCATTTTAGTTAGTTTTAATTTTTAAGTTAACACAAATGTCTTACAGTGTATTTTTATTATAGGTATATCCAAAACTGGGGGGCGTGGTGGCGCAGTGGGTTGGACTAGGTTGTGCTCTCCAGTGGGTCTGGGGTTCGAGTCCTGCTTGGGGTGCCTTGCGACGGACTGGCGTCCCGTCCTGGGTGTGTCCCCTCCCCCTCCGGCCTTACGCCCTGTGTTGCCGGGTGCCGCGCACATTTGCGGTTCCGAAAATGTGTGTGTATAGAAAATAAGGCAAATGATGACCTTTACATATACTTAAGTGATGGAGTGCAAAGATCTTTGTTACCAGTTTTGTTGTGTCCTCACTCACAAATGAGTTATGCAGTCAGTATTTAAAGTTAAACACTATATGCTCTCCACATGCTATTCACATTACACACACACTTTCAGAACCGCTTGTCCCATATGGGGTCACGGGGAACCGGAGCCTACCCAGCAACACAGGGTGTAAAGCCAGAGGGGGAGGGGACACACCCAGGACGGGACGCCAGTCTGTCGCAAGGCACCCCAAGCGGGACTCGAACCCCAGACCCACCGGAAAGCAGGACTGTGGTCCAACCCACTGCACCACCGCACCCATCTATTCACATTACAGTCCAACTTTTCTTTCTCTACTCCACTATTTCATTACCCTAGGCCACCTGATGTGCAGGAGGTGCTCAGCACCACCTTCCTTGCATGAGGCCTCATTGAAAAATTCTGAGGCTTTTATCTGTCATTCTGCATCTGGGGATTTTTTGGGGTTGGGGACAGCTTCTGTTCCAAATTACCTTCCTTCTCTTTACACTTCTTACAGCATTACAAAGTTCTTAAAGATGTACATCAGTGAATTTGACATCAAGGCAGAAGCCATTGTTCCCCCCCCCCCCCCACCTCTTCATCAGATAAAAATTTCTTTCCCTACAAAATGTGTGTATTTCATATGCTTGATTCAGTACTCCATCCATCCATCTTCCTCCGCTTATCCGGGACCAGGTCGTGGGGGCAGTAGTCCAAGCAGAGCCCCCCAGACTTCCCTCTCTCCGCACATCTCCTCCAGTTCCTCTGGGGGAACCCCAAGGTGTTCCCAGGCCAGCTGGGAGATGTAATCTCTCCAATGTGTCCTGGGTCTGCCCCGAGGCCTCTTCCCAGTGGGACATGCCCGGAACACCTCACCAGGGAGGCGTCCAGGAGGCATCTGGAACAGATGCCCGAGCCACCTCAACTGGCTCCTCTCGATGCGGAGGAGCAGCGGCTCTACTCCGAGCTCCTCTTGGGTGAGTGAGCTCCTCACCCTATCCCTAAGGGTGCGCCCAGCCACTTTGCAAAGGAAACTCATTTCTGCCGCCTGTATCCACAATCTCGTTCTTTCGGTCATGATCCAGAGTTCATGACCATAGGTGAGGGCAGGAATGTAGATCGACCGGTAAATTGAGAGCTTTGCCTTACGACTCAGCTCCCTCTTCACCACAACAGACTGGTACAATGACCGCATTACTGCGGATGCCGCACCGATCCGTCTGTCAACCTGCCGCTCCATTTTTCCCTCACTCGTGAACAAGACCCCGAGATACTTAAACTCCTTCACTTGAGGGAGCAACTCCCCCCTAACCTGGAGGGGGCAATCCACCTTTTTCCGACTGAGAACCATGGCCTCGGATTTGGAGGTGCTGATTCTCATCCCCGCCGCTTCGCACTCGGCTGCAAACCTCTCCAGTGCATGCTGTAAGTCTTGATTCGATGAAGCCAACAGGACCACATCGTCCGCAAAAAGCAGAGAGGAGATCCTGCGGTCACCAAAACAGACACCCTCCATTCCCTGGTTGCGCCTAGAAATTCTGTCCATGAAGATAATGAACAGAATCGGTGACAAAGTGCAGCCCTGGCGGAGTCCAACATGCACCAGGAACAGGTCTGACTTACTGCCGGCAATGCGAACCAAGCTCCTGCTCCGGTCATACAGGGAACGAACAACCCGTAGCAGCGTGCCCCGAACCCCATAATCCTGAAGTACCCCCCACAGGATGCCACGAGGGACACGGTCGAATGCCTTCTCCAGGTCCACAAAACACATGTGGACTGGTTGGGCAAACTCCCATGAACCCTCCAACACCCTAGTGAGGGTATAGAGCTGGTCCAGTGTTCCACGGCCAGGGCAAAAACCGCATTGCTCCTCCTGAATTCGAGGTTCGACTATCGGTCGGATTCTCCTCTCCAGTAGCCCGGCATAGACTTTCCCAGGGGGGCTAAGGAGCGTGATCCCCCTATAGTTGAAACACAATCTCCGGTCCCCCTTCTTAAAAAGAGGGACCACCCCCCCAGTCTTCCAGTCCAGAGGCACCATCCCCGAGCTCCACACAATGCTGCAGAGGCGTCAGCAAAGACAGTCCAACAACATCCAGAGACTTGAGAAACTTGGGGCGGATCTCATCCACCCCCGGAGCCTTGCCACCGAGGAGTTTTTTGACTACCTCAGCAACTTCAGCCAGGGTAATGGACGAGTCCCCTTCCGAGTCCCCAGCCTCAGCTTCCTCTATGGAAGGCGTGTCGGAGGGATTGAGGAGATCCTCAAAGTACTCCTTCCACCGCCCGAGGACATCCTCAGTTGAGGTCAGCAGCGCACCTCTTCCACTGTAAACAGTGTTGGCGGAACACCGCTTCCCCCTTCTGAGTCACCGGACGGTTTGCCAGAATCTCTTTGAGGCCGACCGAAAGTCTTCCTCCATGGCCTCACCGAACTCCTCCCAGGCCTGAGTTTTTGCCGCGGCGACTGTCAGAGCCACGTTCCGTCTGGCCCGCCGGTAGCCGTCAGCTGCTTCAGGAGTCCCATGAGCCAGCCAGGCCCGATAGAACTCCTTCTTCAGCTTGACGGCATCCCTTACCTTCGGTGTCCACCACCGTGTTCGGGGATTGCCACCGCGACAGGCGCCGGAGACTTTATGGCCGCAGCTCCGAACTGCCGCCCCGACAATGGAGGTGCGGAACATAGTCCATTCGGACTCAATGTCCCCAGTCTCCTTCGGGACCTGGTTGAAGCTCTGTCGGAGGTGGGAGTTGAACACCTCTCTGACAGGGGCCTCCGCCAAACATTCCCAACAGACCCTCACTATGCGTTTGGGCCTGCCAGGTCTGTCCAGCTTTTTCCCCCACCATCTAATCCACCTCACCACCAGGTAGTGATCAGTTGACAGCTCAGCCCCTCCCTTCACCCGAGTGTCCAAGACATATGGCCGAAGATCAGAAGAAACGACTACAAAGTCGATCATCGACCGCCGACCTAGGGTGTCCTGGTGCCAAGTGCACTGATGGACACCCTTATGCATGAACATGGTGTTTGTTATGGACAAACCGTGACTAGCACAGAAATCCAATAACAACTCACCACTCGGGTTCAGATCAGGGAGGCCGTTCCTCCCAATCACGCCCCTCCAGGTGTCACTGTCGCCGCCCACGTGGGCGTTTAAGTCCCTCAGTAGAACGACAGAGTCCCCAGTGGGAGCGCTTTCCAGCACGCCCCCCAGGGACTCTAAAAAGGCCGGGTACTCTACACTGCCACTAGGCGCATAAGTACAAACGACAGTGAGAGACCGTTCCCTGACCCGAAGGCGCAGGTTGATGACCCTCTCATTCACCGGGGTAGATGCAACACATGGCGGCTGAACTGGGGGGCTATTAATAAGCCCACACCCGCCCGCCGCCTCTCACCCTGGGCAACGCCAGAATAGTGGAGAGTCTACCCTTGGTCGAGAAGAGTGGTTCCAAAACCCAAGCTGTGAGTGGAAGTGAGCCCGACTATATCTAGACAGTATCTCTCAACTTCCTGCACTAGCTCAGGCTCTTTCCCCGCCAATGAGGTGACATTCCAAGTTCCAAAAGCCAGAGTTGGCACCCGAGGTTTGGGTCGGCCGGGCACTCGGCCCTGACCACCGCCCAAATCACAACGCACCAGCCCCTTACGGCCTCTCCGGCAGGTGGTGATCCAACTGAAGATGATTCAGTACTGTATTTCAAATATCTCCTGACCAGTTCTCACAAGCTTTACAGTCCGTGTATGTTGCATTCATTCATTTTTTGATTTGAAATTGAGAAACAAAATGCAAATTACAATGCCTTCATTCATTTTTTTAAAAAATGAGACAGCTTTTTGTTTGAGCACACACACAAAAAAGGCTTTCATTAATTTTCTCTTCTCATTTAATCATACAAAGTGTACAAATCAAAATCTCACAATATCAAACATGATGAACGAACTGTACATCTCATCATGCTCTACCGCCACTAGCCAGCTATAACTTCATGGTGCTTTTAACACCTGCACTTTGTCATGCAGAACCAAGGACATGGGAGCAGCTGGACCCAAGTGCAGAATCGTTCGTCAAGAACCAAGGGGTCAGGGACGGGCGAAGAGTCGGTCGATAGGCGGTGAGAGTGAAAGCGAGGATCCACGGACGTGATCAGAGGACGATGTGAAGGGTCTGTGGGTATGGATGACAAATAAAGGCAGCGGTAGAGAATTGAAGTAGTTGGGCCAAAAAGGTTTATTTTCCTTTACTTAAAAGATGTTCTTCAAAACACATTAACCCCAAATACAAAAACAAACATTAAATTACAAAAGAACATAAGGCCTATGAGCCATGGGCTTAACCCCTTGCACCAACAGCAATACACAACTCACCTATTTGCTCTGCGAGAGCCTGTCTGCATAAGTTTGCATCATTAGCCACCCCCACAAGTGACCTAATACAAGCTTATATAGCAGTAACTCCATCCTTCTGGTTATGCCATACAGCCTCAACTATTCCCAAGTGCATTTCCCCCAAAAAATAACATCCAACATAAACACAAAAACATTCAAGCAAAAAAAAAAGATTTTCTACTATAAATATCCCTATGTTACAACTTATAAAAACCATTTATCCCATTACAAATGGGAAACACCCCCATCAAGTTGGTTAGGCCCAAGGACTCACATATTTTAAATATTTCACATTTGGGGGAAAAAATGTTTTTTAAATGTAGTTAATTCATAATTTGTTTTTCATTTTTAAAACAAAACATGATCAAAGGCATTGTAATTCACATTTTGTTTTCACCCCACACGGACCTTCTACGCAAACCTCAATTGCATATCTCTGTCACACAGTTTAAGAAACACTCACCGGAGCCATTGCTAAATAGTGGTTAAACTATTGAGTGTGACAAGTGAAGGCCTAAATAAAAACTAGTCCAAATACTGGTTAAAGTCACAAGGTTTTGACCCCCCCCCCAGCACCATGCAGCTGCAGCACACATGGGACACACACAATACAGTCTCAAAACTTTTTATTTTACACTCATATAAAGCAAAACACAAAACACTGAACAGGAGATTATGCAAATTACCTTTTTGTATTTTCAGCCATTTTAAAGTAAATTTAACTTTAATGTTGCTTTAAGTTAATAAGTTCTGTGATGTGCTGGAATCCCTGCATTGGATGAGCAGTCGCTGAAAACACAATAAAGGCTTACTGCAAATTATTTAATTACGGAACAATTTCTTTTTTTTTTAACCTGGGATTAAATCAAGGGACATCTATATTATTAAGCATGGACACAATCCCAGATGAATGCCATAAAAAATCCAGAATTAAAGAGGGTGACTTTCCCATTTAAAGCAAGCAGGGCCATGAGCACCCTAAACAATACATGTTACAGTGACATTTACCTTGGGGCTATAAAAGAAAAATACAAATAGTAGAGGGAAAAAAATAAGAATTTCAGCCTTCACCTTTTTTCCACAAAACATGGATCTATTTCTTACCTTAGTAACCCATTAGATGCACCCAGCAAGAAAAAAAATCCAATGTTTGACAATCTTGGTTTAACATAAAACACACAATTCGCACAACTGTATTTTTAAGTAGTTTTTTCTTTCATATTGCTTGGTAAAATAATGTTTCTGCATTAATGTGATTGAAGACAGGCTTTAAAATGCTTTCCTGGCATTCAAATCATAACAATTTGTATGCAAAGATGTGCCACCACTGAGGACCTCCCTGAGATAAAGATCACAACACAGCAATACACAGAACACACAAGGCAGAAAAACACTGCGGCATCTGTCCTGGACAGACAACCTTACTGTAGCACCATCTACAGTAGAAAGTTCACCTCACTTTAAGAAGGACCTCAGTCTCCCTCCACACACCTGTCTGTGCCTCCAGACAATCCCATTTCATACACATATTTAAAATGTCACTGAGACAATAAAAAAGAGTATCCAGTACAATAAAGATTAAAGTCAAGTTATTCTGTAGGCCAGCTGAGCCCATTGCTTCCTCACATCCTCCATGGAAAAGGGAGTGGGGATTCATGGTTGGAGGTTCAGGTGCTTCTCAGCAGCAATTCAGCTGTGATTTGTACTGCCTGCCATAATGTTTCTGCTTCAGTGCCATGTCCTAGACCCCAGCCCCAAACAAAGTGAGTTTGGGTGGCACAGTGAGTAGTGTTGCTGTTTCATAGCCCCTGGGTGGTGTGAGAGGATGTGGGTTTGATCCCCACTCAGTCTGGGGAGTTTGCACATTTTCCCCATGTCTGAATGGGTTTCCTCTGGGTGCTCTGGTTTCCTCCCACAGTCCAAAGATATGCTGTTCAGGTTCACCCCTAGTGTGTGAGTGACAGAGAGATTGTGTTCCACTGATGTATGGATGAGTGACCCATTGTAAGTAGTGTCTCTAGCAGTGTAAGTCACCTTGGTGAATAAGGTGTGTGGGCTGACAACATTAGAGAGTTCATTGGAATTCGCCTTGATCATAATCTGCTAAATAAATAAATGTAAGTGAGGTGAAGTGTCATGATGAAGCCATGTAAGATGGGCTCAAAAATTATTCAGTTTTAAAGCCCAAAAGAAGGTTCAGTGACAACAGTGGGGGATAGAAAGGGAGACAGAAGAGAGTGATCGTCACAGCGTAATGGTCAACTGCTCAGCTGGCCTTACTGCTGATTCTTTAGGCTGAAAGAGACACAAATACACACACATACTGTACATACCAATTAAAAGGCAAATATTAACTGAAATACATAAAATTACCAGCATTTTAGCTATATAAAAATTAAACTGTAAAAATAAAGTCTAGATACCAAAGGAATAAGCAAAAAAAAAAAAAAAAGTCAAGCATTTACTTTATAATGATTTCGGACACACCCAACTTTACAGCACATCCAGAGAGAATGGGGGGGGGGGGGGAATCATTAAGACGGGTATTTACTGCTCTTTCACCAATGACGTAATGTAATTCTGTTTAGCAGTTGTTCACCTTAATTGGATTACCTAAACATCAATAAACACGGTACAATTACCCTCAACCAATCAAGCTTGCTAATTTTAAAATGCATAATCAGTCCATTTTGACAAACCTTAATTTTTCAAAATCCTTGCTCATTTGTCCTAATTAATAGGCAGTGAGGAATTAAAATCTCCATTGTGCAGCCGCATTAAACTAATCACTACCATTACTTCCAATTTAGACAGTCATCAATAGCTCGACCCAGAGCAGTCTGAATCGTGATTAAAACTGATGGAAGCTTCTAACCAGAAAAAGTGATGTGCGCATAGAAAACCCAGTATGGTTCCTAGCCCACAGCCTAGCTCATAGAAAGGAAACACTAGTCAATTTGTCTCAGTAAGTGCACAATAGGAATAATGAGGTAACTGATAGTCTGGGTGGAATTCAGAGAAGGTGGGAGGTGGAGGAGCAACTGTCGGGGGCATTCCTATTCCTTTTTGCACCTCAGAAGCAGACTCTGCTTCAGCTGGATCAAATATATTTAAACAGTCTAATTATAAATGCATTCCAATAAATTTCAGTACAAATTCAATACAATTTTTGGCCAGATGACCCCCACCCCACCACGTTCCTCACCAAATGCATTTTTTTTATTTTTAGAAGCAAGTTCAGAAAATTTTGTGCATTTAAAAGAGAAATGGCTTGACATGGATCAATAAATGATTCAATATCCATTCAGCTCATATGACAGAGGTCAAGATATGAGAAAACGATAGCTGGGGATGCAAGGGACTCTATGGCCACATGGGGAAATCAGCAGGTCACTGTAGACATTGTTGGTGTGTCTTTGCTGTGAGCCATGCCTGGTTAATTTTCAGATCCATGAAATGCAATCTGTCAAGTGGAACCTGATAAACTACAAAGAAAAATACATATTTTTTTTCTATTTGTAATTCATTATACATGAGCAAATTTGGGAAAGCATACAATGAAGTGATCATCTTCAGGTTAGTTTCTGCCACCAGTACAGGGCTACACTTAACAACACTGGGAGTAAACACCCATCGCTATCTAATCATGAGGCATTGCTATGACAACACAATGTACAGAGCTTATCCATGGCTATGCGGCATTATGACCAATGGCATTGTGTGGATATGATAACAACTACATGCAGTCACGTGAAAGAAGCCCCTTTTTTATGGGTTTCAAGTACGTGACAGTTACAGCTCAAATTTAAGCCAAAAGCCCTTAAAGGTTTCTCAAAAAAGGGGGCAACAAGTGGTGCACGGGTTTGAGCTCTCGCCTTTGGACCCAAAGCACACAGATTCAAATGTCACTTCCTACTGTTATATCCTTGATCAAGTAAAAGTTATCCAACTGTATAAATGGGTAAATTATCGTAAGCTGTTTTGGAGAAAAGCATCAGATAAATGAATAAATGTAAATGTAATTGTAAAGGGTTTGATCAGAAGAAAACAACCCTCATCAGAGGACAAAGAACAGCCAGGACCACAGGCATAACAATACGGTGGACAAGTCCACTAATGCTCAAGCAAGTCTATTGAATCCACCCAATATTTCAACAGAACTCCACTGAGTACTGTTGATATTGAGATCAGGGGTATCAATAGTACTACTGAAAAGTACTGATATTATTGCTCAGTCCTTCAGTACCTTACAAGTTGTTGCATCATCCATCAGGACGAGTCATACTAGAGACATCGCATCCCATCTCCCCAGGCATTTACAGAGGGATGGTGGAAAACTCCCAAGGGTCAGGTATCCAGTCCTCATCAAAGCACCATCACTATGGATACCTGGCCACCTGGAGTTCATCCCATGCTCAATAATACATGTGCCCAGGTGGTTCACCACTAAATGTCAAATTTACATACTGCTGGTAGTGTTTGTGGGATGTGAACCGCATGCAACCCTTATCTTTCACTCAGTTTAGTACCACTTTTTTCATTTGTTAGGAGAGCTGTGAAACTAATCAAAGTCAAAATCAAACAGAGAACAAGTGACAGAACTACTGTAGCAGGTGCTCTTTTAAATAACTAATCCACCAATTTATGCATCCAATAATGGTTATGAATAGTATCTGATAATTGTTATAAACTGAGCATGATTCGGCTGGAAACGGTGAGGACCAAACAACAAGAAGATTAAAACAGGTCCACTCAGTTTGGGGCCTGACAGTGTCCATCAATCAGAATGCAACATTCCCAATATTGTTGTAGTACCCCTAATGAAAGAACTTTCCCTGATATGATAAGCAAAAAATTGCCCTGCTGTAAAAATGGGTAAGAAATTGTATGTTAGTGTACAACACCTAACATTATATAGATTGTACATTGCTCTGGATAAACAATGCACACACACACACACACACACACACACTGTCTGAAACCTCTTAACCCAAGTGGGGTTGCAGCAAACTGGAGCCTCATCCAGCAACACAGGGTGCAAAGCTGGAGGGACACCAGTCTGTCGCAAGTCACCCCAAGTAGGACTTGAACCCCAGGCTCACCAAAAAGCAGGCACTGGCCAAACCTGCTGCACCAATGCACCCCATAAACAATGCTTAACAATAAATTTATATTTATTAATTTAACTGACATTTCTCTTCAAAGCGATTTACAGTGTTAAGTTACTTACAATAACATTCAGACATCGGTAATTTTTTTTTACTGTGTGAATTCAGGGTAATACTTTGATGAAGAGTACAACATACAAGATTCAAACTTGTGTTCTCTAAGTCCAAAAGTGGAAGCAGCAACCCCTTTGCTACCTGCCTCATTATTATTATTATTATTATTATTACTGAGTGGAGAGGCAGCCTTTCCTAAGCTGTCTATATGACCTGCACACATTCTTTTCACACTAATACTTGGGGCCCCCCCTCACTGTTTTCAAACACTTTTTCAATAATTCTGAGCAACAGAGGCCTTCAATTATTAATGGCTGGGCTTATAGTAGCACTGATATCGGAACCCAGGTCCAAATGCTGATGCAAAGAGGCAGGTGTACAAGCTGTATTATACACTTGGACAGCAGCTTTGAATGAAAACTAACAGTGTGGGCAATCTGTATAGGCACCGCATTCATGCTGTAGAGGTAATTTTACAGTAATTATACAATGGGGGGGCCCAAAATTAAACATCTTAATTTTACCCCAATGTGGTGAAATGAGCCCCCACTGTCCGTCAAAACTGCCAAATCTCTCTCAGCATTAAAGAAGGATCTCAAACTCATCTTTTTCAGACCCACATCTCTCTTAACAGCAACATAAATGCCTCCAATGCCATCGGCTATTATTATCTATGCATTTGCTATCTGAATTTCACTTCCATAGGCAGGTTCATATCCCTCAAGTAGATGCAACATGGTGGTATCAGAGAAGCTGTACTTTGAAAAGTCCTGTGTCTGTGTGTAAAGCTGTTGATACACTCTTCCTGCAGGTGATAGAACTTGCAGTATAGATTGTAGTCTAGGCTGGTGGTCTAGGCTATCTTCAGGGGCCAGTATGGGGTCCCACTGAACAAGTACATAGAGTGCTGGAACAAGTACTAGAAGAAATTTGGCGGTCCATCTGAAGCTTTGCTACAACAAAGACAACCTTTTTCTGATCAGGATCAGACACTTCCTGCATCATTTACGGAATTCAGGGACAATAGGGGGGTCATAAAATGCAAAAACTTAGTGATAGATGGAGAAGAAGACTGAAAAGCAAAACATACAAACACACTGGTGTTAGCCATGGATAAGTTCTTCACATTATGGGCAACAGGAGACACAGGCACCATCTGGAGGCAAGAACATAACAGAAAACAAAAAAGAAAGGCTATAGAACGTTTCTGGTTCCAAGGACTCGCAGTCTGAATACAAACTACCACATTAAACCCCCATCCATCCATCCATCCATCCATTGTCAACAACCGCTTGTCCCAAGCGGGGTCGCGGCGAACCGGTGCCTTACCCGGTAAAATAGGGCGCAAGGCCAAAGAGGGAGAGGACACACCCAGGACAGGATGTCAGTCCATCTCTGGGCACTCCAAGTAGGGCTCGAACCCTAAACCCACCACACACAACAGGCACTAACCCCCAGCCAGTAATATGTAATATGCGGTAACCCCACACATACGTGTTCTGCCCCTGATGGCACGGTGGAGCAGACCCCCATGAAATCCTTGGGACCATTGGTGACACTTACTTGTTCTGATGCTTGGAGCCCTGCAGGTGAGCATGGTACTGGGCCACTGAGTTTAGCGTGACGCTGCACAACTCGCAGCTGTGGGAGCGCTTCAGGCCTGGGATACAGACACACACAGACACACACACACACACACACACACACACACACACACACACACACACACACACACACACAGCATAAACATGCTGCACCAGAAACTGCAAGATGCTTTTGGTGGAAAAAAAAATGGCTTAAGTTTTTAATTTCCTCATCTCTTCATTCTGACTGACATATATTGTATGCTGTATATATTTAATTTGACAGTATTTTCATATAAAGACAGTATCCAGTGTGTAGTAGAACACGAATTGCACTGTTAACGGGATGTTGCATTGTACAGTAATAAATAACCATGTTCCATTCATGTTCTAGAACACATATCGGGATTTTAAAGAGCACATGGACCCACTGTTGAGAGCAATGGACCAGCAGTGGGCCACAGGGATGCTTTAATGTAAAATAAAAGCAGATTTTGGTTCACTGTCATTCAATCATGTTAATTGTTTGCTTTCACATGGCACATCAATTATTTGCTTTGTTGATGATTCAGACACCTCTTTAAAAGGTCCAGCTCCCAATATTATACTACCAATATTCCCTACTTCCTGTCAGTGATCCCCACTTCCTGTTAACAATCGCCATGTCTCATCAAAGATCCCCATTTCCTGTCAGAGATCACCAGCAGTCCCCATCTCCTGTCAGTAGTCGCCACTTCCTGTCTGCTCTGTCAGAGACAACTCAAACCTCAGATCTCCTGTTCAGTCTACATGGAATTACGCTTTCCTGAAAACATGTGTCAGATTTTCTCTACTCTCCAAGCATGAACCCCTTCCAGCAGTTACAGGAGCTTACTAGAGCTTGTTAGCTTTTCAACGGCACGTTTACTCTCTCATGTTTGGCTCAGATGCGTGAGGGGGACTGGAACTGTAATCAAGATTACATGGAAAAAGACAAAAATAAAATGGAAACACTGGAGGGTGTGTATGGGTGGAGAGCTACATTCCACCGGGGACACAATGCACATGATCTCCTTCGCACCAAACATGGGTCTTGCAGGGCTCACGATCAGCCCAACAAAAAACAGACAGGAAAGCACTCCAAGGTAAGCAGCATGCATTTCACACGGACGCATCCAAAACATTTACTGAAATCAACACAGAACTGTAACATTAACACTTTACTACATTCTTATGAAGAAATATTTCACATGAGAAATGGCAATCAAATATTAAACATATTTCTTCATTTTCATCAACCACTTGTCCAGTGTAGGGTCAAGGTGGACTGGAATCTATCCTGGAAACATAGGGCTTGAGGCAGGGTACTCCCTGGACAGTATGCCAATCCATCACAGGGCAAACACACTAAGGGTAATTAGTCACCAATTCACTTGAAACACGTGAGGAAATCTGAGTACAGAGAGGAAACCCACACAAAGACGGGAAAAACATGCAAACGCCACACAGACTGAAGCTTGATTCAAAGCCACAGCTCGTGAGATTTAAGGCACCAATGCTACTCATTTTGCCAGAGTGCTGCCATTTAACTTATTGTATGTTCTGGGAATTTACCAGGCATGTTTTTCATACAAAGTGTACATAAAAGAAATACAGCTGCAGTACAGTGTAAACTAAAGCACGGCATTAATATTTCCAGACAAGAAGAAAACAGTATAGGTTTTATTTGCTGAGTAAATCATTCACACGCCTTTTTTTAACATAGGAGAGTGGAGCCTTCTGGAAGCTGTTTCTGTCTGTCACTCCTCGGAACTGACAGTAGGGCCTTATGGGACATCTGTCAATTTGTCAGAGCTTTACCCACAACGCTCCTTGACGGAGCAATAGGGACTTCACAAAGCCTGAGGTCACTGGAATTCAGTAACTGTTCCATTTTTATTACCATGTTGACCGGCCTTTCCTCTAAGCTTCACAGGACAGCTCACACCCCTGTGGGGGAAAGATGAAGCTAGGCTATTGGCTGAGCCCTTATGATTGACAGTCAGCTTAATGAAACCCTAGTGAATTAACAGCCATGTCAGAACAGCCAACGAGACCACTGGGCCGGCCCAAGGGAGAGGCAAAAAAGTGGTTTACGTCCTGAAACAGCAGTGACCACTTTTACCCCAATTGACTTCCACACCTTACACCACTTTGGGGCTTACTGCATAAATTATGGTTACAGTTCCTGATCATGGCATCTGCGGCTCCGACAGCCCCCATATTCTCTCACTCTGTCCTTGAGTGACTTTGGCGTCCGCTTGTCACTTATCCACTGCACGCTGGAGCCTGACCGCAGCCAATTTCATGCCGTTTGCCTAACATGTTTATTCTGCAAAGGCAGCCACATTGGCATGCAAATTAATTTAAGGGCAAACTGAAAATTATTACAGAATAATCATCATAATGGAAAAGTCCCTGAGGTATTGTGGGGGGGGGCTGGTATGAAAGCACAGAGCACCACCCATGAAGGAAGATACTCATGCTGAGCAGCTTCAGAGTAGAAAAGTTGTACAAAGGGGTATAAGCCAAACAAGTTTGCTCAGCAAATACAGAGCTGTGTGATTAAACAGAGGGATGTGAGGCTCTGTTTTGACCCATGTGTGGGACTGATCTCAGTGTGTCAACCATTGCACTGGACATGCTGTGAAGAGATCACCACAGTCCTGCAATGACCCCCACCCTGATACCCAGAGCTACTTTCTGCATATCTCCTCGGGCAGCAGACACTAATAATAATATATTGTTTATTCTCCATTTTTATTACCATTTCGACGCGCTTTTCCCTCTGAGTTTCACAGCACAGCTCACACCCCCTGTGGGGAAAAGATGAAGCAAGCCTATTGGCTGAGCCCTAATGATTGACAGTTAGCTTAATGAAAACCTGGTGAATTAACAGCCATGTCAGAACAGCCAACAAGACCACTGGGCTGGCCCAAGGGAGAGGCTCACTCACCACTCAGGATAGGATAATATCAAAAGTCTGTAGGTTCTAGGTGTTGACTCTAGTGTGGGGGAATGAGCTCCCTCTCTCCCTCAGAGCTGCTGAATCCTTGACAGCATGCAAGGAGACCCATTTCTTTCTTGACCTCCTGACAGCTACATAAATGAGTCCAACACCCAACACCCTCTGTCGTAATGACCGTTGTATTTCCTATCAGTACTACATGCAGTTACAGTAATGTGTGCTGCCAAAAACATTGGCATTAAACAAAGTGGTTGCCTGTCAACAATGATGTCTGCGTATAAAGCTTATTGCCTGCTGTGAAATTCACTTTTGTTACTTTGAGTTGTACACCACTTTGGAGAAAAGTGCCTGCTAAATGAATAAATGTTAATGTAACAGATAACTGTCAAGGAGGATCATTCATTAAACGGCTGCTGAGCATCTTCTCCTGCACTTAATTACATTCTTGCCCAACACAACCAAGAGCCTCCAGTGAGCTGCCAGACAGGGCGAAGTCGCTTTGGAAGTAGGGCTGAACACCTCTTTTAACATAATGTACCCCTTCTTCTGTAAGTGGCACTACAACATATTAACCTCTAGTTTTACAATGGTGGCATGATGTACATCTACTTGGCATCCTCTGGGATTATATTTGTTCATATAGTTTGCATATTATTACATGTTTTTGATGTTAAGTGCCTTAGAGTCAATGTCATCTCCCTGCAATCATATAGGTAGGGTGTTTCCAGAATGTTCCATGCTCCACTTGTGCCCTTAGTATTGAAACGGGTGTGTACATTATTACCAAGATTGAGTCCATCTGGTTGCTAGCCATCCCTTTCCTCTAAGCCCAGGTGTATGGTGCAGCCATCGGAGGAGGAGACAGCAAACTTGAAGGTTAAAATAACAGGCATGACACTGCTGTTATAGTAGAGAACCTGACCATCTATCAGCATTATTTCAATGGAAAACAACTGCAGTGTAACTTAGACTGATCATAGCACAGTTCTTCAGAAAAAGAAAAAAAAATCCCCGAAGTGTGATGTAAGGCTTCAAAAATGTACTGCATTATGATAAAATGGAGTAGCAAGTGATGTGTTGGTTAAAGCTGTAGCCTTCCACTACGAGGACACAGGTTTGAATCCCACCTCCAGCTCCTGAACCCTTGGTCAAGATACTTACCCTGGACTGAGCAAAAATTACCAAATTATATAAATGAGAACACCACTGTATGCAGTATAAATTGCTGTGGAGAAAATTGTCAGGTAAATTAGTGTAACCTAAAGGCAAATTAAATACTACATTACAAGATAAAGGGTGCACAACAAATGATCAAAAGAATATATAATCGACCTCTGCACTCTGACACCCTCCCACCTCTGTTCTTGCCCCCAGACAGCACCCCCACCCACTTTGACCCCCACCTCTGTTCTGGCCCCCAGTCAGTGTCTCCCCCAGCTGCTCTAGGAGGTGGGCACGTGCCGCATTCTTCCTGTGCTTCTTGCCCGCGTAGTGCTGCTGAGCCATTCCTGGGTTGTTGAACCAGGCACCACACAGTTGGCAGCAGCGGTTTGAATCCCGGTGTGGTTGGGGAGGGGTCTCAGGGGACTGTGACTCAGACAGTCCCTCCAGTGGGCCGCTCTCCACCTCTGTGAGGGTGCAAAGGTCACAAAGGTCACTGGCCACCACCTCACAGATCCACCTAGAGCTGCAGGGTGGAATTCCGGGAATCACCTCACTCTAGAGAGAGCACAGTGTTCTAGTTCTATGGAATTAAGCACAGCAGGTGGTGAAGTGGTTGGAGCTGCCACCTTGCATTCCAGGTTCAAGTCCCATCTTCTGCTGTAGTACCTTTGATCAAGGTACGCATCCTGGAATGATGCTTTAAAAATGAACCTAGCTCTAAAAATAGGTAAATCACCGTAAGTAGCTTTACATTGTAAATTGCTTTGGAGAAAGGCATCAGATAGATAAATAAGTATCAATGTAATAATGAGGGAAAAGCGAACGCTGTGGTTCAAGGCTCATGGGGAGCCTCTGTAGGAACAGAGTCCATCCTAACAGGAAACCTGACTCCACACCTCGCTCCTTTCCCTGAAATGCTACACACCCTAGAAAAGTGAGAGGAAACTATCTGGCAAACAATGCCCTCGCTGTGAATAAATAAAGAAAACGAAACAGCCGCTCAGTTGCGGTGCAAATCTCCAGCAGAGCCGTGAGATAGAATGACTGTCATTTGTGGAGCAGTTAAGGCATTGGCAGGAGCCGAGGAGGATGACCATTGTTCACACCATGAAGCATTTTTCTTCTGCCTTTTGTTCTCCAGGCACAGGACAGGTGGCAAACAGAGCTGAACAAAGCTGCCCGCAAGAAAGGGAGGTAGATTTACCATATCTGCAGAGGTCAAGTGACCGCTTGGTTGATGGGAATAGGAGGAGAGAAATAAATAGAAATAGCTGCCTTATTCATTTAGCAGATGCTTTTCTCAACATACAGTGATTATTAACTCAAATTTAACTGACCTTGATCCAAGGTGATTTACAAGGCTAGATACACTAAAGTATTGTCAGATTGAAATGTAAAGATGTTATCATGAGACAACTTTTTTATTACAAACACTAGAAAGCATGCAAATACTGAAGTTCCCTGATGATATCTATACATATTGACAAATTATTTTATTCATATATGTTATTTTAGCAGGGGGGCGTGGTGGCGCAGTGGGTTGGACCTGGTCCTGCTCTCCGGTGGGTCTGGGGTTCAAATCCTGCTTGGGGTGCTTTGTGATGGACTGGCATCCTGTCCTGGGTGTGTCCCCTCCCCCTCCAGCCTTCCGCCCTGAGTTGTTGGGTTAGGCTTCGGTTCCCTGCGACCCCGTATGGGACAAGCGGTTCAGAAAGTGTGTGTGTGTGTGTGTGTGTGTGATTTTAGCTGATGCCTTGTGTATAATGACTTACAATGTTTGTGTGTGTTATTTTAGCTGATGCCTTGTGTATAATGACTTACAGTGTTTGGTTTGTACAAATATTTTTACTGCATCTATTCAGGGAATGTGTCTTGAACCCAGGACTGTTCATTGTAAGGCAACACTTCTAACCACTTCACCACCTGCAACTAAGTGTGCACCATCTCAAATAATGCTTTGATGCATGAAGGTTTTCAAACTATAATACATTGATATGGCCTGTTAATATTTGCACGATTATGCATTCATATGGCCAATATAATTGTCACTTCTTATAACAAGTCCCCTGAATGCTTGGGGAATCACTGTTTTAAAGGAGTGTTTTAATCCCAGGGATAATCCCTTTAACGAATGGATGGCACCGCAAGGTGGAGAGAGAGAGACACTGCTTTGTGTGGGTCTGACCAGCCAGCAGTTTTTTAATGACATCAGGAAGGTCATCCACCATAAGGTGTGGGGATTAACTGTAGTACAAAGGAGAAGTGTGATGGGAAAATCATTGATAGCTGCTGTACACAGGCCCCACCCTCTCAGGAGAGTGGTTTCAATCCAGCCAATCAAATAAGCCTCCAGCATAATTTCACCCATGCAGAACAATAAGAGCATCAGGCATGAAATATACATTAAGAAGAAAGATGAAAGGGCTGTGGGTTCCGGCATGTTCACATGCACCACCAGAACTGGTCCCCAAGGCATCCTACTCCCACACGTGCATCCCTACAGAGCATGAGACAAGGCAGGCTGCTCTCCCCAAGTGCCACAGCTCTCTCATCAGGGGGCTGAGAGTAAGATCTTACTTGGAGCGGAGCTTGCCGGTGCCCCTAACAGGAGCCTCAGTCGCTTGGCATGGATCTTGCCCTGGTAGTGAGACTGCGCCACCACCGCTGAAGTGAAGGACATATTACACAGTGTGCAGCACTTGTTCTCATCCACATGGCCATGCTCATTGCCCTGTGGAGGGAAAAACACACACTAACAAAATAAAAACACCACCTTTGTGGGAATAAAGAATTACATCCATTTCTTGGTATGTAACCCCCAATTCATTCAAATTTGACAATCAACATGACAAATACACGCACACACAAACACACACACACACACACACAGTCTGAAACTGCTCATCCCAAGCAGGGTCGCAGCGAACTGGAGTCTAACCCGGCAACATAAGGGGTAAGGCTGGAGGGGGAGGGGACACACCCAGGATGGGACACCAGTTCACCGCAAGCCACCCCAAGCAGGACTCAAACCCCAGACCCACTAGAGAGCAGGACCTGGCCAAGCCCGCTACACCAAGCCACCAGGCCCCCTTCGAACTGACAAATACCATTATTTATTATGGGAAAAATTTGAACTCATTCCAATAACCAAGTGCACAAACAAGTTACCCAAAAAAATTTAAAAACAGTATACAACAGAGTTCAGTACACCCCTGTGCGATATCAGTTAAATGTCAAATGATTCAAAATTATATTACCTCTCAATAATTGCATTATTTTTGTGTTGACAAGTTGGGTATTTGCTCTTATGTAAAATTAAAAACTAACCATTTATTTAGATTTACTATATTAAAAATACAGGCCCCACAGTAGAAACTCAAAAGCAACAAAAGTCAGTACATCTTTCATTACTGAGATTCAAATCTTTTTTTTTCAATACTTTGTACGTCCACCTTCATTTTTGATGACTCTGATTTTCAGCTGCACAGAGGCTACACTCACTCCCTCCTACTCCTTTGACATCGAAACATCCCTCGACCAACAACTTCAAACTGAGCTCGGTTCACTGAAAAATGTAAAACGCACCAGATAAAAAGGAAATTCCTGCAGGAGGGGAAACTAACTGTGTGTGTTTTCACAATGCAAACACACTGTGGGGGAATATTTTATATTTTCATACTTACAGAAAAGAACATGTTCTGCTGCAATGTAAGTGCCAATGGGTAAAAAATCTCACCTTACTGAGGGTGAATTAAATAATAATGACATATTTTTATTTTAATACACTTCAAATTTAGATAAATTTTTTTGTTTTTAATAATTTTCAGTATAATATGTATGCCCTGATTTTCATGAGGGTGCGCGGTGGTGCAGGGGGGTTGGCTGGGTCCTGGTCTCTGGTGGGCCTAGAGTTCAGCAAGTAAGTGTGTGTGTGTGTGTGTGTGTGCGCGCGCGCAAATTTTCTGGTTTTGGAGAAAAGTGAGTTCAGAATTCATAAATGTAAATGAAACTGACAATTCCAAGGTCACTTTCTGGCCATCATGTGCCATCTGGTGGATGCTGACAAACGCTATGGGAAAAATGACCGGGCGACATGTTCAAATATCATAATGTCATGTTCAAACATCCCCCTATGGTGAACACCTGGTTCCTCATGATAACAGGCCGACACAACTCTCATTGTGCTCCCATTGTGCGTTTCCTGCACACATCACCCCTCTGTCACCCCCCTACTCCTCAGAGATACACACACAAATGAATTATGTTCTCCTTATCTGCTACTCACACAATACACTAACATCATTACCACGTCACCAGTGTTGGTTTAGAAGAGAGAAAGTTCTGGCTTCCTGCTAGTCTTATTGCCACTAAACAGGTAAAACCAGAAAACCAGTGCCCATTGTTCTCCTGCCCGCTTTGAACCCAAGCACTAATCTAAAGAGCAAAAACCTTCATTGTCCAAACAGTGAGGATTCTATTTACGTCATGGTGTTCCTCAAGACAGGGCTCAAGGATTCATTATTCATTTATCTGACACTTTTCTCCAAAATGGCTTACAATGTGAGCTTTTTACACTGAGCTACTGTGATTTACCTATTTATACAGAGGGATAACCTATTAAATCAGTTCAAGGTAAGTATAGTGATCAAAAGTAAGATGTTGACCCATTTCCATACTCTGTTATCTTTCCATTTTTCACGTGTGGTTATT
Organism: Scleropages formosus; assembly: GCF_900964775.1. Lineage (NCBI taxonomy): Eukaryota > Metazoa > Chordata > Actinopteri > Osteoglossiformes > Osteoglossidae > Scleropages > Scleropages formosus. The sequence continues at coordinate 5,800,886 of NC_041811.1, forward strand.
CAGAAGTGGACAAACATAATATTTATTCATCTGATACTTAGCACAAGCAGAAGGTGGGACTCAAACCTGGAACCTTCCAATTCCAAGGCAAAGGCACTAAAATTTACATCTATTCATTAAGCAGATGCTTTTCTCCAAAGCAACAAACATCTTTAGGAACAGTATAAAAAAAAACAACTATGGTACACACTGTCCCCGGTATGACAGATGACATCACTGCTGGTTAGAGAAATTATACCAGCTGGGGACTGAGCATAAATGGCACACAGCTGGGGCCTGGGGCTGGACCTTCAGCTCCCAGGATGGAAACTGATGCAAACATTGAACACCTACACATGAGCAGTCTGTGCCAAGCACACAGCTGTAAATGGTGCCCATCCAAGTGGATAATGGAAGGAAAAATGGGGCCAGCAGGTAGCAGAGTGATTAGAGCTGTTGTCCTGAAATGAAAGGACCCAGGGTCAAATCCCACTTCCTACTGCAATACACTTGATCAAGTTACTTACCCTGAAAAGTTAAAAATTACTCTACTGTGTAAATGGGTGAATCAGTACAAGTTGCCTACTGTATGTGGACAAATTTGCATACCAAAAATTTACAGTCATCTTAAGACAATAAATACAAGAAATAATACATTCAGATAAATTAATAAATAAAATTTATAGTTGTAGAACAGTAGGAAACAATAAATCCAGAATACCTCCTGCAGCAAAACACAGCTGCATAAAGGAGGATGTCTACATGTGGGCAATGTGTAGAAAAGGGCTACACCACAGGGTACATTCCACAGAATTAAGACTGCAGGTGGGATCTTCCTGAAACAAGATGGAATTAAAACCCATCAACAGCTGTTATTTAATCTCCGCCCCCCCCCCCATCTGTCACATGCTACTGAACTGGTCCTCGGTAGGTGGCGTAATCGCTTAAGTCAGGCTTTCAATCTGGGTAGGAATATTTGCCCACTGAATTCATATACAAAATTATGTTTTGGTATCATGAGGTGACAATAAGGTGAGGGAGGGGTGCTTACATTATCCGTTCGCAGCTTCTTGGCTGGATAGCTACCATCCGGCGGGTGGAGCATGTGATACAACCGCACACGGTTTGCATGCTTCCGACTCTGGAAGACAAAGGACAGAGAGATGGTATGGCAGGACAATACTGTTCACATCAGTCCAGGCCATAATGGTTAAAGCTGAATCCTGACCAGAGGTAACTGACCATGGTAGTATGAAAGCATGAGCTGTGAGGGAGTGATCACAGAGCCACCATATAATTAAGAAAACTGGGAGATGACCACAGATGTGGACATGTAATCAAGACCACTGGGAACAGAAATGCAGCCATATCATCAAAAACAGGGGGAAGCAACTGGAGAAGTGTGGCTGTATAATCAAGGACACTGGGGACCAACCACAAAACTTTAATCAATACAATCAAGACCAAATGGAACCAGCCACAGAGGTGCAGTCATACAGTCAAGACCAAAGAGGACCAACCACAGAAATAGGTGCAGCTGGTAATGCACTGTTTAGAGCTGCTGCCTTTACATTTATTCATTTAGTAGACACTTTTCTCCAAAGTAACATACATCTCAGAGCAAAATGCAATGAGTACATTACATCAACAGACAGAGAGTGAGTCGAGAGAACAGTTAATTTGTCACATTCCAGCATATGAACCTGTATATATGACATGAGTAGCTGCATACAGGTTTATCCATTATTCCACTATTCTAAACACAGAATTATTAAAAATTTACACCACACAGGTTGCTGCATAAAGGCTTATCCATAGATCAATCTTGTGGCACACCACAAGAGAGAGAGACTCACGACATCTAAGGCTAATAAGGACCTCTATTTCAACCCCTATGCCCGACAGTGAACGAAGGAGACAGAAAACAAACCAGAGATGAACGCACGATGACCACACTGTGAGCACGTAGCGCAGACGACCATGCCTAGCCCCACACACCCTAAAGACCCCCCCATACCACTTCCCGGTCTCCCCCTTTCCTTGTTCCCTTCCCCGTGACCCAATCCACTGTCTGCAATGCTTGTAAATAAAAGAAGCACGAGCATGCAACAGCATCTCTTGTGTCCTGTGTCACAAATCTCTAGTCATGAAATTATTAAAGAAACATTTACACGTTTTTCATGCTCTTAAGAGATTAGATCGGAGTTTAGATTTGAAGGTTGCCATTTTGAATCTCATAGCTATAGTACCCTTGATCAAGGTATCCTACCCTAAATTGCTCTAGTGAAAGTTACTCAACTGTGTAAATGGGTAAATTGTTGTAGAGAGCCTAAGTCACTTTGGAGAAAGGCATCAGCTAAATGAATAAATGCAAATTTAAGTTTGACCATATGAGCAGAGGCCACTGTGAAATGACCAGAAAAGCCCTGATATAACCTTGAAACGAGGACTGCCATCAGGTCAAATTTTAGCTTTCCTTCCGCTTGATCGACAAACACGTTTTGTACCCAACGGGCTCCTTCACTGAGTGAGAGGCAGACGCAGAGCCCAGAAGCAGAGAAGTTCTTGTGAAAATGAGGGTCACTGAATATTCATCAGGACCGGGGCCTGGGTGCCAGGGTTTTGGTACAGACTACTGTAGGTACGCATGGAACGTCTCCATCTGCCAATCGCAGTAACACACGGTTACGGGCCGACCCCATTCCTGAATATTCATGAGAAGAAAGGAGAACAGCATCTCCCCTGGACCTCATTAGTGGAGAACAGGACTGTTTAGGCAAGAGAGGAGCGCTGGGTTGTGGGAAACAGATATGCCGAAATACTGAGTTGTTCCTCTGAAGCACAAAACATGGGTTTTTAGCTATAAACAAAGAAAAAATATAAATTCTGAAATTAATCCAGAGACTTTGGGTAAAAGAATTTTAAATAATTTACAGGCATTTAAATTTTATAACTGCTCAGCAGGTTATTTGTTCAATGTTTTAACTTTTTATTGGTGCCTTTGTCATTCATTCAAACAAAAGAGCTTCTTGCAGATGTCTATGGCCAGAGTTATTGTTATTTATTAACTTAGTTGATGTTTTTCTCTAAGATGACTTACAATGTCAAGTTTGTATACTAAGTTAATTACATTGATTTTCAAAGCTGTGCAATTTTTTTGTTTTTTTTTTTACATTAAGTACCTTAGTCAATGGTACTATAACAGGAGGCAGGACTGGATCCCAGGTCATTTGAAAATAAGGCAGCAGCTGTAACCATTATGCCACTTGCTGACCCAATTCTAATGACTGACAGAATTAGAATCTGCAACCTATGACAGGATACTTTACTTCAGTTAACCACTAAGCTGCATAAGGAACTGTCTTGTTTCAACTGATTTACAGAGAAGAAACACACAGTATTTCCCACAGGGGCACATCACATCCCTGAAAAGCACTCGTGTGAATTTCCCCACCGACTCCATATCCAAAAAGAAAAAAAAACAAGCCGACAGAACTTAAAAGTTAAGTTCTTTTTGAGTAATCAAGTCCAGAAGGAAAAACTAAATCAATGGAGGATTTATCTCCAACTTGTTGCTGAATGCAAAAATGGGTCTTTAAAAAAGTCAATATTTAATATATATATTCACTATTTCTGTGCAGGGGTGTGGTGGAGCAGTGGTGCAGTGGGTTGGACCACGGTTCTGCTCTCCGGTGGGTCTGGGGTTCGAGTCCTGCTTGGGGTGCCTTGTGATGGACTGGTGTCCTTTCCTGGGTGTGTCCCCTCCCCCTTATGCCCTGTGTTACTGGGTAGGCTCTGGTTCCCTGCAACCCCATAATGGGACAAGCAGTTCTGAAAGTGTGTGTATTCACTATTTCTTCAACATCTTGACACAATGAGTTATGGAATATTTACTTGGAATCCTGTATGGGTAGATAGATTAAAATTTTCCTTGAGCTGCCATTTGATTTTAGTTTAAGTGTCACGGTTGCGCTTCATGAGGACGGACTCAAGTGCAGAGTTTCTTAAAAAGACGTTTAATAAAGCCAAAATGGAATCTAAAAACAAAGTTGTGGGACAGGCGTAGGTCAGGCAATCAGCAAATGCAGTACAGAGGGCTAGACAAAGAACGTGGTCAGGAAATACACAGGCAAAGGTCAATGTCAGAAGACGTTCACTGTAACACTGCCGGAGAAGAAACAAAGGAGGCAAAACAAGGTTCCTCATCCAGGCTTCCTCGGTGTCCCTCTTTATAGTCGTTTCCATTAGGAAACAGCAGGTGTCGCTGATGTGCCAGCTGCGAGGGACGTGACAGTACCCCCCTCCACAGGCGGCCCCGGACGCCCTGGGCCTAGAAGGAGGGCGCCCCCGGGGGCGAGGGGCCGGGCACTCCAGATGGTCTCTGTGAAAGGCAGATATCAGAAGCGGCTACCCACGAGCGTTCCTCCGGGCCATACCCCTCCCAGTCTACCAAATACTGCAACCGGCCCCTCTGTCGGCGAGAGTCCAGTAGGGCCTAGACCTCATAGATTCTGTCCCCATCAAGAGGTAGTGGAGGAGTTTGTGTGGTGTCGACCAGCGGCTGGTGTAGGGACACTCCTACCGGTTTCAGGAAGGAGACATGGAAGGTTGGGTGCACTCGGAGATCAGGAGGCAACTGAAGGCGGTAAGTAACCAGTGTTACTCGTCGCACGATCTTGAAGATCTTGAAGGGACCTATGCAACGGGCCCCGAGTTCCTTTGATGGGGCCTTCAGGTTAAGATCTCGGGTGGAGAGCCAAACTCTTTGCCCAGGTATGAAGAAAAGGGTATGTCGGTGTCGGTCTGCCTGACGTTTGTGACGTTCCGCACTGCAGAGCAGGTGGGACCGGACCGTCCTCCATACGCAGGCGCTCTCGTTGTGCCAAGTTTCCATGGCCGGAACAGGACTCTGGGAGGTTTCTCCAGGGAACAGAACAGGTTGGTAACCTAAAACACATTGGAAGGGCGATATACCGGTGGATGTATGCTGCGCGGAGTTGTTGGCATACTCTGTCCACACCAGGTAGCAAGCCCATTGTTGCGGCCTTTGGGAACAGTAGGCTCGGAGATACCTTGCTACATCCTGGTGCAGGCGTTCTGCTTGGCCATTGGCCTGCGGGTGGTATCCAGATGTAAGGCTGACCGTGACTCCGAGCAATCTCTAAAAGGCCTTCCACACCCGAGAGGTGAACTGGGGTCCCCGATCTGAAACAATATCTTCGGGAAGTCCGACAGTTTAAATACTTGCTCAAACAGGATCTCAGCAACCTCAAGAGCTGTAGGCAACTTCGGGAGGGGCACCAGTCTGCAAGCCTTGGATAAGCGATCTATGACAGAGAGGATCACTGTCTTACCCTCGGAGACCGGCAGGTCTACTAGGAAGTCCAGTTCTACATGGGTCCAGGGTCGACTCGGTGTAGGTAGGGGTTCCAGGAGACCAGCTGCCTTTTCGGGCAGGGTCCGGGTTTGAGCGCAGGTGGTGCAGGCCTGGACGAAGTCCTGGACGTCACCAGACACCGAAGGCCACCAGAACCGAGAGCGAGGCAGAACGTCCAGAGTGAGACAGAGCGTCCAGAGCAAGGCAGAGCGTGGAGTCACACACCGGTTGCTGAGACGGTGTCTTTGGAAAGAATGGAGTCCCTGTTCGACATAAGTTCTATCCTGAATGTACCATCTGACGGCATACCTGTGTGTTGTGTATCATGTAACATGTTTTGTTTGGTTGCACCTCCTGACATTGTAGAACACTTCATTTGCTCGAAATGCATAACAAATAATGACTTGGTGCAGAAGGTCCGCGATTTAGAAGAACATAATAAGAATTTGATTTCTATATGAGAAACGGAGAGTTGGTTGGACTCGGTGTGTCCCGATGCCTCTGTAGTGTCGAACTCGGCGTCGACACTTACGGGCCCCAGTACAGCTAACGAGAAGCTGGGTACACTGGAGCGCTCTCACGGCGACTGGGTTGCAGTTTGGAGTAAGAAATCAAATAAAGCGAAGCCTAAGCGGGTTCCTGGTTTGGGTTCTCCCGTCCAAATCCAAAATAGATTTTCGGCTCTAGGCAGTTCACCTAATAATAATAATGTGCTCATTTTGGGTGATTCGGCTGCCTTAAGGTTCGGGGGCCTGGGAATCGAAATGTAAAGGTAAAGGTAAAGTGTTACCCACACGCACGTGTGTCCAACATGGCGGCTTGTGTCAGTTCTCTGGACGATAATGCCGTGTCGACTATGATGGTGCATGTTGGTGGTAATGATATTCGTTATCAGCAGGGTGAGGTGTTAAAGAGCCGTTTTATTTCCATGTGTAACAAGGCCAGAAGAAAATGCCACAATCTAATAGTGTCTGGTCCTTTACCTAGACTCTTCATGGGGGACATAGTGTACAGTAGATTGGTGTCTTTTAACAAGTGGTTGGAGACGTGGTGCCGCTCTAATCGTATATCATTTGTTAATAACTGGGATGATTTCTGGGAAAGGCCCAGGTTTTTCACACGTGATAGTTTACACCTCAACTGGAGGGGTTCATTTGTTTTGTCCCAGAACTTGGCTTGCAAGTTGCAAGACTGAATCATGTTCCATGGATCACCTCCTTTAGCAGCTTTGTGTATTGATGGGTCTGTTGCTTGTTCTGATATCAGTAGTCATTTCTCATGTGATGGGGTTTCTTGTGCCTTGTCCAGTGTGGGCCTAAAAACTTTAAATAAAAGCGTTAAGTGCAGCCAAAATATTCAAACTATTATAAGGCCACGGCGTTTAACTAGACTGATAGGAACGTTTGCACCAGAAACCTAAAATACATTAAAACAAACATTCTCAACTTACCACCGAGGCCAAACTGTAATATAAAATGCTGTCTGTTAAATATTCGTTCATTAACAAGTAAAGCTGTCCTAGTAAACGACTTAATATTAAGTTACAAGTCTGATCTATTCTTTCTTACCGAAACCTGGCTCGGTGAGTCCAATACTATTCCGCTAATAGAAGCTGCTCTGGACGGATATGATTATTTCCATAGATCTTGTTCTGTGCGTCGTGGAGGTGGAGTCGGCGTTCTTTTCAATAATAGATTACAAATAACAGCGAGAAATCGTGATAATATCACCTCGTTTGAAGTTCTACAATTAGATTTCAACTCAAACCCCAATATAATTATACTCTTATCTACCATCCACCTGGACCGTACTCCTCTTTTCTCAAGGAATTTAGCAACTTCATAACCGATTTAGTCATTAACCATGACAAAATTATCCTGCTGGGTGATTTCAATATTCATGTAGATGTGTTGTCGGATACTCTCGCTAATAGTTTTCTGTCTCTCTTAAACTCTGCCGGTTCAACCCAAGTTGTTACCGGTCCTACTCATTCCCATAGCCATACGCTCGATCTCAGTGTAGATGTTCATCATGTTGATATTATTCCTTTAAACAAGGCTATTTCTGATCATCATTTAGCAACCTTTGATCTATACTTGCCCGTGCCGTCGGACAATAGTAAGACTAACATTGTGCGGCATATTGCTGATACTACTACTGCTAAAATTATTAATCATATTAGAAGTTCGGATTTTGGAATGAGTGTAGATATTGATCAGATGGCTTTAGATTATATTTTGGTGGTAAAATTCGCCCTAGACTCTGCAGCTCCACCAAAAACTAAACTTATTCGAACTGTAAGAAACTTGCCATGGTTCAATGAATCAACTCGTGCAATAAAGTTAGAATGTCGTAAATTAGAGCGTAAATGGCGTTCAACTAAACTAAACGTTTATTATGTATCCTGGTCCGATAGTCTAAAAATATATATATATATATATATATATATATAAAAAGGCACTTTTTCATGCCAGATCCGAATACTACGCAAAGTTAATTGATGAAAATCACAAGAACCCTCGCTTCCTATTTAATACCATCTCTTACTTAACTGGTAAACACAAAGATAAACAATGTTGTTCTGCTACCATTACTAATGATGAATTTATGTAGTTTTTCAATAATAAATTAGTGAATAGCCGCAAATCCATAGTGCCCTCTTGTTCGGTTTTAGCAAACATGAGCACTTCTGACGATGATATTAGTAGTCCACACCATCTCAGTAACTTTGACGTAATAACTGTAGAAGAAATTACCGTGCTAATTTGCTATATGAAAGGTACTACCTGTCCTTTAGACCCAATCCCCACTAAATTACTGAAAGCCACAGTTTCCGTGCTTGCAGAACCTATTGTTAATATTGTTAATACGTCGTTACTAAATGGCTGTGTTCCAAAATCTCTTAAAATTGCAGTTATTAGATCCCTACTAAAGAAATCGGATCTGGACTGTAATAACCCATGTAATTATAGGCCGATCTCCAATTTACCGTTTTTATCCAAAATTCTAGAAAAAAATCGTAGCATCGCAAATTGTAAAATATCTTAATCACTATAATATATGTGAAAAATTTCAGTCTGGTTTCCGCACTGGTCACAGAACTTACACGTGTTGTTAATGATATTCTTATTTCTTCTGATGCTGGTCAGATTTTTATTCTTATGTTACTAGACTTGAGTGCTGCGTTTGATACTGTAGACCATAGTATCCTAATGAGTAGACTTGGAAACCTGGTTGGACTAAGAGGTACTGTTCTGAAGTGGTTTGAATTGTATTTAGCTAACCATGAACAATTTGTATTGAAATCTGATGACAGCACCCCGTCCATCTCTACTACGGTTCAGTATGGTGTGCCACAGGGCTCTGTGTTGGGTCCATTACTGTTCTCACTTTATATGTTACCACTGGCTGATATTATTCACAAACACAATGTTAATTTCCATTCATATGCCGATGACATACAGCTTTATGTATCGTTCAAGCCTGAAGATCCATCACATGTTGTGTCGTTAGCTAATTGTTTTACCAGTGTAAAAAAAAATTACTCATCCATAATTTATCTCTAAATGCCAGTAAAACAGAGGTACTTGTGGTGGGTGGTGATGCTAAAACTCTCAACATAATCACACCAATCTTTACAACAAATGGTATTACCTTCAAGCGTCCGGACTGCGTCAAGGATTTGGGTGTCCTGCTGGATGGAAAGCTATCATTTGTATCACATGTAAATGCTTTGACTAAGTAGTGCTTCCTTCAATTAAGAAGCATAGCTAAAATGCGGCGATTCCTTTGTAGATGGGATTCTGAGAAACTGGTTCATGCTTTTGTTTCCAGCAGGCTGGATTACTGTAATGCTTTATTGTCGGGTTGTCCGTACCAGACTGCATCCAGGCTACAGTTGGTAGAAAATGCTGCTGCGAGAATTGTTACTCGAACTAGGAAATACGACCATATAATACCTGTACTTAAATTCTTGCATTGGCTCCCGGTCTTTTATAGAGTTGATTATAAAATCCTACTTTTGACCTATAAGGCAATAGGTGGCATTGCTCCGGCTTATCTTTATGAGATCATTCATTTTTATATCCCAGAACGATATCTCTGTTCATTAGATGCAGGTTACCTTAAAGTACCTGTGATCAATAAGACCTCAGTAGGAGGTCACGCCTTTAGTTATAGAGCACCTAAACTGTGGAATAATCTACCAGTTATTGTCAGAAATGCCCCGTCTGTTTCTGTTTTCAAATCCCGACTAAAGACTTACATGTTCACTCAGGCATTCCACCTCGTAATGTAATTCGACCTGCCTTGGTTGTTTATTTTATCACCTTTACAAAAATGCATTTTAAATTTACTTAAGTAACAAATTACTAACTCTGTCCTATCTTCTCTTTGAGCACTACCTCGCTATATAAGACCTGACGAGGCCGGCCAGTGGTGACAGACGAATCCCATGCTGACAGAGGATGATGTCCATCTGCCGTGACGATCGAGCCGTTCCATGCCGAGCCGGGGATCCAAGATGCCATTTACCAACATTATAATTACTTGTTAAACACTGACTTACAAATTGTTACTTTCTAGAATGCCCAGGAGGGGTGGGCAACCACTGGCCCATGGACCCCCAGAGGTTTTTCTCCCTCAACCTTCAGTTGGGAGTTTTTGTTCCTTTCCTCAGTGGCCAGTAGGTATACTTATAGCTCTATAATAAGTTCTTCATTATGGTAGCCATTAGTTGACTGCCTTCTTTGTTTGTATCAACTTTTCTTGCTGTATCCCTGTGTTAAATTGCTCTGTGTCATTGCGTGAGAAGAGCACTCTATAAAAAATAAAAATAATAATAATAAATATCCGTCCCTGTACCAGTGAAAGGGTGCACCAGATCACAGGATGCCGTGCCTCTGGGGCCTCATGAGCCCATTTCATCACTGCCGCGCGGAAGGAAATGGGCACATAAACACGTCCTGCAGGCTTCCCAGGAGGTTCTGGCTCACTATCCTGGGCTTCCCGGATGTCTTGGAGGAGTTGCCACTGGACCGGACCTACCACACATCCCTTGGGCAGGATGCCCTCTGGGTTGGTGGGCATCGGTTCTGGGTCGTGAATCCAGGATAAGGCATCGGCTTTCCTATTCTTGGAACCTGGTCGATAGGACACAGTAAAGTTGAAACGGCCTGGCGGGAATTCAACCTTTTTGCAGTTAAGGTATTCAAGGTTTCTGTGATCGGTAAGTACTACAAAGGGATGGACAGTGCCCTCCAACCAGTGATGCCACTCCTCAAGCACAAGTTTAATAGCAAGGAGTTCCCTGTTCCCAATGTCGTAATTACGTTCGGCTGGGGTCATCTTCCTGGAGAAGAAAGCACAGGGGAATAGCTTCAGCGGATCCCCTTGCCTCTGGGACAAAACTGCTCCCACACCTGCTGAGGAGGCATCGACCTCCACCACAAATGGCAAGGAAGGGTCAGGCTGTTTCAGCACTGGTGCAGAGGTGAACTGGGTCTTTAGATCCTGGAAGGCCCTCTCTGCCTCCGCCCCCCAAGGGAGTCTTCGGTCCTTGCTAGCCATCAGTGCAGTAAGGGGGCGGCTACTGTGCTGAAATTTCTTATAAACCGACGATAAAAATTGGCGAAGCCCAGGAAGCGCTGGAGTGCCCTTACCATGGTGGGTCGAGGCCAGGATGTCACCGCGTTCACCTTCCTGGGGTCCAGGGCGACTCCCTCCCGGCTCAGGATGTAGCCCAGGAAGGAGATCTGGCATTTTTCTCCTTAACATACAGACGGTGCTGTAAGAGCCGCCGGAGGACCGACCAGACCTGCTGGATATGCTGCTCTCAGGTCCTTGAGTAAATCGGGATATCGTCAAGATAGACGATGACACAGCGATTAATGAAGTCCTCCAACACGTGATTCAGAAAGGCCTGGAAAACCAAGGGGGCATTAACCAGGCCAAATGGCATGACCCGGTACTCATAATGGCCTAGTCTAGTGGAGAAGGCTGTCTTCCACTCACCCCCCTCACGGATCCGAATCAAGTTATACGCGCTGTGGAGGTCTAATTTAGTAAACCAGGTTGAACCATGAATGCTTTTTAAGGCTGAAGTGATCAAAGGCAAAGGGTGTGGATATTTGATCGCTATAGCGTTCAACCCCCAGTAGTCTATGCACGACCTTAGTCTCCCGTCCTTCTTACTGATAAAGAAAAACCCTGCTGCCGCAGGAGAAGTAGAAGGTCGGATCAGGCCAGCTGTGAGGGCCTTCCTGATGTACTCCTGCATGGCCCGTTGTTCCGGTGACAACAGGGGATATACCCAACCCCGAGGTGGCGTGGTACCTGGTAAGAGGTTAATGGCACAGTCCCAGGGCCAGTGAGGAGGTAATTCAGCGGTGCGGGGTTTACTGAAGACTTCTTGTAGGTCCTCGTAGTCAGGGGGTATCTCTGGCTGGGGAAGGCCCTCTACCCCTTCCACCGACGTGGCCCGACAAGGAAGGGTGAGGCAAGACGAGTGACAGGATTCCCTCCATGAGACCAGCTCATTGGTGCTCCATTTGAACACTGGATCGTGGAGAGTCAAACAGGGGTAACCTAGAATAATCGGGTTGTCTGGAGCCCGGATCAGAAAGAAGGTAAGTTTCTCGTGGTGACAGGCTCCTATCTCAAGCAGAAGAGGGACGGTTCAGGTATCTACTACCCCTGACCCCAAGGGCTGACCATCGAAGGCTTTCACTCTCAGGGTGACCTCACATGTCTTAAGAGGGACATGGTGCACTCTGGCAAAGCCCCAGTCCATAAAACAGCCCGCTGCTCCTGAATCAATTAGGGCACTTGTCTGTACTCGGCTTCCCTCCCAGGCAATACCCACTGGCAACCTCAACTGTCCCCGGTGCTCCCCAGGACTCACCTTCGTGTGCTTGGAGGTCCCTTGGGGTGGTCGAACCGAGCATGCGGCACGGAGATGCTCCGGGGACCCACAACAGAGACACGGTTTCCCCACCAAGCGCCTTATCCTTTCTTCTGACCTGAGCCGACTCGGTCCTACCTGCATGGGCTCAGGTTCCTCCTCAGAGCTGGACCCCGGGTGGATGGTCTGGCCTCCCCAGGGCTGTTGAGTCCTGCCAAGGTTGTCGATGGCGGTCTCCGCAAACCGGTCGAAGTCCCAATCCTCACCTCTGTAAATGAGCTCTTCCTGGATCCAGGGGTTCAGCCCTTTGCAGAAAGAGGTGAGGAGGGCAGTGGAGTTCCATCCACTCTTTGCCACGAGGGGTCTGAACTCAAGAGTGTACTCAGCCACGGTCCTATTCCCCTGGCTGAAGTGCATGAGATGGTTACCTGCAGCACACCCCGTGTGAGGGTGGTCAAAGATCGCTTCAAACTTGTCACGAAAAGTGGCATAGGTGGTTCTCTGACGCGTGTGCCACCCTGCAGCAGCCCAGGCCCGGGCTGGGCCGCTCAGCAATGATAGTACAAAGGCTATCTTCGCGTCATCAGTCTGATACATGCAAGGGGAGCTCTCAAAAACCAACTCACATTGCATCAAGGAGTCCTGGCACTGGTCGGGGGTGCCATCATACCGCTCCGGAATGGCGATCAGTGTTGATTCCCCTGGGTTGAAGAGCCTGGATCAATCTATCTACTGTCTATTCCAGAAACTGCAGCGACTAGTCTTGCGCTTCCAAAATTGCACCTTGTGTGGGGAGTGCCCTACCCATTTGTGCATACTCCTCTGAGTCCTGGTTGCAGGCGGAACTTTCTGTCATGGTTGCGCTTCACGAGGACGGACTCAAGTGCAGAGTTTCTTAAAAAGACATTTAATAAAGCCAAAACAGAATCCAAAAACAAAGTCGTGGGACAGGCGTAGGTCAGGCAATCAGCAAACGCAGTACAGAGGGCTAGACAAAGAACGTGGTCAGGAAATACACAGGCAAAGGTCGATGTCGGAAGCCATTCTCTGTAACGCTGCCAGAGAGGAAACAAAGGAGGCAAAACAAGGTTCCGCATCCAGGCTTACTCGGCGTCCCTCTTTCTAGTCATTTCCATTAGGAAACAACAGGTGTTGCCAATGTGCCAGCTGTGAGGAACATGACACTAAGTCTGAAAGAAGTGAAAAGCATCACAACTGTGAAACCGTAAGCTGGGGAAGGTAATATAAAGCAATAGTTTTGACTTGGGGGGTGCGGTGGCGCAGTGGGTTGGACCACAGTCCTGCTCTCCGGTGGGTCTGGGGTTTGAGTCCCACTTGGGGTGCCTTGTGGCGGACTGGTGTCCCGTCCTGGGTGTGTCCCCTCCCCCTCTGGCCTTATGCCCTGTGTTACCGGGTGGGCTCCGGTTCCCTGCAACCCTGTATGGGACAAGCGGTTCTGAAAATGTGTGTGTGTGTGTGTGTGTGTGTGTGTGGTTTTGACTTCGACTTCAATGGAAGTTAAAGAAATCCAACACTATGAGGTAAATAAGAACATGAGCACCAAGCTGATTTCAACCCTTTAAGGCAAAGCAAATATTACAGTATGAGCACTGATGCCAAAACAGAAGAGCTTTGATTTAAGGTACAGAGATACACTTTTATTGCTCATGTTGTTATCTGTAATGAGCCATGTACTTGAGGGTAGAATCCATGGCTCAGATTCTGTAATCCCTGGGAATTCTTTTTTTTTTTACCATTTTTAATAAAAGCCCTTTCCATCAATGACTTGGAGAAGGGATGTAACCTGGGAAGAAAGAGGGCAGCCAATAGATAACCAAGAGGTGGCCAAAAGATGACCAACAAACAGCCAATGAATTTCCAGCAGACAAATAATAGGTAGCCAAAAGACAAACAGCAAACCAATCGATGACCAAAGAAGAGTCAACAAGAGATCAGCAGATGAGTAACAGATTACAAACATATGATCAATGAGCATCCAACAAATCGCCAACAGATGGCCAAAAGTTAACCAATGGACAACCAACAGGTTGTGAACAGATGATAAAGACAACCAACGGATGGCTAACAGCAACATGCAGTCAATTGGCAGTCAACAGGAGGCCAACAAACCACCAGGTGACCAATAGGTAGCCAACTAGACTTTACCTGACAAAACAGTTCCCCTGTTCAAAGATGACCCAACTTCTGTCAAACTAACTGCTTATCAAAAATTTAAGTAGGCATAAGGTGCAACTGTGACATCATGACAGTTCTCTATGAATCTTTCTCTTCTGGAATGTCATAGTGTTTTGTAATTTCACAAGAATTCCAAACACTGTTGATAAGATGCTATACATTTTCAATCCACACACACACACACACACATTTTCAGAACCGCATGTCCCTTACGGGGTCACGGGGAACCGGAGCCTACCCGGCAACACAGGGCGTAAGGCCAGAGGGGGAAGGGGACACACCCAGGACGGGACGCCAGTCCGTCACAAGGCACCCCAAGCGGGACTTGAACCCCAGACCCACCGGAGAGCAGGACTGCGGTCCATTTGGACCCTTTCTGATGGACGAATCAGATGTGAGAGCAACAGCCAGAGGATAGAACTGTTCTCTCTTCTGAAGCTCTCAATCCATGGGGGTCAACAGTTCGGTAGTCGGTATACCAAATATTTATGTCACTATGAAACTGGAGAAGTTTGGGAGTTTGCATTTCAAACTGACCAACCCCAGCAGGGTAAAACATACTGTAAGTAGTAGACTTTGATGCCTGTGGGTCAGGTGTAACAGCTGCAGAGCCTAACATGTAACAGATTTGTTCACATGAAATTGTTTTGCTTAATTGATGCAATTGATTCCATTTATACAGGTGGATTATTTTATGAGCACTTCAGGTTCAGTAATGTTCTTCACAGGACAAGGAAAGGTCCCCTGCTGGAACTTGAGGAAACAAGACTTGTGTCATGTGTCCAGGTCCTTGACCACTCATTCAGCCACAGAGGCTAACAAATACAACTTGTTGTCCATCCATAAGACACCACAGTCACCTGACCACCTTGCTGAACTGTGCCAAACCTGAAGGGGGCAGCACTGTGCAGTTGCTAAGGAAGTGAGTCACTCTGACCTGCCATATTAAGCCTCTGGATTTGAGGAAGCAGGGAGGGGCATCCCAAGGGCCAAATTTACAGTAAATAACACTTTTTACAGAGCAGAGAGGCAGTACCAGGAGGGCACACTGGATCTGCAGAGAGACCTAATGAGACATATACATTGTTTTATACTCATAGCAGTTCACACGAATCTGAAGCCATAACTCAACCAGTCATTAAATGAGTGAAACTCAGCTCCAGACGATTAATTTAACAGTTGAGTAACCGTCACTATCAGTTCTGCAATGTCAGGATCCCAAGTAATTAACGTAAAAAGTAAATGTCATTATTTAAAAGTTGCAGAAAACCAACAAAACAAAAAAGGAAGTGAATTTCCTCATCAGCTCATTTTTAACTACATATTATTATTAATGCGGTATTAAATGCCTATTTATGCTCCACCCTAAATTCCAGAAAAACATACTGGAAAAAGTACAAAATTTATACTGAATTAGTTCAGTAATAAACTAAAGCCAGTTCAGTCCTTTAAAACCCAGCAAGACGTGACAGCAAAACTAAAATCTTTATCTATAATTACCTCACAAACCATGTCCTCCATTAATTACCTCCACCTTTTTAATTTACTTCTTGATTAAATGCCAAAGTAAATTTGCATGTTGGAGCAATTCTAATACATATTTATTAGATAATTCCAGTGCAGTACTTTTAAAGGAGATTAATTGTCATAAATACTGAGGATAATTAACATTTAATTGGACCAATGAACACGAGGGAATGTGTTGAGATCAATGCTGTTGTGCACACAACACAGAGGAGCTGAGTTTGACAGCCTTGGAAGATGAGAATTTTGAAAACAGAACTGTCAATAGCAAAACCCCGCCCCTGAGCTCTTAATTGCATGAGCGCTTAATTACTTAATTGAAGTAAAAAAAACCCTTAACTCAACCGATTCAACCTTATCTTTCACTGATGAAATTGTTAATTATTTAAACTGTACAACGAAAAACTGAACTCACTATGAGACTCATGGATCGACATGAGATGTCCCCAACATACATATTCATAATACTCTATAAATAGTATTCATTCTCATTTTGTCACATTCAGACCATGTGTCCCCTGACACAAACTGGGGTGTAAATGAATTGTTCAGCACTGGTGGACACAAACAAGCCAGCGGCCTGTTTTTACACTCACCCCACACCACCCAGCCCTCTGAAAGCAACAAACCAATTTGTCAAAGCAATTAACAGCCCCCACTGAACGCCACCACCGGCCCATTGTCACAGACATAATGGCCACCGTTCCGCTGTGGGGGTGTTAGGGGGTGGGGGTGCGGGACACAAAGAAACAAAGAGATTGAGCAAGCGGCGACGTGTCTTTCACTCCACAAAGGACCACAGCGTCAAACAGAAGTATCCCCCCCTACTCAGTGTGCCAGTCCTTGTGGCAAAAATAAAACAGCCAACGCTCATGTCATTCTTTTATTTATTAAAACCATTTACTGACCCAATGGTGCATTTTTAATGCAATTAAAATCCATACTGAACTTCAGCACTCTTCTCAAAGTCACACCTAGAGGTTTCTTTGTGGGATTTGAATCTACAACTGTCTATTCCACCTCCTTCACTGGTATGCCCCCTGCTGTCTGCCTGATGGAATTACTCCGGGCACAGGAATGTGTGATGCCACCAGTTAAATGTACATGCAGGGGGAGGAGGCCAAGAGGGGCGACTGCCGCCCGGTGCTAAAACAAGGACAACACGGTCGATAAGGTGTGCTTCTCGTAGCTGTTAAGTGAGCTGATGGCTCTGATAACGCACCCAGGACAGGCTTCTCCGGTTACCGTCTGCATCCCACTCATGTTCCCCTCATCTTGGGTTTCACTGTGCTACAAAGCCTGTCTTAATAACCCTGTGACTGTGTGTGTGTGTGTGTGTGTGTGTGTGTGTGTGTGTGTGTGTGTTCATGCGCGCTCACCTCATAATGGGCCACTCGCTGGGACTGGGAGATGAGCTGAGCGCTGCACACCTTGCAGTACCTGTCTGTGAAGAGGTCTTCCTCCACATCTGTGGGCTTCATCTGTTGAGGGATGGGAGGTTTACACATTAACAAGAAACCTCCCAATACATTTCAGCAACAGGACAAGCCCTCAGGACCCTGTTCAGGGACAGACCACACTCAGATGGTGTGTGAGGACAACTCGTTAATTCCATCAGTCTGAGCATAGGCTACAGGACAGAACAGGATGACCAAGAGGCCACCGTCCACTGGGAGAAACCCAATCACCACTGATTCATCTTCAAGGAGTCAATACAAGTCAGCTGATTCTGTGCAATTACTCCATTTGGGAGGGGGGTCCATTTTGCAGAAGGGTCAAATGAACATTATTTTTTTTTGGGGGGGGGGGGGGGGGGAATGCTGTGTTCACAGACCCATTATGATGCACCTATTAAAAAAAAAAAAAAAATTAGCTGATGAATAAAGCAACTGATGGCATTAAGGCACAAACTTATTTCTATAAATATTAATTTATAGAGCAGGGTAATTTCTACAGTATCAGCTTAGGATATTCTCCATACACCCTGACACCAGGCCAAACTGGGTGCCAAACCCCTGTCCATTGAGGGCTGTTCTCAGTGTTAGAGAGCCTGCGAGACCCAAGCACCTGACAATCCACTCTATCCTCTGGGCTTTAGTGCTCACGATGAGGAGCTCAAGGTGAGCAGTCATTCAAACCCAGCACACTGCCAGCAGCCCCAAATCATTAAATTCAAAACATCATTAGAGGGAAAACAATGCTGTGCTTGTTCTATTGCCATCAGCAGAGCTTCCTCAGAGCCTCAGCGGCTTCTCTCCTCATCTGAGTTGCATTCCAAGTTGCCGTTGGCATTCGGTACACAAATCTCAGTCACCAGTGACCTTTCACCAAGCTATTTTCACAGTTATTTAAAGAGCCATTGCCTCAAACCGCTACTGGGAGAGGGAATGCGTTTTTTGAGATGGGGGATATTTTGACTCCAAAGTTGAGAAGTGGAGCATGTGGATGTTTACAACAGGTTCATTCTCCTAACTGTGGCACCTGCATGGTAAATTTATGTCTCGCTCTTGACATACTGTACAATCATAACTCCTGGATTCACCAAAAACAGAAAACAATCACTTAATCTGATCCCTTTCTAAAGATTTACTCATTTATACAGCAGGGTAAAATTTTACTGACCACTTCAAGATAAGTACCTTGATCAAGGGTATTTATCAGGAACAAGGATTCAAACCCAAGTCTTTCAGCAGCAAGGTGACACCTTTTAGCACAATGACACCTGCTGTCCATCTGAGCACCTGAGCAACCAGGTGTGTTATCAGGTGTTACAGAATCATGGAGAGTGTTACCAAGGCTTCCCACACCCTCATTTTACCCCTCACTTGAATGTGGAACCAGAACCCATCACAGTTCAGTGTGAAAAAGGAAACCAACAGAAAACCGCTTTTCACTTACAAGAGCGCAGGCAGGGGCCAATGGGAAAACTTCTGGAAGAGAACCAGGTGCAACATCACTTCACAGCAGACAGATTCCCAGCAAACCACAACACTGTTTATAGAGCATGATATGGAGGTGCACCTGCGAAACATTCTTGCTTTCCTTTCAGTCTCATTTAAGTGATGAAAAGTAAGGAGCACACTCAAACACACACATTGTGCTTCAATAATCTTGTGTCTGGGTCTAAAGATCTTCATCTGTTGTTGGTGCACTCCTGTTTGTTTCAAGTTGCACATCACTTTGGTGGAAAGAATCTGAAATATTATATGTATTAAATTTTAAACCAGGCATCATAAAACCTGACAACTGCAGCAGGTTAGTATCTAGACACATAACCAGAAAGTTGTTGGTTCCAGTACTGTGTGGGAAAGGCATGTAGTTATATTGCTTCAATAAATGCTAAGGTATAAAAAAATAAATAAAACTTAGGTTTGATGTCAATGTCAAACATGGATATAAATGGTTGCAGAGCGCAATTTTCAGCTTGACAACAATATGGAAGAGCGATTTGGAAAGGTCACTCTGCTCTGTCTCATTTTTTGGGAATCACAGTTTGTGATTCAAGTCCATACAAAAGACGTTGACTTGGCAGTAAGCAGTAATGCATGGCTGAGCTCCTCTGAGCCACCCATGAATGAAAAACACGAAAAGAAAGGCTGGATGAGGAGAAAGGGCCATTGAGAGGTCCTACTCACACCCGGCCAGGGGAGGATGACAGGGACTGTTAATGGATTTGGAAATAGTCCCCTGAGCATAGGTACGAGACCAGATTTGGAATCCTAAAGGCTGTTGGGTAAGGTCTCAGGAGGAGACCTGCTATTGTACCTTCAAGTATTAATTGTGTGCTTTGCAGGAAACAGCAATGGGAGCACTATACCCATCATAAACACTGACTGCTGTCTCTGAGGGACAACAAACCTTGAGTTTCCAAAGGGAGGCACCATAGTCTGTTTACGCTTTTCCTTGGGATGCTGAGAAATGCACGCTCTGGGGAACGTTATTTAGCACATTCAGTTATGTCTGTGTGTGTGTGTCTGTGTGCATGTGTGTGTGTGTGTGTGTGTGTGTGTGTGTGTGTGTGTCTCTTTGCTCCCATTTTTCAGCCTTCAACAAACTTAAAAAAAATTCACTTCCCAAGAGGCTCTTGCACGTGTTTGGTTATTCCGATTTTTTAAAGATTGTAATATTATTTGACAATTTACTATATGTGTTTATTCTATATCTTGTACATGTTTGTGCTCCAATATCACACTCAAAGCACACTCAAGGACAGGGTTCCAACATTAATTTACAGTCCAAAGCACAGATGCTTTTCCCCCTTCTTCAATGGAAATGTCTATATTGACAAGTCACTTGGCAAAAAGCTTACCACAACAGCAGGAGGCATAATAATCAGTGCAGTCACTTTGTAATATGAAGGAGTATGCTCAAATACCCCTCCTCAAGGTACTTACCATGAATGCATAGTTAAAAAAAAAAAAAAAAAAAAAAAAAGCAAACCCTTGCTGAATAAATGGGTAAATCCTGAGCCCACCATTACAAATTGACACTCGCCTCTCTAGTTTCCCTCAGTTCGCTTTTCCTCCACACACACAAAATATGACAATTCAAGATTGACTGAGGTAGAGGAACGTAGAGTAAAAGAAAAAACATACAACTTATGATACAGACATACAACCTATGGATATACACTGAAAAGAACATCATATTTGTAAAGTGTCACTAAGTCCACAGATCGGTGGCCCAAAATGAGTGATTTAGATCTGAAGAGGGATGGGATACCTGCAGTTCCCATCTCCCACCCAGGACTGACAGGAGTGGAGAGGGAAGCAGTTCATTCATTTGGTGGTCATGAGTTTCCCTGAGACACCTCGCGTGGATCACTGCAGGGAGAGCACATCTGGGTGTGAGAGTGTAAATCACAGTAAAATAAAGTAATAGTGGTGACACTTGCCCTGACTGACAGTAAAATTGTGAATAACTGCACAGCAGCTGAAACCCAGTGACACCTTGGTGAGGTCATCTTCACAAAGGACAAAATCTCAAGGTACCCGTAGAAAGTATTCACCCCACTGAACCTTTTTCATGTTTTATAATCCTTAATGGCAATGATTTAATTATTTTTTGTCATTCATCAAAATAATCTAATACCAAAGTGAAAACACACACACAGACACACATTTTCAGAACCGCTTGTCCCATACGGGGTCGCGGGGGAACCGGAGCCTACCCGGCAACACAGGGCGTAAGGCCGGAGGGGGAGGGGACACACCCAGGACGGGACGCCAGTCCGTCGCAAGGCACCCCAGGCGGGGCTCGAACCCCAGACCCACCAGAGAGCAGGACCCAGTCCAACCCCCTGCGCCACCGCGCCCCCGCGCCCCCGCGCCCCCATACCAAAGTGAAAACATTTCTACAAAACAATTTTCAATTAAATACAAATAAAAAAGAAAAAATAACATTATCACATAAGTTTTCACTCTATGTCAGTACTTACTAGAAGCTCTTTAGTAACAATTACAGCCTTGAGTCTGTTATGATAAATCAGTATCAGATTTGTACATCTTGACACTGCAGTTTTTGCCCTTTTTTCTTTGCAATATGCTCCAGTTTTGTCAAGTTGGATGGGGACCATGAGTGAACTGCAATTTTAAAGTCCTACCACAACTGACAGTTGGATTGAGGTCCACACTCTGGTACTGGACAAGCAGTTACTGATAACATATGGATGGATTTAATGGAACTGACTTGCAGACCCCATGTCTGTATATAATTTCTATAATCCTTTTAGTAATCTTCCTCAAAGTGACCTCCAGCAACGGCACGCTTTGTAAACCACGTTCATACAGCCGTGGGGTCTGCACTGCAGTCCCTCCCGGGCATCAGTCGGTAAGGGGTAATGGGTCCTATTAACTGGACACACCAACCTATCGCAACCATGCTCCTTGAGAAGTCACCATCAAGTGAGGTCATTAGAACTAAGTCAGTTGATCAGTGAGGGTGATGTGTGGTGGATGGGTAGTAATGCCAATTAGATTGCAGAATTACACTCACTCACACACTCATTTTCTGAGTCCTGGGCCTCCACCCCCCATGTTCAAGTCAATTACACAAATGACCATTAGGCTGTGTGTGCACTGTGTGTGAACCAGCAACGTTTGCCAGCATGAAAACAATATGGATGCCCCATGCTCTGTGTGCGTGCTCATCTGAAGATCCATGATTCTCTTCAGTGTGTTAAACACATCAGCACAAAACATAGCTTCTAACACACTTCTGGTGAGAATTACACTGGGAAACACAGTAAATGGTGCGAAAATAAAACAGAGCTACTTTCCATTTAGTGTCTCATGAGGGAACATCATTCTTGAAGATGTCATCATTCTGAAGCTCTATCTTTATTTTATGTATTACTATGCTCCTAGACGAGTCTCCAAACAGGGCCCTAGGCAGTTTTTCTTTCCACAAGGAGCTACAATAAGGAGTTTGAACTTGGTGAGCAATGCAGATGACGAATGATAAATGAGAAAAACACTGCATCAGTCTTTATTTTCAACACACCCTCCAAAATCTTTTCATGGCATGACATTGTTTTACTGAAGGGAATGTAAATTATGCGTCTCTACCCTGTGCTACTGGCTGAAGTCACCATGATGCCCAGCAGGAAATGAATAGTGAATGGATCAGTGTGATGGATATGCTGGTCTAAAAGGGATTGAGAAGCAGAAAATAATTATTCTTATTGATTTACTTATCTAACACCTTTATTCAAGGTGACTTACAGTGTTGTTTGTTCACTAAGCTACTTATAGTGATTTATACAGCTGGGTCATTTTTACAATATCAAAAAGGGGAAAGGACTTTGATCAAGGATATTGCAGCAAAAAGTGGGAATTGAACTTGAGTCTTTCAGCTAAAAAATGCAAGATCTAACAGCTACACCACCTGCAGCCTATTAATGGTAAGAATTTTTATATTTCACAGGACAAAACTAAGAATTTAAGGCCTACCAAGAGATGATGGCATCACATGGTAACACACATGTATATACATTTTGTCAGTTGAGGTAGACATTCCTGCAGCACCAACAGGAAAAGGACATGCCTTGCTGAACGCACACTGCAGCCAATAGTCAAAACACTCTCGATACCTAATATACACCACCTAAATGAATTAGACCCTCATGGGTTAGGGCAGGGATGCAACTAATAACATGCAAGCGTCATCTTTCATTATCAACACAAAGCCTGAACAGTGACAGGGACTCAGAGGGACAATTCGACCCTCTGACTGCAGTCCTGATGTAACTGTAATTCCTGTGAATTTACATTGACGCCACAAGAGGATGGATGCTGGAGCTGAACACACTCAAAACAGTGGAGATGATCGTAGACTTCAGGAGAAACACCTCAGCATTATCCCCACTCACCATCATGAACAGCACTGTGGCAACAGTGGAGTCATTCAGGTTCCTGGGCACCACCATCTCACAGGACCTGAAGTGGGAGTTCCACATAGACTCCATTGTGAAGAAGGCACAGCAGAGGTTGTACTTCCTTCGCCAGCTGAGGAAGTTCAACCTGCCACAGGAGCTACCGATGCAATTCTACTCTGCAGTCATTGAGTCCGTCCTCTGCACCTCTATAACTGTCTGGTTCGGCTCAGCTACGAAGTCAGACATCAGAAGACTCCAGCAGATAGTTCAGACTGCTGGAAGAATCATCGGCACATCCCCCCCAGCTCTCCAAGAACTGCACTCGTTCAGAGTCAGTAAAAGGGCTAGCAAAATCATTCTAGACCCCTCACATCCAGGCAACTTCCTCTTCGAACCCTTGCCATCTGGCCGGCGCTACAGTGCACTGAGCACCAGGACAGCCAGGCATAAGAAAAGTTTCTTTCCTCAGGCCATCTACCTCATGAACACCTAAATCTCTCCCCTAGAGAGTAAATCAGTGCAATACATAATGCTATTTATATTTATATTTATCACAGCATATCTCTTACTCACACTCCCTTGCATTTGTATCTAGTGACTATTTTTGTATATTGGGTACTTTATATTTTTAAATATTTTTTAACCCTTGTTCACATACTCTGTCTTCTCACCTGTCTTGTCACTGTCATTCTGTCTGTGCTGTGGTAGTTCCTGTCACCAAGACAAATTCCTCGTATGTGTCTGATTGCCATACTTGGCAATAAAGCTCGTTCTGATTCTGATTCTGATTCTGATGTTGAGCCACTTTACTAGAGTAATATAAAGTCCTTGGGAGGCCTTTAAAAACACATCTTGATTCACTGAAAGTGACAGGTCTGCAGATAAGCACAAAGATCCAGAAGGCAAAAGTTTCTCCACAGCCTGCCCAGAACCAGCCCTTATGCCACTCACAGCCTGCCCACCTTCCCCACAATTCAAAGCCCACCCAAACTACTCATAGCCTGCCCAGTCAACCTAGAACCCACCAATATCACACCTACTCAAAGCTTACCTAGAACCTACCACCTCCCTTATATCCCCTCCAACACCCCTACTAGAAGCCTACAAAAAACAAGCTCATATCCCACCCACAGTCAATTCAAAGCCTATCAGAACCCACCTATAGCCCCCCCACAGTCCACCCATAGTCCATCCAACAGGAGATCCATATGATAACACCATTTCTGAAACCATGAATCAAAAATATGGTACAGATACTATTTTACCATAGGTATTTACAAGACTAATCTGAGCTTCGATTAGTCTTGTAAATACCTATGGTAAAATAGTATCTGTACCATATTTTTGATTCATTGATTCATTCATTTACAAGACTAATCTGAGCTTCCTCCTCCGTGAACCGCCACGTTATCGTGGTGGAGGGGTTTGAGTGCCTGAATGAGTCCAGGAGCTATGTTCTCTGGGGCTACATGCCCCTGGTAGGGTCTCCCATGGCAGACAGGTCCTGGATGACAGACGAGACAAAGCGCGGTTCAAAAACCCCTTATGAAGGAAAAATCAAGGCGTCCGTTTACCCCGCCTGGTATGGGGTCACCGGGGCCCCACCCTGGAGCCAGGCCTGGGGGGGGGGCTCGCATGCGAGCGCCTGGTGGCCAGGTCTATGCCCACGGGGCCTGGCCGGGCTCAGCCCGAAGCCATGACGTGGAGCCGCTCTTCGGTGGGCTCACCACCTGCCGGAGAAACCGTAAGGGGCCGGTGCATTGTGATTTGGGCGGTGGTCGGGGCCGAGTGCCTGGCCGACCCAAACCTCGGGCGCCAACTCTGGTTTTTGGGACTTGGAATGTCACCTCACTGGCGGGGAAGGAGCCTGAGCTGGTGCGGGAAGTTGAGAGATACCGTCTAGATATAGTTGGGCTCACTTCCACCCACAGCTTGGGTTCTGGAACCACTCTACTCGATCGAGGGTGGACTCTCCACTATTCTGGCGTTGCCCAAGGTGAGAGGCGGCGGGCTGGTGTGGGCTTATTAATAGCCCCCCAGTTCAGCCGCCATGTGTTGCAGTCTACCCCGGTGAATGAGAGGGTCATCTCCCTACGCCTTCGGGTCAGGGAACGGTCTCTCACTGTCGTTTGTGCTTATGCGCCTAGCGGCAGTGTAGAGTACCCGGCCTTTTTAGAGTCCCTGGGGGGCGTGCTGGAAAGCGCTCCCACTGGGGACTCTGTCGTTCTACTGGGGGACTTTAACGCCCACGTGGGCAGCGACAGTGATACCTGGAGGGGCGTGATTGGGAGGAACGGCCTCCCTGATTTGAACCCGAGCGGTGAGTTGTTATTGGATTTCTGTGCTAGTCGCAGTTTATCCATAACGAACACCATGTTCATGCATAAGGGTGTCCACCAGTGCACTTGGCACCAGGACACCCTAGGTCGGAGGTCGATGATCGACTTTGTAGTCGTTTCTTCTGACCTTCGGCCATATGTCTTGGACACTCGGGTGAAGAGAGGGGCTGAGCTGTCAACTGATCACCACCTGGTGGTGAGTTGGATTCGATGGCGGGGGAAAAAGCTGGACAGACCTGGCAGGCCCAAACGCATAGTGAGGGTCTGTTGGGAACGTTTGGCGGAGGCCCCTGTCAGAGAGGTCTTCAACTCCCACCTCTGACAGAGCTTCAACCAGGTCCCGAGGGAGGTGGGGGACATTGAGTCCGAATGGACTATGTTCCGCTCCTCCATTGTCGGTGCGGCGGTTCGGAGCTGCGGCCATAAGGTCTCCGGTGCCTGTCGCGGCGGCAATCCCCGAACACGGTGGTGGACACCGGAGGTAAGGGATGCCGTCAAGCTGAAGAAGGAGTTCTATTGGGCCTGGCTGGCTCATGGGACTCCTGAAGCAGCTGACAGGTACCGACGGGCCAAACGGAGCGCGGCTCTGGCAGTCGCCGCGGCAAAAACTCGGGCTTGGGAGGAGTTCGGCGAGGCCATGGAGGAAGACTTTCGGTCGGCCTCAAAGAGATTCTGGCAAACCGTCCGGCGACTCAGAGGGGGGAAGCGGTGTTCCACGAACACTGTTTACAGTGGAAGCGGTGCGCTGCTGACCTCAGCTGAGGATGTTCTCGGGCGGTGGAAGGAGTACTTTGAGGATCTCCTCAATCCCTCCGACACGCCTTCCGTAGAGGAAGCTGAGGCTGGGGACTTGGAGAGGGACTCGTCCATTACCCTGGCTGAAGTTGCTGAGGTAGTCAAAAAACTCCTCGGTGGCAAGGCTCCGGGGGTGGATGAGATCCGCCCCAAGTTTCTCAAGTCTCTGGATGTTGTGGGGCTGTCTTGGCTGACACGCCTCTGCAGGATCGCGTGGAGTTCGGGAACGGTGCCTCTGGACTGGCAGACCGGGGTGGTGGTCCCTCTTTTTAAGAAGGGGGACCGGAGATTGTGTTCCAACTACAGGGGGATCACACTCCTTAGCCTCCCTGGGAAAGTCTATGCCAGGGTACTGGAAAGGAGAATCCGACCGATAGTCGAACCTCGGATTCAGGAGGAGCAATGCGGTTTTCGCCCTGGCCGTGGAACACTGGACCAGCTCTATACCCTCACTAGGGTGCTGGAGGGTTCGTGGGAGTTTGCCCAACCAATCCATATGTGTTTTGTGGACCTGGAGAAGGCATTCGACCGTGTCCCTCGTGGCATCCTGTGGGGGGTACTTCGGGATTATGGGGTTCGGGGCTCGTTGCTACGGGCTGTTCGTTCCCTGTATGACCGGAGTAGGAGCTTGGTTCGCATTGCCGGCAGTAAGTCAGACCTGTTCCCGGTGCATGTTGGACTCCGCCAGGGCTGCCCTTTGTTACCGATTCTGTTCATTATCTTTATGGACAGAATTTCTAGGCGCAGTCAGGGAACGGAGGGTGTCTGTTTTGGTGGCCGCGAGATCGCATCTCTGCTTTTTGCGGACTATGTGGTCCTGTTGGCTTCATCAAGTCAAGACTTGCAGCGTGCACTGGGGAGGTTTGCAGCCGAGTGCGAAGCGGCAGGGATGAGAATCAGCACCTCCAAATCCGAGGCCATGGTTCTCAGTCGGAAAAAGGTGGATTGCTCCCTCCGGGTTAGGGGGGAGTTGCTCCCTCAAGTGGAGGAGTTTAAGTATCTTGGGGTCTTGTTCACGAGTGAGGGAAAAATGGAGCGGCAGGTTGACAGGCGGATCGGTGCGGCGTCCGCAGTAATGCGGTCATTGTACCGGTCTGTTGTGGTGAAGAGGGAGCTGAGTTGTAAGGCGAAGCTCTCAATTTACCGGTCGATCTACGTTCCTACCCTCACCTATGGTCATGAACTCTGGATCATGACTGAAAGAATGAGATCGCGGATACAAGCGGCAGAAATGAGTTTCCTCCGCAGAGTGGCTGGGCGCACCCTTAGGGATAGGGTGAGGAGCTCAGTCACCCGGGAGGAGCTCGGAGTAGAGCCGCTGCTCCTCCGCATCGAGAGGAGCCAGTTGAGATGGCTCGGGCATCTGTTCCGGATGCCTCCTGGATGCCTCCCTGGGGAGGTGCTCCGGGCTTGTCCCACTGGGAGGAGGCCTCGGGGCAGACCCAGGACACGTTGGAGAGACTATGTCTCCCGGCTGGCCTGGGAACGCCTTGGGGTTCCCCCAGAGGAACTGGAGGAGGTGTGCGGGGAGAGGGAAGTCTGGAGTACTCTGCTCGGACTGCTGCCCCCACGACCCGGCCCCGGATAAAAGCGGAGGAAGATGGATGGATGGATGGATGGAATCTGAGCTTCAGATGAGCTAGTGGACATTCCACTCTCCAGTTTAAAATTTTCTTTTAGCCAACTGTAATTCTCACCATTGGTACCCTCTGCACATATACTGAGTACAACACAACACATACTAACACCAAGCAGCAGTAGATACAGCAACACAGTAGAAGCAACAATTAAACGGTGATTACATTTTGTACCCTACACAGTCGGTAACTGGTGAGAGGAATGGGGTCCATGCTGAGTGTTACACACGTGTACACTTATTTTTACATTTAAATGTGCTGCCTGACTTTGAATTAGATCAATACAGACAATGATATGCATAGGCTGCTTCGGGTAGATCACATGACTGAGGAAGACAGAACTTAAAACACGTTGGGCTAGTTTTATAGGCAAAGAGTCAGGACTACACTAGTTTAAACAGAATGTTTATTGGCAAATGGGTACTTCCTCTGGAGTTCAGTCCAAGATTCGGCTCTATCAATGGTTGGAAAATCAAAGGTTTGTCAAATGCACAACAATGCAGTGTACAGCAGCGGTTGCTGGCAATGAAATGTCTTTTTTTTACAAGCTCTTGGGGAGGTGGGGGGGGGAGTTGCAACATACATTAAGATTACAATAAGCAAGTTAAAAACATATGCAAAAAACAACACAATGGGAATTTGGTAACACTAATAACTATTAAGTGAGACTATCTAACCAAAACCAGATAAGTTGTTGAATTTGGATGTTGCTTGACTGTTCAGGAGTCTAACAGCCTGGAGATAGAAGCTATGTCTTAAGTCATCTGGCTGCATAGATGTCCTGGATGTTTGGAAGCTTACAGCCAGTGACGAGCTGTGCTGACTTCACCCCCCTCTGCAGTTCTTTACGATGCTGGGCTTTTGCAGCAAAAAAAATGAAAAATCAGGAAAATTATTGTGGAAAACCAGGCCACGATATTGATTTTAAAAAAAATTACATAAATAGGTGTGTACAAGTATAAATGTTTCATTTTGTATTTTTCTCCACATGATTACAGTAATAGTTTTTCCAGTGGGATTTGGTCCCAGAACCTAATGGACACAAGTCATGCACCATCAGAATTGCCCGAATATTTATATCACCCAGATAACAGAAAATCATCAAGCTGTAGAAAAGCAGCTCAGGGAGTCATACAATTCATCTGCAGGTTCATGTCAAAAGCCCGCATCATCCTTTACTATCCTTTACCTCATTAACCAAAGTGAAAGCTGTCAGGAGCAGGGGGTGCTCTTCCACTCCTAACAGGTTAGGAATAAGGAGGAATCCAGTGAAGCTCATTTTAAAAATGCATGTAACACAAGAAGTAGAGCAGTTAAGAGCCTCAATTCACAACCATAATGCTGGTGATCTAACTGCTGCTGTTGTACCTTTCATTTTTCCATTTTCAGTAAAACCACCATAACAGAGATGGAACAGTGATCACAGGAGAATGAGCTGATGAGCAGATTTTTGGAAAAATTTGGATTGTTCACTAAAAGAACTTAAGGAATGTGTTTCTTCCCCAAGGTAACCTCCCTGTATTACATTCGAGGGTATGGTAAAAAACAAAGTATAGTAAAAAGTGTGAAAGTGAGATACTCAAAGCACTGGATGATATTTACTAGTGTCACAATTTGTTCACCCAGCAAGATTCATTCCACAGTAGAGAGCCAATGATGCAAAAGAATTGCAATTACAACATCCACCAGAAGGCCTGGAACATTAGGTAAAACTCCAGTTAGGATAATCATGTCAGTTGGATCAGCTAGTTATCAATCTGATCAGAAGTTGGTCACCTGACAATTAGGTGAATCAGAAAACTATCAAACTCTCCAGCAAGTACACAGAAAAAAGGAACACCATCTAAGCAAAGTTCAGGAAGATCCATAATTTAAAAAAAAAAAAAAAAAAAAAAAAAAAACTGTATTCATTGTGGGGGTGCGGTGGCGCAGTGGGTTGGACCGCAGTCCTGCTCTTCGGTGGGTCTGGGGTTCGAGTCCCGCTTGGGGTGCCTTGCGGCGGACTGGCGTCCCGTCCTGGGTGTGTCCCCTCCCCCTCCGGCCTTACGCCCTGTGTTGCCGGGTTAGGCTCCGGTTCCCCGTGACCCCGTAAGGGACAAGCGGTTCTGAAAATGTGTGTGTGTGTGTGTGTATTCATTGTGTATTTAATTATCTGGGCATTAGCCGCTCAGATCATGAATGGGGGGGAAATCACAATCACATAATGCAGCACAATTTCAGGATGGCCCACAATCAAAATACTGCAAAACCAGAAAAATCTATATTAAATTCAATACCAAATATTAAACTTGGTGCTTATCAATCAGGACAAAAAATGATGGAGAGGTTCCAATGGTTCCATTTTCCCCCAATGACTTTATTTAAAACAATATTTAAAGACCGGAATTTTGTTGTTTGCTGCTATCGCTCATTTCACAATCGGGTCAGATGGTGTACAGTAAGTGTACTGACCACACATGGTCCAACTGAGTTACATCATTCACAAACACAAAGTCACATGCAGGAAGAAAGATCATGGACTAAGTCATGCGTGGACCTTTGTCTCCATCTGATCAGCAGCATTATTACTCTGTACATCGCGGCAGATTATTATCCAACTTCAAACAGCTGTGCATGTCTATAATAGAGGTTTGTAACTAAAGGTTCTGGGACACACTGTGCCAAAAACACCCTGCACCCACACGGATGGTGTCCACAGAAGGATACGGGTCAGGACCGGGATGTCCAGCTGCAGATCCCAGAGACTGAGATATTTGTGAGGGGTGGGGCGGGACCGACTCGTACCTGTACTTGCACACTGTATCCCTGGTACCAGCGGCCGGAAGACACGGACACCTGCTGCTGCACCTGAAGGGACACGCTGTAATCCATGGAGGACTCTCGCCAAGCGAGCGGAACCTACTGAGTTCACACTGACGTGCGGCCACCGCAGACTGCCTTGTAGCCACGGAGCTGCCGAAGCCACGCCCCGACATAGTAATCCATTCGGCGAAGCCACACCCCACAGTAGGAAACCATCGGGCGAAGCCACGCCCCTTTATAGTAATCACCCCGAGAAGTTACGCCCTGCTGTCGTGAACAAGCTGTCTTAGCCACGCCTCGCTAAAAGCTCATTGGGTGGATGCCTCTAGCAGGTGTGGTCTTTGTAACAGAAGTAAACAAGCTTAAAGCACAATGTTTGGGAAAAAATAATCTGTTGTCTGACACATATTCTGTTTTTATCAAAGTAAATAGAATTCCGTTGTGTTTCGTCATTTCGATACCAGATCAGCTTGGTCACTGCGAGATCAGCCATCCAGGTGAGTTTGCACGCTCAGCTTGAGGTAGAGCCGTTCCGCTAATTGGCAAAAACATACCTGTCAAATGGTCCGTGCTTCGTTAATAAGCATTTCGCTAAGACAAGAGCCAGAGTGAAAAGACTGCAGTGAGGATGCTGTATAAACAAACCTGTTTCCTGCCTCCTGGGTAAACTTCCCCTCCTCATCCCTCCATCCTCAGGTACACCATGAACTCTGTCATCCAGGACACCTCCGACGACAGATTCTAGGATTCAGCACTTTTGATGCACGTGCCCGGGGTCCCACGTGCTCCTTTCCACCCCACATCTGTGCCTTTCCACATACACAGAGTACTCAGCTGGGCACTTACACAAGTCCACCTTGTTCTAGAAGATTTCAAACATCTGCTCACAAAAAGCATCTCAAACCCAGGGCTGAAGAAAGGTTTGTAGACATTTTTCTCTCACCGAACCTAAAACCAGTCACTGATACTGGGGAAACTGGGGTATTAAGGCAACCTTTAGAACAATAGCAGGTCCCATTCTCCACACACACACACACACACACACACACACACATCCTGATTAATTGTGCACCATGTCCACTATGACTGCATGTGCACTTGTTGTACTCTATTGTAACCTGTAAGAAAATCAGTCAGCCCAGAAGAGCAGCATGTTCAAAAATAAGCAAGTGGTGGAGCTGAGACAAACATAACACCATGGAGTGGTACACACCAACTTCTAAAGATGCTTTTCAGTCATGAAAACTGTCCAACAGGTGGCATGGCTGCTAAAACTGTTCATTTGTACCTGAAAGATCTGGGTTCAGATCCCCATTCTTGCTTTAGTACCCTTGATGAACGTAACTACATTGATTTGATGGACGAGACATATCATGCTGAGCTGGGGATTCAAGATACCATATAGCAACAATATCATTATTACTTGTTATCTGACTTAGAATTGTTGCTTAATCTAGAATGCCCAGGAGGGGTGGGCAGCCACTGGACCTTGGACCCCCAGAGGTTTTTTTCCTCCCTCGATTTTCAGTTGGGAGTTTTGTTCCTTTCCTCCGTGGCCAGTAGGCATACTTATAGCTCTATAAAAGTATTATATTATGATAGTCAGTAGTCAGCTGTCTTCTTTGTTTCTTATCTGATGTATTTGTTTTTCTTGCCTTATGCCTGTGTTAAAGCATTCTGTGTCACTACATGAGAAGAGCGCTCTATAAAAATAAATTGAATTGAATTGAATTTGATGCAGAAAAAATAACCCAGCTGTAGAAATGGGTAAATCACTCTAATTAGTGCAGAATACAACCCTCACATTGTACATTACCTTGGAGAAAAGTATCCGATAAATAAATAATGCAGAACAGCCAGTGAAAGGACACAGGAACCCTGCCTCCCTAGTAACAACTGTACTATAATTTCACAATGTATGGAATCTTTTTTATTGTAAATCGGTTCAATTCAGTTCAATTTATTTTTATTTGACAGTGATAGAGCACTTGAACAAAGGCACAGAGCAAAGAAACAAATACATCGGACAGGAAACAAAGAAGACGGTTGACTACAGAACTAGCGTAATACATTAGCAATGCTTTTATAAAGCTATAAGTATGCCTACTGGCCACGGAGGAAAGGAACAAAAAATTCCCAACTGAAAGTCAAAGGAGAAAAAAAAACCTCTGGGGGTCCAAGTGCCAGTGGCTGCCCACCCCTCCTGGGAATTCTAAATTAGGATTAGGATTTAGGACTTTTAAATCAGATTACAGTTAACAATGACATTATTGCTGTATGTTAACTTGATTTTCGAGTTCAACAAATCAACAAAAAAGTACAAAAAGATACCATATTTGTGATCTGAAGTGGGACATAACCCGGGGGAGATGTGATCAAGCGACAGACAGGAACAAGCACTGGAGGTACACAGCATCTTAACCCAAACCATCTGTCCGATTTCAATAATCTCTTATACTGAGCAGGGTCGCGGTGAACCGGAGCCCATCCCAGAAGCATGGGGCACAAGGCTGGAGGAGGTATACCATGAACAGGACACCAGTCCATCACAAGTCAAACCCTAACCATTCTCCATATAAATAAAGATAAATATGGTGGAAGTAGGATAGAGGCAACAAATAGCAATCACTTTCTCCTCCACAGCTAAACTGCACTCACACTCAGCATCGGAAAAGGAAAGAAACAATGCTAACATGAAGCAAAATGCAAATTAATGACCTTCAAGGCCAATGTGAATAAACAGACATACAGCAAGGTTCTACTTTTTGGTTATCAGGATACATTTCCAAAAAAGTGCACAAAATTGTCATGCAGTTTTTATAGTACTTGCAGTAGTGAAAAAAGCAAAGATACTTGTTGCCTAAAGCATTGTTTTCACATTTTTGTAATTTTGAGGTGCTTTCATATTAAAAAAGTGAGATATAGTTAAGAAAAAATTCCACAGTCATTTGTTCTGCCTGAACTCTTTAATGTATTGTGAGTAATGGTTGGACCATAAGTAGAAATGGGTCAGAGCAAGTGTGTGTGTGTGTGTGTGTGTGTGTGTGTGTGTGTGTGTGTGTGTGTGTGTGTGTGTGGGGGGGGGGGGGGGGGGGGAGTAAATAACCCAGCAGCCAGGGGGTGCAGTCACACTCTGTAGACACCAAACTGTGTACAGCAGTCACAAATCCATGTGGACAGAGATGCAAACATACACACACCTACATGAGAACATGTGTGAAAAAATGGGGCCTGGACCCCTGACATCACAGCTGAACCCAAGGCCCTACTTCAATTTTTTCATTGGCAGGTGGCTCACTGGGCCTTCCATCCTTGTCAAGAATGATGATCCACTACCCACAGTCTCTTCCTCAGTGCTGCCCTGGTGTACCCAGGGTTGGTGAAGGGTCACAGTGTCTTCAGCCACTCCTCCTGCTTCAGTTACTCCATCCATGTGACATATTGGGGCATCAAGCCAGAAAAGAGCAGGTGTGAGGTGTCAGCGGGGGCGTTTATGGCTTTTTAGTTTTCATCCCTTCTTATTTTGCAAAAACCCTTCTTTGGGGTTAAATTGTCACACCTGCTGCTTGTTGCTTCCTAATAGGTTTTCTCCATGTGCAGCTCTCTCTCTGTTACACACACAATTTTTCACTGTTTCCCAGTGTGGAATACATGGTGTATACTGGAGTGTTCATGTACAGTATGTGAGTATACAGATGGTTTCAAAGACGCTGACATTATGCACACACTTTGTCAGCTATATGTGTAAGTTCTGGAGTGTCTGGATAAAGAGGTCTGGGGGTGTTGTTTTATTGTGGCACAGCAGAGGATAAGCTGAATTATCACCCTTTGAATGTACATGTGCTGTCCTGGTGTACTCAGGGTTGGTGAAGGGCCAATGATATAAAATTCATTAGCTTGTACAACTCAAGCAGTAAATCTATCAAGTAGTGAAGACACGAGTGGTTTGAGAATCTGCTTGAAAGTGTAATTTCTGAGAGTTTAAACAATGGGAAATACTGCTCTCTCCTGGAGAACCTAAGCAAATACATCATAACATAACAACACACACACACACACACACTTTCTGAACCACTTGTCCCATACGGGGTCACGGAGCCTACCCGGCAACTCAGGGCATAAGGCCAGAAGGGGAGGGGACACACCCAGGACAGGACGTCAGTCCACCGCAAGGCACCCCAAGCAGGGCTCAAACCCCAGACCCACCAGACAGGAGAACCCCGGTCCAACCCACTGCGCCACCACACCCCGCAACATAACAATATTTACATTTATTCATTTAGCTAGCAGTTGCTTTTCTCCAAAGTGACGTTCGTTGCAGAGAAAAATAAAGAGTTCATTACATCAAAAGAAGGAGATATTTGGATGCAGACATGTGATTCTACAGTACAGTCACATTTGTCACAATCCACCATATGAACCAGTATATATCACAAGTGTAGCTGCATAAAGGTTTACCCATTACTGGACAATTTCTAATCATAAAATTATTAAACATAAACATTTACACATTTATCATGGACTTAAGAGATCTAGGGAGAAGTGAGTTTGAAAGAGGTGAGTTTTAAGACCCTTCTTAAATGTAGAGAGAGAGATTCAGCAAGAAGGATGTGGGGGTGCAGCAGGCTTGGTGGGATCCTTCTCTCTGGTGGGTCTGGGGTTTGATTCCTGCTTGGGATGCCCTGTGACGGATTGGCATCCTGTCCAGGGTACGTCCCATCCCCCTCCAGCCCTGCACCTTCTGTTGCCAGGCTAGGCTCTTGTTTGCTGTGACTCCACTTAGGACAAGCAGTTTCAACCTGTATGTGTGAGATTCAGCAGTTCTGAGTGAGGGGGAATGTCATTCCATACTGGAGCCAGAACCAAAAACCTTGTGCTTTTGATTTTTGACCTTTTCTGCGTGGGACCACCAAGCGGTCAGAGGTGGAGGAACATAGCGGCCTGGTTGGGGTGTAGCAGATGACCAGGTCTTGTAGATATTTGGGAGCAGTTCCATTTATTCTTCTGTAGACCATAACCAGAGTCTTGAATTTTGATCAGGGAAGCTATAGGAAGCCAATGCAGAGAGATGAGGAGGGGAGATACATGGGAACATTTTGGCAAGTTAAACACAACTCATACAGCAGCATTCTGTATCAGCTGTAGAGGTTTAATGGTAGAGGCCAGAAGACCAGACAGGAGAGAGTTGCAGTAGTCCAGGCAGGATATCACCACGGCCTTGGACAAGTAGTTGCGTAGAGTCTGTTGTGAGATAGGAGAGGATCCTGCGGATGTTTTGTAGGATGTATCTGCAAGACCAAGTTGTGCCTTCAGTATGCTGAGAGAGACAGACATGAGGCATTCATTACTTCCAGGCTGTTTGCCGATGAGCTCGGCAAAACGAGCGAGTAATCCAATTTGATAGAGTTCTCGACTGGTGGTGGAACCAGCAGCAGTTCAGATAATGCAGTAAATATTCCACAAATAGGGGGGGCGCGGTGGCGCAGTGGCGCAGTGGGTTGGACCACAGTCCTGCTCTCCGGTGGGTCTGGGGTTTGAGTCCCGCTTGGGGTGCCTTGTGATGGACTGGCGTCCCGTCCTGGGTGTGTCCCCTCCCCCTCCGGCCTTACGCCCTGTGTTGCCGGGTAGGCTCCGGTTCCCCGTGACCCCGTATGGGACAAGCGGTTCTGAAAATGTGTGTGTGTGTGAATTCCACAAACACATATAGCTGAGAATGCATACTGCTTTTAAAATTTTAGTTGCATAATTTAAAGGTGGTAAGCTACCTCTCCAGTAGTGTTAATGGGTAGTACATTAAGATTTGAAAATTAATTTTTAAAGTGTTGCTAAATCCACCTTATGTGGAATTTCACAGCACCATGAAAACTCATGGGACAACAATACTTAGGAAAGGGTGATTAAATAGTGCAGCACTTCAGGCAAAAATGACTTTATGGGGATATGAAAGAAACAAATTAATTTAAGTCTCCAGTTTATCCATTATGTGCCTGGGATGGGCGTTGTATTGTAGTGGCTAGAGCCTTTTTCTTGTAGTCTGAAGGCCTGGATTTAAAACCCCCTCCTGTTGTCATACACCTGATCAAGGTACTTAACTTGAACTGATACAGTAAAAATTACTTTGTTGTATACATGGGTAAATTAATGTAAGAAGCTTAGTGTACAATCCTAACGCTAAGGTATGAGGTTGAAGAAAAGAGCCAAATAGAAACGGTTAATTACCCATTATAGTGACTCTGTGCACTGGGGCCATTCAGTTCTGCTCCTGGAGAGCAGCACTTCAGCAGTTTTTCCAGCTTTCATTAGGCTGCTAAGGGCTCAGAAAGGCAGATGAATGGGTTCATTTCACGGCTGACTAAAATCAGGTGTTTTGATGTTCAAGCTGCACATCAGACCTCCTGCTGGACAGTACTTTTCCATCCAGGTGTTTACCCTGAACTGGAGGAAAGCGTCTGCTATACGGATACATGTAAACGTAGAAGTGTCACTAGCAGCGTGTTTGATCTTTCTGTAAAACGTAGGCCTGGGGTTGCCAAAGACAGCTTGAGCTGCAAACTGAGGGCTGTGTGAGCTCAGCAGGGTTTTATAGACTTTTCCGGAACACCAACACCCAGGAGGAACAATGCAGATGACTACAGATCTCCCGCCGCACTCCATACCATCACCCATAAATTACCGTCGCGTGTCACCAGGTCTGGTAAACACTGGCTGAGCAAGGAAGAGGAGCCTCGCCCTCATATCAAAGCATCTTGTGCTGCACATTTGTATCTCAGCTGCTTGTCACTAAGTATCCGCCTGCCAGCATTGACAACAGTATGAACGGCCTCCCGCAAGCGGAGCAGGCATCCCCTTTGCTGGATGTCAAGAAGGAAAAACTGAGAAATGAGACATTAATGTGGAACAAAACGTCTGGGAAGCAGGCGCATGTGGGACAGCGGTGATCTGGGGAGGCAGATGCCGAAACGCACCTGCAACCGCAAAACGTGCCCAACACAGGGTTCCCCCAGGTCAACAGCTCAGGGCCAACACCAGATGAGGCCTGAATTGGAGGCACAGAGATGCTTTGTTTCTTCTCTGTGGCTGTGGATCGTGACAGAGGGGAATCACAAGACACGATCAGACTGTTCCCACGTTTCAGTCAAAATTAGCCAAAGAAATGACGCAGATAAAGAAGTCTGTGACAGTGCTAGTAATTAGTGACTAATTTAACCATGTTTTTCAGCGCCTCCACATATTGTTTGACTTAATCTGGAAAAATGCAGATGTTTGCAAGCGGCTTGGTACTACTTTCATCAACTTGAAAGAGAACATTCATGATCACGGGGGATGCGGTGGTGGTCAGCCTATAGTCAAAACACTTCCGGTTCAAATCTGACCTCCTTCTGCTGTTCCCTTGATCAAGGTACCTAACCTCAACTGAGGTAAAAGTTAGTATTACATGTATTGTAATACAGTGAGGTATTAACTTTTTTTTTGTTTGTTTAAAAAAGAGATTTTAACCTGCACATTCCATTTCTCAGCAACAACTTTTGCATCACATGCAAGACGAGTGTCGATGCACTATCAAGACTCGCCGCCAGGTGGAGACAGTTTTACAACTGCATCTATGCAAAAGGAAGAGCAAATGAAAGGGTAAATTAGTCTTATGCATTAAAATCATTAGAATTTTTTGTCCTTGAGCCCTACACGAACTGTAAATAAATTTTTAGGTGGTTATGGGGGGTATGTGTCTTTTTCTGATACTAACTGGGCAAAGGCTTGCAATTAAGGGCATAAAGGCTGTGAGATGTCGGCTGTCTGATTTTCATTTGTTTGTGGTGCTCTTTAGTGCTTCAGATACACTTTATATGGTGAAGTTGCCCAGCAAGATGCATTAAGTTTTGTTCAAAAGGTTTCAAGCTCAGAAAACCTTTCGTAAAAAATAAATGATGATTTCCTCTTCAAATTCTACTACTTGGTTTAACCAATGCAACTTGGGGTTCACTTATTTTTACAACTTCTCTACTTCCATGTTTCTACTACACACATAATTTTCTCAGAAGCAACATATGGAATCGGTTATTATACACCTATTATGTCAGATGAGGAAGACTGGTTCTCATTAAATATAATAACCCTTTCATGGTAAAACTAAGGGACACAAGGGCTTTACGTACACATGTATACATGTGTGTGATATGTTAAGTATTGTTACTATTTTGCATGTTAAAGACTCTATAGACATAGCCATGTAGTGGTACTTTCACCATAACCATTAGTGCATCCTGGTTTCCCTAGCAAACAGAACAGTTCTCCAGTTCTGCATTCCATACACTGACGTATTCCCTTCGAAGGACCACAGACAGTGATGTCTTCCAGCTTTCAGCATCCTTTATTACATAAAGGACAGTGCCAGTCCCCTCAGATCATAATCACATAATACTGTGATGCCAGTATTTATCAAAATGTGCCCTCAAGCGATGGGTTACTGCAGACTTTGGTCCAAAGTAGCTTTGCTTAATTTTTCTTTTCTTAGAGCTTGGTGAGCACACCACATGTGAGGTCTGAAAATGTCATGATGGTGTCTCTCTTATGAAAGGAGACATTTTGTTTGCATTTATTAATCAGACACTTGTCTCCAAACTAATATACAACTCATAGTAAAACAGAAGTGCATCAACAACAAAGAGCTGTAGACCCAAATACAGCACTACTGATGTAGTGCTTGTGTGTCTGATACCACTATGTTGCTGTTTCACATCTCTCAAGTAGCTGCCTATAGAAGTGACATTCAGTAGCCAATACATAGATAATCATAGGAGATGGAGTTCAACTGCTATCAAGAGATCAGGAGACAAATGGCTTGAGAAAATGGTTTGAGGCCTTTCTTGAATGCTAGAAGGGATTGAGCAGCTCTGAAGGACGAAGGGATCTGGTAGACATCACTCAAGTAGCTGCTTGTATTCAAATAGCTAGTAGAAATCTGCTGGCCTTCCATCCCCACACATTGTGAATAACCTCCCCAACAACTTGTTCAATTCTTAATTGCTCATTGACAAATAATCATTGTGGCAAAAGAAGCCAAACAATATGGTTTGTGGTGAAATTCCTTGCATGCATAGTGTGTGGCATGCAATCAAGGGCAAGCCACCGCCGTTTCCAAGGTGCACCAACAAAGAGTCCACGCACACGGAACAGTCCTCACCCAGTATAATCAAGAGTGATTGCCTAAGCAGTAATAACATTATTTTTCAAAGCGAAGTTGAAAAATAATGTGTAGTTCTGTAGGGCAGGATGGACGGGAGAGGCCAAGACGAGTATTGAATCCAGACTCGGTGCTGCCTGGCCAAATGCCGCAGAGACGAACAGAGTCTGAGCAAACATGGAAATGTACAGAAAGGAATCGGCATGGAAAATGATACCTTCAGGTGACACCTTTGAAGGATAAATAAGTGTCAACGATGAAGCAAAAGGACCGTGCAGTCATCAAGTCGTGTTGAGTGTGGTCTCGACCAAGGGAGACTCATACCAACATCCCAACTGGCTACTTTGTCCTGTAAACACCCCATTGCTTGACACTGAGGGAGCAAGTTTACATATGTGGCCCATTAACTGGATCTCTCTTAAGACACACACACACACACACACAGAGAGACATGTGCACACAGAGCAGGCTCCCCTGAATATGAATATCCAGCGCGAGTTTCCATCCTCCAGGGAGAAATTTATCTGAGCAGTGGGAGTCGGGTGAAACAGAGCAGGATGCCTGTTTGGGAAGTCAAAAGAGATGTTCCCTGGAACTGCCAGTCATCCACACAGGCTGGAACTGTCTGCCACGTGAATGCAGGTGCCAAACCCTTGCTCAATATTTTCCATTATTAGTGAAAGTAGAGCATAACTGTCTAATTTGCAAGTATAAATGTTGCAGATGAACTGTAATTGTTGTTCATGG
The DNA here is from genome assembly GCF_900964775.1 of Scleropages formosus. Classification (NCBI taxonomy): domain Eukaryota; kingdom Metazoa; phylum Chordata; class Actinopteri; order Osteoglossiformes; family Osteoglossidae; genus Scleropages; species Scleropages formosus. The sequence goes on from NC_041811.1 coordinate 5,841,739, forward strand.
ATCTTTTTCAGTGTTTAGAGCTTTTGGCCAAACAACCTTAAGGACCCAGGTTCAAATCTCTGCTCCTGCTATGGATGTAGCCTTGATCAAGATACTTACCCTGACTTGCTCCAGTGAAAATTACCCTGCTGCATAAATGGGTAAATCAGTGTGAGTAGCGTAGTGGAGCTTAGTCCCGAATCTCATATTGTAAGTCATCTTTGAGAAAAGGGTCAAATAAATAATAAAAGTTATTAATATTAAACAAAAAGGGAATTCCCCTGTATTGTAGCATTTTATGAACGAACTGCTGAGGTTCTTGCAAGAAACTTGAATGAACTAACATTTGAATGTGTCCTGCTTACTATATTCATGTGGGTCCACATTCAAGGAATGTTTCATGACAAAGTCCAGCAAATCATGGAGACATGTCTTATGGGGGTGTCCCTGTCAGACGAAATGAGCTAAGCACCCACAGTTCCCATACCAGGGCACAGTGTGGTTCTGTTTCCCAGTAAATGAGTTGCAGGCAGTGAATGTGGTTTGTCACGCTGCGGGATACAACAAGGCTGAGCCATTGAGTGGAGTCTACCGCAGTGTATGGTCCAACGTGGATGATTACCCCAATTCAATGTACAAGAGATGAGGAGCTACTCTGGCTAAAGGAGTCCACTGGGATGGCCTGCACACATGTCAGAGAGGACCCAGGAAGCGATAAACAGACAATGTTTTGACTTATGAACAGTGATTACAATAAAATACTGCAAATTAAATTTTTGAAATATCCAAATGAATTATTTACAATTGCTGTTATGTGAGAAAATCTGGCATTTCCAAGCACTGCATGGATTATTGTTAAAATTGTCAGTATCAAAATGGAGTATGTGACCTTTGTATGTAAAAATCCTCTTCAGACAGGTAAGGCCCAAGAAATGATCTAGTTGGTGGAACTTGAGGCTCCCATTTTCATCCTGAAACCCCCATGGCAGAATGGGGAAATGCTTTAACAAACATCCATATGCTGAGCTGGCCAGAACTGCAGCTTTCTGTTTATAATAAAAAATGTGTAAAAGCCAAATAAATAGCTAATAAACTGTTAAAATTTAATGAAAACTAGTAAAAAAAAAAAATGAATAACAATGCAGCGCCCCTCAAATTAATATAACCATGTTTGACATTTTCCATGAGCTCAATTCCAAAATTCAGAAGTGCCTAAATGTTAGGTGAATATCTTCAAGACATAGCCTAATTTCACATGTATCGGACATTCTTCTTTATGCAACAAATACTTATCTCCGATAAATTATATAGGGAGCATTTTTTTGTGCATTAAAAGCATCATCCAGCCATTGTCAAAAACCACTTGTCCCAAGTAGGGGTTACGGTGAGCCAGAGCCTTACCCGGCAACAGAGGGTGCAAGGATGAAGGGGAAGGGGACACACCCAGGACAGGATACCAGTGCCTTGCACGGCCCCTCAAGCAGGGCTTGAACCCCAGACCTACCATTCAGCAGGTACCAGCTGAAGCCATCGTGCCACCACACCCCCCACACATTAAGAGCATATACTGTGCATTTTATTTGACAGTGTTTGCCAAGTTTTGTGCTAAAATATTTTTTTCCTGTCTTTCATAGCAAAGGCAAAACTAACAATACACAATAAAGGACATTTGTTATTTACTCCTTTATGAAAAATTGATTTTAACATTTTTATAAAACATGTGCTTTTCCAGCTTTACCACACAGTAACAAAAAACACTGCCGCTATGTCTCTTCTTGCTGGCCACACAGCAGTGGATTGCTCTGTGAAATGTTTACCGTCATGTTTTCAGTTCTGCTGTCACAACACGAGTCCCTCGGCAACAATGAATATTAGAGATGTTTTAAAGTGATGATATATAAACAGGACAACTGCTAAGGATGACAATCTGCTTTTCAACGAGGCCGCTTTAATGAGAATCACACTACTCATATGATGGGCTGCTCTGCTTTCCTAGTCTCCAACAGGACACCAGAAGCTGAGCTGTGGCCAGAAGATTGTAGGTGTAATTCACAGAAGTTGCACTTCTTTTGTACCAAGGCCCTCAAACTGGAATTGCTTCGGTGAATATCCAGCTGTTTGACATAAACTCAGTTAGCTGATTTAGATAAGGGAGCCTTGGTAAAAATAAACATCTGAAAACTCTTACAGGTGGGCTGAGCCAAGCCTGTTTGGGCACGAAAGCAGGCAGGAGTCCTTCGTCCTGCTGGAAACACAAACACCACGGTCGGCCTCTTACCAGAGTAATTATCCAGAAACTTGCAGATGTTCCAATGCAACGTTCCTCACCTTCCTGTCAAACACTTTACACCTGTGCTGCCAGAGCTTTTAGTTCCATCCATAATTCACTGGGACATCCTGTGGTAAGATAACTAGCCTTCTTGGCAGAACATAGCAGAAGGCTTGTGGGGTCAGCAATGAAACTGCACATGTACCTTTGGACAAAGACCGAGCTCGCTCAACATAAGAATAAAAAAAAAAAGAAAAAAACAGCAGAATTGTTAGCCCTGTAAGTACAAAGTACAATAAATAAAAGTAGTAAGTGGATCTTGGGTGACCTAGGCTGGTGACTGAGTGGGTTTGTGTTGCTTTGATAGCGTGGGCTTGGTTTTGGCAGACAGTCAGGTTTTGACCTCAGTGTGAGCTATCGCTGTCTGTGAGTCTCAAGGCACAAACCCAGAATCCAACTGAGAAGTTCTGGCAGGAAGAACGGAGATGACGCAGGGGAACCAAAAGCTTATCATGAAATATGGATTTTTTTTCTATTGGAATCATTTGTACAAATGCTCAGAATGAATTTGGAAGGGATGCTTCTGACAGCGACAGAGCCCTGAAAACGACTCACATTGAGGTGAGAGCAGAAGATCCACAGGGTACTCAAATGCTAAGTCTGAGGCTGCATAAATGTGGTGATTCAATGTCTCTGCTGAGAATCTCCTGTAATCTCCATCTGTCTCAGCTTGCAATTGCTCTTAGAGTGCAGCTCGTTGTCAAAAGTTATGAAAAGTAAAAGAAAACACTGATGCACCCGTTCCAGGGAATCAAAAACTTTATTTAGTCTGTCAAGCAATTCTCCAGTTTGTTAACGACTCATTTAGTGTGCAGTTTAATTGAACATTTCATATGCTAATGGTTCTGACAAAGTCTGAAAAGACGATGCTGTGTGTTCATATCATCTTTGCCTTTTTGTGTTCTCCACATCAGCTTACATTTACATTTATTCATGTAGGAGACGTTTTTGTCCAAAATGACACACATCTCAGCAAAAGTACAATTTATGCATTACATTAAGAGAAAGAGACATAGCTGGAGACATGTGATTCAAGTAAACCTAGTTTGTTGCCTACCACTTGCTGCACCAAGGTTCATCGTTCAAGTAGGTACATAAAACACAAGACAGACAAATCCTGATACCCTACCAAATTTTTTTTAAATAATATTATAAGATACACAAGCAAGCAAAAACAATGCCGGAGTAGTGGCTGAATAAAGGCTTTGTCTGGTGATGCTCATGAAGTTAAGGTGCATGAAAATTTACATGAGCTGGAGAGATCTTGGGTGAAATGGGTCCGGAAGAGGTGAGTTTTCAGACCCTTCTTGAATGTAGACAGTTTTCGCAGTTCTGAGTGAGAGGGGAAGGTTGTTCCACCACAAGTTTACTTCTGTTTTTCATGTGGGAACCTCAAGAACCATGAGTTTCTATGCTGTTTCATTCATTTGTCTTGTTCTGCTCCAGGGAGGTGGTGGTCCAGATTCCAGAGAGGCAGGGCATGAAGGGGGGTATACCCTGGAGTGGCGTTATGTGTACTCATTTGCTCACACGCACAATGAAGAACTTAGAGTCACCAGTTCACCTGAAACACGTCTTTTGAGTGTGGGAGGAAACCAGAGCACCTGGATAAAACCAATATGAAGAAAGGGAGAACGTGCAAACTCCACACAGACTGAATGGGGATCAGATCTATGCCCAGTTGCACAATCCAGATGCTGTGAAGTATTCTGGCTACCTGGTACGACAGTGTACTGCCTGACATAAAATTTTTCTGTTTGACATTTCATATTTATTTCTTCCTTTGTTCCCATACGTATTTGTTTCTTTGTTCGTGTCTTGATTGCTTTCAATAATGGTAGGGAAAACAAAGAGCAGAACAAATTATATAATGTTGACAAAGGAGGACAAATCAATTAAAAGCACTGGAGCTGAGTACCCAGATGGCATCATTGAGGGTTCAGAGGGCTGAAGGTTCAAGTGGCTCATCTTTTGGATAAACCTGATGGACTCAGCAATGAACACTTGGCTGGTTACTGAAGCATGGTATTTCAGTACATCTCAAGTCTCTTCAGTATTGGTCAAATCTTTTGTGCATCATACAAAAAAGGAAAGTTCTTTCAATGAAAAATGTCAATGCGCTGTTCAAACGACAACACATCTCGCCTGCGGCTGTCAGGCAGTTAGAAACTGCGTGACGCTGTTAGCCACACTGAGACAGCGTTGTCAGTCTACATTTCAGCATTCACTAAATTCACCTTCTGAAGTAAATAATATAGAGGAATATGACGTGTCTCTAAACTGTGGTTCATCTGGTCTCAATAAGGCTGTGAATGTCAAGTAAGTGGCAGACGTGGCCTCATCTCTTTCGAGAATAACAGCTTGGATCACAGAAACAGCCGTTTGCTTTTGACGATGGCCTAACGTTAGCTTTGCAAGTATGCTGTGAAACTGTGTCCGGTACTTTTTTTATTCTTCTGGGCCTAGTTTTGTTGTGCTGTTGTCCTCAAAACAAAGGGATCAATAATGGATCAGTGCAACAGGGTGTGTGAGCCTACCTGAGACATTGACAGGATGAGTGTTTGAGTCATACAGGAGCCATTTTTGTTTGGGTTTTTTCATTTGGGGAATTGTGAGAAAACACATATCCAAATTGCTTGTCTATACCTTTTTTGTTTTGGTATTTGAAGTTGAAAGGAAAGTTTGGAAGCTCATCTGGTTGAGTTTGATGTTCATCTAGTCTCCAAGCTTGGCATTTTTGGTGTGTTTTTAAAATTAATCAAGGTACAGATGAGGTAACAAATACTAAAACTCACCGATCAACTTAACATCAAAATACTTATGCCACATTATTGCGTCCTAATTTGTTCCTGAAAATGGGCTGAATATTAAAAAAGCTGAATAACAAAACTACTTATTCGAGTATAGTTTGGGGCTGGGGCTCGAGGGTGTCCTTCGACAAACAGGCCATTGGCCCAGCACCCTGTGCCGCTGGGCAAGGCTCTGTCTCACCAAGAGAAGCAGTTGACAATGGCTGGATTATCGTTTATGGAGAAGAATTTCATTGTGTTACAAGTCCATCCCAAGTTTACCTCACAGTGACCTTAAATGAGGCTTAATATCATAAGAAAAAAGTTGTGCAACACATTAAAATGGAATGCATAGCAGTTAATAACATTATACGCAAAATAAATTAAAAAAAATACTGAAAGTAAATTTACAGTGATAATCTGCGGACTGGCTTGAGTAAGATGAAGGCTATATTATACACACACACTCTCAGAACCGCTTGTCCCATACGGAGTCGCGGAGCCTACCCGGCAGCACAGGGTGTAAGGGGAGGGGACACACCCAGGACGGGACGCCAATCCATCGCAAGGCACCCCAAGGGATTCGAACCCTAGATCCACCGGAGAGCAGGACTGTGGTCCAACCCACTGCGCTACCATACCCCCTGGCTCTGTTACACATTTAACTAAATGAATATTTAGAAAATTAAAGCATAATGGTGCAAAACAGAGAATGTCAACACAAACTGTTTGCGTACAAGGTCTTAGAATGCCACAACACAACTAAAAGCATGGGTACACTTTTCCTCAATGCAGTGTGTTTCCCAGTCAGGTGCTTGGAGCAACTCTCAAACGCGGACTCAGTTTATGTCTCAGGACTAAACGTTACTGTGGTAGATCAAGTAAATTAAAATCTGGATTGATTAACATTCAGCAGTTATCCCAGACTAAATATGTGAAAACCCAGATATCAAGAGCCTGAATAAAAGGGGATAGGTTTATAGGTGTAAGCTACATCAGGGACACTGGGGGAAGGTTGCCAATGATCCATAAAGAGTACCCAACATAGAAAAAACTAAACTTTAATGGCCTTTGACTAAACTGCTGCATCAGCGCAGTATCCCATGACCTCTGTACATGTGAAATCAAAGTTTTGTTGCTGCTGGTTCTTCGCCATCCACTGTATTTCCATGTACTCCATCATCTGATCCTCTTTTGGCAACTTGGTGTTGCTGCAGCTGGAGGGGAGAAGAAATGGCATTGTATAAAAATAAACAACCCATCAACACCTTTCTTCAAGACACTTACCTGATTAAATCGTCTTAGAGTTGGCAGGAGCCAAGTCTTTGTACATGTCGATGCGGGGCTGGGCCATAAAGCGTGGATGAGAGCATGGCCCATTTAATTGTTACAGATCACGACTAAAACAAACACAGTTAAATGAACAAAGCACTCTTTTGATGGATTTCCCAAGGTATGGATTAGATTATCTGAGATGTTTATTTAAGATTAGGCAGAAGACGTACTTTCACGCATCCCTTCCACAGTTTCAGAGCCCTGCCTTCACACCCAGCATCGTGTTGTTTTTTCGGCAAAAAGGAGCGTGCGTATCTGAGGCTCACACAGCCCGAAGCAATAACGGCTTCACTGTCGACCACTGTGACGGCAAGCCAAGCAGAACACAATGATCGGACTGTTTATTCATCGGAGTCTCAGAGAAAATGGCTGACAGCGGCCGGTTTCAGACATTGATCGATTACTGTTTTAATTAGAACTCTTCAACAAAATGCGGCAGCCGGGCCCCAAGTCCTTCTGTGAATGCAACCACAAATCAGTTCTGCTGGGTAGCATCCCAGCCACATGCCAACATAAATATGTATTTATTTCAGGGGTGCATTCTCCCCATGTTGTTTTCCCATTTCAAAGCTATGTTTACAGCTTCAGTTAGTGGATGTACAAGGAGTGACTCGAGTGTATATTTTACCGAGCAGCATGTAATGACAAAGACCAGTGCGACCCCAGCTGGGGACTTCCAGGTTTTTTCATCCAAGTGTTTTGTCGTGCAGCAGAAGCTTGGGTCTTACAGGGTAATTTGATGTTCTGGGTGGCATATTTCATTTTCTCCAGGATGACCCTTAAAGACATACCACAAGAAAGAACACTCTTCCTTAGACATTTTGACCTCAAACAGATGTTGCTTTTGTGAATGAATGCATAAATATGATATCCAAAAAATGTAAACATGTGAGTGTCTCAGTGAAAAGCGGGTGTGTTCGTCTTTGGGGACAGGACAGCGTAGCATGAGATGAATATTGAGAAAGAGTTTATGTCTTCAAGTTTACAGGGCACATGACCCAATTCTTTGCCATATGCATTTTGCTCCTTTCACTCCAAGGGGAAAATAGAGAGACGATTAAACAAGGTTTTACTAACTCAATAAGTGAGACATCTACTTTTCCTGCTCAGTGTCCTTACTATTTCCTGTTTCCGTCCACTAACCCTCCTTTATGTCCATCAGGAGCAGTGATCGATTTGTGATTCAGTACTTGAAGAGCGCTGAAGAGGATCATGTTGTATATCTACTGCATCATTATTCATTAGGTAAAGGGAGACCCAGAAGACTGCCAGCCAGAACAACTCATCTTAGTAGAAAAACATGTACTATTTTACAACTGAAGCCCTTTTGTCAGTTTCTATGTCTCATGCCTATGTATACTCAGTTTTTTTAATCATCCCTAGCTGTAATTGGGGTGGTACAGTGGGTTTGACCAGTATCACCTGTGTAACAAGTCTAGAGTTTTAGCCCTGCTTGGGTGACTTGTAGTAGCGTGGCATCCTGTCCAGGGTGTGTCCCCACCTCCTTCAGCCTTGCATCCTGTGTTGCCAGGTAGGCTCTGTCTTGCCGTGCCCCCACTTGGGACAAGCATTTATAGACATTAGTTGGCTGTAATTGAAATGTTCATGCACGGCTGAGGTATGGCTTTAGTCTGCACTTCTCATGGAACCTCCTCAATGGCCTGAAAATCAAGTGTAAATGCTAAACTTCCAAGTCTGTAACAGCAATTTCAAGGAAAAAGCAAGAATAGTCATATTGAAGCAAAAATGTATTAAAGTCAAAATGAGATTTGTTTGAGTAGAAGTGAAGCAAAGCAAATAAATGTTTGAAATTTTTAAAATGAGCTCTGGATGTGTTTGTTTTTATGGTATTGTTCGTCACTTACTTATATGTATTTCATTTAGAACCAATGAGTACCTGGGCTTTTAACATTCAAGGATACTTTATGAATATTAATCAAATTAAAATTGTGAACACAAAATTACATGCCTTACTCAGTTGAAGTTTTCATTAGGTTTTATGAATCCTAAAAATATGGAATGGATTGAATACAAACTTATAAGAGTTACTTTGGGGCATGACATGTAGCTGTTAGAGCTGTCACCCTGCAGTCCAAAAACCCAGGTTCAAATCCCTGCTCTTAGTGTAATATCCTTGATCAAAGTACACACCCTGAACTGATACAGTAAAAATTTCCCAGGTGTAGAAATGGGTAAATAAGTGTAAGTGGCTTAGTGCACAAACATTTCATTGTTAGTCGCTTTGAAGAAGAGCATCAGCTAAATAAATAAAAGCGAATGTTACAAGACAATTTTAAACAGCTGTACGTGGAAAATGGGAGTGAGAGAAAAAAGATACACAAGAGTGTTTGTTGTTCTTCTCATTTATATTATGGCTAGAATTGTTATGTACATAGTGATAGGCAGCGTGAGACACAAGCCGCAATTTCATGAAACCTCAGACCAAACAGAGCACTGGTGACACTACACAATGCTAACAGCCTGAAACACACAGTCCATCTTCAGTTATATTACAACTACCCCACCCTCCGACCTCCACTGACCCAACCAGTGATGGTGAAACACAAGACAGTGAACATGACCACATCTGAGCTGTGTACATTCAATACCTTTCTCTGGAGTCATGACTGGTGTTTTTGGTCTTTGCTTTTTTGTTTGACAAAATACTGCTGAAGGCTGGCTGGTGAGGCTCACACCACAGTTTATTAACTTGATTAAGGAATAGTAAATGAGTACATTTTTTTATGGTGTAACTATTAAACAGCAATTCTTTTTGGATCATTAAAATAATATTACATTGAGGAGTATTAGTAATCTACAGGTATTCAAGCTCTCACCAACATTCAAGCAAATGCTATCCTGGAATTACATATTGAAGTCACTACCTACTAGTTCTTGATGGTAACAGATGAAAGTAGAAAGGATGAGCTATATTAACCTCTCTGCTAATGAATAATGATTATTAAAAATTATTATTGACCAGATTGGACAGCTTCTTCCATGTCAGAGAGGTGTTTCCATTGCCTTCATTGAACTGTGGCATAAATCTTTCATAATAGCAAATTACATTCTTTCTATTTTGCATGTCAAATACTAACAGAGTTGCAGGAATGCCAGGAACTGGTTACTTTCATTTTCTTTGCTTTTCTTATTGAATATAACTGTTGTTGACGTTTCACATAAGATAAAAAGCAAAGAGCACATCTTCCCAAAAGCACCAGTTCAAAACTATCAGTACATGAACTGAGAAACATCTGGAATAAACAATTAAGCACAAAAATTCTGTTACCAAGGCAGAATAAATGTTTAACAGTGTTTCACAGTATTGTGAGGCAATTTATAACAAACATAAACAAACAGGCCGAAAAAATGAAAGCAAACCCTCCCGAAATATCCAACTACATCATAGTGCAGCATGAATTAATGAGTTCAAGCCCTTAGCGAGAAAATTAAGCGTAAATAAACTCACAGTAAATTCTTGAAAAATAGCAAACACAAAAATAAAGGTATCTAAAGATATCAGCATTTATCGGCGTTGTGCTATATTTGTGCTATTTTAAATGGTTCTTTTGTAATACACGAAATACAAATATATATAACATCCATCAGTTTAACCCTGCTCTGATAGAATATGCTTTTTTTCAATATACACTACAGGAAATTTAATGGTGGCTCTAAGGAAATTGGACATTGTTTGCAAACTGAATTTCACAGACAAAATAAAAGCCCTATGCCACACCTCCCTCATGCAGAGGATTTTGCAAAATGTAGAGCTGAAAAGGCATCTCGAGGTAATCCGACTAATAAACAGGGTAAATTCAGTGCTGACGTTACCTTTTGGCATTTCTTTGGAAATTCTTTTTTTTAATTTCTTTAAATTTATTTATTTATTTGCAACAACAGCAACACTCAAAATTCTTGTGGTAGGTGGTTCTGTGGTAAGGACTTCTGGGCCTCAGAGAAGCATTTGCCGCCCACTGAACAAACTATAAAGTCATGTTTCAGATCAAAATATTTGCAAAAGCCATCAAATCAACTTCAGATGTTAGACTCAGTCATACCTGTGCAAGTTTACATGGTGTAATACCATCAATCAAAAATAAACAGTGACAGAGTTAAAATCAGACATTAAGGCGCTAAAAGAGTAAAATCTGTATATTTATAATATATACTTAAGAAAACAAGGACAATTAAAAAAAATGTTTCAGGTTGTTTTTTGTGCAAGTCCTTTCAAACAGCAAGATTTTACACAAGAAGGGATCATTTGAAGACCGTTTCGTAGGTTGGGCACTTATGGGATTTCAGCTTCTTTATGGCCTTCTTGAACTCCTTGCTGGACTTGTCCCACTTGTGGATGCTTGTCAGTAGGTACTGCTGATCAGCCTTGCGGCCCATGATGAGGTAAATGTTGGCCAGGTGGTCCAGCTGTGGGCAGGGGCAGTCGGCTCCATTCTTCAGGTAGAGGACCAGCTTCTTGAGGTCCTTCTTCTTCAGATTGCCAAGCTTCATCACCTTCCTCCGCTTCTGCAGGATCACCTTGCGGTCTGAGTTCTCCCGCTTCACTTCCTTGACCTTGGTCTTGATGGCTAAGGGATTGAAGAGGACAACAGAGCAGATGTTAGAAACAGGAGCAGTGGAAGGAGATCAGAAATGGAAAGGGACAAGTCTTAACGTAACCTCCCAGGTTCATTCACACAGTCTGCACAGAGAAACGACTGCTGTTAAATTAGGACTCTGGGAGAAGTGACAAGATCTAAAACAGTAACAGCATGGGTGGGGGGATATTCACAAGCTTGGGTTCATTCATTTTACTTGAAATAACTGTCTGTCACTAGGCAGCACTGTAAATTAGCAAGTTCTGGCTAGCCACAACCCAGAATGGTGTGTATCAAACAGAACTACATATTACCTAAAGACAACAGCCTGTGAACGTGAAAAGGCAAGATCAAAATAATGGTTGAACCTGAGCAGTGAGTGCTGCACAGGTAATGTAGGAATGATTCACTCAACTCATCAACCAGCTTTTCAAGTGACTAATCACTGTTGATTGATCACATTTAAAAAATAACAGATTCATGAACACTGACAACATTATCTTTCCCATTTCCCCATTTATATTCAGTTAGCACACTCTCTTCTCCCAAGCAAAGTACACCTCGGAATATAATACAGAAAAGTATATTATATGAACGGAAAGAAAGATTTTCGTTACACAATTAGTTGTGTGTAGTCTTGTTTTTTAATGATTAAACAAATAACACACTTTCTTCTTTGTCAAGCACAAAGGAAAAGAGGAGAAAAGTCCAAAAGAGGTTAGCTTTGAGACCCCTCTTGAATGTTAAGACATGTTAAGCAGTTCTTAGTGAGAGAGGGGGATCATTTCAATACATTGAAGGCAGAACTGAAAACATTTGTGCTTTTTCCAGTCTTTAATTTGATGTGAGCAGCTATTGGAAGTCAAATCAGAATGATGAGGAGGAGAGATACGTGGGAACGCTTTGGCAAATCAAACACAACTTATACATAAGTATTCTGTCTCAGCTGGAGACGTTTTATGGCCAAAACCAGAAGGCCAGTCAGGAGAGAGTTGCAGTAGTCCAAATGGGATATCACAATGGCCCAGAACTTGGCAGAAGTTGCATAGAGTTTGTTGTAAGACAAGGGCAGATCCTGCTGATGTTTATGAAGGCTGTATTTGCAGGACTGGGTTATAGCTTCAAGAGAAAAACAGATGTAAGTTGATTGTTACTCACAAGCACTCATGTGAAATGAGTGAGTTGTCCAGTTTGATAGAGAGCTCTCAACAGCAGGACGGACCAGCTGGGAGGTGTAGGATCTTTGTTTTGGAGAGGCTGAGCTGTAGGTAATGATCAGAGATCCGAGCAGAGATGGCAACGTGTAAGGAAATGTCTATAGTTCCAGGAGTGAAATGAGAGGAAAAGCTGGGTGTTGTCACCATAGCAGTGCTAGACAGGACTGAGGGAAGATGTGTAGACTGAGAAGAGTAGGAAACCCAGCACCAAGCCTGCTGAGTTATAACGTTCACAGTACCATTAAGTATCACAGTATCCATCAGAAACATGCAAGGGCACTATTTCACTGGGTTTCAGCTTATTTTAGTGACAGACATGAAAGCACACTACACTATATTTCTGTTGTCCTGATGAAAGATCATTTTTAAACACAGATACAAGACACAAGACACAAGAATATCAAAGCACAGTTTGTCGGTCTGACACCACCATGGGCTAGGTCAAAACCAGAATCTTGAACTTGATACCGGCAGCTAAGAGACAAGGTCAGGGGATGCATGGGAACACTATGGCAAGACAAATACAACTCACAGAGCAGCATTATTAACCATAATTAAAAGGCTTGACTGCAGAGGCCAGAAGACCTAATAGGAAAGAGTTGTCATAGTCCAAAAAGAATGTCACCATAGTGTTGTCCAGAAGCTGGATTTAGTTAGACCTTAACTTACTTTAATAAGTCTTGAATTGGAAGCCCATGCAATGACTGCAGTTAGTTAAGTAATGTTGCACAAGGCTATTCTCAGATGAGAATATTAGCATGTCCTGTAGGATCGTGTGGCTAAGGTCATTGGCTTGTCACCCTTTAAAGGAAAGAGAGCTCGTTTTCAAAGCTTGTACAGAGAGGCTATAAAAGGTCATGAGTCTACAATGATCTGAAAGTTTGCCAAGAGACAGAAGCAGAAGGAGAGGGTATCAAGTGTCTGTCTGGCTGGACAGTGAAGAAGACAACTGGCAAGACTTCTGTAAACACCTGCAGTGATACCTAACCTGAAACAGTGTTTCTTAAGATATGTGCTCTGCTGCTGTGCTATCCAATATCCATGACATCTGGCCCATTCTTCTTCAGGAGACAGCAGCTAAGGTTTCCATACCAGGACCTGAACGTGAACTAGCAGAAAATAAAGGGAAGAACTAGTAGTAGCTGTCACTTCTTTGTCCTAATACTGAGCATTTCATACTGATGAAGCAGATCTGATATCCCTCACTCACAATATGTGCCAAGTGAAAGTGAAGGCATTAGTATCTTCTCTTTTTTCTGATGGTCTTCTAATCTGAGTTATCTGTTTTTCCTTATGGAAAAACCCACCCCTGGTCTTGGTTCACAGATTGGTTTTTCTTAATTGAAGTCATGGATCACTGATCTCTTTTTCACCCTCTGATTACACAATATCCTTTCACCACTCATTTCTTGCCTGATCCAGCATTGGGACCCAAAGCCAAGAAATACTGTAAATTGATCACATGAAAGCCAATCTTACAAAGGTGCACAATACACAAGCTGTCACAAACAAGGCATCTCACATGGGCCTTGGCAGGTGACCTGCAGATAATCACATAAAACCTGTTATACAAATGTAAAAAGAGGGGTTTTAGGTCACTCTGCACTTCACAGGGAGTTGAAAGCTGTACCTAGGTAGACTCATTTCTGTCACTGATCATTAAACCATAACTCAGATGATGAACATTGAGTGTGTACAAACACCATAAAAAGAGATGGGTCCTGTTTTATCCCAAACAAGACCAAAAGACAAAATTTCTTACGGATCCAAATGAACTCTCTGGGGGCCTAACATGCTGCATTCAGAGCTAGAGTTAAAGGCTCTGTGTGTGTAAGCCTGGGAAACTTTCCTCTTTGTGTGATGTTGATGTCTTTGGTCCATTTATAACGAAAAAGGAGTTGGCATACAATAGAACCTGTCTCAAGGATCCATTAATTTTATAATATCAGTAAATCAGCAGCACACTTGATTATATTTTTTGACATTTCATGATAATAACTGAAAATATGTACTGTCTATGTTTCCTTAAGAAAAGCTGTGCCAAAAACCACTTAAATGAGTTTTAATGTGCACATTCATACTCCAGTGTATATCCATTCAAGTTACGAGAATTCCACTTGATGAGGAATTTAATTTAATACTCCTACTTCATCTTAGAAGAATTACTGAATTTGGATTTGGCGATTAACAACAGCTGAGCAGCACGAGACCAGAGCCACCCTGTGTTGTTATTCGCAGTTATAGTTTGGCTCGTGCTGCATGAAGTTCTCAACCTCCGCTATCCCTTGTTTGCTAGCTTCATCACGTTATAATCTCCATAATGACGACCCCGTTTGAACTGTGCAAACCATTTCAATTTATTCACTGAGGGTCAGTCCATTTAAATTGTTTTCACTGATTTTTTCTGTCTTCAGCCTTCTGTTTGTTTTTTCATTAAAGGTTGAATTAATGTGTAAGAAATGAGTATGATATGTTTGTATGTTTTATTGAGTATATAAGTGTACAGTATGTAATAACTGGAAAATAACGGAATACTGGCAGGTAGGCATTTGTTATGTTGTATTATGACTGCTAATGTTAACTATTGAAATAATTATGCCTATTTTAATCGGATTTGATGATATTTTAGGATAAATGGGTGCCAGATTTGTGGTTCTGGGCAATATAAAAATTTTCACTTTTGAAACTAATGGTAGTCTTCAGCTTATGAGAATTCAAAGGGTTTTCAGGAACAAATCACATTCATAAGATAGGAGAAGACTGAAGTGTAAAATAGATGCCCTGACTTTCAGGTTTAAGGAAACATTGTCCCCTGTAGCCACATAAAAGTGTTATATTCATAAATTATCCTTGCTTTATTCACCCTTGTTGACTCGGCCTTTTGTTCTGAATAGCCTTGGTTTATCCTCTGCCTTATCTTTTCATTTAAACTTCAATTTACAGCATTTTATCCATTTAATCCACATTGCTTTTGACAAGACATAACTTATATGAGCAGCATGGAGGCACAGCAAGTAGCACTTTGCCTCATAGTGCCTGGGTGATGTGGGATCAATCCTTGCTTAGTATGCATGGAGTTTGTATGTTCTCCCCATCCTTGTGTGGATTTACTTGGGTTTCTTTCCACAGTCCAAAAACATGGAGTTCAGGTGAATTTTTGAAAATAAACTGGCTTTGTATCAATGGGGGAGTGACTGTGTGTGTAGCTACCCTGTGGTAGACTGGCATCCTGTCCAGGGTATATCTGGGTTAGGATGTACAGTAGTTCACTGTGAACCTGCTTGGGACAAGTAGTTATTGAAGCTGGATGCATGAATATTACTATTACTTAAATCATAAGGTACAAATTAATCTTTAAGAGATATTTATAAATGCAGTGTGCCTTAAATACTTGATTACAACCATATATACTGGGATTTTTGCTGACATTCCTTATTCTACTTTGCAATTACATTTATTCATTCAGCAGATGCTTTTCTCCTTAGCTACATCTTCAAGAACATTATAAACACTGGCTTAATACTTATGGGCCACAGTATTCATTACATTTATTAATTTAGTTGACACTTTCTCCAAAGCATCGTATAATGTTAACGTAACTGCAGTTATATAGCTAGGTAATTTTAGTAGAGTACTTTCAGTACAACTAACTTTCTCAAGGGTAGTAGAGCCAGAGGTAAGATCTGAACCTACAATTTTGAGAGTCAAAGGCAGCAGCGCTAACCACTATAGTATCAGCTGTCTCATGAGGAAACTTACAACTAATTCTTTGGCCAACTGGATTTCAGCCCATATATCACAGAGAGGGGTCAAAGTGTTAACTTCTGGTTACAATATTTAGACAGAATGTTGTAGCAACAGTATTTTCTTGTTTAGTATAATAATATGGTATAGTACAATATGTTAATGTTTCTTCTCTTAATGCTTAAAAGGTAATTAATATTCTGACAAAGGAAGGCATTGACGTTTTACTTGCAAGGCTGGAGCAGTAGCATTAGTTCTCCTCCGGAAAATAAGTATATCTATGCAGTGGAACGGGTGCAAAATACCTTTTCTTTTAAATGCCCTGCAGCAGTGTCTCTGATGAGCTGCTGAACATTTTGTATGCAGCCCTACATTGCAAAACAGATGTCTTTGTGTGTGTCCCAGCCAAGAGACCATAAATAATGCTGTCAGGGCCCTGATAGCATTTTTCCATAATTCTTTTCAGAACGTTTCCAAATATTATTTTCCAGGTCATTTTTTAGCAGCAAATCCATCCCTGCAGTCTGTACAAATGCATTTGTAATTATGAAAAATTGACAGATTTTTGTTTGCTGAACAGCTTCTCCAGGAGTGGGTAGCAAATTGTTTAGGACTATTCCCCTTGTAACTGAAGGTCCTGGGTTCAAATTCTACTCCTGCAGTAGTACCTCAAAGTACTTATTATGGATTGATACACATAAGCATTACCCTGCTGTAATAAGTGGGTAATTCACTAAGAAGCTGACCATCTAACACTGTAAGCAGCCTTGAATATAGCTGTCAGATAAATAAGTTAATAGATAAAGTTGCATCCAGAAATGTTTTATCTACATTTTCCATTGTCAGACACCTATTTTGATACCTAATATTTTGCTTATTAACTTTGGGCCACATTTACACTCTTAAAGCACCTTTTAATCAATTGACTATTTACTGCCAGCCAGGGTTGTTAATGCTATCATTTGTTCCTACAGAAATTGGGTGATAATATGGAGTCAAAGTATTGCATGTGTGGCTCCTATAACTTCATCGTAAACCATATTCTACCACTGTAGATTTATGTTAAAATAATGTACCTGCCTTCCCATAAGGTTCCTTAACAGCACACTTCAGCTTCCCTGCTGTTCAAGAGGAAAATATATGATCTGCCAACTAGATCCTAGAACTAGGACCTAAATATGATATATGACCTGCCACCTAGAAGGTAGGATTTCTGACCTAATCATACAGCTAATTTTAATAATCATGTCTCAGTGGTTTAAACATTTGCAACGAAAATCAACTTGATCTAATGGATAGTGTGAATCTTACACTTACATTAAATCCGCATGTTAATGTGGAGTTGCACAACAAGCAATCTGGGTGTTCTGACCAGATGAATACTGTAGCAATTAAAATAAAGATTTAGTGCTGTTTTGCACACAAACAATAAATCCAGCTATATGACTGTTGAGTTTACGCCAGTTAAATTTATTAGGATTTCATGTTGATCTCTTTGTTACAGTTATACATATATATAGTTTGTTTCCATTTATTGTCATCATGACTGTAATGTAAGGGGAAACATGATATGAAATGGTTTTCAGAAAGAGGATCGATCCTCTGTGATATATACCCCCCTCTCTAGGTTGATGAAACCTTTACTATTTTATTAATTTGGTCAAATCCAGGTCATAGACAGGTTTTTATGTCATTACTTAGCCAGATTACTGAATATGACACAACACACAGAGGAATGAACTCAGAGAAAAGACCATGAGGCATATTCAGTGGTCAATCACTGAAATGATAAAATGACCAAATAAATTATGAGCATCCCGGTAAATAAAACATGAGTGAGTGGAACAGCCAATAATTTGAGATTTCCTGTAATTCTGCTGGATTCCACAATTGGGATTCAGCCTCTATCATTGTATCAAATCAAATACACTTTGCTGGGATTAGTTTAATTATATTACCAGACAACAAAACAACTAAAATGTTATAACCAACCAATAGCTTTCTCGGTATTCCCTTGAATTGACCAAACTTCTCCCTCCTTCCCAAACAGCCTTCCAGCAACAGCTGTACTGGTTCCTCCATAAGCCCCAAGGTCAAGAATTTCTGAGATCTTGCAATTTCTAATGCCTATCTAATTATCTAAAAAAATAAGAACTATTTTGCATCAAGAAATAAATATAAACAACACATTCACATTGAAATTCATGTCATGTGTGGGTGAAATACTCCATAAAGTCAGCATGCAAGACAGCAGCTTTGGTGGAAAACACTCATCAGAAAGGAATGAAGGACATTTTTTTATTTAGGAATAATGTTGTGGCTCTAGAACATGCAGTGCATTATCAAAGATAATCAAAATAGATGCAGAAATTGTTCAAAGTTAGTTTGGAGATGTATCAGATATATTATTGCACAAAGTTAAATATCAGTTTGAATTAACACCTAAGATAAAAATAGAAGGGGCTCACATGTACATCCACCCCTCCTTCTCCAGCTGAACTGGGGTGCTGAAGTGGTTAAAGTTCAGGGTAAACCTACCAATGCAGAACACAGGAATATACAACCCTGATGTCTCTAAAAAAAGCCATAAAACCCCATGATACCACTTTGATAAAAGTAGAGCCATGCTTTTGTAGGCCATTTCCTCCACTGTAGAAACATGCCAGCAGCAATTGGTCAAAACCAACACTTAATGCAGCAGGATGCAGAAAAAAGCTCAAAAGAGAAACACTGTAAAAACATTTGTGGGAGATGGAGATTGTGGGTTAAAGGAAGGTGGGCTAGGAGCTGGCAACACACCATGGCAGTTTCTCGGCCTATCTTTGTTTATTCCCCGGTGGTCTGTGTGTGCACTCGGCTTTTGACAATACCCATGTTAGGTCTTGCAATACAATATCATCAGTTTCCCCAGCCAGAGCATTTTAGACATTACTGTGTAGGGTGTTTTCGCTCAGAAAAGGGGTTCCAGGTATAGACGCAACACAAAAAAACAAACAACCAATGGCCCACCACTGCACTGAGGCAATGGTCCCTTCCAGAGGTGAGATATATATAGAGCCAGACAGGTATACAGGAAGGGATAGCATGTCCCCATACCCCTAAAGACAGGGATGCCGAAATGCCAGGGAGTGCTGGAGTAGTACTGGCTATACAATCAAATTTTGAGCAGCTGGCCACAATTCCAATTTGATTTCAAAGCATTAATTTTTCCAAACCTATAATTCAACATATGGCAGGCATAATCCCTGGTTTAGTCTGGCAATCGACTCTGCTTTTTTTATATAATACCTCATTCTTTGTTGATCAGGTCTGTTCTTGTCCAGGACAGAAAGTGCATTTTTTTTGCACTAAGTCACATCAAGTCTGTCTGTTTCAGTTGCTTCAGTTGTTTGGAAGGAAAAATTATAATGGACTGTCAGTAATGTGAAACAATTAGCTCATTAAAAATTTGTTGCCAAAAACATTTCAGAACCGCTTGTCCCATATGGGGTCACGGGGAACCGGAGCCTACCCGGCAACACAGGGCGTAAGGCCAGAGGGGGAGGGGACACACCCAGGACGGGACGTCAGTCCGTCGCAAGGCACCCCAAGCAGGACTCGAACCCCAGACCCACCGGAGAGCAGGACTGTGGTCCAACCCACTGCGCCACCGCACCCCCATCAAAAGATCAATTGATTAGAATTAAAGCAAAATCCTCTCTGCAGACCTATATACCCAACAAATTTGCCAGATACTAATAGATTTCAAAGAAAAAACTTTATATGAAAAACAATCAATGTAGGCATTGCCATACTGACTCATATTTAAATTAGAACTCATTTATTTTTCACAGTAAAGGTATTATGAATAGTGTACTTAATTGTAAAAAAAAATGGACTACAAGCATTAACTGGCCAAAATGACAAAAAAATAAAGGTATAGGTCAGGTTTCATTACACTGGAGGATAAAGTGGTGGCTTGACTAGAATAAAGCCTCAGTACTGAACCCTGCCACAGTGCCCTAATACCGACTATACCACCAGTGACTTTCCAGAGCCAAGCTGTCATTAGTCATACACTGTATGTTAATTGTATAATATCATTTAAACTACACTAAATGCCCATACACTTTTAGAGCTAATGCTTTAATTGTTTAATCGACTGTGCAGGTTAAAGGTCTAAAAAGAAAGCTGTTATTACGCTGGTTTCCGTGACCACCGAAGGACAGTTGTCATTACCATGAAGATGCAGGCCACCCTCTCACACACATAAGGAAGGTGCAGTGACCCTCCTTGTGCTCATGGGAATTCAGTGACAAGGTACTGCTGTGCCTTCTGTTGAATTTTTGGTCAACATTTGTCTCTTGTTGAGTCAGCACTAGTCTCTCACTTATCTGAGACCCAGAGGGTCATGTGTTCAAAGAGGGTCAACGGGAAAATTCATGGAAGCTAAAAGTAGCAGGTATCATAGTGGTTAGAGCTGTTGCTGACTTTGCTTCAAATCCTACCTCCTCCTCTTGTACCTTTGAGCAAGGTACTTACCTTAAATTAATACTGTATTAATTGATACAGTATTGATACAGATATACAGTGCTGTATAAATGGCCAAATCACTAAGATGAGGCAAGCAAGAAAAGTGTCTGCTAAATAAATAAAATGTAAGAATGAAAATCCTGCAGAGACAAAAGTACAGAAAAGATACAGAAGTTTGCTTATTTAAGTACAGGCAGTGTATTTGTTCAGCTGATGCTTTTGTTGAGTGTTCTGCACCACTGTCATTAACACATGTGTATACAGTATATCACTGTAGCGCAGAAATTCAGGTTAAGTGCTTGACTCAAGTGTGTTGCAGTTTCCAACTTAGGACTGGAAGAGGTTCCTTGAGGTGACAAGTCCAGCTCCTTGAGCATCGAACTGACATGTTGTTGGCATTCTGAAAGCAAATGTAGGAGCTGCATTTGCTCCTAGCTTTGCTGTTCATTTCAGCTGCAGGTTTAAGCAAAAGCACATCTGCATGGGGCCATGTCCTCAGATTGCCTCCAGAATCCAGCTGGCATGGATGCAGGGCTTTCTCCCAGGACAGACCTCTGTCTGAAATGCTAAGAACGCCTCTCAAAGTAACAGAGTCAACCAGACAGATAAAAGATGCAATAAATATCTGGAAACAAGGATGTCAGCAGGAAAAAAATATGGATTAAGGACGGTCTGAAATGCAAAAACATTGAGGCAAACATTTTAAATTGGAGATTTGTATAAATGGGGGGCGCGGTGGCGCAGTGGGTTGGACCGGGTCCTGCTCTCCAGTGGGTCTGGGGTTCGAGTCCTGCTTGGGGTGCCTTGTGATGGACTGGCGTCCCGTCCTGGGTGTGTCCCCTCCCCCTCTGCCCTTATGCCCTGTGTTGCCGGGTAGGCTCCGGTTCCCCGCGACCCCGTCTGGGACAAGCGGTCCTGAAAATGTGTGTGTGTGTGATTTGTATAAATGCTCCAACTTTCAAATGAAGATGCTGGGTTTACCGAATTGTTTTCCTTTCATTTACAACAACTTGGAAAATATCACATTAATGGTTTCCTTTTCACAATGCATCCCAGATGCTGACTCACTTGGCCAAACTGACCCCCTGGCAATGACCTTGCCATGTAGCCGTGGTGTAACAACTTCAAGTGCTACCCATCTTTGCACTCCCAAAAATCATGCCATACATTGATTGGTGGGTTTTAGCAAAAGTGTTATAAATCTTCACTCGATTGTCCTCAATCCGTGTAAAGGCATGTTTCATGAAGCTAGTTTTGCTCAACTTACATCTGCTGTGGAATCTGAGGCAGTAGCTTCGCAATACCCTTTGTAAAAAAAAAAAAAAAGAAAAAAAAAACAGCAATTCCTGCTGGGGGCAAGGTGTTCAACGACAGTCTTGGCTAAGTTACCTGGCTGCCTTTAACAATGCTGCTAAAATCCATGAAAAGGTCTCAAGCATTGCTAGATGCTTTCAACAAGCCAATGCTCAAGCAAAAGATTCCTGTAAAGGCCAAACAATTATACTGGCTTGAATTAACATACAAAGAGCTCGTTCAGCAACAACATACTGCAAGTACGCAACTTCTAGTCTAAAGAAAAAAAAACAGCTGTCCCGTGACAAAGAGAAAAACAAATGTAATCTGCATTTAATGTGCAAAAGCTGACTCTTCTGAGGTACAGCTGCTGGAGTTGATTTCAGAAAAAGAACACTGACAGCAAGGAAAGGAGGAGAAGGAGGGAGTCGTAAAAATACCCTTAACTTGCAGTCCACCATCCCTACACTTGCCATGTATCCACTGGACTCATCGAGTTTACCCCTTCTGTTGCTTCAGTGTGTGTTCAGGTCCAAGGGACTTTTATTAATTTAGTTCAAAAATCCACATTAGAAAAAGAGGTAGGAGGGGAAAGAAAAAAACAACATAGCACATAGTTATTATTGAAAACAAATGTAAGAGATGGAAACTGGGCAGAGGGAAATCACAACAATATGATACCACAGATTTCATCCTGAATCACCAAAGCCATTACATTGCATTACATTGCCTAGGGCCACCTCACCCTCCTCATCTTTTTTATCTTTAAAAACCAAACCATGCACGTGAGTCACAGCTCCTGCCATCCTGGGTTCTAGCCCTAGGCCGGTGTGATCCATTAAGGGAGTGCACCCACACAGCGATGGGAACATGATCACTTGAGAAGAGGAGTTCTGAGGGGTCATACCCACTTCAGAATTTGGCAGGATCCCACATGGTTCACTGGGTGGTAGAGATCAACCTCGTGGACCAAACTGGGGAATAAATATCCCACTTGATTGCTCTAGACAGCTACTTAACAGGGGCCAAATTGTCACTAAGAATTACGCACAATTCATTTGTCCCATAGGATTATTATCCTTTCAAAGGGGAACACGGAGCATGACATGGATTTAGCCAGGTCAATGGAAAAACGTACTTTGAGATGCTATTATTAATAATTTGGTGCAGCTGAGGTCTACAGAAGTGATGTGGGCACAGAACAAAAAATCCCAGCCTTTTAACAAACTCATACAGATAGTAAAAGAAGTCCCGACAATACTCCCCATGCGGTCCTGTTCTTTACTTTTACTTTACCTGTACTGAACTGTGTTGGGTGTACTGTTTCCCTTCCAAAGTCATGTCACTACTGCATAAGTAAGCCAACATTCAAGTCATGCTGTAATTACTGTGTCAGTTCTATGAAACTGTTGAGTCCCGCTTTTAACACACTAACAGCGGTTAATGTTGACGAGGTCTTCACTTTCATCCATCTTCATTGTGAACATCAAAATGTTGCCAAATCAATGTGCTCAAACTGCAGCTGCCTGAGTTATGTATTTGTTGGGGACATTTCTGCTATTGTTTTGAGAGGAGAAACCCTTTCCAACACACACAGTGAAGAGAAACTTGACAGAATGCCCTGAATCAAGCCTCGTCAAAGCCCAATAAATTCTTCATAAATCAAAGGCAGGCCCTTCACGTTCCTGCACTGTCTACAGATCTCCAAGGGGGAGTGATTAAGGAGGAGAAGGTCAGCCAGGGGGTCAAAGGGAAGTTATTTTTTCCTGATGTCTCATGAAGAATGAC
Source organism: Scleropages formosus (assembly GCF_900964775.1). Classification (NCBI taxonomy): domain Eukaryota; kingdom Metazoa; phylum Chordata; class Actinopteri; order Osteoglossiformes; family Osteoglossidae; genus Scleropages; species Scleropages formosus. The sequence goes on from NC_041811.1 coordinate 5,865,320, forward strand.
AGATGATATCTCCATGGAAGATTGAGATCTCTACCTCCCCACACCAACATACCCAGAAGAGTCCTACAGGAAAAGTGGGCTGCTCCAACATCTGTCACCAGTCACCTTTACTGTCAATACCTTGCAATGTCCAAGAACTGAACTTCCACACAACTGCTTCCAGTCTCCTGTGCTGTGTGTCAAGGTCCTGATCCACTAGGCACCGCAAACATGTGACTTGATGTTAATCCTTTTCTTTTTCCCTCCCAAAGTGAAAGGCTTAATTAGAACTTCTGAATCAGTCTTAATCCCCTGTTCTTTTCTCATTCCAAGGAAATCGCCCTTGTTTCAAGTTGACCAACCAAACACACAAACCTAAATGTTAATCATTAAAGCACTTGCATTACGTGCAAAACAAAAACAAAAATGTGTGTCTGGGACAGGAAGTAGCGAGCTCATTACTGATAGCTTTTTCCGTGTTTGCTGCTCAGCATTGTTTTGCACCTTTCAGCAATACAACCCAATCTCCATCCATACCAGTTTGCTGAGAAACCAGAAATTTCTGCTGTCCACCACGGGGACCAATGCCTGATGATGTCATATATGTTTATGGCATGCCCAGCGGCCTTCCAGCAGCTTGTTGAGACACCACATAGATGGGAAGGAAGAGGGGAGCAAAGAAGAGGGTTGCAGTGAGGTTCTTACCAAACTCACTGGCACACATATGCTCAAGGATGGCTTCTGCTTTCATATCATTGTCACATGGTGGGCAGAGCGGCGAGGGACCTGTGGAGATAATAGTCAAAGACAATGAGAGAAAGAGGACATTGTTACAGAACATTGCTGGACCAAAGCGCACAAAATACATTTAGGTTATAAGCAGTCATTCAGATTTTTGCATCTGAACGGAAACACATTGCATGCTCTGTTAGGTTTTATTGTTTTTCCTGCACTATGCATTTGAGAGCCTGTGCAGCAATCATGTTCCATCACACCTTCACCGCATCCTGCCCATTCATCCATTGAAATAAGCTATGGAACAAGGGAGGAAGATGCCTCTACTCCACTCCGCACCCGGGCCTCTTGTGAAATTGTGGATGTTTATGTATCACAGTCATGGGTATTTGCCAAACCAAGACAACCATCCTGATGCAGACATCTCAGACTAAATACTTTCTGCAATGCCATGATAAAATTAATTCTGAAAGCATCTCTGCAGTTGTGTAACACTGGGATGAGCGTGGCCTGGAATCAGATAATAACCAGAGTCTGAACTCTGTTCCAGCATCAGTACAGACCCAGCAAACAAAAATGACCCCTTGGAGAACATGCCAGTTCCTGGTTCTTCACACACACACATTTTCAGAACCGCTTGTCCCATACGGGGTCACGGGGAACCGGAGCCTACCCGGCAACACAGGGCGTAAGGCCGGAGGGGGAGGGGACATACCCAGGACGGGACGCCAGTCCATCACAAGGCACCCCAAGCGGGACTCGAACCCCAGACCCACCGGAAAGCAGGACTGCGGTCCAACCCACTGCGCCACCACACCCCCTCCTGGTTCTTCAGTAGTAGTTAAATCCTTTTTGTGACACACTTTCCCCACATATTTTTTCACTCTTACCTTTTTCCTACAATTGGATATTTTATACAGTTGTACACAATACATTTTACTTAGATAGAAAATGTTCAGTAATGGACTGAGAGCTGGTGAATTCTAGAAGAAAGTTGGAACTCCAGCTCAGTGGAACACTCCTCTGGACAAACTGAACCAAAAATATTTTCTCTAATCCTTTATAACAGTCTCAACATCAGGAAAAACATCCACCCTTGCTGTTCCCCCTCTCTCTGAATCCAGAAGTGAGCCACAGGAACAATCAAATGAGCATGGTTTTTGTCTCAGCAGGGGTTGAACTCTCTCTAATGCTTCTCCTTCTCCTTAAAGGCTTTCCAAACCAAAAGATGCAGCAGGGTGGGGTGGCAGAGGGGCTAAAGGGGAGGAGGGAAGAGTTTTCCCTTAAATGGCCAAATTACATGAAATCCACTTTCACTCTGGGACGTGTGATGACTCTAGCTTTATGTCAAGACTGAGAAAGTCATTGACACCAGGGTGATAAAGACCTTGGGGCAGTAAAGAGCTAAATGTACCCATAAAACTCACCCCAAGAAAACAAAATACAGTGTCTCAGACCTACAAATGGCTTTTCCCAGTAACCACCCACACAACACCCGAACTGGGAACTTACCACTTTTTCACAGGTAAACTTTGTCTACATTTTTTACATTGATGTAATTATTTCTACAGCTGAATCCTGGCTAACTTCCTAAACATGAGGTTTGGACACTAGGCTCTTGACAATAATTTATCTACTTCCAAATACTCAAAGGTAGTAGAGTAGGGATTTATACACAGGTCCTCTGATTGCAGAATGATGACTGTACCACTATGCCGCCTCGTGATCTATAAATGTGGAATGTAGGTAGTGCTGTGACTTGAAACAGAACTGGTACCTGAAGCTGTAAGACCATTGAACAAGGTACTTGACCTTAATTTCTATGAGATGTATATATGTCACTTTGGAGAAAAGCATCTGCCATGTGAATAAATGTAAATGTAATCTAAATGGGTGGGGGCGCAGGGGCGCGGTGGCGCAGTGGGTTGGACCGGGTCCTGCTCTCTGGTGGGTCTGGGGTTCAAGTCCCGCTTGGGGTGCCTTGTGGTGGACTGGCGTCCCGTCCTCGGTGTGTCCCCTCCCCCTCTGGCCTTATGCCCTGTGTTGCCGGGTAGGCTCTGGTTCCCTGTGACCCTGTCTGGGACAAGCAGTTCAGAAAATGTGTGTGTGTGTGTAATCTAAATGGCTTCTGTAAAAAAACCCAACTTTGTAAAATCAGCTTTAAGTTTACTTTAGGTCTGAGTTGGTTTGGGTATATCTGATTTAATTGGAAATTGCAAGGTAGCAAAAAATGAAGGAATGAAAACAGTGCTAACAGTAACTGGTGTGTTTTAACTGAGAAAGGGCAAAAAAAGAGCATTGACACACTTAATCGCTGCCTAATTCTCAGCTTTCGGAAAGTCTGGTCTGCCGAGCGAGACGTTGTTACAACCTGAGGAGTGAGACAAAATCTGCCAGCAACTTCACACCTCAAGGCAATGCAATAAACCAAAAAGCTTACACAAGGAAAGAAAAAAAAGCAGTCCGTTATCAACAGCACTTTTTGCACTGCTCTTAAAAATATAACATCTGTCAGCATTCTCAGCTGGGTGAAAGACAGGGACATAAAGGGGAATTTATCCTACAAAGTGGTTCTTCCTCACACTCAGTCCCTCAGCCACTATGAGTGCAGGTAGCATGGAGCACTTGGGCTAAGGAACCACATCTGTGGCTGGGGAGGTTATAGTCCCAAGCCCTGGGAGGCACACTTTAGCAAGACACTAAACTTAATTTGTTCCAGTAAATCACAGAGCCGCATAATGGAAACACAGGGTGTGAGTCTATAAGGGAGCTCTGGCACTACATAAGACAGTTGGAATGTGCCGACATATGGAAGCTTGTAGCAGGAAGATGTGGAAATCGGCAGCTAGATAAAAAGCACATCTGTAAACAGACCCAAATAAGCTCACAACCAGAAGACACATACATACGGCCCAGCGCAAAGATGCACAAACTTACGCAAACGTGCAAATATCTGATCACAGGCAAGCATATCTGCACAGGCAAAACACCGTAGCTGTTTCCAAGCGTAACATGTACATATGCACACCCTCATCTGCCCTCACACACAGGAGCACAAACACGAGAAGACACAGATGACTTTTCTGTAACCTGCTGCTTTTTAGCCAGGCTCATTAATCACTGCCAGGACCCGAGTGCCAGGCACAGCATGGTGGGAATGGAGAGGCCTAGAGCGGGACAGTACTTCCAGCCAGACTGCTCACCTCGAACTGACAGGTCAGCGGGATGTATGGGTATGTCCTCCGCCCTTCCAATCGCCCTGTTTGGAGAGACACACTCGGGAATGGCCTTCAAGCGTGAATGCCAGTTTGCCACGGTAAGCCAAGGGCTTGCTGACCGCTAAATATGATCTGCGATCGTTCCAGCGGAGCCCACCAACCGCACAAAGTGCCTTGCCTCCTATAAAATGACTACTTTCAACATTTTCACCGGAGTGAAAAAAACCAAATGAATCCTTCAGTTTTATGAGTTCGCTTTTCAAATTTAAAAAAAAGCTCATTAAACTTACACAGCTTACAGTTTTGCACTTTTTTAGTTTGTGTAACTAGGTATTTCTTTCATGGTTTAAATAAAGCTGCATTTTATTCAGGGAACCCTAAACCTGAACCTGAATTATATGTGCACTATAACAAATAGCAGCTCCATAGCTCACCGATTGGTCAGGGCTGACTACTGAAGAAGATGGCAATGCAGAGACAGAAGAATGTCAGGAGAATGAAAGGGCATGGAGTCAATTAATAGAGGCAGTGGTGACCACCAGGTGCCAGTCATACTCCTACTGAAATAGCTTACAGGTATATGTAGCTGCTAGATGTAGATGAAGCTCGTAGATGATAGCTGGTTGAAGAAATAGGATTACAAAGTCATGTACACATACAACAACATCATCTGCCCGGTCATCTGAATAATATTTTTCACGACACAATTAGAGAAGCAGGCAGCATCACAGTTAAGGAACTAGAACTTCACAAAAGTTGTGATTTAAATGCCATATTAGGACTTATTCTACCGGTTAACCGTCTTGAATGACCCAGTTAGCATTATATTTTTGCCATACAGTTACAGTTCTAAAATGAGAAAGTTTCATATTTATGAATAGTATTGTCCTTAGATATCCTGCAAAGTACAGTTTTTTAGATAATATTCCATAACTATAGTTAATAAGGAAAATTAACAAAAATTGTATTCCATCATATTCAATTATTATTCAGTTTCATAATTTTATTTCACTATTATTGTATTTTGTAATTTTTATCATTTTAGTCAGGTCAAAGGTTGGTCCAAATCCATACAGAAGTTACACTTGGTGTGGAAAGGGCTTTACAAAACAACCTGTTGACAAATTCTTTCTTTTCCACACACACACACACACACACACACATTTTCAGAACCGCTTGTCCCATTTTGGATAATTTACGCCACGTTAAGCTTTAAAAATATTTCCTGGAGATTTCAAGTGTTACGGTCAAATCTGACATGAAAGCAGCAGCCGATACATTTTCCTTGTGTTACAAATACCAACAGGTAACATGGAGTCACAAAAAGCACTGAGCTTTCGGGAAATGCCGGGCCTTATAAATCTTCAGAATCGCCCTGAATCAGTCATCTCCTGCCATTTGAGGGGTAACTGATCCCAAATGAATCAGCTTTACAGGTTTCTTCCCAGGTCCTCTGGGAGGTGTACCACAGACAGCAGAGAAAGCCTCCCATAGGGCCCTTAGTGTTAACATGTCATTTAGCTTAGTGTTAGCTTATCACACCAAATCACCATGTGGTCATGCACTAGTGAGAAGGGGGTTAACTCCACTTCCTGTGACAACAAAAACCCTACCTAAAGAAACAATCCTGGCCATTCACTCTAACCCAACCCCTGAAACCATAAGGTGGACAGGAGCTGGTTCCGAGGTCTCATCTCAGACAAAAGCAACCCCCAGTTCTTTGGCTTCCAGATTGGAGACCCAAGCGAGATCTCATACGTATCGAGCCATGATCCTTCACCCTGCAGGCATCACAAAAAATATAGCATCTACATCTGAAATCTTCCAGAACATAATCCTTGTTCCTGGAAACCATCAAGCTTAGTTCAATGCCACTTCACCCGGTGGACCACAGCATCTGTGCACCACCCCCAGCTAACTATCACATGAGGTCTCCGGCGAAAGCCGAATTTCCATAAACTGTCCCAAACATACCCCTTCCACACCCCGGTATTCAGATAATCAGTTTTGGTACATTAATTTAACATTTCCATATAGTCCAGTGATGTTTACATTAAAATGTAACTGCTTTAAGTTTCCAGTCCTCTGTTTTCCATGAGTCACTGGTGGCAGGAAGACAGAAACAAGTATCAGATGATGGTGAAGGACCTGGCCACTTCCAACCCCAATCCACAAAACAGGAAAAAAACAGGAAAAGGCTCATTTTATTACTTATGAAAACAACATAACTGCCATGTGACGTTAATTTCTACCACATTACAAGCGAAGAATGACATATGAAATTTTCAGATTTTTGGTTGACTCCTTGAAAAGACAAACAGCTTTGTTTGATGTGCTTGCACCAGTCCTCAACAACAACTCAGACGGTTTCCTCATGTACTCTACTCAGAGCCCCAGATTTTTCTTTTTTCGCCTTCTGTGATGCGGAGGTGGGGTGCTCTCTTTACCAGAACATCAGTGGTTCACCCTTAACTCAGTAACATGGAAATGAAGTCCAGACCTTCAGTGGCATCCAGTTCCACAGCACCGAGTTATCAGTACCCAACAGTAACTGTGCTCTGGTGTAGAAATGGGGATGATGACAAACCCGAACCCAAACTCTAACTCTAACCTGTCCCTATCAGTAAGACTAACAAAAATAACAGCAAAAAAAAAATAAAAAATCAAGAAGAAATATTGCAAACTTCTCAAGAACTTCTCCTTAGTTTACTAAAACACCCTGGATGAGAATGACTACCAGCTGCCGAGATAACAAACACAGGATTGGTTTCAGATGAAGTTTGCAGGAGGAAAATAAAGTCTGAAAGAGGCCCCATTGTTTTCTGTCAAACGCAGCCAGACTAAAACAACCCTTTAATAGTAAGAACAACAATGCAGTTATGAACACCAGGCATGACCATGTACACAGTCCTAAAAAACAGGCTGTGGTCTTCCCAGTGTTCTTTTCGTCAGTGCCAGGTCAGGGGTCATTTTAATTTTCTGCTGTAATTGAAGGCCTGTCATTCTGAAATGGCTGCTGTAATTTAACTCTGCAGATGGACCTTTCTGGAATTGCCCTTCAGGCTAACCTGCACACCATCTGAAACCTAAGTCACCTGCACTACCTGGAGGACCTTTCAGAGTCCTGATATGGGCCAAAATGTTAGACCGTATGTTAGCGGTCACTTTTGGACAGCGCTGAGTAACCCGAGACATGAAGCTGCAAGTGCGAAACATCTCAGAAGTCCTGCAAAAATATGAAATATGGCAGACATAGACCTCTGATGCCAGCATTTTCTCCCCACGTCTGTGTGAGTTTCCTCTGGGTGCTCTGCTATTCCTTCCACAGTCCAAAGACATGCAGTTCAGGACAAAGGGTGACTCTAAAATTGCCCGTAGCGAGTGACTGTGTGTGTGTGTGTGTGTGTGTGTGTGTGTGTGTGATGGATTGACATCCCGTCCAGAGTGTACCACCCTCAGCCTTCCAGTAAATCTGGAACATCGCAACCCTTACCAGGACAAGCATTAATTAAAAATAGATGGATGGATACACCTCATTTAAAAATGCTTGCTGAATTAATACTGCCATTTTTGGAAAGTCTGCTTTCTACAGTGTCGGAGATTTGCTTTAAGATTTTCCCCCAGAAGACTGCTAAAATGTGAGCGGCATGTGGCTGGAAATTCTGCAGCCAGACCGCTGTGCTATCGCTCCATGTGGAAAGTGTTCATTTTGCTAATGAGCATTTTTTAAATTATGACAGGCAAAAATGCGCCGTGTCATTATTCAGATTCATGATTGCTTTTTCATTAAAGGAATGTGACAGAGATATGAAAAACCTATGAATTCTTTATGTAATAAATTCATCCATTTGACTACGTATAATTTCCTACTTTTATATTACTTTTAAACTGCAGTGGGTCTAAACTCTAACCCCATTTAAGAAGATATTTCACTGGTCTCAACTGACACCACAAAACCACACACACACACACACACACACACACACACACACACATTTTCAGAACCGCTTGTCCCTTACGGGGTCACGGGGAACCGGAACCTACCCGGCAACACAGGGCGTAAGGCCGGAGGGGCAGGGGACACACCCAGGACGGGACGCCAGTCCGCCGCAAGGCACCCCAAGCGGGACTTGAACCCCAGACCCACCGGAGAGCAGGACTGCGGTCCAACCCACTGCGCCACCGCACCCCCCACCACAAAACCAATAAGGGCATAATCCATTGCAATATATGTTGCAAGTAAAATATTCGTGTCAGTATCACTAGATGAGCATATATATTACATTTAATTAATCCACCTCTTGAATCAAGCTGCAATCTATTACAAACTTTAATCTGAATTTATTTAATTAATTTACCTGATGCTATGCTAAACCAAATGCAAAGAAAAAAAAAATAATGCAGGTTAACAATATGTTACTGTAGAAATCCATCAACCCATCTAAAAGTGTTATTCATAGCATGAATTTAAAAGAAATATGAAATACATATCTGGTCATGCTTTCAAAGGTCGTAACTTAAAAGCATCTGTACATTTAAATTTAATTTCTGTATTTCTTTGAAATAATAAACATTGTGCCCTTTTAATATTTATATCTGATATTGATTCTAACTAAAACGACGCGACAAAACCAATAAAGGCATAATTAGCAAAAATATTAATTGCAGTAACTGAAATATGGATTTTGGCCTCTGTTCTCGGTGTGCGTACATCATTTTAAAAGTTAGCCTTTGGAATTCAGTCAGAAATTGTTATTTGTTGTAATTTAACCCAGTTCATTTTCCTGTTGCAAGGACACACGCACACACGAACTGAAACCGCTTGTCCCAAGCAGGGTCCCGGCAAGCTGGAGCCTCACCTGGCATCACAGGGTGCAAGGCTGGAGGAGGAGGGGACACACCCAGAATGGGACACCAGTCCGCTGCAAGGCACCCCATACAGAACTCAAACCCTAGACCCACCAGAGAGCAGGCACAGGCTAAGCCTGCTGCACTACCGCACCCCACCCTGTTACATACAGTCACTAATAATTAGTTCAAGCACATTTCAGTACGGACATATATTATAATTAAAGTGATTAAGATGTTGCACACTGCTGTGCACTGGGAGCCCATTACAGAGGCCAGAGGTGGGGGGGGGGGGGGGTGTCACCCTTACCTGATGGCTGGGGAGTCACTGTGTCATTCATGGCAATGCACACGTCGCCCTCCGGGAACTTGTCGCAGGTGAGCATCTCTGGCCAGGGGAAGCCGAAGGCCTCCATGATGGGCGTGCAGCTGTCACGCACTGCCTCACACAGCCAGCGGCATGGTGGGATGGGGCGGTCCAGGCACACGGGTGCGAATAGTGAGCATAGGAATACCTGGGTGCTCGGATGGCAGTTCTTGTGTACCAGCGGCACCCAACTGCCTGCCTGCTGCCGCACCTCAGCCATTGTCTCATGGTCCAACAGGTTGGGCAGCAGCATCTTCTCGTAGCCCACGCCGTGGCACAGCCGCAAGTCGGTGGGGATTTCTATGCACTTTGGCTGCGGAACGTAGCGGCGCTCTCTGCTGTATTCAGAAGCTGAGCCATGCACCAACTCCAGAGCCAGGGTCAGGGTCAGGGTAAGAATGGCAGGTCTCCAGTGGAGGGTGGGCACAGGGGGTCGATCCATTGTTGCTGTGAGAGGATACAGACAGGGAGAGAAGGAGTGAGCAGCTTGCAGGTCCACGCTCTGACAACCCCCTCTGCTGCACAGCCCTTTGGGGGAGTTAGTGTGGAGAGGGCTCAGGTTACGGCCATCCCAGGACCACGCTGCTGCGTCTTTCTCTCACACACACACACACACACACACACACACACACACACACACACACACACACAGTGTTTCACACAAGGCACTCCGCTGTTCTTTATTTGACAAGATCAGAGCAGACCTTGAGGAGGGGTTCAGCCAATCAGGGGGTGCCTTTCAGCACGCCACTGTCAGTCAAACGGCCTCCAGCCAAGGGACCGAAAAACATTTGTGTGTCTATGTGATTGTGTTTGTGTGTGAGTTTGAGCATCAAGTAAAATAGCATAAACTGCTCTGTCATTTCACTAGTGTCCCTGCACAGTTCCTGCATAGTCTTTCATGCAGTAGAATAAAAATGTGCTTTTTTTCATACATGAGAGAAGATTTATTGAAATGTATCTCTCATTTTAAATGCATTGTAAAATGTATAACCATACAGCTGTATATTATAAATTAAGTTGTATGCAACACACTGAACTATATACTACACAATGAACCGTACACTATATACTAAATATATAAAAACATACAATACAAAAATATTGGACATACTAACATGCATCCTATATTCAAAATCATGTAATAAACTCTATTCTATACAATTAAATATAAACTGTATTATGAGTCACACACTTCATTGTAACCTTTATATAATACACTAAACTTATTATACAGCAAAGTGTATACAACATATTGAAGTGTGTATTATTACATTTATTTATTTAGCAGATGCTTTTCTCTAAAGCGACTTCCAATGAACTGTATGCAGTTATCAGCCCACACACCTTTATATGACCAAGGTGATTTACAATGCTGCATACACTACTTACAATGGGTCACTCATCCATTCATCAGTGGAACACACTCTCTCTGTCACTCACACACCATGGGTGAACCTGAATAGCATGTCTTTGGGCTGTGAGAGGAAACTGGAGCACCCAGCGAAAACCCACACAGACACGGGGAGAACATACACACTCTATACACACTGATTGGGGATCAACCCATCTTACACAGACTAAAGAGGGATTGAACCCATGTTCCCTCACACCACCAAGGCACTGTGAGACGGCAGAAATATTTGCCGTGCCACCATGCCGTATTATATGCTACACTCTATATAAACGTAAAGCAGGTTTAGTTCCCTTGGTTACACCAGTAACAGAAAGGACCCACACAGCTATGCAATGTGTCAAGACATACACTGGACACTGAGCTCACGATTCCCTGAATTGGGACCAAATGTGTTCAGGACCCAAAAATGATCAGAAATTAAACGTGATCAGGACCTGCATGCTACCAGAGCTCCACTGTTAGTGATCACTCACCTCAGTATTCTTCCCTCCTGCGCAGGTCTAGATGATCCAAAATACCTTAGAGTCTTGAAGCTCAATCTCCCCACAGCGTAGTTAAAAACCCTCAGCTAGGGGCACTTGAAAAACTGTGAAGACTTTGAAGACCTAGAGGACTTGGAGCACCTTGAGGAGTCCGAAGAGTCTTTGGAGTTTGTGGAATTAGTGATTTGCATGTAACAGAATGCAGCTGGAGAAGTGAAATGAGCAGGTCTTGCAAGGGGAGTCGCTCTGTCTCTGTCTCTCTCTCTCCCCCTCTTTCTCTCTCTCTCTCAGTGTTTTGGGGATTTGTGTTTTATTGCTTCCATCCTCCTGAGGCATGAGGTTTGATTCCAGAGTACAAAAAGGAGGGAAATGCAGTGAAGTGAGCAGTATACCATACAAACGTGCACACATACAAATGCATACAGAAATAAATACACACACACGATTAAGAAGAATTTCTTACATATATATTACTGCTGGGAATATATAACTTATTAGATGTTTCTCTGTTTTAACTAATTGTAGTTTACGTTTCAGTTTAATGTTTGAAATTAATTTTAATTTCACCCCTGTAGTTTTATGCAAAACTATAAAAGTGTCATTTTCTTACTATGATAAATGATGAAATAAGAGTGTAGAGCTGGTGTTTGTTCATTATATTTCTGCAGGTCACAGTGCACCTTTCACACTGTTCATTTACTGTACTTCAGAATATCTTGATCATTGTGATGGTCCTGCATATGCATCTCACAGTTTAACTCTTTTAATAATGGGGATGGAAGCAGGACCTCAGTGGAAACACACTAAAGTTTGCATTCATTAAATCTGTGCTGATGTATATTAAATCCAAAGGCACATTATGTCAAAATTTAATTTGTCAATCTACACTGCAACACAAGCAGTAAACAGTAAAACAGTATGAAAACAGTAAATAATTTGTCTTGTCAACTGTGTAATTGTTTAAGCGACTTTCTTAATAAAGTGGAGGACAGAATCACAGAAACATACACACACATTTTCTGAACCGCTGGTCCCAGACGGGTTGCGGGGAACCGGAGCCTACCCGGAAACTCAGGGCGTAAGGCCGGAGGGGGAGGGGACACACCCAGGACGGGTCGCCAGTCCGCCGCAAGGCACCCCAAGCAGGACTCGAACCCCAGACCCACCAGAGAGCAGGACCCGGTCCAACCCACTGTGCCACCGCGCCCCCCTTATCACAGAAACAGATCATCATAAAATTTGGAAAAATATCTAAAAAAGCTGGATTTTAAATATTTGTCTAATGTTATGAAAAATAATTTTAATCAAATAATGATAATAATAATCTAAGATGTGGTTATGACTATAAATCAAACCTGAGACCAGTGGATGGAAAGTTGCGCACCAGGAGGGAGGAGATCATGAATTTGTTCCAAATAAAAGTGATAAAAACAAGTTAACCGTTTAACCATTATTTAATTTTTTTTTTTTATTTATTCATGCTGACAAGAAATGGCTTGTTTTGATTGATTGGTTGTAAATTCGTCTTTATTTTTTACATATGATTTCCTTTGGGCTCCATGGGATATTTAGAACAAAAAAATATGACAACAATTTGCTGCTCGTTGAAATGATGTCTTAATTAATGTTTTGTAATGATTTTCTCGTTAATAATGAGGGTGATTCCTTACAGCCCCTCATTCAGCTCTGAAATTTGTCATTTGAGTTGAGGAGGACTTAAGTAATAAAGTTAAATTAAATCTCCACCTTCCAAAACATAAATGATGGGAAACTGTACAAGAATAAGCTACAACTTCATAGATTATGCAGTATTTTCATTTTACATTATTATTTTATATTATTTTTATTTAAGCATTAAGGCCACTGGGTTTGTGAAATATGTATAATTGGACTGGAGTAATAAGTAAGATTAGCTTTTGAAGTTTTCCTGCATGTTCTGAATTTTCTTTTTAACTTTGACTGGAAGTGCTTAAATGTACAAGAATAAAAAGGAGACACTGCTGAATAGCTGCATTATATTTGTGTTGAACTCTAACAGGGGTTTCCTGTGTTTCAGTCTGAGCCTTGTCAGCAGCCAGTCATGTGTGAGAGCTGATAACTGGGCTGCAAACTCAACATTTCCTGGGGGGTGAAAAAGAAAACCTGACACCTCCTGTTTGCTGAGGTGGGGGGGTGGGGTCAGGTAGCACTGCCTGGGGAAGTAAAACCACCCTGGGGACACCTTTTTGAAGGGTTAGGGGTTGAATTTAAATTCTATATTTTTAAAAATTAAGCTGCATACAAACCTTAATATAATAATAATAATAATAATAATAATAATAATAATAATAATAATAATAATAATAAAGTCTTTGTTATACCAAGGCCATAGAAAGGATGTCGGTCACTGTGCTGGTGCAGGACTGTCAGAACCATGTTAAAGAGCGCATGCGTGTGGTGATTCCTGGTCCTCAGAGCTGCATCCACACACCCAGTTATTTGTCTCTCCACAGCATACACTCCGTCTGTGGAATCCTGACAGGAAGGAGGAAGTAGAAGGGAGTGTGTTTCTGAAACACTTTTGTGGAAACAGCTGCAGGAGTGTCACAGCAAACAGTCTTACTGTCCCACCAAGGCTGATGGAGGAAAGAGCTGGAGCACCATGAGGCCAGTGGGTGACAAGGCCCTGGATGTGCTCAGATCTTTTATTGTTACTTTTTATTAAGCCAAAGCCTTTGCCCAAGGAGACTGTGTATACTATTATGGTATCGTTTTATCCCTAGGAGGGGTGGACAGTCACTTTTACTTGGAACCCCACAGGTCCCTTTCTTTGCAGTTGAGTTTTTGTTTTCCCCTCCTCCGCTGCCAGCCTGCTTATTCTGTGGTTCACTATGACCTTTGCTTATCACACCCTTTAATATTGGTTTCTTCACAGTAAATGTGTTCAATAATCCTTGTCACTCTGGTGAGATGAGGGCTTCATAAAAGTAAAGCAAAATTGAGATTATTTTTTCATTTTTATTTATTTGACGATTTTCTCCTTATTGAGGGGTGTGGTGGTGTGGTAGGTTTGGCCTGTGACCGCTATGTTGTGGGTCTGGGGTTCGAGTCCCACTTGGGGTGCCTTCTGGCGGACTGGCATCCTGTCCAGGGTGTGTCCCCTCCCCCTTCAGCCTTGCACCCCGTGTTGCCAGGTAGGCTCCAGCTCTCCGCAGCCCCACTTTGGATCAGCAGTTGTAGACATTGTATTGCATTGCTTTTCTCCTTCATGTTTATATAATGAGCTACTTGCAATGATTTACCCATCAAATCATAAATGATTCACCTAGCAGGGTAAGGAAACTTGAAATGTTAAAGTTACAATCATTTATGTATTTACACACAGCAGAGTATTTATCCTTATTGTATCAGTTCAGGGTAAGTACCTGCCTGAAACACATTACAGCAGGAGGTGCATTTGACGCCAGAACCACAAGTCTGGAAGCTAACAGGCCAAACCACTATGGTACCACTATCCTACCTGCAGCCCCATAACTTTCTACTTTTCTGTAAGGTGTCCTATCAGTGCGGCAGGTCAATGTAAGAACACCAACACGGGCCCCTTTTTGTGGGTGTGGACCACTCGGTGGCCCTTGTTCAACAGAAGGTCTGCTGTGTGTGTTGTGCATCTGTCAGATCCTTGTCGAGGTGGGGCTATGTTCTGTATCACACATGTAATGCTGAATTTCCATCAACATGGATTTAATCACAGATGAGGTCAATGCCATACATGGTAAAAACAGAGTCACAGTTTTTACCTACCTCTTACAAAATACTTAGGATAGCGATTTTGTGTAGATACATATTTATCTGTAAAAACATCCCTGTTGGTTTATCTTGGTAGATTGCATCATGTCTGCTGGAGTCATTATAAGCATAGCTATGAAGATATTTCAGTCTTGGATATTTTACAGAATAATTAAGTTCCACTCACATTAAGTGGGGGTCACTGTACAGGTTGATCACAGCAAATATGACAACCCAAGGGACAATATATAGGACTACACAGTGTATAGGGATAGCGCTATATGGAATAACTTTTAACTTTGTTCATATCTGCCACCGCATGCTTGGTGTGCTATTGATAAGGATCTGGGATCTGAAGGGGGCTCAGCACAAAAATATGCAGGGGTCTAAAAAACATGCAGGGGCTTGTGGTGTTCCATCCGGTCAGGGCATGCCTGAATGCAGAGGATATGTCCTGGATGAAGTCTGTTTAGAAACAGGGAAGACATCCGCTGTATATGCACTGCTATGTCAGCCTTCTTTTTACCACACTCTGGGTACAAATATCAGCATAGTGAAGAGCATGAAAATGTAAAAATCACAATTGAATTATAATGCAATCATGTAGTTCCTCAAATAAAAATGGTCAAGAGATGAATTTTGTAGCACAGCAAATACCTGTTTCCTCATACCCAGTGTAAAATAGATGGCAGTAACAACTGGTAAACAGAGTAAGGGTATGAGGACTGTCTCGTTTTCAACACACATCCACAGTCTATTTTCAGTCATTTCTTATGTCGGTTTTAATGTAGCTAGAGTTAATAAAATAGTAAAATGAAAGTTTTTTTTTTTTTTTTTAATTATATCTGCAGGCCAGCTTTTTAGAAAACCTTAACAGTGAGTAAATGGACGGACTCGTATTGTTAAGTTTTTATTGATATTAACTACGTGATGAACGTTACCCCTGAAGTTACTAACAAAATGAATTATGACCAGAGTTCAGTCCCAGTTCTGTTTGTAAATTGATGAGCACATTTATATTAAAATTTAAATGCACAGCAAACGTAAAAAAAAAAACACGGAAAATGCAATGTAGATTGTACTTTATGAAAGTGATGTGATCAATGCCTCTTGTAGTACTTTTCATTAAGATACCTAACCTGAACTGATATAGTAAAAATTACCCAGCTGTATAAATGGGTAAATAACTGTAGGTATCTTAAGACTGTAAGTGGGTTTGGAAAAAATCATCAACTGAATAAACACATCTAGACATGAAATAAATATTTATGATTTTACTATGCATATTATACAGTGCATTCAAAAAATGCATTCCATCCAACCTGACAGAACTGGAGAGGATCTGCAGAGAAGAATGGCAGAAAATCGCCAAATCCAGGTGTTCAAAGCTTGCGGTGTCATACCTAAGAAGACTCGAGGCTGTAATCATTCCCAAACTAAGTACTAAGCAAAGGGTCTGAATATTTTTGTCAGTGTGATTTCAGTTTTTTATTTCTAATAAATGTGCTAAATTTCTCCAATTTTTCCAATCCTGTTTTCGGTTTGTCGTTATAGGGTATTGAGTATAATTTGATGATGGAAAAAATTAATTTAAACAAGCATAAGGGTGCAACATAAAACTGTGGGAAAAGTGAAGAGATCTGAATACTTTCTGAATGCACTGTATATGTTATACAGTTGGGTGGACAGCAAGAAAATTATAAATCTGCCGAAACCCTCATGGGATTTCAGTGTGAAGCCTAGTTAGAAGTGGAGTAGAGCTCAACCATCATTCTGAGGCAGATTTTGAAACATACCATCA
This sequence comes from Scleropages formosus, assembly GCF_900964775.1. NCBI lineage: Eukaryota > Metazoa > Chordata > Actinopteri > Osteoglossiformes > Osteoglossidae > Scleropages > Scleropages formosus. The sequence goes on from NC_041811.1 coordinate 5,881,932, forward strand.
TGCTGCCACAACACCAGCCAACATCTCACCAATGTGCGAAACTCTCCAAACCCTGACATGTTCACAGAGTAAGATGAAAACTCAAACACTCTGATCACACTGGATGACGTGCAGCAGAATCAAACCAAATCTGGATTTATACAGGTGCCCTGGTGATGGGTGTCAGGCCATTTGTAAAGGCCAAATATGCAGCTTTATTTATTATTGTATTCATACAAAACAACAAACGTCTCCAGCCAAAAGAAAATAACTGTAAAATGAATTATGTGGAGTTACATTTTTCAGAGGAAAAAATAAAGCATTGAGTTGATTTATTCCCCCCTTTGGCTGTCCCACTGGGCTCCTCGAATCATGCCAAACTCTTAAATCCACCATGTGTGCAGGGACACAACTCCCTAGGACCAGGGGCCATCCACAGGTTACTGTGGTAACGGATGCCTCTTATTTCATTTGAGATTTACAAATACTTAAGACAGTATAATATCGCATAATAATCATGCAGGCCCAAACTCGGACTTCGGAAGATCCAACGTGGAACATCGGCCCTTGACTACAGAAGTGGATTCACCTGTTTGTCAGCAATGACTATGAGAAAGATTTGTTTAAGATGACTAAGATGACTAATGAGCATTCCCCAGAAAGATTACAGGTAATTTACAAATGGGATAAATAGCCAGAGAGGGTATTATTTAGTGGGATTAAAATCTGACGCACAAACCTTCCAAAGATGCAGTAATGGATTTTGTGAGGGATGTGATGCAGCTCGTGCCCATTACTTGGTGTTTTTTGAGCACACAAGTAAATGCAGGCGTGTACAAACTCAGCAGTTCCAAAAAAATGCTGCAGCAGTTTTTTTGGTTTTTTAACACTACAAACACAAAAAAGACAGATATGAATTCCAAGCAGATGAACGTTACACAAAAACCTTGAAATAAGCTTGAAATAAGTGTATAATTCAGTTGTTTTTAAGGCTTTAAAGTTACTGGAGATTTAGATTGTTCTCAGATACTGCTTCATAATGAAATACAGCAAAGAGAGGTTTTTTGCTACTAAATTTGCTCTTATGAATATGAGATTTTGCTTTGAAGTTAAGAAGTTTGATCAGACAATATCTGTTCTCTCTCTCCTTATCAGCTTTATAGAAACCAAGCAGAAAATCTTTACGTAACCAAGAAAAATTACTACACAAATTACTTATGTTGAATCTATGCAGGTCTTTCCAGAAGGTTCAGGTATATGAACAATTTCAAAACCAATGTAAAGCAGGTACTGCAAAAAGAGCCATTTGTTTTGCTATTTTTTCTTTTTTTAAAATTTTATTAGAACATCTTGCTGGATAAAATCTATGAACGTTGAAGTTGTGTTATTTCTTTCCTTCAACTGGCAGCTGCAAAACTGGCCCCTAGAGGCCAATTTGGGAACTGCAGACTGATATCTACCAGCACTGAGACATGATATGCTGGATGAGCAAAATATTGGAAACACCAAGCAACATATTTATATGAAGGACATAACAAGGAGTAGGGCCATCCATTGCCTTCAGACCAACTTAAGTCCTTCTTGGAATACTGTCATACAAGTCCTGGACTGTGTGTAGTGTGATATTGCACCATTCTTCAAGAAGAAAAGTCTCCAGTTCTTTGAAGGATGAAGGCAGAAATTTGCTTTGTTCTCTGTGCTCCAAAACTTCCAATGAAGGAGCAATGATGTTTACATCTGTTTAGCAGTGTGTCTGGGGACATTATCATCCTGCAATGGGGTAACATCATGAGGGAACAGTGTTGGCACCATAGGGTGGACCTGGACCTGTAGAATAGCCTCATATTCCTTGTCTGTCATACAACCATGCAGAGCAGTCATCTAACCAAATGACTCGAATGAGATGGTGCCCACACCATTACAGATCCTGCACCAGCTGGCAACAAACATTGTGGACTGAAGACATCCTTTGACCTTCTCCATATGTAAACTCATCCAACTGTAGGACATAAAATGAACGATTACTCTTCAGACCATTTTACTTTGTCTAAGGCTCAGGGTCCAGGTTTTGTACTCCTTACAACAGTCCTGCCATAAACTCCAGCTTTGTGAAGCTCACAATGTACAGTTATTGCTGAGACTGGGTCACGAAGGTGCTTATTCAGTTCTGTGGTCATTTTTGAGGCTGAATTTTTGAGGCATTTAGTAACTATCCTGTGACGTATCCATCTTCAACATATAATCCCTGCTCCTCTGTGTCAATGCAGTTTGTCCATGTTTAGAATATGCTGTCTTTATTTTTGAAACTGTTCTCCTGGATACATTAAATAATTGAGCAGTTTTTGTGATTGATTCACCTGGAATCTGGTCAACAACTATTTGCCCTCTTTCTTGGTTGCCTCATGTTTCTTTGAGAACTCACATACCAGTATGTTACTCGTCAGACCTCTTTTATAGTAGACACATACTGGTACCTGGCAATCGACCGAATATGACTCACTTTTACAGCTGTATTTGTAATTGTCATTTAGTTACTTTAAAATGAAATTCCTTTTTCCCATTGCCTTGTTTTCGTTACTTAGTTTACCCCCTGTAGAAGCCCTTTAAGAAGTATACAGGTAAAGCAGCAGGTAGGATTGTGGTTAATGAACTAGACGTGTGAAAAGAAGAAATCCAGTTCTAGGACTGGAGATGACGGCCGTTGTTGCTCTCAACCTGAATTGTTCCAGTAAAACAAAACCAGCTGTGTAAATAATCATCTCTGCCGGCATTTCCTGTTTGCAACGTCTTACCAGGGCAGCAAGCACTGGGGCCAGGGGCCAGGTGACTCCCCTCCAGAGGACTCCAAGCCAAAAAATTTAGCTTTCAGTACTGATTTACCTTTAAGTACAGTGTCCTAGAAATAAATTTATATTGTTTGTACACTGAAATTAAGAAGGTGTGAAATATTGATCAGTGTAAGTTGTTCTGGATGAGTGAAGAATAGAGTAAACAATCTGATCAGGCTTGAGAGGACTTATGGCAACCGAGCCAAATCCAAAACTTGGACGCAGACAAAATTACAGTGAAAACCAGGGCAAAAATGGTAAATGTGGGTGGGAAATATGATTTTCATGAATAGACGGAATGTGAGGTTCACCTTCATGTTCATCATAAAAAACCACACAGCACAAGAACATTCTTCCACAGTTTATATATCTGCCATCCCATTTGCCAATCACTGCATTTCATCAGTGTTATTAAATGGAGGGGAATGTGGAAGAGGTGTAGAAAATAGGATAGGTGGAGGAGGGTACGGGTGTGAGAGCGATGGGAAGAAGAGGAAGGAAGCTGCAGTGCGTGTGAAGAGGAGAAGACCTTGCCAGGCCTAGTTTTCATGCTTTGGATTCCTCTTTCTGATTGGTGTTTGTTCAGGTCACCAGAGCCGAAACAAACACTGCATTTAATGGTTGTTTTGTTTTCGTTTGTTTGCGCAGACCCCAGTTCAAAGGCTCAAAACAGCCAGTATACCATACACTGTCCACAGCTTTGCTTTGCACACGTTTAAATGCAGATTTGGGCAACCCCTGTTTGGGTCTCGTGCAGGATGTTGTGGCACAGACACTGACCTACACCAGAACAGGTGCAAGGGATCAGCATCAGATTTGTGACTGGAACCACAGTGGATGTTTATGACCATGGCCAGAGACAGACGGGTGAGGTCAGCTTACTTGTAGGCCTGTTGTGCACTTTAGGGAAAGCACAAATGTACCATCAAACAGTAAGTCCACTTGCATTCAAAATTTAAGCATTAAGCTTCATGTATTTAATACCTTTGACTTTAAAATTTCACAATATATCCATTAATACATCAAAGTAATTTTCAGCTCAGAGGATCTTGATTGATGGTATTGCAGTAGAAGAGGAATTAAAACCCAGGACCTTCACACTGCAAGGTAACTGCGTTAACTGGTACACCATCCATTTGTCCATTTTGTCTTGTACCATATGTCATAGTGAAAATATATCTGGTGCATTCTTGATACTTTTTACTGTTTTTGTGGACATACACAAAGAGTCGGTTTTCTTGAACTAATATGTTTTTTCCCCTCTGCAGTTCTAACTATATCTTAAATCCAATGCAGAAATATTGTCCAACATCATGAATGTTGGTGGGAAAATAAACACATCTTTCTCTTATATAATGGTACTCTTAATGCACCCTTAAGGCTATAAATCACACACACACACAGTCTGGAACCACTTGTCCCGAGTGGGGTCGTGGCAAACCAGAGCATAACCCGGCAACGCAGGGGCAAGGCTGGAGCTGGAGGGGACACACCCAAGACGGGACGCCAATCCGTCACAAGGCACCCCAAGCAGGACTAGAACCCCAGACCCACCAGAGACCGGCACAGGCCAAACCCACTGCGCCACCGCACCCCCATAAGGCTATAAATATTATATTTAAATTTAGCAGACAAATTTCTTCAAAGCAGCTTATATCTCGTAAAACAATTTTTCATTTTCTAGTTCTTAATTTTCATCTCAGAGATCGGTTTTTATTAAATAGGAATCAGAAAGCCATGACTACAACATACAACCATAGGCAACCAGAGCCACTTTTAGACAATACTTTGCAGTCTTCTTTGATCATTCCCGCCTCCTCCAATCTAATGACCTTATTAAAAAGCAATAATCATTCAGCAGCATGTCGTTGAAACATCCACATGGCCCGTTTTTCAATATCTCGCTCTCTTGTGGAAAAAGAAAACCATTTGTGCAAGCAGAACTCTTCTGCAGATGGATGCAGTATGGAGTCCAAGCACACCCTGTCAGCCCTTGCGTCCTGCATGATGAATGGAGCCGCCCTTACATTCCTGCCACCTCACTGCCTTTTAGGGTAGCCTGAGGTATTAATTGCTGGAAAGCTGTGCTCCTCCATCTGTCTTTCGAGTCAGCGTGATCCCACCAGTGGTTTAAAATGTCAGAAAGGTAGAAAATGTGCAAGAAAAGCAGTTTGCCACATTTCCTTGTCTGGTTTCCTCTCAGATAACATACCTGGCCACTTCCTGTCCTCCAAACACAGTAAACTGCTCAATGCACAACAGAACATTGATCTCTTAAGCTCATGTAAGGTGTAAATGTTCATGCACCATAACTCTATGACTATGCCCAGATAAGCCTTTACACAGCCGCTACTCCTGTATTGTATGTAAATGTTTGTGTAGCTCCAAAAAAAAAAAAAAAAATTGTCAGAAGGTGATCAGGAATCATCTATTCTGAGTTTTATGCAGCTACTCATGTAATGAAAATTGGTGCAAATAGTGGAAAGAAACAAACTAACTTTACTTAAGAATCACACACACACACTTTCTGAACCACTTGTCCCATACGGGGTCGCAGGGAACCGGAGCCTAACCCGGTAACACAGGGTGTAAGGCCGGAGGGGGAGGGGACACACCCAGGATGGAACACCAGCCCATCGCAAGGCACCCCAAGCAGGACTCGAACCCTACACCTGCTGGAGAGCAGGACCCGGTCCAACCCACTGCGCCACTGCGCCCCCTGTGCTTACTTAAGAATCACACATCTGCAATTGTATCTCTCTTTCTCCTAATGTAATGCACAAATTGTATTCTGTGAAATGTATGTCGCTTTTGAGAAAAGCTTCTGTTAACTGAATAAATGTAAATGTAACATGGTACCGAGGCGATTACATTGCCTTCCACAGCCAATTTGCCAGTTGTGTTGTTGCCACTCAACACTACCAAGATCGTTCCAGAAATGCTGTTTTCAGTGAATAAAGGGACACTGCTGGTCATCACGAGGGGTGTGGTGGCACAGTGGGTTGGACCCCGGTCTTGCTCTCCAGTGGGTCTGGGGTTCGAGTCCCGCTTGGGGTGCCTTGCGACGGACTGGCGTCCCGTCCTGGGTGTGTCCCCTCCCCCTCCGGCCTTATGCCCTGTGTTACCGGGTAGGCTCCGGTTCCCCCTGACCCTGTATGGGACAAGCGGTTCTGAAAATGTGTGTGTGTGCTGGTCATCACAGCTCTTTGATATAATTTTTGACTGTTCTGCTATTGAAAATATTGATAACTATTTATTACCATTCAAATTGCGTTGTTCTAAGAAAACTTTTTGCAATGTGCAAAAATGATTTCATCGGTCTCTAAAAATAAATTGAACAGGCCCTAAATAGACATTGAACATTAGACAGCAGTTACATTATAACATTTATTTAAAAATAAAAAAAATTGATTTTCAGCTACTTCTGTCTAACATCAGGTAAGGTGACGGTGAATGCAAAAAGTCATAGAGTCCAAGCTATGGGTAGGTACAGAACCTAACTATCCATCTGTCTATCTGTCTAAACATTGTTTTGGCTCTTTGCCTGGAAAAACCTCTATGTTTATGTGGCGAAAGCTCAATTAGTACAAGAGTTAGCGACTATATGGTGTAATAAACATTATAAATTATTAATTACTGTGAGACACAGGTGGGGTAGTTTGGTCAAAGGCAATTCATAGCCAAAAACTCAGGTGGTATTCATGCTAAAGGAAGCTATGGGAGTGGTTTATTGTGCATGTCTTTGGACTGCAGACATGGAGAGAGCTGTAGGTCACTTTGGAAAAAACATCAAATGCATCTTTTGGCTAAGGCACTCATGAGAGGTCTAAAATCAAAAGTTCATTTGTTCTTAGTTTTGCCCTGATGTGGTGGAACAAACTCCCTCTGTCTCTCACAGCTGCTGAATAGCTGCCAGCATTCGAGAAGAGTCTTAAACATGTCCCTCTCAGACCCAGTTCTCTCCTGATCTCCTGACAGCTACATAAATGAATCCAACACAATCTGCCATGATTATCTTTGCATTTTCTGTTTGCATGTCACTTCTACAGGCAGCTACCTGAGGGATGTGAACCAGCAACATGGAGGTGTCATGCAAACAAGTTATGTCGCAATAATACTGTGTCTCTGTCTGAAGCTCTTTGTTGTTCATGCAATTTTTTTTTTGTATTGCCTTGGATAAAAGTGTCTACCAAATGTAAAAAATGTAAATGTGATACTTTTCACTGCGACTGAGAGAGGCCAGTGCAATCAAGGGCTCATCTTGAACGACTCATTCTTGGCTTCAGTGTCCATTTTTGAGATGTGTGTGGATATGCACTGCTAATGTGCCAGTGAATGTGTCATGGTGTTTTATCTCAGTTATGACCATGGTGCCATATTTAAACAAAGCAAAATGATAGCCTATCTCAGTGACCATAAAACCTTCATTCTATTTTAACCTCAATGAAAGTGTATGGGGGGGTGGCTGGTGGCATCATGGTTGAAGTGGCTGCCTCCGACTGTAGTGCCCTTGAGCAAGGTGCTTGCCCTGCAATTGCTCCGGTACCTTTGCCCGGCTGTGTGCCTGGATACCTAGCTGTGGTCCTGCAGTGGACTGGCGTCCCATCCAGAGTGTGCCCCCCCACCCCCTCAGCCTTATGCCTAATGTCTCTGGGATAGGCTCCGGTTTGTCGCAACCCTGTTCAGGAGAAGCAGTTATTGAAATTGGTTAGTTGGTTGGTTGAAAGTGTATAAAATGATCCAATGAAATGGGTCTCCGATTAGTAATGCTCTAAAATAACTGAATAAAAATTACTGTCTAAGCAAAACTTGCCCAGTTTGATGCTTGGTGTCAGTGTGAAATACGAGAAACTGGAAGCAATGTTGCTTCAGGAGCATCATTGTACATTTACAATGAAAGTATTACATTAAAGATACATAAATGCTTAATATTATTAGCCTACTCCTAAGTTTTATGTGTTTCGGCAACTTATGAGTTGGGCATATCATTAACATTAGTAGAATTATTTAGCAACTCAGCTGGTTTTTATATTCCGAAAAAAAAGTATGAAACTACATAAAATAGGGCACATCTGGTTTATTAAAGATATATTACTGACCTCATCTAGACCTCAGTTAAATCTGAAATTGGGGTAGGTTGATTTTTGTTGTTCTATGCAAACACAGAATACCATGCCATTATTATAGTATTTTGTTTGTGATTGCCGGAGCAAGATAATAATGAACAAACCTTCAGCCTTGTGTTGTAAGAGATATAATGTAATGAATATTACATGAGTTCAACTTCTTTACACAAATCTAAAATCACAAAAAAGTTTAATACATTCCTTTGACTTTAATGAAAAACAGGGGAAGATAGAGATGTTTCAGATTTAGTCTATTTAATTTGAGGAAGTTCGAAGAGAATAAACAGTCATTATTGTTCTTCATTTAGTAGAGCGAACCTTTTATTTTCAATGCTTGTAATGAACTAAAAATTAAAGCGGTGGAGACAAGGGAAGCAAAGGGCTGTGGTTTACTTTTGTCATCAATCCGATCTGTCCTGAAGGAGACAGTTGATTAGCTGAAATTGAGAATGTTGCACCCTGGCCTGTGAGACGACAGCTGGAAGAGGCCAAGCATCCACATTCCATACAAAGGCTGGGGAAACTGGTGAAAAACTGCATTCGGAGCACATATTCACTGCAAGATTCCTTTTAACAAATGGGCTACAAATCTTTCTCATTGTCAGCAAAACCAAGACACTGAAAATGAAAAATACATAAAATACTAAACTATTACAGGGTCACATAGTGTAAAATAATGTACAGTAAATTTCACTAACAAGGTCTCAGTAGTAAAATGTTCAGAGTGAACACATACACCACAATGTTAAGAAATATTGGCTTAGCTGCAATGTTTTTCTGCTATTTACATTAACCTTGTCTCCCCTGATCTGGCAAGCAACATTAGAAAATGAGTGAATGATTTTATTATTCACCTAATGATCTGAGCCTCACATAGCAGTAGGTGGTTTGGTGGTTAGAGCTCTTACTTTGCACCTGGAGGATCTACATTTAAACCTCTGCTCCTGCTGCAGTATCCTTGATCAAGGTGCTTACCTTGCACTGATGCAGTAAAAATTACCCAGCTGTATAAATGGGTAAGTTATTGCAAGCAGAGCTTAGTGTACAAGCCTAACACTTGTAACTCACTTTGGACAAAGATAAACAATAGTTAAAAATTAATACTTTAAATAGTAGTAAAACTTAGGTTACTAAAGCAATACATTGTCAAGGGTTTGTATCCCACTGTGGAAAAGGAACCTGTAAACCTCTAGCAATAAGTTCAGGTTCATCTTCTTTATATCCAGAGGAATTTATTGGGTATTTTATCAGTTCATGACTTAAGTCTGTATGGGCTTGTGGCACTCGACCCACAAAGTAATGAAACTTCACAAGAAAAAGCCATAAAAGAACCAAACACTATTTTAACCAGCATTCTGCACATTTAGTTCTGCCTTCATGCAAAACACATTTATATTTATCTGACACTTTTCTCCGAGCCAGTTTACAATATTATGTTTTTACACTAAACTACTTACAGTGATTTACCTGTTTACAAACACTGACATCAAACTCTGCTGGAGTCCACTCTTCCCTGGGAGGTTCCCTGTTCCTCTCATCTAAGTGCAATAAATACCTTTTCAGTTCTAGTGTTCCTTCTTCAAGCTTTTAAAAATACGGCCTTAAATTTAATTAAGGATTCGAGGAGGCTGAAGCTCTGGAGGCCCAGTGCAGAAGGGTGCACAAAGCAGTCCTCCATAGCACATACACTCACAAGGTTGCCTTCATCTCCAGGCCCAAATCAAAACAACACCTAAAAGCATGTCATCTCAGAATTACTATGACATTTGGCTGTTTGAAAAGCTGTCAATAAATAATGGACAGCCACAAAACTGGAGCAAAAACAGAGCCAAATGTTTCCTCCCCCCCCATGTGAACGAGGGCCATTTCCCCTGGAGCAGATAAATATGTGGTGGCATATTAATGGCAGAAGGTTTGCATGAAGAAAGGGCTGGCTTCCAGCAAGCTTTTCCTGAGAACACACTAGAGCAGAGCGCCATTTAACACTTTACTTTCTTTTGAAAACGACAAGTTGGTTCCGCGAACATGAATAATTACATATAAAATATTAATTCATTAATATTCAATTCATTTTCATTAAGAATTGTTCTCAACAAAGCGACAGAGACCCAAACAATAGAACATGTACAGCTGGCTCATAAACGATAATAAAAAGCAAAGACAAAAGAAAGCACAGAATGCGGTTTGCTAATCTAGTAACGTCAAAACAACACACTTCAGTCAACTGACAATAGTAAGGGTTTAGTTTTTGTGCTAAAATTCCATCTGGCTGTAGTCTTCTTTTAAGAAAAAAAAAGGGAACTGCACTCTCAAATTTAATAATTCATTTAAATTCATTTTTATTGTCATTATAAAAGTATAATGAAATTTAATTTTTGAACTCCCAGAGTGTAATGCAGCATTCAAATGCAAAATATATAGTACTGGAAGATGCAGAATAAATAGCATTATAAATAGCATATGATTAAACAAAAGAGCAAAATAATTAGTGACAAACTGTTTTATTACTTATCCTTTTTATTTTTATTTAAATTTTAATTCAATACATTTTTATTTAACATTTTAATTCTTTTAAAAGTATTAAATAAATGTTACACAGTACACAGAAGCAAGGCAGCCGTCATCAGTGTGCATGCAGACTACAGAATTACACCTATAAAGTGTACAAAATATGTGACAAGTTATTATATCACAATTACTGGAAATATTATTGTACTGATCTGAAATACACCTTCTGGCAACCGAGGAAAGGAAAAGAGAGAATTCCCAAGTCAAGAAAATGGGAGAAAAATAAACCTCTGGGGGTTCAAGTATTAGAGGCTGCCCACCTCTCCTGGATTTTCAAGGGAATTAAAGTGGAAATTACAGTGTGGGGTTCTTCTGTAGCTAGAATGTTCAGCGCAGTTGATTGAATTCACACTGTAATCTGAGCTGAACAGCAACGCTTCACATGGTCGTGAAACCAGTTTTACTGATTGCTTGTGTTTGCTCCCCTGGCAAGTACAAAAAGACTCATAAATAAATCTTTTTTTACACTGGTAGTGTAATGGATCCCTCCTCCAATGTTTCACAATATCTCCACACATGGAAAGAGGCAGAATATGCCAAGCAACAGAGTTCTCTTTCATTCGCTGGAGTGAGCAGTAGAAACTTTTGTAAAGTTTTCAACGATTTAAGATTAGTTGCCACTTTTTAAGGTTCTTGAGGTGTATTCGAGAGCTCATTAAGAATAGGAATGTGCACAATTAAGTGTAGATTGCAGGAGATCAGGTGTGTGGGTTGCTATTAGTCCTCGGTCATCCAGAGAACTCAAAAGAACTGAAGAGGTAAAAAGGCACAACTGGCCAGATATTAAACAGCTAAGAAAACAAAAGCTGAGAAATTTTGGGGTCTTGTCAGGCAATGCTTTTACCGTGTGGCAGACCGATGTGGGAGGAAAGCGGATGTGGAAGTTTTCCAAAGGACAATGTTCAAGCTGTTACAACTGAGGATCCAGAAGTGCTGGGACAGATGAGCATTTTGGTTTAATGTGATGGATGGATATGTTTATTTTCTCTTTACGAAATTTAGATCCCTGGTATTAAAAAACATCAAGGGTATCTTACCATTTGACATAATACCGTATATTGTACAGCTCTCTATACACACTTAATCCATGTTTTATAAGCAGTTAAGGTACGTATTTTCAGACATACACAACTTCCTCCAATTTATTTTTTAATGTATTTTCTTTGCTTACATTTTTTAAAATTTCTTCATTTTGAAAGCAAAAGTAAGTCGTATTTGCTGTCCAAACCGATAAATGACAGTACAGAGTACCCAAACAGAATAGGAGTTTGGAACCTCCTATTTTCAGCTGACATCAATAGTGCTTACAGTTCATGTATTGTGTTTCTGAGCATCAGTTATAAATAACAAGATAAGGAAAACTGAACATTTATATGAGCAAGTTGTTAATCTGCATTTTGTGGAAACAACTGTTGTCATTTTGACATCTTCAATTTGTTTCAGTTTGAATGTTGCTTGAACTTAATTTAAAAAACAATATTAATATAAAGTCTTACAAAGTATTTTTATTTATTATAGCATTATCCTGATTTTTATGAAACTAACTCATCAATAAACTAAGGGACATCTGCATTATAACCTTTTACTGAGCACTACTCATTAGTACTGTCTTATCAACCTTTTATTTTATTTGTTTAGTGACTTTGGATTTATGAGAAAACTGAGTTATGAAAAGATTTCCCTGCTGTGTTTGTAAGATGTGGAGTCAGTGTACCATTATAGCTGCAATATCAAAGCATTGCAGAATAAGAACAGTATTTCAAGGGTGGAGCAGGAGCATGAATCGCTTAATTACATGGCACCTTAGTTGAGTCCTGACAAATACTGTAGCACTGAATCTATACTAGAACACTTTCTTATTGCATTTTGCATTCACTTAAATGAAACCACCCTCCAGTTATGAAAAACTTGTCTTCAAAATAAAAGACTTGAGCATCTGCGATTTCCTCAAATTATGTGAATGCTCCAAATTGCCAAGAATTATTTTCTGATGGCATAAATGCTTTCAAACCAAGATGCAGATGTCTTCATAGACCATGAGACAACGTGTACAAGTCCACAGCACACAGATTGGATTTATAACCATCCATGTGATGGGAAGCAAATTATTATCTTGTATTTCTACAGGCTAATTGATCACCCATCTGACAGCGCCATCTGTGCATGTGGAGGATGCTGGTACTCAGCTTTTCTAATGCAGTTACGTGGTGCAATGCACTGGAGGTCTTGTTTTTGTTGGTACCGATGAGAAAGAAAGGCTTTTGTGACCATGTGGACCTCACATTGGCCCTTACCTTCACGCTACTGAAAGAAATTAAAAAATGCTCAGCAAAAATGGGTTTTGAAGGAGGAATAATTTCTTGGACTGTAGCAGGGGGATTTTTTTACAAGTAAAAATTGAGAGCATCCAGTGGAACGACATCTACCATTACGGCACCAAGTTTTACATTCTGCTGACTCTCTCTTTTTGGATGCACAATGGTAATTTAACTTAGTGCTGTGCCCCATGTTCCAGGTGCTGATTCTGGCTCCAAGGGGGTGTTTGTCAAACCTTTTAAGCCTGGCATGAAGCATTTATTTTGTACACTTCCATTATACAAATTCCAGAAGGAAGGCAAAAAATTTAAAATTCAAATACAGCAGGGGCACCATGTTTTCAGTTATTTAGACAAGGTACAAAATTAACTACCTTGCTCTTGGGGAATGGATCTGCCAGATCCACTTATATTCAGAAGCCTCAAAAATGTCTGGACTGTTTCTTAACTGGCCAATACAGCAGGTTAATGTGCAATACAATTACACCAAACACAAAATCAATCAATTTATGAGAAGGAATTTAAAGGTATGCAGCAGGTGGTGTGCTGATTCAGGAAATTCACCTACACGCAGCTGGCTGCAAATTACCATACCTGCCCTGCTGCTGAAAATCCTCAGAAAAGTACTTATGCAAAAATGTGAAAAATGTGCAGTAGAAATACGCATGTACATATGAAGGAAAAAAAGAGGATTCCATTTAAGTTACATAAACCATTAAACCATAAACCATTTCAGTATTTCAGAGACCATACAAATTAATTAAGTAATATCAAAAATATTTAAAATATTATTCAGATTTGTGGATGTTTTTGTTTGTTATCCTCAGGTCTGAATCCTCATGCAGTTTCTGATTTCACTTTTCAGTGTCTCCTCAAGTTTTATGAGATACTGTTCGGTTTTTGCATGCACCCTCAGAAGGGTTATAAGGCAGCTCCATGAAACTGCCTCTCCTACAAACAGCACAAATGAAGAGCTATAAAAGCTGTAATGAAAGACTTGTCATCCTTTCTGTTTCCCCAAACCATTTAGTCACACTTCAGAGATTGAAGACCTCTTCAAAACTTCAACACCATCATCAAACTACTGTTTCACTAGTAGTGAAACAAGTGGAAACCATCATCAACATCAACTGTAATTTGGTGAGGGAGGCACGATGGCGCAGCAGGTCTGGCCGGGTCCCACTCTCTGGTGGGTCTAGGGCTCGAGTCCTGCTTGGGGTGCCCTGCAACGGACCGTCATCCCACCCTGGGTGTGTCCCCCCTCCCCAGCCTCGCGCTCTGCACTGCCAGGCTAGACTCCAGCTCGCCGCAACCTCGTTTGGGACAAGCAGCTTCAGACAGTGTGTGTGTGTGTGTGTGTGTGTGTGTGTGTGTGTGTGTAATTGGATGGAGTCTATTATTAGAGGGTTAATCACTCAGTTCTCCTGTTTTCTACAGCCATCTTTTGGTTCATTAAAGTACTGCATCCCTAAATAATGCACAATCCATTAATATACACACTTTCAAGTCTGTTTAGTTATGTCTAAGAAATAAAAAAAAATTTAAAAGAAAATAAATAACACACACACACACACACACACAAACTGAAACTGCTTGTCACAAGTGGAGTCGCGGCGAGTCAGAGCCTAACCTGGCAACAGTTCCTGGATCGGGGCCTTGGCGTGGCGGAAGGGCTTGCGTGATCTAGGGATCTCCAGAGCTATGTCGTCGGGAGCATTATGCTCCTGGTAGATCACCATCTGGTGGTGAGTTGGGTCAGATGGTGGGGAAAACTGATGGACAGACCCGGTAGGCCCAGACATTTAATGAGGGTGTGCTGGGAACGACTGTCAGAGGACCTTGTCCGGAATGATTTTCACTCACACCTCCGGGAGAGCTTCTCCCATGTGCCGGAGGAGGTAGGGGACATGGAGTCTGAATGGACCCTGTTCAAAACCTCCATTGTGGAAGCAGCCAGGCACAGCTGTGGCCAAAATCTTGTTGGTGCCAGCCAGGGCGGCAACCCGAGAACCCGCTGGTGGACACCGGTGGTGAGGGAAGCCGTCAAGCTGAAGAAGGAGGCCTTTAGGGCTTGGTTGGCTCTGGGGACTCCTGACTCAGCAGACAGGTACCGGCAGGCGAAAAAGGCAGCAGTGGCTGCGGTTGCAGAAGCAAAAGCCCGGGCATGGGAGGAGTGTGGAGAGGCCATGGAAAACGACTATCGGTTGCTTCAAAAAGGTTTTGGAGAACCATCCGGCAGCTCAGAATGGGTCGGAGGAGTTTCACTCAGGCTGTGTTTAGTGAAACTCTGACCTCTGATGAGGACATTGTCAGGAGGTGGAAGGAGCACTTTGAAGAACTCTTAAACCCAAGTGATATCAGAATCAGAATCAGAATAAGCTTTATTGCCAAGTATGTTCACACATACAAGTAATTTGACTTGGTGACAGAGACTTCCACAGCACAGACAGAATGACAGTGACAAGACAGATGAGAAGATAGAATATGTGAATGAAGGATAAAAAATATATAAAAATATAAAGTACCCAATATACAAAAATAGTCACTAGACATTGTATGTATGTACAGGTATGTTCTATACAAATGTAAGGGAGTCTGAGTAAGAGATATGTGATAAATAGTTATAAACATAAATATAAATAGCGTTGTGTATTGAACTGGTTTACTCTCTAGGGGGGATTTAGCTGTTCATGAGGTAGATGGCCTGAGGAAAGAAAATTTTCTTGTGCCTGGCTGTCCTGGTGCTCAGTGCTCTGTAGCGCCGGCCAGATGGCAATGGTTCGAAGAGGAAGTGGCCTGGATGTGAGAGGTCTAGAATGATTTTGTTAGCCCTTTTACTAACTCTGGACGAGTGCAGTTCTTGGAGAGCTGGGGGGGTATGCCGATGATTCTTCCAGCAGTCTATCTGCTGTAATCTTCTGATGTCTGATTTCGTAGCTGAGCTGAACCAGACAGTTATAGAGGTGCAGAGGGCAGACTGGATGACTGCGAAGTAGAATTGCATCAGTAGCTCCTGTGGCAGGTTGAACTTCCTCAGCTGACGAAGGAAGTACAACCTCTGCTGGGCCTTCTTCACAATGGAGTCTATGTGGAGCTCCCACTTCAGGTCCTGTGAGATGGTGGTGCCCAGGAACCTGAATGACTCCACTGTTGCCACAGTGCTGTTCCTCCCTTACAGGAGTCAGGGCCAGAGGTTTTCAGGCTGTCGGAGTCCATTTCCGTGGTGGAAGTCACTGAGGTAGTTGGTAAGCTCCACAGTGGCAAAGCACCAGGGGTGGATGAGATCCACCCGGAAATGCTTAAGGCCCTGGATGTTGCAGGGCTGTCATGGTTGACACGTCTCTGCAATGTTGCATGGACCTCGGGGACAGTGCCCTTGGATTGGCAAACTGGGGTGGTGGTCCCTATCTTTAAGAAAGGGGACCGGAGAGTGTGTGCTAACTATCGGGGCATCACACTTCTCAGCCTCCCTGGGAAAGTCTATGCCGGGGTGCTGGAAAGGAGGCTCCGGCCGATAGTTGAACCTCAGATTGAAGAGGAACAATGTGGATTCCGCCCTGGCCGTGGAACAGTGGACCAGCTTTTTACCCTCTCACAGATCATTGAAGGGGCATGGGAATTTGCTAATCCAGTCTACATGTGTTTTGTGGACTTGAAGAAGGCCTATGACCATGTTCCCTGGGAAATTCTGTGGGAGGTGCATCGGGAGTATGGGATACCGGAGCCACTACTGCGGGGCATTCGGTCCTTGTACATACGGAGCAAAAGCTGTGTCCGCATACTCGGCATTAAGTCAGGCCTGTTCAGTATGGGTGTTGGACTCCGCCAAGGTTGTGCCTTGTCTCCACTCCTGTTTGTGGTTTTCATGGAAAGGATATCAAGGCGCAGTCGAGGTCAGGAGGGCACTCTGTGTGGGAATTGGAAGGTGACGTCTCTGCTTTTTGCAGATGATGTTGTCCTTTTGGCACCGTCACATGGCTGCTTCCAGCATGCACTGGAACAGTTTGCAGCCAAGTGTGAAGCGGTGGAGATGAGGATCAGTACCTCAAAGTCTGAGTCCATGGTTCTCTCACGGAAAAGGATGGTATGCCCCCTCCAGGTAAGGGGAGAGTTTTTGCCCCAGGTGGAGGAGTTCAAGTATCTTTGGGTCTTGTTCACAAGTGAGAGAAGAAGGGAGCGTGAGATTGGCCACAGGTTGGGAGCAGCGACAGCAGTAATGCGGTCGCTGTACCAGTCTGTAGTGGTGAAGGGGAAACTGAGCCATAAGGCGAAGCTCTCCATTTACCGGTCGATCTACGTCCCTACCGTCACCTATAGTCATCAACTCTGGGTGATGACCAAAAGAATAAGATTGCGGATATAAGCGGCAGAAATGAGTTTTCTCTGCAGGGTGCTGGGACTCATTCTCCGTGACAGGGTGAGGAGTTTGGACATCCGGGAGGAGCTCAGAGTAGAGCCGCTACTCCTTCACATTGAGAGGAGCCAGTTGAGGTGGTTCGGGCATCTGATAAGGACGCCCCCTGGACGCCTCCATTTGGATGTATACCAGGCACAGCCAACTAGGAAGAGGCCCCGAGGTCGGCCCAGGACCCGCTGGAGGGATTATATCTCACAGTTGGCCTGGGAATGGCTGGGGATCCCCCAGGTTGAGTTGGAGGAAGTTGCGGGGGATAGGGGTGGCTGGGCCTCTCTGCTCTCCCTGCTGCCACCACAACCCTTTAAAGACAAGTGGGACAGAAGATGGATGGATGGATGGATGGACATTGACTAAAACTGCTTGTCACAAGTGGAGTTGCGGCGAGTCGGAGCCTAACCTGGCAACACAGGGCGTAAGGCTGGAGGGGGAGGGATACACTTATTACGGGATGCCAGTCCGTCACAAGACACCCCTGACCCGCCAGAGAGCAGGACCCAGTCAAACTCGCTGCACCCCCCTTATAAACAAACAAACAAACAAACAAACAAACAAAAGAACAAATAACAAATACGCCAGATATCTCAGATTCTCTGCAACAAACCAAGAAGGAGATTTATGACTCAGAAAGGGTAACAGCTCTGCTAGTCATTAGCCTGGAGTTTTATAGACTGGCATGAAACAGGAAACACTAGTGTTTCACTCTCCAGGACAGGATAAGCAGATTCTAGTCAAAGTACCCTTCCAAAAAAGTTGGCAACAACCTTTTGAAATTCTTCATTTCAAAGATCTAATGTGCTTTTTTGGCCTAAAAGGTGTCAGACACACATTTCAAATCTGGGCAATGCAATCACTTTAAATATAACGTTGTTGTTGTTGTTGTTGTTGTCGTCTTTTTCCTAAGTGACTGACAATGTTTGAAGGCATAACTTTATTATTACTTACCCATTGATATAGCTAGGTAGTATTTACTGTAATCATTCCAGGGTTAGTAGCTTGGCATAATGGTAAGCGTTTCGCAGTCTTGCACCTTGCAGGTTTGAATATCACCAGTCCGTCGCAAGACACCCCAAGCAGGGCATGAGCCCCAGACCCGCCACACGGGGGGAACTGGCCAAATCAAGTATATCTGTCCAACAACTTGTTTACTTGTTCTGTTTTCAAATTCCAGCTCGCAGTACTTCTCAGTGGACAAACAGAAGACTATAATGATATACTGTTTTTTAAAATTCTGTATATTTCCAGGAAACTAACAAATCAGTCTCAAGCTTATTACAGTACAGCTACATGACACAATGTGATTCTATTTGGTTCAAACCATTGAGGCCTCTCTGATGTACGATGAAGCAGAGGGAAAATGAGTGCATTTGGAAAAAGGCCACAGCAGCCCATTTCCAGTAAACAAGCAGAAAATAAACAAATAGGGTTTTGAAAAGCCAGTGAAGGCAAAGACAAGCAGCCACCCAGTAGGCCTAACACAGCCTGTTAAAGTGGAAATGTAGAGCTTTTGTTTTCTTGTTTTCTTTTTCCAAGAAAGCAAGCAGTGCATTGTGCAAACATGACTGTCAGAATCATTGCAGTCACATCGCATTGGACAAAGACTCGCACTGCTGACTTTGATTGTGGATTCACACTCAAGAAGGCCGCAGCCATTGATGATTGGCAGTGCTGTCAAAGAATTAGGTTTCAGCAACCAGTAAGGTTGTGGGTTTGCATCCCGAGGGGTTAACATTTATCTCGATAGTAAAAAATAAAAAAAACAAACACTGCAGGACATCCATACGTGCGTCATCAATATTTCTTGCATCGAAGCTGCTGAGCAAGGAAAAATAATTTGCTTACCTAGCAACCCTATTGTAAGGGTGATGCTGAATCGCCATGGTGACGTCACCCTCAAGTGACGCTAACCAACAAAGTGACGTCATCTACAGATGATGCTGAGCCCAAACACTTGCTCCTCCCAACTCCGCTAAGCATTTAATACTGGGGATAATATTAACAGCAGGTATAGTGTCCAAACAAAGTTATTGAAATGTTTCTATTTATTTGTTTCTTATCTGACGCTAAATGACTGACAGGATTTTACCTGTTCATACAGCTGGGCATTACTCGTATTATACATTTTTAAAATGTAAACATAAATAATAATTTATATGACATAAACCTGTATGCAAATACTTAGTGAAATCTAATTTAACGGCGAGGTCTTCTTAGGTCGCGTGGTAGCGATTTACGTCATTGTAAAAACGATAAGTCCTCATTAGGAGGCGCGACCCTGATGACAGATCAGCCGTGGGAGGGGTTGAAGGAAAGGGGTAGCGGCCGCTAATCTACTGTGGACACGGTAGAACAGGTGATCTGATGCTGGAATTCTTGTCTGTTTGATCGTCCCACGTGACTGAAGGTTGCACGAGAACTTCTCGATGTTCGCAGGTAAACGTTTTCAGCGATTTGTTCTCCAGATCGACGCTCAGCGCACGTTTTACATGTTTCTATTGTTATCAGTTTTCGCAATTATATTCGTGTTAGTAGCTTTTTTCTGCAGTTTCTCTCGGTTATCACGGATTTACACCATTTTCCCCCGTTTTTTTTTTTTTTCGTTTTCCACCCTTCCCTTGTTTCTAGCAATTTTCCTTGTTTTCACACATTTATACCAGTTTTCTCCGGTTCTTCCGAGTTCTCACCGTTTAACTAGTGTTATCCCCTGTAACTACTAACTAGTCTTATCCTAGCTATTTCACACAGAGTTTTACCCAGTTTTTTTGTGTTTTCACCTTGTTCACATCATGTGTCTTCCAGGACACATGGCGGCGGGATCAGCACTCCAGGTGAGCAAAGGAACGCTCATTTTACATAATTTTAAGTGAAAAGAGAATATTGGTAAATTCACTTGTAGTTGTCACCTAAAAACCGGCTATTAATGCTATAAAATTAACCTTTGATTTTAAGCCTTATTCTATAAAAATGATGCACAAAGCTTGAATTTGTTCAGTGTCTGATGTGCTGAATACCAGATAGGATTGAGGATTATTCAAAAATCTTTAAATTTTAAATATGTACTGCATGATAGTATTTGCATTCATTTTTAAATACCCACGTTAGAATTTCTTTTGACTGGAATGAATCCTGGTATGCTTGCTTGGTATAGTGGACAGTTCTCTGGACTGGTCCATCAGAGAGCGTACACACACACACACGCCACTCAGCCATGTGCTGAAAAACAAATTGGAGTAATTAGTTAACCCGAAAAGTGCAGTTCTGTAGGAGGCCTTGAGTATATCCAGTCTGTTTACCAGTTCCCCATTCTGACTAGCCTATGTTGTTCATTATTTTACTGCAATGCTGTGTTATTTGTTGTATGCACTTGTACATCCTGAGAGCATTTGCTCCTCTGTGACCCTTGGCTGTTGTAGTGCTCCATTCAGTGTTTTCCTCAAACCACTATGGCTGCCATCCTGTTGGCAGAGCTCCTGTTTGGAGGGTTTGGCTGAGGGGGACATCCTGGATCCAGAGTTCCAGCAGCGGTTAGAGGATGCCCGTGCGCTACTGCGGCAGGAGATCCAGAGGGAGCTGAAGATCAAGGAGGCAGCAGAGCGGCTGAGGCGTGTGGTGACAGGCCGGAAGAGTGCCGCCGAAGTGGAGGGCCAGCTCCGTGCCTCCAGCCGCAGGTTGGAGCAGCTCCACTGGGAGCTTCAGGAGCTCAATGCCAGGGCTATGGCCGCTGAGAAAGAGAAATCTGTAGGTAGGCGTTGGGTAGGAGGTCTGCCTTCCTACTTCTTAATTTACCTTAATGGTGAAACTATAAAAAGACCATCAGCACAGGAGATTTGCATAAAATTAAACTCAAAAA
The DNA here is from genome assembly GCF_900964775.1 of Scleropages formosus. Classification (NCBI taxonomy): domain Eukaryota; kingdom Metazoa; phylum Chordata; class Actinopteri; order Osteoglossiformes; family Osteoglossidae; genus Scleropages; species Scleropages formosus. The sequence continues at coordinate 5,903,012 of NC_041811.1, forward strand.
TAGTCTAGTTAAGAGAACTTGACTGAAATAGTGACTGTGTTTTATCATTTCAGTACTGAGAGAGTCACACACACACATGAATTAGATCTTCATGTATACACTTATGTTGTACATTCCAACATAAAATCCAGCTGTAGAAGCGTTTGGGTTGTAGCCGCTGACCTTGTGATGGGTGGGTGGATAGATGAAGTCATTTTGATACTGCACAATGTTCACAAGCACAGCATCCTCACTATCCCTAATGGTGATCTCCATCCATTCACACAGTCCAAAATCCATTCAGTCACTTCTTTGTACCCCCAGCATCTCTGCTCAAACTCATCCAGAACAGCAAACCTCTGCTGAACGAACAAACAGGCTACCTCTGCAGGACAAATTCAGCTGATGTCCCGTATGCATAAAATCCCTACTGCTGTCACAGTTACAGCCCTCAGTGGGATAAAGCACCCAGTGAAATTAACCATAAACAAGCTCCACAGCTGTTCCACATTCTTAGTGAACAGAGTACACAAAAAAGTCATCCTATGTAGCTGGTGCTGTGTAGCAAACCAAAGAACATCAAGGAAAAAATTAAAACACTAAGAATAAAGAAAGCATGAAAAAAATACTGCTGCACTCCAGATTGAGGTTTAGCAATGGTAAACTAATCTTGTGTCAGTTTCTTAATCTAATCTTATGTAAGGCAATGCTCTTGCATCCTATGAGTCTGTGGGTGCAGTGTGATGTCTTTTCTGCTAGATGACACCACCTCTCCTGACCCATGTCACTGGGAGGAGAGCACCTCCCCACTGGCCGCCAGGATCCGCACCTTGAAGAAGCAGCTGACCGTAGAGATCAAAGTGAAGCAGGGTGCGGAGAACATCATCCAGAGCTTTACCAACAGCTCTGTTAAGGTGTGGCAGAAGAGGGGGTAGCAGTTAAAGGGACAAAACCCGTGACTTGGCAAATTGAGGTTACGGAGCGTGTTTTGGTTGGAGGTGCAGTTGAGAAAGAGAAATGTATTTCTGTAAAATATCTGGGAATAATGATGAAAAGTGTGTAATTTAGCATTCTGGATTTGTTTTAGGAGTCACTTTTGTTCAAGTTCCTCATCCATTTATGTGACGGTGTCACTTGTAACTGGGCTTTCCCTTCACTGGTCTAGCTGCATAGATGATATTCCTTTGAGAAAAACAAAGTTCAGGATGTATGTAGAAGTGGCTGTAATTTAATGTTAATCCAAGAGATTTAAGATCAAGAAAACTTGGAGAACTAACATCAAAGAAACCGGGCCGTTGCCCAGCATCGCAAGAGTATTGCTCCGCATATCGCTTGCCTGGGAAAATATCTAAATTCAGAATTCAAAGTATGGTTTCTACTGAATGTCTATTGCCAACTCTCCATCATAAAGTCGAAAAAAATCGTAAATTGAACAATCATAAATCGGGGACCACCTGTATATATATTCTGTATATATATGCTATCTGCATTCGATTGCTCTTCCCTCACCCGTTTTCTACAGGATCGGAAACTGTTGTCCACCGCCCAGCAGATGCTCAGAGACAGTCGAACTAAGATTGAGCTGATCCGCATGCAGATTGTCAAGGTTACGCAGGCCCGTGAGGGTCGGGAGGGCATTGATCCCGAGGGTGAGTGAAGCTGCTTCGGGTGCATGGCTACTAGCATTTGGAAATGCAGGTTTTTGTTTTTTCTGTATTTGTATTTACTTATGCTAAATTTTTGTCCACCTTGGTACCATTTTGTGTAGCGGTCACCTTTGTCGTCCATCAGGGCGCCCGTTGGACACAATCAGCCCACTGGAACTACGAATAGCAGAGCTGCGCCACCACCTAACGATTGAGGCAGCAGTGGCAGAAGGGGCCAAGAATGTATTAAGGCAGCTTAGTGGGAGGAAGGTCCAGGATCGACGTGCTCTGGCTGAGGTTGGCACTAAGGGTGGCAGGCAGGAGGGAATGAAATTAGGGTTGAGTAGTAACAGGGAAAATCAGAACAGGAATCTGTCTTGATGCTTTGCTCATCAAGCTCTGTGTGTGTTTGCTCACCAGGCCCAGGCCCGCCTTCTGGAGTCTTCTCAGAAGCTGGACCTCTTGCGACTTTCCTTGCAGCAGAGGCTGAGCGAACTGCCCCTGGATCACCCCCAGCGAGCAACCATCCAGGAGGAGCTGACTGTAGGAGCCACTCCGTGCATGGGGCCACAGCGCTCTCGAATGTGCTCCTCTTCCTCCTCATCTTCCTCATTGTTTAAACCCGCCTCTCTCACAGGTACCTGGATGTGGTACCACACCATTCCACTGAGGTGTAACTATTCAGGTTATTACTGGGTGCTGTGTGTTGCCCCCTGCAGGCAGACTAGATGTGAAGCTGATTGGCTGTCAAGACTTGTTGGAGTCAATGCCTGGGCGTTGCCGTGAAACCAGTATTTCCATGACACCTGGGACCCCCGCTGAGGGCCGATCTCTGAGGGTGCGAGCCGGGCTGTCGGGTCGAGGAGGTGGAGGCAAAACGAGCAAGATGGATGAGTTCTGCAGTGAGTGTCTTTGAGTGATATGTGGTCGTCTGTGATATTGACATGTTTGTTGTTTTGTTGACTTTTCCACTGGTCACATAGGAGCTGCTTGCTTGTTTACATGAAAATAGGTGGAATGGAACAAAGCTCCCCTAGCTGTAGATAAATTCAGACACTGTTAGGTGAGTTAAATGAGTAATGAGACTGAGGCACCACGTGGACACAATAAGCCAGTCAAAATGTCTCTCATCCACAGTGGAGGTGAGTGGGGTGCTGAAGCTGGACAACCACATGGTAGGTCGCACCCAATGGAGAGCCCCAAGCCCTAAGGCTTGGAACCAGAACTTCAGCATCGAACTGCAGCGTGTGAGTCCCTGATCAGTCTGGATCAGACCCCTGCTTGGAACATCTCCCTCAGAGGAGGGACTTGTTCAATGTTGCGATAATACCAGGTCACATCACCACTGTGCTTTGGTACCACAGACACATTCACACCACTGGTTTGTCTTAGTACCAGAGAACACAGCACCTAGGTGGAAAAATCGCAGCATGTGCTGCTTCGATTGTTTCACATGAATTTGTCTTTGGGTACTTCAGACATGACTTTCATCTTCTCTACACCACTAGGACTTGAGTTTTTCTACAATTGTATCCATAAATACATTTAATGTCAGTTTCAAGAGCAAGTGGGTAGTGTAATGGTTAGACCCACTGCATTTGGACTCAAAGGATACAGGTTTGAATCCCAGCTCTGGTCACAGTACTTTTGACCAAGGTACTTACATTCACTTGCTTCAGTAAAAATGATCCAGTTGTATAAATGGGTATCTAACTAAGTAGCTTTGGAGAAAAGCATCTGCTAAATAAATAAATGTAAAAACAAACTAAAGGTGCTGTTCTACATATTATAGGAAAGGGAACACCCCCAGTACCCACCCAAGTAAAATGAGACCTTTCAAGTCCATCCTAATTGTACAATACAGTATGGTTTATACTAATATAGCACTATATCTTAGAGGGAGTCTGAGTGCATTCACAATTTTACATGTGAAAGAAATCATAACAAATATTTGTGGAAGGTATTATATAAGTGCAATTAAAATGCTCACAAGTGCAAACTGAGTGAACAGATATGATGTAATAGTCATAGATGTAGTTCATAATGAGGGAGTGAAGATGAAGTAAGGAGGAAGTGGCCTGTGGGTAGTGGAGGAAAGGGGCGAGGACTCCACACTGGAAAATGTAAAACTTGGTTTGACCCCTGGTCTTGGTGAACAGTCCCGGGAGCTGGAGATTGGTGTGAACTGGCGGGACTGGAGGGAGCTGTGTGCGGTCAAGTTTCTCCGACTAGAGGACTTTCTGGACAACCGGCGGCATGGCTTGAGCTTGCAGCTGGAGCCCCAGGGCATGCTGCTGGCTGAGGTGAGGCCTGGCACTTTGAAAATGAGAGGAGCTTACATATCACTTATTCTAGTTCTTAATTTTCGTGATCTTGCAGGTGACCTTCATTAACCCTGTCATTGAGCGGCCCCCCAAGCTGCAGCGCCAGAGGCGCATCTTCCCCAAGGAAAAAGGTCAGCGCCATCATCACCACTGTGACGCAGGCCTTCACAGGCAGAGCACTCAACTTAACGGTTGTGGAAGGTCTCAGGACTGCTCCTCAGACCCGTTTCTCTCTCCAGGGAAGAACTTCCTACGGGCTTCACAGATGAACATCAGCTTGGCCACATGGGGCCGGCTGGTCATGAGTGTGTTGCCCCCCTGCAGCTCCATGACAGCTGTGAGCCCCCCACTGCCTGAGCCAGGTGTCATCTCCCCACCATTTGCGAGCAAGGACATGTCCACACCTCCACCACTTGGGTGAGAGAGCCTTGCACCTTGGCACCTGTCTGTGGGTTTCCAGAAACTTGCTGACCTGACTGAGTCTTGAGGCAGCAGGTGGCATTGTAAGTAGAGCTTCCATATACCTCTCATAAAGATCCAAGTTTGAATCCTCCTGCTGTAGTACCTGTGATGAAGGTATTTAGCTGAAATGCTTCTGTACAAATTACCCAGTTTTATCAATGGGTAAATTAACTTACAGTATTAAGCTGCTGAGTATGGGGGTGCGGTGGCGCAGTGGGTTGGACTGGGTCCTGCTCTCCAGCAGGTCTGGGGTTCGAGTCCCGCTTGGGGTGCCTTGCGACGGACTGGCGTCCCGTCCTGGGTGTGTCCCCTCCCCCTCCGGCCTTACGCCCTGTGTTGCCGGGTAGGCTCCGGTTCCCCGTGACCCCGTATGGGACGAGCGGTTCAGAAAGTGTGTGTGTGTGTGTGTGTGTGTGTGTATTAAGCTGCTTTGGAGGAAAACATTAGGGAAAATGAATGCATGTAATGTAAATTACCCCCCCATCACTTTTGTAGGAAAGGGGCTGTAATGAGGCTTGACTTCAGTGAGGAGAAGCTTCCAGGGAAACCAGGCAGCCACATGGGAAACTCTCCTCCAGAGAGCCCTTTCACCTCGGTATGAAACATGCAGCCTACACATTTCATTGCCACCTGAATGGTTCATCTACGTTTTCCCTGGTGTGGGTGATTGGTCAAACCATAGCAACAATGTGGGCAGTGCATTATGTCTTATGTAAATATAATTTCAATGTAAACATTCTTAATGTGCATTTAAATTTATACCTGTTTTCCTTTTCAAGGCAAGCCCTTGTGAGAATCTTCATGCTCCTCCAAAGCCCTCAAGAAAAAATCACACTGAGGAGCTTAGGTAAAGCACAGTAGGGGCCATGTCCATGAGAACCACTCCCACAGAGTGGCTTCTGGGCACCTCTCTGTCACTCCTTGCTAAGGGAATGGCCCATCCTCTAACGTCCCTCAACCATTTCTCTCCTCCAGCGTGAGTAGTGGCGCCATGCAGATGGAGGACTTCAGCTTTATTGCGGTCCTGGGAAGAGGCCACTTTGGAAAGGTACTGATTTCATTGGGCTTGATAGAAACATCACCGTTTTGGTGCTGTCAGTGTTAATGCATGAGACTTCCATCACCAAGGATAAACATGCCCTCTCATGTCAGATGATGTAATCCCTTCCCCCATTTTATGTTAGATTTAATAAGCAGATGCTTTTATCATGTTTGTTTTTATATATGGATTACAGGTGTGTGCTTACATTATCGAGCTTCTCCAGTGTTTTGGAGGAGTTCTCACAGTCCAACAGCATCTCCTTGTCACAAATTTTAGATCTGCAATTCTGAGACTACTAATCCAGTCCCTTCACCACTCATGTTCCTGCTCAGGTATTACTAGCAGAGTCCAAGAGGACAGGAAAGTTGTATGCCATTAAAGCCCTGAAGAAAGGAGATGTCATAACTCGTGATGAAGTGGAGAGGTATGTGTCTGGGTGTGTTTGTGTGTGTGAGCAAGATGTGTTGAAACAGTGGTAACTATCTGCGATTAGTGCATGTTCTGCTTTGCTTTGCCCATCATTTTTCTGCAATTTTCCAATGCTTTTGACACTAAATTTATAGTTACCTGAACTGAATAACAATTGATGTTTAAAAAAACTTGCTACAAAATCCCTCATGGAAATCAGTCTTTCAGTTTTAGATACGGTAAACATCTCACCCAAACGTGAGTTTGCTGAGTGTTCTTCTGGGTAGAGGACTCTTTGCATTCATATTTTCCTCTGTATGTGTGTGTGTATATGTGTATGCACATGTGTACTTGAGTGTAGCCTGATGTGCGAGAAGCGCATCTTTGAGACAATCGGAGCATCCCGACACCCCTTCCTGGTGCACATGCACAGCTGCCTCCAGACAGCTGACCACGTGTGCTTCATTATGGACTACTCCCCGGGTGGAGACCTGATGATGCATATCCACAAGAACGTCTTCAACGAACAGCAGACCAGGTGAGCTCTGCCAACCCCTGAATGATCTTGTTGACGGTAATACTGACTTATACCCTTAAAAGAGCTTAAAATGCTAACATGCTGATCAATTAATGAAGTTTGGTACTGAACACAGTAGCCTAGGATAGCATGGTCCATACCTAACAGCACATGTATCTTCTGGTGCCTTGATGTTAACACTATGTACACTCCCCCCCCCCCCCCCCCCCCCCCCCCCCGAAGATTGTTTGATTTTACTTTTCTCACAGGTATGTAACTTTTGCTTTAAATCTAGGTTCTTTACTGCTTGTGTGGTTCTGGGGTTGGAGTTCTTGCACCTCAGTGGAATTGTCTACAGGTGAATATTGCTGATGACCTTTGCCACCCTGACCTGGGTTCTCTCTTTTAGAATCTGAGAACATCTTTGGGGTTGTACCTCAACTGACCAATTGGTTTCTTTTTCTTCTTTTAAAAAAAAAAAAAAAAAAAAAAAAAAAAGGGATCTGAAACTGGACAACCTGTTGATGGATGCTGATGGCTATGTGAAGATTGCAGACTTTGGGCTGTGCAAGGAAGGAAAGACAGAAATCTGATTGTAGATGGTTTTCTCATTACCGCTCCCACTCCTCACATGGAGGAGCTACGTGTGTGACTGCCCTTCTTCCCACCTCACCACAGGAATGGGACACGGGGATCGTACGTCCACATTCTGTGGTACTCCAGAGTTCTTGGCTCCCGAGGTGCTGACGGAGTGCAGCTATACCCGTGCTGTGGACTGGTGGGGCACTGGGGTCCTCATCTTTGAGATGCTTGTTGGAGAGGTCAGTCATGAAATGGAGTGGTCTGTCTTTACAAGGTAATGGGAGAGGTTGGTATTAAGATGCTGGTGGGTGCGAGGTTGGTCTTGAGATGCTGCTGGGGGGCGGGGTTAGGTCAGTCTTGAGATTCTGTGGGGTAAGTTGGTCTTGGATTTCTGCTAGAAAGTTTGGTCTTGGAGTAGAGGTGAGTCTTGGGATGGTGCTGTTGGTCTTTAGGATACTGGTGGACAAGTAGTTCTCAAATTATGGAAGGATGGCTTAAGAGAACTTATTTTTTGCAGGTAAAAAATCAACAATGCCTTGTACCCATGTGTTCATCATAATGACTCTTCTCACAGTCTCCATTTCCTGGCGACAGTGAAGAGGAGGTGTTTGATAGCATTGTGAATGATGAAGTACGATACCCCAGGTTCCTCTCACCTGAGTCGGTCTCCATTATCCAGAAGGTGACTTGTCATCCAGAGCTTCATTAATGTTTCACAAAGCATTGCTTGCAGTCTAGAGTTGTAACAGTTCTGAATACGTTTTGTCCAACACATGCTACTGTTAATATCTACAAACATGATTTTCCCCATAGGAAGTGATTTACACTGTAAATTGACTGTTTAACATCACTCAAGATTTGCTGAACCTGTCTTGGAGAGTAGCATTGGCAGGAACACTTTCTGCAGCCTTGGGGCTATACACTAATATTTTATGCTGACAAGGGCGATGATGCAGGTGTCGAGTGGCAAGTGCTTTTCACAAGGCATCTGCAAGTTTTCCTTAGAACTTCAGTGACTGTTGCTGAGTAGGAACAGCAGGTGGCATGGTAGTTTAGGAAATGGACTCATTCAAAATCTGAGATTTTATATGGGTCCTCCTTTTGCTTTTTTACTTGAACAAGGTACCTCAGTCAAAATGCTTCAGGCTATATCATGCTGTAGAAACAAGACGGTGTAGTATTATGACTTATAAATAATGTGCTCAATAAATAATTTGACTCCTTGGATTGCAGCTGTTGAGGAAGAACCCGGAGAGGAGACTGGGGGCTGGAGAGCGGGATGCCCAGGAGGTTAAAGGCCACAAGTTCTTCCAGGTGACTGACTGACACTTAAAAAATTTTAGCTGCTTATTTCATATTCAGCCTCCTTTTTCTATTTTGTCATGGGGGAACTTATGCTACCTCACTCAGCTTTGTAGGAGAAAACTGTAGAGGTGAAAAGGTTCCATAGAGAATTTTTTTTATTTTTTTTGGCTCATCAAACCTTTAATAATTTGTACTGATTCATCTTTACGATACTTTCCGGTCATTTTTAACTGCGGTTCTTGTACAAAAATGCACAATAACCAGCTTATTTGAAAATTTAAATTATCACTCTTGACTGCGTGGTATTCCTTGTATTTAGTACAACTTAGGTCAGTTTACAATATTAATGGACATTATTGATCAAGAAGTAGTTTCAAACATTGACACATGCCCGTGTAAGGTTTAATAAAGGCGTTGGGAAAAGCCACTGTCCATGTTGTTGGTTTGCAGGAAATCGACTGGGTAGCTATGCTGGCTAAAAAGATGAAGCCCCCCTTCTTGCCCTCCATCAGGGATGCCACCGACATCAGTAACTTCGATGGGGAGTTCACACATCAGCGACCTGTCCTCACACCCCCACAATCGCCATACTTCCTCACGGCTGACCAGCAACGCATCTTCATGGACTTCGACTTTGATGTTGCTACCCCACTGTGAGCTCAGGACTGACACTGGGTGGCTTTTTCAGGTGTTCTCAGCAGGAGGTGCCAATGTGTGCCATGCTCCCTACCCCCTCCCTCTTGCACAGGCATGGACATCCAGTGTTCATGTGGCTGAGTTTTATGACAATGTGTGTTTAACTATGAACTACTGTAAGCCTAGGAGAACTATTTTGTATTTTCCAGTAAACAATTGTGTAAGCAGGTAATACTGTGAAAAGTCTTGGCCCACAATATATTTACAAAAAATTTAATGTACTGTAAAGAGCAAATTTATATGAAATAAAGGTATATAAAATATCCTTCTGAAAGTCCACAGGAAGAAAAAATACACTGCAAAGGCAGAGGAATTTTTATTGGGGACATTTTACTCAGTTTAACATTTTTAATGGCTTACAAGTTTCAGGTTTTTAAAAAATACTTAAATACTGTTAACATGAAAATATTGCATAAACTTCTATAACTGTATAATCTAAACTGCAGTAAACCTTAGAATTTCTAAGAGATGTAGGAAACTGGCTGGTAAGAGTCACAATTTAAACTGCAGTACAGAAAAGTGATTAAAAAAGTTATTGCCTAAGTTCATTCATACATAATTTTCTACATTAAACAGTTTACACCCATAGCTATGGGGGGGTTAATGCATTGCACCTGTTGTCAATCTGTAGTATACAGGAAGCTAACAATGGAAAAGTCTCATGCTGACATGAAAATGACTTCTGCTGAAATGGAAGCACTTCTAGTACACAAGGGGGAAAAAATGGCTTGCGTTTATAAATATTAACATTTACAAAAGAGATGCCATAGAAATTACCCTGTATTTATAAGCTTTGTTCTCAACTGCCAGGAAATGTACAACCATGACACCACACCAACTTGTCAACTGGTCCCATCAGCTGCATATGAAGCACCCTCAAATAATAAAGCTGTTATCAAATGTGCACCTTATTACCTATAACTTTGATACAGCCTTATCCCATGTGGGATGAAAGACAGGTATGGTTACTTTAAAAGGACAGAAAATGTTCACGTGCAGAATCTCTGATGGTCAGGCTGGAAAACGCTCTCCCTTTGCAGTGTTACATCTGACAAGGCCAGGTAGGTCAACTGCAGGTCACTGCACCAAGTTCTTGGATGGAAATCGGTTACAAGTCCAACCCCTTTGAAACAAGAGTAACGAGCTCCTTCGGTCCCTAAAAAAAGCAGCTATTAAGACATTCGATCATTCAGACACCTCCTTTGTCAGGCAGCTGGCAGCATGCAGCCCCAGAATCAGTCAGCATTTCACAGTCCCTTTTGGCGGACGAACAGCTCCTCCCTGCAAACTGACATCCAACCGTGTGCTAAAATGTAAATGAACGTCTTCCATCCATTTGTAAAACGAGCTGTGCAAAGAAGTGCTGTGCTTCAGGAACAAATAAAACCGTAGAACAATGAACCCAGAGCACTGCCTGTACACTCAGTACAATGCTGAAGTCCTGAGGTTGTATCACCCCCAACCTTGAGACTTTGATTTCGGTTTCCTGAAAGGATTAGAGCCCGGGGTGCACGGAGATGAGGAAAAAAACAAGGAGTGTAGTATGTTATGATACCACTGAAAGTGTCCCTTACAAAAATCTACTGAAAAACCAGGAGCTGTGCGGGGAAAATAAATTCTGGACAAGAGTCACATCAATAGCTTTTGTCATAAGATGTAGAAAACTTCTATCTTACTCAGCTCCTGAACTTGAGCTGCAGTGTCTTGTGGCCCACTCAGGGCACAGCCTGGAACCAGCCAAGGTGAAGGGGTATGGTTTAAAGAGGTACAGGGTTACACAGAATCACTGCCCTCTGTAAAGTACATCTGCTCCCAGACAACAGAGCCCCACACACAAAAGAAGGCCCACAGGTTCCGAAGTGTCCCGCGGTCAAAGGGGTTCTCATCAGCACCACAGTGCTTGAGGTAGGAGATTCGATGACGTGACATGAACTCCCAGGTGGTGGTGTTGAGGGAGATCAAGTAGAGGTGCGAGCCCAGCAGCAGCAACACCACCATGGAGAACAAGGCGAGCAGTGAAGAAGCAGCCAGCAGGACACCATTCCTACTCAGCCACTGCTGCCAGCCAGGGGCAGGGGTAAATCCCGACCTGTGAGGTAAAGAAGGAAATGCCAATACACATGTTAAATGTTAATACTTTGGCTGGCACTTCGGGAGCTGAGCAGGCAATCAAGTCATTCAAATTGTAGGACAATAACTTCTGCTGTACCCTTTAAGAATGATACTATGATTTCCTGCATGTACATCTAACTTTATGAAGCCATCAATCTATAAGTACTATATAGTGGACACTAAGCATTAGTATTAGTATTAATGTATTAAGGACTCAGTTTCTATAGTGCACTTCAGTCATGTCCGTCAAGATCAAGGTCTTCTCTCTTTCCTAGCATTCATTTTGTTAACACCTCCTGGGAAATTAACCTGAAGTCCATCTCGTTTACCACCAAGCTACCCGGTAAGCTATTCAGGTACATCAGTAAATTCATCCCAAACCCAAGACAGAATTATCTTTGTCTTTGCCATGTTACCCCCGTGACCCTGGGGCCAACAAACACTTACCAGGCCACCTGCAGGCCCCAGAGCAGCACCACCAGCTGCACAGCCAGGTAGAGCACAAACCAGCGGTGGTTCCTCTCACCCACGCAGTTTTCAATCCAGGGGCAGTGGTGGTCATAGCGTCGCACGCAGTGCTGGCAGGCCTGGCAGTGTTTGGCTCTCATTGGCTGCTGCTTGGAATATGTGACAGGAAATGGGGTGGAATAACAGATAAAGAACACTTTGAGATGAGGGCAAGCAACCTAAAGTCAAGCTTCCTACCGAATCACTGCACACATTTTGATGGAGCAGTGGAAGAACTGATGGTCCATTCAAATAACAGGATGACAGTACATGCATCAAGTTCCAAATGTAGCATCATAACTGAAAACTGCAGGGTTTCAGACTTTCAGCCAGGTCTTCACCAAGTTATATCTGTCCATCAGACAAAAATACCTCAACATCACAACTCTAGATACTTCCCTGAACTTCTACAGTTTGCTGTCAGAGTTCAGTGTTTAAATAGCTATTGTATTTTGGTAAATTTCTTAAAACGCAGTACAAGCAGGAGGCAACAACAAAACATACAGAACTGTATGTAAGATATATAACTATTAACCATGTTTGTTAAATTGACCAATTTTTGTAAGATAAGTGTTGTAAATGTTAAGGAATCTTGTTTGTTTTTATATTCATCATCAGCAGTATACTGTTCCTTTCAGGGAGTCCTGCTCTCTCCTTTAGTGGGTGGAAATCACTTCTGCCAGACTGAATATTTCTTAGGGGGTACGGTGGTGCAGCGGGCTTGGCCGGGTCCTGCTCTCTGGTGGGTCTGGGGTTCGAGTCCCGCTTAGGGTGCCTTGCAATGGATTGGCATCCTGTCCTGGGTGTGTCCCCTTCCCCTCCAGCCTTACACCCTGTGTTGCCAGGTTAGGCTCTGGCTCATCGCGACCCCACTTGGGATAAGTGGTTTCTGACAGCGTGCGTGTGTGTGTGTGTGAATATTTCTTCAAAAATTGGAAATGGAACATGGTAACAAGGGAGTGACATATCTGCAAAGTAACATTTACTGGAGTGTCTTATTGTGAGGACCACCTGTTACACAGAAAAAAAAGTTGCTAGTGTGCATCCATACCTGGACAAGGCAGTGACCACAGCGACGCTGTCGAAAAGTCTTGGATGTGTGAGGGATCATATCCTGGGTCTCCTCAGTGATCCCCAGACCAAACTGGAACACACAAAAATATAACTACTGAGTATTTCTGCACATCCTTGTCTAAATACATGTTTGTTCACGTCTGTTCACATCTATATGAGCCTCCTCACAAGCATTCCAACGCCCAGTGTACCCAGTATAACTGTGCAAATGGCAAATAAACGACTCTGACTCTGGATGCTCATGAACATGTAGTCCGTTGTGTTAACTGGTGGTGTGCTTGTTTGTTGTGTGGCGGGACTGACCTTGCCCTCACCCTCTTCAGACATGACAAAGCCAGGGTCCATCAGTGACACGGCGAAGTAGAGCAGCACGGACACGAGCACAAGCAACACGAAGAGTACAGGCTGCGCGAGCTGACCACTTTCCTCGTGTCTGCGCAAGTCTGCAGGTGGACCGACACACATAGTTAGACTGCACAGTGTCTTCACAGATATTCATCAATGGGGGTTAAGCCATGCATGACCTGCAGTGAAACAGGTTTAGACCACATAGCATCCATAATAACACTGGGTCTGATCACAAAGCATTCTTCTCCAGAGAGACATCAAAAGCCTGACCAAAGGTCCACCCCAAAGAGGGTCTGCCCCTACAGCGGGACACTCCAGGAGATTCTTACAAAGGCTGGCAGACATCCTAATGCTCATAGCAGTGCCTACACAGACAGCTAATTCTTATTAATATATTCACCATATATAATACATAGAGATCATTGTAATTATTTATCATCCTACATAAACAGATTTATGTGGCCAGAGACAGTGGTGGAACAGAAGTCAGTTTCCTCAGGACTGACAGCCAGTAACACAATACTGCACCCAGCACTGACCAACACACCAGCAGCAGGACAAATTTTGTGTGGGTGTTGCGATAAGGTTGACTAACAGTCGTGAGGAGGTTAAGAGGTTTTATAAAGGTTGTGTGATTGTTCAGCATAGTGTATGCAGGTTGTCATGGTTGCGTGATGACTGTTGAAGGTGTGCGATGGTTGTGTTAAGGTTGGTATGGTTGCATTGAGGTTGTGTGATGGTTCTGTTAAGGTTGTGATGATCGTGTTGAAGTTGTGCGGTGGCTGCGTTGACTTGTGATGGTTACGTCTAGGTTGTCAGTAAATTATACGGTGACAGTGAGTTCTGTTAAAATTGTGATGGTTGTGCTGAGGTTGTCTGTAGATTTTCCTAAAGTTGTGATGGTCGAGTTGAAGTTGTGTGATGCCTGTGAACTGTGATGGTTCTGTCAAGGTTGTCAGGAGGTTCTGTTAAGGTTGTGTGATGGTGGCATTGAGGTAGTCAGCAGGTTCTGAGTGGTGTGATGGTTGCGTTGTGGTTGTCAGAGATGTGTAAAGGTGTGAGAGCTGCATTGAAGTTCTTACTAGGTTATGTTATATTTGTGGTGAGCAGGCTCTGTTAAGGTTGTGTAGTGATTTTGTTGATGATCATGTGCGACGACGGCTGTGCGTTCTAGTCCTTACCTGTGTCGTAGAGGAAGAGCACAAGCGTGATGACCCATGTCAGGATCACGTGCGCCGTCCTCACGAGGAATCCAGAGCCGAACACATTTTTGAACATCCTAGCATCCTCAGCCCAGTAATCTCACATCCATAGAATCTCCTATTCATATGCAGATGATGATGTAACTGACGGGAAAAAAATTATGTAGTTACGCCTCTCTGCTCAGCGCATTCCGCCAGACCAACAACACCGACTTACACGAAGTAACCTGCTCTCCACGACGTTCGGTTCGCACGATATCGATTAACATCTAGAGATGTTCGATCCTGTTTTTTTCAATATTTTAAGTGTTTCTCTTTGATTATTCCACTATGACGCTCGCCTTCCTTCAACATAAAACACAGCTGGAGGTTTGTGTTACACGTTCCGTTTGCGGAGGCAAACAAGCGCTCCGATTGGTTATAATTTATCACGTGGTCATCGCGACAGAGGGAAGTGCTATCACGTGCCACCCACGAGGGTGGAGCTTTGGAGGGTCGGGCGTTTTGATCGGCAACTCCATATATCGCCTCCGTCGCCAGGGGGCAGCTTTTCACACATCACATGGGTTCTAGTATCATGAAATACTATGAACTACTATTGCGGAAGACACTGCAAACTTCAAACTTTTAATTAATTAAAAAATGATACATTTTCACCTTGAAATGCAGCTTCCCGCATCACTAGTTTATGAACTGTAGATTTCTGCGAGTGATTATTTTCACATAAGTGATCAGTTTTTTGAAAATAAAAATACTGTAACGTTAAAAAGATCACTCTCTGGTCTTTATCAAAAGATATATTGAAGTCTGAGGTTCTCAATACAAAAGCACAGGAGAATTACTTAGAAAGAAGACACCTGAAAAGTGCAGTACACTGAATATTGAGTTTTGGATCAGAGAAAAATTAACTCCTTCCATCTTGCTCACTTCATTTTTAACATGCACTTTCATCCCTCAGCGTGAACCAGAATTTCTGACGATTTGTCGCTCACAGATAGCTACTATTTTCTATATAAACATAAATGTGTGGCATCTTCATGAGCACCATGTAATAATCCCTTATTATTGAAAACATCTCTTCTCCAGCAGGACAACACGAGCAGGGGGGTCACGTCAGGAGCATGAGGAGCTACTGAACCCACAGGAGTTCCTTGGCCACTTTGTTGTCCAGAATGAAGGGGGATGTAAGGGTCCTGTCTCTGAGGAGCTGCTCAAGGCCCTGAAGGATTAGAGCAGATGAGGATGAGAACAAGCTCTGATAACCGTGGGAGAAGGGCCGGCCGCCTGAGTCCCATCACAGGCAGCGAGACCCTGCTGCTACCCTTGGAAGACCCCTGAAGGTCTAATTGAAGGTTCCAGATTTATGAAGTCCCAGTGTAGTTTTTATTTAACCTTTTCAAGATTTTTTTTTCCTCTTTAAGTTTTTTTTCAAAATTGTAATATGTGCAAAATAAAATTTGCTCGTTCCTTCTGTGAGTCACTTGGTAACATAATGGTTAAAGACCAGAAATTATCTCCAAGAGTGTTTCTTGTTCAAATGTCATTATTCAGTGGAGCAGAGAAGAACTTCACCTCTCCAAAGTAGGAGACCAATGGGGAGATCTCACATATGGCTGGGGGGTCCTCATCCAGTCCCACACTGCACAGGAGGAAGGTCAAACTGTCAGTCAACAGAAAGCCTAACATTTTTTTCCCACAATAACTGGCTCCCCATTTTATGAACAGTCAAGTTACACAGTTCTGGAGGTACAAACACTTTCCTTTTTGTTCATTTTTATTGTATTTTTTCCACTTAGCTATTTTCTAAAATTTCAGTTTGGAGGGGAATGCAACCTGTGTTTACTTGTTGATAGATGACAATAAAGAATAGGCAAACATCAGGAGTTAAGGCCACCCTGAATTAATTTACTTCCAGTGTTTACAGCTTCTGTCTGGTGTTCTTCAGTGTTGGTGATCAATGAAAAGATGAATACAAGTTGGAGCAAACAATGTATTTTTATGTTTAGAAATTTTACATAAATTTTAATATTGCTCAAACTTTATAAAAATATTAAAATAAATCCTACAAAGTATTTTATTACAATTATTGCTGGAGATTTTTACAGAATCCAATCCATAAACAAATCTAGGCATGTCTTTATTATGAAGCTATCATGGCTTCTGACTTAGTGCTACATTTACATTTATTTATTTAGCAGACGCTTTTGTCCAAAGCGATGTACATCTCAGCAAAAGTACAATTTATGCATTACATTAAGAGGAGCAGACATAGCTGCAGACATGAAAGTCTCAAGCAAACCTAGTTTATCACGTACCACTTGCTGCACCGAGGTTCATCGTTCGAGTAGGTGCCGAAAACACAGGATAGACAAATCCCAATACCCTCCCACCATTTTTTTTTTTTTTTTTTCTTTTTAATATTATAAGATACGTGGGGGGGCGTGGTGGCGCAGTGGGTTGGACCGGGTCCTGCTCTCCAGTGGGTCTGGGGTTCGAGTCCTGCTTGGGGTGCCTTGCGACGGACTGACGTCCCGTCCTGGGTGTGTCCCCTCCCCCTCCGGCCTTACGCCGTGTTGCCAGGTTAGGCTCCGGTTCCCCGCGACCCCGTATGGGACAAGAGGTTCCAAAAATGTGTGTGTATTATAAGATACACAAATAAAGTACAATGCCAGAGTAGTAGCTGAATAAAGGTTGTATCTGGGAATGCTTATGACGCTACGATGCGTGAACAGTTACACCGTAAATGAGCTGGAGAGATCTTGGGCAAAGTGGATCTGGAAAAGGTGAGTTTTCAGACCCTTCTTGAAAACAGACAGAGTTTCCGCAGTTCTGAGTGACAGGGGAAGGTCATTCCATCACAACGGACCCAGAACCGAGAACCTCCGAGCTTTACCTTTCTTGCGCGGGACCACCAAGCGAGCAGAAGTAGACGAGGGAAGGGGCCTGGCTGGGGTGTAGCGGTTGCTAAAAGTGACTTTAAAATTATGAACAAATCAAATTACACTTACAGCAACCAGTAATAAAAAAATATTCATTTCTAGTGTAACTACATAAGATTGTATTAGTCACTTAAAACACACACACGCTGTCTGAAACCACTCATCCCGAGCGGGGTCGCGGCAAACCAGAGCCTAACCAGGCAACACAGGGCGCAAGGCTGAAGGGGTAGGGGACACACCCAAGAGAGGATGCCAGTGACTAATAAATGAATAAATGTAAATTAAAATGTTCTTACCCGGGTATGGGCTTGATGGGTTCCCCCTGGGTGTTCCGGAAGGAGCCCCCAGCACCCAGCACCCACCGATAATGCTGGGCAAGCAGGGAGCGCCTGGCTGTGGTGGGTGTGTCGAGGGGAGCACCATCTGCGTTCTTCAGTGGAGAGAACTCCTCCTCCCTCGCCACCTCAAACATAACAAAGTTCCTGCACACACACACACACACACACACACACACATCAAGCGTACATACAAAGGGACTGGGGGAGAGTAGAACATATTGACATCGACTCACCACCATTACCACACTTGGGGCTGACATGCCTCACCTGGAAAACTGGAAAACATCAAAGACAAACTTCTCCATCTTGATTCCGTTGGGTTTGGTCGGTTTCACTAGGTTCCCCTCCAAATCCACAAAGGGGACTTTTTTAATGGCCACGTGCTGCTTCAGCTTTCTGTGAAACTTTCTAAAAGAAGGTAACATACAGATCAGTTGGATTTGTTTGACTGTAGAGACCAGTATAGAAGCCAAGCACCGCAGGACCATAGACTTACTGGGACACCTCACTAAGGAACTCCAGGGTGAAGAAGTGGTTGCAGATGTTTCCAGCGCTGTAGATCAGCTCGCCACTAGGGCCACGTTGCTCGGCCACCTCTGGCGGGACCTCACTGTACTCCATTACCTGGCAGACCCCATCCACCCGGCAGACCACGCCCACCGGCTCCGCAGCATACGCCTTCTCCACCACCTGGACAATGTAAACACAAAGCATGACAGCAATAAATAAAAGATTTACACAACAGGTGGCTTTATCTTTCATGAAATTTTGTACAGAATTGTACAATATGTTCAGATGAGTTTTAAACTGGCTCCACATGTTACGAATGGTTAAAGTATGAATTTACGAAGATACATATTTCAGTTTATGCTTTTAACTGGATCTTGTTCACTGATCTTTTTCTAAATATTCTGGCAATAGCTAAGCAAAAATAACCTGGACTTTCCCTTCGTTCCAATAGTTGGCGATACAGGGCACTCGGGCAGAACGGGAGTGTGCAGTCACCTTAATTCAACTCTGTTCCACAGTGTTAACAGCTTGTGTTTGGTGTTGCTGAGTGTTGTGATCAATAACAAGATGAGGGACATTGGACATATTTACAGGATGAATTGGTCATACATCAACTCTGAAACCAGCAGTAGCTGATAGCATGGTGGCAGGAGCTGTTCCCTTTGAATCCGGAAGTTGCTGGTTCAACTCTCCTCTAATGCTGTACTACCCTGGAGTAAGGTACCTACCCCGAATTGCTCCAGTAACATTACCCAGCTGTATCACCGAGTAAATAGTTTGTATGCAATATAATATTGCAAGCATCAGCTAAATTAATAAATGTAATTTACATTTCAGAAAGTTTCAGTCAGTCATTTTAAATAAATTTTCACATAGCTCAAAGTTCATAAAAATTAAAATGTATTACAATGTATTCTTTATTCCAGCTAAAGTTGAGATTTTTGCAGAATCTAACCATTAAAAAACACATATTATGTGGCTTAGTGGTAAAGCGACTTCGGATTCACAAACAAATCAAATTAACAGACTTCTAGCTGCAACTGAGTGCCTAAGATGAAAAGCCAGTGTACACTTTTTTTTCTTTATATACAACTGGATAGCCACAAATTTAGGTTAAGTAACTTTTCTAAGAGTACAAATGGGAAAGCTACCTTCATGTAGACCTTATTCACTATACCACCTATTGGCTGAAGTAGGTACAAACACCAATTTAAAAAAATTTTAAATTAATTTTGATTCTGTAAGTCTTAGCCTAAGGTACCTTAGCGCCACAGTCAGCCCCCTTCTTCACACAGAAACCGACGAAGACCGGGTCGGCCATTTTGACCAGAATATTGTCGACACAGTAAACATGAAGGTACTGCACTCCTCTGCGCTCCATGTCCTCCAGGATTTTGTTTTCCAGGAGGGCCTGGTAGAGACCCCCATTTCCATCTGAATCACAGAGGACACTTAGAAGAAAGAAGTCACTGAGAGGAGGGATGCTTATTGTCACCAAACTGTCTAGACTATGCAATCATGCAAATTTTATCTGATAAAATGTAGTAAAACCCAAACTGCATTAAAGTGAAGCTGCGACAAGGTAGAACTCAAAGCCCAAAGAAGAAAACACCCATAATGCAGCGAGATGTTCGGACCTGGTGCCATAGCGATCTTGTTCTTCTTCTCCAGGATGACCTTCCCATCGAACGCGACAGCCGGGATCATCCTCTGCTCAAACATGACCACGCTGGACGGGTCAAGGTTGAAAAAACTGTTGTCTTTGAAGAACCTCATGGTAGGCTCCAGGGTGAACTCACTGGTCATTATGTACCTGGAGCAGAGAAGGTGAAGAAGATGAATGAGAAGGTGAAGAAGGTGGGGTTAATCGTGGAGAAGGTGGTCGAGGAGGTGGAGAAAGTGGTCAACAAGGTGGTCGAAATCATAGAGAAGGTGGGCAAGAAGGTAGTACAGAAGATGGATGGCAAGGTGGTAAAGAAGGTGGAACAAGTCAGCAAGAAGATGGTGGAGACAGAGAAAATGGAGGAATTCCATTCCTGCGCTGAAATGTACGCACAAACTTCAGTAAAAAAGAATATTAATGATAAACCCTTAGTGTGACCAAAGTCTTATGTTCAATACCACTGTGCCACCATTACTACTTTCTTACCATGGTACTAAAATAGCAACATTGACTCCTTACAATGGTACTGAAACAGTACTATGTTGTTACCATGGTACTAAAACATCCTCACTCACCTCTTACTACAGTGTTGAAACAGCACCATGTTCTTACCATGGTATGGTACACTTCGTACCGTGCTGAGCCTCCGCCAGCTGTTCCACCCTCCTCAGGCGCTCCGCCTGGATCTGGTACAGGGTTTTTCCACTGGGGAGCCCCACGCTGAACATGCCCTTAGGATAAGGGACCCCAAGGCGAGTGCCCTGTCCTCCGGCCAGCAACAGCGCCCCCACGTGGCCGTGCGAAATCTGCAAGAGCCCTGGGGGAGAACAACATAGCATGGGATTTATTTAAATATTAAATTATTCGGATAAACATCCTGCTGAGGTGAAATTCCGCGCAAAAACCACAGGACCTTCGAGTTCCCACTCCTCCAGCGTGCTCCTGTCGCACCCTTTCACCCTGCCAACGGCCTCCGGGGGAACGGGTTCCATGCGCAGGGGCGGCCACTCATGGGGGTCCGAGCCTCGGCGGGCCGCCTCCACCGCCCTCCTGCAGTGGTCCCGCAGCTCGGCAGAGTCCAGCTGGGAGAGTTCGGCCAGGAAGCGCTGACGCTCCTCAGGGGCGAGTTCATCCCAAAAGCGCAGGAGGTGGGACTGACCAGCCTCATCCAAATGCCTCCTCAGCTCATCCACAGACACTGTATCCATCATGAGCTGCGGGGGGAGGGGACACCTGTCCAGGTGAAGCAGGAGAGACCCCCAGCTGTGGAAATGGAGGACTGCACAGAGGGTGTCAAGAACACAGCAAAATAACTAAAAACAATGAAACAATGCAAAATAGCTATAAACATGGAAAATTACTTTTAAAAAAAGCAAAATAACCAGTAAATGGTTATAATGACTACAAAAAACAGCATACATAATTATAAACAGTAACTGTGAAATAATTTTAAAATGTGTAAAATGACTATAAAACAGTGTAGAAAATAAAAACATTATAATAAAGTAACTATACAACAGCAAAAAAAGTCGGAACGGTGTAACAAATATAGGGAGTACAGTATGAAAAATTCTGTAAAACACCTACGCAACTTTAAAAAAAGAAAACAATGTAAAATAAACTGTGCAAATACCTGCCGACAACTAACAATGCAAACAATACAATAGCAAAATCGTAAAAATAATTTCAAAGCAGCTATAACAACTACAAATCTGTAGCGACAGAAGTTAGCGCTAACTAACTTGCATCCAAAGGTCGCAGGTTCGATCCCAACTTGCCAAGGCTGTAAAACTATTTAGCTGCAAAGTACTTACCTTGATATTGCTCCAGTAAAATTACCCACCTGTATAATTATAATGGATGGGTAAATAACCGTAACATTGATTGATTGTAAAAGCGTCAGCTAATAATATGCATAAATGTAAACAGCGAAACTTCAGGTGCTCCTGACTTCTCACCTGTAGCTGCAGCACTACTCGTGAGCAGAAAAGGTTAAATCAAAGAACCCTGATCTATTCGTAACTTTGCTTATAGCGAGTGAAAGAATCAGAATGTTCAGACCGGCTCTTCTCGTGACCACGTAAAGGTCCAATAGAAAAACTCCGGTCTGTTTCCGCGTGACTGCTGTGTCTCGTGACTTGACCCGTCGCCCAACTCAGCAAACGGCTAAACCGCAGGTCCACTCGTGAACGCGCCAGCCGTAGAGCCGCTGTCGAACTCCCGTTTCCGAGGCTGACGACTGGGATGATGACGGGCGCGCTGATCACTTCCTCGACTCCCTGTCGCGCGGGAATCACGTGCTGAGCTGCAGCCATGTGAGGAACTTCCCGTGGCGTGAGACACCCCTGATCTGCCGCCCTTGTCCGTACCGGCGGCTCGTGAGATTGAGAAAGCTCAATGCGCTGTCTCTACACCAGGGGCGGCCAAGTAAAACCCAGTGATTTCATTGGGGTGGCCAAAAAAAAATCACAACTGACTGACATGCTGTACCAAAAGCAAATTCTACAGACAGAAATTCTATAAATTCTAGAATTTATTTATTACAAACGTACACAAGAAATTACAGTGGCAGTACTTAGAAATGTCTGTGAAACATTATAATATAATTTAATACGATTATTCTACATTATTTGTATATTAAGATGCTAATGATGCAAATTGGATATTGGAAATTATTATTTTTTTATGTTTGCTGTTACAACGTATGTAACCTACATACCTGGTGGACAACGACTGACTGCATGAGTGTTTTTGCTCATCTCTGATTCTGGTCTGATGTGTGCTGTCTCTGTAGAGCTTCTCCACAAGCTCCCTCTCGGACTGTATCTCTGCGTCCCCCTTGTCTCTCAGCAGCATTAATTTCCCCTGCCTCTTTCCTCTCTGTAGCATTCGGTTCCCTGCCTCTTTGTCATTTTCAGTTTTACTGCTACTAGTCCTCAGTTTGTAAAAAAGGAAAGAATCTTATCTTCCCCTGCTTTCCTTTTCATGCTCTGCAGTTTAGACAAACACACTTATCAAGAAACACTTTTATTATTATTAAATTGAATAGCTACTTACAAAAAACAGTGACAGACTCATAATTTAATCATATGATATGGTAATGTATACACACACACACACATTTTCAGAACCGCTTGTCCCTTACGGGGTCACGGGGAACCGGAGCCTACCCGGCAACACAGGGCGTAAGGCCAGAGGGGGAAGGGGACACACCCAGGACGGGACGCCAGTCCGTCACAAGGCACCCCAAGCGGGACTCGAACCCCAGACCCACTGGAGAGTAGGACTGCGGTCCAACCCACTGCGCCACCGCACCCCTGCATGGTAATGTATATATTTTTAAAAATTAACTAGCTAGCAGCTGCAGTAACTTTAGCTAACATTAAGCAAACATTTGTTTCTCATCATATGATTAGCTAATGACTGTTGTTTCTATTTGTATAGACTCTGCAGGGGGAGTAGCTACGTGGTGGCCGTGGGTGGCCAGCGCCACCCCCTGACTGAAGCTCAGCCACCCCTCTGGCCACCCCTGTTGTGCAAAGCACTCTGACCACACTGACAGGTGACTTTTTTCGCCGCTAAAACTTGTGCAATGCACATATTGTATGTATACGTATATTTGCTAATACTGCGCAGTAGATGGCACAGTGGTTGGAGCCTTGGAATAAAAGGAGCTCTGGCTTAATCTCATCTCCTGCTGTAGTCCCCCTCATCAAGGTACTTCCTCTGAATTGATGCAGTGAAAGTTATCCAGCTGTATAAATGACTCAATAATTGTAAGCATCTTAGTGCACAAACCTCAGATTGTAAGTGACCTTGGAGAAACATCACATAAATCATTAATAATGAAAAACACACACACACACAGAAGCTGCTTGTCTCACGTGGGGTCATGGCAAACCGGAATCTAACCTGGCAACCCAGGGTGCAAGGCTGGAGGGGGAGGGGACACACTCAGGATGGGACACCAGTCTGTTACAAGGCACCCCATGCGGGACTCAAACCCCAGACCCACTAGAGAGCCGGCACAGGCCAAACCCGCTGCGCCACCGTGCCCCCACTTAATAGTGAAACATCAGAAACAAAAAAGGAGACTGATATGGTAACAATTTATTGTTAGAGAATTTCACATTTACATGGTGTGTTGTCTCACCCTCAGCCAGAAAACACCATTTGTAAAGTAGACTACTATAGAATGACTCATGCATTTGTGTAAGATCTGTGATCTTAAGTGTAAACTCATGTCATATGTAATGCAACAAGATATTAGTGAGGTGTAAATATAATACAGTATTTCAAATAAATCAACACAAAAGCAAGTCCACTACACAGAATCCTAGGAACATGATGATAATCTGTTAAAGCACCATCTAAACAAAGCATCACAAGTGTCCAACTACTACAGTATAATTCTCACACTACCTCGCTCCTATATATTTGCTGTTTTTCTAAATGTTTACGACATAAATTGATTACACAGAACCCCTCTGCCTTTTCCAGCTTTTCTAAGGAAAACAATTATAAATCTGTTGGACTGCCCACAGGCAACCTGTGAGACACTGATCTGAAACCTTTATAGCCAATGAAGTTAGGAGGGTAATTTGACAGTTTTAATATCATTGACCCAATTATATCTTATATTTGGTCTTTAAGAAAACGTACTGATAGCTGTAAGAAATAATTCATTAAAAAGAAGCTGTTATTTTCAACAAATATTTTCATGGGTTTAAACAATATTTGATCTGTCACATCCCTTGCTATGATAACAGCAGTGCTCAGTATAATCAAGGTGGCAAAAGAAATGGACTTTGAAAAACTGTGGATTCAAGTCCTGATTGGGGCCCTGCTCTTGTACATCTAAGCTGGATACCAGACCTGAACCCAAGTGCAAAATACTAATTTGTATAGTACATACAGTATAATAGTTTGGGTTCAGTGCAGGTCCTCACCCAGTGGGGAGTTAGAGGGTGTAGTGGTTATAGTCATTATTGTGCAGAGGTATCAATCCCCCACTTCAGCTGTAGGACCCTTGTCCTAGGTGCTTACCCTGAAATTGATAAAATAAAAATTACCCTGCTGAATAAATGTGCGAATCAGTGTAAGTAGCTTAGGTGCACAAACGTGGCATTGTAAATCACTTTGGAGAAAGCATGAAATAAATGAACAATAGTTATTAATGTTGTCCAGGTGTACCAGGTATTCATCAGCTCTGGGAATCAGGGGTAGGGCAGCCGTTTGATGCTGCAGGGAGAAAACAGTCAGCTGCTCACTAAAGGGCGAGTATTGTATGGTATAGGCTGAAATACCTCTTGAAGCCTTTACAACTTTACCGTCATCACCCAAAGCCATTGCATGGAACTACATGTCCCCAGCCCCTTCTGAGTGGTTATGAGGGCGGTCCTTCTCTGCCTGCCATCAGCGCTGAGGAGGCAGGCCCCTGTGAGCGGCTGCTCAAGCATCCACGGGCCACGATGAGCACCACGTTGACTGCGAACTCCAGGAACTCAGCCAATGTGCAGAGAGAGACCCCGACCCACAGACCCACAAGGCCTCCAACACTGGAAAACAGGTCGATGTCCTGAGGAAGCGCAGAGGAGAGAGGGTTCCACATTGTGTTTGTATTTCTTATAGTTTGGGCCACCAGGTGATGTTGTGGTTAGTGCTGTTGCCTTGTCTTTCAAAGGATCCAAGTTCATATATCACTTCTGCTGTAGTACTCTTTACCTTCAGACATACCCTTAATCACTCCAGTAAATGTTATCCAGCTTTATAAATGGGTAAATCAGTGTTACGTCATAGTGTACAAATGTCACACTGCAAGTTGATTTGGAGAAGTGTCACATATATGACTACACTACATTTAGGTGTATTTCTAATACAGTCATTTGAAACACCTTGACTGCGCACAAGTAATCTCCATGTAACCAGTTATGTAACTTCTAAAACCAATTGCCTGTATAAGTGATGATTTAGGTGTGTCAAAGTAAATGGGGTGAATACTTTGGCAATCACTTATTTTGTATTGTAATAATTGTAATATTTAGATTAATTTGTAGAGATTTGATTTCACTTGCACATTTAAGAGTCTTTCTGATGGTCTGTGTCAAAAACACCTAATTAAATCTATTGTGATTCAATACTGTAAAACAAAACATGAAAAAGTGCAGGGGATGAATACTTTTTACAAGCATTGTATCGTGTTTATTTCGTGCATTAAGTTTTTAATAATCATTCAGTTGTATATTAAACCTATGTTATTTGTAGCTCTCCTTGCAGACAACACTTTTTGAAATAACTTATTGATGGCAGGTTTCAAGTTCTTGAACAGTCCATAAGCAGCACTGAGCATGCTCTACATCTTGCCAATATTATTAATATTAGACCTTTCTTTAATTAATTCTAGTATAATCCTTTTTAATGAAGACATACAATATGTTGTGCCTCATTTGTGTCTTTTCTTACAGTGATGAAGGGCTCCTCTGAAATGTGCTCATAGTTCAGCTTCTGGTAGTAGACCACCACCTTCACCATGTTGTCTCTGGAATGGAAGAGAAGAACGTCTCTTAGGACTTTTTCAGAAACGGACCACACAGGAGATATGGACGGCACACTGACACTGCCTTGTACAGACCGTATGTCCTGGGGATTATCTGCTATGGCTTTCAGCTGGCCACCTTTGCCTCTAAGGTTGCTGGAGAATTTGTCCTAGAGTCAGGGAGAAAAAAGAGTTCAGTAGAAAAGAGTTGTACATAAAAGCTCCTCACTGCTTGGTTTTTTCACACCTTACTCAGACCACCATGGATGTTTTTACTGAAAGAATTTGTTACTGTAGATAATAATCTTTTGGATACAATCCACTTCTTTTTGATATGATTTTACCTATTTCTTTCACAGAAAATACTCATGCTGAATATTACTAAATATTCTGACTGAATCTGATATTTTTAATGTTTTAATGTGTACATCCCATTTAGACACCAAGTTTCAATGTGTTAGACACTCACCAAAAAGGCGGTTGCTGGCCACTGAGACCCTGACACAGTCAGGCTGTAGAGCTCCTCTCTGAAACCAGCACATGGATCAAAGCTCTGAACAAATCTGACTATCTGTAGGTGCAGCTCTACTACACACTGTTCATATTCAGTCATTACTGAAACTGACATACTATGAGCTTTGGATACAAAGGTACTTTCTTGTTCTATGCCCCCTTGCAGCACTATACTTCTCAAAAGAATCAATGTGCACGCAGTGTAGAGTATTTTAATGTCACAGACCTCTCTCTGTTTATTTATAGCTTAGGTTCTGTACAAATCTCAAATACACAGTAGCTATGAAAAATAGAAAATACCCTGTAAGACTTTAATTCCTATTTCATCATAATTAAAATTAATGTAAAATGACTGAAAATTGTCTCCACAAACTGCCATTAAATACATTTACTTATTAGAACCTTTTCTCCAAAGCAACTTCTAATGAACTCTCTAATGTTATCTACTCATACATTTTATTCACCAAGGTGACTTACACTGGTAGATACACTACTTACAATGGGTCACTCAGTCATACAGCAGTGGAACACACTCTCTGTTGCTCACACACTATAGGTGAACCTGAACAGCATGGTTTTGGACTGAAGGAGGAAACCCATGCAGATACAGGGAGAACATGCAATCTCTACACAGACTGAGTGGGGATCGAACCCCCATCCTCTCGCACCACCCAGGCACTGTAAAACAGCAGCACTACTCGCTGTACCGCCAAATACCAATTTTAGACAGATTCATCCTGTAAACTTGCAGTGTTTCACACCTTGCTGTTAATCACTGCCATGGAAGGACACCAGACATGGGCTATAAACATTTTGGAAGTGAATTGAATGATGTTCCTGTTGTGTTCAGGTGCTCTTTACTACCATCTGTCGGCTGGGCAAATAAAAAGTGGTCACACTTGCTCGGCAACGGGAAGAATATTTTGACAATAGCTAAGTGACGAAATGCAATTAAAAATAAACAGGAAAAATATTTGTATCTTTGAAAATTTGCATCTTGACAGTTTGTAAATCAGTGCTCATAGTTCATGTATCCAGGAAAATTGGTTCAGCAAAGAGAAAAAAGCACTCGAAACTCATTTTAACATACACACCCCATACACAAATATAAAACAAAAAACAACGGTGTCATGACAACCAGGTCAGTATGTTAGTATCACATGGTAATGGTGACCTACTTTTTAACCATAAGATGCCAGCTCCCCCGCTGTCCCCTGCCTAGATCTTCCTAGGCCTAGCCAGAGCAATAATTGGGTCTCATAGGAAAAGGGGAGTTAATCTTCTAGAAGACCTATAGTCTTATATAAGATCAGTAATTTTGATCCTGAGACAGAATGTCAAGCCACACTGACTGATGTTTTATGAATGATTGACACATGTCCCTTCAGGCCAAAGCACTCTTCGTGTTCCCGAGGTGTGAAGATTTGACACCTCCATCTGCTCAGCTCTACTCCAGTTAATGCTGTAATTATTGATATGACCATGTGTTCCTAGTTGTGCTGTGGTCTTCCAGGTCCTAGATTGTGTTTGAATTTCCAGCTGCCCGTTCTTTCTCAGAATGCCTTATGTACTGGAAGTAGACAACTATATAACACAGTTGTCAGAATCAGCAACCTTGGGCCTAGAAAATGAATTTTAGCTTCCATAGACTGTACCTGTGCCTGGACTGATATACCAGTCTTTTTCTGTTTTAGACATATCCACACTGGTGCTCTGTCACCACAATAAAATGACCAGGATGGGTCAGCTACCTTGGATCCCCAGATATATTTTTCTCCCTTTCTTTACAGGTTGGAAGTTTTTTTGTTTTCCTCTCCTCAGCTCCCAGCTGGTTTACTCTATTGTTAACTATATCTGTTGTAATTATAATATCAGATCTGCAATATTGCAATCTTGTGCAGCATTCTATGTCACTCTGGTGAGAAGAGTACCATATAAAAATAAATTGAACTGAGTTCTTGGTTAGTCTTGGATACCTGTTCCATTCCTTTAGAATATTATCTACCAGCAGTTTTACTCAATGTCTCCGTGTGTGTGTGTGTGTGTGTGTGTGTGTGTGTGTGTGATTTTCAGTAGCCTAGAAATATCAACAGCGGCTGCCAATACCCCTAGTAAAAACAGAGAGTACGTTTTCCCTGCAAATGAATAAAAAAATTATCCCTCACCATAGCTCACAGACACACACCAAGGTGACCGCTCTTCATACTATAGAGAGATGCCAAACCCTCTTGAACCCTCCTGGGTTTTTTTCATATCTAAATCATCTGATCGACCCCTGCATGCTGCTTGAGGACCCCCTTAGGCAGCTTTTGGGACTTGTCAGGGTCCACAGCATGTACATTTACCTTTATAAATTTAGGGCAGCACAATGGCACAGCGGCGGCATAGCGGCGGCATAGCAAGTAGCAGTGCTGTTCCCACAGCAGCTGGGTGGTGTGAGAGGATGTGGGTTCAATCCCCACTGAGTCTGTGTGGAGTTTGTATGTTCTTACCTTGTCTGCGTGGGCTTCCTCCAGGTTCCTCCCACAGTTCAAAGGCATCCTGTTTAGGTGGACTAGTGACTCTAAAACCCCTCCATAGTGTGTGTGAGTGATACAGAGGAAGTGTGTTTCACTGGTAGGTGGATGGGTGATTCATTGTAAGTAGTGTGTCTTGAATTGTAAATCAGCTTGGGTAAATAAGGTGTGGTTTGATACTACTACACAGTGTATGCTGGAAGTTGTATTGATGAAAAGTGTCTGCTAAATGAATAAATGTAATATGTTTCTCTAAATAAAAAGGGGTGCGGTGGAGCAGTGGGTTGGACCATGGTCCTGCTTTCCTGTGGGTCTGGGGTTCGAGTCCCGTTTGGGGTGCCTTGCGGCGGACTGGCGTCCTGTCCTGGGTGTGTCCCCTCCCCCTCCGGCCTTATGCCCTGTGTTACCGGGTAGGCTCCGGTTCCCCGCGACCCTGTATGGGACAAGCGGTTCTGAAAATGTGTGTGTTTCTCTAAATCAATGTACAACTTCAAAAAGTACAACTCACCAACAGAGATACACACACATTTTCTGAACAGCTTGTCCCATTCGGGGGTCATGTGGAGCCAGAGCCTAACCTGGCAACACAGGGCGTAAGGCTGGAGGGGACAGACCCAGGACAGGATGCCAGTCTGTCGCAAGGCACCCCAAGCGGGACTCGAACCCCAGACCCACCGGAGAGCAGGACCCGGTCCAACCCACTGTGCCACCGCGCCACCGCACCCCCGCGCCCCCGCGC
Source organism: Scleropages formosus (assembly GCF_900964775.1). NCBI lineage: Eukaryota > Metazoa > Chordata > Actinopteri > Osteoglossiformes > Osteoglossidae > Scleropages > Scleropages formosus. The sequence goes on from NC_041811.1 coordinate 5,932,969, forward strand.
CCCCCCCCAACAGAGATAAAGACAAGCAATTCTAGAAGTAAAGTAATTTAGTCCAAATAGCATTGTTTTTGTGGGTGCGTATTTCATCAATGGCTATGAAATTGAATATAAAATTGATGGGGTGTTTTCATTTTTCTAACATTGTATTAAAACTTTATGGAACAGATAAGAAGTGTGTAGAGAAGTGGGTTTAGAGGAATTCAGCAGTTCTGAGTGAGGGAGGGAGATCACACTGGACCAAAGTGAGAAACCATGGCTTTGTAGAGATGCTTACTACTATTGTGCCTCACAAACATACAGTACACACCACTTAGCTTTCACACATAGTCACACTCTGGGTGCTGGAACGGCTGGGGGGAATTTGTACCTACTTGCACTGAAGAGGACAGTGGCATGGCAGTATATCCTGGGCAAATTTGTATTCATACAGCTCCAAACATCTCCCTGCAATAAGATAGACAAACAGGCAACATGAAGCAACACAACATAAATGGTCATAACAGGTCAAAGCCTTAGAAAGTGGAATAAAATCAAGATTATGCTTTATTATTTTTTATTTTATTCTTTTTATTACTTTACTGTTTTTTATTACTTCTGTCACTTCTTACATTATTTTTATTACTTTGGTGAGGACATCCAAAATGCATGTTATTTGGCGTGACAGCACTATATAGAGAGACAACAGGACAGAGCAAGAAAGTGACACATTCTAAAGTGAAATAAAATTGTTTAAAGCAATAAACTGCTTTTTTGTTAGTTTCCATGAATAAACATGATAAATCCTGCATTGTCTTCAATTTGGATAGACACTGATCTACTACACTATTGTAATTACTATTATTATTGTTGTTGTTCTTCTTCTCAAGTATACAATGACAAAATTGTGCAATTTTCCCCCTGCCACTTCTGACTGAATCAACCCCTCAATTTTAGAATTATGCATTGACATAATATACACTCACGGGTAGCAGGAGAGCTGAAGTTGCATTTTGGGTATTGCAGGTCAGGGAGGACGGCAAACTCCCAATGGCTGCATCCACAGTCCTTCATGATGCTCTGCTGGGCACAGGTTCGCTTGCATGCCTGGAAGGAGCATGTAAGAGCAGTGAATGCTTGAATCAGTCTGGCCAGCTTCATCAGTGAACGAACAGCAAGAGAGTATGCAGACACACACCTCTCTGGTGTACTTGAATCCATGAAGGTCATGGTAGAAGTTGGTGATGCCCTCTCCATCAGTGCAGTTGCTTCCGTATGGGTGTTTCAGTCTCCTAATGCCAACCTGGTGAAGATGTCCAAAACACATAGTGTGACCTTTGAGCACTCTATTTTAAATGTTAGCACAAATGAAAACATGTGCACTGGATGTCTCATTTTAAATAAAAGGAAAATGTTATTTGGAGATGAGTCCTTTATATGTTGCTGTCACTCTTCCATCATTCTTACAAAATGCTTCTGTTATCCTCCCAGAGTCACAGCAAAAAGATTTTTGGATGTATTTGTAGGATTTCTAAAAAGTTATCCAAGCCCCCCCCCCCCGCCCCCCAGCATATGATAACATTTTAAAAGCTTAGAATTTCCTCCTCAAGGATTCAGCATTATAGCATATACAGTTTAGGGGATAACATTTAAAATATATGCCCTCAGAGGGGAGAAAAGTAAATGGCTGGGTCCCAGGAGGCTTATAATGCATACGTCATTTACAAACATACATTGAATCTTTGACTTAGAAACTGTCAAATTGCACACTTTTGAAGATGTTTTTTTCCCAAAATGTATGAAATAAATTTTATATTGTGTTTACATATCTACTTTTTAAAATCTATGTTGACAGAGCAACAGGGACCTGTGTTCAGCTGCCAAGCCTATAGACTGCAGTAAAGAGCACTCAAACACAATAGTGGTCTGTATTAGTGTCTTTAGACCTGTCTGTTCAGCTATATCACAATAATTACATTCATTTAAAACATCCTATTATGATCATTTGTGTGAGAAAAATAAAAATTTTAATAGGAAAAATAGGGTTTGGGCAGAGCACATAAAACAGGGGTAAACATTGCATACAAAAACTTATAGCACGCCAAAAATAAAATTACAAAAAAGCATAATTGTTTGAAAATAAATGATAAAGCACATAAAACAATGAAAGAATGTATCCAAATATCTACAAATTACATAATTAAAGCTGTGTTATTGCAGAACTGATTGTATTTGTGATTTTAATAATGACGATCGGATGAAGGCAACTGTTACTATGGTAGCCAGAGTGGACAAAATAAAGATCATACCATAAATAGGACTGTTTTTATTTTCAGTCATTTTAAAATAGTTTTAAAGGTTGCAGCTAAAGTTAAAATAATAAAATAAAAAGTCTTACAGAGACATTTGTATGGTGTAATGAACTGTTTACTGTACACGTGACAATAAACTTGAATTTTTTTAATAGCTTTATTTGAAGATTCTACAGAAGCTAACCTCTATTCATAAATAAAAACAAATAACTAGTTACAAACTGTTTTCCAGTACCAGTTCATAAAATGACAAGTAAGTGTATAATTTTGTTTAATGAAACCTTTCTTCTTGGCCATACTTCCTTTCTTCCTTCAACCCCCAGCACACACCAACCCCTTCTAGCTTTCCTCACCTTTGTGATGCCGATATCTGTCTCAGTTCCCGGGGGGATGTTGACTCCCTCGTCTTCGGGGAAAGGAGTGGCCAAGTGGTCATGGATGAGCATGCGGATACCAGCTGAGTGGGTGATATCTCTGACATATTCGTTCTGCTGGATGAAGAGCTCCAGGTGCAGTCCTGCGCAGGGTGGTGGGGTACCTGACTGTGACTTTTCTCTGTACAGTTTGCTCCATACATTACAAGACACACACTGAATTAATACCCAAGTGTTTTTGCCTCCTGCTACCAGCTACCTTGAAACACACACATCACAGTGTTTTAACTCAAGAACAGATTCTGTGGTGCATCCGATTATTAAAGTGACTGACAGATAGCCATGCAGTAACAACCTGATTCCCTGAAATTTCTTTAACAAGCAGATCATACCTGTGATGGCCTTGGAAGAATTAGACTTCTTTTGTGAACATATTTCAGTTCAGGTTACATTTATACATTTATTTCACTGATGATTTTCTCCAAAGTGACTTACAGAGCTAAGATACTTTCACATCATATACCAATTTATACATCTGGGTAATTTTTAGTGTTTCAATTCAGGGTAAGTGTCTTAAGGAAACTACAGCTTTGGATTCAAACCTAGGTCCTCTGAGTGCAAAGTGGCAGTTCTAACCACTACACATCTGTTGCCCTAAGCACCATTCAACTATTTGGCCTATTCCCATGTCTATGACTGTAGGGTGGTTATAATTTTCTGCAAGTTTTGCAGAAGGAAATATGGAGATGTTTCATTACAGTGTTAAACATGCACATGCCACGTTCCTTCTTCAAACTCACCGTACATGAATCCAGCCTTTGTTGTGTTCAGTGACTCACTCTTGATGGGCCGGCCACGGATGTCGGTTTGCTTGTGAGAGTTGAACGTGTAACAGTTACCGAACTTGTAGTTGATAAAACCGGAGAAAAAACTTCAGGGTGAGCAGGTGGGAAGATGTTGAAGAAAGAAAATTAGGTGGAAGGAATGGAATTTAATTCATATTACTGAAAAATACATATGATTTTATGTTCATCACCGTTTGGTAAGATCATGGGAATTTGCTGTCACCTCGTGTTGCATGGCTGTCCATGATAATTGCAGAATAAGAGCATGTCCTCTAGCTGGTGTCCCATGTCCAGCTTTTCCTCATCTGAAAGCCTGTTGAACTCTGAAGCAAACTTGCTGAAAGAGTTGGCACACCTGTTGGTATCCCTGGTGGCACCGGGGTAACCAGTGCTGTTCCACCGTTGGGCGAGGCAGAAGTCCTGTTTGAGGAGGAAGAGCACCAAACTGAAAAATAGTTTTTAATGTTCTTATAGGGCACTGCAATGATGGACTCAAAGCTGCAGCCCAATGAGAATAAAAATGAAGAAAAATCAAATTACTTCATAGGATATTGAATTTCAGTGATTTAACATCATGTTAATATCACACTTAAAACACACTACTAACCAAGAAGGTGTTGTTCAAAGCAAAGTTTCTCTTCAGAGCAGAGTGTCTCACACTGTTCAGGTTGCAGATGGTGACTGCTGGGAACATCAGCTTGGTATCGGAGATGAGCCTGATCTTTTCATGTGAGGGGTAACTGTAGAAGGTCATGATGATCTCCATGCACTGCCAGATTGCACAGCAGAATGCAAAGATGACAAACATGGCCCACAGGGAGCGCCGGAACCAGTGCCGTGCACGGAAGATGTTTGGGATCCCGTGGGCTGTAGTGTGCTGGATATCATCTCTCAGCATCCACAGCGAGGTCATGGCTCCAGGTTTCTTGGGTGGCATGTTCAAGACCTCACCAAAGAAAAACACAGAAGGCTTACCCACTGAACCGTCACAAAAGGAGGTCCTGTTGGTTCTTCAAGCACAATAAGCACGATTTTTTGTCTTTTAGCAGCACTGAACAATTCACAGGAAGAAAACATCCAAGAAATGAGGGCCCTCTTGGACTCAGAGGGGTTATATTTATATCACATGTCCACATTCTAGGTCACTGGGGTCCACGTCTATAATAAGCACTGTCCACAGGTGTTGGCGAGATACGATAATCCACATAATTCCACTTTGCAATAGGGCTGTAATGAGGAAATAATTTTTTTTATTCCTTCAGGCTGTGAAAATCAACAGATTTCTCCCACTAATGAGAAGTGTCTTCCGTGTGAACAGAGGGATCTGTCTATGACTCACCTGTACAGGCAGGTGTGAAATTGGCATCGGACAGGCAAAGGCAGCTAACATACAAAAAATTTACTTAACTATCGTGGCATTAGATTTTGCCAAGAAAAATGTTACGAACACAATTGTTCAAGATACCTCTTCTTGACCAGAAGGAGTCCCAAGATGTAGATGATCATTGTTCATATTGCCATGGAGTCCCATAAATACTGCTCAATACAATTATACTGCAAATTGTTCCTGTTATATCATTTGTGTATGCGCAAATAAAAATGATTATAAAGAAAAAAATTCTGTAACCTGGTCCGTCCAGACAATTCTTATCCATATTTACCTAATTAACGTTATTGTTAATGGGGAGGAGACACTAATTAAAGCCTGATTATGATGAGTCTGACAAACTAAAATCTCTTCTGTTGTTCACCTGGGGAGGAATTTCAAAGCCTCTTGTCCTGATTAAAGTCCCATGAGTAAGAAAAAAAACACATCTTTATATGGTGAGCAAAAATATCATGCTGGTTGCTGAAAAACTGGAACTGTGACCCAAATGTCTGCTAGTGGAACCAGGTGCTGTAATGCTGGGAGGCATACTTAGCATACACTGATTTTACTTACAGGCAAATGGGGAAATGATGTAGTGTCCGCTGATAATGTAAATAACAATTTTAAAAGTCTGTCCATCATCATCAAACACTTGTCCAATGCAGGGTTGCAGTGGTCAGGAGTCTATCCTGGAAACATACTGTGTAATCACAGACCAACACAGGGGAATCACAAACACACAAACACACACACACATACATACACACTAAAGGCAATTTAGAGTCACAAATCAGCATGAAATGCATATTTGGATCATGGGGGAGAACTGTAGCCCACTGGGGACACCCCCACAAACACAGGAAGAAGATGAAAACCCCAAAGCAAACTGAGCCAGATTCAAACCCAGGTTAAAAGTATCTGTTGTAAATGACCCCAGTTAAATTATTTAGTACAGCAGTATGACTCATTGCCTGAGAATCAACTCTCATATCTGCTTCAGTAAAAATGTGAAAAATTCTCCAGTATTTCCAGCTACAAAGGAATGTAGTGTTTACTATGTATATCTAGTGCTGTGAAAAACTATTTCACCGCTTTCCAATTTTCATTTTTGCATTTTAACATTAAATTTGACATCTTAGTTCCAGTAGGACTGAGAGAAGTGTGGTATCAGTGTTGGTTTATGTCATTTCCTTGCAGTGGAAGATGTCAAAATGTGTAGACAAAGGTGTAAAAACAATACCCCTTGAGTCGATAACTAGTTCAGCCACCTTCAGCTGCAATGGCTACAACTAAATTTTTCATGTACTTTCTCCCACGGGCGCAGGAAAAAACACACGGAACTCAAGACGCTTTCACTATGCCTATCCCGACAGTAGTGCATCATGGAAATAGCACACGTGCACAAATTGAGTATTAACTTATGGAAATAAAGGTTCCGCTCAACAAAGCAATTAATCACATGAACTAAACAAATCTGCGGGCAGAACACTTCATGTTGAGGAATTTTGGCCCCCTTCTTCATGCAGAACTGCTTTAGCTCACCAGCTCTTGCAGGTTTTTGAGAATAAACAGCTCTTTTCAAGTCTTGCCACAACACCTCAATCCAATTCAGTTCAGGACTATGCCATCACATAACTTCAATTTTGCATTTTTTAAGCCATATTGATGTTGAATTTCTATTATATTTTTGGATTATTGTTTTGCTGCAGTGCGGGGATGCGGTGGGTTGGACCACAGTCCTCCTCTCCGGTGGGTCCGGGGTTCGAGTCCCGCTTGGGGTGCCTTGCGATGGACTGGCGTCCCGTCCCGGGTGTGTCCCCTCCCCCTCCGGCCTTACGCCCTGTGTTACCAGGTAGGCTCCGGTTCCCCATGACCCCGTATGGGACAAGCGGTTCTGCGTGTGTGTGTGTTTTGCTGCATGATCCGCTGCACTTCAACTCTAGTCTGCAAACCTTCAAAATTTTGATAAAGAGGAATTCATGGTTCCTTCAATGATGGCAAATATCTCCACACTATTACCCTGTCACCACCATACTTGACTGCTGGTAGAATGCTCTTATTCAAAAATGCCATATTTGATTTTTACCCAGCATGAAGTCATTATGTCTTTAACAAGTATCTAGATGACTCTCAAGACTTCAGGACAATGTTCTGTGGAGTGACAAAATTACACTTTTGTAATTCCACAGAACATTTTCCTGAAGTTTTGAGAGTCATCTAGGTACCTGTTGTCATACTGTAGAAAGCCTTTCCTGTTCTTTTTAGTGAACAGTGTCTCGGCTTTGTCACGCTCCTCTGTATTATTTTTACAGTATCTTTCTGACTGTTAATGAGTCATGAACACTAACTTAAGCAAAGGTGTTCTGCAGTTCCCTGGATGTTGTTCTGGGGTTCTTTTTGAGCTCACTAAATTTTACCGAATAGAGAAAATTGTAAAAGGTGGGGTGGTTTTACATAGTGTGCTTCAAAAAAACCATTAAAAAATCATTTATATTTTCAAACCTGAAAAATACAAAAAAGTCAAATAAGAGCAAACAGGTGAATGAAGAATAACTTTATTTTACAGTTGTTCCCATAAACATAAATACTTCATTACATTCATTTACTCATTCTACAAAGGACAATATTAAGATTGTTTAAACAGTTTTTGCATTGCTCTTTGCGCCACATCACAATATTCTCCTTTACAAAACAAACCTAGTATTAGGGCTCAGTACAGATATGTTTTGTTACTCAAAAATTTGGGTTGTCCTCTTCAGCTAGAGTTCTTTACATTGAGGCCCTTTGTTTTAAATATTTTTCCTCAAATTTCTACATTAATTACACATCAAATGTCAGTCAATACTGAACATTCAAGTTTACATAAGCAGTAGTGCCAGGCTGTCAGCTGTAGTAAATGTAAGGCGCATGACTTCAGACTAAGAAGTTGGACTTTTTACTGATGTGCAGGGGATGCTACACGCGGTATGTACAGTTCATAAATAGCGTGACGCTGTACAGGACAGATTCCCTTTGGACGAAGCAAAAATGCACCGCCTTTACAATTTTGCACACAGGAGAAGAGGTGGTTACCAATCTTATGGAAAATTTGAACCTGGTGGCTTGTTTGCTCTCATGTCAGAAGTAAAATTTGGAGCAGCATGCTTCTACACTGATGATACGATTGAACAGAAATGGGCTGAACAGGAAGCCCAGTCTCCCAACAAATGTCACATAAAGCATTATCGTTTCAGCCACATTAATTCCTTTGAGCCACTTAGAGAGATTTTCTGCAAATTAAATCATCCTCGCACCTAAACTCTGTTAGGAGGAAGAGAAGAAATGAGGGAATGACCTCAGCATCACCAGTAAACTGGAGGAAAGAGAAAAGAGCTGTGGTGAAAGTGGTGTTAAGACTAAGGAGGCAAGGAGAAGTGCAATTTCTGAATGTCAGTAAACAATTCCTCGGTACCTTCTGCCAGGAATCTCCCTGAGAGACATATACGAGAAAATCAGAAGTCCGTCACCAACTTCTCCCTTCCTGCTCCTGTGGAAGCAGCAAAGGCTGAAAGCAGCCATACGTCTCGTGCGGTATAAGGCAACAAGCGATGAGCGACATCCACAACTTTCAGTACACAACTGGGAATGACTGAAACCCTGTTGGGTTAAGGACACTAGTAGACTTGCACCAAACTTCCTTTAAAAAAAAAAATACAAATCTTAAAGCAGTGCATTCCCTTTAAGACAACAACAAATATTTAGCAAACTAGCAGTCTCCCTTCTGCTTTATGCTAAAATAAATATGATTTTATTCAAACAGCCATGCACCTACACCGAAACTATTTAATAAGTCATTTCACTGCTCTTTTTCTGGCAACCTCGGTTCAATTTGTTTATGAGATGGAAATAACTATGTTTTTAAAGATCATTATAAAGTGCTAAAGTGTTAATCCACTACAAATCTACACACTTCACCTTGGCAATAGTTTCTATTATAAATACTTTTCCATTCACAGTGCTGGCCTTCGGTGTCCGATGCTCTTGGGGGAGCGGGGTTACATGAGGCAACTCAAAGACCACTTCCCAGACCCAAATGCCTGACTTTGGGAAAGCGGAACTGGAGTTAACTGGAAGAGAAGCCTGCATGTTACAGCAGGCACCTAGGACCAAGGTTCAGGAATCTGGCTTTAACCAATGCCATTAAGATAAATTAAGCACAAAGAATGCCATGTACTCTGGGGGGCTGGTCCATCCCCCAACTTGGCTAGCCAGGCTTTGAAAGGGAGATCCACAACAAGATTCACCCATTTGCAAGAGGAATTGCATCAAACGGGGAAGATCTGCGCTCCAAAATGATTAACTATAGCCAAACACCTTCTTTTGTAATTACACTAACTCATAGTGTCAGACTTCTACTTGCAAAAAAAGCAAAAAAAAAAATCTACAAAACAGGCTCTGTTAAAATAAATATCTGTTTAAAAGTTACAAAAATAAATTGCCTCGCAAGCAACCCTTATTTCTTTCCTAATCGGTATGAATTCACACTGATAAAGCAAATTTCCCACTTAAGTGTTATTTAAGTGTTATTTTCAAACATAGACCCTAGTCCCCAAGTTTTGCCCCTCCCCATTTATACAAGTTTTGTTTTGCAGGTTTGGTTGCTTGCAAGAGGTGCAATTACAATCTTTTATTGTAACTTAATGAGAAAAAAATAAATAACTAAATTTCTCTTAGGGGTGAGGAATAAAATCAGCATGTGTACTACTAAAAACATGTAAATGGATGGATTAATTTATGTATTACAAACAAGACTGATTAATAGCCCTTATATGTCTTTTCTTATGTACATTTAATAATTTTGGGTGCAGGTTCTCTCAGACCTTCTGCAAACTGCCTTTAGGATTGCCACCTGTAATCCTCCAGGATTGCAGTGTAAGCAGTTTGGTCAGTCTGAGCAAGAAGCAATTGGGTGGGCTGCAGAACAGTGCTGCTTGGTCCTCAGTCAAGTATCACACCTTAACTCCTGGGTAGAATCTCAAAATTAGACAAGGGAATATAAAACAATACAGAAAACCATTTTAAAGACTACTAAGATTTTTTGGACCTTGCAGGGACTTGAAGCAAAATGCAACTTACTGCCACCAAGACATGCCTTTTGTGACAATGACAATTACTAGAATAAAATGGACGGCAAAACTTTTTAAAAGAAAAAGGGTACGCAATGCTCCAGCTGGATGTCAGAGTGTCTGTGTCACCTTCTCCTGCTTAGCCTAGTGTTCAAGCTCTGTCCACAAACATTCACAGAATGAAACGATTGTGCAACACTTGAATAGTGGCAGTGTTGTCCACTCCCCTCTCTGGCTTTATCTGTGCAGGATACAGATGCCCTTATTCGGCCTCCTGCAGGCCTCCTCACCGCGACTGGACCCCTAGGGTCACCTTCAGGTTCTCATAGACCACATAGCTGATGCTGACTGCTGGGATGACTTTCATGAAGTTGGGAGCCAAGCCCCGGTAAAGTCCTGTCACGCCCTCTGTCTGGACAATGTGCTTGAAGAGCCCTGTCATGCTCATCTGGGGGCCACCGTGAAGAGAAGCTGTGGGAAGTCATAAGAAACAAGACCGATAGATAGTAAATCATTAATGCCTGCTGAGAAGAGGACCACACTACTGGCAGCTTCACAATCATTTCACAATAATGGGGTCACAATCTCATACTTGTTTACATCCCGCAGTAGTCAGCAAGTCACAGTGGATCACAAAACCTTGACCTCACATTCAAAACAGGTCTTAAAAGACAACTATTACAAATACAGGACTGAGAACCTTATGACAATGCCCCTTTCGGCAGCACGAGCCCTGCCATCACCTTGAGCCTGCATGCGGGTCCGGACCAGTGCAAGGGGGTAGCTGGCCAGCTGGCCACAAGTGCTGGAGGTGGTGCCGCAGGCAAGCAGGACAAACACACCAGGGTCAGCACTGTCAGTGGCATACCGCTGCAACCAGGCATTCTTCAGTGTCTGTGGTGGGATGGGGGATGGATTTTATGTGACAATTTCCAGCTAATCAGTGAAAACCAAATAGCCCTTGAGGTATCATGTTCAAACATGACCAAGCCTGTCCCACCTCATATACAGCCAGGTCAATGCCAGCATAAGGGATGATGCCAAGCATGTTTGGAATGTAGCCCTTGTAGAATGCCGCTAGGCCCTCCTTCTGAAAGACGTGCTTGGCACAGTCCATGATGCCCAAATATTGACCAGTTTTCCTTAGGGCTAGCCGTGTCTTCAGAACCTAAAATGGAAAGACAAAACCCCACACAGGCTGATAATCCAGATGAACAAGGTCGTGAGACGAGGTAAAAAAAATCTTTGACATCTTTCTGGCTCACCTCCATCGGATAGATGCTGCTCTGAGCAATGGCTCCTGCCAGAGAACCAGCCACCAGGCGTTCCATGATGCCCAGTGTCTCCTGATTGCTGCCAATCAGCCGCTTTATCTGGAAGTTGCCAGCCAATCAGAGCAAGACTACACAAAGATATGTACAATATAGTTCTCAGGAAAACACAGGTTCTGTACCTGCTCATAAGCCACAAACTTGATGGCTGACTCAGGAGCAATCTTGAGGACATTGATTCCATTGCCTCGCCACAACGAGCGCACACCCCCTTCCCGAATCATCTGGCCAAAGCCTCCCGTGATGCACATAGTGTTGCTCCTAGAAGCATGCACCTGTCCAGGAACAGACACAGGAAGTTACACACCACACTAGTCTAAATGGAGATCTTATCAGCTGGATGCATTCCAGATACAGTGACAGGTTAAAACACCTAGGTTAAGCAACAGGAAGTGTTAGGAAAAAATGCCAGGACAAAGCTATCTGGTAAAACAGCATAAAACTAAGGTATGCATGCTACAAGAAACACTTGAGAACCAAAAGAGCAAAGCAGTTTTAAAAAAAATAAATAAAATAAAACACCGTCCTGCTGTAGCACCCTTGACGAAGGTGCTGAATTGATTGAACTAATAAACATTGTAAGTCACTTTCAACAAGGTATCAGATGGATGTAAAACAGGATACAATGTTTTGGTCCAATATTACATATGAAACTGAATCATTGCTGTTATTTAAAACCCAACAATGAATCCAAAAACTGCTGCCATCTCTGCTTATGCCAAAATTTGAAAAGTGGGGAAAATTATTCATGTTGAATAGCAGGCATGTATATGATTACTCATATTTTATTTGACCAAAAAAAATTACATTATTCATACTTGTTGAAAAGGGATGTATTAATCAGACTAGCAAAATCTAATTTTCATTTGCTGCTTCCTAGATCCATCTACCTTTGCATTGTGATTTAGCTGACTTCTCCAAAATGACTTGCAAAATTGAACTACCTACAAATTACTTACCTATTTATACAGCTGGGTAAGTACATTACTCAAGAGAGCAAAGGCAGCAGCTCTAACCAGTAAGCAAGCTACCAGCTGCTCCTGCTTGTTCACCTCATTCATCTGCTTGAATGAACCATTTTTTTCTTTTTTTTTTTAGATAAAGTCACTATGGTTACTGCTTTGGAGTTAGATGCTTCATCACCTTCACGGTCTTAAAACTCACCTCTTCCAGACTCACTTCGACAATGATCTAAGCTCATGTAATGTACAAATGTTCATGCACTGTAACTTTGAGCTCATGCCTGTTAAACAATGGATAAACCTTCACGCAACTACTCCTGTAATGCAACGTAAATGTTTATATTTAAAAAAAAAAATACTAGGAAGGAGTCACCAATATTCAGATAGTTTTATACAGCCACTCATGTGATGTACATTGGTTCATTTGGTGGTAAGAAACTAACTGTACTTTAGAATAATGTGTCTCCATCTATGTCTCTTTCTGTTAATGTAATCCACATATTTTCAGTAAAATGTATGTCGCTTTGGAGAAAAGCGTCTGCTAAATGAATAAATGTAAGTGTAAGGAAAACGAGAACTGTCTTGCAAGTGTACAGCAACCGATTTGGAGATGAAATTGAAAATAATAAGGGAGTATGACAGTGCACAAAAATCATTGTCTATAGCACAGGAACCAGGTTTAGCCGTCTCGACTGAATACAATAAAGAAGGATGTTGCACATATAAAGGAGCACGTGAAAGGAACCGCTAGCATGAAAACAACAAGAACAAAGAAACGTCACGGTGCAGTAACTGAGATGGAAAAATTATGTTGAATGGTGGAAGAGGAGGGGGAATTTTACATACGTAAATTCTGACTTATGTAAGGGGTTGAAGGACAGGCTATTTGCGTAAGCTGAGGAGTGTCTGTACTACAGCAGTAGGTCTGATCTGAACCTGTGAATTTTAGACTCAAAGGTGGTTGCTCGAACTAATATACTATCAGCTTCTCAGCAAAGATTTCCCCTAAATCAAACCTTGAGTAACAACAGGTCAGATTAACAGTTCCAGTAGCCACTGTTTTAACTGATGTTTTATGTAAATATCAAATTAACTCACCTGCATGAGCACTTTGAGTCTGTCCAGTGGAGCTGTGCAGGTCCGAGACACAGCGCCAGCTCCCCCTCCAGCCACCAGGTGCCGCCACAGCATCCCTGTGTTCCTCTCCTCTGCTGTGAACTCATCTGGCACCATCATACTCTCCCCAACATCAAAAATCTAGACAAAGGCAGAGACATACACAGAGGATAAAATAAGTTGATGGGTTTCAATTTTACAACAAAGTGAAATGTGCACAAGGAAACAAAAAACACACTGCACCTACACCACACGCTGCCTCAGAAAGACGATGCGCACCATGAGAGATCATAGTCATCCCGCACAGGCACTTTTCTCTTCCCTGCCATCTGCAAAATGGTTTAGGTCTATTCGAACCCACACAGCTAGGTACAGGAACAGCTTTTACCCCACTGCTGTAAGACTATACAACACTAACCAATGTGCCACCTTTAGTAACTAGAGTTGGTCTGCTCCACCCAAGCACATTGGTAAATTACACTGCCACTTTAAGCATTCTCATTCTTTCGTTCTGAGTTCTGACTGTCAACTGACATTATTTTTACTACTGTTACCATTATTTATTGCTATTGCTGTTACACTACTCACTGTCATTGTCTTGTTTGTGCAGTATTTCTATTGTCTTTGTCCACAGTCTGTGGAGAATCATTCCGGAAGAATTTCACAATACATGTACATGGTACTTGTATCTATGAGAATAAACTTGAAACATAACTAACAAATGACAAACTGGGCAGCATGGTGGCACAGTGAGCAGCATTGCTGTCTCACAGCACCTGGGTGGTGTGAGAGAATGTGGGTTTGATACCCGCTCAGTCTGTGTGGAGTTTGCATATTCTCCCCGTTTGAGTGGGTTTCCTCCAGGTGCTCCGGTTTCCAACCACAGTCCGAAGACATGCTGTTCATGTTCTCCCGTAGTGTGCGAGTATCACAGAGAGAATGTGTTTCACTGATGTATGGATGAGTGACCCATTATAAGTAGTGTATCTAGCAGTGTAAATAACCTTGTTGAATAAGGTGTGTGGGCTAGTAACACTACATAGTATCCATTGTAAGTTGCTTTGGAGAAAAGCATCTGCTAAGTGAATAAATGTAAATGTAATGTAAACTTTCAGTATAATCATCCATAATATTCCTGTGGAAATTAATCAAATTTAAGGAAAGAGTATTTTTTGAATAAACTAGTTAGTCTGTAGGGGGCGCGGTGGTGAAGTGGGTTGGACCGGGTCCTGCTCTCTGGTAGGTCTGGGGTTCAAGTCCCGCTTGGGGTGCCTTGCAGCGGACTGGCATCCCGTCCCGGGTGTGTCCCCTCCCCCTTCGGCCTTACGCCCTGAGTTGCCGGGTAGGCTCCGGTTCCCCGCGACCCCGTCTGGGACAAGCGGTTCAGAAAGTGTGTGTGTGTGTGTGTGTGTGTGTGTGTGTGGTTAGTCTGTACATGAGGTATATATAGAACTGATCATGACATTTTTAAACACGTGTATATTTTTCAAATATTTTAGGTTTATAAGTTGGAAAAGCAGGGACAACCAGAGGAAGCTGGAGTAACTGTTTTGACAGCCGAGTCCACAGGACAAGAGAGTCACATGTACAAAATAGCATGAGGTGTTACACAAGCACACTGGGTGTTAGTTAGGATGCTGGGGATTCCATGATACTGAAACGTGAATGACAACACGGGGCGAGCCGTTTCAGGTTCGCTGGAGACCATTTCAATCTGACTACATTATTCCCTTCTCCTCACTTCTTCAGCCTCAATCTTAGCTGTGTTTTGCCCTGCACTATATGGTAATGAAACCGTCGATGGCTGTTTTGCTCAGACTCAAATATCTTCTTTTCAGATGCATTGGAGGGTACTCAGCCATCACAAAGCTAAATAAAATCCAGAAAAGTTAAGGCTGTCCCTCTAAATAACATGTTGGCATCTCATCTTACAAACAGCTGAGTTATGAATGTTCAAAGGCACTATATAACAATAATAGCAGCAGTTTTTTTCCCCCACTTACCTAATTTCTTAAATTTGTGTTTGTTTCATGAAGCAACATGTGCACCCAAAAAGAACAGGAGTGTGAAACTACCTTAATTCCCCTCACTTCCACAGTGAAAGTTAGGGGTAACACTCTTGTCTGGCATTTCTAAATGGTGATTAATAACATGATGAAGGCTGCACATGTTCAATGGGATAAATCAGTCAATCAGCAATGAATAAGGAGTTTGTTGAAATAAAATGTTAGCAATACTGATTCAATTTTTTTTTTTTTTTTTAATATCAAACTTTGTGCAGTACGCATATTGGTGAGAACCAGCCGAGATGTTTACTCTCAAGAAATTAACCCATAGCTAAATAAAACTTATTACTCTCCTCACCCAAGGTCAGAAAGAGCATGTCATCTGAATATAAATTGTAGGGAATTGTGTCTGGTCAAAAGTATAGGTATGCTAGTACAAGTGTAAGCAGGTGTCTGTAACAAGGAACTTACTGAGTCACCATGGAATTACGAGAATGAAAAGTCTTTTTCACATCAGACTCCACTGATGAATTTGATTTATACATCTACTGTTGCTATGCTACTCCTGCTGTAGGAAGCATAACGGAGGCTCTCCTGGCCAAAACAGACTTACTGTGGAATGCTTCCAGTATAGGATGATCTCTGGGATATTGTCCGCAGGGTGGAGGAGATGATAGTCACGCCACTCATTCCAGTCGATTGTCATCGTCCCATTTTTGTCCATGCTGTTGGCCATCAAACACAGAGCACTTTGAACACTTTAAGCCAGTCATGCATTAAATGTGTGGGTATGTGCATGCACCATGTCCATGGGCAAACACCAGGTGTATATTTGGTTTGGTGTGTATGGTGAAAAAAATAAATCGTTAGGATAGCAGACAAACTGCTCAAGTGCAGTATTCCTTCAGAAGCAATAACGTTCAACCTGTAACTTTCAACTACACCGGCTCCTCAAGTTACTAAAGGTAGAGTTATGAATTTAAAGCAATTTTTCCACTTTCTTCACTTGTCTATTTCTTAACATTTTTTTCTGTAGTAAAGGAAACTCAAAGTCTGTTTTTTTTCCCCCATCTTGCTGATATGTGGCAGTAAAACACACGTAGAAAGAATTTATATTAAAAAAAAGTACGGGACTATCTTAATTCACCTCACTTCCAGTGTTCACAGCTTGTGACTGGTCTTCCCGAGTCATTGATCAATAAGATGAATGTTGTCCATGTTTATGAGAGGAATCAATCAACATTTAGCACTTCAGCTGGAGTTTGTTGAATAGCTTGCTCTCACGCACAAAAAAAAAAAAAAAAAAAAAAAAGGATAAAATTTGTCAAATGGGGTAAAGGAGCAGAAAGCAAGACCTGGAAAGCCAAGCAACTGAAGTGGCGTCCACTACTTACTATGCGATAGGAGCCCAGATACAGCCCCTCCTGATTCTGAGACAAGCAACAGTGTTGAGGTGAGAGGAGGGGGAGAGAGAGGCAGGGGAGGAGGTACACAGACAGTTAAAACCACAGACAAAGACAGGTAGAAGACAAGTTTCTGCACGAATGCATACCCTGGAAGGCCGAACAGTGCAACCGTGGGAATGATTTACAGATCGTTTCCACACCATATTTGTGTGTGTATTGGGCTTTCAGCTGCACCTGGCCTTGTCCTCAGACTGGATGAGGTATTAACAAAAAAAAAAAATATAGATTTACTGAGTAGTTTCTTTCTTTAAACAATACAAAAATTCCCAGAATGCACCACAGACCAAGTACACTTCCCAGGAAAGGAAATGCTTTTTAATGGAACGGCTGAATAGTTTGGTTGATCTTTAAAGTGCCGGTTCAGGCCTGGAGAAACTGCCTGTGCAGTGGGTCAGGTTGAAACTGGTCACCAGAATAGCTGGCTTGGGTTCCAGGCAAACAGTGGACATTGACACCAGCATGCAAGGAAAGGGAGACCTGGACTATAGTGTCAACCTGACCACCCCACAGGATGGATCAGAGCACCACCTAGTCAAGATCAAACTGCCTTTAGGGGAGACAACAACACATTCTAGACTGATTAACACACAGAAACGCACACTGGCACCAAGAGGACATTCCACAATAGCTTAGAGCAAGAGCCAGCCAAGAGCATCCTCTCCCACTAGTTTTTCCCTCAGATCGCAACAGTTCCCACCTTCTCAGGATCTTCTCTGCCTGCTCTTCGGAGATGTGCACTCCAAGGTCTCGCAGCGACTGCACAATCTCTTGTGAATCAATGCGGCCTGCAGAGGCAAACGATGTAGACATGCATCTGTTAGACACCTACAGCACCATGTTGGTTCTGTAACATAGGGGAGGTCCAATAAAAAAAAAAATAAATAAAAATCAAATCAAATATCAGTAAGCAGCAAATGTCTTTGGAAGCCCACAGAAAATACAGAATTTGAGACAGGATGGGTCATCTTATCTACTGTTACTGGTGTAAATCAGGTGTTTTCTTGATACCTAAAGAATGTTGGCTTTCAATTATCAAAGTCAAACCTTCTGGTCTATAAACTATTACTGTAATTATAAGACTAAAACTTTAATGGCCAATTGTGTATGCACATACAAGGAATTAGTCATGGTGGTTGCTCATTTAGACACATTCTATGTACAGAACATCAAAGTGGCAGGGCAATAATGTAGTCACAAACTTTGGAGAAAATTCAATAAAGTACAATTACTTACAGGGAAGTGTATGTGTATTTGTATCTAGATAATATGGGTATAGAGGTGGAATAACCAGGAAGTGGTTGGTAACATTTACATTTATTCACTTAGCAGATGATTCTTCTCCAAAGTGACATGTATCCATGACAGCAATAAAGAGCAGCAGAGATTTTGATGCAGACATATGACTGAATACAATTTCTTATATACCACAGTATAAACCAGTGTAAATTAAACAGCTGTTTTTTTTTTTTTTTTTTTTTAAATTTAACAGATAACATAGTACATATTTTAATAAATCTACTTTACCAAAGGTATTACTTTGGGTTTCTGTGCAAATTCCCAACTAGATTGTTAGTTTAGGAGCTGAATGTCAACAGCAGAATCTTAATGTCCATTCAAGTGTGAGTATGGATTATAATGTATGCTTCAGGGGTAAGTAAGGGATGATGCTTGAAAGAAAAAGCAATAAAAGTATCAGTGATAACTGACGTTTGGGGACAAAGTCAATGCATCAACCCAAAGAGGTCTTACCATCATTCTTCTTGTCCAGGCTCTTGAAGACCACCCTTAGCTTCTTCTCATGGTCGCGAAGATAGTGCACAAACTCTTCAAAGTCCAGCTGCCCATCTAGGTCCTTGTCTCCTGCCTTTACAATTTTCTGCATGGTCATAGGGTGGTGGGGGTTGGTGGAAAGAGGGGAAGAAAGGCACATAACTTACTGTACAACAACACGTGCAAAGACAGTGCTTATGTGTTTGCCTAATGGCACAGCTGACTCCGGTGGAAAGGAAACCAAACATTGCAGGTAATTACAGCAAATTTGGATCTGTAGTCACCTAAGCGTGAGAGATTTCAGATTTAAAGACACCAAAGAGGCACAATGCATTCCTCTCCGCAAACACAGAAAGCACAGGTGACAGGTTCCATTAACAAAGTACAGCAACAGCTTGCGTGATGACTCCCAGCATGTGCATGAGTGTGCGTACAGGCTTCTGGACCATTGAGCAAGGAGGAGGCATATGAGCAAGGCACAGTCCTGAGCTCAGTAAACAGTGTTTGTCAGCCTTGGTCCATCACACCTGCAGAGGGTACGATAAAAGCAACCAGCACTGACTTGTCCTGGGTGTCATGTATTTCCTGTCTGTATTGCCCTTCTTAAACTCATCTTCTGGAGAACCTTATCAAAGAGTTTAACAGCTGAACGATGTGACTTACCGGAGCACGTTACAGTACTATTTCGCACAACTGAAAAGCTCGCTTTTCATCATATTCCTACATTTAGATATTTATTGAAACCATGTGTCAAAAGCAGCAACAGCAGAACCCTTCTTGGTATTCTGAACTACAATTAGCTCTAGTTCTTCAACAATCAATAAAACAGAAAATAAATGACTCAGATCAACTTGGTTAGGTAGAAACCATAAGAAATGTAGGGGACGTGACCTATCTGCCAGTCACTCCACCTCTATGTCCACATTTCTTGTTTACAGGTTGGTGTTACTGCTTCCTGGGAAACATTCCTGGTTGCTGGTTTCTGGTGTAAACCAGCTGGAAGTCTCAGCCTGCGGTCACAGAAGTGCAGGAAAACATTCTCAGTCACTGCTACCCTAAACTGTGTCCTAATAAGTGACCTGCAGATTTCATTCAGGACTAATATAACACACCTTCAAATTGGACTTATGCTGAAGTAAAGGACTCAGAGCAAATTGTGCCTGTGGATTTAAGATCAACCAGAATTCAGGCACTGAACCCTGTAGTCACCGAGATTTGCAATGCAGAGTAAAACAGTACCGCCCCTGAAAGGTAGCTAGGATGTCACTGTGCAACAGTGAAGTCATGCAGGCCTACTGAGGACTACACCGGGGGGGGGGGGGGGGGAAAAAAAAAAAAAAAAAGCTCTTCTGAATTACCTATACCCCAGCCAACCTCTTCGCTGACCAACATGCAAGACTGCTTGGTGGCACACACTCATAGTCTGAAAGCAACTTGATCACTTCCATGCATTAACCATTCTCAGAATTCTGACAGTTTGTGCTTGACTAAGAAGCTGCAAAACAGAGATACACTTTCTGAACACAAACCCATTGGGATGCCCAGAGACAACTGCTTAGGTCTCGCCAACTGCATTTACTCATGCACCAATTCAACTAATTCTTAGACTACTCAGTTTCATTAAGCAAGGCAGTGCCGCAAAAATGATTTCCAGCACAAGCTGAATCGTTGTTTCCTGTAAGTGGAACACGTGTCATGCTCCTTACAAAATCACACCCACTGTGACATCATCAAGAATAAAACAAAACCATGTAAAAAACCTCTGAATCAAATCAAACTAAAGCAGGAATTTTTAACCTGGGGTCCACAAATGGGTTTTGGGGGGTTTGTGAAGCACGGGCTTGCTTTGAAAACAACAAAGTATATATATATATATATATATGTTAAAAATACCATCAGTAACATGATTACAGGCACTCCTCACTTAACGACCGAGTTCCGTTCCTACGGCTAGGTCGTTAAGCGAGGAGCCACCCCTTACCGATATTTCAAGCATACTATATAGTGTATGCATACATACATACATACATAATGCTTGAACAATGCTTAGCAATTGATGAACCAATCCTCAAATAAAGCTTACGTCATCCATGCCTTGTTACTTGCACGACAGTAAACGGGCAGCGTGTGCTTAACCTGCTTCAATGCACGTGGGTTCTCGGAGCGATAGATGAGGAAAGGCTTTAACTTGAACCCAACGATATTTCCTCCCAACAACGTGACCCTGTCCTTAAAAGCTTGAAACCGGGCATTGTTTTAGCTTCTTTGTGTATGTAGGACCTTTCAGCATTTTATTCCAAAAAACGCTGGTTTCATCTACATTGAAGATCTGTTCCGGACGGTAGCCCCCTTTCTCAATCTCAATATGCGGTCTTGGAGATTGCGAACGCTAGTGCAGTGAATACTGACCGACTGTGGGAACGAGACTGAGAAAGGGTGATGCGAGATGAGATGCTTCATGCTGAGATCCCGCGCTGCCGTTTCCAAGACCAAAGTTCTTGTACACAGTGTACAGTACCGACTGGTCGGAGAGCTGGTTGTAAGCCCGCGCAGTCGTTAAACAGGTAGGTTGTTAAGTGAGGAGAACCTGTATATGTTACGGTAAACAAGTTAGAGTTAACATTGATTGGGTCCTTCTTCAGATTGTAATGACTAATGTAAGGGGTCCATGACCTAGGCTAGAAAAGGTTAAGAATCTCTGGTCTAGAGAAAGCACCTAAAATCAAATTCATAAGTACACATACAAATGTGTATGTACAGTACATATATTTAATACACACATACAAGAAGCACCACATAATAAATATATTATAAAAATATTTACAATCAGGGTAATATGGGAATCATCATGGACTGGAAACCTGCCGCTATAGTATCGTGATAGAAGGGCTGCAGTGAGTCTATCACTCATATGTTACCAATCCTCACCAGCAGAAACCCCCAAAAAATCCAGTCTGCTAGCTGTGGGTGCACTGAGGTGCGAAAATGTGTTAAAAGTGTGTACCTTCCTCCATCTCTGGTACGTGGAGAGCTCCTGGGAAGGCAGAAAGAGGCTCAGTTTGAAGAGTGTCTTCAACTCGGACGGCAGTCCCTTTGACTCGAAATACTCAAATTCCGTCTGCTCCAAGACGGGAACCGGCACATAAAAGCACAGGCAGAGCATGTCGACTTAAATAAAGGAAAGGAAAACTTTAAATATAACTAAAGACAATAATTCTTGTACGACCCAGCTTAGCAGCTTTTCGCATTGGCGCCCCGCTGATATGCCGGTAAAGCGGCAACACATGGTTAGTAGACTACCAGAACACCGCCCACTGCAACTGGCTCAGTCACGGTGCCTTGTGATTGGTCCAGACCACAGCCATGTTTTGTCTACATCGTGAATAACAGCTCCGATAACCAATTGCAAAGTAACCCATTTCCGCCTCCTCCCCTTTCCTGAAGATGAATGCTCTAGAAAAAAAGAACCCTTATAGTTCGTCCCCCACAAACCAGTAAAAGGCACACAAAGCTGAATTACGGTTTACCGGGCTGCGCAAGTGCTTATGTATACAGTTTTTTTTTTTTTTTTTTTTTTTTAAAAACAAAGAATATGACCTGTAAATAGCTCTAACAAGGTATCGGCGAAGTACCGCACACAACCAGTGCCGTAAAAACATGTATGCCTACTTTAACATGTTAATTCAACTGAAAATGTGAACTCGTTAAATAAAAGTATTTCGCAACACACAGGGGACGTAAAGAACACAAGTCGAATTTCGAGAACTGAATCGTACAACCACGTCCCTCACCAAGACGACCGAGCTCACGGGGGAGTAGAACTGCAGGGAACTGGTTGGTCGCATTAATTAGGGGAAAAAGGTTGCGTTTTAATTTTTTTTTTGGGTAATTATTAAACAGTGTAAATGAGGATTCAGCCTGGATTCCTACCGTAAGTTAAGGGAGAACTGTAGCACTGTATCTGCCTAATATTTCAGCCAGTGCTGTGAAATACATAAATGTTATTGTAATGACCCGCATTACTCGTGAATTTGAGCGGTAAAATGTGTTTATTGTAAATACTTGAATTATGGGTAAAATGGAATTATGTTTAACCGTTGTGAGAACGTACTGGAATATAGGGGGTGAGTCTAAAGCAGGCTGCCTTGAGGTGCAGGTCCTGAAGAAAAGGGGTCCTCAAACCAAGGGCATTATTTCCTTGTAAATGTACATTTATTAATTTGTACTGGAACATCAAATTCTGTCAGGTCTGTAGCAGTTATGAATTGGACATCAGGCATAAGGAAAGAAAGCTAAGAAACTGATAGGGCCCGTGTTTTCCAGTCTTCAGCACATTTGAGCCCGTGGGTGTCTTGGATTGCCTACCATCGCAGAACAGCCAACTGAAGCACATGAATAAGTAAATGTGTGGTTTGTTGGGATCTTCCAGAAACGAAAACTGTCAATGCTGCAGTCACTCTGAACGTCCTTATGTAAGCAACCGCACCTGGCAAGTAAACCTGTTTGCAGTTTAAAATCAGGTGCTCTCTCCTGCATTGGGAGAACTGAAGGTTTTTCTTGAATGCATTGCAGTCCTCCTTGAGTTCAGGTACTCTTTGAGATGCTGCCATGCTATAAGCGTGTTACATTTATTTAGCTGATGCTTTTCTCCAAAGCAACTTACAAAGTTATTCTACCTACAATTACTTACCCATTTATACAGCAGAGTAATTTAGGTTAAGTGCCTTGCTCAACAGTTCTAAAGATGGAAGTGAGATTTCACCCTGCAACCTCTGAATACAAAGGCAGCAGCTCTAACCACTAAGCTACCAGCTAACCCTAGTTAGTCTTGTAGTATTAGACAATGCATGCTACTAGTCATCTACTGGTTGAGTGCTAATAAAACCAAATGAAAAATGTAGGCATCCCAACCACAGTAAGGACTACAAGATTGCGAGGCTCGAGAAAGGATAGCGTTTGTCACTGAGTATCACGTGCCTCATGCTGGCCACTGTTACGGGGTCATGACTGCTGCTAGAGCTCCAGCGCACTGAGACAGCTTTGGCGGTTAAGGAGATGTGTTTTCCAGACGCAGGATGTGGGCCAGAGGACTGCTTGAATCGCACTCCAACTAGCCAAGGAACACCCCTGTAGCTTTGGGTGAGAAACCCTGGAACAATCCAACCACACATGGTGTCAGAATGAAGTGTGAGTGGATAAGGAGAGGAAAAATACCTAAAAACATTTGTTGCCACTGGTTTATGCCTTCTAATTTCAAAAGATCACAAGATGAAATTGCTAGAGTGCTGGGGAGTTGACTGCATAAATTGCCTGTCTCTAAACCCACCCCTCACAGCATAAACCCATTCCAATCCCTCATTTTCTGCCATGGTTAAGACTTCAGACCAGCTCCCCAGAAAGACTGCCTAAGGTCCTGTATTTAATTAAGCAGCTTTTGTAAACAGGGAGGAAGCAGAAAGTCTTTCCTTGTTCAAAGGGTACTTGACAGCAGCAATGTGCCTCAACCCAAGACCATGCATGGAACTTGTTAGGTTCATCTTCATCGAGGGCTGAGCAATGAGAAAACAGCAACAGGGACAACTGAAGCAATAATAAACAACAGGCAGGAACTCACAGTAAATCTATCCACATAACCACTTACCCATCTAGCAATCAGAGACACTGTTCAACTTCTCAATTATATGCCACACCCCTATAGATGAATCAGTCAATAACTCCTCTGTATTTTCTATCTGCACAGATAATGGTGAAGTCGGTAAACATCTGTATCTCCACCAAAGAGGGACTTCAAAGAGCCACTGCAACATGCTGGGAATTTTTTGGGTTGTAACATAGGAAGAAACATTGCAGCACATTGGCTGATAACATGGTGTTTTCTTCTCACATTAACACTGTTGACACTTTGGAACCTGTTCTGATTGGTTCTGTAAACAATTTGTAGTGTTAAGCATTGAAATGTGTTGGGGCAGACTGGTCTTTGGTTGAGCCTTAAGGGTGAAATGTACTGCAGTTGGGGAGAGGAACTACAACTGGGGCACCCTACCATTCTACAGAAGTTAGATGGGCAAGGTGACAGCTTGACAGAGGAGGAAGACAAAAACTGGGCTGGTGACTACATAGTTACTTTTGGTTACTTTAGTGCATAAGATGAAGAACATGGGAACTTTGGCCAATCCTAAAAACTGGCTTTGAGCACCCTCACTTAGTATTCCCATCTCAAATGGTGATTCAAAGAACACCTCACCCTCAAAGCTAATCCTGTATTATCATCACACAGACCAGATAGAGAAACTCCTGTCCGCTGGATTTTTTTTAAACACCCGAGAGGCGTAAACTTCCAGCTTACATGAGGACACATTGCCTTGGAGCACTAAAAAAAAATGCCAGCCAGGTCAGATGTTTGATAAGTGTGAAGTTGATCAACCCTGCAAAATATTTCAGTTGAAACCATTTACTGGTTACTCCAGTTTCATTCCAAGGCATGCTGCTGACAGGTGACCAGGCCTCTCCATTACCCATGTTACATAAATCTATGAGGAAAAACTTTTGTACATTATCAGGGCAGATAAACCTCACCTGTCCACTTCTACCCAACAACACAGAACAATAACAGATGTCCAGTAAGATGACTGATCTGTACACTGCACAAATGTACCCATTATGCTAGACTGCTACAGCACTGAAGCCTTCAGGAGTCCCGACTCTTCTGATTTCTTCTGTAAAAGAGCAAGCTGAATATATGGCTAACTAGTGAGAGCTTCTTTGCACTTCAGTGGTACATCAGCAAATGTCCAGTCTAATATTCAGATAAACTTGACATTAGGGTTATCATACTTTGTTACACATTATGAGAAGATGTGCTTTCTCAAAAAGATATTTTATAAAAGTATGACGAAAATAAAGAAAAGGAATAGCTGCAACAAATGGGTGGACTCAAATCACAGCAATGATGGATACGCCCCTTTCAACACTAAGGGCATAAGTGGCGGAAAGAACATTCTCGATGGAGTATCTTTGGGGTCAACAACAGTCCACACTGACTCGACAGCAGTCGTCAACAACTAACTGCGCTTCCAGCAACCCTCTCACAATGTCTCCGGGCCATTATGTCCTGGATGGGCGAGGAGGAGGTGTTGAACATGATTTTAGCCCCATGATGCT
Organism: Scleropages formosus; assembly: GCF_900964775.1. NCBI lineage: Eukaryota > Metazoa > Chordata > Actinopteri > Osteoglossiformes > Osteoglossidae > Scleropages > Scleropages formosus. Next base: position 5,958,762 of record NC_041811.1, read on the forward strand.
ATACCTGTTTGAAGTCCGGCGGGGGAGCCACCATGACTAGAAGCGTAGTCTTCTTATTTGGGCCGGAACTCTTTTCATTTGTCACTGGTGGGTCCAACTGAGCCCCAGACTCATGCCCTGTCTCTTTGTCCACTTCCTCTGCTTTCCCAGAGCACCCTGCGTTGAACTGGCCTTCAGTCTGACCTTCCGTCGCCAACTCGCACGAGGCTTCACCAGCCCTCGAAAGCCAGCAGGAGAAGGACTCCCAGAGGCTTTGCAGCATCCCTTAGCCCGATGGCGCTGCCACAGAGAGAAGCACGAATGCCGACTCAGACGGACACACGGGGTTATCGGCATGCACAAAGGCCAGCCATACACTGACCTAAGGGAGGAAATGCCAAGGGACATACAGGTTACACACAACTAGTGAGGGTACACTCAACCACACTGCATGCACATGCATGAACAAAACATTCATGTGAACCCAAAACGCACGGAGTCATCTAAAATGTACAAGTTCATCACACAGTCAGGTAATCTCTCTCTTACTCACACACGTCTGCAGACCAGGACTAGATTGCAAAGAGGTTCTGAAGCTTCTTCAAGTCACAGGGTTCGTCCTTGATCCCAAGCACTCAGGAGGGCCCCCTCTCCTGCTCCTTGTCCTCTTCCAGATCTATCTTTGCACTTTCCCTACAAGCAGGGTACTCCCTAGTAGTCCCACCCCTCAATTGCACACCGCATGACAACAGATGCTTTCATTTCACCTTAGTAAGGAAATCTCTGAGGCTCAGTGGCAGCAGAACAATGAGAAAAATCACATTTATCTTTGGGTATCCATCACTAACTTCCAGCATCTCAGGAACAAGACACGTGAGGTAAGCACAAAGGAGGACGGATGCCCCACGATGTCTCTCCCTGTGTGCGCTACTGTAGATTCCCAACCGGTTCCGCACCACTGCCCAGTGATGCAGGAAAAAGCTGCAACCTCACTGCAGCTGCGCTTGAGCCAATCACTGCACTCCACACTGACGGGTTTGGCCAAGAGGCCGGAGCCTCCACAGCCAATCAAAATGCGGGATAAAAGCCAGCTATCGGCTGATTGATGGTATGCCATTTGAAAATCAATGGATGGAGAGGGGAGGGGAGGGAATACAGGAGTAGTTCCTCCAGGTCCCCTAGTCCCTCCGAGCTGGTTTTCCTAGGCCTTTCTTCCTCCTCCTGTTCGAGATGCAACCTCTTCCAGCATTTCCCTGTCACCATGGCAACACCACCATTACAGGCTGGGGGGGAGGTAGGCAGGCTGGAGGGAAGGCAGGTTCAATAAAAGCCCCCCTCCCAAAGACCACTTGCTTCATTTGCACACATACGAGACGCAGCCCCTATTGGGCTCCAATACCCCTCTCTTCTCAAACCTTGGCTCATTGTTTTCATCAGACTATTCCGCCATGCTGCGTGTTCCACAAAGGGCTCATGAATGCCACCCAGCGAATGGGTTAATTGGCTCTTCATTGTGGATTAAGGTGGCACTTTTGCACAAAGGTGTAAAACAGGCTGCCATTTTGGGTTGAGGAAAGTGCACTATTTTTACACTGTAGACAGGTCAGCCAGTTCAGAGCTTCAGAGGGGAAGAAACACAGTACAAGTATTTATTCACCTGGCCTTGCCGGCTCCCAGCATGGCACAAAAACCAAGCTATTAGAGGCACCATTAAAATGCTAATTAACTCTGGTAAGTGGGGGAGGGGGGGCATGTCCATGTAAACCAAAAGTGTCCTTAGTCTCCTATCCACCAGTATCCAGCAAAAAAAGGTTTTTGGATATACGTATTCTAGCATTTCTACAAAGGTGGCCCAACCAAGTGTGAGACATCAGGTAAAACTGCAGAATGTTTAAGATACATTAGAACTCAGCATTGTAGCACATACTGTTTGGGATATACACTTAAAAGTATACATCCTCTAGATTAGACAAAAATTGAATGATTGGGTCTCTGGTGGATAATCAGGAATTTGTGAAGGGGGAGGGGTTTCCAGACAAAAGAAGAACCCTAAACAGCCACATAGTGCCTGCCCTGATGAGAATGTCAGCTCAGTGGATGGGATGTAAATGTGGAGGGAGCGTCCCTTTGCATACCAACCCCAGCCTGGTGTCTGCAGCTCTGTCCCAGAGCAGTCACAATTACTTTACACCCCCCACCATCACCGGAAGCATCCTCAGCTGTGGCTCAGGGCGTGACAGCTGACTTAGAATTGCTGCCAAATCCCTAGTGGAAGCCAAGGGGCCCGGGGGATTGGGGGTATTGCTGATACGGGCAGGCTCACGCTGGGGTCATGTGAGGAAACACTTGATCCTTCACACTAATATACAGCAAATTTAACTGCGTCCAGCCTCCCATGAAGTGTTGTACTACGGGCTGGAAGTGTGTGTGTGTGTGTGTGTGTGTGTGTGTCTCACAGATTTCTGTCAGCAGGCCAAGCATGGAGGGTTGGCCAAGACTGCACAAGACAAATCACCAAGCACAGAGTTCAGTCTGCTGCACAAAACACACAGTCAAGTTCTTTCACTCGGCAAAATAGAAAAGAGAATGTAGAGGAAGGGGGTAAAAGGGGAAGGGGGGCACTCCTGGCCTCATGAACCTCCCAGATGAATGTTAGGAAGCTCCCTGTTGGCTGATACAGGGACTGCACTATTGAACTCATACTGTATTCTGTTTTTGGTTTGAAAAAATTTATCGTACATTTCTCCAGTATGATTTATAGTACTAAATTTGTACACTGAGCCACTTATACTGACTTACCCATTTCTATAGCTGGGAAATTTTTACTGTATCAATTCAGAGAAAATACTAAAAGAGTACTGCAGCAGGAGTAGGTTTTCAAACCTACATCATATGGTGCCCCAATATATGTACACACACACTCTTATAAGCATAGTTAGGAAACTTTACAGACAGTATCTTTGCTGCGCTACAGTATTTTGGCAGGAGCACTTGTTCAATTTCTGTTGCTGTGCTGCATTGTTATTGGCAAGCAGTTCATTGAAGCAGGTTTTTCCAACAAGATTGGATAGCAGGTGGCACAGTGGTTAAGGTGCTGGACAGAAAAACTTCATACTGCATCCATTCAAAAGGATGAATGGTTATAGGCCTAGTAAGTGATCCTGAATGAGTGTGTGTATTAAACCAACTCATACAAGTAAACAAACACATTGAGGTGTGCTCGTGGAAAACCCAACTATTTGAGGAAGCACCCTGAACAACAGTGAAGCGCCTATCAGTGGCAGCCACTCTGAGGTTCGCTGGCTCACACTCACAGTAATTTGTAACTGTCAGGGCTCCTATGGCCTCACGAGTGTCCTCTGGGACCCAGAGTCCCACTAGAGCACGAAAGACACATCCTCACTCTGTCTACTTGGTGTAAACAGTCAGACCAGTGCCGGGGGTCACCTTGGGGATACATGGCTCAACATGGAGAAAAACAGCTTCGCCCCCAGGTATCCTAAATAAGCCTCAACCCACACTCGAACCATCATACTGGGTGTTGTACTGACAAAATTCTATACGACTAGGTCTGTCATTAAATAGATGTATAATTAAAACTAGTGCAAACAGTAGATGAGGCTACTAACAGACCCTTTTGTTATGACTGTACAGAACCGCTACAGCAGCTGCATGCTTCTAGAAAGTACTGTGAAGTTCCCACTGTGTCCTGTTCACTTGTATACAAGCATAAAAGTAGCAACATTAGAAAATGTTCAGCTGCCACACAATACTAATGAAACTGAAAATAATTCACCATTGGTAACCATTAGCTGAACTTGAAAGTGAAATAATTCAGTTGCTCCCAAATTTTCAGCTTCACATGTCATCTCATCTCAACATGTCCACCAACACTTATATTCAGATAAATATATACTGGGGGGATCTTATGGGAATTTGTGTGTTACGTTAAAAAAATGTAATAGTGATGTTCATTGCAATGTTAAGGAATGTGACAATACATTGCAGTAATTAAAAAAAAATCTAAGGGAGCGTTTGCTGCAGTTGAGAGATGAGGCGGATGGTGTGAAATGTGTAGTCTGGGCTGACCGAAGGCACAAGGAGGGAATGGCTGCCATGTGACACCTGCTAACTTGTCATTTCAGCACAACCCAAGACTGCAGCCCCTCTACGAACACCTCTGACGATGGAAATATGTAAATACACAGGAACAGGGTAACTTAAAAGTGGAGCAGCAAAGGAAGGTTTTACACCAGGACTCAAGCATGATGATGATATGTTAAAACATTTAAATATAAAAATATTTACAATTATTTATTCAGCAGACATTTTTTCTCCAAAGCAACTTCCAATGAACTCATACCTTATTCACCAAGGTGACTTACACTGCTAGATACACTGCTTACAATGGATTACTCATCCATACATCACTGGAACACGCTTTGTCACTCACACACTATGGCTTGTCATACATGAACCTGAACAGCATGTCTTTGGACTGTGGGAGGAAACCCACGCAGACACAGGGAGAACATGCAAACTCCACACAGACAGAAGTGGGGATTGAACCCACGTCCTCTCACACCACCCAGGCACTGCAATACAGCAGAGCTATTCCCTGTGCCACCATGCTGCCTGTATAAAAACTGATCCATATATAAAATTGATCCATCCATTATGAATAACTACTTGTGCAATGCAGGGTGGCAGTGGTGGAGAGCCTATTTCAAAAAACAGGGGATGAGAGAGGGTATACCCTGGATGTGATGCCAGCCCATGGCAGGGCAATAACACACATTCACACAGCCCTAATTTAGAGTCATCAGTTTGCCTGAAAGACATCTTTGGACCGCAGAAGGAAACCAGAGCACCTGGGGGGAAAAAAAAAAAAAAAAAAAAACTCATGAAAAAGGGAAAACAGGCAAAACTTCACACAGACTGAGCCGGATTCAAACCCATGTTGAAACACCCGCACCAGTGCTACCCACTGCATCACCATTGCCTTACTATCTTTCAGTTTCCAAAACACATACACAGACAAAAAAAAAAAAAAACCTGAAGCACACACAGACAGACACCTGGGGTTTAAATAACATTCCACTGACAATGAGTCTTTGGCTTTCCAGTAAAAAGAAAGTCTCTCCCCTCCCCTCCTCCAGGGAACTCACTGAGTAACTCACTGGAGTCTGGCCTCCATCTCATAGGAGTCAGCAGTCAGCCTGGACCAGAACAGGAAGACCTGTGGGAGAACGAACCTTCTCTCCTGGTGGAATGGAGTGCAGGAAAAAACATCCCGTGCTGTGTTTACAGAGGGCAGCCCAGACAGATGCTCATGGGGGAAGGGTTCCTTTTTAAATCGACCATCAACATCCTCTCCATCATTTCCTGTGCCTATCAGCAATAGAAGATCAGGGACATCGGCTGACAACCAGCAGGCTACCGAGGGACCAGGACGACATTCTTGTGTCCAAGCCCTGTGAGAGGGGACTCGTGACCAGTTGGCAAAGGGTCAGGAGGCTGTGCCAAACAGGTCAGCGTGTGAGCACGTAAATAGGTCTGTGCAGAAACACACACGCACAAGGATATTGACATGTATAGGACAAGCTGATAGTGCAGCAGTTAGAGTTGCTGCCTTTGGATCCAAAGATTGCAGGTTTGATCCCCACCCCCACCTGTAGTAGCCTTGAACAAGGTACTTACCCTAAATTGCTCCAGTGAAAATTGCCCAGCTGTATAAATGGGTAAATAATTGTAACCTTAACATTGTCCATTCATCCATTTTCTTGCCCGCTTGTCCTTCTAGGGTCGCGGTGGCAACAGGGAGAGCAGAAAGGCCCAGCTGCCCCTGTCCCCCTCAACTTCCTCCAGCTAAGCCTGGGGGATCTCCAGCTGTTCCCAGGCAAACTGTGAGATATAATCCCTCCAGCGGGTCCTGGGCCAACCTCTGGGCCTTGTCCCAGTTGGCCGTGCCTGGTATACCTCCAAAGGGAGGCGACCAGGTGACATCCTTATCAGATGCCCGAACCACCTCAACTGGCTCCTCTCAATGTGGAGGAGTAGAAGCTCTACTCCGAGTTCCTCCCGGATGTCCGAACTCCTCACCCTATCACGGAGAGAGAGTCCCAACACCCTGCGGAGAAAACTCATTTCAGCCGCTTGTATCCGCGACCTTAGTCTTTCGGTCAGTACTCGGAGTTCGTGACCGTAGGTGAGGGTAGGAATATAGATCGACCAGTAAACAGAGAGCTTTGCCTCATGGCTCAGCTCCCTCTTCACCACTTCAGTCTGGTACAGCGACCACATTACTGCTGCCGCTGCTCCCAGTCTGTGGCCGATCTCTCACTCCCTTCTCCCCTCAATCGTGAACAAGACCCCAAGATACTTAAACTCCTCCATCTGGAGCAAATTCTCTCCCCTTACCTGGAGGGGGCATGCCATCCTTTTCCGTGAAAGAACCATGGACTCATACTTGGAGGTGCTGATCCTCATCCCAACCACTTCATACTCAGCTTCAAACCTTTGCGTGTTCGAGGCAACCACGTGACAGTGCCAAAAGGACATCATACGCAAAAACCAGAGACATCACCTTCCAACTCTCACATAGAATGCCCTCCTGACCTCGACTGCGCCTTGATATCCTGTCCATGAAACCTTAACATTGTAAGTCGCTTTAAAGTAAAGCATCAGTTAAATGAATAAATGTAAATTTCAGTTGATCTGAGGAGACATGGTGGCACAACAGGAGATTGAATGTTCAAGTGGGATTCTTCCCATAGTCCGAAGATAAGGCTCTTATGTGAACGGGTGACTCGAAATTGCCTGTAGAGTGTAAGTGAATGAACAAAAGGACCATCCAGGTGTACCCTGCCTTACACTCGATGCTTCCAGGATAGGCTCTGGACCACTGCAACTCTGCGCTTAAACAGCTTATTTACTGACTGATGGATGGCAACCAGACGATACTGAAGTGTAGTGTGCTGTGTCACTAGGTCAGATCCACCTTGACGAGGACAGTGGGTGAGACGGGTTCTTTTGTGGGCTCTTTATCGGCTGGATCAGAATGCTGGGACACCTCAGTCCTGCTCAGCAGATCGACTGGGTATCAATTGTTTAAGCCAGTCCAGCAGAAAGCAGTGATGCCACAATATACACAGAACAAAATGCAGCTCTGCACCTATTCAGCACTTTCAATTCTTCACATAAACAGCGTGAAGCAGTGCATCATGGGAAATCTCTGACCTCCAAATGCTGCAAACCAACTAATGAGGCAAATTAGACTAACGAAGCTCCTCCAAGATCTCCAAAAATGGCAGGACCATGACTCAGAAGTTGTGTACTGGGTAGAGTCATCACCTTGGAGTTAAGAGTCTTGGTTCAAACCTCTAACACTCTAGGACCCTTAGAAATAGATAAATCATTTTAAGTAGCTTAATGTAAGTTGCTTAGATAAAGGCTAAGATAAGGAATATGGCAACAACCAATAAATAGTATCTAAAATTACCAGGCAGAGCTTATCATTTGACCTTTTACCGTTTATACAACCAAATATGTTACTGAGCAGACTTAGATAGTCACGGTGGCATTTGAGCCAACAGGCCCTGGGTCTCTCAGTTCCAGTTCATTAACCACGCTGCCAGTGGCTGCAGCCATACCTCTGCAGAGGGGTCATCTAAGGTCACCTGGGCTGCCCAAAAGGGAAAATCACCTGCCAGCAATGCCGACCCCACACGGAGGTCTGAGAAAGTGACTCTTTAAAGGGACAGAGAGGTTGACCCTGATGACCTCATCCCTCCTCCACCTGTACCAAACAGGGTGACCAGCAGGTTTCTTCAATTCAGAAAGCCACATCGTGAAGGTAGAACAGCAACTCTTTGATTACATTGCAATAAAAACTGAACCATTACACCAGTACTGACATTTGACCTCAGACAACTGTCACCTCTTTACCTGAATTCTCTGTAGGAGCAGAGATCTCATTTCCTTACTCCCAAACAGTCCCCAACACATACCTCATTGTTAATTATATGGACACAGAAATTCAACTGTACTTTGGGTAACAGAGAAAAAAGAAACCAGTAACAATACAAATAATAGATTTTTTTAGACCAGATTTTGCAAACCAACCAAGCCCATGGTTTAAAAATAAAGATTTACTATTAAGCAAGGATTCATTTTTTGAAAATGAACAGATGTACAGATTACAGATGTATTGAGAATAGAAGTCAAACATCCGTATTTGTTAAAACAGATGTGTGTAATGTATGGGTAAAAAGGGTAGACTAATTATACGTATATATGTATGATTAGTCTACCCATTTTATAGATTAATCCTTGCCAGATCAAGTCCTTTTAAAGAAGGAAATTGAGAGGGAAAAAAAAAAACTTACCCAGAAGTTTCAATTAAAAAAAAGAAAAAAAAAAACGCTCTTTACTATATTTAACTGGAACGATGTTTAAGGAGGTATCGGACGCAATATATTTGACACACTAGAGCCACAGACTTAAAGATACCGCAAAGTAATACCGGGGCTACAGTATACTTTTCTGGATTACAAATTATGGCTATATTAACATGCTCCGACGCTCAGTTAGTGATGAATCAAGAACATGTTTCTGATGCTCAGTGGTGTGACTGAACTGCAGCGACGAGGTGATCCGCTTCCCCAAACATTAAATTAATATATACTGTATTACATAATCACCTCAAAATAGAATGCAGCCGACAGTCGTTGCGGATCACATTTCAATCAATCAATGCGTTTTCAGTGCGGATCAGTCGATTCTCTCGGCGTCTCCGATGTTTTCTCTCACTCACACACCATCAGTATTGAGACAGTGTCCGTGGCTCTTAGTTTATCCCGGATATGTTGCGTCCTTCACACCAACAGGCGGGACACCATTGTGTGCGAGAGACAATGAGCTCCCCTTCAATCATGATCTCTCACAATCACGCGGGGTGCGTTTGCCATCGTTTCTTCAACGGGCATGGAATACGCTGGAAGATAATCGGTGTTTAACAGATACATGCGGATACAACCTGCTCAACGCGCGCGCGAGAACACACGCGGACACACACACACTCGCGCGGATGCAATGATTGAATGTAACGGGCCGGCTTTTCCTATAAGTATCTTCGCAGAACTTGGGTGACGTGCACGCGAGCGCGCGCACACCCGCTTACCATGAGCTCGTTCTCCGTGCGGTGGACGCCCAGTTTCCTGAGGCCAATGCTGAGATCCTGCACGCAGATGCCGCCGTCCTTGTTCACGTCCAAGATCTGGAAGAGAACCTTTAGCCGGTGCTCCTGCTCCGGGCCGCCGCACACCTCGCCACCGCAAGGGTCCGAGGGGTCGCAGTCGCGTGGGCCGCGCACAGGGCAGTCCCTGCACGCGGGCGCCGGACAAGAAGCGGCTGCTTCGGGAGCGCTACCCGAACCGGTAGCGAGCGCAGGACCGGGATCCGAATTGCACTGACACAAGACACCGCTAAGCAACGGCGACACGAGCGATCCCTGGTGTTGCATCGTACTGACTAGGATAAAACAGACAAAAAAAAAAAAAAAAAAAAAAAAAAAAAAAAACTTTAAAAATTAAGTCAGTTTCAGAGTAGGTTCGCTCCCCCGTGTTCACGTGCTCATCCGAATGAATGAGCCGCCTGATCCTTGTTTGCCTTTTAGCCTTTTTCTAATCCCGCTTCAAGAATTAAGAAGTCCCTACGTCTATCCATAAGATGTCCCCGGGAGTGTATCCATTAAAATGTCCTTATTCCGAATTGGTTTCAAACACGGCTGCTTCCTCGGGATGTCCAGTTTCGGAGATAAACCACGAGGATGTCGAGCCGAGTTCCCCGTGACGAGTGTACTCGTGGAGTCCACAGCTACTACGGCCCGGCGACTAGGGCGCAAGCGCCTGATCCACGCGTCTCGTCGATAATAACCTTCATCACTTCCGTATTTTCTGTTGTGATTTCTCAGGTTTTTTATTTAATCGATATAGGATCCACCTTCGGATTGACAGAGAATAAAGAAGATAGAAAACGCCGGTAACTGAGGACGATTCCAGGACGGAGATACCAGCCGCTGATGAGTGGGAGGAGCCACCCAGGCGCTAAGGGAGGGTCAGGCTGCGATGTGTACGATACCCAATCATCTTCCACTATTCAAATTAACGCCACCCACTTGCAGAAAAAAGTTGTTCGGAATTGAGCTAACGATTGAACGAGGAAGTATTATTAGGTCAATTCTTAGGTATAAGCGCGTTTATAAATTTTAAATTCATTTTTTAGATTGAAAATATAGCTAGGAATTAACGCTATTCATTTACATAATGTTAATAAAACCAAGTAACTAAATATTTCATCAGTTGACTCTGGGGAGGTATGCTAGAACCTTTAGTCTGGCCAATTGAGGAGACAGTACGAGACGATGGGCGGGGTTGGCAGCCGGCTGGGAGGGGGGGGTCTTCGGGCTGGGGGCGCGGGCACGTTCAGGAAGCCATTGCGGAGCTCCGCTCTTTGAGTAACTCCCACTGTTTTTGCGTATCGTACGCACTGCATTGCACGATTCCGCCACACAGAAATGGCATCGGCAGCCAAGAAGAGGAAGATGAATTTCTCCGACAGGGAGGTGGAGATCATCGTGGAGGAGATCGACAGACACAAACACGTCCTGGTTAACCACTTCAACGCCGGAGTCACGCACATTGCCAAGAACAATGCGTGGCAGGAGATCCTCAAAAGGGTCAACGCCGTGACCACCTGTCCCCGGGAGCTGGCCGAGGTGAAGAAGAAGTGGTCTGACCTGAAGACCGAGGTGCGCCGGAAGGTGGCTCAGGCCCGAGCCGCAATGGACGGAACCGCGGACTCGGCCCCGGTGTCTGTCACCTTAACTTCGACGCAGCAGCACATCTGCAACTTGTTGGGGGAAGCGACGGTCATCAGTGTAGCAGCGGGGGAGCAGAGCACCGAGATCAGCCTTCCCGTGACCACGGTGACCCTGTCCGCACAGGGTGAGTGGGTCCGGCTCGATTTTTTTGCCCGTCGACAGGTCTTATTATGGAGACGCCGGTCTACGTTCTTCCGCCGCAGGCGCAGGTAGCTCCGTTTTCGTGTAATTTGTCCAGTCCGTAGCGGGCATTCTGCATTCTAAAGTTTTGTTTTTCTGCATTATTTAGGCTTTGATTGCACATCAGAAAGTCCCATAACTCATAAGTTAGCTGAACAAAAAGTAAATTATATGTTAAAGCAGTAATAAAGTAAAACTGTTATAATGTCGCCCGCAGCTCGTGTCGATGACCTCTTTCGGGTGCTTCTAGGTGAGATTTGCTTGTTTTAAGTGTCGCACATGTGTGGTTTCGCCTTTGAGGACTTTGGATTGGTGGCCGCATGAATTTTTTTTGAACTGCTGTCCCCCGTAGACACGCCCCCAATGACGCCAGGTTAGACTGTGATGAGACGCCTCTAAATTACGTCAAAAAACGAGTATAGTGACACGTTGGGAAAGTGGGCGTGGCTAAAGAGCACGGAGCCCGCGACGGCGTTTTAAAATTAACGTGCTCAATGTACTAAAGGTTCAGGGATCCAGAGGGCAGCTGCATATTTCAGTGGGGTCAAACATACCAATATGTGTAAGCATTTAAAGTCTGCACTTTCATTGCCAGGCAGCAGGAGCTATTGTGGTTAGAGCTTGGTTCTAATACCACCTCCTACTGTTGCACCCTTGATCGAGGTGCTTGACCTGACTTCCTATAGAAAAATTTCCCGCCCATATACAGTAAATGTAAGTTTGGTGTACAAACCTAACATTGTAACCTGTAAGAAAAGCGTCACATGAAATTATTATTCTTATTATTGTCAATAGTTCAAATATAGTTCTTGTATTAGCCAGCAGAGGGAGTTTAATGAAATGAGGTGTGTTCTTTCACCCCCTAAAAAGACAATCTGGGTGAAAGGACTTGACCGTGTATTTTTTGCATGGCAGATTATTAGTACTTTAAAAAAAAAAAAAAAAAAAAAAAAACCCTTTGTTTGGGCAGTGAAGTACAGTATGTTGTATGCTGAAGTACAGATGCTGATGGAACCTCTGTGGTTGACTCTCCTAGGTATTGAAACTGCAGGGTCCGCAACCTTTGAGGTTCAAAAAACTCTACAAGGTAAATATCTCCCTTATATATTCTTCATATTTTTAAAAATAAATATAAAATTTAAGAGTTTTTTTTTTTTTTATAACAAAGTAAACAGTTATATAACTATATCCCAATTAAAGAGGCTATATTGGAATGGCACTTTAATCAAAATCTTTGGAAGTTAAACATTTCCATCTTCAAGTGGCGGGTAAATAAATGTAAATGTAAGTGGTTTTGATACATTTCAAATAGTTTAAAAATGTTATAGATATGAATCAGAACTTTTAGAATAGGTTTTACATGAGCGGTGTCCCGCTCAGTGTGGCTTTATAAATCCCCCCCGTGCAGGCGAGACCACTTACCATGTGCTGGAGGATGGAGGGATGGTGGAGTACTGCACAGCAGAGGCAGAGGTGGCAGCTGATGGCCAGGCAGAGGTGCCCACAGCAGAGGGTACGGAATGCTCCGCTCGTCCTCAGGAGCTGAAGAGCCGCATCGCTCTCAACTCGGCGCACCTGCTGCAGGAGCAGCGCGTCACAAACCTGCATGTGCGTGAGATCGCCCAGCACCTGGAGATGCAGACAGGCATGCTGCAGATGATCCGCCGTTCACATGAAGTGCAGGCCTGCGCCCAGGAGAGGCAAGCTCAGGCCCTGGAGGGCACACAGGCCACCCTGCATGCCCTCGTCCAGGCGCTGCGGCCTGCTCTCAAGGACCTCCGCAAGTTCCTGCAGGGTGCCACTAACACGGCCGCCTCAGCCACCCTCTCGGAAGAGGCACAGCAGCCGGCCACAGTCCTAAAAGTGGAAGATCTGAACTAGATTGTGTGTCTACCCATGTGGTTACCATTCCACATGCAGGCCCTGTGGAGCAAAACATTTGCAAACTCTGAGAAATTTTTGTAAACAAGGGCCATAGTTGCAGGTACTGCAGTGAAACTGTGATGATTATCGAATGTTTTAAGTTATTTTTGTATTCTAAAAATTATAAATGGGGGGGGGGAGCTTTTCTTGTTTCTGCCTATAACAAATAAATTATAAACTTTTGCCTTGTTTTTTATGGATGGATGGATTTTTTTTTTTTTTTAAACTATGTGGTTTTACACTTTTAATAACTGCAAGAGTTATCTGCGTTTTCTAAAGAAAAAGAATCTTTAAGTGAATTAAGAAACGGATACACCTCGTTCATGCTGTGTACTTGACTGAAATTCTACATTATTACCGACAGGTGGCGGCAAGTATCAACAAATCAATATTTCCTTACAGCACTGTACCTGTTACAGGTAAATTAAATCTTTCCAAGATCCCACCTTAAGCTGTGATTGACAGTAATCGTGCGTGTAAATTTAAAAAACTATGGAAAAGGGTATTAGTAGGATTATATTCCAGCTGCTTTCATTTTAGTAATTTTGTCATGATAGCTGGTACCATGGTGGTCAGAGCTGCTGTCTTTGGACCCAAAGGGCATAGGTTTCATCACCACTTCCAGCTGTAGTACCCTTGTTCAAGGTACTTACTCTAAAGTTTCTCCAGTTAAATTACCCATCTGTATAAATAGGTAAATAACTGTAGGTAGACTAATGTTGAAAGTTGTTTTGGAGAAGTGTCAGCTAAATGAATATACTGTAAATGTAATATGCATTCAGTGGCCAAGGGTGCTGTTTAATGTGTTTGATAAATGGATGAGCTGCTTATTAGTGATACAGTAGTCATGACATTCTCATTGGTGATGTTCAGCCGAGCAGCTGAACTTAGATCATATCCCACTTTCCAGTGAGGACTGAAGCCACATGGTGTCAAGTAGTGATCACAATGCCTGGGTGGTGCAAGAGGATCTCAGTCTTTGTGGAGTTGGCATGTTGTCCCCATGCCTTTCATCCGGATACTCCAGTTTTCTCCCACGGTCCAAATACATGCTGTTCGGGTGGATTGGTGACTCTAAAAGTCACCCATGGTGTGTGTCTGTGAATGAAGTGTTTCAGTGATATATGGATGAGTGCCTTATTGTATGTACTGTATCTAGTGTTGTAAGTTACCTTTGGAGAATAAGGTGTGGGCTGATACTACTACACAGTGTTTATTGGAAGTCGTTATGGAGAAAAGTGTTGACTAAATGAAGTAAATTTAATGTAAGCTGGAGTGTAGTTCTCATGTGCAGCTTCTCTAGATGCTGTATGCAGACTTCTGTAGGATCATGCTCAGAGGGAAAGAGAGACTACAGTATAGGATAAGGTAGATGTAGAGAGGTGAAGGTAGGTGAGACATTAAAGATAAGAAAAGGTTGAAGAGAAGGATAGACTAAGGCATTTGAAAGAAGAAAAGGTAGTTAAGTTAGTTGAAGTTATGAAGGTAGTTCAAGAAAAGGAAGATGGAAGAAGGGACTAGAAGAAGGTAGTTGAAGGAAGAAAAAGGAGAAAGAACAGAGAAGGAATGACACTGGAGAAGAAAGCTGATAGATGAAGGAAGAAAAGCAAACAGAGAAGATGGGATGCGACCGGAGGAGGAAGGAGACAGCAGAGAAGATAAGAGGAAGAAGAAGTCGGGAGTAGAGAAAGCAGAGAGGAGGTGAAGAGAGGAACAGGAGGAGGGAGGAGAAGGCGGCGCTTAGCCGGCTCTAGAGGAGGGTCTATCCGCGTTTGTCGACGTCCAAAGTGCGCCGGAGATCAGTTCAGTTTCGGTTCGGTCGAACCACTCGAGTTCGGATCCCCGGAGAGTCGACGTAACAGAGTGGGTTTAGTTCTTGGCGCTTCACCTGGCAGATCGACTGCAGCTCTGCGCTTTGCGCTGCAGAACTTCTCGCGGCAGAGTCGGGTCCCGGAGCGTCCTCGAGATCCTGCAGATCCCGGCTTCTGTCCTTCTGGTCCCGGTTCTTGGAGGTCCTGTAGATCCGGGAGATCCTGGTTGCCTCCTATCCTGCAAGAACCTCCACGTCTCCTCGGAGTGCCGAGCTCACGGGAACAGTACGGTGAGTTGTGCGGAAGAACTCCAGGAGGTGTCGGGTTCGCAGCTCCCAGCCGGTGGACCAGCGATCAAAGCGGAACCTGAGCTGACACTTCGGTTTGGGTTCGAACATGGACTCGAAGTAATACAAACAAACCCAGCTGAATCGCCACTTGAAGTGAAAGTACATCCCTACCAAGCTGCACTATTTAACGCTCATTAAAATTTATTTGCTGAGATATTTGTACTTGTTTATGCAAAAAAATAACATTTTCAATTCTTTATCCTAGGTCTTCCCCGTCTCCAACGGCCGTTCAGAGATGATCAGAACCGGGTTCAAGACAAACTTCCAAGCTCCAGATTAACACCCCCAGAACTCGTAATTTTATTGTTTTTTTTATTTTGAATATTTAAGTAATTATTTTAAACTTTCCTGGGTCTTGGACTTGGGCTGCTCGAACTCATGGCGTTTTTGATGAAAAAGAAGAAGTTCAGGTTCCAGATCTCCTTCATGCTGGAGGAGCTGACAGCCGTTCCCTTCGTCAACGGGGTCCTCTTCTGTAAAATCAGACTGTTGGACGGGGGAGACTTCGCTTGCGCATCCTCCAGGTACATCATCATCATCATCATCATCATCATCTCTTTCCAATGACATATATATATGATATATACTTCCTTTACCATACACATGCCATGCCATCATGCAGTAATAGGTACTTAAACCTCTATGTGATTCTATGGTTCTGTGTGTATTTCTATGTCTATTATCTATAAATCTATAACTGAGACAATTTATTAATTATCCCATAACTATACAATTAGTGGACAGAACCCCCCCTCCTCTTTTGTGAACTCTTCTGTGGACGTTTTGCAATCAATGTGTTTTCTAACATGGTTTTTAATATCATATCTTGGCAAAGGCATAACTGCTGAGTGTTTTGGGTGTTTACTGCTGCAACGCATCATTGTGCTTCACTGCCTATTGATGGGGATGTCAATATGTGAGCCCGTTTTTACAGTGGCTGTATTTACCGTGGTAAATCCGAGGATGATGTGAGAGGAGAAGTTCTTAATGAGAAAACCACCAGATCCATCATCAAACGTTATCATGATATGCACAGGTTTTCTCTCACTCTGTATATACTGTATATATAAATATATAGGTAGATAGCATGTGTGTTTACGTGTCATTGATGCATTCATTTTAGGAGTATCATCGAAATCATTTCCTGCTTATACAGCTGTAAAGTCAGAACAGGTTAATGGACCCTGCATCTCCAGGACTCATTGCTTGTAGAAGTCCAGTCTTGGATGCCTCAGGCTGCTCTGATTAAACCACAAACAACCTGAGCCATGTGGGTATCAAACCCCAGGCCCCATTCTGTCTCTCTCTTGATCAATAGTAAAACCTGAGGATTCCCTGGTGCTCAAGCCCCACCCTGTGATACAAGTTTGTTAGCACATGGCCCCCTCTAGACAGACATGTTCTGGTGAAATGCACCATAACCCTAACCAGTAGAGCTCTGGCCCTGTTTTGGTTACCAGCTCTGACCCTTAACTAATGTCCTCCTTGCTCTCTTTAATCTACTCAGAGTTAATCCATGCAAACAGGTGACTGCAATGGTGATTCACCAAAGTAACAGTTTTACTTCACTGGCCTAACATGGTCTCCAAGGTGTGGTGCTCTATTTATATTATTTGTTTGCTCAGCAAATGTTTATTTTGAATGTGGAAGTGTGTTTTTCCCTCTTTCCTAAAGTGCACTCTAACTTCAGGGCCTTGTACCCCTACCTTGGGTTCTTCCCTCTGGATTCTGTCAATGAGTTTCCTCTCTCAGTGGAGCTGTGCTTTCCACTTGAAGATAGTGTGCATGTGTGTTTTCAGCATGACGTTATCCGTCACACGTGTCACGTGTTTCCGCCTTGTGCCGCCCTACCCCTCGACTTAGCAATTCTCCCACTTATCACCAGACTAGGGTCTGACCCAGTTTAATGAATAACATGGGAGTGCAGCCTAGGCTTTGTCGAACTGCTCCCAACTTCTCACAGGCCTGGCGTGTTCCTGTGTTACAGAGCAGTGTTAACACGTCACAGCGCTGCATTGTGTTCCAAAGGGCACCTGTGCAGATATGCAAAACAAGGCATGTTGTCATTAATATTAATTTCTTTCCATAAGCAAAGACTGTCGTTTATTGCAACCTGCTTTTATTTATGGTTTGATACCGTTCTTGGAGAGGTTCAGTCTACCGTCTCCTGGTTGTTATTCATGGTTGTTTCATTAAACGTGGCTTATTATCTGTAATATTCTTCATGTTATGTCTCTTCAAAGTGACATACAGTATGAGGTTTCTACTCTACGATACTGATTTACCCATTTATACAGCAAGGTAGTTTTTACTGTAGCATTCTTGGTAAGCACATTGATCAACCCAAAGGGTGCGCGGAGATGTCCGCCATAAAAAGGGTATTTTTGGTACATCCACCCTAACCCTAGAGGGTATACAGGGTACGTGTACTATAAATAGGGTACGTTAGATTCATCCACCCTAACCCTAAAGGGTACACAGGGGTTTCACCCCCAGGCTCCCACTTGGATAGCTGCACTCCCCCGTATGTACATTCCTGTGGTTCTAATGCTCCCAGGAAGCTTTGCATACGCAGGGCATATTTGACGGCTGCCTTTGCATGTAGACCTTAATGCGGATAACGGGGCCATCCCTGTGAAAGAAGGGGTTGAATGAGCAGATCCTGGTCGTCCATCTCCCCCCTTGGTGTGTGCAGCTGTCAAGCCTCATTAGAGCAGGACTCTAGCACTGCTTGGAGGTTTTTAAGACGGCTCAGTCAGCCGGGGTCTATGCAGTGTGGTTGTCTGTCCAAGCAGAGCTGTTAGGAAATAGGTCATTTGTCCCATCTGTACTGTGTGTGTGTGTGTGTGTGTGTGTGTGTGTGTGTGTGTATCAAACAAACCGCAGTGCTGTTTGTTTAAAATAGGGAAGAGGAAAGTGTGTGTGTGCATGCGCACATGCAAAGAATGGAACAGTCCAGAACTCATCCCTTGTTCTTTTCATGACCCTGTCCCACCCTATGGCTCTCTCCCCCCCGCCCCGGCATCCTGGCATGGGTAGCATGCTTGACACTGGCACAGATGTCATGCCCGCTTGGTTTGCAACAAAACGGGACAGCAGAGAGGAGGAGCAGGAGGAGCCTGGGTATGAGATGAAGAACAAAGGAAAGATTGAGGGGAAAGAGGTTTTAAAAACAGACGGGTCATTGTTTTAATACGAAAGACTCACACACACACACACACACACACACACACACATACACACACTTTCTCCCTCGCAAAGCCAGTTCAGTTTACTGTGCTTTATCTGTGACATTTATGTCTGGAAATCATGAGGGAGAACAAAACAAAATGTTCAGAATGCTGCAGCCAATGAGATCAACTGTTCACACAAAGGCTCTGAAAACTATAACTCGAAATGGAGTGAATATTAGTAGCAGCAGGTGACACGGTGGTAAGTGGTATCACCTGGAAATTGGTGTACCCAGTTTCAAATTCCACATCCGGATGTGGCACCCTTGATCAAATTACTTACCGTGAATCAATACAGTTAAAAGTACCCTGCTGTATGAAAGGGTAAATAATAAGTAGTTCAACATTGTTGTCAGTTTGGAGAAAAGTAGCTCATGGGTAAATCACTGTAACTAGCTTATTGTACAAACCTAACCTTGTAACTGATTTTAGGGAAAATCAGTAGACAGATTGATATATTTGCATTTATTCATTTAGCTGATGCTTTTTCCAAAGCAGCTTACAATGTTTTACTTAGAATTATTTACCCATTTATACAGCTGGGTAATTTTACTGGAGTAATTTAGGGTAAGTACCTTGCTCAAGGGTACTGCAGCCACAGGTGAAAATTGAGCCTGTGACCTTTGGGTCCGAAGGTGTTAGCTTTCATCACTACGCTACCGGCTGCCCTCATATACCCGCATACATAAATAATAGGGACAGCTGGTAGCGTAGTGGTTAGAACTACTGCCTTTGCATCCAAAGGTTGCAGGTTTGATCCCCACCTCTGGCTGCAGTACCCTTGAGCAAGGTACTTACCCTAAATTGCTCCAGTGAATTTACCCAGCTGTATAAATGGGTAAATAATTGTAACCTTAACATTGTAAGTTGCTTTGGAGAAAAGTGTCAGCTAAATGAATAAATGTAATAGTAATAACAGTTCCAGTGTGGGTAATGAAATGTGTTGTGTGTTGAGGTACAGCTGCTAAGGGATCCTCTGTGGTTGACACTACTGGGCACTGAGCCTGCATTGTACACAACTTCTGCAGGCATTCAGAAATTCTAGTGGATACATTTTTGCCCTGAAGCATTCTGGATATTTTTTTTTTTTAAATTTACATTTAAAATGGATTAATAAAAAGCACTATCACATTCTGCACTTTTCCCCAGATAAGTCTCTAAGAAGAACTGTGAGAACTGTAAGGTGGAGGTGTGGCTATGGATGGACGGATGGATGGATATACAGTAAGATACACTGGCTGATGCTGTGAGTGACCCATGGGAGACTGGACTGAACTGGGTGGGGGAGGACTGGCCCTGTCTGAACTGCAGTTTTTTGGCTCTATTTAAGAGAATCGAGGGTGGGAAGGGTGAGAAACCTTGATGATGTCTTGGGAGTTTGTGGGAGTCAATGCTGGAACCTCAGACAAGGGTGTGGAGTACGGAGGGGTTGGGTGGGGAGGGATGGGTAACAGGGACCACCTCAATGGGGCACCCCCAATGTGGAAAGTCCCATCTGCCAATGGCGTGTGTTCTTGTACTTCTTAGTCTTGGAATCGAGCTCAGGTGGCGCACATGGGTTATCTGAAATCCAACACTTTGTGCTGGCCATGTTCCAGTTCTTCTCCACTCCTATCCAGAAAGTTCCAGACACACGGGTGATGATGTCACAGCTGGGCTTCATGTGCTGGTGATTTTCCTACCTGATACTGTGGGCATAACAGTGCAGTGCATGACCTGCAGTCAGGTAGTCAACAGTGGTCATCCTTCCAAGGGGAGTGGGCGGGGCTGTTGGGCTGGGTAACTGCAGAAGGAAGGGGGTATCGTCAGACTGGCATCATACCACCGAGAAATGATGGCTCTGTACAACACTATAACTTGCAGGGAGTCAAAGGTCATACCCTCACTCTCCTGCTTTCCTTGCTTGCCTGCTCTGTTCACTCTCCCACTGTCGGCACCGATGACTCAGCACACAGAT
Organism: Scleropages formosus; assembly: GCF_900964775.1. Lineage (NCBI taxonomy): Eukaryota > Metazoa > Chordata > Actinopteri > Osteoglossiformes > Osteoglossidae > Scleropages > Scleropages formosus. The sequence continues at coordinate 5,979,074 of NC_041811.1, forward strand.
TCACTTTTTCCAGTTGAGAGCAGAAAACAAAAACAGTGGGAGGATTGAGAGAGTGGATGGTGCCGCCCTCCCATCCAGCCCCCCAGCTGGACCCTGGGACTCGCTCCAGGACAATGCTCCAGGGATTGTCCCATCGCCCTGCTCTGAGTTCCAAACTGCATTGTGGACTTCATGGAAAGAATACATTATCAGGCTGTACTGCAGAGACTGTCTTTGCGTGTGTGCGTGCGTGCATGCATGCATGCATGCATGCGTGTCTGTGTTGACCCTTCCTATTTCCCTGGAAATTCTCAGTCCCATACTGCTACCATCAGACCTGGGTACCAGGTGGCGCAGTGGTTAGGACCAATATTTGCAGTCAGACTCGGGTTCAAATGACCCGTTTGGTGTACTACTCTTGAGAAAGTTACTTACCCTGAATTGATACAGTTAAAATTACCTAGCTGTATAAATGGTTAAAACTGTATATTTGGTGTAGAAAGCTAACATTGTCAGTCACTTTGGAGAAAAGTGTCCCCTAAACAAAAAAAAGTGAAAATATTAATGTTTAAAAATTGTTCAAGAAGGGAACTTTTCTGCAGGATGTTTAACTGAGAGATCTGCAGGACTTCCATGTTTCTGCTGGGTGGTCACCCTCACACACTTGGACTGATACATATTCCATCTTATGTACATTATGGAATACGCATGCTGCGCACCTGCATCTCTCGCTGGGTTGTGTTTAACGTGGCAGGACATTTGTGGAAACTGACAAGCCTGCATTGCTCACATTCCTCTGGATGGAGAGAATTGGGGAGATAGAGACAGAGAGAGGGAGAATCAGGAGGAAAGAAAGAGAGAGAGGTTTGGGTTTCACAGGGAGGGACAGAGAATGAGAGAAATGGGTGTGGAGCGCAGCTTCAAGTCTTCTGCTCCTTTGGGTTTGGACCCAAACACCTAATTCTTCAGAAACACCCATATTCCTGGTGTTTGGAATAGTTTCCAGATATGTGTCTGACTCTATAGGTCCACTGGTATTCAGCAGAACACCTTCAAGGCTAGGTTTGGACCCCACAATTTCCAATTGCCCTTTGCTCACTACGGGTCCCATACCAGGGGGAGATGAAGGTTCGAGAAGTGATTCTGGTTTGCACAACCATCCCTTATCAGTGTCGGTAACAGGGATTGACATATTTATACAATTATTTCTAAATTTTTCTGATTCTTTTCTCCTAAGCAATATAGTTACTGAAATTATTTACCCATTTATAACAGCTGGATAATTTTTACTATAACTACATTGATTAGCAGTACTGTAGGAGGAACTGGGATTCAAACCAGGGTCTTTTTAGTCTAAAAGTAGAGCTCTAACCACTGCGCCACCTGCTGCCCAAGTACACAGGGCAGCTTGCTCTTTCCTAGTCTTGGGTGGACATGACCCTGGTCTCTTTCCCCACTGTGCTGCAGTGTGCTGTGGGCGGTAATTTCACAATACTTGCCACGCTCTGCCTATCCTGCCAAGCCTACGCATCTCCTTCTGCTCATGACTTCATTAACTTCATAATGAGCACATCTTAGCATGTCACTCTCACACATTCTCCCCATCTCCTTCCCACCGTGCGTGTGTGCATAACGTGGTTCTGTTGAGCGGAGCGGATCTGCAGAAGATCAGCACCTCTGTGTCGTTTTGGACTGCAGACCACCATTTGGTTGTTAGACTGAGTCCCAGCAAGTGGCCCTGCTGCTGTGCTTTTAAGTGATTTGATCTAAACTGTTTTCATACCTCATCCAGCTACGTTAATAATAAGCTGCAAATTATCGACACTTGGGGTGTGGTAGGTGATTGAATTAAGGTTTTTTGCTGAATGAACATGTGTGTCATGACATATGAATAAAAATGTGTACAGTAACATACACACGGTGCGTGACTCTGGGTTTTGGTTCACGGTACCTCCACCATTGATGCCTGAGCAACCACAGAGCATCTTAGTAACAACAAGTCCATATTCACTCATACTGTGGCTGTCGTGCTGGCATAACTATAACACACACCCACACACACACATACGTACACACACAACAGTGACACTACTGAGTCACGGTTTGCGATGGGAGGGGACTCACGTCAGCGAGGACATGTTTGGATTTGTGGGGGTGTGTGGCAGACTGTCAGATCTAGCGTGGGTCCTTGATGCAGCTGCTTAGTGTGGTTTGAGTGGATGTGTTAGGATGTCTGTAGATGAAGTGGGTCTAGCTGATTTACCAATAGTCTGATTGCCTGATTGAAAGCTTTCTGTGTCTCAGAAATGGCCTTCTTTGAAAAGTTCCTGTGTGAGTAAAGCAAAACTCAGAGGGACCACTTTGGTCTGCTTACCACAGTGTGTGTGTCTCTGAGCAGAGGACAAGAGCGGTGTAAGACAAGAGGGGTTGTCAAAGGGTAGCTGTGTCGAAAGAGGCGAGATTGGAGGTGACTGGAGGCGTGTCATTGAGTCAACGCAGGTGTATGTTTGGTAACCCTGGGTGCTGTTCAGAACAGGGAAGAACAGTTGGACACTCCCTGGTGGGCGGAGTCACTTCTCCAGCCAAAGGCTGTCTTTGTCACCTATATGTAAAGCCTGTGGAAGAACAGGTTTGAGGATACAGCTTTGTTCTCTGGGGACCTGCCAGTAGAAGCTATTGCAGATAAATACACACATCCACACCATAATTGCACACACGGTAGGAGCCCAAGTAAACCTTCCTGTGATCTAACTAGAGCCTAGGTCCCCATCTTGTCCATCATGGTCATATGTGCTGTCACTGGCATCAAGAGGGTTGCTCTCTGCAGCGTGGATTCTGGTTGGTGGAGGCTGAACTACAGCAAATAGCGTCTGCATGTCCGAGCATCACAGGGCCTCTGTGTGACCAGCTGGTCCAAGGCCCCCGCCAGGTGGAGAAAGCAATGAACAAGGTGCATCACCAGGTGTGGGTGCCTTCTGTTCAGTCTGGGTCAGTCCTCTCATCATGAGTGTTTTTGAACCCCCCCTGCCCGGAGGAGCAGACTCTTGATGATTGCTGCAAAAGCACCATACAGATGAGTCCACATCCATCTGCCAAATGAAACATCTGTGATGCGTCTGTGCCTCCCAAAAGTACTTGTGTGCCACTCTCTTCGCCATCATGGCTTTGGTAAATCAGCAAAACATCCAAATTCTGCTCACCATGCGGTACCAGGGGCTGTCCTCTGTTGGATCAGGAATTGCACATGCATCAACACTGTTGGTTTGGAACCAATGGCTGCGTCCCCCTTTGAAGGACTCAATGTCTTCCTTTCTTTATTATATTTAGGCTTAACTTGATACCGTCAAGGAAGTGCAATCAAGATATTGTGGGTTCAGATTCAATGAGCAAAGCACTATACGAAGCTACTTATCTTGATTCACCCACTAGTACTGCAATATAATTTTTACTGTACCAGTTTAGGGTAAGTACCTTGATCTAAGGTACTGTAGCAGGAGTTGGATGCAAATTCTAGTCCTTCAGTTGTGAGATAATGGTGCTAACCACTAGGTCACCTGCTGCCCCTATGCTGCTTTCTACCCACTTATGGCTGAAGCTGGTAAGGTCTTTCTTTCTTCCTTCTTGAAGTTGAGAGGAAATTCAGTGATAGCTTATATTTGTCTGGGGGACCATTTGTTAAACAGAGGTTGGCTAAAAGATCCTTCCTTTTATCAAAGATGAGGGCTGTTAGCACAGTGACAAGACTGGTACAAGTGAGTTGCCCAGGACCAAGTCTAGTTTATGAAGCTCTATAAACAAATCAGGCAAGATGAAAGATGGGTCAAAGCTGGCGTGACACGGAAGGAGGTGTGGTACCCAGAGGCTAATTACTCGCAGCTCTTTGTTCCTTAAATATTCCTGCCAGATATATGCTGCTTTCTTCTTTTGGGACAGCTTTTAATTGCTGTGTGACTTGCAATCTATAACGATTTATCAAATCAATCTATCTGGTACGATTGTAGTGTTTGTACAAGTCCTACTGCTGATGGTTCCTACATTCAATTTGGATCTTGGCCTCACAGGCAGTGCTCTAAGTTTTTTCTAGTAGTTTGTGTTACTCCCATGTGGTGCCCAGAGTACTCTGTGCTGACGTTTTCTAATCCACATCAGCACTCATTCTCAGGATTTCCCCACAAGCAAGCATTCGAGCTCTACTGTGGTCAGTTACGGACACTTTCCAATCCCTCTTGACGTTTGCTGGTTGATTGCGATGCTGAAGGTTCCTTCAGTGAACCAACTCTCCATTCCAGCGGCGCTTTGTCACGCACCGATACTCATCGGCAGCCTTATCTCTTCCAACTCCATCCTGGCATCTCGGAATGTTAAGAGTGGAACCAGACACCCCCCACTCTCTCCACCTCCTCTTTTATGAACACAAATGGAACCTTTCAACGAATTCCCAGACTCCAAAATAGAGGCTAGTCAAGTTTCTTCTGATCTGGATTAAAGAGGGGATTTATGCATTAAAGAGGAGGGAAAATAAAACGGGGGCTTGAAATAAGATTCGACTTGCTTATGCTTACTCTCCTGTTTGCTTCATTTTTTTTTTTTGGTAACTTTATCAGGGTGTCTTGAGCCAACATGGTCCTCCACTATCCTCAAAGGTCCACCCAGGTCTAGAACAATCTGCGTGAGAGCAGGAGAGAGGGAGACTTTAGCTGACAGTTTAGCCGTTTGGTTCCTGTGTTGGATTACAAGTTTTTCTTAAGGACTGCCGGAAAGATGAAATGAGATTGGGTGAGATGGCAGGTTCCCAGGCATTTACTAGGCATTGCGAGATTTGCTCATAAATGAATGCTGTTTCCTCCTTGTAGGGTTGGCCCATGGATTTTTGCATTTCATGGCTAGGAATAAAGCAGCAGTGAGACTACTTTACTTTCTCCTCTGCGATCTAGGAATAGAACAACCCATTGTAGTTGTTTTGTTGCTCTGTGGTTAGTTCCTAGTCTTGGACTTGACCGAAGCCATAAAACATTTTTGGTTTTCTAATTTGATCATCCTGATCTGACTTATATTGTCCTAAAAAAGAGAATTTTGCTATTGGGCATACTGATAATGCTTCTGAAAACAAAAAAGGAATATTCTCCTCCATAAATTAAGAAAGTTTTCTGCCAAAGAAGCAGGACTGATGTAACAGCTTGTTCTGGCTTTGAACCTTGAGCTCCTTGTAATCCACCTGGGCTCCTTCAGAAAGTGTGCTCTATTGCTCTGGGGAGCAGGTATCCCAGCTTCTCCAAAAGCAACACTGAGACAAATCGTACATTAGATCTGCCTACCTGGGGGATGTGGTCCCTGGGAAGTGCTCTTGGGGAGCACAGCTATTGAGTGAGCACTCTAACTTGGCTCACCTGGAAGGAGATAGCCTTGTGGACAGGTTTCTTTTTTGTTTTGTGTGATGGGAGGTATTTGTCTGTCCCACTCATTGAACTGCTGTGACCATCACTGTGTGCCCTCAGCATGGAGGTATGTTCGTTAGAAATAGTCAAAGATTTTACAGCTTCGAGATGCAACCACCTCTGGTGCAGGAAGCAGCATTAAACTTTGGCACACCACATTGACATGATCGGGCATGGCCAGGCATCCCTAAAACCGGAGACTCTGTCCTTTAATTAGGAAGGAATCTGCCTTGGAGGCCCTAAAAAAGGACGAGTGCACATACATACACACAGAAAAATCAGTTTGTCACTGTGTCACACTGCACCACCATTCTGTCAACTTATTCGAGGTCGGTATGATTAGAGGCATGGCGGTTTGTGGGCAGGGCTAGAAGGAAGCTAAATCACAGGGTTGCCTCTTCCTTCCTCTTCTTGAAACGGTTCTTTGGGAACGTGTGCCCTACGCCAACCCCCCACCAACACATTTACCTTAGCCATGTGGCAATCGATAGGACGGACTCACATTGTGCATCATGGGAAAATAGAAGGGCGAAAGACATCCTGTAGAACTGGGTGATGGTTCATTGTGCTCCTGTTTGTACTTGTACTAATGGGCCATTATAGACCCATTGGCTGTGAAGGGGTTCACAGACATGCAAAAGCAAGTACACACATGCATACACAGTAAAGAGGAAAGGAATAAAGTTCAACAATGAATGATAGAAAAAAACAGTGGTTTGGAAATCGGGATCTGGTGGTCAAACCTGTGCTCAATTTCATTTACCATTCCCCGATACCACTTCCTCGCTATGTCAAGCACATGGGGAAACAAACAAAACTGGTCATAAACTGCAGCCTAAATCCCCCTATCGCAGCACGTTTGAGTGTTACTCAGGCCACCCTGTGTCTTATTTCCCAGATTGCAGTAAATGGGACTATCAAGAGATTAAATTTGTAATGGTTCATAGCAGCAGTAAAATATCATTAAAGGCTTTATTTTGAGGTTCTTTAAGTGTGCATTGATTTAGGTGGTGATTTGTGGTGTGCATTGATTTAGGCTTTATAACTGCAACTGCCAGTGGAGGATTGAAGTAGAAGGCAGTACTCTAACTGAAATGCTTTGATTTAAATATTTTATTTCACAAGTATTATATTTTTGTTTCTTCTTCTTTGTACTTTAATGGTTAGATTTTTTTTTTTTTTTTTTAAACTTGGGTGCCCTTGTTTGATACAGAACTTCTATGATTTTACAGATACTGTAATATTAATGGAACATTGAAATGGTATGTAGAGTTTTCCTCCAGATTTTTTTTCTTAAAGTTTATTCTTTTGGCACTAAAATGTTTTATAATTTAGCATTTTAATGCAAGGTTCAAATGTAGTGTACTGAACTGAATGTCTGTTTCATATTGAAGAGCTAAAATGTATGGTTTTGTTTAATATATTCTTATTTTTGCTAATAATTAAAGGGACATGGGTTTAACGCATATAGTGCTAGTGTCACGCACGCAACCTCGTGCCGAACAACCACACCTGCAGCAAGGCAGGCTATTAATGACCGCTCCGACGCACCGGTTCACAGAACCTCATTTGAGCCACCGCAGCCTCAGTGACTACTCGACACAAGCTTGTCTCCTTGTTTCCCTTATTCCCTTTTGCTGTGCCTTCCCTGTATACCCATAATCTGTTTCTGTGAATTTCAATCCTTGGCTTTGTTTCCTGGACCCCATCTCTGGTTTTCCCCGTTGGTATGACGTTTGCAAATCGGTGACAACCTGCCTGTTTTGGACTACACTTCCGCCTCTTCCTTGTTGGCTTAGATGAAATAAAGCACCAGCAACTGGGTCTGAGGCCTCTGTTTCTTGTGGATGCCACGATAGCTAGATATGTCTCAAGTCCAGATCCTGAAAGCCTTCTTCAGGCACCCCACTGTGCAAAGAAATCATGTAGTCAGTTATGTTTGCTCTATCAATAAATTTGCATGGAAGTGATCCTTAAATGGGAAGCCCTGAAAGTGGCTTTCTGTAGCACTATATCCGAACTGTCATGTCACCAGGATGATGTGTGCTTTTGCTCCGTTTTGTTGATGTTCCCAATATTAGCTTTTGTTAGTATTTGGCTCAAAGGTGTGAACTGTCATCAGTGAGTACTCTGAAAGGAATGTGAGCAATGCTACTGAACGTCCAGTTGTGACTTTTCCAGCTCACCTGTCCACTAACACCTCCCTATTTGTTTGCAGTACTCTAGTGTGTCCACCGTGTACTCCATGTGGGCAGGCAGGCGGTCGACTTCGTAGGAGATCACCGCACTGCTGCCCCGAGACCTGTCGCAGCATGCGTGTGCTTGTCTTATGTGTTCCATCCTACAGCTGCATCTGCATTCCTCAGCTTGTGGCTGTGATGCGTAGATATAGAAGTACCGGTTTAATCCCTTCACTTGACAGCAAATCAGGCAATATTTCATGGATGTGAAACATAAGAAGATTAATCTCACCCCTACTTAAAACGTGCATGAAAGATGTGATGTGGACATCGCTGTCTGCCTGTCAGTTAAGAAGTAAGGTTTCATAATCTGTGAAAAGTTTTGTTACAAGGTCAGAACACCAGCGTTTATATGGAAAATGTGAAAAATCAGGGTTGGAAGTAACATTTATTGCATTGTAAATGTAAAACATGCTTTCTGATAACAGCAGGTATTTGAAAGGCCAAGCAGTGGTTGGATGATGATCTGATCATGTTGCTGGAAGGTATCAGGGGCCCGTGAGGGGGGTTGTTCAGAGTCCTATGTGCATTCCTTACCCTGTGGGGTGAAACTAGGTATAGGGGTGAATTAGAGGTCATATTGGCATCTGAAGGTGGTACCAGCATGCACTTGGGTGAAGGTAGGTATACAGGTAAAATGATTAGAAGTGAGAGATGGGGGTAGAAGTGGGATTTATCTCTGCAGTCAACAGGTTTCATAGGCATCTGTCAACCTCCAATTAACTTCCATGATTACAAAGGACTCTCTTCCGCATGCACATTGCTCAGGTCAGATGAAGAATTGAGTAAGTTGTGAAGCTACACCTCAAAACCTCTGAACCTCCCCTCCAATCTCAGACTCAGCTGAGTTGAAGATTTTGCATGTTTTTTCGTGGGCATTTTCATGAGAAATATCTCAACAGGCCTAGCAAAATATATTTACCCTTAACAGGCCCCCTAAGTGATTTTTCCATTAGCTTCAACATTAATCAGCTAAGGAACCCTGCTACTGTTTATACACCATGTGAGCATATAGGATGGTGGGAGGAGGGTCAGAGTTAAGAGGTCGACAAAGGTTTAGTTCTCGTGAATGCATGTATCTGTGTGCATGTAAGGAGTTTGTGTGTCTGCTCTGGTAATTAACTCCACACATACGTTCCCCTGCCCTTGCTTCCTGACTCAGGAGCCATCGGCAGTGAAGCGTGGCTCATTGCATTAACCGGATGCCTGTTGGGTGTCCAACAGGAGGGCACCGGAAGGAGCCTTTACTGCCTGAGAACATGGTCATGGGGGAGGGTTTGTTCTGGGTAGGTGTTCCAGAAGCTTCCTAAATTTACCTTTTGTCAGGGATGCTGTGCCACACGTCCCGCATGTCTCCTGTCGCAAGGCCATATCCACAGTTCTGTAGGACCTGCTCAGGGCATAAAGAAAAGTGCTGGTGATAAAAAATGCATGTCTCTCTACGTTGAGTTGGACAGGTTGTGGGAACGCTTCTCTCTTCATGCAGTTGCTCTGCCTCTTATCTTTCAAACATGCAGAGGACCTTTTTGAATTATACATCAGATCCATGCTGGGGGGTTTTCAAGAGGTGATGAGCATTCACTTCTTTTATTTCCACACCTGGCTAAAACACACATTTTGTTCAGTAGTCTCAGTGCTACAGTTGCACCTGGGATTCAAACCAATGGCCATGCGGTGCTGCACTTAGGCCAGCAAGGTGCAAGTCAGTGCTCAAACAGTGCTGTGGACCAAAAACACTGCCTTGGGTGCTTTGGACGAGATACAGCTAACAGCTGTGAGAGTGTGTTTCACTGATGTATGAATGAGTGACCCATTGGAAGTAGTGTATTTAGCAGCGTAAGTCACCTTGGTGAATAAGGTGTGTGAGCTAGTAACACTACATAGTATCCATTGTAAGTTGCTTTGGAGAAAAGCGTCTGCTAAGTGAATAAATATAAATGTAAAATGTAAATAAATGTAAATGTTTATGTTGCTGTCGGTTCTGCAGGGACAGGAAGGAAGATGATGGACCTGTCCCTATGCCACACTAACCTGGCCATGGTCCTGCTGGGAGTTGGGGGAGGGATATGTGATATCCAAGTCTAGCTGCAGATGATTTTCCGGCAACACCAGCGATTTGCCTCTGCTTGAAGGTGCTGTGTGTGGTTCCATGCACAGTGGATTTAAATTGTTGTTGCTTGTGAGAATGCAGACTGAGAGCATCTACAGAATGTACAGCTGCCCAGGTTCTTTTTGACAGCTGAAAATAAAACTGGTTTGTATCAGAATTTAATGAAACTGGTATTGGGACAGTAGGTGGCATCATGGTTCGAGCTCCTACCTTGCACTCAAACCAACTGGGGTTCAGATTCACTTCTTGCTGTAGCACTCTTCAGCAGGACACTTACCCTGAATCAATATAGTAAAAATTACCCAGCTGACTTGTAAATCATATCTAAGTAGCTTAACGTTGTAAGTTGCTGTGGAAGTGAATGCCATTTAAATAGTAATGATGATAAATTATTATATGAGGTGTAACTTGTAAAGAGTGATTGTACTATAGCCTGCCAGAACCAGGCTGAGGGAGTACAGCTCTTACCCAGCCAATGTGGTTCTTTAGTGGTGTGCGTGCGTGCGTGTGTGCGTGCGCGCATGCTATCTGTGTAAGGTCATGTTGACTGCTCTGAGCTCAACATCCTGACCATAAGTATTGGGAAACATGGGTGGTTGGGGGTGCAAACACAGGTAAAGAATGTGAAACACGGCTGAAGTTCAAGAGTAGGTAAGGACGAAATTGGGGGAAAGCATAGACAGAACATTGGACCAATATGCTGGCTTCTTGTAATATGAACATTTGAGATGAATTTTCTCATTACCTATTTAATTTAAAATATTTTCTTCAGTTTTTCCAAATTTTCTGTTGCAGATGACAGCCTCTGTTTACCCTCCAAGTTGATAGATGGCAATGAAGAGAAACAAGACAGGATTGTGGGGCTGATCTGATTCAGCTCACTTCCACAAGCTCACATCTGCTGTCGGTTAATATAAAAAAAAAAAAAAAAGGGCAATCACAAGAACAAAAAATATTTTTGGTTTGTTTTAAATACATCTGGGACAGCCGGTAGCATAGTGATTAGAGCTACTGCCTTTGGATCCCAAGGTTGCAGGTTTGATCCCAACCTCTCGCTGTAGTATCCTTGAGCAAGGTACTTACCTTCAGTTGCTCTAGTAAAATTACCCAGCTATATAAATGGGTAAATAATTGTAACCTTAATACTCTAAGTCATTTTGGAGAAAAGTGTCAGCTAAATGAATAATGTAAATCTGAGATTTTTCAAAACCTAATCTGCGAATAAATTGAAATATATAGTACCTCTGTTATTTGTATGAAAACTGAGGAGCAATTGTGGTGCTAGGGAGTGACTGGGAAGGACAGTGTTGTGTCCCTTTCTACATGATTCTGGATCAGAGGTTCATTGGTTCAAGTCCCAGAACTGAACTGGGGGCACGAGGATCAGCAGGGAATGTCTAGCCTTGAGGGTCAGTTTCCTCATCTCCATATGAACCAGATGCTGGATCAGGAAGTCCTGGATGGTCTGTTTTACCTTGAGATAATTTTCCTGTGCTGATTGGATGCAGGTGTGTTTGTGTGTGTGTGTGCGTGTGTGCGCGCGCGCACAGCCCTGCTCCGACAGTGAGTGTATTCGCTGTCTGTTTAGACCAGGCTCTCAAGTGTCTTGTAATTGACTGCCAGAGAGATGTCTCCGGGGCAGAGGTCACTACACTGAGGATGTCATCACATTCACCGTTTGTTGCCACAGCAACTGATTAGACCTTTGAATTGATGGATTCATTTCCGTGGCAGGTGTGATGGGTGACTTTTTTTTGTTTGTTTTTTCTTCCTGCGGTATAGCTTGAATGTGTCTTCTGTCTCTGATTCCAAAATTCAGGCAAGTGCCATAGTGGTAAGAGCTGCTTCCAAGCCTGGGCAGTGAGTACAGTAGTGGGATTTTAGTGTAAGAACCCAGGTCAAAGGCTTGATCAAGGTTCTTAGCCTGGATTTATGCGTTAAAAATGACGCAGCTGTATGAAAGAGTAAATTACATTTACGTTACTTCATTTAGCTGACTCCACAGCAATTTACAGTGTTAGTCTACCTACAATTATTCATCCATTTATACAGCTGAGTAATGTTACTGGAGCAATTTTAGGGTAAGTACCTAGGCAGGTAGGCAGTAACTGTAACCAATATGCTATCAGCTGTCCCCAACTAGACTGCTCTAGCCTCTGTTACCAGCTGTCCCCAGTAAATAATAGTAAGTGGCTCAACATTACATGTAGATTAGCAGAAAAGTATGAGCTCATTAAACAAATAATAATAATAATAACAATAACTGCAGCATTGTGGTGACTTTCACATTGTGTGTTCAGTGCAGTAAAGGCTTTCAGTGAGGACCCTTGACTTGAACGTCTGATGGGAGGTCCTTTCAAAAGGGACTTGTTCCTAATAGGTCTGTATGGGTGAGCAGGGGCTGCTGGGTAATGTTGTAATTTCACCACAGTAACCTGTGGGACACTGTGCCACCTCATCGCTGGAGGTGGATAATTGAAGCCATTGGTCAATGTTGTCACAGGATTTTCAGTCCAAGCTTTGGTCCAGCTGCCAAGTGGTGTGTATCAGTCATTTACCTTCAATCGAATTCCCTCACTCCGTGTCACTGCGGAAATGAGGAGAAACTTTATTCCCCACTAAAGCACCCTCTCCACCATTTTCCTTTCATTTCCCCTTTGCTTTGAGGCTGGAATACAAACGAGGAGCAGATGGGCTCTGAGAAGTGCCTGCAGATGTGGCATCCAGTTGTGGTACAATGCTGAGACATCCCCTCCCCACGCGTAAAATGCTGGGAAAAAACCTTGCTAATATAATGCATGTCAATGAGATGTATTGTTCATGTGCACAGAATCGCAGTGTGAGGATTCCCCTCCCGCTTATCCCTTGTCTATCAAGGCCAAAAAAGTCTGATCGGTATGGTGTTTCCATAGCAACGCACTAACCAAGACCCATGCATATAAAGCCATGTGTTCAGAGTCCAAAGTGACAGTAACGTGATTATGCAGTCACACTAGTAAAGTTAAAAGGTAACAAAGTGGGTTTGGAACATGTGGTTTATTATTCTGGGACCATGAATGATGAGTCCTGCATGAACAGCCGTGACTCACTGACACGGAGCACCAACGCCGCATCACCATCTTAGTGGAGCATTCTTCTTTTAAGAGGGTGCAAATAAACAAATGGGAGGACGTTTTGTGCGTTGGCTGTGTCTGTGTTTGCATTTTCAGAGAACACATTCATGCTGTGTGTTTTGTGTTCGGCATTGTCTTTTCATGCCTTATGGTCATGTTTCCTGGTCAATGGATGTTAGCGGTCTGTCCTCCTCGCGCCACTGAGCTCAAAAACACAGAGGAGGGTTGGGATTTCACACACAAGCCTATTGGCTAATCCTGGACAGCAATCTGAGCGGGCCCGGTGGCAGATGGACCGCACTTGGTGCTTTAATCTTGCTCCAGTGTCAAACGTGCGCGCCTGTCTGCGCACATCGCACAGCGGGGGCCCCGTGTGATGTCTGACATCTGATTGGCGGGTGCGGATTACATATCGGATATGGCAGGCTTTAGGTTTTGTGTGGCGTGCGTGCATGCGTGCGTGCAGGGGTTCACCTGAGGTAGCATAGCTTACCTTCTTATTTTTATTTTTTTTTTTTTAATAAGGCCAAGGTTGCAGTTCTGGTTCCTCTACTTTTTTACACCGCTGTTTTGTCTACTGGGTAGAAAACCATGATCTTAAACAGAAACTGGAGACACTATGTTCCCTTTAGCTTGATGTAAAAATTAGATATCTCATTTACATATTTTTTTTTTCTTCTCACTCAAAATGACAAACAGAAAAGTTGTGTTAACAGGTGGTGTAGTGGTTAGAGCCCTCGCCTCGCAGTAAGCTGTTCTGTGGTTCAAATCCCTGCTCCTGCTGTCGTACCGTTGATCAAGGTTCTCACCCTGAACTTATGCAGGGAAAATTAGTGTGCTATATAAATGGGTAAAACATCGAAAGCATCTCAGTAGAAAATGAGTATAGAAAAGACTATAAATTTAATTAAATTAATTACAAATGTGAAATGTCTCATACATGAATGTGAAGTGTAGTTTAGGTAGTAATAATATGAAAGGGAAGTTCTGTGGTCCTCGATCCAGCCTTGTTCTGCTGAGTCACAGTGCTGACTTTTTTTTTTTTCTGTTTTTTTTGCTGCTGCTGTCAACAAGGCTGGACCACAGAGCATATACTTAAAGCAACTTGTGTACAGAGCAGAAATGGACACTTGGTGAATATTTAGGACTAGGACCGTGGAATGGGTTAGTTTTGCCATCTGCCTGACCTGCCCCATTCCTCACCTGTTCTGCAACGTTCACAGAGAAGATTGAGGCCACTGAGTTGAGTGTTTTTGACACTGGATCTGGAGGTTGTGGGAACAGGCTCTGAAGATACGAGGCACTGGATCTGACAATTTGGGACACTGGGTCTGAAGATTTAGGATGCTGGGTCTGAAGATTTGGTTAACTGGATCTGATAGTTTGGGACACTGGGTCTGATGGTTGTGCATTGACATCCCAGCAGGACCCTGCTGTTGCACCTGTGAAAAAACTACCAGAATCACCCCAGGTTTTAGAACAAAATTTGCACCAGAATGCACTCTTCGAACATAAGTGTGTATAAATGACCGCTATTGGAAATGTTCATGCAGGAGGTGGTAAATAATAGTAAACACATAAGCAGGACAAGAAAAAAGTGCAATGGTGACCCACTTTTGGATTCGTGCTCGTTGTCTTAACGGCTGGAAATAGAAAGTACCATCAGTTGTGTTGAGGTGCATTCGCAACATGACTCTTCACTTGACTTAGCGCTGCAGTAGGAAATAGGTTTGTGTTAGACAGCTCCACTTGGACCTTCACCTCGTACGCACTCAGAAGCTGTGTGGCGTCCTTCAAACGAATGTTTCTTGTCTCTCTCCCACAAGGTCTAATGTGCTGCTAATGCAAAACCAAAGCTCCTCATTTCTGCAGCAATACTCAGAGGTCCTCAGGCCATGTTTGAGGGATATAAATAGGCTCTTGAAGACAGTGATTGAACTGTCCTCCGTTGGTCCTTCATGGTGATACAATTGGGCATAAATGGGAATCAATGAGGGCTGGGTCCTGGAGGGGGGGATAGCAAGTGTTATCAAACCAAAGGCAACCAGAAGGATGCTGTCGCCCTGGGCGCCGTTACAGTTGCATAACAAATGGTTGGGCTCTCGCTGCCCTCCACAGCCAGCTTGGTCCCTTTCTTTAACTGTTTCTCCATAGCAACCTTGCACAATATTTCAAAAAGGAGGGAGATTGAGAAACATCCTCTCCTCAAAGAGTGACGTGGGAACTGGCCTTCTCAGAGATTAGTTGTAGCCAGGGGCATTGCTGGACTTTCACAGAGGTCTCAAGGACCCGGAACAGTCTTTCTGAATATAATGATTGCCAGGAGGGGCCTAGACTTGCAGTGATGTTTTTGAGGACACAGAAACTAACACAAACAATCGGAAAAGAATAGATGTCTACAATAGCTGAGGGTTATTTACTGGATTCATTACCCTCTGTTAGTAAAGCTGAGATGTTGCTGGGGAAATGAGTGCGGAGGTAGACAAAGGGGTGTATTTGGTTACACTGATAGAAAAAGGAGATGGATGGTCATAAAGTGAATGGATTGGGGAGAGGGGGTGGCTGCCACCCTTGACACTGAGATTTTAAAAAGTTTCAATGTCTGCAGTCCTTCATGTCTGCATGAACACAGCCATGAGTCCATTAAGTACACAACAGATCTTCTATTCCTGTTTACTGTGAAAAGTCAAGCAGGATGGTGTGCTCATGACTCCATGGCGACAGAGTTTGTCATTATTGCGCCCTAACAGGAAGTCAGAAAAAAGGAAGTGGCACATGGTCAACAGGTGGCGTAGTGCTTAATTACTGCCTTGTAATCAAAGGTCTTGGGTTCATATCCCACCTCCTATTGTAGTACCCTTAATCAAGGACCTTACCCAGAACTAAAACAGTAAAAATGACCCTGCTGTATAAATGGGTACATCAAGTTGCTTAACACTAAGATTCTTTGTAGAAAAGTGACAAGTAAATGAATTAATAAAAATATTGAATCTGTTGTTTTAAGTTGTGATATTACATTGGTGTTAATCGGTGATTATGACTGGTTGAGATTGCCAATGCAGTAGGATGTTGTTTTCCCATGTTGCCTTTTTCTCAGCATAATTAAGTTTCTGTACATGGTTAAGTGAGTTTATTATGTTCTGTAATTTTCTTAAATTTTTCCATGAGTCTTCACTCCATCTTTCCTCTGCTGCTCTTGTACTGAATATCTGATCTGAACTGATAACCAGGGGCAGAAGTGGTGTTGTCAGGAATCACCTGTATGGGGTTAAGGACATTAGCATGGTGTCATTGTCATTTGCATCCTTGTCAAGATTGTACATATTGGAAGTAAAAATAACAGTCTGATGAACAAAATGAAACTGTACTGAGTTATTTGCCCATTGTATGAAAAATGTTTTGCAAAATAGTACAAATTGCAGGAGCCTGTTATGCAAGGAGTGGAGTGGATGTAGTCACTATCTGATGACAAGCAGGTGGATTTCTAATGTTCTTTCTGAACGATGTAAATGTGACTGTGCCCAATGATCGCCACCGCTCTTTGGACAGCAGTGGCTTCCTGACCGGTATCTCTTTTCTCATCCTGCAGGGAAGAGGTGCAGGAGAACTGCGTTCGCTGGAAGAAGAAGTTCTCCTTTGTCTGCAAGATGAGTGCCAGCTCCACAACAGGGGTGCTGGACCCCTGCATCTGCCGTGTGTCCATCCGCAAGGTGAGGAAGCCCTTGACCATAAACCTTTCCTCATGATTCCCATTGAGATGGGAGTTTCAGTATAGGAATGAGGGACCTGAGAACTTATCCTCTACCCAATGCAGATTTAACCCAATGGGGTCTTCATCCAATGTGTGCTCTGCCCGCTCTACGGGGGCTCTATCTAATGAGTGGCTTAACCCAACAAATGGCTTTTCATACAGACATTGTAAATGAGGCAGGAAGCAGAAGTTTTGTTCAGACTTCTTTTCCTTCCTTCTTTGCACATCTGTGATCAAGTAGGTGCATGTAGCGAGGTCTTTCTCAACTCATTATAACTTTGCTCCCTAATGTGAGTCCAGACCACATTTGAGAACAAACACATAGTCGTAAAATTTTCCCGAGATCCAGACTTACATATTTCCTCTTTCCGTCATAGGAACTCAAAGGTGGAAAGACTTTCTCAAAGGTAAGAGAGTGACTATATTGATGTGTCTGTCGCCTTTTTTCCTTCATCCTTTCATTCAGCTTGCTCTTCCACATCCGGCTCCCCATCTCCTCACACATTTATAACAGGCAGAATATGCCCTGCATCAGGTTTTGATGCAACATTTAACAGAGCAGGATAACATTTATCATGCAATTTATCACATGATAATGTATTAATATGCATGGGGAAGCTCCTTGCATAATATAGATATTATCTTGTAGTTCATGATCCCTGAATGAATTCCCCATCCTGCTGTAGTACCTTGATCAAGGTACTTACCTTGAATTAATACAGTAAAAATTACCCAGCTCTATAATTGGGTTAATTAGTGCAGGCAGATTACCTTACAACTTCAGGTGGTTTCCCTTAATGAATTACTCTCTAATACTGTTTGTCTACCTGTGCTAGTTCAATTCTTTCATACATGGGTACACACCATATATTTACACACTCATGAACAATATATGGGTGGGTGCCGTGGCGCAGTGGGTTGGACCACAGTCCTGCTCTCCGGTGGGTCTGGGGTTTGAGTCCCGCTTGGGGTGCCTTGTGGCGGACTGGCATCCTGTCCTGGGTGTGTCCCCTCCCCCTCTGGCCTTGCGCCCTGAGTTGCCGGGTTAGGCTCCGGTTCCCCGCAACCCCGTATGGGACAAGCGGTTCAGAAAATCTGTGTGTGTGTGAACAATATATACATACATTTGATACTCAATGTTTAATTAGTCATAAGTAATCAGTAATGTACCCTTTCATGCAAAAAACTGAAGAGTACACAGAAAGAAATCAATGAAAACAATGCAAATCGAATCACACTCGCCAAACAAGTCAACACAGTGTCTCGGAGTGGCTGAACTGTGCAATTTGACATGGGTCGATTCTGGCTTAGTCTGTGTGTGGTTTGTATGTTCTCCATGTGTTCTTGTGGGTTTCCTCCAAATGAGAACAGCAAAACCAAACCTGCCATCAAACACTGTAATAAGAGCAGAGACAGAGGACAGACACACACTGGCTCCCTGCAAATAGTAGTGCCTGCAGTGTTTTGGTGATGCTGCCTTATGATCTCCTTCCTACATATTCTTACTAGTCCTTTCTTTGTCTGCCCTTTATCCTGCTGAGCTTCAGGTTTGAATCTTCCTAAGGTCCTTAGACTCCCTTCATTATTCAAGAAAATGGAAGAGCTCATTGTACCTCTGCAGGTAGCACCACCTAGTAGACACACACACACACACACATACACACACACACACTGGCTGAAACCGCTTGTCCCAAGCAGGGTCGCGGTGAACCGGAGCCTAACCCAGCAACACAGGGCGTAAAGCTGGAGAGGGAGAGGATACACCCAGGATGGGATGCCAGTTCGTTGCAGGCCACTCCAAGCGGAACTCGAACCCCAGACCCACCGGACAGCAGGACCCGGCCAAACCTGCCACACCACCTCCCCCTCCCACCTAGTAGACTGGATATATTTTTGGACACTGAACAAGGTTACAGTGAGCAAAGTTAAGGGGCTGCTGGTCATGTAGTGGTTAGAACTGCTGCTTTTGAATCTAAAAGTCACAGGTTCGAATCCCACCTCTAGCTGTCTTACCCTTGAGCAATGTATTTACCCTAAATTGCTTCAGTAAAATTACCCAGCTGTATGAATAGGTAAATAATTGTAGGTATCTTAACACTGCAAGTGGCTTTGGAGAAAAGAGTCAGTTAAATGAATAAAGGTAATATATTGGTACTAGAACTTTAGTAGGATCCAGGTGTCCGAGAGAAATTTAGCAACTGCACTGAATGGGATTAATTTAAAAGGACAAAGGATGCACCTGTTCCTCTTTGAACATTTACTGTTGTTGAGACAATGCTGCAATGAGCAGGACACCTACAGTTTCTCTGAACGGAAGCTCCACAGGCTTTGTTGTGTTTTTCAGAGGGAAAGGGGAAGGATGTTATCGACTGGTCTGCACGTCTCTGCTTTTCTTGCTTCCTCCTCTTTAGGTGGTCTCCTGCGTTCGGGAGGAAGGGGGGAGGCCCCAAATATTCTGTTAACTCAGCAGGTTGTGTTAAGGTCACCCAGCCCAGCAAGGTGACAGCAGTTTCCACCCCCCGTTTCTATTGGCTTCACATCCCTGCCCATCACCAGCATATTGTACATGGTCACCAGACAGAAGAAAGCCTTGTTCAGGTGTCACACATCTGTCTAGGGGAGATGACCTCCAGAAGCTCATATTGCTAAAAATTTACTAATTTATTCAGAAGCAATTTTGTAGAGCTTGTTTTTAATGGTTTTCAGAGGTTCAAAAGGATTTCCTCTCTTAGGAACACAATAGCAATAGGAACTCTCCTACTGCTCAGTGACTATAGATATACACCCTTAAAAACTTTGAGTTTTGGTAGTCTTGATAATGAAGAACCATTTGACTGGTACTTGGTGAGTTCCAGGATGTGGCACTTGTCTTTCTGCACCATTTCTCTCCTGCTGTCCATTATTGGACATCTCCTGTTGGTTCCTGTGTGGTTTTTCTGAATCATAGATCTTCATAACTTCAGAGACGGCTCTTTCCATAGAAGTCTAAAATAACCCATTTGTAGCTGTACAGAGGAGTGTTTTTAATAGCTTTGGAAAGGAGAAGCTACCAATCGGAGGTATTTTTGGGTGTGTAATGGCAACGTGTTTGAGGCCTGAAAAAGACTGTAGGACAGAATAAACATGTCCCACCTTCTACGATCATGTGTTTGTCAGTTGCTGGAGGCGGGTTAGGGCAGTGTTCAGAAGAAATTACGCTCCGAGTGCTGATACAACTCCTTTCTACTGTTAAGACAAACCTTTGCTGTTGCTTTCAATTTCCGCTGATCACTTGGGCTACCCTGAACTACAGCAAAATTTCCTTCAAACACATTTCCATTACTTGTATGTACAGAAGCTCTTAGACTTATTAACTTCTCAACCTATGAGCACAGTTACGCTATAAAGTCTGTAACTGCAAAATCAGTTTTACCACTAAGTCACAATCAGCAAAAGCTTAATATACTTGATTTATGTATAGGCTAGGTTCTATAAAATTATGATGAAGCTATAATACATTTTAGAAATTAATACTTTTTACTGTAATAGTTTTAATTTTGATATACATTGCAATCACCTTTTAAATGACTGAAAGTATAAAAAAAAAAAAAGGAAACTGAAAATTTTGTACTTTCAAAAACTTAACTCTAACACAAAGAGCCAATGTACTCTTTTTTTTTTTTTTTTTTTTTTTTTTTTTACAGCAGCCACATCAGTAATGCAATTTATTCTTCTGTTACTCTTTATTCTGAATACAGACTCACTAATTCATTCACCCATGCATTATCTATAACTACTTTGCTGATGCAGGGTTGCAGTTGCCCAGAACCTATCCTGGATGCATTTTATTTGTGTAAAACTAGATAATTTACCAGATAAATTGTATTTAATACTCTGCATTGCAATTTGCATCCTTTCTAAGCTTCGGATCCAGTCTGCATGTCTTACCCAAGAGTTTGGTAACATGACTCAAAGGGTCATGGGATGACATTGAAACAGTGTAACACTTCTTACTATAAGTGATTGTAAAATGATCAGTGAGGGGCAGCTTAGTCAGAGTTGTCACCATTATGTATGTACAACTTCTATGGATTCCCTTCTGGACATACATGTTGAGGAAGTATTCTCCAGGCTAAAGCCACCATTCCAGCCCACTGCTGTGCTGTAGCGACATTAACAATGAATGTGACGCCTTTTCAGTCCTGCCGAGCGATGCCCTGGGACTGTCCTTGCAAGCCCATTAGTGAGCATCACGTTGCTGCAGGGCCTTCAGCACTGTGTTTCCTCGGAAACAGAGATGGAGGGCTTGGGTGGGGGTTGGGGTGTGGCGTCCACTTAGTAAGCAAGTGCATGCTTCACGGATGGGCGCCTGCCAGCTTCACACAGGGATGGTTATGTAACGGCACGTGCTGGGAAGTTAACCCTCTCCAAACCTCCTCCTCACGGCTGCTCTTGTGCAGACAGTCACCAGAGCAGCTGTCACGTTGTTATTGTTCTTTATTAATTTTTCTGGCACTTTCTGCAAAACGTGTTACAATGTTACTTTCGTTAACTGGGCAGCACG
This sequence comes from Scleropages formosus, assembly GCF_900964775.1. Taxonomy (NCBI): domain Eukaryota; kingdom Metazoa; phylum Chordata; class Actinopteri; order Osteoglossiformes; family Osteoglossidae; genus Scleropages; species Scleropages formosus. The sequence goes on from NC_041811.1 coordinate 6,000,245, forward strand.
GTAGCACAACAAGTAGCACTGCTGTCTTACAGCACCTGGGTGATGTGAGAGGACGTGGGTTTGATTCCCCACTCAGTCTGCGTGGAGTTTGCATGTTCTCCCTGTGTCTGCATGGGTTTCCTCCAGGTGCTCTGGTTTCTTCCCATAGTCCAAAGACATGCTGTTCAGGTTCACCCCTAGTGTCTGAATGATAGAGACAGTGTGTTCCATTGATGTATGGATGAGTGAACCTTTGTAAATATTCCATCTAGCAGTGTAAGTCACCTTGTTAAATAAGGCGTATGGGCTAATAACACTATGTAGATTCATTGGAAGTCGCTTTGGAGAAAGCGTCTGCTAAATAAATAAATAAATAAATGTAACTGTTTGTCCAAGTCACGGTTGCGGTGGTTTGGAGCCTATCTTGGAAGCAAGGAGCATACAGCTAAGGAGAGTACACCCTGGGTGGAATGCCAGTCCATTGCAGCATTGCCAAAGTGTAATCTATTGCAAATGAGTTTTATAAAGCATTTCAAGATAAAGCTTGTAGCATTATAGCCTTTCTCTCTTGATCCCCACCATTTATTTGAACTCCAGAACGTCTTTACACCCGTATCACGTTAGACAACCATGTTTCGCTGTACTACAGTAGATCAAAAATTAGTACTAAATGCAAAAAATGCATATGTACATACCTGGTTTTGTTTTATGAAAATTGCGTTTCTCTGTTTACACATCATGTCATAAGAGAATTGTGTAAAGAAAACACAGAACTGACTGTATGTGACTGATATATCCATTTATATAGCAGGGTAAATTTTACTCTAATTTTTTTTCTGGGTAATTCGTGGGTACTAAAGTAGAAGTCGAGATTTGAACCTGAGGCCTCCGAGTGCAACTATTGTTACTACTCCTCTTCCTCCCATCCACCTTGTCTTCATCTCCCTCATATCCTCCCTCTCTTTGCCACATTCTTATCTCTAACTGTGGACCTTCTCTCTGTCCAGCTGGGTTTTGCTGATCTCAACCTGGCTGAATTTGCTGGTTCGGGCTCTACGGTCCGCTGCTGTCTGCTGGAAGGTTATGACACCAAGAACACCCGACAGGACAACTCCATACTAAAGGTCAGGGATCAGTGGTCAAGGGCTGTCAATGCTGGGTATGAAATATGGTTACCTTGGTTGTTCACTTGTGAGCATGGTTAGGGTGAGTGAGTGAGTATGATGGTTCATGTTGACTGAGACAGTCACCAAAGGGCTCATCGACAACCTAAAGGCAGTAAGTGGGTTTCAGTCCAATTTGAACACCACAATTCAGCCTGACAGATGGGTGGTGTGTGTGTGTGTGTGTGTGTGTGTGTGTGTGTGTGTGTGCATGCTATCTGCAAGTAAATTAAGGATGTGTCACAGCCCATAACTGTAAATCTGCCATCTTAGCTGATCTCTACGGAGCTCTGATTCTCAGCTTCACGGTTGTGTGAACTTTGCAGCGAGCAGCCATCTGTCTGCCGACCTGGAGGGATTAAACAAATTGTCAGATCTCATCATCTGATCTAGCCTGACCTTTCTTCACTCGGCTCGTTTTCCATGGCTGCTGCTTCAGTGTTGGTTTTAAAAGTCATAATTGTCTCCAGTACAGTCTTCACTGTGGCTTTTTATGAATTGTTTGGTTTTTTTCATTCACGGGGTGTTCTGAGTAAGTTGATTTGCTAACAGTGGTTATTAATATTAATAATTATTATATTTAATAACAAGATATCATGGTTCTACCTTCAGGTAACGATTGGCATGACGCTTTTGTCTGGAGACCCTTGTTTTAAAAGGTGGGTTTTTTGTTTTTTTTTTTTTTTTTTTTTTTTTTGCATCTGTCCATACGCTATTCATTTGTGAGATTTAAGCTTTGGCGTCCCCTCTTGATCAGAAACGGTACTGCACCCTTGGAAAATACAGCAGAATTACGCTTACATTTATTTCTTTAGCGACTTATTTAGAAACGTTTTCCTGAAGCGATTTAAGGTATTAAGCTACTTACAATGATTTACCCATTTACACAGCTGGGTAGTTTTTACTGTATCAGTTCAGTTCAAGTGCTTTACTTGGTGGTATCTCAGCATGAGGTGAAAATCAAACCTACATACTTGGGGTCAAACAGAGGTTTTTACATTTACATTTATTCATTTAGCAGATGCTTTTGTCCAAAGCGACGTACATCTCAGCAAAAGTACAATTTATGCATTTTTCTAACCACTACACCACCTTCCAACCGATAATTAAAGGTTTACCTCGTCCCCAGACCCCCCAGCACTGCTAAGTCCATCTCAGTCCCGGGTCAGGACCACTCCTTGCAGCTGGACTGCAAGGGCGAAGGAACTGGCTCCCCTTCCACTTCGTCTGGAGGCATCACCATGGGACGTCCCCCTAAACCCAGACTTCCAGCACTCAGTTCTGGTAAGAGGAGGTGATGGATCCTGGCCTGAGTGACCATTTGTTCAAGGGTTCAAATTCCAGGAAGGGAGGAGCGTGAATTGCTGAGTAAATATGCAGCTTAACCGTGTGGAATAAGGGTGAATTGTAACACATGTCAGGAAACACACAAATACAGCCTAGCTTATGCTGGTTTGTCTCACCTGGTGGTTCTCTGTTACGGTCCCAGGTCTGCTAGAGGAGTCGGATCAGAACCTGTCCAGTCCGGATGAGGTCTTCCGCTCGGGTCACTCCCGTAACTCCAGCTATACCAGTCAGCATAGCAAGAACTCAGGTGAGAGTCCCCCTCGCTTCTTTCTCTTGCAAACTCTCTCTCTCACACACACACACACACACACACACACACACACACACACACGCATGCAGTCTATTCTTCTTGTGTTGATGCTCAGCACCTCCTGCCCTCGTCAACGCCCCTTCAGGCTGCAGCGCAGAGCACTCATTCTCCTCCAGCCTGACGGACCTCACACACCGCCGTAACACCTCCACCAGCAGCAGTGCCTCCGGGAGTCCTGCTGAGCCAGAGAAGGACCCCGTCCGTACTGATAGGCCACCCCGACCCCCACGCCCCCCCCTCCCCTCCAACAGATCCTCCAGGTAACCCCGCCCTGGGCTTCACCACATGACTTATTCTTCCAGTACACTGTAGGCCCTCACTGGTTCTAAAGGCTATGAACTGAGAGCCATCGACAACGTAAGGGTGTGGGTTTTGAAGACTGCTTTGTGAGAGCATTTCCACCAAATCTTCTATCCCATTCCCCTCATACAGGAGGAAGAAGGACTCCGAGGAGAATCACCCCACTTGGGTGGATGATACCCGGATCGACGCTGACGACATCGTGGAGAAGATTGTGCAGAGCCAGAACTTTGCTGACGTCAGCAACAACGAAGGTGAGGAGAGAGGCACAACCTCCACCAGTGGGTGGCATTGTAACTGAATTCAGGCCTCAGCAGACTTTCAGTGCAACTCCCAGCAGAAATCTTAAATCAAGTGCTCAATAATACGAGCTGGTAAGATTTGTAGAGAATAACGTGACAGAGTATGAATCCATTGTCCTTTTACTGCTGCAGTTCTAAATCTGGAGAACATTGGCTTTCAAACCCATATTAAAGTATGATAAAAAATGTTAAAAGTACAAATGATTAACAATGAGTTTCATTAAACTATTTTAACATTACTGAAAATAAAAAAAAATTTCCATAAAATTCCCTATTCAGTTGCCAGTTGTCGACTGATTTATTCCACAAACATGTCCGGCGTTCATCATGTTGTTATTCACAACACTCAGGAGCACCTGACATGAGTTCTAATCACTGTGGAAGTGAGTTGAATTAAGGCAGCCCCACGGCCACCTTTTGGCTTGGCGGGTAAACATGGGTTATGTTCACCTCGCTACAGACAGAAGTTTTAGGAAAAGCACACTGTAAGCATGGAAAATGCAATTAAAACAAAATAAAAATGTGTAAGTCAGCTGTTCATTACACAAAGTGGTATTGTACTGTGTGAATGGGACTTGAAGCCCAGGAAGAGCACTCTATTTTGATGATATTGGCACTAACTAAGAGGTGTGTAAGACGACGATGGTGTTGCTGTGATGTTACAGTACCATGTTTTGTGCTGATGCTCCCCACCCCTCCTTCCCTGTCACAGACAGCAACCTGAGACTGTTCATCAGCCGAGACGGCACCACGGCACTCGGCGGGATCCAGCTGGGCAACCGGTGGGTCACCAGGGGCAGGAAAGGCTGTGGGGCACTGAATCAGTGAATGTAATTTGGGTATGGTCTGAATGCCTGGATACACTCAAAATTACCTTGTTGTACAGATGCATAAACCAGTATAAGCAGGTAAGACTACAGATCTCATAAAGTTGGTAAACTTGGAGAAACAGCCCAGGGTTGTAAAATCAGATCGATCCAGCACGTGTCTCAGTAACCATGGACTTGCAAGTTAGAAAAAACCTCCCATTGTTTCCCAGATGAATTAAATGGGGCAGCATCTCAGGTTTGAGTCCCAGGTCAAATTCCCAAGTTTGAATCACACTCTCTGTTATAGGACTCGATTAAGGTACTTACCCTAAAAATTGTTTCATTTGAACTTACCCAGTTGTATAAATGGGTAAATCGCTGTAAGTACGTTAACGTTGTAACTGGAGAAAAGCATCAGACAAATGTAAATGTAACCTGTGCTCGATCCAATAGGAGTGAATCATGATCAGTAAGTGTTCAGCTTGAAGACGTGTGGGTGATCATGGCGAGCCTCTTGAGTCACTCTGGTCTCCAGCTGTTGGAGAGGATATTGTTCTTCACTACTTCCCCCAGCTGCCCTTCTCAGGGTGGCAAAACTGACTCAGTCTGGTCACAGAACCGGCTAACCAGCCTGAGGAGTGAGTGGGAGTGTTACACTGTGGGGTTTTTTAGCATGGTGTTGCACAATGAACAATTTGCCCGGGTGCTGAAATGCATGAATATTGTGTAAGTTATGAACTAAAAGGAGTGTTCCTGTAATGCGTCCATAGAAGTGACGATGACTAACCCCCATCCTGGTTTGTTGAATCCTAATATCTTGCCCTCCTTCTCTCACAGGGTATCCGCTGGTGTCTTCGAACCTGTTGTCATCGAGAGCCATTAGATGCCTGACGCTTCTGGCGTGTGTTGAAAACCTCTTTCCCACATTCCAGTCCCTACCTGTGAGAGTCTGGGGTGGAGTTACCCTTGGGTTGCCGTGGAAACGGCAGCTTTCTGTAGACACCCCATTTCTGCTGTAAACTGTGTGTGAATGTGCATTGCATGTGTGTGTTTTGAATTGGGTGACTGTGTGTGAAAATGCAAAGCACTTCAATGGACACCAACATGCCACAGTAACATTACACGCATGACAGCCACTAGAGACAGGTATTTCTTTTGACATTTTAATCAACTTAAGTGCACATGTGTAAAAATCTAATTAGCATCCCAGTGGTGTATCATGGGAGTTGCAGTCCAACACTGAAATTGGAGGACTTCAAGAATCCCACAGTACTTCATTACATTCCTTGTGGCCACCAGAGTCATGTAGTAGACAAAGGGGTCAACTGTACTACCAGGCCTTGAAAGAGAGCTTATCTTTTGAAGTTGGTACCCACTGATGTGTGATTGTATCCTGCATTGACAAGTCTTGAGTTGCTAAGAGATGGGGTCTGACACTTTGGCAAATAAGTTAACTGAAGTGGGAAAAGTGGGAAGCCCTTGAAACTTTTAAAGTCAAGTAGCTCTCAAGCAGCCCACAATATCCATTTGACAGGCAGTTAAACACCAGTATCTGTGTTTGGCCAATAGTTGACCAACAATGACTGTTTGGCCAGCAGTTGATTAGCAATGTCTTGTGTTTAACCAAAATTTGGCCAACAATGTATGTGTTTGACCAACAGTCTGCCAATAATGTCTGGGTTTCACCAACAGCTGACCAGCTATGTCAGGCTTTTGTTAGCAATTTCTGAGTGTTTAGTGGTGCTATCAGAAGCTGTTTCTTGACTCCTTGCCCTTCATCCTTCAGGGAAACAGAAACATACAGGTAACCTCTGTCCTATTTTTTATTAGACCAATTAATTGAATTCCAGTACAAACACACGCGCAGCTGAATCGGTCGTCATTCTAGCTGTCTAACAGACACGTTTTCATGATGGATGGAGACCTTGAGTTTTTCTTTAATTCTGCTTTCTGTTCATAAGCTACCTCTCTGGTTGGGGGGTTTGCAGTGAATTGCAGGAGGCCTGAGAACATTGAGTTAAAGGAGAAGGGGATAACGCTTGGATGATGCCTCCAGCCAGGGAGAGGAGATTAGATCCGAGAAGGGTAACGCTGTCGACCAGTGTGCCCAGCTTTGGTGCTGACCAGGCTCACGGTTCCACTACCTTTAAACACAACACATGTCACATTACAAGCAGTGAGCTCATCTGTTCTAGAAGTTGGTAGCTGCCTTGAGTGAGGACAGAACTGCATCGTTGGTAAAATCAATTTGGGGTGGAGGAAGTGTTAATCTTCTTCTGTTATGGGTTCCCTTTTTGCCCCAGGTGCTCCCATTATGAGCCAAGCAACAGCCAAGTTGAAGATGTTTTCCTCTCATTAAACAGGCAATGTGTTTCACTTCTAGAATTTCTCTGTCTGAATTTTCACAGCCCAAGTGGAACCATATCTATGGGTTGGGATCTTAGCTGTATTTTCATAATGTGCTCTATTAGAACTTTTTTTTTAAAAGAAAAAATCCCCCGTTTTTCATGTGTTTCAAGTGCAATATGGGCCTTTTCTCTGAAGAGCAATTCCTACCTTTACCCAGAATCCTGCTGGTCCCCTCCTATATGTAACCTCTGAATGCCAGCAATAATCCAACTGAAATATAACTAAATTCTGGCCTCACCATAAATGCTGCATACCCCTTACTTTGTTACATGCAAACGTCTTGGGGAAATAAGAGGGGACTGTATTGAGATTTTTGGCCCGGAGGTCTGCAGATCGTTTGAGGTGTCTGAAGTGCCCCCTTTACCTGTGCCTTCAGGACAGTCCTCTGCATTCTGATAAGACAATGGGGCAGCAGAGCAGTAGCTCCTACATCTACATTGCCTGTGCACTTTTCTTTCTCTATTGTCCTTTATCCATATGTGTATGTGTTTGTGGCCCCTCCACAGCGATCGGTGGTGTAAGCAGTAGGAAAAACCATGTCCTAAATTAAATTAAAGCCCAGGAGCCAGTCACTGTGTGTCTTTTTTTCTTTAGGAATGTATGAGAACGTAGAAGAAAATGTGAGTTTTTCCTTTTGTGTACATTCACACACACAATTGACATGCCGAAAAGTCACTACTGAACAACCCACACGCCGCCTGGTGTGGGGTCATACCCCACCTGCTTGAATAAGTTACTGTTCCTTGTCTGTGCAGAACTCACTTTTTTCTTGATAGGCATGTTTATCACTTGTTCTTTTTTCCAAACCAGCAGGCTGGTTCCTTTTTTTTTTTTTTTTTTTTTTTTTGTTTTATTGTATAGTCTTTTTTGAAGAGTTTGTGAGGAAATCCTTAATCTCTGCTCTGTGAATCCTAGGAAAAAAAACACCTAGAGAGACAAGTACATGAACTGAAAGTTTGAAAACTAAGAGTTAGTGGTGTCATGCCTGGATTTGGTTTTGAGGTTTTCTTTGGTTTTACTCCGACTTCCTACATACTTGATTGTTTTTAACCTGTGATTTTTAATAAAGAGAGAGGTTCAAATCCATCTCTGGGAAATGTTATGTGTATAGCACAAGGGTTTCAGCATGTCTTTTCTTACTAATGTAGACATGTTTATGTTGTGATCGTTCTCAAGTGGTGCTGCACCTCTCTCAGCTGGCTGCGCTAAAGAAAAATCGTGATGGCTGTTAGGGTTAGGGTTGCTAATGTTCTCTGTTGGAGTCGTGGATCTGGCTCACATACATGGTGTGGAAAGAAGTACTCATTGACTCCTCTTGCTTCATTGTAAGACTCCGAGCTTTTTGGCATTCAGCGCAGCACCACTTGAAGGGTCACCACTTGCTTTGCTCACTTTTAAAGTGTGAGTTTAGGTATTTTCATTTGATAAAGGGATTTAAGCTATGCACAAAAGGCCACTGATTCCTCACAACAATTTGTACACTTTAATTGCAGCCCATTAATACAGTGTTAACAACAAGTGACATTTGTATAATTTTCTTCAGTCTATATGCAGAATGGATTGTAATGAGAGGACTATATAGATGGCTCTATTTTTGTGTATGGAAATATTTTATTTGATCTGAGATCTATCTGATCTAAGTAAAAAAAAAAAAATTAATCTACAAAAAATATTTTATTTTCCACTGGGAAACATGTGATGAGCATGGCAGAATATGGATGAGGCACAGTGATTACAGATCAAAAGTATATTTATATGCGTATCTTTGTTTCCTACACTAGATTATACCAGTAAACCTGGAATAAATGTATAATTTTACTGAAATAAAGATTATGTTGGATATCCCAAGGAAAATTTGTTGTGCTTCAATTTTCTTTTTAAAATTTCTTGTTTTGCTTTTGTTGTCAGCAAACTTCTTTCTTTTTCCAGGACTGCAGACACCATTTGCCTTTTTTTAAGGATATTAAAATATCAATCTTTTAAAATTAATTTCCAAAAGTGATACATATCTCTACACACTACTTTATTAGGAACACCTGTAGACATGCTTGTTCATGCAATCAGCCAATCATATGGCAGCACCTCAGTGCACAAAGTCATGCATACACTGTTGAAGAGGTTTCAATTAAGATAAAATATAAAAATGTGGAAGAATTGTGATCTAAGCGGCTTTGAACCATGGCATGGTTGGTGCTAGACAGGGTCGTTTGAGTATATAAAAAAACTATTGCTCTTGTGGGATTTTCATGTGCAACAGTCTCTAGAGTTTACACATATTGGTGCAAAAGACAAAAAAACATCCTGTGAATGACAGTTCCGTTAGTGGAAATACTTATTGAAGACCACTGGTCTGAATAATTTCAATTTCTCCTGAAATACGCAGATGGCAGGGTCAGAGTTTGGTGTAAACAGCATGAATCCATGAACCCAACATGCCTTGTGTCGACAGATCAGGCTGCTACTTGTGTAAGGGTGTGAGGAATGTTTTCTTGACACATATTTGGCCCCTAATACAAATCTAGCATCATCACCATGTGCATCCCTTTATGGGCACAATTTACCCATCTATTAATACCTATTCCCTGACATCAATTTTTGTGTATGTATCTCACCGGCCCCTTTCTTAGGAGCACCACTCCAATACTATGAAGGATCTCTTGCTCTCAAAACAGCCTAAATTCTTAGTCAGGTGCATGAAACATTTTTGACTCTACTTATATTTAATGTATTCCAGTTTCTGAAACAAGTGAATGTCAGCAACACCTTACCTTGTAATTAACAGATATTTGAAACCTCATTAGGCAATAGAAGAACACCTGGGACCTGTCATTATTTAAACATTTTGCAAAAGCAGAAATATGCAGAGAAAAAAAAACAGATAAAAAGGAGAAGCATAAATACAAAAAGTTAAGAAAAAGAAAAGGCAAATTTAAAGCAAATGGAAAGAATAAAATGCAAATAACACTGACGGCACTCATTAAAAACTTACTTTTGCACTTTTTCTTTGATTTCTGATTTGTTTTATGAACTTTGATGACTAATATTTAATTTTCAATTCTGTTGTTACATTGACTTCCTTACAAGTTTTAATCATTTAGTTTTTCAGTTTTTTGTTTAATCATAGTAGTTTTCCAGGGTTTTTGTTTCCTCCAACAATCCAAACACATGTTTCAGGTTAACTGGTGACTTTAAATTGCCTGTAGTGTATGTTTCATTGCTCTCTGATGAACTGAGTTGTCCCATCCAGGATCCTGCGCTTGGATAGTCCCTGAACTTGAAGCTGCATGGAAAAGCGGTTATGGGTAGTAAATGAGAAACCGCTCCTCCGTGAGAAATTTCTGCGAAGCAACGAAATACGAACATAAACAAACTGAACCAGGCGACCGCTTAGTCCTGAACGTCTCATCCCGTAGTCCCAAAGAATCCGACTGTGCATTTGCAACTACATTTCCCTTCATGCCTTTCGCCTTTAGCCAATGTTGGTTAAACTTCCAGGTTAATTTCGCGGAAAGGGCGAATCACAAAAATGGTGAGTAAGGACTACGTGTAATTTTTACACAAAATTAAGTTTTAACATTTATGAATTATAGAAGCATGCTGAAGAACATTTTTACATTGCTTGCAGAAAGTAGTTAGACAATAGGAACATAATTCAGAGAGCAAAACGCTCGTTCAGTTGCTGTGTTTCAGTTAATCATCGTCCACGTGACAGCTACTGAATAGTTACTCACTGTGTGTGAACGAACGAATGAAAACTTTATTAATAGCAATGGAAATTTCACAATATCCATATATATCATTTTTTATGCATACTTCACTGTCTCTGTGTTCGATGCTTCAAAGGCTACGGGAGCGGATCAGGTTGCCGGGATGAGCCTTGTTTGCTTCAGCTTAGTGCTGTTTACCTACTACACCGTCTGGGTCATCGTTCTGGTGCGTATTCACTCCACATCTGCTCATCATAATCACTATTGATTGTAATGACAGTAGTGAGGACGTGGTGGTGCTCACTCTGGGTCTCCTTTCCCCTCACAGCCATTTGTGGACAGTGATCATGTGATTCACACCTTCTTCCTGCCTCGTGAGTACTCTGTCATCCTGCCCGGCATGGCAGCACTCATCTTAATCCTCTGTGTGGGTGAGTGTTTGAAATGGCCCAGAGAATATAGAATCTGATTAAACGCTGATCACTTAATACACCCCGGCAAGAATGCTACACTCCTCCACCTCTGGCCGTTTGGCGGTCCCACTCATGAGTGTCCCAAAACTGAAAGTATAAGTTCTCAGTTTTGGCTCTGATGTGGTGGAAAGAGCTCCCTCTGTCCCTCAGAGCTGCTGATTCCCTGACAGCATTCAAGAAGGGTCACAAACACATCTTTCAGAACCATTTCTCTCCTGATCTCCTGTCAGCTACATCAGTCCAACACCATCTGCTAGTATGATTAGATAATCATGTATTTGCTATCTGACTGTCACGTGAGGGATGTGAACCACCACCCCATGGTGGCATCATACACACAAGCTTTGCTTTGATAATCCTGCTTCTTTGTCTAAAGCTCTTCATCTGTTGTCGATGTGCTTCTGTTTACCCTGTTGTTTGTTACTGTTAAGAAAAGTGTCTGCTAAATTAAGCACTAAACGTGTCTGCTAAATTAATATGTGTAAATGTAAGTCTACGATGACTCTTATTCTAACGTATATCTATACGGCACATACTTATGTTTTATACCAAATACGAATGTACGAGTACGAATGTCTAGTAAATGTATTTTGGGAGCACTTTAGTTTTTATAAATTACTTTTGTCTTTAGCATTTTTTTTTCCTTCTTATTAATACCTTAGATGTGTTTGTTTACCTCAGGGTTGTTCATCGGCGTTGTAACGTGGAAGAACCGCAAGCCCAAGAAGGTGGACTAGACTGGGGGGCCCCAGCAGTGCTTCCACCCATCTGGAGGGGAAAATCACGGCTGGATTTGCTACACACATTTACCATAGAGACATCACCAAATGACAGGATTCCCATACTCTGTCCATTCCAGGTGTACAAACAATGTCTCCTTGATGAGTCAAACATTACGATCACTGATGTCAGTGCCACCAAGTCCTTCCATCAGTACGCTCTGTGATCGTTCTGCTGGGCTGGTTGACCTCAGTGGTACTGTGATTACACCAGACAAGGAGAAGATCTGCTGAAGAAGCTGTTTATTCCTTTTGTTTTGTCAGGGAAAAGACAGCACCACAGCACAGAACACACCCCTCCCCAAAACTGGATTATACTACATTTCCCCTCAAAAAAAGCATGAACAACCATTAAATGAGTTCCCACCACTGCATTGTTCAGCTCACTGTATCCAGTGTTTAAACTGGATGTGATGTAACTTTAGAAATATGATGAGTAGTTTGAATGTGAATATTTATATAGGCAGTATTTGCAAAATTTGGCTATTCCAGTACATTGTGATGTTTAATATCTTGCGTAAAACAATGTAGCTTGTGTGATTCACAATGTGGAGCAAGAGCAGAGCTATTTCCTTTTTGTAAAAACAAGTACAGATTTGCAGAAGTACAGGTATGTAGCTTGGCATTTTATACAAGCTTTAATAAAAACAATTCACAAGACCAATGCGCTTGTTTTTATTAAACAACATTGTCATCAGTGGAAGATGTGCTTTGCTTTTATAAACCTGGTTTACTGCAGCACAGCTGCAAAATGCTGATTAATTTGCTTACGATGAGTAATAGTAAGGGGGCGCGGTGGTGCAGTGGGTTGGACCGGGTCCTGCTTTCCAGTGGGTCTGGGGTTCGAGTCCCACTTGGGGTGCCTTGTGACGGACTGGCGTCCCGTCCTGGGTGTGTCCCCTCCCCCTCCGGCCTTACGCCCTGAGTTGCCGGTTAGGCTCCGGTTCCCCGTGACCCTGTATGGGACAAGCGGTTCTGAAAGTGTGTGTGTGTGTGTGTGTGTGTGTGTGTGTGTGTGTGTGTGTGTGTGTGTGTGTGTGTGAATAATAGTAGGGGGTGTGGTGACGCAGTGGGTTGGACCGGGTCCTGCCCTCTGGTGGGTCTAAGGTTCGAGTACCGCTTGGGGTGCCTTGTGACAGACTGGCCTCCTGTCCTGGGTGTGTCCCCTCCCCCTCTAGCCTTACGCCCTGTGTTGCCAGGTTAGGCTCCGGCTCCCCGAGACACTGACTGGGACAAGCAGTTCGGACAGTGTGTGTGTGTGTGTGTGTGTGTGTGTGTGTCTGTGTGTGTGTGTGAATAATTATAAACTACAGATGTGCTGCACAGTGTTGGAGACAGAGGGACCAGTTGGGTGATAGCAGAAATGCATCACTGTTCTATTTCTGAAAAAAAAAAGATTGGTTCAAAATATAAAGGGAAACTACAAATTTATGTATTTTTATTGCGCAGGAAAGAGGAAACGCCTTTTTAGTCTTTTTTATAACCAAAGAGCCACACTGCATGTCGGGAATAACATTATTTCCAGAGAACGTATTTTACTTTGTTATTACCATGTTTTTTTTTTCTGTGGAGTCACAGTCTACGCCCCCCACGAGCACAATCTCCCCCCTCTTTGGTTCCGTCTCAGTAAAAGACACCGACCGCATTTCTAGACCAGGCAGAAGAAAAACCCCGCGGAAGAGCGACGCGACGGGATCGAGAGCCGTGCGCGTTCACGGCGAGACGCGGCCACACGCACAGTCACGCGCGTATCGGCCACGGGCGCGCGAGACGCGCGCATCTCCGGGAGCGCAGGATAGATGAGTGGAAATGAGTGACGGCGAGGTATGAGGGAGTCGCGCGGGTGGGTTGTGCTTAAAAAAATAACATGTTTGTTTGTACAGGTTGGGCGGAACTGAAACGAGCAACAACACTGGCGTTATTTGTTGTATTGTTGTTACCCATTCCTTCCGGTATGATATTTATTTATTGTCTCTGTGTACGTTCATAGTAAACACGCTCCAGTCAATGATGCTGTAATAATTGTGAATGAATCAATGATGATGTGCTGAAGAGGCCGCAGTGTGACCGCAGTCATATAACCGCACAGGAGCGGGATCTGGTTAAAAACCTTTTTTATTAATCATGTATATTAATAATAATCTGCAAATATTTACATACGAAATTCTATTGTTGCTTGAGATATATGACATACAACATGTATAAAGACAACTTTGATCTTATTCTATAGATAAATCGACTATAAAACGCACAACAACATCAGAGGTGGGGATGATTTTTCATGATCATTCATATTATTATCATATGCCAGGTGTGAGGGTCACATCCAGATTGCTGGTCCCTGGTGCTGCCTTCACTCCTTCATTATTTTTGCTGTGAATAATTAGAAAGACAAAAAAACATCTTTTTGAAGGTTGGAGCTCCAGATATGCTTTTGTATAGGTGTGTATGAAATACTATCATATCTTTTGGTGAACATTATTTGGTATGTCAGATTAGCTGCAGAATTAGCCAATAGGAGATGAGTTTGAGACCCCGTTTGGCAACACCTCTCCGGCATCATTTGGCAACACCTCTCCAGCATTATGTCAGGAGACCAAACTTTCCCCATTGCGGGACCCCCAGGGAGCCCTTTCCCGTGTTTTTGAAGACGTCCAGGTTGTGTTGGGTCCTGAGGTAGAAATTTCTCCCAACAGGGACATAATTACCACAGTCAGATGCTGGCCTGGCAGCAATGTGGCTCAGTGGGTAGCACCAGTTCCTTGAGTGTGTGCGTGTGTCTGCCCTATGATGGATTGATATCCCATGCAGGGTGTACCCTATTGCACACCCTAGTTACACCTGCACATCTGTCTGTAGTGCATCTTTTCAATTTCTGAAACTGCAGGTGATGTTGAACACGACCCAAACAGATGACTGACGTCTAAGGTGTTCCCCGAAGCAGTTGGGAGGTTGAGAAAGGTCAACAGTGAGGGTACCCCCACCCAGCACCAGCACAGTTTCGTGTGTGTATTTCTGCTTGCATGTTGCAGATGGAGGCATCGGAGGCAGCACCGCATCACTCTCACACTCCGAAACGGCGCCTGTGGCGGGGTCTGCGGCAGCAGTGGAAGCTGCTGGGGCTGTTTGAGGTCGACCCACGGCACGAGTTCTATGGCTTCACCTGCATGATGAAGGAGGGGCTGTCAGCTGCTGTGCAGAACACTATCGATAACCCGGTGCCGGTAAGGGAATGGGCTATCGCATATGACAGTGAGATGGACAGCAGGTGGTGTGGTGGTTGAGGAACTGATCATTTACATAAAGGTTTTGAGGTGAAAATCCTCAGGGGGCCTTGCTGTTGTACCCAGGTGTAAAACACTTAACTCAAACAGAGAGGGACAGCCGGTGGCACAGTGGTTAAATTCACTGCTCTTCAGTTTACGGACCCAGGTACGAATCCCTGCTCCTACTGCAGTACCCTAACCAAGGTACTTACCCTGAACTGATACAGTAAAACCTAGACAGATACAGTATATAAATGGGTAAAGCACTGTAAGTAGCTTAGTGTAGAAACCTTCCACTGTACAAGTCATAATGGAAACATCACATGAAAAAGGAGTTTAGCTTGTAAATGTGAGTCATTTGATTGTGTTTACCAGTTATGAGTATGTGTCAGCTTTAAGTAATTATATTATATATCATTATTAACAATTATCACTTTGATATGTGAGTTTTAAAAACTACATGAAGCAACTAACAAATAGGAAAAATAGTCGGTGCCCACATTGCAGGAGTGTCAATCACAAAAACTGCAAAACTGCGAAACTATTCAATGTGTCCAGGGGAAGAGTGTCAGTGATGAAAGCCAATGCCAAACAGAGACAAACTGCATCGATAAAGAGGAGCGGGGATCGCACGTCAAAGATGGACACTTCACAGAATAGGTACTAAATGCCGCAAAAATCCTGCCTCAGAAATGACCACAGAATTGAATCAGCACCTTTGCGACCCAGTCTCAGCAACAACTGAATATAGCGAACTTCACAAAGCTGGTGTTTATGGCAGGATTGCTATTTGGAAACAGCTTGTATCCAAGGTCAAGACTCATAACCTGGTGTAAGAAGCACAAAACCTCCAAAGAATGCCTACAACTCACAATGTCTGTTGCTAGCTCTTATACATGGAGGAGGGTCTGTACTTGAATGGACAACCACCTTGTGAGAATTATTAGGTCTGATGTTTGCTCTGCATAGTTCTATAACAGATAAGGAACATGAGGCCATTTTACAAGACCAAGTGCACCCTATGGTGCAGACATTGTTCCCTCATGATGTTCCCATATTGCAGGAGGATGAAACCCCCACACACTGTTAAACAAATTCAGGTTGTTTTATGAACACCAGAATAAAGTCCAATTCCTTCTATGGCCTCTCCAATCATAGACCTAAAGATCCATTAATGAACCTTTATGGGACCTTTTGAAGTGCAGAGTGCAATGCAAATTTTCACCTTCTTCATCTCTCAAAGAGCTGAAGGCTTTTCTCCTTGAAGAACGGTGCAATATCCCACTGTATAGTACATGGTACAGTTTTTTTTTAAGGAGGCAACAACAACAACAATAATAAATGACTGCTTTATGACATTTACTCTTTTAGCTGATGCTTCTCTCCAAAGCAGCTTACAATGTAAAGCTACTTACATTTATTTACCCATTTACACAGCTAGGTAATTTTACCAGAGCAATTTGGTACCTTGCTCAACAGCACTACAGCTAGAGGTGAGATTCAAACCTGCAATATTTGGATGTGAATGCTGCAACTCTAACCACTGTGCTACCAGCTGCTCTAGATGTTACCCAGTGTAGCTCCACGACAGTAACTGTTAATGTAAATGTGTGTAAATGAAGAATGAAGCAGACATCCACACCTCTGTACTTGAGGTGAACAAGCTGTTCACTGGTTATTTCTGGAATCCAGCAGTGAGCCTTGGTGGTCTAGTGATGTGACCCTGTGCCCTAACCCCATCACACTGCATCCAAAATAAACTGAAATGAGTTGTTATTTTCTCCCAGCATCATTCAAGATCTTCCCTTACCCCAACTGGACTCCATTTGATTTCATGATATTCTCCTTCAACTCAGATACATGTAGTGCTTCCTCTGCCAACAGCCCCATCTCTGTTTTATTGTTCCCCTATATGTTTACTGACACAGCCTACCCAGAATTCCACTTTCCTCAGTGCTTCACTTCATTGTGACAGGCTCCCGCTGGGCACTTTGGAAGACAAGTGGGGTGCAGACAAACACATCCATTGTCCCTGGCGAACAGTCAGAATTGGAATGGAGTCACAAAACAAAGCAGGGACACATTCCATCAACAGACAAGGCTTGTTCCTCACTGACACAGGGATGTGAGAGCAGAACCCAGAGAGCCAGTATCACCCTCTCAGCCTGTATTGCCAACATTACTACATACATCTTCAGAGGACCTTCTGATCAAAAAGGATGTGAACAGCATGTAGTGTTACTCTTTGTCATCATTGTTATATACACTGCATCCTCATGTTATGAATGGTTAAGATTCAAATTTGTGGAGGCAACTTGCATTTTCATTCCCAACCAAGAGGTGTCAGTAAAGTGCACTCAATCAGAAGAGGAGTGTGGGGCTGCCTTTAGTTCAACCAACCCAACTATGTCTACAGCTTGTGTTTGGTGTTTGCTGTCAATAACAAGACAAAGAAGATGGCATATTTACATTACATTTGTCAGACATCTTTCTCAAAAACAACTTACAATGTTAAGCTACTACACTGATTTACCCATTATTGAGCTGGGAGGTTTTTACTTAAGTTCAGGGTAAGTACCTTGATCAAGGACACTACACTAAGTTCAAGTTTATTGTCATAGGTACAAGTACCACGTACAAGTATCATGAAATTCTTCCTGAATGCTTCTCCACAGACTATGGACAAAGACAGAGACAATAGAAATACTGCACAAACAAAACAATGACAATGACAGAGAGTAGTGCAACAGCAATAGCAATAAATAATGGTAACAGTAATAACAATAATACCAGTTGACAGCCAGGGAACTCAGAACAAGAGAATGAGAATGAGAATGCTTAAAGTGGCAGTGTAATTTACCAATGTGCTTGGGAGGAACAGTCCAGCTCTACTTACTAAAGGTGTCACATTGGTTAGTGTTGTATACTCTTACAGCAGTGGGGTAAAAGCTGTTCCTGTACCTAGCAGTGCGGGTTCGAATAGACTTGAGCTGCTTTGCAGATGGCAGAGAAGAGAAAAGTTCCCGTGTGGGGTGACTATGATCTTTCATGATGCGCATCATCTTTCTGAGGCAGCGTGTGGTGTAGGTGTCCTGGACTGCTGGTAGCTGTGTGCCGATGATTCCCTGAGCTGTTTTGACCACCCTCTGCAGGGCTTTCTTGTCCTGTGCAGAGCAGCTGCCACCCCAGGACGTAATAGACCCTGTGAGGACGGACTCCACAGCACACCTGTAGAAAGTGGTGAGGACTGTAGTGGACATCCGGGCTTTATTCAGACGCCTGAGGAAGTGGAGATGTTGATGGTCCTTTTTGATGGTTGATACTCTGTGCTTAGTCTATGTGAGTTTGGCAGTGAGGGTGACCCCTAGGAATCTGAAGCTGTTGACCCTCTCTACAACGTCCCCTTCTATGTAGATGGGTGCATGAACTGTATCCTGTTTCCTGAAGTCAATCACCAGTT
The DNA here is from genome assembly GCF_900964775.1 of Scleropages formosus. Classification (NCBI taxonomy): domain Eukaryota; kingdom Metazoa; phylum Chordata; class Actinopteri; order Osteoglossiformes; family Osteoglossidae; genus Scleropages; species Scleropages formosus. The sequence goes on from NC_041811.1 coordinate 6,018,549, forward strand.
CCTTAGTTTTACTGACATTGAGAGACAGGTTGTTGTCCTGGCACCACTCTCCCAGGAGCCTCACCTCCTCTCTGTAGGCCGTCTCATCGTTGTTGGTGATCAGACCCACAGTGGTGGTATCGTCAGCAAACTTTATGATGGTGTTGGAGCTATGACTGGCCACACAGTCATGTGTGAACAGGGATTATAGCACTGGGCTCAGGACACTTCCCTGTGGAGTGCCAGTGTTGAGGGTCAGTGGGGAGGAGGTATTACTGCCAATCCGCACACGCTGGGGTTTGTTGGTGAGGAAATCCAGGATCCAGTTGCACAATGTGGCACTCAGTCCCAGCCCTAGTAGTTTGTGGATCATCTTGGTTGGGATGACAGTGTTAAATGCTGAGCTATTGTCCACAAATAATAGCCTTGCATAGCAGTTTTTATTGCCCAGGTGAGACAGAATGGTGTGAAGTGTGTGTGATATTGTGTCTTCAGTGGATCTGTTGTGTCAGTAGGCAAACTGCAGTGGGTCCAAAGTGTCTGGGATGGTGTCCTTAATGTGTCCCAGCACCAGCCTCTCAAAGCATTTCATTGCAATAGGGGTCAGTGCCACTGGGCGATAGTCATTAAGGCAGCTCACTTTGTTTTTCTTAGGAATGGGGATAATGATGGTGTTTTTGAAACAGGTGGGTACAGTTGAGCTTTTTAAGGAGGTGTTAAATATGTCTGTGAACACAGCAGCCAGTTGTTCACTGCATGTTTTTAAAACTTGCCCTGAAATTCCGTCTGGACCAGCAGCTTTGCGGATGTTGACACGGCTAAAGGTTTTTCCTCACTTGTGCTATAGAGACGGTGAGACTGGCGTTATCATGCAGCGCAGTGGGGATCCGCACTGGGGAGTGTTTGTCCTTGAACTCGAAGCAGCCATAAAACGCATTCAGTTCGTCAGGGAGAGACGGAGCGGCACCTGTCAATATCCGCATCTGTGGTTTATAATCTGTTAAAGTTTGGATTCCCTGCCACAGCCTACGTGCATCTTGAGTTCAGTTAAACTCTGATTCCACCTTCCTGCTGTATTCCCGTTTTGCGCTGGCTATGGCTTTGCGAAGCTCCTACTTGCTCTTCTTGTACACGTCCGTGTCTCCGGACTGAAACGCGCAAGTTCACGTGCGGATCTTATTTCGGATTTTGGCGGTTAGCCATGGTTTTTGGTTGGGGAATGAGTGGACTGTTTCATGTGGTATGCAGACATTTACACAGTACCCGATGAAGTCTGTGACACTGTGGCATACTCGTCCAGATTGGAGGATGAGTTTCTGAACATGTCCCAGTTCACGGAGTCGAAGCAGTCCTGGAGCCTTTCCTCTGCTTCTGGTGTCCTTCGCTGCACAGTACATGTCACAGGCTCCTCTCACTTCAGTTTCTGCTTGTAGACCGGGAGCAGCAGAATTGAGGTGTGATCTGACTGCCCGAGGTGTGGACACAGCAGGGAGTGGTACGCACCTTTGTGTGAAGTGTAGCGGTGGTCAAAGGTGTTTGAGCCTCTGGTGGGGCAGGAGATGTGCTGATGGTACTTTGGGTACACATTCCATCCATCCATCCATCCATCCATCCATCTTCCTCCGCTTCTCCTGGGCTGGGTCGTGGGGGCAGCAGTCCAAGCAGAGTCCCCCAGACTTCCCTCTCCCCGCACACCTCCTCCAGTTCCTCTAGGGAAACCCCAAGGCGTTCCCAGGCCAGCTGGGAGACATAGTCTCTCCAACGTGTCCTGGGTCTGCCCCGAGGCCTCCTCCCAGTGCTCCTGAGCTCCTCACCCTATCACTAAGGGTGCGCCCAGCCACTCTGCGGAGGAAACTCATTTCTGCCGCTTGTATCCGCGATCTCATTCTTTCGATCACGATCCAGAGTTCATGACCATAGGTGAGGGTAGGAACGTAGATCGACCGGTAAATTGAGAGCTTCGCCTTACGACTCAGCTCCTTCTTCACCACAACAGGACCGGTACAATGACCGCATTACTGCGGACGCCGCATCGATCCGTCTGTCAACCTGCCGCTCCATTTTTCCCTTACTCGTGAACAAGACCCCGAGATACTTAAACTCCTCCACTTGAGGGAGCAACTCCCCACTAACCTGGAGGGGGCAATCCACCGTTTGCCGACTGAGAACCATGGCCTCGGATTTGGAGGTGCTGATTCTCATCCCCGCCGCTTCGCACTCGGCTGCAAATCTCTCCAGTGCACGCTGTAAGTCTTGACTCGATGAAGCCAACAGGACCACATCGTCCGCAAAAAGCAGAGAGGAGATCCTGCGGCCACCAAAACAGACACCCTCCGTTCCCTGGTTGCGCCTAGAAATTCTGTCCATGAAAATAATGAACAGAATCGGTGACAAGTGGCAGCCCTGGCGGAGTCCAACATGCACCAGGAACGGGTCTGACTTACTGCCGGCAATACAAACCAAACTCCTGCTCCAGTCATACAGGGAACGAACAGCCCGTAGCAGCGAGCCCTGGACCCCATATTCCCGAAGCACCCTCCACAGGATCCCACAAGGGACACGGTCGAATGCCTTCTCCAGGTCCACAAAACACATATGGACTGGTTGGGCAAACTCCCACGAACCCTCCAGCACCCTAGTGAGGGTATAGAGCTGGTCCAGTGTTCCACGGCCAGGGCGAAAACCGCATTGCTCCTCCTGGATCCGAGGTTCGACTATCGGTCGGATTCTCCTCTCCAGTACCCTGGCATAGACTTTCCCAGGGAGGCTAAGGAGTGTGATCCCCCTATAGTTGGAACACACTCTCCGGTCCCCCTTCTTAAAAAGAGGGATCACCACCCCGGTCTGCCAGTCCAGGGACACTGTTCCCGAACTCCACGCAATGCTGCATTCCTGAAATCAGCTTGGTTAAAGTCCCCAGAGATAATGAGCAGTCCATCTGGGTGCTTGTTCTCGTACTTAGTGACGACGTGGTACAGTTTGCTCACTAAGAGATGGGATTCAAACCTTGGGCCTTTGGGTCCAAAGGTGGCCGATCTAACTAGTACACTTCGCAATGAACCAGTCAGTAATTTTCACCAAATAGACTTGCTGGAGAGTATACAGTATATTTTATTTTCAGTCACTTTACATTAGTTTTCATTGTAATTTACCTTGAAGTTAATTAAAACGGGTGGCACGGTGGCACAGCAAGTAGTGCTGCTATCTCAGAGCACCTAGGTGGTGTGAGAGGATGTGGGTTTGATCCCTGCTCAGTCTGTATGGAGTTTGCGTGTTCTCCCCATGTCTGCGTGGGTTTCCTCCCACAGTCCAAAGAGATGCTGTTCACCCATAGTGTGTGAGTGACACAGAGAGAGTGTGTTCCACTGACGTATGGATGAGTGACCCATTGTAAGTAGTGTGTCTAACAGTGTAAGTCATTTTGGTGAATAAGGTGTGTGGGCTGATAACACTACATAGAGTTAATTGGAAGTCACTTTGGAAAAAAGCATATGCTAAATGAATAAATGTAAAATAATATCAATTTAAGTATTAAAAGAATCTGTGTTTTTATTTATTATAGCTATTTCCAAGATTTTGAGAGAGCCTAACCAGCAAAATAAAATTGAGGGATGTTATTGTTGTTTTAAGCGGGGGTGCGGTGGCGCAGTGGGTTGGACCGCAGTCCTGCTCTCTGGTGGGTCTGGGGTTCAAGTCCCGCTTGGGGTGCCTTGTGGCGGACTGGCGTCCCGTCCTGGGTGTGTCCCCTTCCCCCTCCGGCCTTACGCCCTGTGTTACCGGGTAGGCTCTGGTTCCCTGTGACCCCGTAAGGGACAAGCGGTTCTGAAAATGTGTGTGTGTGTGTGTGTGTGTGTGTGTGTGTGTATATATATATATATATTGTTGTTTAAAATTGTATTCATAATGTTAGGAGCCAAAAAAAGCAGTTCACAAGCTCAAAGATACAACAGGAATTCCCCCTGGGATTTAAACCACAGTCTTTGATCCTAAATTCAGTAAAAGAAAACACCTGCTGAGCCCTCTCCTTTCTAGTGTTTTTGGAAACTTTACCGTTTTTCGTACTGTACTTGTTTATTGCATCAGGTGTGTTTGTGTTGGGAAGAGGATGCTTCAGCAGTGAGGGGAAAATTCATCATGGATAAACCAAGTGGCAGTTGGCTTTGGTCATATGAGCAAGTTTGGGAGTATAGGTGGTGAAACTGAGTAGTGTATTGCTTATGGAAGGGAAACACACACACACACACACACACACACACACACACGGTGCACATTAACACGATTAGCTGACTCGGCTGATTGGTTAATGGCTACCCTGACCATTGTCCATGATTCACAGTGTCTTCCTTCCTATTGCCCAGCAATACTTCCCCTCTTGTCTTTACTCCTCACACATACTCTAACACATTTATCCCACCCATCCTACAACTTACAATTAAAGCACAGATTTGGTTTTTGACAAATCTACAGAATGCGTGTTGATTGTTCTTACATGTTTGGCATGAACATGCATTTTATTGATATGATTGTTATATATTTGCTACATGCCAACCAGACTGCTGCGCTCTTCCACATCTGCCAGCTTGATGGTCCCACACACGAATGGTAAAGCATGGAGGTTCTCGGTTCTGTCTCCATTGTGGTGGAATGACCTACCTCTCTCACCTAGAACTGCTGAATCTTTGTTCACATTATAAAAGGGTCTTAAAACTCATGTGTTCCAGACTCACTTTGCCCATCATCTTTTAAGTTCATGTAAGGTATAATTGTTCATGATCAGGCTTGGATCAATCCTTTACAGAGCCACTCCTGCAATTTAACGTAAATGTTTATATGTATTTTTTTTTTTTTTTTAAAAAAATGACTAGGAAGGTGATTAGAAGTCAGCGATATTCTGGTAAAATTTTATGCAGCTACTTGTGTGATGAACGTCGGTGCATATGGTGAAGGAAACTAACTGTACTTAAGAGTCACACATCTGCAACTATGTCTCTTTCTCATAAGGTAATGCACAAATTGTATTTTCTCTGAGATGTACATTGCTTTGGAGAAAAGCGTCTGCTAAATGAATAAATGTAAATGATCAACACCAGAATTTCCCTCCAAAAATATGTTTGACTCAAATGTCCAATTTTCTTCCTCTAGAACAGTTAATATTTGACCTCTGTCATAATTCTAATAAATTCTAGAAGATTTGGTCACTTTACTGTATCTGCATGTATTTGCATAGTCTCAGTATTTTGATTTTTTTATGTCCTTGTGACCCAGTTCTGTTGTGTTCTGTTACAGATACCCATCATAAAGTACCTCCACACCAGCTAAGAATTGTCTTCTGCATCTCATATTTTTGATGATCTGTAAGCTATGTATTCTCTTCTAGGATGAACTTTCTGAAGAAGACTTTGATATGGAAGTCACCCAGATACATGAGGTACAGCTGGAGATCTCAGAATGTTTATGAATAATTTCCTCATGCTCAAAAACAGATATTCTTTAAGAACCTATAATGAAGTGGATATTTAGGACAACGCATGAAAAACCTGGTTAAATTAACACTGGCTTCTTAACATTCGACACAACTGGGACCTGAAGTCTGTTCATAACTTGATTTGTTTGTATATCACAATCAATGAAAGCTTAGTAATACAGACACCCCTTGATTTATATGCCCAATAGATTCTGTATAAGTCTTAGATATTGAATTAAAAAATAAAAATCCTTGGTATAATTATTAATTTTAACCATTTATCAAGTTTGATCTACACTAAAATTAAATTTAAAATCACTGAAAATAAAAATACATTGTCTCCACAAATTTCAGCTGTCGATTGGTTCATGCCACAGACGTGTTCAGTGTTTCTGGTCTTGTTATTGATCATCAATACTCAGGAATATCAGACATGAACTGTAAACATGATGGAAGTGAGCTGAATTAAAATGCTGGTCTCACACTCCTATTCAGATTTTGGTACTGCCATCTAAAGGCTGGATGTGTAAATGCAGATGTGTAGATGCAAGTGCACATAGTACAGTTAAACGGAAAAATGTTTGTATCTTCAGCAATTCGTAACTTAAAACTTTTTAATACGTGGACCTGTATATTTTAGACTAAAACTCTCCCTCTATTGTTACTCTTCCGATTGTTCTCTCTCACTCCCTCTCCCTCTCTTCCTCCATCATCCCTGTCCCTCCACTCAGGGCTTCCGGATGGAGACGTATGCGGGACCCGTGTTTGCCTGGCTACGCCGCTGCCTCGGCATGGATGAGAGAGAGTACCAGCGCTCGCTTGCCTCCCATGGCTGCTACCTGCAATTTATCAGCAACTCCAAGAGCAAAGCTGATTTCTTCCTCACGTGAGGCTGGCCTTCTGGGTAGTGCCCCACACGCAGTCTACATGCAGTCTACACGCACTGCCATGTGACACAGCTTGTGCTTCTCATACCTTGTTTTTCAGAAATGACAAGAGGTTCTTCCTGAAGACACAGAGTAAGCGGGAAGTAAACTTTCTTCTGTCCAACCTGAGGATCTACCTGGAACACCTGGAGAAGTACCCACACTCCCTGCTGGTGAAGTTCCTAGGTACGAGTCTTTGAAACACCTGAGCCATTTGAATGACATCGATCATGGCCAGTCAGATTTCAGTGCTGTGCCCGTAATGGCAGTGAGACTGAATCTTACAGCCATACTTTGTTTTGAATCCTTAATCATACCTTGGTATTGTCACAATTGCATTTTTTATGTAGGTGTCCATCGGCTCAAAATTCCTCGCCAAAAACTGGTAAAGCATTTCTACTTGTTTCCCATTAAAACTGATTATGTGTTTTATTATGATTATTACACTGACTACTCCTATTACAGTTGAGAACTTTCAAACGTCCAAATTCTGGTGTATTTATTTTTAAACACATTTCCATCTGTTCTAATGTTTTTTCTAAACTGTCTACAGTAAAAGGGACCAAGACTTGTTTTTCTGAGTCCAGCCAATAGCTGGCAGTAAAGAGCTGCTAAATTTATTTTTACTCTCTCTTCACATCCATTTTTTAAAACTTCAGTCTTTAATGAATGCAACTTCTTTTTATACGCCAAGCAGATAGGTGGGGGTAAAGAGTATCCACAGATTATTTATTTTCAATTACATTTTTTCTACATCCATTTCCTAAAATTTCTATTGGTAGGAGCAAAAATGACTTATGTTCACCGCCTCAACTGATAGATGGCAGTAAAGAGCACCAAAATATAACAGAGGGTGTGGAACCACCTTAATTCAACTTTCATTCACATTGTTTGCAGCTCCTGTCTAGTGTTCCCTGAGTGCTGGTAATCAATAACAATATAAGGAATGCTAACATGTTTATGGGATGAAGTAGTTAGCAATCAGCATTGAATCAGAGTTTGTGGAGAGAACATACTTTTATTTTGAGTCATTTAAAATTTTTTTACATTTAATGTAGCTCAAAGTTAAACTAAAATGAAGTTAAAACTAAAGTTACCGTCTTTAAAATTATAACTATAGGTAAGATTTTTACAGAACCTAACCAGAGAACAAATCCAGGGACGTCTGTTTTATGAAATGTTTATTAATTGTGACTTAGGAGGTGAAGTTGGAGTAATGGACAAGAGGAGTTACAGTTTTCTTTGTAAGATGAGGAGCTGTTGAACTGTGGCCACATATTAAAGGTTTTAACTTCCTCATGTGTGCTTTTCAGAAATATTTTATTGTGATGCAAAGCGTCTTCTACCCAGATGAGAGGATTCAGGCCAGGTAAGCTTGATCGGAGTGCAAATTAAACCAGTTAAAATGCTCTAACCTGACTGGACTGGTACAGGGTCACTGTTACAAATGAAACAGCATTAATGCACAGAATTAATGGAGAGTAACACCAGCTGAATTGTCATGAGTCGGAATTTCGGCAGGTATGACTTTAAAGGCTGCGAGGTGAGTCGCTGGACCGATCCAGCCCCAGAGGGGAGCCAGGTCATCGTTGTCCTGAAGGACTTGAACTTTGAGGGGAAGCAGATCGTCCTAGGTGAGATCTTAAATGGTGTTTTCATCTCTTATTGTCATCTGTTACAGTAAAAACAGGTCGAGAGTTAATAAATAAAAGTCCCAGTGTTACAGAATGAGCTGCTACTCTGCAAACTGCTTCCACACCAGTTCAGATGACTGTTAATCGTAGTATAATGTTCTTTAGTGTAATGTAATGTCCAGGAAGAGAGAATTTCCTATCCATGGAGACATGCAGTGTTAGACTGTTAACTTTGCACTGATTTACCCATTAATACAGCTTGGTTATTTTTACTCTGTCAATTCAGGGTAAATACCTTGATCAAGATTATTACAACAAGAGTGGGATTCAAACCTGGGTCCTTACACTACAAGCCCACTACTATACCAAGTGCCCCTGAGACAGATGAGCCCATGATCAATGTCCACCTGACAGAGACACACAGAGACCCAGACACACACACTCCATTGAGATGTATGTTGCTCCTGGTTCCCAGACCAGCAGCGCTCCTGGTTCCTGCGCCAGGTGGACATTGACACAAGCTTCCTGCAGAGGCTCAACGTGCTCGACTACAGCCTGCTGTTGGCCCATCAGCCGCTGCACCAAGATGAGCGGCAGCAGGGCCTCTCCTTTGCCACGCTTGTCATGCGCACTGCCAAGTAGGAACTACATCTCCGTCGGCTTTCATGAGATGCTTATACAAAACATGGGAAAAAACCATTTAAATGTTCCTATAAATTCTTAGAAACATATTAACATATATATAAAAGATATAAAGCTTCCCATAAAGACATAAGGTTTTTTTATGTGTCCGAATACATATATTTGTACTTGCAGATCCTGCTCTCTCTTCAGAACAAGGCCAATGACTGGCAGGCATGTAAACAAACAAACGGAAGGAGTTAAAAACCTGCTTTTAAACTGCTTAACAACTTAGAGAACTAACATTTGGTTTAATGAATCTGCCATTGTCACTAGACAAATTTCTGTCCAATTCGATGATTAATTTCTTAAAATATTGCCATAAGCCAAAAAAGAGCAACTGTAATTTGAGAAAGATTTATTTTAATTTCGTTAATTTAGCGCACGCTTTTGTCCAAAGCAACTTACAATGTTAAAGTTACAATTATTTACCTATCTGGGTAATTTTACTGTAGCAATTCAGGGTAATTACCTTGCTCAAGGGTACTACAGCTAGAGGTGGGGATTACGGTTAGGGTCCCTAACCCTTGGGATCTAAAGGCAGCAGCTCTAACCACTACGCTACCAGCTGTCCCCATCCCCATTTTAGTTGCTAAATGTGTGAAGCGATAGTTAATGCTTCCTGATGTGGACTGTGGGTTTGTGGGTTTACTCTTGTTTGTTACCCTTTAGTATGTTTATGCTTTCAGAGGGCTTGCTGTGTTTTGGGACTCAAACCAAATAAGCTTCAGGTTATTTGTCTGTGCCCCTCATCACTTTGCTGCTGCTGCTCTTGATACACACACTTCACCACCATTGTTGCTGTTCACCTGTGAGTCTCTGCAAGAGTGTGTTAGTGATTGTTCCATTCCCCTCTGCATCTGCAGGTCAATGAATGTGGGTTCTAGCCCCTCCCAGAGCAGCCATGCCTCTGTTCCAGGGGCTGTCCCAGAGGAGGACTCCACCCTCTTGGTGGCACAGCTGGATCGGCAGACAGATCGCTGCCGTGTTGTGGAGACGCGCCTCATTGATGGGCGAGACCTGCAGTCCGAAAGCCCTGGGGGGCAGGCCTTGGGAGCAGAGGTGGGCACGGACTCTGAACTGGAGGAGATCTGGGCCCAAAACCGACGGCTACTGCCTGGCACCAAAAACCCACTTCACGTCATTGATGGCCCGGAGCTACGCTACTTTGTGGGCATCATCGACATCTTCACTGTCTACGGTTTCAGGAAGAAGCTGGAGCACCTGTGGAAGCGGCTGCGCTATCCAGGCAGGACTTTTTCCACTGTAAGCCCACCAGCGTATGCCTGCCGCCTCCGCCAATGGGTACAGGGTCACACCCAGTGAGGTGCCGCAGTGGGACGAGTACCCATTGGGTGTAGATGGGGCCTCGCTGGGTCAACACAAGCATAACGATGCCACGACAACACTGTGACAATGCCTTGACAACGCCATGGCAACCGCTCTCCTTCTAGTCCTCCAGCCCAGCAACCATTGCTCAGCAAAGCCTTTAAAAAGATAACAATTTTATTAAGTTTCATTTAAACACTGGCTTCAAACTAACCCACATTAGTACATTTAAATAGTTTACAGATGTTTTTTACCATTTAAAAGACATAAATCAGAAAGTATACTTTAAAGAGTATACTGAAAGTACAAATGCTGCAAACCAATAACTATGTAAATTTTACAAACTTCCGTGAGAATTGGCTCACATTTGTATGTATAAAGTACAGCTGCGTGAACTGCTTTATGTAGAAATATTTGCAACATTTTTAATGTGCTATTTCTTTAATTTGACTTTTATATACAATATATGATTTTGAATTATTTTAGTGTTACAGTTGGTATTCCTGAACATGAGATAATAACATTTAGCTGAACATAAAAATGGAATGGACATTTAATTCTGGATCAGGCGGCAGTGAACAGAGAAAAATTTGGATTATGATACACTTTTAAAAGGTCACATAAGGTAATGTATAACCTGTGACTGATGACCACACCCCTGGTCATTTTAAAGGTCAGTTTCCACCTGATTTACAACTGATTCATCAGGTCACATGACTTGTTACCCATAATTAACAAAGTAACAGTAGAAGGAAAATCTTTCAAAATGTGTTGATTTGGAAAACAAAAATTGGTGATTCCTCTAAGGGGTCTGCAGGAAAAAAATCTGAAGAAAGCAAAAATAAACAAAATAATCGTTTGAGATATAAGCCCATTTACACATTCAAAGGTGTACAAGAATCTTATCGATACAAAAATATGAATGTATGCCATGTTCTGCACACATTTGATGAAGCGTCATGCTTCCTCACTGTGGCTGTACCATGAATTGCAGCCGCTGCACCTGCCTATGCACAGCTGACAGCCTCAGTTTGCAAGTCATCGGGGAGCGTTTTATACCTCATGCTAAGTTTACATTATGCATGGCAGCTGATCTGGCATCAATGATACCAATGGACTTTCCTCACCAGTAAACTGAGGCTACAAATATACAATTGCTTTACAAATATACGATAAATATAATCAATTGTAAATATCCAGTACGATATACTGTAAGTAATTATGTATAATTACTTTTGGGACTGTATATGTTGAGCTGATCTTATGCGTATTCAAGGTGCAAAACTCTGACATGGCCTGATGCATGTATGCACTGTGAGGGAACTGACTGAGCATGACAAAGAAACAATGAAATCCCTTATGTTACTTACTCTCCAGGACAGAAAGCGAGAGGCTGAGAAGGTAAAAATAAAGAAATTACCAAAATATGTACATCAAGTATGCAGAATCCAAATTAATTCAGAAGTCTTCCTGCTTGGTTGCAGATGTCATTCTCCTGTTTCTCTCCGTCATCTTGCTCAGTTCAAGACACACAACTGTCAATAGGTGAGATGGATGAAAGGTTCAGAACCAATGTACGCACTGATTAATACACACTATGTAGTAGCACATCCTTGGATATCATGTTGTGTTTTACACATTTTTATTGTAATGGCATGGGCAAAAGTGTTATCCACAGTGACATACAACACTTATAAGTTTATGGTGTAAAAATACTTGGCTAGTATAGGATGGTAGTACTACATATTCAAATAACGACAAATTAATGTTATAAATGACATTAAAAATGAAAAATTCGCTTCATTTAAAGCTGAGAAGTTACACAAAAAATACATAGAATAGACCATATAGTAAGTATATACTGTGTGGAGTACTCATACGGATTCGCTCAAGCCACACAAACAATACATAAAAATGACATTTTTAATGTCATTAATCATTAATGACATTAAAATGTCATTTAAAAAACAATTTTTAATTTTAAATGTCAGTTTCTAGGGATTTCAGTTTAATTTGTGCTGAAAAAAAGCACGCTCTTTACAGCTTATAGTTCTTTGCAAACTACAGAGTTCGACACTGGAGAATTTTTTAAAATGTAAATTTCCAGTGGCAATGTTAGTACAGTGTTTCAGAACAACGTTCGCCTTCTGATTGGTCACTTTTCTTACCTCACCATGCGGACAGTGTTTTTATTGGTTCTAAAAACCACCTCGCGCTGCCCTGTCTTTTTTTTCTCAACTATACATGCGCAATGTGGCCTCCTTCAGCCACAGACAGAAAAAGGAGAGCGACGATGTAATCGGTTGAGCGGTCACTTATAACTACCTCTTATTTTCAAATAATAATGGCCACTGAAAATGTCTAATATTAACATTTTAAAAGTATTTACAGAATATTTAGTTTGTTAGTTATTCATTTAACTGATGCTTGTCTTCAAAACGACTACAGAGTGTTAACCTACGTACGTATCATTCATTGTTTACCCACCCAGTGAGTTAAGTACTACAATTTTAGCCTACGTACCTCAAACGTGCTACAGCATTAGCTGGTATCCAAACCAGTTTTTCTAGTGCAAGGGGGTTCTATTTATTATGCAACCTGTTGCCCCAGTTACTCTTAAAAATAAATATTATCCACATTTCTTTTCAGACAGCATAGTCTGTTGCTAGCTGTTTAAACATACATGTTCATGTACTGGCTTGTAAATATATTTTTATGCATGATAATAAAACTAACATATTTTATAATATCTGGAACAAAATTCTCTCACTTATCTGAATTACTGAAACTTGCACCAAGGCTTATCTGACATCCTACCAACTAGACCATAAGCTCCACCTTACTCTGTAAATAGTATGATAATGCTGGTGATAAATGCTGAGGTACATGTATAATAATAATTAAAAAAAATCACTATATGACAAAATGTAATATAAAAACAACCAAAGCAGCGCTAAAGTAAAACAACTGTAAATAAATGTATAAGTCACTGACCGTATCTGGAGGGCATGGCCCGTAGTCACTCTGGTGATTTGGAAGGAGAATGGTGCAGAAAATAAGGAGGGAGCTCATTAAAAGGATCATCAGAGTCTTTGGCAAGAGATTGAATCATCTTTGAATCTTCAGCATCACACTCGGACTCTGATTCTGATTTGTAGACCACTACAGAAACACTTATGTTTTGGAGTCCAGAAGTGGAAGGCTCAGGGGTACCAGAATGCGCAGTATCAGAGCTGGCTTCACTTAATTTCCTTATTTTTTTTGTGCTCTCTTTCCTAGCGTTTTCTTCCTCTACTTTCCGCTCTCTTTTTCCAGATTGAAAATAACGTAGCATAGATGACTGCTGTAAGTGCTGCAGTTTTTTTTCATATAACACATGGTAGGGGTTGAGCGTTTGTTTTATTAACTTTCGTATGTGAATGCTTCTTTCGATATCGTCGTCATAATTAGCTATTTTGTCATTAAGTTGCTTTTCAAGGTTAAATATTTCTCGCAGCATTTCCACATCGATTTCCTTAACTTCTGTGACTTCTTCCAGTTCTTCTTTATCCTCTTCAGATTTTCGTGCCTTCTCCAACTCAACCAGCTCTTCAGTTCTCAGCTCTTCATTGTGTGAGGTCAGGACTTCTGCAACATCCTCCTCATCCACATCCTTGAATCCTGCCTCTTCTGCCAATTTCACAATCTCTTTTTGGATCTTGCTTTGAAGTTCTTCGGGTTTTAAACCTGGGAGACCGCGAGAGTGACTCGGACAAAGTTTTGACCACACTGCATTCATGGTTTCAGGTTTAATGCGATCCCAGGCTTCTGCAATGAAACGAAGAGCAACCTTGATGTTGAAATCCTTCCAAACATCTAATAATGATTTGCCGCTCTCAGATTCACTGACAAGATGCCTCATGAGATTCTCAAGATAGTACGCCTTGAATGTCGCTATTATGCCTTGGTCCATTGGCTGCAGCAGAGAAGTCGTCCTTTGAGGCAGAAATACGACTTCAACGTTGTCTGCATAATGAATAGTTCCAGCAGGATGTCCTGGGGCATTGTCAATGACAAGGAGAGCCTTGTTAGGCAAATTGTTCTCTCTGCAGTATTTCTCGACAAATGGTGAAAAATAAGACCTAATATAGTCCATAAACACATCTTGGGTAACCCAGGCTTTACGATTAGATCTCCAAATTACAGGAAGGGCTGATTTGAGCATTCCTCTCATTGCCCTGGGGTTCTCTGAGTGGTAGACTAAGAGGGGTTTCAGCTTTATGTCCCCATTCAGATTACCACCGAGAAGCAATGTTAGCCTGTCTTTGGAAGGTTTGGGACCCGGCACCCTCTTCTCCCGCTGTGATATGAAGGTCCTAGAAGGCATTCGTTTCCAAAACAGGCCAGTCTCATCCATGTTGAACACCTGCCTGGCATCATAACCACCTTCCAAAAGTTGGTCCGGGAAAATGGTCACTGATTCAGCATCGGCAGAAGGTGTTTCACCCGACAACCTAAGAGTATGAAGGAAGACCCTCTGACGAAACCGATCAAACCATCCCCTACTGGCTGCAAATTCAACCTCTTTCACTGTCTCATCCCCCTCTTCCAGCATCTTCTTCTTCAAGCCCTCAAACAATGACAGAGCCTTTTCCTGAATCTGCATTGTCGACAACGGAATGCAATTCAAATTTTGGTCCTCGATCCACTGCAGAAGCAGCAGTTCCATCCTCTCAAGTATGGCATGCCGAGAACGGGACACCTTCGACAATTTGTCACCGCCAAGCAGAGTTTCTGCACTTCTCTTTATCTTTTCTTTGTTTTGAAAAATCGTATAAATAGTAGAGCCAGCTAAACCTGTACTTGCAATAATATCTTTCTGCTTCTCGCCACGTTCAATGCGATTAATGATTTCTAACTTGTATTTTAATGTTATATTTTTTCTTTTCATTTTTTCCTTCTCTGCCTTTGCAGCCTTTCCAAAGGCCTTTTGCACTTTCTTTTCAGCCTTTTTAGGAGCCATTTTGACAGTTTGACTCAAAAACTTAAATGAGATAAAGAAATAAAAGCCCTTCACACAGCACAGAGACAATAAACCACATGGACACTGGCGTCATTACTAACAAAAGCTTGAAATGAGATAATATTCATTTCATTAAGGTGTTAACTGTGCTACCAGCCATCGTTTCCAAGGTTATGTAGAGGCTAATACACCAGATTTAGCCAGAAAAAAAGCCAAACTGGCACCGCTGAGGGACAAAAATCGTTTGTTTGAGACACCAAGTGTGAACCTCTGTCACAAAATGTCTGATACAAGCCGTTGCACAAAATAAAACGCCTGCTGTGTAAAGAACATGACCGCGTAACCTGAGAGAACGGCGTTATAGAGGAGAAAATCCCGTTGTACAAAAAAAGGTGTATATTTTCACACGCCGTTGTAGCGGTGTTTCGTTGTGCGAGAAGCCGTAAGACAAAAGACGAGGAAACCACCAGCGGCTCTCCTCGCGCCGAGGTCAGCGAGTCGATTTCCGACAGCATCGATAACAGGGATTAGCGCGCTCCCCTCCGAGAGCCTTCGTCTCGCGGCTCGCATCCAGCGCGTGACGCGCGTCGCATCACGCACCGCGCACCGCGCACAGAGCCCATGCTGCGGGGCCGACGCTCGCGCGCTTCGCCGACAATATGGACTTCAACGTGAAGAAGCTGGCCTCGGATGCGGGGGTGTTCTTCACCCGGGCCGTGCAGGTACCCGGGTTTTCTTTTATGTAATTTGGAATAACAGTTTCGCGGGGTGGGGGGGAGGCGTGATGGCTGTTTCTTCTGGTTCCCAACGATGACTGTGTGTGTCCGCTTCAGCACACCGATGATCATGATGGCCAGTCAGGGTAACCCACGCGGGCTGGCTTCGCGGGTGGCCCCAATCTGCACTCTCACTGCGCGTCTCCGACCGACCTCGGTGTAACCTGATCGCGGTTGGACGGATAAACGCCCAGCATCTATTATTTACCCGCAGCCAGGGAACCGAAAGTCGGGATTTTCATACACGAACCCCTCTGCACCCCGTGCTCCTCTGCCTGCGCTGTTACTCAGTGTTTTTAAATATATAATATATATAACATACTGCAAACTCTACCATCACCCGACATTAGTCATTCTAAGAGACGTGGGTGGTGTTATTCAACGAACTTGGGCTATTAGGCCCGATTGTCTTCAAAAGATCCGCACGACGGCACGTTCCCAATTTAAACATTTTTTGCGCAAAATAGTTTTTTTTTGTTTTTCAGAAAGCATGCTCTAAATTTGTTTTATTATTATTATGTAATACTAATAATAGTAGTAGTAGTAAACATTTAAGAAATTGGTTTTCCTATTTAAATGGGGATGCTGCCATTGTACCTTTGAGGGAGGTACTTCTGGGAGCTTCTGAAGGTGTCGGTCAGCGTATACCTGGGTGTTGCTTTGTTCCATCTCTTGGCTGGGAGGCAAAAAAGGATTAGACACTTTTCCAAAAACAAAAGCATGATGTATTTTTGAAGGGGAAATTTTACGCCTCACTACAGTGCAATGGATGTGTTTGTTTATAAAAATTATTATTATTGTTGTTATGTATTGGTCTAGCTGACACCTTTTTCCCAAGGCAAACTAAAATTGTATATCCCTTTGTATAGCTGTTTTTTTAATTAAAAAAGCTGGAGTACTTTAGGGTAAGTATCTCTAATTGAAGGGGCAGCACTGAGGAGGGGCGTGAACGGTCTCTGTCACCTCAGATGGCCTCCTTCACCTTCTGGAAAGTGGGAACCATGAGTTTCCGGAAGGACAGATCCATCATCTACTTCCATTAATACGAAATCAGCTGACGCCACAATGTCTGAAGACCTCAAGATGTTCTCGTGGAGATTTTGTGCTGCGCCAGTTCAAAATATCGTTTCTGTGGCTGGTAATCTGTACGTAGAGTATGCCAAGTTCTCAGGTGTAACTTTTTGAATGCAAATGAGGTGGGGTTTGCTAAGAAGTGAAGTGTGGGTCACTCTGTGGTGCTTTTGTACAGCTGTAGGTGACTGCTGAGTGTACACTGCTTTTAATTTGTAGGGTTGATCACTATAAGTGGTTTGTGACCTCACTGTCTCTCTCGCTTTTACCTGAATAACTGCTTTTAGCAAATTGATTTGCTTTAGGTAAAGTTGTCCACTATAATAAAAATTCAATTTATGTAATAGTTCTTCTGTTGTTCTGTGCAAAATTAATTTTATTTTTTGTGATAAAGTTTAGTAAAAAAAAAAAAAACTTTCATAAAATCATGATAAACATAGTTGATGTAGTTTAATATTTTTTAACTGCAATCTGTAGTATATTAAAACTTTTTCAAAATTACTGAAAAATAATTCTTTCTCTGCACAAACTCCCATTTAGTAGAGATTGTTGTTTGATTTGTCCCATAAACATGTGCAGCATTCCACATATTTTCTCTGATCACTTAAACTTCAGCTGGGACAGCTGGTTTCATAGTGGTTAGAGCTGCTAGCTTTGCACCCAAAGGTTGTAGGTTCAAATTTTGCTTCCAGCTGTACGATGCTTGAGCAAGGACTTACCCTATATTACTTGAGTAAAATTACCCAGCTGTATGAATGGATAAACAATTGTAGGTGCCTTAATGCTGCAAGTCACTTTGGAGAAAAGCATCAGTTAAATAAGTTAATGTAAATTCAAGAACCACAGGCAGAAGTTGTTAATACTGTGGGATGCTCTTTACTGCAGTCTACCAACTGGCAATGTTTAAAAAAAGGAATTGGAAAATGTTTGTTTCCTTCAGAATTTATATCTTGACTGCAGGTAATGCAAGGAACTTGTGCACATTTGTGGTTGCTTTGTTTTTTTTTTTTTTTGGTCACCATCAAGGGTCTTCCACTGAGTTTTGCTCTCATCCTTTTAATACTGTGTGGAGCTGCATAAAAATAGGATAGGCCAGTGCTGCCTGAGCCAAACAGTCTGGCACTTATTAATCTTTAAAAACTTCTAGTGGCCTAACGGATGCAAAGGAACTTACATAATTTAAAGTGACAGTAGCCCAAGAGTTATTTTTCCCGCTCATCTGTTGTTGGCTTCTATCTGTCCTCTGGGGTAAGCTGTCTGTTGGTCCTTTCCTGTTTTATAGAAGGATATGCATAAAAGATGTTTCAGGGGCTTTCCTTGTTAATTAGCTAATTATCATAGAAACCTACAATATGTTCTACCGCTGAAGCAGCCAATCGTTAAATAGGCGTCGACACTCTGCCCCTTTTCATACTACAATGAATCTGTTTTTATTCAGCAATCCCGTGCCATCGATAGCTGTTGTACTTTTCATATCAATTTACATTACATCTAAATTTTATTAATTTCCAAGGTGACTTACTGTGTTAGGTGTGCACAGTAATCTACTTATAATAATTTACCTCTTTATACAGCTGGGTATCAGTTAAGGGTAGATACCTTGCTTAAGTGTGCCACAATAGGTGTGGGATTCAGACCCAGCTCCTTTCATTGTAAGACGACAGTGCTAACTGCTCTGCCACCTGCTGCCCTGAATGTTCTTAATATTTACAAATTGAAATGCAAAGAGAGCAGTGTGATGTGTCATATCTCTGGACATGAGGACAAACCCACTCAAAGCAATGCTTTCCGAGGGGGGGGGAGTCTTGTGACACAGAAAGGGAACTGCAGTCGGGCTGAATAACACACGGTGACACAACGTATTTATGGAATGTGGGAGTTTAGCTGCACATGCGGAGGAACCTTTAACAGGGTGTTCAGTGTGGAGAGTTAGTCACCTTCCCCTGGGGCCGCCCATTGCTTAACCCCACCCTCTGCAACATAAGGCCAAAGATGCCACGATGTTAAGAAAATCGTTACTATGAGGGGAAGGGCATTTCATTACATTACTTCATTTAGCTGATAATTTTACTCAAACTGACTTATGAGTTCTCAAAGGTTTGTATCCCACTGGAGCAATGCATGCTGGGTACTGCAACCATGATGGGTGTGGGATCCAAACCAGCAAATGTGAGGTTATACGTCAGTGTCCTTAACTGCTGCGCTCCCTTTGGCCACATGTTTTATGTGTTAGCCGATCAGTGTGGTTGGGTGTTCACCTTTGCACCACCTGGAGTAAAGAAAAGTGCATTTCACAACAAAAAGTCGTAAATGCAGATATGATGTTCTCTAAGCACAGTCAGTCTGTCCAATACCAGTTTTTCCCAGCACACATTAAATGAGTAGCTGCTAATAGCATTGATAGAAAATAGAAAGGCAACCATAACAGGATGTGATATAAGTTTATGGAGCTATCAGGAGAGAAGCAGGTCTGAAAGAGATGCGTTTTAAGATCGTTCTTCAATGAAAGGGATGCAGTAGCTCAAAGCCAAAACTGAAAACTGACAGACTTGATTTTTGTACCTCCTGTCTGGGATGTACGGAGTGATTTAAGACTGACTGCTGCCTGTTTGTCTCTGGGGAGCACCCCATGAGTTGGACCAATCATTGACCATTGGAAGGAAGCATGTTAAAAGCACTTTGGTGTAGGTGAGCACAGCTGCCTGTGGTCAGCCGCTTGATGCTCAGAAAGGGATGATTGTATACGGGTGGGTTCGCTTTTGCTGCCACCCACAGATAGAGCAACGGTCTCTAGTTTCCTGAGCCTCTATGAGTGTTGGGCATTTGCGGCCCACTGAACAGATGCAGAGCACAGCCAGCTTAAGCGGAGCTGATCCGTTCTGGGTGGGGCACATGTAGCACACCTGCTGCCCAGCTATTGAACAACCCCCCCTCTGCGTCATCAGGGTTACAGCCCTAGTCCTCCATCTGTGCATGCAGCATTATAGCCATTGTCATCATGGGCTCTTGTGCATTTTCTTCTCACCCACCAGCTTCACGTCCTACTGAATGGTACCTTATATTCAGGGATGTTTATGTCATCCTTGACAACTGGAGCAGAATAGTTTACCCGAACATCACATATACTTGTCTAGGTAGTAGTCCAGGTCTTCAGTGTTCATTGTATTACAGTACGCATTAGGTGGCTTTAGATATTTCAGATGAAGATGTCAGGTGGTGCTTTTGTGATGCTGATCAACCTACGGTGATTTCAGGTATGAGACTGGGATCATCACTCAGTGTCTGACCCGAGTGAGTAAATTAAGTAAGGATTAAAACCACCTGAACAAAAAAAAGAAAAAAGTATATTCGCCATACTTGATCCTGTGGAATGCGATTTATCTATATTGTGTGCTCATTTTGTTTCTTTCCTTCCCTCCTCCTCCTCCTCTCTTGTGGTCGTGCTGCCAGGAGTCGTGCTGTGGCTGTGGAGGCGGTGTGGGGAGGGACTGTTAGCCAATCACAAATCTGCCGATGATGATGGGAACAGTGATGTATGGGCTGCACTACGATTTGCAGAGCTAATGGAGGGTGAGAAAAAGCCCATTTGATGTACCCCCCCCATGAAGATTCGCACAAAAGGATGTTAAAAGCGACTTTGAAAATAGGCACCTGTAGTAATTTCACAGAGATGCAGCAATTTTGGCCATGTCCTCTGACTTGTCTACTGCAGAATACAGGTTTAGCTATTTTATCAGTAAATGTGGAAACATTACTGTTGTTAGGTTGACTCTTATATACAAGGTGATTTTGAAATATCAGGATAAGTATAACACATTAGAATACATTACAGTGCTATAATACTGAAGTATATAAAAGGCAATCTGTCAAATGTATAGGTTAATGTAGGGTTAATTTCTTCCCCCAGTAGTGTAAAATTGTGGTGCACAGCAGTAAAAATCTCCAGTAACAACAGCCACTACGTGGCATTATGGTTAAAGCCATCACCTTGCAACTGAAGGGCCCTAGTTCGAATCATGCCTTCTGTGGTAGTCAGGTTTAACAGGATAATGTAACAGTTACCCAGCTGTACATATATATGGGTAAATCAGTGCAAAGTAGTTTAGTGTACAAACCTGATGTTGTAAGTTGCCCTGGACAAAGGTAAATAAATATAAGTAACTTGGCTTTGGTAGCTTAAATTGACCAACCTTGAGGCTGAGAGGGAGTGAAGCCAAAGAGTCTGGCAGTACATCAGTCCATGTGTCCACATGTATGTGACAATTAAGCTGTCATTTGCTACTTATCAGGCCCGTGGCTTGCCGGTATCTGCTGCTTGGTGCTTTCAAGCCAAAGTGATGTGAACGTGCTGATCAAGCAGAGCACCAATGCTTCCGTGTGCGTAGGATTTCGTGGAAGCATGATGAGTTGGCCCTTAGCCTTCTTCTATGGCCTCTCCTCCTCTTGGAGACAGTTTAGATGTTGTTCTTTATGATCAGTTTTTCTGAGAGCTCTAGAACCCATATGACCATATGAAAGGTCTTGTGCTCATTAAATGGGCCCTGAAAGAACACATGCTGTAAACTTGAAAGCCTAGGGTCAGCCTAGGTCATAGATCATTTGATGTTTTCACTGACCTCTTGCTGAGTTCTATTTGTTGTCTTCTTAAAGCCTCTTGTTATATCTTTTTTTACGTCTTCCCCTTTTCTTTCTGGCTCCTGAACTTAATCTCGAGAGGACATTTTAAATTTTACACATCAGAGCAACATAAGGCAACTAATGGAGTTCCAGAGGCCCAGTAGTTGTTGCCTTGGGGATCAGTCCCAAATACTGCAGAATTATTTAATGTGTCAAAGGGGACAGTCTCAAAAATAATACCATGTGTCAAACGGACGAACTAAATCGACAAACAGAAGCAGTGGACGCTTCACATAGCTGCTAAATGCCGCAAAAGTACAGCCTCCAAAATGAGACCTCCAAACTGAATTGGCATTTGTAATCCACTCTCACACAATGTGGATGCCTTTGACACTAGCGAGTACAATATTAAGCTGTATCATCAAAGTTTTATTACAGAATGATCTCATGGACTACTCTTCAGTTCTGCTTCTTATGAAATATGGAATACAAAAGCAGTTCATGAAAACTTGTTACGTGTTTGTTTTGTATAGATAAGCAAGAGAATGGAAGCAGGACAAATGTTGAACACCATGAATTTATTAGCAAAACTTTGAACATCTAACAAAGATACAGTCAAGCCATCTCTTTTTCACCGTCTTCCTTGACTCCTCCCTTTTCCTTGGCTGTGGCATCCTGGTACAGCTGGTACTCGGACACCAGGTCGTTCGTGTTACCCTCAGCCTCAGTGCACTTCATCTCATCAATGCCCTCGCCTGCGTACAAGTGGATTAAGGCCTTGCAACGCAACATGGCTGTGAACTGCTCAGGAATGCACTTCAACAGCTCCTGGATGGCCGTGCTGTTGCCGATGGAGGAGGACATCTTTAGGCAACAAGAGGGAGTGTCGCAGAAAGCTGTTTTCATTTTGTTGGGGATCCACTCCACAAAGTAGATGCTGTTCATGTTCTGTACGTTCAACCTTTGCTCGTCCATCTCCTTCATGGACATTGGACCACGGAAGATGGCGGCCACAGTCAGGTAGCAACTATATGGTGGGTTGCAGGCTGCCATCATGTTCTTGGTATTTAACATCTGCTGAGGGAGCTCAGGTACTGTAAGGGCACGGTACTGCTGGCTCCCCTTACTGATGAGGTGTGCAGACCCAGGTATGAAGAAATGTAGACGAGGGAAGGGAGCCATGTTTACTGCCAGCTTGCGCAGATCTGCGTCCACTTGGCTAGGAAACCTAAGGCAGGTGGTGACCCCGCTCATCGCAGTTAACACTAGGTGCTTAAGGTCACCGTAGGTGGGTGTGGTGAGTTTAATTGTGTGGATGCAGATGTCATACAGGTCCTCATTGTCAATGTAGTAGGTCTCATCTGTGTTTTCCTCCATGATGCATGAACCGCATAGCATTGTAGTGTTCAACGACTGTGTCTCTCACTTTGGGACAAGGTACCACACTGAACATGTTCATGATGCAGTTGGGATACTCTTTGTGGATGTTACTGATGAGCAGGGTGCCTATGTCAGAGCCCACCTAGGAAGTGTGTAAGCTGGAAGCCCTGCAAGCAGTCATAGTTCTCTGCCTGCTTCCTCACCACGTCCAACACGGAGTCCACCAGCTCGGTATCCTCCGTATAGTGGCCCTTCTCCCAGTTATTGTCAGCTCCACTCTGAGCTGTGGTGAAACGTAAAAGCAGTATGTTGACCTTGAGATGGATCACAGAGAGGCAGGACTTCAGTTTACACGTGACAGACTCAAAGCAGCATAGCACAAATATGTAAAATAAGTGAATCTCACCAAAGATGAAGTTGTTTGGCCAGAAGACATTTCCAAACATGGTCTGCCATGCTCCAGGTCCACAAGAACAGCTCTTGGGACATATTTACCACCTGCACGGAAACGCAAACCTTTATTTTCCAGCAGTACATCAGACATCACACAAATCCCCGGGTATCACAGTGTACGTGTGTGTCATGGAGGAGTGAGGAATCCTCAGCTTACCTGTGGCTTCATTGTAATAGATATTTGTCCTCTCCAGCTGCAGGTCACTGTCTCCATGGTAGGTGCCGGTGGGATCAATTCTGTGCTCATTGCTGATCACCCAGAACTGAAACAGCACAAGACCCATGAGCATCATGAAGGGGTGTGCGTATATATGGGAGGATAATATGGCATGCAATTGCCATGCCAACTCAAAACAAACTGCAAACATGAAAACACCTCAGAAATTAAACTTTGATTGTTTTAATCATCCCTTTTCAGTTTCAAATAAGTTGTAATAAAAAAACATTGCTTACTCATGCTTGTAGTCATAAAGTTATATTAGTTAATCAGCTAGGTAAAGACATAAAAGTTGATGTTGTCCTCAATAATTATTTTGCAAAATCTCTGTTGCTGTAACTTTGCTACTGAGGTTAAACTCAAAACTTTTTTTGTTGATCACCCAGTCATCCATGAACCATAGCACAAGTCTTATTTTCACAGTGACCGCCTTGGAAATGAACACTCTCCCTTACGGCAGTCTGGTGGCATAGCTAGGATCACTGCTGTCTCACAATGCCTGGGTGGTATGAGAGGACATGGGCTTGATCCCCGCTCAGTCTGTATGGAGTTTCCATGTTCTCCGTGTGTCTGCTTGGGTTTCCTCCCATAGTCAAAGACATCCTGTTCAGCTTCACCCATAGTGTGTGAGTGACACAGAGAGAGTGTGTTCCACTGATGTATGGATGAGTGATCCATTGTAAGTAGTGTATCTAGCAGTTTAAGTCACCTTGGTGAATAAGGTGTGTGGGCTGATGATACTACATAGATTTCATTGGAAGTTGCTTGAAAGAAAAGCGTCTGCTAAATAAATAAATATAAATTAAAATATACCTTATGTCTGAAAGTCCATGAGTTACTCTGGGTTTCACCATGGTGACCACACAGAATACATTGTCTCTACATAAATTAAAGGACAATACTTTTATACACTCCCGCCTTCTGAGATTGTCGGTTGATCATTGTCAGTCAGTCATTCTGTCTGAAATCTTTAAATGTAATTGGAAAAAATGTACTGGAGGTTCTGTAACCAGGTGTTTTGGTATTATTTGCTGTTGTCATAACAGCGCTCCTAACTAAGATACTTGGCCATTCATACACAATGCATGTTGGTTTTTGTTTTCCTCATACTTAAGAAAGAAGATGAACACTTGTAGACTAGCAGTTGGTGTCACTCTCATTGGGGTGTTACTGGGGTTTACAAACCAGCATTATGTTTATGCAAACGGAGTGCATCAAGAACATTGCCTTTATTCATTTACTCAGCACTTTTCTCCAAAGCAATGTAAATCTCCAAGGACAATGTAAAAAATCCATCACACAAACAGAAGGAGAAATCTAGATGCAGACAGATCTTTTGTTAAATTTTAGGTGTAGGCATTAATTTTTGTTAGATTTTCTTGGTTACGTTGTTACTTGGATACTGGTTACTAAGGATGCCAGAATGGGTTATTGACAACAAATTATTATGAAAACAGTTATATCTGCTATCCCAGCCAGCAGATATATTAATGTCATGTTGTTGTAAAGTGCTTTTGAATCAGTGTTGACTCTTTGCCTCCCCAAGAGTGGATAGTCTTCAGAATGTCCTATTCTCTACTTATGTTCTTAGTGTTGAAGGGGTGCGTCCAGAGTTCTTCAGTCTAGTTGCTTGTTGTCTAACTTTTCCAATCATTCATGTCTTTTTGAGAGAATCTGACCTTCTCATGATGTGTCCGAAGTGTGGTAGCCTCAGTCTCATCACTTGTGCTTCCAGTTATAGTAGGGTCTGATTTGATCCAAGATCCATGTTTGTTTTGGTTGTCCATGTTGTCCTTAAAAATGTCCTGCACAGCTGTTGAAAGGCTTTCGTATCCATACAACATTATAGAAAATACCATTTATTGAGCATTTGTATTCTTCCATCTTGTGGACACATCTGAGATCTTTTTCCTCATATTTCTCTGCAGCTCTGCATATGGCTAGTCTTTGGTGTGTCTTCATTTTTGGATGTGTTTTTCCAGAATAT
Source organism: Scleropages formosus (assembly GCF_900964775.1). Taxonomy (NCBI): domain Eukaryota; kingdom Metazoa; phylum Chordata; class Actinopteri; order Osteoglossiformes; family Osteoglossidae; genus Scleropages; species Scleropages formosus. Next base: position 6,044,065 of record NC_041811.1, read on the forward strand.
TGATTGCGGTAGACAGGAGAGTCATGTTTTTCAGTGACTTTTAGGGGCATGGTATTTCCCTCTGAATGACAGTGTTGTGATATTTTGCTTTGTTCCTAGTTCACCGAAGAAAAGTTGGGCCAGGCAGAGAAGACTGAGCTGGATGCCCACTTGGAGAACCTGCTCGCTCGAGCTGACTGCACCAAAAACTGGACCGAAAAGATCTACCGGCAGACTGAGATCCTTCTTCAACCCAACCCAAGTAAGACCTTTCTGTAGGGGTCAGAGGTCACAGGGACATTTCTTCATTTTTTGAATCACTGGCTGGTTTGACAACAATGTTTTTAACTGCTTAGCTGTAGCTTTTGTTCAGAAAGACTTTTCTATATCTAAATACACTATATGGCCAAAAGTATGTGGACACCCCTCCTAATTGAGTTCAGGTGTTTCAGTCGCGCCCATTATTAACAGGTGCACAAAATCCAGCACATAGCCATGCAATCTCCATTGACAAAGATTGGCAGTAGAATAGCATGTTCTAAAGAGCTCAGCAACTTTAAATGTGTTACTGTCAATGGATGCCAACTTTGCCACAAGTTAGTACATTAAATTTCTGCTCTGATAGATCTTCCCGAATTGACTTTAAGTGCTATTATTGTGGAGTAGAAGCATCTAGGAGCAAGCTCAGCCACAAAATGGTAGGCCATGGACACTTACAGAGCGGGGATGCCGAGTGCTGTAGCACGTAAAAAACGGCTATCCTCTGTGTCATCACTCACTGCGGAGTACCTCTAGAAGCAACATCAGCACAAGAACTGTGTGTCAAGAGCTTTGTGAAATGAATTTCCATGGCCAAGCACCTGCACACAAGCCTAAGATCACTATGCGCAATGCCAAGCATCTGCTGGAGTGGTCTAAAGAACACTGAGATTGGACTCTGGAGCAGTGGAGATGTGTTCTCTGGAGTGGTGAATCATGCTTCGCTATCTGGCAGTCTGATGGATGAAACTGAGTTTGGTGGATGCCAGGAGAATGCAACCAACCCGAATGCATAGTGCCTACTGTAAAGTTTGGTAGAGGAGGGATAATGCTGTGGGGCTATTTTTCAGGGTTTGGGCTAGGCCCTTTAGTTCAAGTAAGGATACTGTTAATGCTACAGCAAATGAAGTCATTTTAGACAATTACGTGCTTCTGGCTTTGTGGCAACAGTTTGGGGAAGACCCTTCTATTCCAGCATGATTGTGCCGTGCCCCTTTGTACAAAACCAGGTCCATAAAGACATGGTTTAATGAGTTTGGTGTGGAGGAACTCAAGTGGCCTGCACATAGCTGTGACCTCAACCTTATTGACCACCTTTGGGATGAATTGAAACACCAATTGCAAGCCAGGTTTTCTCTTCCAACATCAGTACGTGAGCTCAGAAATCCTCTTTTGGCTGAATTGGCACAAATTCCCACAAACACACTCCAAAATCTTTGGGAAAACATTCCTAGAAAAGTGGAAGCTGTTATAGCTGCAAAGGGCAGCCAACTCCATATTAATACCCATGGTTTTGGAACGGGATGTCCAAAAAGCTTGTATAGGTATGATGTTTAGGTGTCCACGTACATTTGGACATATATTGTATTATGCTTAACATATCCATATTAAGCACCTTATTGAAGGATGCAACAACAGGACCCACTTGAATCTGCAGACTTCGGGTCCAGCCCCTTAGCTGCTAAGCCCACCCCTTGCTCTGCAGAGTGTAATGATCAGGTCACTTGTCCCATCCATGATGTTCTGTGGTTTCTTTTGTCTTGTTCTTTGGCGTGTATATTATACTATACTGAGCTGTATTTTTCTTTCTTTGTTCAGGGATTTTTTCAAGACTGGTTTGACTTGCATATTTTATTTGTTTTGGCAATTTAACAGATGCTACTTCTGTAGAAATTTTAGTGTTTGCTAGCTTATTGCTGTCTCTTTTGAGGAATATTAGATGTAGGAATGAATGGAACTTGTCCACACATTTACCAGACAAGAAGGGGAGTCCTGTTCATTTTAAAGGATTGTCATGGAGTATGTTAGTGTGCTACTACTCCCATCATCTACACTGTGCTTAGTGTAGAATGATTCAAGTGTGTGGGAGCAGGGGGCTCTAACCTATTACTTTCTGATCCCTCCCCATGCTACAGTTGACCACACTGGTAAGTCTGCCGCTCCTCTCCTGGCACCTCTTGGTGCCAAGACTGTCTTCCTCCCCATCGTTTCAGGCCTCTGCAGAGTGGTAGTGGGAACATGTGTCAAGCTGGTCCCGTGATTGCGGGGAGGTTTTGAAAGAGTAGGAACTCCACGGCGCACAGGAAGGTCGTTTACTCTGAAGTTGTAGCTCTGTGAAAATATTAATATACGGAGAACAGACGAAAGCATACAATTTAGAGAGCAACATCACATTGCGTGCTAAAGGGCTATTTAACTAATTACTGATAGGCTGTTTACTAGTGATACGAATTGTACACTGGCTCATTTTATGAACACAGTGGGTTTTGGATGAGTTTAGTCACAGTCTATAAAAGATTAATAATGTCTATCTCTGAATTTATCTATTAGTTTGGTTTTGTAAAAAACGGATGTAGCTATAATAAAATACAATATTTTTTCCTTTTTTTAACTGGAAAACTACTAAAAATGCTAATACTAAAATATATATTTTTATTTTAATTTTTTCATTTACTTTGTTACACTAAAACAAAGAAATAAGTAAATTTAAATGTATGCTGTTTCCTATTCTGTGCTAATTGTTGACTGCTCTATTTAAAAAAAAAAAAAGTGTAAACTTTTGTCATCTTGTTATCGATCACCATGAAGGGAGTTCAGTAAAAAATGTCACGTGCCTTTTATGTTTGGGTACAATTTACTGCCATGTGTTGGCTTGATGGGTAAACACAGGTGGCGTTTGCTCCTATCCAAAGAGAAATTTTAGAAGATGCATGAGAAGAAAAAAACAATTAAAATAAGTAAATTAAAAAATGTGTTATCAAAAATCTGTTACTTGATCGTTCATAACATGAGGAGCCAGTGTACTTTTTTTGTCTGGACCGGACTGCCGGAAAGTGAGGTAAACTGCAGAAATTTACTGGAGAGCCCATTGTGACCAGGACATATCAGGGAAACACTTGTTAAATTTGGTGTTTCTTTATAGAAAAACTTTTGTTCATTGAATTTCCTGATTGGCTCTCGTGTCACATCCCATCGCTGTCACTGAACTAGTTCGCAAATAGTTGCTCCAGAGAGCTGTCAGGTTCTCTGTGTATATTTACAAGCCAGTGGCAGATGGCAGGCATGCCCCCAAGTACCAGCTGACACCTGTTTCTGCTGGCATCAGGAGCTTTTGATAACCTCCCCACTTTGCCCTTTTTAGCCTGTAGTTATCAAAGAGCCTCTGTCCCCCACCCTCATGAGTGCCACACATTGACATGGGGGGCTTTTGGTGAACAAGTGATTCTACCCCTTGCATCATTTTAATAAGCTGTACCATTAGTGGAATCATAACTTATGGTTTTATTGTCACTCCACATGATGATCATCCAGGACTTCACTCCTTTCGTTTGTGATGTCATCACCTGGGAATTTACTCTTGCCCATTGTGATGCCATCCTTTATCCTTATGTACTGCCAAGGGGACTTTTCAGCTTCCTTCCTTGATGCTGTCACCTTGTACCATGCTCTTTCTTTTCACATCTCCATTCTGGGCTTCGCTGCTTCTGTTCATGGCGGCATGTTCCAGGCCACAGCAAAGGAAAACACCGTGCTGCATTGATCATGTGTAGTTAATATTTACATGTATGTGTTTGGCAAACACTTCTGCAAAGTGAATTACAGCTCAGAATAAATGAAAGTGCATCAGCAACAGAAGTTTGGATAGACATGATTATTGAAGCACAACTTTTTTTGCTATTTAGTGATAGTGCACATCAGTTACCTACTGAAATGATGTTTGAACAGAAAAATAGGTGAATAAAAAAATAGCAGGTGGTGAAGGTCTAACATTCAAAGGTTTGAGAAGCTTGGTAAGGAAGTGGGTCTTAAAGAGATGGGTTGTGACACCCTTGTCGAATGCAGGGAGTGATTCAGCAGCTCTGAGGTACAGGGGGAGCTCATCATATCAGGATCAAGACTAAGCAAAATCCATGTCACACCACATAAACTTAAGAGGAGCTATTAGCAGACTGCAATTTTGTTTCCAAGAATCCAGAGCACAGGCCATACTGTCACGAGCTGTGACATGCTGGCACATGACTCTGCTTTCAGCAGCATCATGGGTTCTGTTTGGGTTGTATGTTGTATGTCTTTCTCAGAAAAGGAAATAAGAAGCCTGATAAAAAGAATAGTCTGTAACTTTAAATTCACAGCTGCCACAGTGTCAAAGCAACTTCAGCCATCTCTGATAAAATTAGAAATAATTAATACACACACACATTGACTAAAACTGCTATTCTCAAGCGGGGTCATGGTGAACCGGAGCCTAACCGGCAACACAGGGCGCAGGGCTAGAGGGGAAGGGGACACACCCAAGACGGGACACCAGTCCATCGCAAGGCACCCCAAGGGGGACTGAACCCCAGACTCACTGGAGAGCAAGACTTGGTCAAACCCACTGTGCCACCACACCCCCTCGTTATAATAATTAAATTTTTCAACTAAACTTTGTCTCGTGTTATTTGAACAGCTTGCCGTTTCTTTCACATTTTTTTGGATTTTCTTTGAAAAAAGAATATACAGCACTTTGAAAGAATTTTTTGTACAAAATAATCTAAACAGATCAAAACTTGACCACCAGACTGATGTAGAGTATCCTGGATGAAGCAATAAGTCACTGTGGTTAACATGTTGATGTTGACATGTGGCTGACTTATCCTAAACCAGATAGTCTCCTCGTCTGTGTCCCCCACCCCAGGTGCCCGTATTGAGGAGTTTTTCTATGAGAAGCTTGACAAGAAGATCCCATCCAGGATTACCAATGGGGAGCTTCTGGGACAGTACATGCAGGATGCGGCCAATGACTTTGGCGCGGCAACCCCATATGGTGAGTTACAGGAGGGGGCTTGGAATTGTCCAAGATGCAAAAATAACACTATGGTAATCGTATGTCTGCTACATTAGGATAGTTTTTAGCAGACCCGTTTCTCCAAGGCAACATACAACAAATGATAAGCTTTAACACACACAAGATTTTTAAAGCACATCTTCTTTACCTGATACCGCCATGTTTCTAGTTTAGATCCCTGAAGCAGCTGCCTATAGAAGTGACATTCAAACAGCAAATACATAAATAATCATAGCAGATTGTCTTGGACTCATTTATGTAAGTGTCAGAAGAAAAATGAAGAGAGAAATGGCTTTGAAAGTGATGGGTGTGATATCCATCTTGAATTCTTGGAGTGATTCAGCAACTCTGAGGGACAGAGGGACTTTATTCAAGGAGTTGGGCAACTTTTCCAGGGACTGCAAAACATAGCTAAAGTGATGATGATACCCTACAGCCAAACCTTGTTCTCAGTGAAAGGGAAAAGAAATAAATTGAATAAGCCATGCCTTTTACTGTCAGAATGAATCAATTTTCATCGTTCCGGGACAGCCTTCCATCCACCACCAGTGAATCACAGCACGTCCATGTCTCCTCAGTGGGTCTCATGGGTCAGTAGTGCTATGATGGAGTCTCCCTTTCTTTTTAGCCTTCATGGCTTTCTGCAGAGTTGTGACGCTTCTGCTCCGTTCTTCACGCATGACATTTGTAGAAAGTAACTGAGGCCGTCTGATCGGCCTTGTGCAATGTACAACAAATGTATGCAAATTAGCACTGTCTGGTAATCAACATGGCTTGTGCTTTCCCATAATTAGCATGTTCACGGAATGTTCTTACAAGTCTTTTAAACCTGCCAGCTTTCAACAAGTCAGCAGTGTCCCTTTCCACATCTAATCTTTCATTTTTACACTATAGGAAGCACGCTGATGAAGGTGGGCGAGTACCAGAGGAAGCTGGGCGAGACTGAACGGGAGTTCATGCAGACATCAGCTATCAGCTTCCTCACCCCACTGCGCAACTTCTTGGAAGGCGACTGGCGGACTATCTCGGTGAGTCACGGGAGTGTAATGGGAAGACAGGATCAAAGTTTTAGGGGGCTTGGGGGCTTTCCGAGTTGTGATCAGAGTGGAGTTATTTAGGCACTGGTGACATACTTTGGTAAGGGCACAACTGTTGGGGATATGTTCTGAAAGATATGTCATTTCAAGACTTGAAGGACATGGAAGTTTTGCGAAATGCTTCCTCCACAATGGGTTTAGGAGGGGAGCAGGTGACAAAATACTTAGTACAAGAGCACCTGCCTTATGATTGAAGGATGTGGGCTGTAATCTCCATTCTTTCTGTAGTAACCTTGATCAAGGTTCTTACCCTGAACTGATACAGTAAAAATTACCCAGCTGTATAAATGTCACTGTCTTAGTAAGTAGCTCAATGTACAAACCTAGCATCGAAAGTAACATTGGAGGAAAAGCATCAGGTAAGTAATGGCTTATAATAATTCCTAGCAGACTGTTGTCTTTTATTTGTTTTGCATTTACTTGGTTAGTTTAACTGATAGCATCTCAGTTTATTTGGACAGCAGATTTAATTTATGAATGAATTCTTTATTATTATTATTATTATATTGGGTAACTGGGAAGTGTTTCATCCCTGCAGAGAGAGAGACGTCTTCTTGAGAACCGCCGACTGGACCTGGATGTCTGTAAAGCGCGTCTGAAGAAGGCCAAGGTGGCAGAGGCCAAGGCCTCGGTGAGCTTCCATTCCTCTTGGTCCCTTTTGTCCTTCCTCCTCTACACACTCTTGCTCTTTCTCCCTTGTTTCATCTCCAGTTCTCAGTTTTTTCATACCTCCTTCCTCTTTCTTTTGTTTTATTCACTGAAGTGCTATTGTTTGGCTCCTTTCTTTCACTCAAGACTTTGTCCTTTGCCTTCTGCCCCCTTAGTCTCCTTCTTACCTTTTCCTTTCTTCAGTAGCTCTCAGTGTGTTGCACACAATCTTGCTGTTGTGAGTATTATAGCATATGGCACTGTGATGGAGAAGATATTGAATAGATTCCACTGTGGTGGATTTTTCCATAGTATTCTCCCCACTGTGTCATTCGACTTTTCTTTTGAGAAGTGGTTCAATGCAGGCATTTTCAGATTTCAGGTGAAATGAATTCACCAAGGCAAATCAGCTTGAATCCCCTTAAGAAGTTTTTACCATGTGGTTGTTCTTTTTACGGCCCTTTTTCAGTGATTGTATTTAGGTATGTTATGCATTTCTCTCGTGACTATATTTTGAACTTTATTTTTTCTCTGGTTTTGGGTTTTTGAAATGATAGCAATCGATCAGCAGAAATTTTTAAGGGACGAACAGTCGTGCTTGTAATTTGTTGTTAACCTTTTGATGTTTTAACACTGATTTTTCTCACTAAGTGTAGGTTTGTTCTGGCACATTTCTTTGTATTTGAAGCAGCCTTATGCCATTCATAACCTTTGGTATTGCAGATAACTATCTGGAACTGCCTTTCTTCTTGGGTGACAATTTTTAAACTGGAGATAGAGATTGTTGTAAGACATCATGTGAAAATATGCTAATCGGCTGGTCTGTTAAGGTGCAGGTTGGGCAGCAGGTGGCATAGTGGTTAGAGATGTTTCCTTGCAATCTGAAGGTCATGGTTTTGAATCCCTACTCCTGCTGGAGAACCCTTGAGCAAGATACTTATCCTGAATTGATGCACTAAGAATACCCAGCTCTATTAATAGGTAAACACTTATAAAATTCATTACCCAACATTTCACCTGCAATGAAAGTATGAGATAATTGTTGATAATAGTAATAAAATACAATTATACCTCATACAGAAACTCGAAGTTATGACATTTCAAATATATATACATTTCAGTTTAGTTGTATTTCCTTTACTGTTCTGTAACACTTATATGGCCCGTGTTTCTGCTTGCCACCAGTAGATGGGAGCAAAACACTAAGATGGAATAAAAGTTTTAAGGGTGCTAGATCTCAGAGGGGAGGCAGTTTGTGTTAGTGTAGAGAAGCAATTTCATTTAACTTTTTCTTAATTTTATTATAGCTGACACTTTTACAAGTACTATCCATCAGAAAAAATTGAGGTGCTTGTCTTATTCTTTTTATTGCAAGCTAACTAGATGCACCATGGTCTCTGAAGAAACAACATTTCGTTCCACTGTACACAAGCTGTATGGAGGAATGACAATAAAAACTACTTAACTTGTAGATATTGACATACTTATATTTAATGGTTGCTGCTTTGGGGCTAGTTCTGTTATTCTCAGTCACAAATGACATGTCAGTATATAAGGTGACACTTCATTACAGTCCAACTTACTCTTTCTCTACTGTTTCATTCTTTTGTGCCACATGAAGCGTGTAGAAAGCAGAACAGACTGAATAGGAGGTTGTAGAGCTGATGCATTTTTAAATTCTCAGTAACTGTAGAATAGACTTAATGTTGCTTCAAATGCACACGCACATTGACTGAAACCGCTTGTCCCAAGTGGGGTTGCGGCAAGCTCCTGGCAGGTTCAGCAATGTCAGGAAGGTCTTGTGGCAAGGGGCTAGACGAAAACAGTCCACTGGTCCCTGGAGGTTATGGGTTGAGCATGGGGCTAACAACCTCACACTATAAAAGCACATTTTGTTACGGAAACCCATTCAATTGTCAGTTGTGATCAGGAAGCCAATGTTAATCTGAGCCAGTGACTTGGCGACATGACCACCCCAAGCCTGCTACAGGAAGTCAGGAGTATGAAATCAAATCTACTTGGACCCAAAAACAAGATTTATGGGAACATGGAATGTTTAAACCATGTATGAGGCATCAAAATTAGCTCAAGTCCTCAGTCAGGTGGAGAGATGTACTGTAAGCTGAGCATTATTGGTATTAGTGAGTCCCACTGGAATGGTGCTGGAAGACAGGTAACTGGCAATGGGTCAGTTATACTGCATTTGGGACACACAGGCAGTCACAACTAGGGTATAGGCATCATAGTCTCAAAAAGCAAGTTAATACCTTGCTTGAATGGGAACCCATCAATGACAGCTTGATCAGAGTATGCTTCAACTCTAAGCACTGTAAAATTACCATTTTGTAGTGCTATGCACCAACAAACGAAGTGGAGGACGACAACAAAGGTGACTGGTATGAAGTCCTACAACTAGAAGTCTCAACAGTACCACAGTATGACATGTTAGTGATCATAGGAGACATGAATGCAAAGGTTGAGGGAAATAATGCCAACTGAGAGTTTCATGGGCAAAAATGGCTGTGAAAATGAAAGTGGTAGGAGTTGGTATCATCTTTCCACACGAAGGCATCCACAGGCAACGACAAATAGTGATCAATGGTAAATAGCGCAGGTCATTACAAAATGTATTTATTTGTTGCGGGGCAGACGTCTACAGCGATTACCACCTAGTGAAAGCACCTATCAAGCTGAAGCTACAAAAAGCTGAACAGGAAAGTCAGCGCAGGAAACCATTGCCAAGCTGAAATGTCTAAATACCAACCAAGAGCTTATAGTAGAACTGAAAAACCTCTTTGAGCTACTAGCCAATATGACTGAAGAGCCTGATATTAATGCCAAATAGAAGTCTATAAAGAACATTTATGTAGAGACAGCTACAAGTATCTTAGGACACAGAAATGGGAAGAACAAAGAATGGTTAACACCAGGAGCATGGCAGATCATCGAAAAGAGAAAACAATTGAAGAGCAAGATCTTGAACACAGTCAGACCGATTTAGATACAGCAAGCTTACAAGATCAAATATAGAGAGGTGGAAAAAAAAGAGTGCCAAAAGAGATGAGATTATTTGTGGAGGAACATGCAAAAGATGCTGAACATGTAGCTGAGTGAGGAGAAATGAGCACTGTTCATAAGATCATTAAAAAGCTCTGTGGCAGAAACACAGTCTATCCCTGTGAAAGACAAATATGTAAACAACCTTACAACAGGGCACGAACAAGCAGAAAGATGGAAACATTTCCATGAAATTACATTATCCAAAACCAGAGGACCCAGCAAATCCATCAGCAGAAGGTATTTGACATTGATTCCAGTCCCTGAACAGAAGTGGAAGTCAGACATGCCATGAAAGCTTTAAAGAAATGAAAAAGCCTGTGGCATTAACAATATTCATGCAGAGATGCTAAAGGCCAACATAAATACTAACAAATGGACTCGCAGACTTCTTCTGAAAAAGATACAATCCTTGATAACTGGTCTAAAAGAGTTATTGTCCAAAGAAGGGAAACTGGTGAAGCATCACACTGCTCTCAATTCCATCAAAGTCTTCTGTAGAATTCTACTGGACAGAATTGATTCAGCTATTGACAACAAGTTGGGATAAGAATAAGCAGGATTTAGGAAATGCAGAGGCTGCATAGAGCAGTTATTCTCTCTGAGAAACATTATAGTACAATGCCCAAAGTGGAATAGCTTGTTGTACATTAATTTCATTGACTTTCAAAAAGCTTTCAACAGCCTGCATCAGGATACATTATGGAAGATCCTAAGGTCCTCACCCCCAAAGATTCTAACCTTGATTCAGTTATTCTACAAGGACTTTAAATGTGATGTCATTCTTGAAGGGCAACTAACAGAGTGGTTCCCTGTATAATGAGGTGTATGCCATAACTGCATCATTTCTCCAATTATATTCCTAGATGGTATGGACTGGGTCATGTGGAAGACAGTTTACAGTCCAAGAGGTTGTTTTTCCCCATGTGGTCAATGATCTAGCTGTACTCTCCTCCAAACACATACCTGCCAAACAGATTGGTCTAAATATAAATACCTCCAAGACTAAAGTCATGTCTGTCAACTGTATTATAAATACATCAGTGATGATAAATAGTGCCCCACTTGAAAAGGTGGAGGAATTTACTTATCTGGGAAGTCTTGTCATTTCTGACAACGCTGTCAGCAAAGATATCAGTGCACTCCTTGGAAAAACTCAAAATGCCCTTCCTATACTTTGGACCATCTGTAGGTCTAGACAGTAAAGCTTATGAACTAAGGTTAGAATTTAACAGCAACGTAAAGTCTGTCTTATTATATGGCTCTGAATGTTGAGAGAGGTCCAAAGTGATAAGAGGAAACTAGGGGCATTCCAAAATAACTGCCTCTGAAAAGCCATCCATCCATCCATCCATTTTCTTGCCCGCTTGTCCTTCTAGGGTCGCAATGGCAACAGGGAGAGCACAGAGGCCCAGCCGCCCCTGTCCCCCGCAACTTCCTCCAGCTCAGCCCGGGGGATCCCCAGCCGTTCCCAGGCAAACTGTGAGATATAGTCCCTCCAGCGGGTCCTGGGCTGACCTTGGGGCCTCGTCCCAGTTGGCCATGCCTGGTATACCTCTAAAGGGAGGTGCCCAAGGGGCATTCTTATCAGATGCCCGAACCATCTCGACTGGCTCTTCTCAACGTGGAGGAGTAGTGGCTCTACTCTGAGTTCCTCCCAGATATCCAAACTCCTCACCCTATCACGGAGAGTGAGTCCCAGCACCCTGCGGAGAAAACTCATTTCAGCCGCTTGTATCCGCGATTGTATTCTTTCGGTCATTACCCAGAGCTCATGACCATAAATGAGGGTAGGGATGTAGATCGACCGGTAAATAGAGAGCTTTGCTTTATGGCTCAGCTTCCACTTCGCCACTACAGTCCAGTACAGCGACTGCATTACTACTGCTGCTGCTCCCAGTCTGCGGCCGATCTCACGCTCCCTTCTCCCCTTACTCGTGAGCAAGACCCCAAGATACTTAAACTCCTCCACCTGGGGCAAATTCTCTCCCCTTACCTGGAGGGGGCATGTCATCCTTTTCCGTGAGAAAACTATGGATTCAAACTTTGAGGTGCTGATCTTCATCCCAGCCGCTTCACACTTGCCTGCAAATCATTCCAGTGCATGTTGGAGGCATCCATGCGATGTACCAAAAGGACAGCATCATCCGCAAAAAGCAGAGGCATCACCCTTCCAACTCTCACATAGAATACCCTCCTGACCTTGACTGCACCTTGATATCCTATCCATGAAAACTACAAACGGGAGTGAAGACAAGGCACAATCTTGGCAGAGTCCAACACCCACATTGAATGGGCTTGACTTAATGCTGAGTATGCAGACTCAGCTCTCTCTCCATTTGTAGAGAGACCACATGGCCTACAGTAGTGGTCCTGACACCCCATACTCTAAGTACCTCCCACAGAATTTCTTGGGGAACATGGTCATGGGCCTTCCCCAAATCCACAAAACGCATGTAAACTGGATTAGTGAACTCCCATGCCCCCTCAATTATTTGTGAGAGGGTAAAAAGCTGGTCCACTGTTCCGCAGCCAGGATGGAATCTGCATTGTTCCTCTTCAATCCGAAGTTCAGCCATCGGCCGGAGCCTCTATTCCAGCACCCTGACATAGACTGGAGGCTGAGAAGTGTGGTACCCCAATAGTTGGCACACGCTCTCCGATTCCCTTTCTTGAAGATAGGGACCACCACCCCAGTTTGCCAGTCCAAAAGCACTGTCCCCAAGGTCCATGCAACATTGCAGAGGCATGTCAGCCATGACAGCCCTACAACATCCAGGGCCCTAAGCAGTTCCAGGCAAATCTCATCCACCCCTGGTGCTTTGCCACTGTGGAGCTTACCAACTACTTCAGTGACTTCCACCAGGGAAATGGACTCTGACAGCCCGGAAGCCTCTGGCCCTGACTCCTGTAAGGGAGGCATATTTCTTGGGTCTAAAAGTTTCTCAGAATGCTCCTTTCATCTCCCAAAAATGTCTTTATTAGAGATCAGAGTTTCTCCACCCTTGCTGAGCACAGCTTGAGTGAAGCTCCTCCGACCTCTCCTGAGCCGCCGGATGGTTCTTCAGAACCTCTTTGAGGCCTCTCCAAACTCCTCCCATGCTCTGGATTTTGTTTCTGCAAATGCAGCTGCTGCCTTTTTTCTTTTTTTTTTTTTTTTTTAAATAAATACCTACCAGTACTTGTGCGGAATCGGGAGTCCCCAGAGCCAACCAGGCCCTAAAGGCTTCCTTATTCAGTTTGACGGCTTTCCTCACCACCGATGTCCACCAGCAAGTTCTTGGGTTGCCGCCATGACTGGCACCAACAAGCTTTGGTCGCAGCTGTGCGTGGCTACTTCCACAATGGAGGTTTTGAACAGGGTCCATTCAGACTCCATGTCCCCTACCTCCTCCAGGATATGGGAGAATCTTTCCCGGAGGTGTGAGCTAAAATCATTCCGGACAGGGTCTTCCGACAGTCATTCCCAGCACACCCTCACTAAATGTTTGGGTCTACCAGGTCTGTCCATCAGTTTTCCCTGCCATCATCACCCCCCGCCAGATTTTCCAATCATTGCCAATGTGAGCGTTGAAGTCCCCCAGCAGCACTATGGAGTCTGTAGGTGGGGCCCTGTCCAGAACCCCACCCACCCTCTCCAAGAAGGTTGAATACTCTGAACTGCTGTTTGGTGCATAAGCACATATAAGTCAATTTTCCTCTCTGTGACCTTAAGTCGCATTGAGCCGACCCTCTCTTCCACCGGGATAATCTCCAACTGTATGGCACCCAGCCTGGGGCTTATGAGTATCCCCACACCTGCCTGACGCCTCTCACCCTGTACAACTCCTGAGTAGGAGCGAGACCACCACCTATCGAGGAGTTTGGTTCCAGAGCCAACACTGTGAGTGGAGGTGAGCCCAACTTTATCTAGTTGGTATCTCTCAACCTCCCGCACCAGTTCTGGCTCCTTCCCTCCAGTGAGGTTACATTCCATGTGCCAAGAGCCAGTTTCTGTCGTGAGGGGCCTCAGTGCCACGCCACGTGCCACCCCGCCTGCTCCTGCCGCCTGAAAAGCATCGCACCCAATCCCCATGTTGGACCCCACGTTGTCTTTTTGGGCTGAGCCCGACCGGGTTACGTGGGCTGCCCGGCCACCGGGTGCTCACCTAGGAGCACTACCCCCAGCCCTAGCTCCAGGGGTAGGTCCCAGTGACCCTATTCCAAGCAGGGTAAACATTCTCCTGTTTACTTTTTTCATGGGGGTTTTCCGATCTTCACTTTGGACCTGTTCGCCTTGGGGGATCCTACAGGAGCATACTGCTCCCAACAAAATAGCTCTAGAGATCCCTAGATCACGCAAGCCCTTCCGCCACACCAAGGCCCCAATCCAGGAAGGGGCCTCCAAAATTTTGTGGTATATTCTGGTCAGTAAAGCCATCTAATGAAGAACTGCATAAGACCACCAAATAGTATAGTGTAATTCAATAAATCAAGTACCAGTGGATGAGATGGCTTGTACACATAGTTAGAATGGAGCAGCAACATCTCCCAAAGGTTACCCTCAGTTGAACACAACAAAAAAGTGAAAATGGGGAGGCTAAGAACTGCTTGGAGAAGGACTGTAATATCTGAGCTAAAGGAGATTAATCTTACAACATGTTGCACATGATGGTTAGAGATGGTGGTGATTTGTTGAGGCCTTATGTCCCAAACCAGGGATGAAATGAGATATACTTTAATACCTTCTCTTGACACTGTTCATCATTACAATTCAAGTTACTCTCCCTTCTCTACTCCACTGCTTCATTCTTTTGTGAGAAATACTTAATGTTGCTTCATGTTTAAAAAAAAAAAAAATACACTGGATAAGATATTATACTCCATACATATTTTTCAGCAGCTGTACACAAAGACTCAGTCCAACCAACAACATGATGCCACAGGGAATAACAGCATAGCCAACATACATCTCCATGACTTGAGACCAAGAAGCTTAACTACCTTCTCCAACCCACCCACCAAGCTAACAAACCAAACCTAACCCACCCACAAAACCAAGAAACCAAGTCTAACCTACCAACCAAACAAATCAAACCCATCAACCAAACTAACAAACCAAACCAGCAGGGTAACAACATGAGTATTTCATTGAGACTGTCAAGTGGGCACCTCCCTTCATTGGTGTCTTGTTGAATTTGGCCCACTACACCTCCGGAAGGCTCAACAGTGCAGTCTGGGTGACCCAGACCCAGACATGTTAGATGCCCTTCACCCTCAAAAAAATCCTGCACCTCTAACTCGGCAACCAGTTAAATCACAGCATCATATGTACCTTCTAGGGACTGCACCTTTACCTCTATACCCACCAGCAGAAACTGCAAATACAACACTCCACCAACTTAAACTACCATAATTAAAGGCCACACCTCCTTAATCACTGCCAGCTGCCTCCCATTACTAGCCACCTGCCACTAATTTTCTACCATTACACACCTCCTTCTAACCTGCAACCCCAACTTTCCTGCTCTCTTTTCAACCATAACCACTGACTTGCCTTCTCCACTGCCTTTAACACACGGCATCTAATATCAAACTCTGCTTTCTCTCCAGGACAAGCCTTTCTATCTCTACCTGCTGCCTTGTCTTCACAACACCCAGCTGCTCCTTACTCCTCACCTGCATATATATACAGTGTGTGTGTGTGTGTGTATGTATGTATGTATGTATATATATATATAATATATATATATATATATATATATACTATGTAATAGAGAGAGAGAGAGCACTGAGATCCTCTATTTAGAAGCTGTTGATTAAAAATAAATGTCCTACAACAAATTTTAAATTCATTACAGCTTTATGTGATGCTTTTAGCAGAATGCAACCCATGAATAAATTGAGGGATTAAGCTGTATTGTTTAAGCTTTAACTTCCAATCCACGTTTTAAATTGAGGTACAAATGTTAAATACTTCTGTGTTGTGTTGTTTCTTCTGTATGTTATTTCAAATGGACACCCCTTGCATCAAACCCTGAAATGGCAGTGATATTTGACTAGGTAGTCCAAAGCAGTGGCTTGTCCCATCATTCTTTGCAAGCTCATGATGTGTTTCCCCACCATGCGCGATGTCCCATCTCGCTTTGACTCTGCTTCACGATGTAACTAACATGTCTTTCTATTGTGGCCTGCAGTGTGATGGAGATGTGAGGATCAGTAAAACACACACAAACAAGAGTGCGGGATGGCTTTAATTCAACTCGTTTCCAGTGTCTTTTGTTCCTGAGTACTTGTGATCAATAATAGGAGAAATTTTGCACGTTTATGGGATGAATAAATCAACAATCTACATTATGTAGGAGTATGTGGAAGACCTTTTTATTTTCAGTCATTTCAAAGTAGGTATAATTATAATGTGGCTCAAAATTTTATGTGTGTGTGTGTGTATAAAATATCTTTTTATAGTTTATGTCTTAGATTTTTGCAGAATCTGACCCGTAAAAAAAAAAAAAAAAAAAAATTAGATATCCATTATTAATCCTTTATTGATTGTGACTTGGGGCATGAAAGTTAAAAACAAAATGAGCAACAAACAGATTTTGTTTTTTCACTGCAAAAAATTAGTTTTCTCTTAAGATTGGTTCTGAAGCCTGAAATTTACAGAAAGTAGCCTTGGATGGTGTACTGAGAGACCAGGTATGCAATAACGATATTATGTTATGAAAGCATGGGTTCAAATTATTTACAGTTGTGAAAGGTAAAGATAATTTTTTTAGTCCTTTGTGTTTGAAGGACAGTTGCCTTGTGAAAAACAAACTAGTTTTCAGGGTTTTAGGCAATCCTCCTCTAAATACATATGTGGTTGAAATGTAGCTTACAATATGACAATGAATGTGTTTAAAAGGGCCACATTACAAGCCGTTGTGGCTGGCTGGTTCCCGGTGGGGGTGTGGACCCCCAAAGGCTGAGCATAGAATTTTGTAGCACCAAGATGCTAAGCACGAATTGGTTCTTGATGTTGCTACTCTCTATGCAGCGTTCTGCAGGCTGGTAGAGCTTTGTGCCTTATTCTTGCTGATATAAAAGTCCCATTATGTCTTGCTCTCTCACCAAAATATTTGCTGTTCAGTGGTCAAAGGACACTGAACCTCCCCATTCCTTCAGCAGCCTCTCTGTGCCTAGGAAATATGAGAGGATGCATATTTTGGTTTTAATTTTTATTTTTGGCTTTGTTGCCTTGGCATACTTTCTCAACCCTTCTATCTATCTGCTGATGTGGTTTGTGCTGATGCATGGTGCATTGTGGGTAAAGCTGTGTTCCCCTTCGCCTGTAGGCTATGCCTGATTTTCAGGAGACTAGGCCACGCAATTACGTTCTGTCGGCCAGTGCATCTGCGGTAAGGAGCCGTCACACACCTCCACATGCAGACACATACATGCATACCTACCATGGGCCCAGTCTGTCTCTTCTATAAAGATACACCCATTACATAATTTTAAGGCCGTCTACAGTTCTTCGAATGCATATTAATACAAACATAAATAGCATATGTCCAAGTGAAACTGGGAGTCATTTCTTCTATTTTGTTACTTTAGAACTTATACTAATATTAAAACGTTTAGCAGAAATTAAATATTGTTGGATTCACTGGGTTGCACCGCTTCTTAGATCACTGCATTGCCAAGTGTTTTTTTTTTTTTATTGCATAGAAGCTACAAATCTAAATGTACAAATGTACACAGCTTAAGTTACACGGTGTAACTCTTGCACATGTAAAAAAAAAAAAAGCAAGAGAAGGAGGCCCTGCCCACTGCCTGAACCTCTCTCTCATATCCTATCATTGGTACCGTTTTTGTTTTCTGTTCCTTTACCTCGTGTACTGCTGCTTCTTGGAAGACCAGCTCAGTGGGTTTGAGTTTGGAGACTCCCAAGTGGGTGACGCTGCCGAGAAGAAGGTCGTACGCTCGTTGTAGACTTTCCTATAGGTAGTAGCATTTAGCCAAAAAAAAAAATAACACCCCAGACCCCTAGAAGTACATATCATCCCTGCTACAGCACCTCCTACTGTTATCCTCCAAGGTTCACTGTTGTCCAGATAGCACAGATCCCCCACTTTAGCTCCACAGAAATGCTAAAAAAGCTGCATCACTTCATAATTGCTGTTCACTGCATTCTGCTGGGGTAGTCAGTGGGCAAGACTGCAGTGGCTCTTGTCTGTAAAAGTTGCATACCCTTTATTTGCCTGCCTGGTAAAAGTGGTAAATATGAGTGACTCTGGATGAACTCTTGTTGCAGAAATGAGGTTGGAAATCAGCTCTTGTTACCAGTGTTACCATTTGGAGTTAAATGTTATCCCTTCTGTCCTTTGTATTACAAGATGATTATTTTTACATTACTTTTCCAAATTTGAAATGAGACAATCAAATAAAGAGGTATGCAGCACATTACAACAAAACCAAGGGATGTGCTGACTGAGATAGATCCAGTTGGTTTCTGTCTGAAACACAGCAGCCGAGTGTCTTGCTACTCCGAGTGTGTTCCATCTGGCAGGTGGTTCTGAGACCGAGTCTACCTGAAGACAGGTAAAATATGAGGTGTCGAGGCCGCTGTGTTCAGACTCTTCTTTGGTTTTTCTGTTTGGAGCTTCCCATGTCTGGTCCTGAGGATTCTTAATAGGTGCAACAATATAATAGTGCATAAGTTGAAAACTTTACACTGGCTCTTCGACATATGCATTTTTGATAATACAAACTGTTTATTTAGGTTATCTATGCCTAAGTGTATTTTTTTTTCTATTTTGTAGAATATCAGTTTGCATTAGTCAAGGCAAGCTTTATTTTCCCACCAAGACAATAGATGGCAGTAAAAAGCACCCAGACAGAATACATGTATAATTCCACTCACTGCTGTGATCTTTACATGTTGTGCCTCATGTTGCTGAATGCATGCGGGAACACACACACACACACACACACACACACACACAATGGCTGCAACCGCTTGTCCTGAGCAAGGTCACGGCAAACCGGAGCCCAACCTGGCAACACAAGGCGCAAGGCTGAAAGGGGAGGGGACGCACCCCGGATGGGACGTCAGTCTGCCGTAAGGCACCCCAAGCAGGACTCGAACCTCTGACCTGCCACACAGCAGGCCCCCCTGTTGCTGAATGTCAGTGATCAATTACAGGGTGGTGAATGTTGCATATGTTCATGGGATGAAGCAGTCTATAATCTACGTTGAAGAAGAGTTTGTGAAGATGGTGCATTTTTTATATTTTTTCCAGAATTTTTTTCAGCTAATATAAAATTAATAAAAATATTGAGATTATTTTTTATAGCTATATCAAATACTTTTACAGAACATAACCAGCTGGTAAGTCTTTATTGTTAACCTTTTATTAATTGGGACTTACTGGTAAAAATGACTCTGGACTTACAAGCTGAATGAGTCAGACCGTCCCAGCTGGTTTTTTAAATTTTGAGGGTCAGGGTATTTCTTTACTGAGGGATCCAAAACAAAGCTACGGCTGACTCAGCCTCGGGCCCTAAATGATTCCACTGGGCAAGAAATGGGAACTGCTTCTATGATGTGCTCATTGCTGGACTGGTGGTCGGAGAATGTGGCTCTCATCCCGTTTCTTGTTGCCATGCTGCTTTTTCAGCTGTGGAGTGAGGAGGTGAGCAAAGTGAGTATCTGAGCAGTAGAAGCCAAAAATCTACCTTTTCTTGATGAAATAGCTCTGCTTCTCATCCTTTCAGTACTTAAGGTGTGCGTGGGGTCCATGTGGAGATTTTTGGCCTTTACAATGGAGAGGATGGTTGTGTTAGGGATTGTGTTTGTGTTGTGTGATTCATAAATTCCAGTGCCTTTGAACATTCATATTGTGAGGACAGAATTATCGTGGAGTTAGTTTGGTCCTGTGCAGTAGCATGGTTCCTCTCTTGGGAGGAGGGTCATGCTGGACATCTGTACAACAGCATACAACTCGCTCAGTTCAGGGAGGCAGGCTTAGGAAAATCGATATGAGCGCTCCTTCATCCTCTGTCTTTCATCCCTTCACCTGTGCTGGTTTTTTCAGTGGGTAAGAACCAAGCACTACACAAGTACTTGTATTTAGTTGGGGTTGGTGTTGCAATGATATGGAAATAAGGAGGCCATTTTGTAGGGGAGCACATGGAAATAATTTCATGTATATTTGGGTGTATATCCTTCTGAGACCCAGCATAAAATGCCCATGATTTCAGACATGTTTTTCAAGGATTTCTAGAAAGTAGTCACAGCCCTGCCCCCAAACCTGTGCTGGTTTTAAAGGCATAAAATGTCCTCTATAAATTGGATTAAGAATGAACATTGCAGCTTGTACCATTTGGGATATATATTCAAAAGCGCTATGTCCTCTAGAGTGGACAAAAATGAATGGCTGGGTGTCAGGAGGATGAAAATGTGTGTGTTTATGTATATGTGACATGTACATGTTTGAATTGGTAAAAATATGTACATATTGTGTATCTCTTATGGAACTAATTTTTCTGTGTAAATTAGTTTCTTGTGTGGGGCTGGTTCAGTGTCATTGTGTGTCCGGACATGTCTCTGTGTGTCCTTGCTGTCATCCACCCCCATCCTTCACCCATCTGCTGCCCTGCCCTGCCCTGCGGTAAAGTCTCTGTATTTTGCTTTTTCTCCCCCACTTCCCCTTGGCAGGCAGAGCACGAGCTGCGGGTGGCACAGACAGAATTTGACCGACAGGCAGAAGTGACACGCTTGCTCCTGGAGGGAATCAGCAGCACCCACGTGAGTCATCTGGGTATGCAGGGGGTTGTCGAGTGTTTGAGGTGGGAGGTCACATGCCAGTTTACACACATGGATGTCAAAAATGCACCATTGTGTTACGGTCATGTGAGATTTAAAGGAAATTCCACTGTGCCCACAACTGTTTTTGGCATCTGGATGAATGAATTAACAAACAAATAAATGAATGCCTGAAACTTTATTAATCCCAGAGGGAAATTCACTTTGGTTGAGCAGGATACAATTTAAAACACACATACCTACACTAATATGACATATACATTACACAGAAAGTGATAAATAATAAATATGAATCAATGAAATATGAATAAATGTAAATGTAATGGGGGGGCGCGGTGGTGCAGTGGGTTGGACCGGGTCCTGCTCTCTGGTGGGTCTGGGGTTCGAGTCCCGCTTGGGGTGCCTTGCGATGGACTGGCGTCCCGTCCTGGGTGTGTCCCCTCCCCTTCCGATCCTACGCCCTGTGTTGCCAGGTAGGCTCCGGTTCCCCGCGACCCTGTATGGGACAAGCGGTTCAGAAAATGTGTGTGTGTGTGTGTGTGTGTAAATGTAATAAATAAATGAGTGAGTGAAACACTCCCCCTCCCTCTGTGCTATTACATGTGCAGGTGAACCACCTGCGCTGCTTGCATGAATTTGTGGAGGCCCAAGCCACCTACTATGCTCAGTGCCACCGGCTCATGCAGGAGCTGCAAAGGGAGCTTGCCAGGTGTGTAGCCGCCTGAAACAGCAATCATGGGTCTTGTGCACCTCAAACTTCTGACACGCATACATTTGATAATAGATCTCAGAAAAACAAAAAATATACAGGTGGTCCCTGATTTACGATGGTTCGACTTGCGATTTTTTCGACTTTAAGATGGTGAGCTGGCAGTAGACATTCAGTAGAAACCGTACTTTGAATTTTTCCCGGGCAAACGATACGCGGAGCAATACTCGTGGTGCTGGGCAGCGACAGCAGTCCGCATCTCCCATTCTGTCACGCAGAGGTGTATTAGGTGTATTAAATGCATTTTCGACTTACGATATTTTTGACTTATGATGGATTTTGGGGAACGTAACCCCGTCGTAAATCAGGGACCACCTGTACACAGGTTTTCCTGTGTTACCAAAATATTTAGTAACAGTGTTCGGACAGATTGTCAAGGATTAAATTACCAGGGGTGTCCATCTTGTGGTATGCCATTTCACATAATGCGGCCTGTGAGAATATAGCTATCATAAATACTATAATAATTCTGTGAAATTGCGTGATAATGGAGTTATGGTTAGACAGTGTGCAGTGGCCAGTAAGGTTGACACACACACATTTTTTGTATTTTAAAATTCCCAATTGGAGACAGCAGACAGCAGAACAGAAAAAACAGAAATATAAAATACATAGTATAAGTATTGAATGACAGAGCAACGGACGATGGACCTCCTGTCCCCAGTTGGGGCTCCGCTTGAGTGTGAGTGCTGTGTTTAGCCGCAGCTCGGTTATCCTCAGTGGAATGAGTTAGTCACACTTTGTTAATAGTACTTACATTTGCTAGAGTTTCCGTGCTGAACATGAAGAGGAGAAAGGTTTTTGACAAATGTCGGACATCGGAGGCAAATAGAGCTTGTTTTTCTTTATTGAAATTATGAACAGTCATGCTGGTTTGATTACATAATGAAGCAGTTTCAGTTCCTAAGGAATAGAATGTTAAAACACATTATTATGTAAAACATGTACCGATGTTTGACAGATTTTAAAGTATAGTCTGGAAACATCAAAGTATCACAGCTGAAAAGTAAACTTTCAGTACAACACTGGCTTTTTTTTGGCCCTCTGTATTGATGAGTTGGCTGATAGTGTTAAGAGCAAAAGTGAAAATTGAATTCTCACACACACCCATACAATGGCTGAAGTCGCTTGTCCTGAGTGGGGTCGTGGCGAACTGGAGCCTAACCCACCAACACAGGGCTCAAGGCTGGAGGAGGAGGGGACACACTCAGGACGGGACGCCAGTCCGTTACAGGGCACCCTAAGCGGGAGAGAGCAGGACCTGGCCGCTGCACCACCACATCCACCCCCCCCCCCTCCGAAAATTGAATTAATAATAATATTTTTTTTTATTTTTACACATGTGGCCCTTGAACTCATTCACAATAATGATTGTGTCCCTTCTTCACAAAAGGTTGGACACCCCTGATATAAACATTATTCATGGTTCCCACAGTCTTGGAAAATTCTGAAAAGTCATTAAAAAATAGGTAGTCATGGAAAAGTTACGGAAAACTGCAATTTTCATGTCATGGAAGTCAAGGAAAATGCTTAGTTATAGAAAGTCATGGAAATTGATCAGTTTTAGCTATAACAGTTTTCCAGTTTGAGATAAGTAAATTGGCAGTGGTCAAATTAGTGATACAATCATACTATCTGCTGGATGCCATGAATGACTATGATATTGTTGTGATTCCAGCTGCTAGCATTACTGACTCTGTCCAAAACTGGAAGACAAAGGATGTGGCATCCCTTGCCTCTGTACTTAATATAACTAATTAATCATTTTTCTTTTTACCAAATATAGGCTGGCATCCCTTGCCTCTGTAGCTAACATAACTAATTAATCATTATCAAGTATAGGCTGTGGTGGTTCACAGCTGACTAGGGGTGGTGGCTTAGAAACAAAAAGTAGTGAAGGCTTCCCTTTTATACATTTCCTTGTAGCTAAGTTAATCATCCATCCATCCATCCGTCCATCTTCCTCCGCTTATCCGGGACCGGATAAACCCCAAGGCGTTCCCAGGCCAGCCGGGAGACATAGTCTCTCCAACGTGTCCTGGGTCTGCCCCGAGGCCTCCTCCCAGTGGGACATGCCCGGAACACCTCACCAGGGAGGCGTCCAGGAGGCATCCGGAACAGATGCCCGAGCCACCTCAACTGGCTCCTCTCGATGCGGAGGAGCAGCGGCTCTACTCCGAGCTCCTCCCGGGTGACTGAGCTGCTCACCCTATCCCTAAGGGTGCGCCCAGCCACTCTGTGGAGGAAACTCATTTCTGCCGCCTGTATCCGCGATCTAATTCTTTTGGTCATGATCCAGAGTTCATGACCATAGGTGAGGGTAGGAACGTAGATCGACCGGTAAATTGAGAGCTTCGCCTTACGACTCAGCTCCTTCTTCACCACAACAGACCGGTACAATGACCGCATTACTGCGGACGCCGCATCGATCCGTCTGTCAACCTGTCGCTCATTTTTCCCTCACTCGTGAACAAGACCCCGAGATACTTAAACTCCTCCACTTGAGGGAGCAACTCCCCCTTAACCCGGAGGGGGCAATCCACCTTTTTCCGACTGAGAACCATGGCCTCGGATTTGGAGGTGCTGATTCTCATCCCCGCCGCTTTGCACTCGGCTGCAAACCTCTCCAGTGCACCCTGTAAGTCTTGATTCGATGAAGCCAACAGGACCACATCGTCCGCAAAAAGCAGAGAGGAGATCCTGCAGCCACCAAAACAGACACCCTCCATTCCCTGGCTGCGCCTAGAAATTCTGTCCATGAAGATAATGAACAGAATCGGTGACAAAGGGCAGCCCTGGCGGAGTCCAACATGCACCAGGAACGGGTCTGACTTACTGCCGGCAATACAAACCAAACTCCTGCTCCGGTCATACAGGGAACGAACAGCCCGTAGCAGCGAGCCTTGAACCCCATAATCCCGAAGTACCCCCTACAGGATGCCACGAGGGACACGGTCGAATGCCTTCTTCAGATCCACAAAACACATATAGACTGGTTGGGCAAATTCCCATGAACCCTCCAACACCCTAGTGAGGGTATAGAGCTGGTCCAGTGTTCCACGGCCAGGGCGAAAACCGCATTGCTCCTCCTGAATCCGAGGTTCGACCATCGGTCGGATTCTCCTCTCCAGTACCCTGGCATAGACTTTCCCAGGGAGGCTAGGGAGTGTGATCCCCCTATAGTTGGAACACAATCTCCGGTCCCCCTTCTTAAAAAGAGGGACCACACCACCCCGGTCTGCCAGTCCAGAGGCACCATTCCCGAGCTCCACGCAATGCTGCAGAGACGTGTCAGCCAAGACAGCCCCACAACATCCAGAGACTTGAGAAACTTGGAGCGGATCTCATCCACCCCCGGAGGCTTGCCACCGAGGGGTTTTTTGACTACCTCAGCAACTTCAGCCAGGGTAATGGACGAGTCCCCCTCCGAGTCCCCAGCCTCAGCTTCCTCTACGGAAGGCGTGTCAGAGGGATTGAGGAGATCCTCAAAAGTACTCCTTCCACCGCCCGAGGACATCCTCAGTTGAGGTCAGCAGCGCACCACTTCCACTGTAAACAGTGTTGGCGGAACACTGCTTCCCCCTTCTGAGTCGCCAGACGGTTTGCCAGAATCTCCGAACTCCTTCCAGGCCCGAGTTTTTGCCGCGGCGACTGCCAGAGCCGCGTTCTGTCTGACCCGCCGGTACCCGTCAGCTGCTTCAGGAGTCCCATGAGCCAGCCAGGCCCGATAGAACTCCGTCTTCAGCTTGACGGCATCCCTTACCTCCGGTGTCCACCACCGTGTTCGGGGATTGCCACCGCGACAGGCGCCGGAGACTTTATGGCCGCAGCTCCGAACCACCGCCCCGACAATGGAGGTGTGGAACATAGTCCATTCGGACTCAATTTCCCCAGTCTCCCTCGGTACCTGGTTGAAGCTCTGTTGGAGGTGGGAGTTGAAGACATCTCTGACAGGGGCCTCCGCCAAACGTTCCCAACAGACCCTCACTATGCGTTTGGGCCTGCCAGGTCTGTCCAGCTTTTTCCCCCGCCATCGAATCCAACTCACCACCAGGTGGTGATCAGTTGACAGCTCAGCCCCTCTCTTCACCCGAGTGTCCAAGACATATGGCCGAAGATCAGAAGAAACGACTACGAAGTCGATCACTGACCTCCGACCTAGGGTGTCCTGGTGCCAAGTGCACTGATGGACACCCTTATGCATGAACATGGTGTTCGTTATGGATAAACCATGACTAGCACAGAAATCCAATAACGACTCACCACTCGGGTTCAGATCAGGGAGGCCGTTCCTCCCAATCACGCCCCTCCAGGTGTCACTGTCGCTGCCCACGTGGGTGTTAAAGTCCCCCAGTAGAACGACAGAGTCCCCAGTGGGAGCACTTTCCAGCATGCCCCCCAGGGACTCTAAAAAGGCCGGGTACTCTGCACTGCCGTTAGGCGCATAAGCACAAACGACAGTGAGAGACCGTTCCCTGACCCGAAGGCGTAGGGAGACGACCCTCTCATTCACCGGGGTAGACTCCAACACATGGCGGCTGAACTAGGGGGCTATTAATAAGCCCACACCAGCCCACCGCCTCTCACCCTGGGCAACGCCAGAATAGTGGAGAGTCCACCCTTGGTCGAGAAGAGTGGTTCCAGAACCCAAGCTGTGAGTGGAAGTGAGCCCAACTATATCTAGACGGTATCTCTCAACCTCCTGCACTAGCTCAGGCTCCTTCCCCGCCAGTGAGGTGACATTCCAAGTCCCAAAAGCCAGAGTTGGCACCCGAGGTTTGGGTCGGCCGGGCACTCGGCCCTGACCACCGCCCAAATCACAACGCACCGGCCCCTTACGGCCTCTCCGGCAGGTGGTGAGCCCACCGAAGAGTGGCTCCACGTCCTGGCTTCGGGCTAAGCCCAGCCAGGCCCCATGGGCATAGACCTGGCCACCAGGCGCTCGCATGCGAGCCCCCCCTGAGGCCTGGCTCCAGGGTGGGGCCCCGGTGACCCCATACCGGGCGGGGTAAACGAGGACTTTGATTTTATAGTCATAAGGGGGTTTTGAACCGTGTTTTGTCTCGTCTGTCACCCAGGACCTGTTTGCCATGGGAGACCCTACCAGGGGCATATAGCCCCAGGCAACATAGCTCCTGAGATCATTCAGGCACTCATACCCCTCCACCATGCTAAGGTGGCGGTTTGCGGAGGGGTAAGTTCATCATATTTGGGGAAAAAAAAAAGAACGAGAGAAAGAGTATCAGAGAAACCTACCGATGAAAAATTCATAAGTTAACTTAAGAGTTTTCCATCAGCAAGCTTCTCTGACACTGAGAAATTGATATGCTCTAGATGTCGGTAACTATGACATCAGACATGCTACTTTCAAGTGCGTTGCTGGATGATCCAGAGTATATAGAATGGTTGCAAGAAGTCAAAAATGACAAGCACAAGGCCTTCTGCAATATAGGAATGCAGACATGTAAAAACATGTTCTACCAGATCCGGTTTTCGTGACACGTTATGTGCCCTCAACTTGTCGAACATCTATTGACGGTGCTGTTGCTACAGATGATGTACTGATGGCAGAGGTCATGTGGTCATTGAAAGTGGTGATGAGTGATTACTCATTAAATTCCTGCAAAGACATCAATCAGGTCTTCATAAAAATGCTTCTGGACAGGAATATTGCAAAAGCTTTCTCATGTGGTCCCATCAAATGTGCCTCCATGGTTTGCTTTGGTCATGCTTCTTATTTCCAAGAAAAACTGGTAGAAGACATCAGAAGTGCTTCATGTTACCCAGTGTAATTCAATGAATTCATGAACCAGGTGTGCCAAAAAGACCAGCGTCATCAGATACTGGGACAGTGTAACTGAACAAGTTGCAGCATGATACCTATGGTCACAGTTTCTGGGCCATGGGACTGCAGCTGATCCTCAGCATTTCAAAGAAGGCATAGCTGAACTCAATCCTAAATGCTTTCTGCAGGTATCAATGGATTGACCTAATGTTAAATGGAAGCTTTATCAGGATCTAGTTTTAAAAAAAAAAAAAAAAAAAAAAAACAGCAAAAACTACCTGAGCGTCCCAGCAGGCAGCTGTGGTTTGCACATTGTTCCTGGAATTTTACAAAAGGAGCTACCAAATCAGGCTGGAATCTTGGGATTTTGCTTAGGTCCCTTTGGCAAATTTTTCATGACATGCCAGCAAGGAGAAAATACTTCTTCAAAGTCGCACGTAGCACCCTCTACACTTTACAGTTTTGTGCCCACAGGTGGGTAGAAGATGTCAGAGCTGCTGAGCGTGCTCTTCTGATCTTGCTTGATATGACTATATTTATTGAATCCTTCAGGGACAAGCAGGTGCCCAGTACAGTTTCATTTACATTTCTTGAAGCTGCCTGTGCTAACCCACTAATAACATCCAAACTTGAGTTATTAATTTTCTAAGCAGCTGCAGCCCTTACTAGTCAGATTTCAAATAGATGTACCAATAGCACAATTTCTGGGCCGATACAGTTTATAAATAAGGAAATATTAGACAAACCTGATACATACCAGAAGCTGGCAAGCTTAAACCCAAAGGACAGAAAGATCCACGTATCTCCAGAACAGGTGGATTTGGGATTTGCAGCTTGTCAAGCTGTGAAGGTTGTGACTGACAAACAGGTTACCAGTGATTAACGAGTGTTACCTTCAGAAAAGAATGCATCTCATTTCTTGCAACTATGACAGCAAAACTCACCTTGGGTCTCTTACACCTCAGAATCTGATTGCTAAGTCGTCTGACTCAGCTACAAAGTTTGCTAAGATTCTAGTTACTTTTGAATGCAAAATGGAAAACCAGTGAACAATGTGGTGAGCCCAGTACAAGAGTTTCTTTGTTGACATGAGATGGCAGCATTCCACTGAGTTCAAGGCCTTCACTCCCCATAGTGACACCAGATTGAACACTTACCTGGGTCAGTACTGGAAGACCACCAAGTATGGCAAACTCTGGGATGTTTTTAAGATGCTGCTTGTCATCTCCCATGGCCAGGCTGCGGTTGAAAGGGGCTACTTAGTGAATAAGGATCTCCTTGTTGAGAATATGGAGGAGAAGAATGTTATTACCTTTTGCGGGGTCTGTGATGGTGTGTTTTTCTCAACCACAAATTTCACTGAACTTTCCTTCACACAAAAGCTGAAGAGACATGTGTGGGCTGCAAGAATGAGATGTCAGGAGTACTTGGAGGACAAACAGTAGAGCAAGGTCAATGAGCAAGACTGCTAGAAAGAGGGTAGCAATCCCGGATGAGATTGTCCATGTTGAGAGAAAAAAAAAAAGATTGTGGAGGGCACTATGGAAACCCTGTACAAGGAGGCTGATGAACTGGCTAAAGAGGCTGAAAAGAAACATGAGTTCTTCCTTTTGACAAAATCAAATGCAGTGTGTGGAATACAGGCATCATTGAACCCTCCAGCAGCCCCTGGTCAGCTCTGGCTATCCTGGTCCAAAAAGAAGGATGGCAGCTGGCAGTTTTGTGTGGACTACTGCCACCTAAATGCCGTTACCAAGCAGGACTGGTATCTGCTGCCGCGCATTGATAATGCACTGGACTGCATCACAGGTTTCGCAGTTGTTTAACTCCCTGAACCTGTGGAGCGGCTATTGGCAGGTTGCATTGGCACCGGAGGCCCACACGAAGACGCCATTCACCCTGCAGCGGGGCCTCTGACACTTTGTGGTTATGCCTTTGGTATGTGCAATGCAGCTGCTATCTTCAAGTGATGGAACAAGTCTTGATGAATTTGCTGAGGAGCAAGTGCATCGTTGATCTGGACAACCTCCTGGTCTACGCCCCCTCCTTCAAGTCTGCCCTAACGAACTTAAGGGTGGTGTTTGTCGCTATCCATGCAGTTGGGCTGAAGCTGCACCCTGTAAAGTACAACCTTCTGTAGCAACAGGTTTAGTTTCTGGGCCACATCCACGCACCCTGACAAAGTGAAGCAGGTACAATGCTGCCCCACATCACGGGACATGTTGGAGCTTCAAAGCTTCCTAGGGCTTGCATCGTGCTACTGTCAGTTTTTGCGCGACTTCGCTGATGTTGCTGACGTACCAGCGGTAGGAAGGGCTGGTGTGTAGCCAGGTCCTGTGGCAACTCCTCATACCCCGTAGCCAAAGGGATTATAGCTGTATGTTGCAGTGTGTACATGGTCCTGCCGGAATCAGGCACTTCAGATTCAACGTCAGATGCTAATTTTTCTTATTCTCACTTCTTTCCTTCCTGCTGTCAGTTTGAGTGGAGACACGTAAGCATCATGATGATATAATTCCGTCTTAAATCATAATTATTTTTTATTTCATTTCTGTTTTTTGGAGCAAAGTTTAAAAGCTCCAGCACCTTACACTAAAATGTCCTATGTACCCCCAAGGTTCCCAAACACCTTTACTGTGACTCCCAGCATTTCGGCTGGCCCATCTGGTGTCGCTCAATCTGCCATGCCAGCAGCCCCGCACTCTAAGGCCATGGAGGCAGATGGATTGAAGATCGAAGAGGTGCAAGCCCCTGCCGCTGGCACGCGTAAAGCCAAAGTGCTGTATGACTACGATGCTGCTGATGCCACTGAGCTTTCCCTTATGGCGGATGAGGTGAGAGCACCCTATCGACAAACGCTCACCTTTGTCTCTATCTGTCCGTACCTTCACAGCTGTGACAGAAGACATTCTTAATGCTGGTGGCTTCCAGTGGCTTGATGATAATTTCCCTAAATACAGCTGGTTTAGAGAAGATAACTTTATCACTCTTCCGTGTTAGAAATGAGTTTTCCAGCTGGACTCCCCAGTGGCACTATTTCTAACCCTTTACTCATGTATGCTAATTTATGCTGTTTAATTAGGTACAATAGTTTCTGCAGCCTTTTGTTTGGTTTTGGACTGTGGAGGTCACATACGCATGGCTACTTTAAGCCCCCAGCCATTGAAAAGCCTTTGCTCCATCTTGTAGTATACCTTATGTCCAACTCTCTCATAATATACCCATGTTTTGCCTTTCTTCTATCCTAATATACATATAATTATAAACTGCCAAATCTATCTAGTAACTAAGCTTCCTTATGTACACATATGGTGAATGTGATCAGAGAAAGTACACACACACACACATCATCTGAAACCACTTGTCCCATACGGGGGTCGCAGGGAGCCAGAGCCTAACCCGGCAGCACAGGGCATAAGGCTGGAGGGGGAGGGGACACACCCAGGACAGGACGCCAGATTGTTGCAAGGCACCCCAAGCGGGACACGAACCCCAGACCCTCCGGAGAGCAGGACCCGGTCCAACCCACTGCGCCACCACGCCCCCAACCCAGACAAAGTAATGTTAATGGAATTCCATGACAGTCTGTTCCTCCCAACAGCAAATTATATTCAATTTCAATTTATTTTTTTTTTTTATGGAGCACTCTTCTCATTCAGTGACACAAGAGTGCTTTAACACAAGCATAAGGCAAGAAATACAAATACATCAGATAAGAAACAAAGAAAACAGTTGACTAATTACTACCATATTACTATATGGCTGCAACTCAGTATATATAAAGCAGGGTCAAGCAATTCTACTGGAGTAAGAATGTGAGAAAGTTCACGATGCCTGATCCAAGGTATTTTGAGTGTGGTACGATCTTTGGTACCCCAGATGTGGTGTTTCCATATCTCAGAAACCGCCACACTTCTGGGATTTTTGTGCAGTATGGTAACTAATGGTGCGATAAAATGTCCACTCAGCAGAAACTGTAGCCAAGCAACACCTTGTTAATAAAGGGGGTCAGAGGAAAATGGCCAGACTTGTTAAAGATGACTGTAAAACCACAAATGTGGAAAAAAAATAAATTTGTACAATGCTTGAATGCAGAAGAATACCTCTGAAGGCACACTTCTTCCAACCTTGAAGCAAATACAGCAGCAGAAGACCACGTTGGGTTCACCCACCTTTGAGCTCAGAATGCAAAGATGAGATCGCAATGGACATGCAGCCACTGAAACTGGACAATTGAAGAAAGGAAAAACATTGCCTGCTTTGTCAAATGCCAGCTTCTGTTGCGACGTGGTCACAGTGAGATCAGAACTTCATGTAAACAAAACTGAACCCATCCTCCCTAGTGTCAGCTGTACAGACTGAGGATGGTGGTGTAATGATGTGGGGAATTACTTGGTGCACATCAGGTTTTTAGTACCACTAGAGAGCATTGTTTGAATGCCACGAAGGACCAAAACTTTATTGCTGAGCAGGTGCATCCCTTCATTGCTAGTCTATCCTTTCTTAGACTGATACTTCCAGCAAGGTAATGTGTCATGTCACAAAGCACACGTCATTTCAGGATGGTTCCACAAGCAAGACAGTGCCTTTACTCCAATGGCCTGCACAGTCTTTAGCTCTCAAACCAATAGGGTATATCTGGGAAGAGGAGGAACACAATTTTAACATGTCAAACCATCATGGACCAAGAACCCAGCTGAACTGGTCCAGCACCTTGTTGCTGAATTCATGCGGTTCTGGTATTACCTATGTGTACCTAACAAAGTGGCCAGGTTCTGTGTATTCTAAAGCTAATGCTATGTAACCATTTGAAGTTGGTGTATCCTGCCCTCTAGTGGTTGAAGTCAATCTCCGTTCCTAACGTTTCCCTTTCTATGTTTCCAGCTCATCACAGTGTACACTGTGCCAGGCATGGACCCAGACTGGCTGATTGGAGAGAGGGGCAATCAAAAAGGGAAGGTCCCTGTCACATACCTGGAGTTGTTGAGCTAAGGGTATCAGGGAGACGACAGCTTGTAGAAAGACAGATTATGGACTACGCTGGCTACACTCAACACATGATATAGTCAAGCATTTACATACTGAAAAACACTTGCTGTGTATACCTCCTAAAAAATTTCAGACCTGCACCACCACAGAACAGAGCTGAACTATAATGAAGAAACAGTAATAATAATAGGAAAAATGAAGAACATGCACAAAATTATGTGTATCTTCAGGCTTCAGTTTAGCATTAAATTAAATGTAATGTTCCTTTGTTGGGGAAACCCTGAAGGTGAGATGGTCACAAGTCTGTCCTTCTTTTGACTGAAATCCCAGTGCAGATTCATAAATCTTTAGTCTGCTTCCTTTATTGGCCAATAGGTTGACTGTGAAGGGTGGGAGAGGCACTGGAAAAAGAAGCAGGTTTTCCTCAGGATGGGTGTGTGTGTGTGTAGAATCACACTAATGGAACAAACCTTTAGATGCTCTTTTTCCTGAGGAAATGGTGGTCAATCAGATGCAGATGTGACCTTTCTTGCTGTGTTTGTAGTGTAGCAATGAATAAGGGGAACATTGGGCACGTTTTTTGAGCTCAGGTCTTCCAGGGTCTGATGGAGTGTATGATGGAGTGTGTGCATATTTATATTTAAAAACTTAATGCCATCTCTGTGTGACCATTAACATCTGCAATGGTCTCCCTCTTGTTTGTGCATCAAAAGAATGTCTCTTAAATGCAAGTGAAAGCTTAGCCAGAGAGAATGTCAGACATTTGATGTTGTAATATTTTTCCCTTTAAAACTGTATATCAAGGTCAGTTAAACTAAGCTGTATTAAGTGGCCAGTACAGTGTTTGGTCTCTGTTGTAATTTGTCTGTCTTGCAATCATAGGTGTGTGTGTTTTTGTTTTTTTTTTTTTTTTGTTCTCATATCTACTATTTATACTTTTTTTTTTTTTTTTTAATAGTCAGCTTGTGATGCTTTCACTTGTTAGGTGTTTGACGTCTCTGGCCATCAGAAGGCTGGAGCACAGGTATGCTTTATGGATGCTGTGCCCTTCCGATCTCTTTTGTTCAGCATGGTCTTGCCGTCACCTTCCCTAACCCTTTGCTTCTCCTCTCTGTGTATATTAATGCCTGTTTCCAAGACCTTGTGTAGTGAACATAATAAAATAATGGCTTTATTGGGACATGCTGTCTGAGTAAGTTTTTTTTTTTTTTTTTTTTTTTTTTTTCCCCTTTCAGTTTTATTGCCTACATGTTACATCATATATGTTTCAAAGCCTGTTGCCCTGAGTTCTTCCACTAGAATGCATAGCTTTATACATGTGTTGAACATTGTATGCCAATGTTAGATGAGAAGTGAATTAACAAGGGCTTTTCATATCAATCTCTTTTCAAGATTATATTATATCTGCTTTGGCAAGGAGTCAACTCCAGTCCAACTTACAATTAATCCTTTTCTGTATCATCTATTACTCTGAGGTGTAGGTCACTTCTGGAAAAAAGTATCTGGTAACTGAATAACTTTTTTTTGAGTTATTACTCAGAACTTTGATTACTCAGGACTTTGATTACAAAGCAAGGGTGGTGTGGTGGCGCAGCGGGTTGAACCGGGTCTTGCTTTCCGGTGGGTCTGGGGTTCGGGTCCCTCTTGGGGTGCCTTGCAGCAGACTGGCGTCCCGTCCTGGGTGTGTCCCTTCCCCCTCCAGCCTTATGCCCTGTGTTGCCAGGTTAGGCTCTGGCTCCCCGCTACCCTGTATGGGACAAGCGGTTTCAGATGATGGGTGTGTGTGATTACAAAGCTGAGCCTGCTGGGTCTGACTACCTCCCTCTGCAACTGGATCCTGGACTTTTTGACTGGGAGACCACAGTTTGTCAGGATTGGCAACTCCACCTCCAGCACCACCACACCATCGGCGTTCCCCAGGGCTGTGTGCTCAATCCACTGCTCTTTACCCTACTGACTCAGGACTGTGCTCCAAAGTAGAGTTCACATCATATCAAGTTTGCTGATGACACTACAGTTGTGGGCCTCATCAGCAACAGTGATGAGTCAGCATACAGAGAGGAGGTGAACCAGCTTGCAGAATGGTGTAATGACAACAATCTATCTCTAAATGTTGATAAGACTAAAGAGATAATTGTTGACTTCAGGAGGACCCGAGTAGACCACTCACCTCTGCACATCAGTGTAACAACTGTGGAAAGAGTAAGAAAGCTCCAAGTTTCTTGGTGTGCACATGACAGAGGACCTCTCCTGGACCCTGAACACCACCTGCCTAGCTACGGAGGCTGAAAAGAGCCAAATGCCCCCCTCCCATCCTCACTACTTTCTACAGAGAGACGATAGAGAGCGTCTTGACCAGCTGTCTCACCGTGTGGTACGAGAACTGCACAGTCTCCGACTGCAAGACCCTACGGTGAGTGGTAAGAACAGCTGAAAAGATCATCAAAGTTCCTCTTCCCGCCATCAACTCCACATATAAAAACCGCTGCATCCTCAAGGCCACCAGCATTGTGGAAGACCCCTCTCACCTCTCTCATAGACTCTTCGCCCTGTTGCCAACTGGCAGGAGGTACAGGAGCATCCACGTCACCACCAGCAGACTCCGCACGGTTTCTTCCCTGAGGCAGTCAGACTACTCAATACCCAGCTGCCTCCCAACGCTCACCTGCCACCGTCGAACAATTAACTCAGCACTACACTACACCTCAACTGCCTACAGCTCGCAGCCATACCCGCATCCACGTCCTGTCCTGTGTATTTATTTATTTATTGTCTTGTGCTATGTTCTGTGTTGCACCATGGTCTCTGAAGAAATGACGTTTCGTTCCACACAAGCTGTATATAGGAATGACAATAAAAACAACTTGAACTTGAAATTGACTTTGTCGCAGTTGGTTTTCAAACAAGCACCAGTACCTCTTTTTTAATTAAAATTTAGTTACAATGCAATCTCATAAATGAAACACATTGTTGTGCTCCCGTGGTTGTATCAGCAGTACAGTGGGCTCTGAGGAGTACCGCTGGTTACTTATCGGATACATTTCTGAGAAAAAACTTAAAATATTAGCTTTGTACACTTATTTACAATAATTTACCCATTTATACAGCACAGAAATTTCCATTGAAAAGCACATGGGATTAGGGGTCCAATAGCAGGAAGAGGGTTTGAACCTGGCACCGAAAGATAAAACAATGACGCCAACCACTGTGCCACTTGTTATTTATTTTTCTCTTCCCTAGATAGGACAGAGACTGGATGAATATGAAAAAAATATGTTTATGTGTAATGTTAAATATGTTTTATATGTGTAATGCACTGTTTTATTGTTTACTGAGATATATGTTGCTGTGGAGAAAAGCATCTGCTAAATGAATAAATGTAAATGTAATAGGTTTTACAACAGTTAGTTCTTGCCGAAGTTCAAACACAGTACCAGCACTACATTTCTTTATGTAATTCAATGTAGGTCTTGACAAAAGTAATCAAGTTCTGAACAGGCTATTAAAACACTGAACTGTAATACATTGTGTTACAACTTGCTCCTGTGAAAAGAAAGTACTTGGATCCAAATCAAAAGAAAGTACATTGTGTTTCACAGAAGGAATTCCCCATTCTCTTTCTCTGGGATTCCTCTGAATGGAGAAACACAGTGGAAACTCTTGTAGCTGATTTAGAAGGTGGCATGATTTCTTAGTCAGCCAGTACTTGCACTATTGCTTCACTTTTACGTGCCAGCTCTGTGTGACATTCCACATCAAGCACACTCATTTATGCCTTTGTGCATGTTTGTGAGTGAGCTGACCAAGTCTGAAAAGAAAACCAAAAATTTCCAAAAAAATGTTTTACTGGCATTGCAGGAAACCATGAATAGTTGAATGAACTTTTCAACTATTTTGTATAGTCAATGAATAGTCAGTCTCCGGACAGAGTGTAAAATGACAATCTTTGTATTAATCAGTCAAGCAATGTGGGATTTTAGTTTTTCATGGCCAGAATAGTTAGGAACTGCTGGGATTCAGTCTGTTTTTTGCCTTAGGCCATTTTTGCTGGGATGGTTATACTGTCCTAGATAATGTAAACCCTCTGTGACTAATTGCTCTTAACATCTGTTGGGGATTTTTGTGACTCCCTGCCAGATCTCTTCCTTTCCAAATTCGTGCATCCCTGGGCTATTCCCTCTTTCAAAGAAATGATCTCATCAGCTTTACCTTTGAAGGAAAAGCTACACGCATCATAACCAAAAATCAGTTTCAGTCTGAGATGCGATTATGAACTTGAGATCTTTAGTGCTGGAGCTCTTTGGTATTAGAAGCGGCAACATTCACCGCCTGAGGTAGTGTTGTTCAGTGCTCAGTTAGCCTCTGTCAAGAGGTAAAGTGCAAGTGTTTTTAGATGCCTGTGTCAGACTTCAGCTCTCATCTATTTCTTGATTCTTGTTCCTTGATTTTCCAGTCTTTACAATTCTTTGCCTGGCTGACTAGTCATTCTTATTGTTACATACTGTGTCACATGAACTTTTATATAACACATACAAAGAACTGCATTACATCACTAAATGGTACACAATAAGGCAGTTTTGATTTGATGATATGTTTGTAGCCTCAGTTTACATGAAAGAAGCCAAATGTATGAACTTAATCCTCCCTGCTAATATGAATATTGGCCATTATTTCATTGCTCTAACTGGGATATTCCAAAAAGGAAATATAATACCAGCACCTACTAGAGCTTTAGCTGAGAGAAATTGTTGACCCATTTTTTGACAGCTGTGATGCTACCGTGCCTGCTATAGTGAATATTAGGGACAAAAGAATTGGGCTGTTCAACTATTATCCTGAGTTTAACGGGCTTTGTGGCCCTGTATACAGGAAATTCCATAATCTGACCCCTTGGTTGGAATAAAACTGTAATGTTCATTGTCTCCTGGGACTGAGTTTGAATAGCTATGTATTGTAATAAACATTTTATGTACTGGTTCAAGCCCTTCTACCCTCTTGTACACTTGAGAAATCTACCTACCCTTAATTTCTCCACTAAAATACATAGCTGTACACACGAGTTGAATGTTTGATTCCAGTGTTTGGTGAGAAATGAATAAATAAGTGCTTTCAAAATTTTTGATTTCATGCCTTGATAAGGACTGAGAAAAATCTGCCTTTGGCTAGGGGGTGTAGTGGCGCAGTGGGTTGGACCACAGTCCTGCTTTCCAGTGGGTCTGGGGTTCAAGTCCTGCTTGGGGTGCCTTGTGATGGACTGGTATCCCGTCCTGGGTGTGTCCCCTCTGGCCTTACACCCTGTGTTGCTGGGTAGGCTCTGGTTCCCTGTGACCCTGTATGGGACAAGCGGTTCTGAAAGTGTGTGTTCTCTGGCTAGGAGTCAATAACTCTAAGCTCACTTTTGAGAAAAGCAGCTGCTAAGTAAATAAATATTCTTTCTGGGTCACTTCTTGGGACATCATGCTTCGTGGGAACTAATGTAAACAGCTGTACAGCTGTAAACATCAGAGCTTTGTAACTGATAATTTAAGCCAGCAAAGCAGCAGAGATGTAAGTTGATTTGGGCACTTTGCATGTAAGCACTAGGAACAGTTAGTAGTATAGTGGTTAGAGCTGAGGGGTTGTGGTGGTGCAGTGGGTTGTACTGGATCCTGCTCTCTGGTGGGGTGGGGGTTTGAGTCCCACTTGGGGTGCCTTGCAGCAGACTGGCATCCCACCCTGGGTGTGTCCCCTCCCCCTCCAGCCTTACGCCCTGTGTTGCCGAGTTAGGCTTCAGCTCCCCGCGACCCTGTATGGGACAAGGAGTTTCAGATAGTGTGTGTGTGTGTGTGTGTGTGTGTGTGTGTGTGTGTGTGTGTGTGTGTGTGTGTGTGGTTAGAGCTGCTCTCTTTGGATACAAAGGTCAAAATCTCACCTTTTCCTGTAGTGCCCTTGAGTGGGGTACTTACCCTAAATTGCACCGTTGAAAATGATCCAGCTGTGTAAATAGCTTAATATTTTGGAGATAGAAAACTGAACACTGGAGAAAAGTGTCAGTTAAATGAATAAATGTAAGCATTTCTAACTGACTATTTCTAATAATTTCCCTTTTTTTGTTGCACACCATATTACACTGCCTCTTATGCTGCACAAATTTTTATAATTCATTGCACATTTGTTTATAGATACACAGACACATTTTCAGAACCGCTTGTCCCATACGGGGTCGCAGGGAACCGGAGCCTACCCGGCAACACAGGGCGTAAGGCCGGAGGGGGAGGGGACACACCCAGGATGGGACGCCAGTCCGTCGCAAGGCACCCCAAGCGGGACTCGAACCCCAGACCCACCAGAGAGCAGGACCAGGTCCAACTCACTGCACCACCGCACCCCGTTGTTTATAGATATTTATATATTTTGCTTTTTCATGGGGGGGGATGTGGTGGTGCAGTGGGTTGAACCAGGTCCTGCTTTTCAGTAGGTCTGGGGTTCGAGTCCTGCTTGGGGTGCCTTGCAGCGGACTGGCGTCCCATCCTGGCTGTGTCCCCTACGCCCTGTGTTGCCAGGCTTGGCTCTGGCTCCCCACGACCCTGTATGGGACAAGCAGTTCAGACTGTGTGTGTGTTTTCATATTCATAAACAGTTTTTATATACGTTTTTTACATTTTACTACATGTTATTTGTTTTTTTCTTTTAAACTGTTATGTCAGACAGCTGTATAAAGCGTTTCACTGCATGTTGTACTATGTATGGTTATCTACGTGACAAATAAAATTTGGATTTGATTTGATTTTTAATGTTTAATGTTTTTATTGAATGTCATTCCTGATAATATGTGCAGAATCACACTGTACTGCAGAAGGCTTCACTGTCATTAAGGGTAATCCCTCTGTATTTTGAGAAGATATTCTGTACCACTCTTATGGCTTTTATCTAAAAGGATTTGTACTGATTTTCTTAGTCAATAGTTAAGTGCAGATCATTTGGTGTTGACTCTTGGTGACCACATGTATAGATTTACATTTACATTTATTAATTAGAAAATTTTCTTGAAAGCACTGTACATCTGAGAAAACAATAGAAAAATCCGTTATATATTTAGCTGATCCTTTTTTCCAAAGTGATTTACAATATTAAGGCATTTACCCAGGTGGGTAATTTTACTAGAGCAATTCAGGTTAAGTACCTTGCTCTAAGGTACTACAGCCAGAGGTGGGAGTTGAACCTGCAACTTTTTGGGCCCAAAAGCAGTAGGTCTAACCATAACATTACCAGCTGTCTCTGGCAGAAGGCCATTTCACTCAACATTATACCAATGGGAGGCGATGTCTAGATACAGGCGTGATTCTCGAGTACAGTTAATTTTCTCATGCCATCATTTAAACCAGCATATGTTACATGATTAGTTGCATGCAGTTTTATTTTAACATATAACATAGTTCACATTTATGGAGCACACAGGAGATCAGGGGAGAAATGGGTCAAAAAGAGATGTTTTAAGTCCCTTCTTGAGTACTGAGAGAGATCCAGGAATTCTTAGTGAGAAAGGGAGTTCATTCCACCACATCAAAGCTAGAATCAAAAACCTTTCTGCTTTTGTTTTTGCACCTGTTATGCATGAGGCTACTAAGTGGGCAGAGTTGGAGGAGTATAACAGTCGACTTGGAGCGTAGTGAGTGATCAGGTCCTGTAGATATCGGGGCAGCAGATCTATTGACAGTTAGTCTTGCTGGGATATCACCATGGCCTGGACCAGAGGTTGCCTTGAGTTGATTGTGAGATAAGAGCAGATCTTGCTGATGTTATGCAGGATGTATCGACAGGATAAGATTATAGTTTCAATATGTAAATTCCTTCCTGAATGATTTATCTTTAGGGGGGCGCAGTGGCGCAGTGGGTTGGGCCGCAGTCCTGCTCTCTGGTGGGTCTGGGGTTTGAGTCCTGCTTGGGGTGCCTTGCGGCGGACTGGTGTCCCGTCCTAGGTGTGTCCCCCTCCCCTTCTGGCCTTATGCCCTGTGTTACTGGGTAGGCTCCGGTTCCCTGTGACCCCGTATGGGACAAGTGGTTCTGAAAATGTGTGTGTGTGATTTATCTTTCACTTGTGTCTTTAGAGGTGGGTCAATTATTGTGAATTCGTGCTTGTCTTTGCTTTTTGGGCATAGTTCTTTTTCTCATCAACTTTTTCAAGCACTAGTTCAAGATCCAGCTATCCAGTGTTTTTGTTAAGAGTCTTCTCCACCACACTTCGGAGGAATCCACAGCCATATAGTGCAAAATTAACAAGAAGGAGGTGACAGAAATGTAAGTAAAAGTACTTTTTTTTCTCTTTAAAAAAGCAACTTGAGCAAATATAAAATCTATCAATTCTAAAAATTACAGTTAAAAATATGATTTCTTCAGAAACTGACTCACAGTCAGCTCCAAAAATTCAAAAAAGAAAATGAAATTAAAGAAAATTAGCAAAAATAATTGTAGAAGATAAACAATAAATATGATTATTCAAGTTCAAGTTTATTGTCATAGATACAAGTACCATATATAACAAATATCCACTAGTTTCAAATATCCACTCAAACATTTAGAGAGAGTATTCACCTTTCTTATAACAAAAATCATCCACATAAGATTTTTTTTTTCTTTTAAAAAACTGTATTTTCTCTCAAAAACATACAGGGAAAAATTGTTGGCACCCCTAAAGAATTGACAACAAATTGGCATTTATGACAAAATTCTATTTTTTTAATTGCTGTCAGTTTAGAACATCTGTTGACCTTTGAGCATTTCCAGTTTCTCTGGAGTATAAATATGAGGTTGCACACATTTAAAGTCCCCTTGTCTTCCATCACCATGTAGAAAGCTACAAAAGAAGACAGGTGGTTGTTGACCTGTAGAAATAAGACAATGAATACATGTCTAAGCAACAGAAAACACTGTTAATCGAGCCATAATCAAAAAATTTGCAAATTCTGGGAAACTTGAAAATTGGTCAGGAAGACTGTGCATGAGCATGCTGTACACATACATGGTGAGGAGAATGGTGAGGGAGGCAAAGAAGCCCAGATTTCACCCAGGTATTCAGAA
This sequence comes from Scleropages formosus, assembly GCF_900964775.1. Lineage (NCBI taxonomy): Eukaryota > Metazoa > Chordata > Actinopteri > Osteoglossiformes > Osteoglossidae > Scleropages > Scleropages formosus. The sequence goes on from NC_041811.1 coordinate 6,085,324, forward strand.
CGTCTTCAGTAAACCAAAAACCTGAATTGTCATGCTCATTCCTGTCGCCTTGAACAAGAATATGAGTAAGAGAGATTACTGCATTGTAAAGGACTTGCTTTCAGTAGCGATACTGAAGTTAAACAGGAAAAACATTATAACAGGAATGCTTTTGGAAAGCACCAGCAAGGTTTCCCAGTTTTACACCTGTCTCTTTTAGCTAAACCATCATTATGTGAATATCACTGATACTGAAAACCTGAACACTCTGTCCAACCTGTTTTACCAGTGGATGTCACTGAAGGATAAACAGGAATAATTTTTGCAGAGACACTATTTTTTTGTATAGCAGCAACAGGATTTCCCCCTTTTAACCATATGTCCTGAGGCAAACCAGCTGTGTAGGTAGACTGTGTCCTAATTATGTATGGAAACTTCCAGACCTACTTAGATCAAATGGCTTTGCAATATATCAAATTCATCATGTTCTTACATTTACATTTTCATTTATTCATTTAGCAGACGATTTTGTCCAAAGCGACGTACATCTCAGCAAAAGTACATTTTATGCATTACATTAAGAGAAGAGTTCTTTCCTATCTGGGTAATTTTAGAATTCCCAGGAAGGATGGGCTGTTATGGCCTATAGCAGCCACAACAATTTTTCATGTCTTCTTTCACCTCCTGTTTCTTTTTCCCCATTTACATTGTCTGCATATATCTGTTGTTGTGACTAATGTTTCTTGTATCCCTGTACTTATACGTGCTCTGAGGTAACCTGTTGGATGTGTTTACATTTAGCTGACACTTTTCTCCAAAGCAACTTATAATGTTAAGCTGCTTAAAGTTATTTACCCATTTATACAGATATAAAGGTGAGATTCTCATCCCCTCCCCAACCTTTCAGTTCAGAGGTAGTAGCTCTAACCACTACGCTACCAGTTGGCCATATTTGTGGTACTGAAGGACACTAAATACATACATTTATATGTATGTATTTAGTGTCCTTCAGTCCTTTAGTATCCTGTATTAATTCTATATATATATATATACACACACACACACATTTTCAGAACCGCTCGTCCCTTACGGGGTCACGGGGAACCGGAGCCTACCCGGCAACACAGGGCGTAAGGCCGGAGGGGGAGGGGACACACCCAGGATGGGACGCCAGTCCGTCGCAAGGCACCCCAAGCGGGACTCGAACCCCAGACCCACTGGAGAGCAGGACCACACCCCCCTATATATATATATATATATATATATATATATAGAATTAATACAAGATTGAGCACAATTTCGAGAATTTATGTATCACACTTTGATGCCCTTTGTACTGACTCACAAAATACAGAATCTTTCAGAAGTGTCTAAAGGGTGTGTTTGAACAAATAAAAACAAACTTTGTTTCCTTGACCAGAAGCAAAGCCCAGTGAATCTAAATATTTTAAAATATATTTTCCAGAATTTAAAAAAGAAAAAAGGAACAAAAATTATTAAATTACAAATTAATTTAAATTACATTTGAAGTTTTATTTGTATTAACTGAACATGGTAGTTCTTGGTTAAGCAGGTTTATGCTTGAAAGTAAGATTATATCATATGACATTCCTGTGGTTACACATTACACCGAAGTGAATCCTATACTTTGGAAGATCTCTGCGTAGCTGCGCAATGTTCAGGAGAGTGCAGGACATGGAGGCGCATGCACAAAACAAATACCAAAACAATGCTTTGAAACGAAACATGCAAACAAGTCCGTAGGAATAAAAATTGTTTGTAAAGTAAATCCATATCAGCAGGCATACTGAAGATGTAGACGTAGACGCAGACACAGATCAGACAGATTAGTACACATTTGGCATTTTTACTGAAGTCTTAAAAAAATTGTGAGAGAATCTTAAGACCTTCGTTAAGAAACAAAGTACACCTTGGCAAACCAGTCTAACAGGAAAGTATTTAAACCACAACTAACTTTATACCTGTGTGAGCTACTGTACCCAACTTCTATTTACTCCTTCTTGTTCTTCCTCTTTTCCTTCTGTGCGATCCCTGCAAGGCTTGAACAACCTTCCCCTGCTGGCTTGGTGGGAGTGCGACAGCACACTGCAAACACTCCCCACACATGTACTGTTGCATATTCTTCTGAAGTCTATTAAACTTTCAACCACTGATAAGTTTTTTGTTGATTTCATTCAAAGTGAAGTACATTTACTCTGTTACTCAGTATTGTGACACAGCATTGGACTTTAGTATATTATGCTTGTTGTTACACACACACTCTCCTATGTGCTGATGTTTCCACTGGCTCCCCATTACATCCAGATTATTTCTTTCATCCTTATGTAAAGATTCCTACATGTTATGGTTTCTAGTTACCGCCAATCTCACAATTTCTTCTCCAGTTTCTCCATACTGTACTTTGCGTATTCTCTTCTTTGCTTCTCCATGCCTTGTCTCTGTACCTTCTACCCAAGAACTTCTTAAGGGATTCCCCATGGTCTCTTCTTCCCAGGCTATGGAAAGAACTTCTACTCAACATTAGGTCTACTACCATTTTACTGACCTTTCATCACCTTTTGAAGACTCCTCCCTTCGCTCATTATCCTGTTTAAACACCTCTTACTAATGATCTTTTCTAGTATTTCAGTTACTTTTGTTTCTGTTCTGCTTGCACTTACTCTTACTTTCTTTAAATCATTGTTTATTCCAGTACTAGGTTTATTTGCATTAGCTGCAATACAATACTGTAACACAGTGTTCTGAGTTTAGCTAGGGTGAAGAAGGATGCACAGACAGCATTCATTACAAGTGTTTATTGGAACACCAGAAAAAGAAATAATGCTCTCAGTCTGGGGACCCCTTTTCCTCACAGACCTATGCCAGCTTGCCCAGCTTGCCCAGCTTGCCCAGCCTGCCCAGCCTGCCCAGCCTGCCCAGCCTGCCTGTGTAATACCCCTCAGGATTTCTGTTTTCACACTCAGTCACCTCATTATATTCCCTGTAAGTCGCACCAATGGTTGAACACTTGATTCCATTTTCCCCATATTTCAACTATTTACAATAAACTCCTTTTCCCGCTCAAACTCAAAGTAATGCGATCGTGACAATACCATATTCTGGATTTTCATTCATTAGCTGATCACATGAATAAAGAATAATAATTAGTATAGTTTTGTCAGTATAAAACTGTTAAATTCAAACTACCTAAAGAAGAAACCTTTATAAGTAGCCATCACCAGGCCTTAACCTCTTGCTAATCAACAAACCTCATTGCTGATTAACAGGTTGAATCTCTTTGTGTATTGGCATTGATCTTTCTATCATATTTAGTAACTGCTTTTATAAATGCAAGATAGCAGTGGCTTGAAGATTATCCTGCAAACACAGAATACAAGGAAAGCTAAACCATTTAAGGGGCATCGGCCCATCACAACAAACATGCATACACTTTAACACACTATGGGCCATCTAGAATGTCTCCCCAGAGAGAGATGGATTTGAACGCACAGCATCTACACAGCAAAAACACAGCTCGGCTGCTGTGCGGTACCAGCGGTACCCTTTGTACTACTGTGCCTCTAATTCTTGGCATTCATCTGTCAGTATTTAACACCCAAATATACTGTTTCCTTTATTTCTTCATAGAACTGGGTCTACTGCTTCCTTTAATAAGCTCACAGTTGAATGGGATGACCAAGATTATTTTTCCATATTGAATTTTGTTTCCAGGAGACACTAAAAGGCCATTTAGTTTGAAACAAATAACTAGACCTTTGCTCTTTTCAAGGTTCAGCCTTTACCAAAGGGGAAACCATTTTCCATTCTGCTTTGTAACTTTGACCCTCTCCAATGTCATTACTCAGATAATGTACACTGTTTTGGCAAAAAGCAGCCACTAAATTAATAGATTAAAAAGTAAATATACATTTCTAACATTCCTTTTCTTGCTATTGATCTTCAACGCATACAAACCTGAGAGAACTGTAAATATTGGGAGTGAGCAGAACTAAGGCGATCCCAACATCATTCCAGAATGTAAGCACAGGTTGCTTTTGTTTTGCTGTAAACTGAAAATTTAGAAATTAAGCCAGTGAAAGAAATTGTGAGCCAGCATATAATCTGAAACTCTTCACCTCATTCATGTGTTCAGTAGTTCAGTGAAGACTGAATCTCATTAAAAGATAACATAAAATAACTTTTAGTTCAGATGTAGTTAAAAGGAAGTTAATCCTAATGCCTGCCAAAAGATGTTTTTCTAAACATTTTTATCACTGATAGTCTTCCTACTCCTAGTCAGATGCAAGGCATGCACAAATTCTTCAGACTAAATATGGAAAAAATAAACATTGACATTTTAAATTTTATCGATATCAGACAAGTGAACGCTTATCAGTGGTTCTGGAACATAAATAATGACTTTATCCTTTTCCTGTTACTTTTCTCACTAAATAATGGGAAGAATTATTTTTTCAGGAAGTTTTGCTCTGGTCTGATATTCATTTTTAAACTGCCCACCTTAGAATAACACTGAGGTTGTGATATTAGCCTTATACAAAGAAGATATTTCTCCACTGGACATTTTCTGGGATTTAAGCCTTGGGTGTTGTTGCCACTGTTGAGGTCAGCTCTTAGCAGATACACAGGGTATCTGTAGAATTTTTAATCCTCCTCTTGCATCCTTAGGGTTGAAAGGAGTATATCCATTGTCACCATGATTGATTCCATCCATCTGGTTTCTGGTTTGGGGTTAGGGCTTCCATCTTCTGTTTCTTCAACCTTTGGCACAGTGAGTAGCGCTGCTGTCTCACAGCACTTCGGTGGTGCAAGAGGACATGGGTTTGATCCCTGCTCAGTCTGTGTGGAGTTTGCATGTGCTCCCCAAGTCTGCATGGGTTTCCTCCGGATACTCCAATTTCCTCCCACAGTCCAAAGACAATTTGTTCAGGTTCACCCACAGTGTGTGACTGTGTTCCGCTGATGATGCATGAGTGACGCATTGTAAGTAGTGTAGAGCACTAACAGTGAAAGTCACCTTGGTGAATAAGATGTGGGCTGGTAACACGACATGGAGTTTGTTGGAAGTCACTTTGGAAAAAATTGTATGCTAAATTAATCAATGTAAATGTACTGAAAATGAAAACTTCTGCAGAACACAGTATAACACACTGCATTACTTCCACACATTGTATTTTCTTTGAGATGTATGTCACTTTGGAGAAAAGTGTCTTCTAAATGAATAAATGTAAATGTAAAATAGAGGCACGGTGTGTGCAAACACAGTTTATCATAAATAACAAAATCAATAAATTTTTCAGTCTGATTAAGTTACTTTCTATGATTTTTACATACATAGCCCTTGAACCTTTTCACAGTAATTGTCTGCAGCTCTCAGCCAAAAAAAAAGAAGCATTACTCAAATACAATCTTTAAACCCCTTATACAGTGCTGATGAAATAAAAAAGAATATGCTCAGTTTTACTTTTCTTCTCAAATTCCCAAGTAAATATTCTATGGCTGACTGAATTATCTGTATCTGGCTGGACTGCTGTCAGCTCTACTGCACTGGTGATAACATGAACTGTGTTTCCAACTATGAAATGTAGACATTCTTTGAGTGGCAGCTCAGGCTCAGAATATATCATTTAATATTGATCACTGCAGTCTCCTTTGAATATACTGAGTGAATTGATAAATCCATCTCTTGGCACTAAGCCCTCCCACACAGTTTCTGTTACACTGACATATACACTAATAAACACTATAAATCAGGGTCATAGAAAATACTGTAACATTGTCATGATGCCCCCCCCCCGGCGCAGAAGCATCGGACCCAAGTGCAGAGAATAGGAAGTGGAGTCAAGGGGCGATCCAGTAGACGTGGTCAGGGAAACAGGCAAAAGGGTCACCAATCTGTGAACAGAATCCGAAGGGTAAATCCGAAAGTCGTTGTCCAGCAAAACAGGCGAGAAGTCGTGGCAGACCAGGAAGTTGAAACCGAGGAGCAGGACGTGGAGCAGGACGAGAAAACAGAGAGGTCAGGAGATCGGTCACAAGAAGAGCGAGTAAGAGGCAAGGCTGAACAAGGTTCCGCGATTGTGTTTGCTCCGTGCTTTCCTTTTATATGTTCATCCGCTGATGAACTGCAGGTGCACCTCATCGCGCTGAGGTGGAGGGCGTGACAAACATGCTGCTTCCTGCACTGTGGGTGGAGGTACAAAGGGCTCAGGAGACAAAACTCCGGGAACACGGGCTGTATTAAGTGTCAGCGTGGCTACAATGTTATGTAACATTAGATATGGAAAGAAAAGTACTCTGAAGCCGGTTCCTTTTTTTTTTGTTTATTACACACCACTGTGGAGCTTCTTGGTGATTAACATCAGTAAACAGTGAACATTAGCTAAAGTAATGCATATCAATGGTAGATAATCCATTTACATTTATTCATTTAGCAGATGCTTTTCTCCAAAGAGGCGTACAGTTCTGCATTTGTTGATCTCCCCCATGTGTCGGCCATGTGCGTTGTAACAACCATTGCTGGTTCAAGAAGGGAACTCCTCATATGTACACTCATCAACACACCTCAGCAGTGTGTCATGGGAATGCAGGAGGAAACCCACACAAACAAGCAAAATGTGAAATATGTCCCGAGGGAAGACTCAACTCGAGGGGTGTGAAGCAACTGCAGAACTGCCTGCTGAGTCACCTTGCTGCCCACCCACCAAAGGTCTCAGTATTAACCCAGTCTTGCAGAAACTTCTTCTACAACCTTTATATAAATGGCTGTACCTCACCCCAAATTCCCCCAGTTCCTGGAGCAGGTTATAAAGATATCTTGACTGGACAGCTCCCTCCTGTCTATAGATACAAGTTCCCTTCAACTTCCCAAAGTATTTCCAAGTGTCTCCCCTCTTCCTTTCTCTTCACTGGCATCCTCTAGATGCCTGCATTAAGTAAGTTATGGTTATAGTCTACAAGACAGTGGTGTAAATTAAATGACTATAACCCCAATACCAACAGAATCTAGTCAACACTTACACTATAGCAAGTACTGCCCTCCACAGCCTGTAGCTTCTTGGAGGTCCTTTCACGAGAGTCCAAAACTGAAATCTTGTAGGGTCTTGTTTTTGGCTCCAATGTGATGGAATGAACTCCATCTCTCCCTCAGAACTGCTGAATCCTTTTCAACATTATAGAAAGATCTCAAAGCATATCAATTTTGTACTCAGTTCTCTCCTGATCTCATAACAGCTGCACAAATTTAGGAAAATTTGCATAATTTGTCACATCATTTTCATGGATCTGACTCAATGTCATAAGCACCCGCTCATGAATTATGCACCAAAAAAAGACTTTGGTATGAGACAAACTGTGTTTTGAAACATGTGTATCTAAAGGTCTTGTTTACTTTTGTAAGGTCTTGCTTGCTGAGTCAGATGTTTGACCGAAAATTGGAGGGAAAACAAAACACTTTCCCTTCTGGCATTTTCTACTTGTAGATTTTAGCCCTGATAGATATTTTCACCAGATATGGAAACAAGTCACCTGCTGTTTGTTGCTCCATTTCCTGACGGAATTTTAATTGGTTCCTTCAGTTAAACAAAGTCTGGGTGGCTAGGAATGTCTGTTTTATAAATAGCAGTTATACAAATACCCAAGTAACTTTAAAACTACTGGCTGGCTACTACACACTGACTATCCCTGAAAAGGCCGGCTTTCTGTGAACTTGGTAGCACTAACCACCTAAACACAACTATTTTTAATTTATGTCAAATCAAATGAATTACCATTCAAATCTGTGAGAAATTACAACTTGCTTGAAGTTGTCTCTGAAACAAATGTGAGCACAGAATTTAAATTTAACATGTTTATTATGTCTTTATGTGGTGGTGCAGTGGGTTGGACCACAGTCCTGCTCTCTGGTGGGTCTGGGGTTCGAGTCCCGCTTGGGGTGTCTGGTGGCAGACTGGTGTCCTGTCCTGAGTGTGTCCCCTCCCCCTCTGGCCTTATGCCCTGTGTTGCCGGGTAGGCTCCGGTTCCCTGCAACCCTGTATGGGATGAGCGGTTCCGAAAGTGTGTGTGTGTTATGCCTTTATAAAAAGGTAACAAAGAAAACCATTAGCAGTTTACATGTACAAAAACAGAAATTATTTCAGAACCCACTATGGAATACACACACACTGTCTGAAACTGCTTGTCCCAAGAATCTGAAGCTCCAGATTTCCCGCGACCGATGTCCTTGATCTTTCTCGTTAGGGCACGCATACGTAAATTGAAAAAAAAAGCTGTCACTTTCAAAATAAAAGCAATGAGGTTTTATTCTGTGCATGGCGTACGCTTATTTACATTTGATTTCTAATTTCCAATTGATGTCTCACAGGCCGGACTGGGACAGCCAAAGGGCCGGATGTGGCCCGAGGGCCGTAAAATGCCCAGGTCTGCTCTAGAAGTTGGTGAGAATGGGAGGGGGAGATTGGCACTCTTCAGCCTCCATAGGAAGCGGAAGCAGTGCTGGGCCTTCTTGGCTAGGCAGTTGGTGTTGAGAGTGCAGGAGAGGTCCTCCGTCATGTGGACACCAAGAAACTTGGAGCTTTCAACTCTCTCCATAGTTGTTCCATTGATGTGCAGTGGTGAGTGGTCTATTTGGATCCTCCTGAAGTCGACAATCATCTCTTTAGTCTTATCAGCATTGAGTAGATTGTTGTCTCTACACCATTCTGCGAGCTGGTTCACCTCCTTTCTGTACACTGACTCATAATTGTTGCTGATGAGGCCCCCAACTGCAGTGTCATCAGCAAACTTGATGCTATGATTTGAACTGTACTTTGCAGCACAGTCACGAGTCAGCGGGGTAAACAGCAGTGGACTGAGCGCACAGCCCTGGGGAACATCGGTGTTTATTGTGGTGGTGCTGGAGGCAGTGTCTCAGATTTTCAGCAGCAAACGTCTGTTCACCTCAGCAGTCATCTTCCGGCACCCCGCCAGATTCTAGTTCTTCTACAAGGCCACTTCTGGTGGTCCTCGCTCCCATTTGATGCACATGAGTACGTGGAGGCCTGTGAAGTATGTGCCCAGGCATGGACCCCAAACCAGAAGCCCACAGGTCTGCTGGAACCTGTTCCGGTTCCAACCCAGCCCTGGTCCCACGTGGCAATAGAATTCCTAGTGGATCTGCCTCCCTCAGGCGGTAACAACGTTGCCCTGACCCTAATCGACCACTTTTCCAAGTCATGTTGCTTGATCCCCCTGCCCAGGTTCCCTACATCGTTAGAGACCACGGAGGCCCTGTTCCATCATATCTTACAGCTCTATGGTCTCGCAGAAGACATTGTTTCGGACAGGGGGCCCCAATTCACCTCCAGGGTCTGGAGGATGTTTTGGTGTAAGTGTGGGGTGTCGGTGAGTCTCAAATCAGGGTACCACCCTGAGGCTAATAGCCAGGTGGAGCAGCTCCATCAGGACATCGGCTGTTTCCTAAGAAGCTATTATTGCCACACTCAACATCAGTGGTCCCGGTTCCTACCCTGGGCTAAGTATCCACATAATGCCCTATCCCAATGCCCTGTTCCCATTCCAATGTGTTCTAGGGTATCAACCCCCGCTATTCCGCTGCCATCCCGGACCTAGCGATGTGACCGCCGTCCACGCCTGGCATGAGGGCAGTGAACAGGCCTGGCATGCTGTAAGTGAGCACCTCCAACGGAGCATGCGACGGATGAAGCAACAGGCCGATCGGCACCGCCACACCCTCTCCTTCCTTCCTGGGTAGAGAGTCTGGTTGTCCACCCGCGACATCAAGCTGCGGCTCCCCTCCAAGAAGCTCAGCCCTTGATGCATTGGTCCATTTAAGGTGCTCCAGTGGGTCAACTCAAGGACATATCGGTTGCAATTGCCCTCCGATGCTGAGCATATGTCCCACGTTCCACGTCTCCCTCCTCAAGCCATGCTGTACGTCCCTCTTTCAGGCTCCGTGAACCGCCGTGCCTCCTCTGCCAGTGCAGGTTGATGGCGCTCCCGCCTACTCTGTCAGGGCCTTTCTTGACTCCCAACGGTGGCAAGGGGGGTTATAGTACTTGGTAGATTGGGAGGGCTATGGTCCAGAGGAGCAGAGTTTGCTCCCCACACAGGACCTTGCCCGCACCTGCCTCTTATCAAGGTGGCACAGGATAAAAGGGCCGGGATTCCGTGCCTGCTTGTGGAACCTCACTTCAGCGACCGCTACTCCTGCATGTCCAACGATTCCTGTCTTTTTGAACTTCCTGATCCCCTGGCTACCAACCTTTGCCTCGTCTCGTCGTTTATGTCCCTTGTCTGCGCCAAGAAACCCTGAACTCTCATCGCCCAACCCTCGCCTGTCCTTGACTACTGCTCTTTGTCTTGCTCCTTGGCTTTGTTTGTTAATAAACGGAACCCGCGATTGGGTCCTACTTACTTTGCCCCGGTTTCCATTGTTCCAGCATGACATGGATAAAGCTATAATACCTTAAAAACATTGACTTTTCATTTTAAGTTTTTTGGGTTCTTTCAGAGCTGGTGCATCACAGTATCTGGGCTGTGCAGTTAGATGCAGATTCAGTCACCACTCAGTCTGTGTGGAGTTTGTATGTTCTCCCAATGTTTGTATCGATTTCCTCTGGGTGCTATTTATGGCAATCTATGACCATTTAATCCCTTACATGTGCCACACAACAAGAGCTACAAACACTATGGGTACACTTAACTTGTTGGATGGAAAGCTGTCATTTATATCTCATGTAAATGCTTTGATGAAGTTGTACTTCCTTCAGCTGAGAAACATAGCTAAATTAAGGTGATTCCTATGTAGACAGGATGCTGAGAAATTGGTTCATGCTTTTGTTTCAAACAGGCTGGACTATTGAAATGCTTTATTATCGGGTTGCCCATACCAGACTGTATCCAGACTACAGTTGGTACAAAACACTGCTGCAAGAATTAACACTAGAACTAGGAAGTACGACCATATAGCACCAGTACTGAAATCTCTGCATTGGCTCCCGGTTCGGAGCCCCCCAGGGGCTCAAAAACCCCTTATGAAGGAAAAAGCAAGGCGTCCGTTTACCCCGCCCGGTATGGGGTCACCGGGGCCCCACCCTGGAGCCAGGCCTGGGGGGGGGGCTCGCATGCGAGCGCCTGGTGGCCAGGTCTATGCCCACGGGGCCTGGCCGGGCTCAGCCCGAAGCCATAACGTGGAGCCGCTCTTCGGTGGGCTCACCACCTGCCGGAGAAACCGTAAGGGGCCGGTGCATTGTGAGTTGGGCGGTGGTCGGGGCCGAGTGCCCGGCCGACCCAAACCTCGGGCGCCAACTCTGGTTTTTGGGACTTGGAATGTCACCTCACTGGCGGGGAAGGAGCCTGAGCTGGTGCGGGAAGTTGAGAGATACCGTCTAGATATAGTCGGGCTCACTTCCACTCACAGCTTGGGTTCTGCAACCACTCTACTCGATCGAGGGTGGACTCTCCACTATTCTGGCGTTGCCCAAGGTGAGAGGCGGCGGGCTGGTGTGGGCTTATTAATAGCCCCCCAGTTCAGCCGCCATGTGTTGGAGTCTACCCCGGTGAATGAGAGGGTCATCTCCCTACGCCTTCGGGTCAGGGAACGGTCTCTCACTGTCGTTTGTGCTTATGCGCCTAGCGGCAGTGTAGAGTACCCGGCCTTTTTAGAGTCCCTGGGGGGCGTGCTGGAAAGCGCTCCCACTGGGGACTCTGTCGTTCTACTGGGGGACTTTAACGCCCACGTGGGCAGCGACAGTGATACCTGGAGGGGCGTGATTGGGAGGAACGGCCTCCCTGATCTGAACCCGAGTGGTGAGTTGTTATTGGATTTCTGTGCTAGTCGCGGTTTATCCATAACGAACACCATGTTCATGCATAAGGGTGTCCACCAGTGCACTTGGCACCAGGACACCCTAGGTCGGAGGTCGATGATCGACTTTGTAGTCGTTTCTTCTGACCTTCGGCCATATGTTTTGGACACTCGGGTGAAGAGAGGGGCTGAGCTGTCAACTGATCACCACCTGGTGGTGAGTTGGATTCGATGGCGGGGGAAAAAGCTGGACAGACCTGGCAGGCCCAAACGCATAGTGAGGGTCTGTTGGGAACGTTTGGCGGAGGCCCCTGTCAGAGAGGTCTTCAACTCCCACCTCCGACAGAGCTTCAACCAGGTCCCGAGGGAGGTGGGGGACATTGAGTCCGAATGGACTATGTTCCGCTCCTCCATTGTCGGTGCGGCGGTTCGGAGCTGCGGCCATAAGGTCTCCGGTGCCTGTCGCGGCGGCAATCCCCGAACACGGTGGTGGACACCGGAAGTAAGGGATGCCGTCAAGCTGAAGAAGGAGTTCTATTGGGCCTGGTTGGCTCATGGGACTCCTGAAACAGCTGACAGGTACCGACGGGCCAAACGGAGCGCGGCTCTGGCAGTCGCCGCGGCAAAAACTCGGGCTTGGGAGGAGTTCGGTGAGGCCATGGAGGAAGACTTTCGGTCGGCCTCAAAGAGATTCTGGCAAACCGTCCGGCGACTCAGAGGGGGGAAGCGGTGTTCCACGAACACTGTTTACAGTGGAAGTGGTGCGCTGCTGACCTCAGCTGAGGATGTTCTCGGGCGGTGGAAGGAGTACTTTGAGGATCTCCTCAATCCCTCCGACACGCCTTCCGTAGAGGAAGCTGAGGCTGGGGACTCGGAGGGGGACTCGTCCATTACCCTGGCTGAAGTTGCTGAGGTAGTCAAAAAACTCCTCGGTGGCAAGGCTCCGGGGGTGGATGAGATCCGCCCCGAGTTTCTCAAGTCTCTGGATGTTGTGGGGCTGTCTTGGCTGACACGCCTCTGCAGCATCGCGTGGAGTTCGGGAACGGTGCCTCTGGACTGGCAGACCGGGGTGGTGGTCCCTCTTTTTAAGAAGGGGGACCGGAGATTGTGTTCCAACTACAGGGGGATCACACTCCTTAGCCTCCCTGGGAAAGTCTATGCCAGGGTACTGGAAAGGAGAATCCGACCGATAGTCGAACCTCGGATTCAGGAGGAGCAATGCGGTTTTCGCCCTGGCCGTGGAACACTGGACCAGCTCTATACCCTCACTAGGGTGCTGGAGGGTTCGTGGGAGTTTGCCCAACCAGTCCATATGTGTTTTGTGGACCTGGAGAAGGCATTCGACCGTGTCCCTCGTGGCATCCTGTGGGGGGTACTTCGGGATTATGGGGTTCGGGGCTCGTTGCTACGGGCTGTTCGTTCCCTGTATGACCGGAGCAGGAGCTTGGTTCGCATTGCCGGCAGTAAGTCAGACCTTTTCCCGGTGCATGTTGGACTCCGCCAGGGCTGCCCTTTGTCACCGATTCTGTTCATTATCTTTATGGACAGAATTTCTAGGTGCAGTCAGGGAACGGAGGGTGTCTGCTTTGGTGGCCGCGAGATCTCGTCTCTGCTTTTTGCGGACGATGTGGTCCTGTTGGCTTCATCGAATCAAGACTTGCAGCGTGCACTGGGGAGGTTTGCAGCCGAGTGCGAAGCGGCGGGGATGAGAATCAGCACCTCCAAATCCGAGGCCATGGTTCTCAGTCGGAAAAAGGTGGATTGCTCCCTCCGGGTTAGGGGGGAGTTGCTCCCTCAAGTGGAGGAATTTAAGTATCTCGGGGTCTCGTTCACGAGTGAGGGAAAAATGGAGCGGCAGGTTGACAGGCGGATCGGTGCGGCGTCCGCAGTAATGCGGTCATTGTACCGGTCTGTTGTGGTGAAGAGGGAGCTGAGTCGTAAGGCGAAGCTCTCAATTTACCGGTCGATCTACGTTCCTACCCTCACCTATGGTCATGAACTCTGGATCATGACCGAAAGAATGAGATCGCGGATACAAGCGGCAGAAATGAGTTTCCTCCGCAGAGTGGCTGGGCGCACCCTTAGGGATAGGGTGAGGAGCTCGGTCACCCGGGAGGAGCTCGGAGTAGAGCCGCTGCTCCTCCGCATCGAGAGGAGCCAGTTGAGGTGGCTCGGGCATCTGTTCCGGATGCCTCCTGGACGCCTCCCTGGGGAGGTGTTCCGGGCTTGTCCCACTGGGAGGAGGCCTCGGGGCAGACCCAGGACACGTTGGAGAGACTATGTCTCCCGGCTGGCCTGGGAACGCCTTGGGGTTCCCCCAGAGGAACTGGAGGAGGTGTGCGGGGAGAGGGAAGTCTGGAGTACTCTGCTCGGACTGCTGCCCCCGCGACCCGGCCCCGGATAAAGCGGAGGAAGATGGATGGATGGATGGATGGCTCCCGGTTAGTACAAAATCCTACTTTTGACCTATAAGGCAGTACATGGTATTGCTCTGGTTTACCTTTGTGAGATTATTAATTCTTATATCCCAGGATAATATCTTTGTTCATTGGATGTAGGTTACCTTAAAGTACCTGTGATCAATAAGACCTCAATAGGAGGGTGTGCTCAAAGCTATAGAGCACTTAAACTGTCACGACTCCCAGGGGTAATACCTCTACAGGCCAGAGGAGGCGCCACTCCCTGCAGCTGACCCAGAACCAAGAACCTGTTCACAATGTCGTACTTGTTGAGGTATTAAAAGAGTAAGCGGCACATAGTGAGGTGTAGATTCTTGATCAGTGTTTTCGTGGTGCTCGCCTTGCGGTCGCCTATTTCTGCAGTTTGTTCCATAGGTGTTTATGGTCCAGTCCCGAGTGCCCGTGTTGTTGTCGTCTCTTGCCTCTTGTTCTCCAGTCCTGGTCCAGAGTTCCAGTCCGGTATTTCGTCACGCCTCTGGGTTCAATCCGTACTCATAAATTCGCGTTTCACTCTTCACCTTTGTGCGAAGGCATTGTGTTGCTTTGTCTCGCGTTTATTTCACCTCTACCGAGTGCTTTACAGTTTGCACACTGCACTTTTAATATCACTCTGCACGTGGGGTCATCTTACTTTTCGTCCGTAACAGCAACACCGTGTCTGTGTCGGACTCCCGTCCGGAGGCTACAGAATCCGCCTGGTAACATGACCTCAGCAATATTGCGTGAACTTGCGGAGCAGATAAAGGTGAACCTGAAATGGCTCGCGGGGTGTCAAAACACCCTTCTCTGCATTACGAAGTACTTGTAGGTATTGAAACAGTGCACCAGACTCCGTGTTTTCGACATTATTAATCCGGTCCATTCAGTCGCGCAGGTATATCTCCGACTGCCTCGAGTTTGCTGGGCATGGGCTGCCCCGGCAAAAGAAATCTGAACTGAGAGGTGGGGACTGTGCAGGCTATAATTGTAGTAAAGGCACTGTCTTGTCTGTGGAACCATCATAGGTTTTTGTTCTGTGGCATGGCTCAAATCCCTGCCAGAAGTGTCAGTCTGAGAAAGCATGGATTGGTCATGAAGTGATGTGCCTGGTCAACAAGGATTTGGTAACTTTGTGGCACTCAATGATCTCAGCTGGTATGAAAAACCTAATGACATGTATGCTGTGTAAACATTCCCCACAGCATTACACCACCAGTCTGAGTCTGTATGGCTGACACCAGGCAGGGTGGGTCCATGGATTTATTCTTTTTAAGTTAATTAACAATTGAATGCCAGTAATTTGCCTTGCAATCAGTATGTCGCAATAAAACCAGTGACTGACAGACTAGGCAATGCTTTTCTGTGCTCCAGTTCTGGTGACTGTCCATTGCCACCTGATCTTTCTTCAGATTTCACAGGAGGTCTGAACTTTAGCAAAGGTGTACATGCGGTAGTACCTTTATGCACAGTTGTGTTGTACTGGGTTATAGCATTTACAGTTTTGCTATTAGCCTGAGTATCTATGTTAATTCCTCAGTGTGTCATTAACAAGCTGTTTTTGCCACAGAAGTGCTATTTGAATGGGTGTTTTGTTTATTGCAGAACTCCCTGTAAACTCTTGATGCTGTAAATAGGCAAAGATCATAAGAGTGGTTAATGAGATTCTTGAACCAGTATTTCTGGAACCACTGGTCAGGCCACACTCAAAGCCACTTATATCACAGGTCTTGCCCATTCTAACATTAATTTGAAAAGTAACTGGACCTCTTTACCATGTGTGTAGATATACACACACTGTGGCAACTCTATTTAAATGTGGGTGTGAGCTGTATATATTAAAAGTAGCAGCTTTCTCAAGAAAACATTCAATCAGCACAATTTGTCATCTTATTTTGCTGTTCCCCAGTGGGGGTGCAGTGGTGCAGCAGGTTTGGCCAGATTCTGCTCTCTGGCAGGTCTAGGGTTTGAATCCTGCTTGGGCTGCCTTGTAATGGATTGGGGTCCTGTCCTGGGTTTGTCCCCTCCTCCTCCAGCTTTACACCCTGTGTTGCCAGGTTAGTGTCCAACTCCTGGTGACCCTGTATGGGACAAGTGGTTTTCTTCAAAGTAATACAATTTGTGTATAGCATTGAGAGACATAGCTGCAGACATGTGATTTAGTCAACCTAGCTTGTTACTTCTCACTTGATGCACTGATTATTGCTCCAGTAGATGCATAAAACTCAGGATAGATGAATCCTGATAACCTTCCTCCAATTTTAATGTACAAACTGCTTGTCCCAAGCACAATTGTGCTTACATTCAAAGACTTATCAAATATCACGAGCAGGAGATGGACATGCACCCTGATTGACAGCTGCCTGTGAGCAATATGTATGTGGTGTGCAATGTGAAACTGTCTTTAAATAGCTAAGTACATGCCTACTGACCTTTCACAAAACCTCTCTCATGGAGAGGATGGGGTGTGCTGTGGACAGCAGGAAATCTCCTACTGGAGACTTGTCTGTCCATTCCTGTACTTTATGACCACTTTAACTGTTAACACCCATACCTGTGTCTATGAGCCTTAACACACCATTGCATATAATTCATTAGCTTGTGACCAACCATATGGTACCTGTCTTCACTTACCTTTCAGGAAAGGTCAAAAATGTTTCAGTACCCTTAACCCTGCTGAGTGCTAATTTAAATTGCTTACGAATCAGTCAGAAGCAGGTGCTGGGTCTTTGGTGTCAAATGTTAGTCTGGTATATTCTCATAAGAATTGACCAAATGATGTGAGATGCATGTTCACAACTTTGAACTGTTTTGCAAATTCATTTTGAAATCATTTAGTCTAAAACCACAAAATGGCCTTAGTGCCCCTTGAGGAAACCAATTGTAACAACTAAATTCTGCTGAGATCTAGCTCAGGAACACAGCTGGCAGACTGTCATGGGCAGGGACTGAGTTTTTAAAAAAAAAAAAAAAAAAAAAAAAGCCCCTGTTATGCAACCCCCACTGCAGCTCCTCAAATAAAATGCAACAAAGTGACCATCCAGTAAAACACTTTATTAAATAAAACATCTTCAGTACTGTCCCTCCAGGTGTGGACATATAGCCAATTTACATAGTAACAGTGATGAGATAGGCACAGTTTTAATATAAAACGTGTGCTGGGCCCCTCTTGGACATAACAGGAAGTTTTTGTGGACAAAGACACTAGACTGAGATCAGGTACATCTGGACTTTGCTTTTGATTTTATGTCCATAATGCTGATCTTACACCCAGCCTGAAATCTATACTGAATAAAATAATTTAAAAAATTCATAGTAATAAAACCTCTGTAAAAAAAAAAAAAAATACCTTTTCAAATTTGATGTCTGAACATAATAGCTTATCTAAACAAGGAAAGCACCAAAGAATATTTTTTGCTCGTCGGTCTGAACAGCCAGCTCCTTATCTGCGCCATACCAAACCTGCAGTTTGCTATTCTTCTCTAGATCATACATGCCAGCTGTATAGATGGACTTTTCAAATATCTCCTTGCAGGACAGATAATCTGAGGCGGACATCAGGGGCACGTATTCCGGGTAGCTGTCTTGCCACACTCTGACCTCAGGTCGCAGCGGTATGAACAAGTCACCCTCGCTGCAGTTGTAACTTTCAGGCTTCCGGAAGGTGATCTGCAGGTAGACGTGGTATTTGCCCGACTGCGGCACAATGAGCTCTCCCTCCTTGTACTTGAAGCCCTGGATAATGGCCTGGTTGTCGTTCCAGTGGATGACATGAGGCTGGGACAGTGCACAAGGTGCTGTGAACAGCAGAGAATTCATGTTATGTCAGTTTGTTGAAGTTTTTATCCAAATTAAAAACTCTATGCATCTACACAGCACTACTACTGGAGCAAATAAAGGTAAGAACTGCCCTCAAGTAACTTTAGGTATGTGCCCTATACTTACTTACAAGCCTTCCAGGCCACTAGCCCTGCAGTGCGTGGTGCTAAATGTCATGTAGAATTTAAAAGCAAAAATTGACATCAGCCAACCTTCCATCTCTGATTAATAGAATTACAGCCCTCTCTCCCAAATTTTTCACCAAAAATATTTAAGATGAAACACAAAGGAAGTGCCAACTTGCTCAGATCTTAGACAAACACAGCAGGAAATGAAACTGCTCCACAATATGCAGGCTGTACTGTTTACAGCTGTAATTTTTAATCTAAGTGTGGTTCCTTTCATTCAGATGCAAATGTGTTTCCAACACTGAATGCTGTCCAACCACAAGCACTGCTGGGGTTAGATCTGGGGTGGAATTATACACTGAGCCTTCAAAGTCAGCTCTAGAAACAGCACGGTATGAGGAATGCTACTGTACAGCATCACTCTTACAGTGGAGTGAAACCATAAGAACAAGTGAAACCTTGTGCCTGCAGCCTCTGTTTATATGACGGATGACTATTGCAACCTCTGTCTGCGTGGCATAAAAGCATCAAAAAGGATGTATGTAAACACAGGCCCAGGCCATGACAGAGTGATTAACACCAGACTTGCTCATGATGTAGGAGGAAACCATAGGACCTCCAGCTACTGAAGCTGTGCGCACATGGAGAGTTCCAAATATTCACTTTTTTTTTTTCTCCCTTTTAGCTGATGCGTCTTACAACTTACAGTGTTAAGCTACTTATGATGACTTCATTCATACAGCTATGCTAT
Source organism: Scleropages formosus (assembly GCF_900964775.1). NCBI lineage: Eukaryota > Metazoa > Chordata > Actinopteri > Osteoglossiformes > Osteoglossidae > Scleropages > Scleropages formosus. The sequence continues at coordinate 6,104,260 of NC_041811.1, forward strand.
TTTAACTATCAGTTCAGGGTAAGTACCTTGATCAAGGGTACCACAGCAGGAGGGGGGGTTCGAACCAGGGTCTGTCAAGTGTAAAGTGACAGCTGGGACTTCTAACCTCTTAAAACCTCTCACACAAACCTCTAAGCTACAGTAACTCATAACTCTGATTGCCCTCAGCCAATCACAGCATCTGCTAATCTTTAAAACATAAGCAAAAGTTAGTTATTGGAAAGTATGAAATTGTTCAGATTGAATACCTGTTAAGTGAGCACTTGGCTTGACAGGGTATTCACTTGTTTGTCTCTGGGACACACCTTCTAGTAAGGGGAAAGTACAGTAAGAAACAAGGAGGGATGCAGACATCAGAAAGCACAACAACAATAATAATAATAATAATAATAATAATAATAATAATAACAAAAAACAACCTACCAAATTCAGCTATTCTGGGTTCTACTGAATGTTTCACCTGCAAATGATGGAATATTTAAAGACAATGTTAATATTGCTATCAAACAGAGATCATAATGATTATACAACGTTACTCTTCATCTGTGCTCAGTTAAAACACGCACTGGCACAGGACAGAGGACCGCGGCCCCCCAGTGGGTCAATCAGCTATCATGAACATATTAAAATTAAACAGAAAAATGATGCGATGAGTTACCGTGTCCGACGGCAGGCGCCCGAGGCCGCTGGAAACTAAGAAGAGCGCCGCGCATCCAAGCAGGAGGAAGGCAGTGGCCACGCGCAGGCGACACTCCTGCCTCTTCATCTCCCTGCAGTGGTCCATGAGCACGAGCACGGCGGGGTCGTGCTTCACCTGCAGGACCACGCTGTCCTCCTCGTTGCTCTGCCGCTCGTGCCGCCCCATGTCGGCCTTGTCTTGTGTGTGTGTGTGGATCGCTCCCGGGGAAGAGTGTGCTTCTGGGGAAGCGAGCCGCCGATCTCCGCAGGGAACCAGACGACGTTTGTGTCGCTCTCCCCAGACTCTGGACAATTTTTATAGAACTTTTCTTCCCCCGCATTCCGAGTTAGTACCGCCTCCCGGCGCGCGGTGTCACAATCCCGCGTCCACCGGCCCCACACGCTGACAACGGTCCACGGAAAATCCGGGACTCCTTTCCCCTTTTTTTTTTTTGCAAACAAGTTTGCGATTCAGTGAGAGGGGGCGTGTCGAGACAAGATCGTGTGCCTGTGTGTGCTTCTCAAAAGGACGGGGAGACGGTGTGTGGGCGGCGCTCGCAGAAAAACAGGTATCGCACCTGGACGTAGGCGATGATGCAAAACGACGGTAAGGATCGTGTTCTAACTGCAGTTACCTGAACCAGATACCCCATGATGGCATGATCATGTATTTAAACACCATAGCCCCATAATAAAAATACAGAACAAGTAGATCGCCCATGAATCATGGCATGATAATTTACAACGCTGGAGTCGAAGTTCACTTCTGGATTTCTCTGTGGCAGACATGACAGAATTTTCAGAATCTATGCTTTATTTAATGTATAGCACTGGGTTCCACTGCTGGAGTCTACAAAAATCTAGAAAAATTTATAAAACGCAAGCATTAAAATATAATTTTACCATTATCATTCTTACAATTATTGAGCACGCGACTCCTGAACTGAATTGGGAATAACCGAAGTAAAAGAAATATTACAAAGAAAAGATAAACGGATTAGACTAACTGCTGAATCAGTAATTCAATCACACGACTTCCCCTAAACACACAGTAATGCATATTGTGCCTAGGAGAATAAATACTATTTAATAAAAAATGTTAAAGGGGAGGGGGGTGCGGTGGCGCAGTGGGTTGGACCGCAGTCCTGCTCTCGGGTGGGTCTGGGGTTCAAGTCCCGCTTGGGGTGCCTTGCGGCGGACTGGCGTCCCGTCCTGGGTGTGTCCCCTCCCCCTCTGGCCTTATACCCTGTGTTGCCGGGTAGGCTCTGGTTCCCCGTGACCCCGTATGGGACAAGCGGTTCTGAAAGTGTGTGTGTGTGTGTGTGTTAAAGGGGGTGTGGTGGCGCGGTGGGTTGAACCACAGTCCTGCTCTCTGGTGGGTCTGGGGTTCGAGTCCTGCTTGGGGTGCCTTGTGATGGACTGGCGTCCCGTCCTGGGTGTGTCCCCTCCCCCCTCTGGCCTTACGCCCTGTGTTACTGGGTAGGCTCTGGTTCCCTGTGACCCCGTATGGGACAAGCAGTTCTGAAAATGTGTGATGTGTGTGTTTTAATTAATTTATCCAATGTTCAAGGTGATTTACAATGTTGTGTTTGTATAACCCCACAATGTGTCTCTACAAGCGCTGGTCCGTACCGGGGTCGTGGTAAACCGGAGCCTAACCCGGTGAGGGGAGAAACACACCCTGGGTGGGTGTATATATATATATATATATATATATAAATGTACAGTCCTTTTTTCTGGACAATATAAATTTTTGCATTGAATGCTTAGATTAATAGCTTTAGGAACAAGTTTAAACAGCATCATGCAAAAACAATGTTAGACTTAAGTAATTTTACTGTCCTTGAAGGACAAGTTTTTTGTGCTTTTGGATGTTGACAGCTAGGCTGGGCTGCTCCAGGGGTTTGTTACCTGGCATGAGTTATGGCGTTAAAAATAAAACTTAGAAATAAATAATCACAACAGCTAGTGCACTTCTTTCACTCACCAAGCCACAATAGGAAAGAGTTCTCTAAGTGGGACAGTAATTTAAAGTCAAATCAGTAGGATGCTGAGCGGTGCGGACAGTAACAAATCTGATATGTCCTTATTACTTCCAAATTTATATGTATAATTAAATATTTTAAAAGTGAAGTCCTCAGCTCCACATTTTTGAGAAAACAGTTTATTTTGTTGTTATGAAAAAAAGATCACAAGCTACTTGATGCTGAAGTCCCCCCATTATACAGAATAAGTGTTCGCTTGTGGTTTTGGCAAAAGTGATATGCATCATTTGCCTGGTGAAGGTATAAAAATTGTAGAGAACTCAGATAAAATGGGCTGAGTGTTGAAGTTCAATGGTGTCAACTCAGCACTTTTGCAACATGAAGAACATGAAAAGTGAAAAAAATTGACAGGAAGGGTTGTAGGGCACATGTTACGTGTCCTTCTATTGTGAGCAGGTAGTCATTTCATAATAAAAATAGTTATCAGTCAGGAGCAGAAAATCTGGGGTGTTAAAATTGTCCAGCAACATCATAATTTTTCCATTTTAAGTTTTATTTTCCTTTAAATTGAACACCTGGAAATTAAATGAATTCATTTTGACAAATGATGGAAAACTAAATACTTTGCTCAGTGGTTTTAATGGTATAGACCTCTCTTGTAACTGACACCCAGTAAAATTTTGGTCACACCACTTTTACTGCAGGTCTCATTTTGCTCCCTGGTGACCAAAAAATGACACCTTTTCTCACCTTCTCCACAATATATGATGCAACCAGATTTAGAAAAAGATAAGGAAATTGATAACAGTTTCAAGGTGTTTCCTGTTATACAGTACACTTCTCTCAATGAAGAGGGGCTTCTGGGGTTATTCAGGGATATCTACATGTTTTCAGTATGGGCAAATAATTCTTGGAATACACACACACATACATCTGAGATTTGCAGGAGGCAATATGACATAAGGGCAGCAACAAACACAGTTCATCAGAATGATGTTAATTATTAACGCACCTGACAACAAAGTGTGCCTGACCACAGGTAACCTGCCACTACCATGTCTGCTTTATGAGAACCTCTCCCAACCCAGTTGTGTTTGGAGAAACTCAGGAGGAATCGAAGTCACAACAAATTTATTGAAACAGGAGTTTTCAACTTTTGCTTTTGATCGATTAATTGTTCTTCTAGATACTCTTTATCAAATACACCTTGTCTCAAGATCAGCTGGTTGCCTGAGAGATTGCCATTGCTGACATCCTCCACTATTTGTGGGACCAAATGGCAGGAGGAAGGCCTCCACTTAATACCATCCAAAAAAGCTATATTTTTCTTATATTTTTATTTTCTTCTCTATTTCAAATCAATTAAATCTATTGTTGAAATCAAATAGGTAAATAAAATTTAAAATCGGTATAAAACAAAATCTACAGTCTTCTAATGAATTTTCCCTTCTGTACAAGCTGTAGTCCCTCTAAGCGCTACCTTTGTGCTTGTGCACAAGGTTCATTAACCACATGCAAATGACAAAATACTGAATGCACGTCAAGCATCCATTTTTCAGTCATCAAAAATTTAATAGAACAGACAGTCAATTTAAATGGAGGTCATTAGGTTCAGATTTATTTGTTTTTACAAAATAAGTGTTTTGCATGCACAAGGTAGCAGTTTGGATGCAATACTGGAGGTATGCACAAGACTGCAAAGGCAGAAAACAAAGGGCAACCTCAGCCCTTTAAAGGGCAGTTTGATGGTGGATGACCAACAGATACATTCTCTTCAGTCAAAGAGGAGTCCATTTGTGCTGGAGAGACACATGGAGAGAGGTGATGTATGTTGCATTTTGTCTTGCTGCACTTGCTGATGCTATTTTTTTTTTACTCTCTTACCATCTGTATCATGTTGGATCATTTAAATCGGTTGTCATTGTGCATTTTTTTAAACTATGCTTAAAAATGTCGCACGAAAACAGTTTATTGTCACCACAGTCTCTTCTAAATTAGGGGTAGCTGGTAGCATTGTGGTTAAAGCTGCTGTCTTTGGCCCCGAGGGTCACAGATTTGAATCCCAACTCCAGCTGTAGCACCCTTGAGTGAAGTACTTACTCTCAATTGCACCAGTAAAAAAGAATACCCAGCTATATAAGCCGGTAAATAATTGTAGATAGCTTAATACTGTCATTTACTTTCTGAGATGTACATTGCTTTGGACAAAAGTGTCTGCTAAATAAATAAATGTAAATGTAGGTAACATTACAAATAAGACAATTAAGAAATGAAATAGCAAAGTGTGAATCAATTAAATTCAGATTTTTTTATTAGCAGTCTCCTCAACAAAGGGACACCTGGCACTGACAGTGGACTATATACATAAACTCATAACTGACAATGAAAAGAAAGCAAAGTCAAAATAAAAGTAAGCTGTTAAAAGCAGGTGACACGGTGGCACAGAGAGTAGTGCTGCTGTCTCAGAGCATCTAGGTGGTGTGAGAGGACAGGGGTTTGACCCCTGCACAGTCTGTGTGGACTTTATGTGTTCTCCCCATGTCTGCATGGGTTCCCTCCCACAGTTGAAAGACATGATGTTCAGGTTCACCAGTAGTATATAAGTGACAGACAGAGTGTGTTCCAGTGATGCGCGGATGAGTGACCCATTGTAAGTAATGTATCTAGCAGTGTAAGTCACACACACATTGTATGAAAACGCTTATCCCAAGCTGGGTCGCAGCGAGCCGGAGCCCAACCCGGCAACACAGGGCGTAAGGCTGGAGGGGGAAGGGACACACCCAGGACGGGATGCCAGTCCATCACAAAGCACCCCAAGCAGGACTCGAATCCCAGACTTACCAGAGAGCGGGACCCAGCCAAGCCTGCTGTGCCACCGCTCCCCGCAGTGTAAGTCACTTTAGTGAATAAGGTGTGTGGGCTGATAACACTACATAGAGTTCATTGGAAGTCACTTTGGAGCAAAGTGTCTGCTAAATAAATGAATGTAAATGTTGGTAGGGACAAGCGGTTTCAGCAAGTGTGAGTATTCATATGAAATATGCAATGTCATAGCTGAGGAGAAGAAAACAAAATACTCCCAATCTGAGCAACTGGGAGAAAAATAAACCTCTGGGAGTCCAAGTATCAGTGGCTGCCCACCCTTCCTGGGTTTTCTAATGCATTAGAGTAGACCTTTGTGGAGTACTTTTGCAGCTAAAAAGTTATCTTGTCTTCTTACAAATAGGACATAGGACTAGTGGATACAGGTGAACAATTTCAAGATATCTTCTCAGAAAATCCTTTGAGACAAAGAGAAGGGAACTCTGATGAAATAGCCACTAATTGTATAGCTCATAAAAGACCCAGCTGTGAAATATAAATTTTATTCAAATCATAACAGGGGACCATGAGTGTGACGTTGTATGTTTGAGATATAAAAAATAAGATGCAGTGCCAAAATATGCCCGACATATTTCTGATTCCCTGTGTAGAGTGCACAAGCAGCAACGAATTCCCCATAGCAATTTAACTGGTAAGTCTAATTTTAGCAATAATTGTCAAACCAAATTATGCAACCGCAACTTTGAGAAAGTGTGGGTGGAACCCAGAAACTGCAGGGCTTTGTTCTACTACCTGGGATATCCCATCTGCCACAGAAAACTACATGCCAAGGAAAACTAAGACAAAAGCACTTTGAATGACCTCTGTGTATGATATGACACCCGCACCTGCCTCTCATCAAGGAGGAACGTTATGTAAAGGGACCAGGACAGGACGTCTGCTTGCGGAACCTTGTCTCGAGCAACCGCAACTACCCCATGCTTCGCATTCCTGATTCTCTTCTGGTTTTGATTTCCTGGCATCCGACCCTCATCATTCTTTCTTGACTACGTCCCTTATCTTATCCTACGAAATCCCGTTCGCTCATCGCCTGACCCACGTCTGTTTTCGACCTCCGTGTCCGCCTGCCCCTTCGGATTCGTTGTAATAAAAGGACCCGCGACTGGGTTCAACTCTTCTGTGACCAGGCTTCCCTTCTTCCGGCATGGCACATGCTATATAAATAAAATAAACTTGAAACTTTAAATAAACAGAACGGTCTAGCTGTCTCATCACCATTCGAAATGACACATAAAAACCAGATTGCACTTGATCACGACTACTATGCTGACATAGCAAGACACCGAAACAAAGTTCGTGTTTCTGCGTGTGTGTGATGAAACTCTGATGAAATAATCGCTAACATCCTTGGCTCTTACGCAAAAGCTATTTTTAGAAAATGCTTGTATTTCCCTCTTCACTGAAGTTAGTGGAATGAGAACTTTCTTTAGTTATCTGCTTGAGCCGTGGGTGTTCCCTTCTATTGTTTCCTTGTTTTGATGAATAAATTCATGTTGCCTAATTGCAAAACTTACAGATTACTTTATAAAAGCTCTTCACACTGCTTTCACACTCGATGAATTGGTATCACGAGGTTGGTCATTTTGTGATTTCTGTCCTGTTTGTTTTTTACCGTAATTTCCCAGAAATGCAGCTCATTCATGGAGATCAGTGTAGGTAATTTTTCACTGAGACAAAGCTTTGCAATGTATTATAGTGAGTTTTCTGCAACCATCTTACAGATGGAGTGAAACCCATTTCATCAGGAAGCTCCTTTGTCAAGAGAAACGGGCCCTCAGAAAATAAAGTTGAATCTCTTCATATTTTGAACTTGATTTTGTTGTTATACTTAAATATGCAAATAATGGGAAACACAATAAACTGAGTAAAAACACTTTCATAACCATTTTAGTCCAAAGACAATAAAATAAAACATTTCATGCCAAAAAACTTATATTGTACATTTACATTTATTAATTTAGCAGATGCCTCCCTCCAAAGCTATCTAAAACTTAGAGAAAAAATACAATGAGTTCATTACATTAACAGAAGGAGAGATTTGGATGCAGACACGTGATTCTAGAACAGTCAGTTTGTCACAATGCACCATATGAACCAGTATATATCACATCAGTAGTTGCATAAATGCTTTCCCATTATTAAACAATAAGTTATCAAAAATACACATACTGGCTGAAGCCACCTAACCCGGCAACGCAGGGCACAGGGCTGGAGGGGGGAGGAGGCATGCCCAGGATGGCACGCCAGTCCACGTAAGGAACCCCAAGCAGGATTCGAACCCCAGACCCACCAGAAAGCAGGACCCGACCAAACCCGCTGCACCACCACACCCCCCGTTGTCAAAAATTAATGAAACATAAACATTTCCACGCTTATCATGCGCTTAAGAATGAGAGAAGTGAGTCCAAAAGAGGCTATGAAAGTAATCACCTTTCCAAGTCAATATTTTTCAGGATGAGGCTTTTGAAGGGTGTGTGGGGTCATTTTGGAAACTTTGCCAGCACAGTGGGCATGGTAGATGTCCTGTAAGGAGGGAAGTGGGGTACTAATCTTCCCACCTGAACACCTCCTTCTGTAATTGGATTTTGGATTTCTTCACTGGAAGACCTCAGTCAGTTTGGATTGACAGCAGGACTTCAAGCACCACCATAGTGAGTGCAGGAGGATCCCAAGGGTGTGTGCCCAGTCTCCTGCTCTTCACTCTACACCCCATGACTGTACTGCACGACCCAGCTCCAAGTACATCATAAAGTTTGCTGATGACACAATTGTGGTGGGTCTCATCAGCAACAATTATGAATATAAAGGGAGGAGATAGACCAACTGGCTGTGTGGTGCAGGAACAACAATCTCCTCCTAAATGTGGGGATTGCCATTGACCTCATGAAAGCCCATACTTATCATCCTTCACTGACCATTAACGATTCTGATCCAGAGAGAGTCAGCAGTTGATTTTGACTTTACATACAACCGTTGTAGATGATTAAGTCTGCAAAGCTGTTAAGTACTATGCATGTACTGTAACCAGTGGTATAGCATTTAGTGCTGTCAGCTTTTAGTCAGAGTACCTTAGTTTAGCTTTAGTATGCTTACACAATATGCTTAACCTGAAATGATCCTGTAAAAATTACCCAGCTGTATAAATAATTGTAAGTAGCCAGCCAACCAAGATCTACAACCACTTGCTCTGAGCAGGGTTGCAGCAAGCTGGAGCCTACCCAGGAACGCAGGGCACATGAGACACACCCTGGACAGGATGCCAGCCTGCTGCAAAGCACCCCAAGCAGGGCTTGAGCACTAGACCCGCCACACAGCAGGCATTGGTCAAGCTCACCGCACCACCATGCCCCCCCATTATAAGTAGCTTAGAGTACAAACCCAACATTGTAAGTCATTTTGCAGAAAGGAGTCAAATAAATTAATATAAAAAAAAATTATACTTTGAATTTATCTGTGCTCCATTTAAATGTGCATCAGCTTCATGAATAAATGTAAATGTCACATTTCTGTCTTTAATTTTACATTACATTTATTCACTTAGCAGATGCTTTTGTCCAAAGCAACTTCCAACAGATACTATGTAGTGTTACTAGCCCACACACCTTATCCACCAAGGTGACTACATTGCTAGATACACTACTTACAAGGGGTTACTCATCCATGCATCACTGAAACACACTCACTCCATGACACACACACTATGGGGGAACCTGAACAGCATGTCTTTGGACTGTGGGGGGAAATCGCAGCACCTGGAAGAAACCCATGCAGACACAGGGAGAACATGCAAACTCCACACAGACTGAGAAGGGATCAAACCCATGTTCTCTCACACCACTCAGGCACTGTGAGACAGCAGCACTACTCGCTGTGCCAGCATGACACCCAATGGCTAACATTCCCAGGCTTTTGACTACCAGTAAGAATGAGGTCGGCACGTTGTCCAGTAAGATCTTGACAGAGCTTTTGAAGGGAATGGATGAGCAGGAGGACAGAGGATTTCAGTGTTGGAGAGGCTGAGTTGGAGGTGGATGTCGGGCATCCAAATAGATAGGTCAGACAGAAATGCTCCAATGAGTGAGGATATGTCTGTTTGTTCGATGCAAAAATAGGAAGAGCTGCGTATCATCTAGATAACAGTGATATGAGAAGCTGTGGGAGGAAGTGATTGAACCAAGGGAAGCACTATAAATGGAGAACAGACCAAGTACTGGGCCCTGCGGGAAACCTATTGAGAGAGGTTTTGGGTAGCAGACAAGGAGTCATGCCAAACTACCTGGGTATATCTATTGGACAGATCCAGATACAGATCTTTTCAGTGACATCCTTTTATGCCAAACCCTTCAAGCAATTTAAGGAGAATGTGTTAGCTGACTATATCAGATACAGTGGAGAGGTCAAGAAGAATGAGAACAGAAGAGAAGGAGGTAGCTGTAGCAGACTGAAGAGCTTCAGATACAGCAAGGAAGATAGTCTCAGAAGACTGGCCCATGTTGAATCCAGATTGATATCCATTAAGCAGATGTTTCTGCGGGACTAATGTTGATAACTGATTGCAAACAGCATGCTCTTTGATTTTAGACAGGATAAGGAAGTGAAACATTGCACTGTAATTTTTGAGTTTGGATCTATACATGGTTTCTTTAACAGATGTGAGATGCAGAAAAGAAGAAACTACAGGAAATAGAGAAACTGAAGATGAATAAAATAAAAGGCATAAATTTATAAAATGTCTATTAATTTATTTCACTTCTTTAGTTCCGAGGAGATGGTCATTATAAGATTTAGGGAACAGGGTCAAGATGGCAGGTGATGGCTTGGTGTGAGAGTAAGAGTTCAGAGATATCGGTTTTAGTGTGAGAAGCAAGGTGTTGTGGGATGTTGGGTGAAATATTTATCTAATGTCTAGTGGATGAGAAAATGTCATATGGTTAGATGTGTCACACTACACAAAAAACTTGGAGGTCGTCCATTCCAGTTTCCCAGGATTTCACAATATTCTCCATTCTTCTTCTTATTAAAGTACCCTGACTAAACTGTATTCAGAGTTATGCTGAATAAGCTACAAGGAGGATATTTAGTCAGTATAGAACCACATGATTCTGTTTAAATTACTTGTAAGTGCACAACAGCCTTGCAACAGACATCAGTAATTTTTTGGTGTTCAGTACTTTGTGCCTTCAATAATGATTACTGCTGAAGCCCTGGTGCATGAAGTCAACTAATGAAAAACAGCTGTAAAAGTTAGTCAGGGGGATGTGGTGGTGCAGCGTGTTTGGTTGGGTGTGGGGTTTGAATCCTGCTTGGGATGCCTTGTGGCAGACTGGCATCCCATCCTGGTTGTATACCCTTGCCCCCCAGCCTTGCGCCCTGTATTACTGGGTTAGGCTTTGGTTCGCCGTGACCCTGCTCGAGACAAGCAGTTGTTGACATTGTGTGTGTGTGTGTGTGTGTGTTTGTGTGTACTGCTTCATTGTATTACTTCATGATATTTCTGCAGTCATATCCAATTTTGGGAAATATTATTTTAGTATTTAAATTCACTATTCATTCATCAGTCACCATAATCCAAAATTAGGTACAATATGAGGTGTCCACTCTACGTTCTTGACAATTATTTGGCCATTTATACACCTGCATAATTTTAACATTTTTTGTAAATACCTTGATCACCAATACTACAGCAGGAGTGACAATTCAATAAGATGCATCTTCCATCCATCTTCCTCCGCTTTTATCCGGGGCCGGGTCGCGGGGGCAGCAGTCCGAGCAGAGTCCTCCAGACTTCCCTCTCCCCGCACACCTCTTCCAGTTCCTCTGGGGGAACCCCAAGGCGTTCCCAGGCCAGCCGGGAGACATAGTCTCTCCAACGTGTCCTGGGTCTGCCCCGAGGCCTCCTCCCAGTGGGACAAGCCCGGAACACCTCCCCAGGGAGGCGTCCAGGAGGCATCCGGAACAGATGCCCGAGCCACCTCAACTGGCTCCTCTCGATGCGGAGGAGCAGCGGCTCTACTCCGAGCTCCTCCCGGGTGACCGAGCTCCTCACCCTATCCCTAAGGGTGCGCCCAGCCACTCTGCGGAGGAAACTCATTTCTGCCGCTTGTATCCGCGATCTCATTCTTTCGGTCATGATCCAGAGTTCATGACCATAGGTGAGGGTAGGAACGTAGATCGACCGGTAAATTGAGAGCTTCGCCTTACGACTCAGCTCCCTCTTCACCACAACAGACCGGTACAATGACCGCATTACTGCGGACGCCGCACCGATCCGTCTGTCAACCTGCCGCTCCATTTTTCCCTCACTCGTGAACAAGACCCCGAGATACTTAAACTCCTCCACTTGAGGGAGCAACTCCCCCCTAACCCGGAGGGGGCAATCCACCTTTTTCCGACTGAGAACCATGGCCTCGGATTTGGAGGTGCTGATTCTCATCCCCGCCGCTTTGCACTCGGCTGCAAACCTCCCCAGTGCACGCTGCAAGTCTCGACTTGATGAAGCCAACAGGACCACATCGTCCGCAAAAAGCAGAGACGAGATCTCGCGGCCACCAAAACAGACACCCTCCGTTCCCTGACTGCGCCTAGAAATTCTGTCCATAAAGGTAATGAACAGAATCGGTGACAAAGGGCAGCCCTGGCGGAGTCCAACATGCACCGGGAACAGGTCTGACTTACTGCCGGCAATGCGAACCAAGCTCCTGCTCCGGTCATACAGGGAACGAACAGCCCGTAGCAGCGAGCCCCGAACCCCATAATCCCGAAGTACCCCCCACAGGATGCCACGAGGGACACGGTCGAATGCCTTCTCCAGGTCCACAAAACACATGTGGATTGGTTGGGCAAACTCCCACGAACCCTCCAGCACCCTAGTGAGGGTATAGAGCTGGTCCAGTGTTCCACGGCCAGGGCGAAAACCGCATTGCTCCTCCTGAATCCGAGGTTCGACAATCGGTCGGATTCTCCTTTCCAGTACCCTGGCATAGACTTTCCCAGGGAGGCTAAGGAGTGTGATCCCCCTGTAGTTGGAACACAATCTCCGGTCCCCCTTCTTAAAAAGAGGGACCACCACCCCGGTCTTCCAGTCCAGAGGCACCGTTCCCGAACTCCACGCAATGCTGCAGAGGCGTGTCAGCCAAGACAGCCCCACAACATCCAGAGACTTGAGAAACTCGGGGCGGATCTCATCCACCCCCGGAGCCTTGCCACCGAGGAGTTTTTTGACTACCTCAGCAACTTCAGCCAGGGTAATGGATGAGTCCCCCTCCAAGTCCCCAGCCTCAGCTTCCTCTACGGAAGGCGTGTCGGAGGGATTGAGGAGATCCTCAAAGTACTCCTTCCACCGCCCGAGAACATCCTCAGCTGAGGTCAGCAGCGCACCACTTCCACTGTAAACAGTGTTCGTGGAACACCGCTTCCCCCCTCTGAGTCGCCGGACGGTTTGCCAGAATCTCTTTGAGGCCGACCGAAAGTCTTCCTCCATGGCCTCACCGAACTCCTCCCAAGCCCGAGTTTTTGCCGCGGCGACTGCCAGAGCCGCGCTCCGTTTGGCCCGTCGGTACCTGTCAGCTGCTTCAGGAGTCCCATGAGCCAGCCAGGCCCAATAGAACTCCTTCTTCAGCTTGACGGCATCCCTTACTTCCGGTGTCCACCACCGTGTTCGGGGATTGCCGCCGCGACAGGCGCCGGAGACTTTATGGCCGCAGCTCCGAACCGCTGCCCCGACAATGGAGGCACGGAACATAGTCCATTCAGACTCAATGTCCCCCACCTCCCTCGGGACCTGGTTGAAGCTCTGTCGGAGGTGGGAGTTGGAAGACCTCTCTGACAGGGGCCTCCGCCAAACGTTCCCAACAGACCCTCACTATGCGTTTGGGCCTGCCAGGTCTGTCCAGCTTTTTCCCCCGCCATCGAATCCAACTCACCACCAGGTGGTGATCAGTTGACAGCTCAGCCCCTCTCTTCACCCGAGTGTCCAAGACATATGGCCGAAGGTCAGAAGAAACGACTACAAAGTCGATCATCGACCTCCGACCTAGGGTGTCCTGGTGCCAAGTGCACTGATGGACACCCTTATGCATGAACATGGTGTTCGTTATGGATAAACCGCGACTAGTGCAGAAATCCAATAACAACTCACCGCTCAGGTTCAGATCAGGGAGGCCGTTCCTCCCAATCACGCCCCTCTAGGTATCACTGTCGCTGCCCACGTGGGCGTTAAAGTCCCCCAGTAGAACGACAGAGTCCCCAGTGGGAGCGCTTTCCAGCACGCCCCCCAGGGACTCTAAAAAGGCCGGGTACTCTACACTGCCGCTAGGCGCATAAGCACAAACGACAGTGAGAGACCATTCCCTGACCCGAAGGCGCAGGGAGACGACCCTCTCATTCACCGGGGTAGACTCCAACACATGGTGGATGAACTGGGGGGCTATTAATAAGCCCACACCAGCCCGCCGCCTCTCACCTTGGGCAACACCAGAATAGTGGAGAGTCCACCCTCGATCGAGAAGAGTGGTTCCAGAACCCAAGCTGTGAGTGGAAGTGAGCCCGACTATATCTAGACGGTATCTCTCAACTTCCTGCACCAGCTCAGGCTCCTTCCCCGCCAGTGAGGTGACATTCCAAGTCCCAAAAACCAGAGTTGGCGCCCGAGGTTTGGGTCGGCCGGACACTCGGCCCCGACCACCGCCCAAATCACAATGCACCAGCCCCTTACGGTTTCTCTGGCAGGTGGTGAGCCCACCGAAGAGCGGCTCCACGTCGTGGCTTCGGGCTGAGCCCGGCCAGGCCCCGTGGGCATAGACCTGGCCACCAGGCGCTCGCATGCGAGCCCCCCCACCGAGGCCTGGCTCCAGGGTGGGGCCCCGGTGACCCCATACCGGGCGGGGTAAACGAAAGCCTTGATTTTTTCTTCATAAGGGGTTTTTGAACCGCGCTTTGTCTCGTCTGTCATCCAGGACCTGTCTGCCATGGGAGACCCTACCAGGGGCATATAGCCCCAGACAACATAGCTCCTGGACTCATTCAGGCACTCAAACCCCTCCACCACGGTAAGGTGGCGGTTCACGGAGGAGTCAATAAGATGCATTGATGTTATAAATAGCTGTTTAAGTTGACTTTAAAGTCTGTTCCTTTCTAGAATGCCCAGGAAGGGTAGGCAACCACTTACACTTATTGTGGAACCAATAAGTGATCTATATATCTAAATTGTTGCAGAAGAACTGGAAAGATGTTAGCCCATTTGCTGATCAAACTTAACCAAATGTATCGTAGAAACAAAAATTGTTTCCAGAAAGTGTACTCGTGTTTCACTGATATTGTATATAAAAATAGCAGCTGAAAAGAGTACAAAAGAGATGAGTGATGAAGACCAGCAGGGGAGATACGAGGAGATAAGGGTACACAAGTGTGTTGCACTTGCAGTACTGCAGTGGATTGCAGTATATTTCCCCTCAAACAAGTGGCAGATCAACTCAGACAGAGAGAAAAGGAATGAGTAAACTCACAGGTAAAGCAAGACTCTACGCTCTATTCTTTTTAATTGGTGATGCAATACATACTACGTATAATAAACGTTATCACCGAGTACATTTACAGAGGATGACAATCACTACCGATTGCTCAAGCATGCACACTCAATGTGAGGATAGCCTCTTACAGGTTATGACTTGCTTGAGTCCCCTTTTATCTGCGCAGTTCATATGACTGTTGACGCTGACTCCACGAGAACACGTCTCTGGAAGATGACTGAAAGCACAGGAAAGCTGGAACCAGAAAGCAATAGTTTCTTTGAGTAAATGACTAAATTTACAAGAAAGTTTGTAAACTGCATCATGTTTTTTTCTCTGATGAAATCTGTTCTGAATGACAACTCATGAGTTCATAGTTGTTCAAATAACTGACTTTCATAATGGCTATTGATCACCTCTGTGAAACATTGTTATTTGCGTTCCTTGATTTGTACTTGCAATTACAGTTTCAAGATTACTCTATACACACACACTGTCTGAAACCGCTTGTCCCAAGCGGGGTTGCGGTGAACTGTAACCTAACCCGGCAACACAGGGCGCAAGGCTGGAGGGGGAGGGGACACACCCAGGACAGGATGCCAAGCCGTCGCAAGGCACCCCAAGGGGAATCAAACCCCAGGCGTGCCAGAGAGCAGGACCCGGTCAAACCCGCTGTGCCACCGCAGCCCTAGTTACTCCACATTTTTTATATATTCTTCAAGTGTCTGTAACCTAGTATTACTATTTTTAATAATAGCAACAATAGTAATAATACTAAATTGTGTGCTATTGAACTTTGTGACAGAATACCAAGATGTGTTCTTACTTCAAAGAGGGTTGAATTAAGGGAGATGAAGTGATAAATCAGTCATTTAAGAGCCAGCTCACTCAAGGCAGCATTAAATAGATTGTCTTTCCATAACAAAAGGAGTTCCTTCGTTTCTGTTAGCTTGTATAAGTACCAGAACGAAATTACAAGTGTACTGTAGAGTGGTGCACTCTGGGTTTGGCTGAGGCAAAGTAGGATGTACTGACACCATTAATAACGTACATTCATTGGAACACTTGCACACAGCAAGAGGTATAGGCACAAACCAACGGAAATAATGCTCTCAGTCTGAGGATCCCTTTTCCTCAAGGACCTGTACAACGACCTGCTCAAGCCAGCCTTCTTAGCCCTTCTCAAGCTTTCCTCTACCTTCCCGCACCAGCCAATAAGCACTCACCCCCTCATCATCACTGTGAGCCCCCACAGCAGTTGAACAACACACACACACACACACACACACACACACACACACACACACACACACACTTTCAGAACCACTTGTCCCATACAGGGTCACGGGGAACCAGAGCCTGACCCGGCAACTCAGAGCGTAAGGCTGGAGGGGGAGGGGACACACCCAGGACGGGACGCCAGTCCGTCGCAAGGCACCCCAAGCGGGACTTGAACCCCAGACCCACCGAAGAGCAGGACTGTGGTCCAACCCACTGCGCCACCGCACCCCCCAGTTGAACAACCATTACACATTTTACTCACAATTCTCAGCTATTTACAATAAACTTCTTTCCCTGCTCAAACAGGACAGTAATTCATGTTGTTACAGTACTTTGAGTGACACAATTACAAAATTTACAAAAAACTCAAGATCTCCTATAAAGTTAATGACAAGCAAGATACATATTTTAGACAGTGGATTGAGGAAGGAACTTATTAGATTT
Organism: Scleropages formosus; assembly: GCF_900964775.1. Taxonomy (NCBI): domain Eukaryota; kingdom Metazoa; phylum Chordata; class Actinopteri; order Osteoglossiformes; family Osteoglossidae; genus Scleropages; species Scleropages formosus. The sequence continues at coordinate 6,121,037 of NC_041811.1, forward strand.
ATTAAATTAGCTCCAATTCTAATACTAACCACCCTTCCAGACAGTCGATCACCAAACTCTACCTTCAAAGTGTTTTGACTTGCTGCCTTTATAATCACATATAACTGTTCCTTTAGTGTCAGCACCTGGCCTTCATTATCCAATTAGGGCAGGGGTGGGTCTGTGGAAGCCCTGCTCCCACCTTCTCTGGGTTGAACTGTCCAGCAGCTCACAATGTAAAGAAATAAAGTCCACAAGAGCACAAGATTTCTTTTACCTGGCATACAGACAATAAAAAGTTGTAATAAACAGAAAATAAAACAATTTTCATTTCATATGCAGATTAAGGCCTTATTTATACTGCCATAAGGGTATTCATGTTATTAAAGCTTCTCATATGATCTGAGTTAAGTTACATGTTTGTGTATACACTTGGAGACATGCACAGGTGGTTAAAGATGTGGATGAGTCAGACATGGGGTTGTCAGTCTGGACATATGAATCATCATGAGTTGGCCTGCTTCTCTCTCTCACTCTTTCTCTGATTAACTCAGGAGAAGGTTAAACAGACAGTTATCAGTGGGTTACTGACAGGTTTGGATGGTTCTTCTGCCCCGCCAGACACTGTATGTCATATATAGTAATCAAAAGTTATGACTGGTTGAGGTTGCCAGTATGATGGGACATAGAAAGTAATTCTCCCATGTTGTCTTGCGCTAAGCATAGTTAAGTTTCTGTCGGTACACACACTTTCAACAACCGCTTGTCCCAAGCAGGGTCACGGTGAGTCGGAGTCTACCCAGCAGCACAGAGCGCAGGGCCAAAGGGGGAGGGAACACACCTAGGACGGGACACCATTTCATTACAGGGCACCCCCGAGCGGGAATCGAGCCCCAGATCCCCCGCACAGCAGGCAGTGGCCAAGTCCACCGTGCCAACCCCCACCTTTCTATCAGTAGTAAAATTAAGTGGTTTTGTATAATTTTCATTCTTGTAAATAGTCCCATGAGGGTTTGTTACATGTTTACTATTTTCAAGGTTAGACACAAGGGGGGCAGCTTGTAAAGATATGTATGTTGTCAGGTAAGTTGTATTCTACGGAGGATGAGGAGTGTCATGGAAAAAGCAAATATGTGAAGTAAAAATGCAAATAAGAGAAGCAAAAAATACTACAAAAAATTTGGTTTGAAAATCCAAATGAATTAACTTTAAAAAATTACTGTTTTAGTAAATGCTTTTCTCCAATATGAAGTTCAGTTTAAGGCAGACAAAAGTGTACACGAAACATTACAATCATTTTTTTCCATCAGACCTTTTCTCCAGAGTGACTTACCCATTTTACAGAATGGGATAATTTTACTGGAGTAATTTAGATTAAGTACCTATTCAAAAGGTTCTACAGCTGGAGATAGAATTCAAACGTTCCACCTTTGGGTCTAAAGGCAGTCGCTTAAATGGCTCTGCTTCAAGCTGTCCCTATATCAAGCATGCACTGTATGTTATGAATAGCTATTTGGCTATTCATACACCAGCATAATTTTAACTTTAGTCTTTACATGTTTTGTAATTTAATTTACTGCTCACTATTCTGTATTGTTCTATTAATTGTTTGAGTGGGGGAAGCAGCTGACTTTGTGATCAGCCTCCTCTGCTTGGGCAAGGAGCATCTGTTGGATGCCACAGCTCTGGGAAAGAAGCTACTCCTCAGTCTTTTACTGTCCTGAACTGTTTGCCAGACCGCAAAGGGTCAAATAGAGTGGACGCAGGGTACAACGGATGCCCTGATATTTAATTTAAAAAAAAAAAAAAAAAAACCCCATCATAAGTAATAGAAGCAGAATTACATTGTTTATGTTGATGTGTACTAGTTAAGTAAGCAATAGTATTAAAAAAAGATTATGATTTTCATCAATTAATGTTGCACAATGTTCAGATCCCAATAATGCCAGATACAGCATCTGGCTCTGTCATGCGGAGCAGAAGACAGGACCCATGTGAAGGATCGTTCATTCAAGCCAAAGGGAGAGATTTGTTCTTTTTGTCAGGGACAGGCAAATGGTCGGTCAATTGGCAATCAGGGTGAAAGCGAAGAGCCGTGGACTAAGTGAAATCCACTCCCTGCATGGGGGTGGGAGTTGCTTAAAGCCACATCAGATGCTGTCCATCACAAAGGCTGCTAATTTGAACTAAAATTCCTCTATGTATTTTATGGTACAAACTACATTTTATAAAAGGAAATAATATACAAGCTGTCAGGCACGAGGACCAGAGACAGGGAAGCAGTGGACCCAATTGCAGATTGATTTATTCTTGTAACCAGGTTCGAGGGACAAGACACGATCAGGAACAGGCAAAGGTCTTTCTGGGCATAAACATCTCAAAGCAGGCAAGCCCAACTCAGTAGTCAAAGAGAATAAGCAAGGATCAAAACGAGGAACAATAGAACAGGCGGGATACAAAGAGCAAACCGAAAATGCAGAGACTGCAAGACCACTAGGGTGGTTCCGCATCGACGTGTGGACACGGAGCTCCTTTTATCCCGGGTCTTAATTGGTTGCAGGTGTTGCTGCTTTGCTTGTTCCTGGGGGGTGACAGTACCCCCCCGGTGGCTCCTGCTGCCCGCTGAAGCCAAGGTGGACGTCTGAGGCGCTCGGTGATCTCTGTGAAAAGAGGCAATTAAGGCTGGATCTAGGTACCTAACTGCTCTCCTCCGGACCGTACCCCTCTCAATCAACCAGATACTGTAGTCGGCCATGAGAACATCAAGGAGCTCCTGGACTCGTATGCCGGGGTCCCATCCACCTGCACCAGTGGGGGTGACTCCGATGTCCTTGGGGCCTGGAGGTGTGACTTTATATGGTTTGAGTAGGGATACATGGAACAACAGGTGGACCCGGAGAGATGGGGGCAGGCGTATGCAGTATGTGACGGGATTTATTTGGCGGACAATCCAAGAAGGACCTATAAAGCAGGGGCTGAGTTTACGGGACAGGCGGCATACTCTCAGGTTCCGGGTGGACAGCCAGACCCACTGACTGGACACCGGTGATGATCTGCCTGATATTTATACCAACGTGTCCTGCGGCATAACTGGGCTGTGACTGTCCTCCAGGTCTCCTCCCTGTTCCGGTACCATTTGTCAACTGCCGGGATCTTGGTACACTCCGGATGCCAGGGTAATAAGGGAGGCTGATACCCTGGACACATTGAAAGGTGCGAGTGCAGTAGAGGAATGCGGCAGGGAGTTATGAGAGTACTCCGCCCAAGGCAGATATCGGGCCCACTGGCGCCACTTTCGGCTACAGTATGACCTGAGGTACCGTCCAAGGTCTTGGTGCAGCCTCTCGACCTGGCCGTTCGCCTGTGTATGATACCCTGACGTAAGGCTTGCCGCAACTCCCAGTTTCTGCCAAAAGGCCTTCCAGAGCTGTGAGGTGAACCGGGGGCCTCGATCAGAGACAATATCCTCCGGAAGGCCATAAAGACGAAACATGTTGGAACAGAGCTGCTGCAGTTTCCAACACTGATGGTAGTTGCGGCAAGAGTATCAGGTGACAGGCCTTAAATCTGTCAAGGACGGCGAGTATGATGGTGTTGCCTTGTGATGAGGGCAGGTCCACCAGGAAGTCTATTGACATATGCGACCAGGGTTGAGCTGGGATGGGTAGAGGCTCCAACAGACCAGCGGGCTTCTGACTGGGGGTCTTGGCTTGGGCACACATTTCACAGGCCTCGACATACTCCTGCACATCCTCTTTCATAGACGGCCACCAATAGCGGCTGTGGAGAAGGGCAGGATCCGTCAGGTGCCTGGATGTCCTGCCGCCAGGGAGTCGTGTGCCCACTGTAGGAGAGAAGGTCAGAGCCTGACTGGGACATATTCCTTACCCTCCCGTTGATCTGGTGGTCCGGGATCCTCCTTGCGGGCTGCCTGGAGCTCCTGGTGAAGATGCTGTCGAACCGGAGCCACCACCCATTGCTCTAGCAAGATTGGGGTGGGTTCTGCTGGGCCTGGGTCCCTGCCATGCACCCGACAGTGTCGGCCTTACTGTTCTTCAAGCCTGGCCAATAGGTCACCGTGAATCAGAACCGGGTGAAAAACAAGGCCCAGCACGCCTGTTGGGGATTCAGAAGCCACACTTTCTACAAATAAATAATCCAGATTTCTATGATCAGTCAACACGAGGAATGGGTGTGCCGCCTCCTTGAGCCAGTGTCGCCATTCCTCCAAGGCTAACATTGCCAGGAGCTCTGTTACCAATATCGTAGTTCCATTCAGCTGGGGTCAGCTTTCTTGAAAAGGGGTGAAGCTTAGAAGGATTGCCCTGCATCTGGGATAGAATAGCCCCGACCCCGATCTCCGAGGCATCTATCTCCACCACAAATGGAAGCGAAGGATCGGGGTGTCGCAAAAATGGAGCCATGATGAACCTTTCTTTCAGAGTCTGGAAGGCTCTCTGCACCTCCGCAGTCCACTCCAGCCTCTTTGTCTCACCCCATAAGAGGGCTGAGAGTGAGGCAGCCACCGAGCTAAACCCCCAGTGAATGATAGAAGTTAGTAAACCCTAAGAATTTCTGCAGGGACTTGACAGATGTTGGCTGAGGCCATTCGAGAGCTGCCTGCACCTTCCGTGGGTCCATTGCCACCCTGTCCGAGCTCAGTATAAACCCAAGGAAGGCAACCTGCTTCTGATGAAATAAACAAACACTTTCCCCTTTTACATACAGACAGTTCTCCAGCAAATCGGGTCAATACTTGTCTGACCAGATGGCTATGTTGTTCCATCATGCAGAAATAGATCAGTATGTTGTCGACCTATACAGTGACCCCCAGTTCACGAGGTCTCCCAATACATAATTCCCATGAGCCGGAAACATAGGTGCATTCGCTAGACTGAATGGTATGACGAGATATTCATAAGGGCCCAGTGAGGTGCTAAAACGCAGTCTTCCACTCACCCTCCCAGATATAGATTATAACCACTGTGCAGGTCCAGTTTAGTGAACACTTGGCCCCGTGGACCTGCACCAGCAATGCGGTGATGAGTGGCAAAGGGTGTGGATGTTTAACGGTAACCACGTTGAGTCCCCGATAAGCGATACAAAGATGTAGCCCTCTGTCCTTCTTCGCCACGAAGAAGAACCCGGCGGACGGCTGAATGAATCCTGAAGCTAAGGCCTCCTTGACATAGTCTTGGAGCACCCGTTACTCAGGTAGGGATAGGGGATATATTCGGCCCCTCGGCGGAGACGCGCCCAGCAGTAAATCAATAGCGCAGTCCCACAGCCAATGTGGTGGCAGGACGGTCGCCTTACTCTTACTAAAGACCTCTGCCAGGTCCTGATATTCCCTGGGGCAACAAAAGAGTTGGACGTGTCCGGGCTCTCAATGGAAGTGGCTCGGCAGGGCAATGCTAGACACGTGGTGGCACACTGCGACCCCCAGGCTAGCAATTCCCCTTTGCGCCACAAATAAAATGGGGGTCATGTCTTGTCAGCCTCATGACCCCCCCCCCCCCCCCCCACAAAAAAAAATCACCAGCGTCTCTGGCAACCTGATCAGATAAACGCAAGGTCCTTGGTGTGGCAAGCCCTGACCCGTAATGGTACGGTCTGTTTCTCCATTACACCCATGCTCAGAGGCTAACCGTCCAGGGCCTTGCTCCGGTGGATAACCTCACATTCTCATATCGGTATACCATGGAGCTGTGCGAAGTTCATATCCATAAAACAACTCACGCCCCCCCCCCGAATCAATCAACGTGCGTGTCTGTACCTGGGAGGACCCCCACCTCACCTCTAACAGTACCGTTAGTTGGGATTCCGTGTGGAGAGCGGTACTCACCTTGGTTCCGTTTCGGGGCTGGCTGGAGGGCTCCATAGGGCAGTTGGATCAGTAATGCCCCGTTCCTCCGCAGTACAAGCACAGCTGGCCCCGGATTCACCGCATTTGTTCCTCAGGAGAGAGATGCCCCTGGCCCAACTGCATCAGTTCCAGGTCCTCTGATGGGGGCAGCCATGGGTAGGGCAGATGCTCCCAAGAGAGGTTGTCCACGATTATGACATTTTCAATGAAGCAGTTCAGGGTCAAATCCTCCCCACGGTACGCTAGTTCCGCCTGAATCAGGAGGTGCAGCCCGCAGCAGGAGGTTGCCAGGAAAGCTGTCTGGTTCTAGCAGACCTTCTCAGCCAGCATCCAGAACTCAAGGGAGTAGGTGGGCACGGTCCAGTTCCCCTGCTGGATTATCATTAAGTGGTTGGCATGCGCCATTAGCGACAATGGGTGGTCAAACACCACCTGAAATTGCTCGAGGAAGCGTGCATAAGTGGTGTTCTCTCTCATACCATACCGCCATGGCCCAGTCTAATGCTAGTCCCGTCAGCAGGGAAATTATATAAGTAACCTGATTTGTGGTACACCTGCGGCTGGCTCGCGAACACCAGCTCGCATTGAAGAATAAATCCCCGGCATTTTTCAGGCATCCCATCATACCTTTCAGGTGTGGCCAGTCAGTGGTCCGTCGCTGGCAGGACCGGGGCGATTGCTAACGACGCAGGAACGGCTACGATGGCTGGCGGAGACACCATAGACCTCAGGTTCTGGAGTGTCTCTAATATTTGCCGCAGGTTCCGTTTGTGCGATCCAAGCAGCGCACCCTGCGCAGACGCCGCCTTTCGCAGGTGTTCTGCTGGGTCCATGTCGTTTGCAGCAGATTCTTCTGTCAGGCACGAGGACCAGAAACAGGTGAGTAGTGGACCCAATTGCGGGTTGGTTTATTCTTGTAACCAGGTTTGAGGGAGAAGACATGATCAGGGTCAGGAACAGGCAAAGGTCTCTCCAGATGTAAACGTCTCAAAGCATGTAATCCAAACTCGGTAGTCAAAGAGAACAGGGAAGTGTCAAAACCAGGAACAATAAAACAGGCTGGACACGAAGCGCAACCCGAAGTCCCTGAGACTGCAAACCACTAGGGCAATTGCAAGAATCCATGTTGACACGGAGCTCCTTTATCCAGTGGTCTTAATTGGTCACAGGTGTTGCCGCTTTACTTGTTCCCAGAGGCGTGACACAAGTAAAGCCTGTATCTGTAATTTGTACAACTTTCACAAGGAGGAGGAGCTACAGCAAAATACTTCTGATGCTTCATACTAGTTGAAGTGATACATCACGTTTATACATTCAGAAGTTTAAATATTTCAGGTGTTACAAATACTAGAAAAGTGATCTCAATTGTAGGAGGTCAGTTCTTATCCCGAGAAAGAAAAATGGCTCAAAAAAAATAAATAAATAAATAAAGGCATGAGTTTACACTTTAGTTATTCAAAATGTAGGCATGAAAATGAAGGAAAAACTACCACACACACTGCAAACATTCAGATCCGCTCCGGCGGAGTACGCGCTATCCACCGCTAGACGGTGCTACAGTTCATTCTAATTCAAACCCGAGCTCGCGTTAATAGCAAAGCAAGCTTCTCATGTCTACGAGTGGAAATATGTCACAGTCCACGCTCTTAACGGAACATACAGATTTTTTTGGTTTGTTCTTCCAGTTTTGTTCTTACTGGACGGATGAGAAAATGCAGCGAAAGTTATTTAGTCATATCGGTACATCAGCTTGATGCAAATGGCAAGCGAACATAAAGCTGAGAATAAAACTAAATGAAAACAACAACGTCGTAGGGTATGAAATCCACACGTGGGGACCTTTGGGAAGTAAATGTCAATTTAAGCCTAACATTGATTTATTCATTTAGCAGACGCTTTTCTCCAAAGCGACGTACGTCTCAGCAAAAATACAACTTACATGATGATTAGTACTAAATAGAGAGACAGTTGCAGACGTGTGATTCTTGAGTAAGCCTACTTTCTTTCCACTTGATGCACCGATATTTATCGCAAGTAGGAGCATAAAACGCAGGATAAGCGAATCCTGACCTGATAACCTTCCTACAATTTTTTTGTAAGGTAGACAAACATTTACATACAATGCAGGAGTAGCAGCTACATACATTAGAACTAATATTGATACAATAACGATCTAACGGTCCAATAGAATATTGACACTGCAGTACAGAGACTTAGTTACAGTATTATTGCAATCAGTAACTGCAATAAAATTCAACTGCAATGGATCAACAATATTATTGCAGCGGACCAAAAATTACTTGCACTATTATTGCAATGGATCAGTGTTATAAAATTTGTATGCAATAATTTTATAATATTGATCCATTGTAATATATTATACTGTATAATTATTCTGTAAGCCTGTCACGCAAAACCTAGGGGTCTGAGACGGCTGGACCTAAGTGCAGCGTCGTTCGTCCGGAGACAAGAGATGAGGCGAGTTCTCGGTGTCGCCGGGGACTTAGCGAAGGGTCGGTCGAACGGCGAACACAGGACAGGAACGAGGATCCGTGGACGGGAAACGAAGCGAAGGGTCAAAAAGCGGAGGCCGTGAACGAAGAGCTAGCGATGCTTGTGACCACAGCGTTGGGGTAAAGAGCAGTTGTTCTTGACGCGATTCCGCAAAGGGCTAGGAGTTGCGGAGTGTCTAGGGTGCTGAACTGGAGTCAGGGGCTGTTGATTGAGTTGTGGGCGTAGACGTGACAAAGCCAGGCATGTCACGTGCTAGTGCCGCAGCTTCACTATTTTAATAAAGATCTTCGGTGTTTCACGTGCAATAAAATGAATCATTGAATGATACAATGAATGCCTCGGTTTTTTTTTTTTTTTTCTCAGCTGCCACATGTTTGCACATGAAGATTGTCGCATATTTTGGATGCAATACAGGAAAGTTTCGTCTTTGGATCTTAAAGTGCACGAGCACGGTGACCTTTTCGGACTGACGTCATCACGGGATGCGCTTAAAAAATCGGAAATCTGTGATGTTTCCTGTTTGAAAGTGATCACTGCGACAGGCGAACTGTAGGAAGTTGCAGCGTCTAAGGTGTTCCAAGAAACACCAATCGTGGAAAAAAAAGTTGTTTTTTTTTTTTTTTTTATACATTTTCTATTTTATCTTCTGCGAAAGAGCCTGAGTTCAGAGAAAAAGCTCTGACGTCCGTTCACTTTTCCTGCGTCACAAATCTCACTCACGTATACATATTCATCATCATGTCGTGCATAAAGTAACGCTCACAGTGAAAATCACACTACATGGACTCAGAACAATCCGCACCCTTTCATGGCCACTTTGTAAGACGGTTTCCCTTTATTAAGGAGAAGGTTTTCTGTGTTACAGTTTAATTGTGACATTCTGCAGTGATACAAACAACCTGGACACCCACTGGGACAGGAGAACACATTCAGAAGGCACACCAGTTACTGATGCAGAGATAATTATAAATATAATTTACAAAATATTCACAAAACATAGTTTTAACTTCCTGTAAACTGCTGTAGAAAAGTAGCCTTTCAACAAAATTACAAATAGACGAACATGTCATGAGCACTCTTTGGAAGAGGCCTTTTACCCCCTTTTACCCTCACACCCTACCTGAAAGTGAACCTAATATTTACACCTCCTGTCCTTCCCCAAATTAATCAAGGAATCAATGTGATTAATTTTCTGGGAGGAATCTCAGAGCTCTGCTGTGCCCCTTTTGCACCTCCCACCCCACAGGTTAAGAACCCCTGCTGTAGTGGGTGGAAAAACATGAAATAAAATGGCAAAAAGCTATTGAAACATTACATAATTAATATCAACAAAAAAACAATGTTAATTGCAAACCACATGTCACATGAGCTTTGAATACTTTTTTGTACTGCTGTGGTGAGCTATAAAAATAAAATGTAAGGTCCATAGGTGGCTACAGTGGCTTTTGGAACACACTGTATGTGACAGCTGACTTTAAAAATGTATCTCGAGCACTTATCGCGATATAAATATATAAATATACACATTTGTTACTGTGGTGAGTTCAGGCAATAAAGCTTAAAATACAAGGAAGGGCCGGAGAGGGAAGGGACCCTGTATGGGACAAGCGGTTCTGAAAGAGTGTGAGTGAGTGAGTGTGTACACACGTACAAGGAAGGGCATCACGCAATCATGGGGTAGAAGGCTTGGTTAGTCAAAAGTGCATGTGGGAAACAGAAGACAGGCACACCTGAGTGTGCACTCCTTAACTAATCTTGCCTAAAGTGAGGTGTGACGATTAAAACATTCAGAAAAGACCAGTGGAGAGTGGTGGGGGCAGTTTAGTTTTGATTCAGTTTCCAGTACTTTGTATTTTTCTCTCTGGGGTACCTCTCATGGTTACCATTACTGCAAGCAAACAGAAAAAAGTAGTTGTCACGCAGTTTCCCCACACAGGTTTTCTTCCCTCAGATGTCATTTTTTAAGATTAATTTCCAATGGTGTATCACACTCATCTGTGCTCGGGGAAAGCTGTGCATTACAGTCTGCAAAGCTTTTCTTTACACACTGGGTAATATGTCACTGCCACTTGGGACAAGCAGCCAACAACCTGCAGTGGGGCTTGAGGCTCTGTAGGAGGCACCAGTGCTCTGGACTTAGATTCACCCTCCTGCTACTACATTTCAGTTCTGCAGAACTCCAAGCAACAACCTCCTGAAGACATACATCAGAATTCAAATCCGAAACTTTGCAAGAGCCTGGCTTGCAAAGTGTTTCTTTATGACAAGATATTCTGGGACTTTTTCCAGCAATATTTTCTTAAAAGAGAAGCAGGAAGGTTCCACCACTATTAATATTTTATCTCACAAGTGTGTAGCTGTGGTTTTCCTGGACTTGAGTCCTGCAGGCTTAACACAAGAGGTTAGTAGCCAAGCTGAAAAATTACAGAGAAAGGTGACAAATGATCAGCGTGATGACACACTGCCCAATGAACTACATAAAGGACCATTTAAGAGGAAAGAGACACGGCAGCCCTAGAGGGTCAGAACCGATAACCCTTGCTTTAGCTGTGGTCAGTCAGGTTAGCGGCAAACACCAGAGGCTTTCAACAGGATGCGGTGTTGACCGCTCCTGGCCACCATTCTCACAGCAGTAGGTCTGGCTCCAGCTTGTTTGGTTCACATATTTGAAGAGAAGCAGGAAACAACACAGAAGTGTCAGTCCTCATGTCTCCATCCCATCACCTCCCTCCTCATCATCTCCCTTCCTTTGCCTCCCTCCTTACTCCTACATTCCATCACCTCCCTCCACAGCTGGCACCCCCTTCACTGCATTGCTTCCCATGCCTTCCTTCAGATCTGAGACCTTGACAAGGGTCAGGAAGCTGGGAGAGGGTCTCAGCTCATAGTCTATCAGCTTTAGGGGGCTGGCCCACACAGTGATGCTGTCCCCCTTTGTGACCTTCAGCAGCACGGGCTGGCTCAAGACGGCATCCACTTCATCTTCCTTGTTGGCTGACTGGGCGCAGTGCGTCTGGTAGACCGCCGCCACCTCATCCTCACCCTCCAGATACTTGAATTTCACCTTAAGAACCAGTGGCGTGGTCTTTGTAATTGGAACCTTGAAGGTAGTCTGCACAAAGATCAGGTAGAAGCCCTCCTCTTCTAAAAAAATCTGTGTCTTGCTCGCGTCTAGGTGAACGTTCATTTGAAGCTGCTCCTCCCATTTAATGGGCCCCATCTTATCCTCTCCAGAGTCACTAGCTATGAAAAGAAGAGAGGACAGAAGGATAACTAAGCTTGGAGGGCTGACAAAAAATTTGTTAAAACCATACTAACCTGCACAGAGCTGGTCGCATAAACACTGGCAAACATTGTAGACGATCCTGGCTCAACATCCCCCTTAAGACACAGATGGAGAGCACAGGTTAAAGGTTTCATACCTGCAAGGAACACAAAGGCTTTGGATGCTCTGGAGTCGGTTTTGAAAAAGTCTGCCATGGTGGAGGCTGCAAAGAAAATGCCAGAATGTTAGGTGGGCCTAGCCAAGAAGCAAAAACATCATCAATCTAAAGTATGGTAAGTGCCAAGTCGAAGCTGACGCATAGTAACCACTTGCGCGGTTTTCAAGGCAAGTCAAGGGAGGAACAGAGGTGGGTTGCTAGGTCCTTCCTCTGCATGGCAAGGGAGGCAAACACAGGGCCACTGCACCCCAAGGAGGGCTTGAACCCTAGACCTGCCACACAACAAGGCACTGCGCCACCACACCCCCACATCAAACTAAAGACTTTTGTTTAATAACCAGACAAAACCCAAATGGGACCATTTAAAATTAAACAGAACTAAAAGGAATTTTGACATTTCTTTTTATTTATATGTGCCTCGGTACCCCTGAACAGAGCTTTCAAACATTAAAAGTGAAGCACCTCAAGGTTTGACGTGCTTTGTTGATATGTGGGAACAAAGATTAGTAACAAAGGTAAAACAAAGTTCTTCCATCACGTCAGGCCTGATTCTACCTTTTTCAGCCGATATAATGAAAACAAATAGATGTGCGTCAGCACACGCGTGTGCTTGTGTGTGTATGTGTGTGAAAATGCGCCCTTGCAGAGGAAGCGCTAAGGACACCTGCGAAGATGCACACTCACGCCTGTTAGTGACAGCATTACGGGAAAGAATGCGACACGTTGCTTCCGGCTCTCAACCTCAAGCCTCAAGAACTGTTTGAAGAAGAAGAAAAAACCGTACCACATGTACTAATGTAAATCAGCCCCTCTCCACTAACACCCCCAACCCAACCCTCTCCTTATCCATGAATTCTTTTCCCTCCGGTTAGCACACACACTGAAGGGGTCCAGACCCAACATGACTCAGCAGAGTAAGTGAGTAAGAGAGGCGATTGCTTTGTGGTCAGTGGGTTTATCCTCTGCGATGGCCACACATGAAACTATACCTTATTTCTTTTTAACCCCTTTTGTTTACTGCCCTACCTGCCCTGCTCTCCATGATGTGTGGAACAGTGCCCTTGTATCTGATTCGTACATTGGGCTCTCCTTATGAGGCTCTGAGCACAATATACGCAGTGCCAGGCTTATGAGGTAACCCCTCCTCCCCTCTCTGCAGTAAAGTGAACTTCCTGCTCTACAGCTACACATCGAGAAAGGTTCTCATGAGTGTCTTTCGCAATGTGATTCCTGGGCATTTCATCGTAGCTGCATCCAAGAATTCACCGCCTACAGAGCTGAACTCTGACTCGGAGCACACATTAATCCCTTATGGAGCTGAAGCAGAATTAAAGCTACCTATTTAGGAGGTAACAAACCCAAACCATTCATTATGATGATGCTCATGTATACAACTGCTGTAAAAAAAATTGCTATTTTTTATTATTATTATTATTATTATTACTACTACTACTACAACAACAATAATTATTATTATAATTACCATTGAGCGGTACGGTCCTTGCTGTTCTTCCTGGTTCAAATTCCTGTAAAAGAAAACAGAGGTTTAAAGAGGATATATGACTATGTCTCATGCCCCCTACACACCCACCTAATGCCCTGCCCACTCTAGATTTGGCTTTTTTCACAGTCAAAATGATGGATGTCTTCAAGCTGCTCTGCTTAAGAGCACTTTCCTCGTACCACACCTTCACTCTCTGAATCACTTTCTCATCTGACTCAGCACTGCTACCCCACTTCAAACTAGGAGAGTGAGGCTGTCTGTACTTCAAGCCGAAAAAAGAGCAAAACAACAGCGATTTATGGGAAACAAACACTGGCCCGTCAGTTCATCCATAGTCATTACTGCTTTGCCAAGGAAAGCTCACGATGAACCAGAGTTTATTCCAGAAACTCAGGGTGTGAAGCACAACAGTGGGACAACAGTCCATCAAAGATTATTCACATGCGCGCACGCACACAGAGTGGGCAATTCAGAACCACCCATCAACCTGAAACACATGTCTTCAGACTACAGGAGGACACCCAAGCAAACAAGGGAAGAATATGCAAACTGCACCCAGAATGAGCTGGATTCAAATCAAAATCCAAACCTACTGCCCAGGAGCTGTGAGGCACCAGTAATTCCGGCTGCCCCACCACAGGAAAACGTGGGAAATGTGGTGTGAACTGGCTCTGCATTGCAACCAATGGAAAAAATACACACACACACTTTCAGAACCGCTCGTCCCAGACGGGGTCGCGGGGAACCAGAGCCTACCCGGTAACACAGGGCATAAGGCCAGAGGGGGAGGGGACACACCTAGGACAGGACACCAGTCCGTCGCAAGGCACCCCAAGCAGGACTCGAACCCCAGACCCACTGGAGAGCAGGACTGCGGTCCAACCCACTGCACCACCGCACCCCCCGGAAAAAATATATATATTTATATATCTAACATGAACAGATCTTTTTTAAAAAGACCAAAATTACATATTATATATTTTTATAGTGGTCTTTCTGTACAATTATGACAAAAAACAACAGTAATTTATGGTATTGTCTGGTCATCTGTGTTTCCCAACCCTAGGCATGGAATCACAGTGATACAACCACTTCTACTCCAGTGCAACTCGTCATAACTAAGCCGATGGATGCCAGGAGAGAGTATGACTAGACACATACTGGAGATGCATTTGCTAATACAAGTCCTGGGAGGAGTCCAGCTGTAGTATCTTAATATTGTTTATTTGTTATTAGCAATTAGCCAATGTGCTCCAGGACGAGAACGTGGATGTGAGCATTGACAGGTGCTCTCAGTTATCCTGCCTCCAATGAAGAAGGTAAGTTATATATGGAACCAGAATCAGCATGGTTTTTAGCTGTAGACCCTTGTTTTAGGCATAAAAAAGCTATGCCATTTGCTTGCTTTAGAGAGAAAAGGGTGACAACGAAACTTGAAAAAGACTGAACTGTCATGACACTCATGCCATGTGTTATTTTGTTTGTAATACCTGTCAATGACCAATGGCTCCTAAAGGAGGGGGATGCTGGTTAGCATCCTGTCCAACGCAAATTGCAGGAACTCGACTTTTATTCACTAAGCTAATGCTTTTCTCCAAAGTGACTTATACTGTTCAATTACTTACTGAAATGTACTATTTATACAGCTGGGTAATCTTTACAGGAGAAATTTATGGCTACGTACCTTGCTCAAAGGTATTAGAGGTGGGATTCAAACCTAATTGCTACAGTACTGGTTACCCTCTCTGGAGCCACAGAGTTGGTCTACAAGCTACCTAGTTCTTCAGTGTGTGGTAAAACCACACTCTGTCATGTCTCATTTATATTGTTTTGGCAGTCTAACTTAAAAAGTAAAATACAGAGGCCTAGAAACATGGCATGCAGGGCCAAAGTCAACCACATTTGGTATGAAATGTGCAGAGGTCTACGCTTTCCTGCATGTTTCAAAAACACCTTCACGTGGTGAATATTTAATATTTCCCCTCATCCATCATGCAAAGTTGGGGGGTGGAGACTATTTCTGCTACAGTTGCATTTTTCAAGACTTTGTGGCACTTCAGGGTCAAAGTGCTTCACTTCATTCATTCTGGGAAGCCACTATAAGACTCAACTTTGCTGCATACTGAAACAGACTAAACTTTACATTTATACTTTTTCTTTTTGCAGATGTTTTTCTCCAAAGTAACACAACTTTGAGTAAACAAAAGTGCATCAAAAACAGATGAAGAGTTTTAGATACAGACACAGGATTATCAAAACACAGCTTCTCTGCCAGATGAAACACTTTTTATCAGCTCACTTTACACAAGTAATAACACCTGTTATTCTACTTGATACGATTAAAATACACCCACAAAAAGGATAAAATTAGAAAGGATGAACAAATAGCCTTGAGAATTACCAATAAACTGTTTCTGGTGTTTCAAACCTTTTGGATTGTGCCCCAGACTTTGGCCTTTACACAACATTTCATTTACATTCAACACTGGGCAAGATGACAGGTGTAACACCAGCTGATCCCAATTCACAGAAATAACCTCACAAAAATATATGATGACCGGTTATACTGACAAGTACTGTATGTGCTGATGAAACGACAAATGCTATGCATGTTCTTAATGTATTCAATTAATTAATATTGCACAGATCCCTTTTTGCATAGTCATGTACACTGTGAAATGCCACTGGATACATTAGTATTCAGTTATTACTTGTTCCATGTTCAGTAATAGTCTTGTTTAGCTTTAAGTGCTGAGCACACCCCATGCTATTATTATCATTATTATTACTACTCTTGTTGTTTCTTGTTATTGCTTTGCTTTCTTTTTCTTCCTTTTATTACCTTATTACTGTAATTTACCCATTTCTAATAAGCAATTCAGTTTACATACTGTGCACAAGAATGAAATATTTCACCTCGTTACTGACTGCTATTTCACAAACACCACACAACACAAATGTCAAAATGTGGGTGTTTGGGTATTGTCTGTTTTCATAATACTGACTCCTTAATCACTTCCTTGGTTTGACAGATCATGCATATTCGACAGAATGTCACAATGTAAAACAAAGGGACCAGAGTTGCATTTGGTTGAAAGTGAAAGGTTTTTACATGCGAGACGGACAGAAATGTGTCAATGTCAGAATCGGGTGTTAGAGTAACTGTATGCAATGTCAAAATTTTGACAGAGTTTCACTGACAATATGGTTGAAAGCGAAAGGCCTTTAGACATGAAAGTGGAAGTTATGCTGCAATGCCCATTTTTATCCATTTAGACTGTTCTTTCCATGGATCAGACATGTCATTGACAGCCTTTAGAGGTTTTTAAATTTCACGACAACTTAACCATTCTAATAATTAATATTAATAACGTTAATTCTAGTAAATCTAGCTAGCTTTGCAGTGATAAGGCACAGATCTTCTGCTAACCACATAAAGGAATACAATGCATTGGCTGACATTAAAGCCCACTTGCCTGCTATTATGTTGTGTGTTACTGTTGCTGGGTTTTCTTAGGGGACAAATGTGGGTTTCTTGTCACACTTCGTACTCTGTGTTTGTCAGGAGCAGCATTTCTTGAAAAACTCATTTCTACACTGATTGAAACTTTACGGTCCTGCCTAGAAACCAGAATTGGTTTTATTGCTGCAGCGAAAAATTTTCTGAAAAAACTATTATCGATGAAAGGCATACCGAAAATGTTCGAAAACCAAACCCGCACAATCACAATTTCTCATTCTGCATCGTGCTGCTATCAGTTGTGCACTTGTACTTTGACCTTTTACAACAGCGGTTCTCTTCCCTATGTACACAGTTTTTTGTTCTTCTTGAGCAGTTAATTATTCTGATTATGCTGTTCCATTAAACAGTTCATGCTAAAACAGGATGCTGATGAATGACTTCTTGCAACTTCGAAGTGTCACTATAAAAAAACATTACAAATTGTTCAAACACCATTTGTAGAGCTTAATAAAATAAATTCAATTCATTTTTATAGAGCGCTCTTCTCATGCACTGACACAGCACTTTAACACAGGCATAAGGCAAGAAAAACAGATACAAACAAGGAAGACAGTCGACTAATGGCTACCATAATAAAGTACTTTTATAGAGCTATAAATATGCCTGCTGGCCACTGGGGAAAGGAACAAAAACCACTGAACTTTAATACTAAAGACTTTTTCTGCCTGAACTAAGTAACTGAGCAAACACACATGATGAGCAAAGCCACGATGGCACGCTGCAATCACCAAGTAACTGACATACAGAAACTATATATTTTTTTGCATTTTACTTATTTTTAATTTATTTACTTTTATTTAATTAATTTTTTTTTACTTTTAACAGAATATATTACATCATCCATCCATCCATTTCCTTACCCAAGAGGTACACAAGGACAAGATCTGGCACTCATTGATTGCAATTTAGTATTAGTGCCCTGGCACATCCAACATTTGCCTTCTGCCAAGAACGTCAACATTTTTACGACATTAGTCATAGATGTAAGTCTGTAAAAGTGGGGGGAAAAAAAAAAAAACCAGACAACTGATTTTTGTACCACTTTTTTTCCCTTTCACCACGTTGTCAAAATAATATTGTTACCACAAAAAATAAAAGAAAAAGGGGAACAATAAAATCCCTGCAGGTCTGAACTCGCTTTTCTCTGTTTCCTCAGCCTAAGTTATATCATCAGTAATTTAAATCATGCAGTGAGTTTAAACTTTAAAAGATCAAAATCTGGACATGACACCAGGCCAGCCACACAGCAGGCCAGGGTGACGATATTCAGTTTTAATATTTTACAACGCGCGCGTATATATTTTTTGACGTTACAATTCGACTTCCATGAGATTTTTTCGAAAAGCAAGGCAAGGCTAGACTACTTTTCCCCAGCGTTTTTTTTTCTGCCAAGTTCGGGAGTGAGTGTGTTGTAAAAAACCGTGTGTAACGCACGAACCGGAACCCCCCGAGCGCCGGGCTCACCTACCTTTCCCCAAAAGGCCACCGCTATACATGTCACGACAGCGACGACTCCCAAAGCCATCGCGCCCAGGGCCACTAGGACCCGATTCCCCGCCACCTGGTGCACCATCGCTGGCCGTTGAGCCGCCGCTCTGCCGCTGCTGGGTTGCGCGCGCGCGCGGGAAGAGCAGAGGCACGCGCCGCACTCGCTTATTCGCTCTCTCGCTTTCTTACTGTCTCTCGCGCTCTCTTCGCTCCGAGTGGCCGGAGGATCTCACACGCGCTTAGCTATAAGCGGCTCACGCTCCCACACAGCCTCGCGCCGTGTCCGCGTACATGCACCCAATTCTCGTCATTTCTCTCGCGCTATCCGTCTGCAGTGCCGCTTGGTCCCGGAAGGATTTTTTTCTCCCTTCCCATTCATGAATTTGTCGTCATAGTTTTGCGAATCGACGGCATGGCATGTGACTGCGCGTGACTCTGCGTGTGGAGGTGTATAGGAAGCTTGGCAAGCAGGGGATGGAGAGGGTGATTGTGGTGATGTGAAGACGTGACCGCGAGGACACATGAGTCTCTTTTTATCTCCCCTGCGGCCGCTTCTTTGCTGAGCGACTCCCGCCCTCGGCATCGGGGACGCGCTGCGCTCATGCCCGCGATAGTACCTGTCCTGCGCAGAAGACTGCGCTTAGTACCAGCCAGCGTGTGTGCGCGAGTTGGACAAGCCGTTCGTCTGCGTACTGTGGTGGAGGACCCAATGTGGGCCGTTTTGGTGGAGCCTCCTGGATTTAAGATGATTAAGTATCTTATACTTAAGTATAGTTCAGATGGGTTTTCACGGTATATGTTCATCCGGCATTTTTATTTTTGATGTAGTTGACTTACGCTTATGTTTGTGCAAAAGCAAACCACCTTACAAGTACAGAGGATAACAATCAGGTGACAACTCAGGATGGAAATCTATGTTGCAATGTCACAAAGTCAGCCTGGGGCTGGAGTAGACAAGACACAATTGTCTTAGGTGAACGTTATAAACAAGACAACATGTAGATACAGATAAAGTCAGAAGCTACAGAGGTCAGTGGCTGAAAGCAGAGGAAAGGTGTACCAGTCCGTAAAATGAAGAGCGCCGCATAAAACTGGTCTGTATTGTAATGTGATAGGAAGCCATTACACCACACACATCACCCAAAATCTCTTGTCCCATACAGGGTTGTGGGGAGCCAGCGCCTAACCCGGCAACACAGGGTGTAAGGCTGGAGGGGAAGGGGACACACCCAGGATGGGACGCCAGTCCGTCACAAGGCAGGAAGCCATTACTGAACAAGAAATATAAAAAGAGCATCTGCAATTTGCCAGGAAGCATGTGAATGTCCCACCTAAGATGTGGGAAAATGTTTTGTGGTCAGATAAGACTAAGATAGTGCTTTTTGGCCAAAATTCAAAGAGCTATATGTGGTTCAAGTATAAAGTAAAAACATATGAAGAAAATACAGTAAACAGTATACAAACAGCACAATTTTTTTTTACAGAAATGTGTATGGGTATATACAGTCATCCCTGAGATTTAAGCATTCAATTTACAAGAACTCAAGGCTGTGAATGATTTCATTTAGTAACCCTACTTTAATTTACAAAACATTTCTCCATGCTTACAAAGACCGAATTTAGATTATGTGTGGCTCTCAGAAACTAAGTGGTGCAAAACCAGTCACCATGTGCTGCATCAAATTATGAACTTCCATCACCCCTAGTTTCGTAGTTTCCCATACTATATTCTCCATAATCATAGACCATGTTTGGACGGTCCAAACTTGTTCACTGAGTATGAATTTATTTTTGTTGTTTTTATTGACTCTGTCTTTTCCATTAGTTTTTTTCATGAAAGATTCAATTAGTACATAAACACACACACACACATTTTCTGAACCGCTTGTCCCATACAGAGTCGCAGGGGAACCAGAGCCTACCCGGCAACACAGGGCATAAGGGGACACACCCAGGACGGGACGCCAGTCCGCCGCAAGGCACCCCAAGCAGGATTCGAACCCCAGACCCACCAGAGAGCAGGACCCGGCCCCACCGCGCCACTGCGCCACCGCTAGTACATAAACAGTGAGTTTCATATGTAGTCTATGTCTGTTTGTCTGCGAGGATTTGTTAAGCATATGCTACTGAACATCTACAAAAGAGCTGAACTAGTGCAGGCAATAATCATACACCATTTTAGAATAATTACTTAAAGGAAACTGACTTGTGTTGCATTAGGATAACGACTATTAACTACTGAACTAGCTGTGTCCATTTTAATTGGATTTGCTGATATCTTAGTTTATATCAGCATAAATTTTGGAGCCCGGGAATACAAAAAATCTCAACCATTAAAATGAATCGTCTTAACTACAGTTCCTTATTGTCCTGCACTGTACACCCTGTGTGTTTTTGGGGTTAAATTATAAAGATACCTACAAATCTTGGACAAGGAGAAAAATTTGAATTTATAAATTAAATGACATTTTTATGTAATTATTTATGATAAGACAATTGTGAACCTTTTATACACATAAAACACAAATTTATATTTTAAAGACTGAAGTTTGCTTACGTTCGGAACTAAGACATTCATTGAACATACACAGAATAGGATGTTATATTCCGCTTGCTTATATCAACAGCTGTGCACAAGGCCCAGGTCCATCGACCTCACCACCTTGCACATGAAGCCCCAGAGAAACTTCTGACAATGTCAACATTCATCTCCAAGTCTGAGGAAAAAGTGGCTTAATATCCTTCCAAACCACCATATTGATTCACAGGGTATTCAACATGGATATTTCATTGAGGTTATCAAGTAGGCACCTACATTTGTTAGTGTTTTGTAGAGTTAGGCCCACAACATTTCAGGAAGGCTCAACAGTGAAGTCTGTTCTAGACCCACCCCCCTCTACATACATCAGATACCCTCCACCCACAACAGATGTACCAATTGTATAAACTCAAACTATCCCGACCAACACCACACCTCAACACCTACTACTAAAAAGCTGCCCCCCACTGCAAGCCACCCACCACCAAGTTTAAAAAAACATTACAAATTACCCTCCAACCTGCAACCCCAACTACTCTGTGTCACACCCCCACGAACAAGCTGAGTGACCGCACCTGCAGCTTGTTGACATGATCAGGTATAACGGGAGCCCCATAACTACACAGGGGTGTGGATTCTTGCAAATGTCTCTCTTGGTGGATTTGCAGTTTCAGTGTTTATGCCTTGCCCTTATCCCTGCTTTGTTCTCTGACTCTCCTGGCTCCTGAGATTAGCTTTACCCTCATATCAATGTCTGTGCCTCGAAAGACCTTTGCCTGTCCCTGACCATCACTTTTGTCTGACCCAGCGAACTCCAGCTAAAATAAAGCCGACCCACACTTGGGTCCATTCCCTTACCTCCTGTCTCCAGTCTTCCTGCCTGATACCCTGCTCTCTTCTCATCCATACCTGCTGGCTAGCCTTCTCAGCAGCTTCATACAGCCTGGGAGAGTCACCTGTGCGCACGTATTGCATTAAAGGCTTCTGTAACTGAGAGAAAAAGTTGATGTTGTTCTTTCCAACCACACCATCCTTAGCTAGCAGCCTCTAACACCAAATTCTACCAGGAGCAATGTAGCTGATTTAGCCAAAAAACCCCCTAACGCAACTTCCATTAGTTAGATGTGAGCCCATCACCTGCTTGCCTCGGCCACCAAATCCACATATTGTTTACTGTGTGGAGTGAGAGTTTGTTTAGTATAAAATGTTACCTACAAAATTGGTACAAAAATTTTAAAGACACCAGACAGAGATACATCACACAATGTTTACCTGATGTATAATGTGGCAGATTGCTTCTATTTTCTAATAAAAATATTTACAGGCAGTGCCCAGATTACGAACAAGTTCCATGTCTTCAGTCTGCTTTTAAGTCAGATTTTAACGTAAATCAGAACAGTTAGTTATGGTGGGTATTTGTCAGTTTGTCAAATGTTTGTCTTAGTACATCGGACATCATGTACCTTTCTATGCATAAAAAACATTAAAGAAACACTTCCGGATACACTAAAGCATCTTTAATATAACAATATAGTAATAATAATAATACAATGTAATGATGTAATGATGATAACAATAATAAGTGTGACTACAGTATTTATAATAGAGACAGACATAGAAAGAGATAATAAATGTTACTACTGTCATGATGAACAGAAGACACAGAGGAGGCTGGACCTAAGTGCAGGATCGTTTATTCAGAATCAAAGGACTAGACGTGTTCTCGTGGTCGGGGACGGGAGAATGGTTCGTTGATCGACAAACTAACAGAGGCGAGGGTCCGAAATCATGGCCAAGGGATAAGGCGGGCAGTCGTTATCAAAGAGATGTGGAACGGGAGTGGGGAATGATGAGGGACAGGACTTGGAAGAGCAAAGCAAGGAAGATTTGAGAACATAGAGTGGTCGATTGTCTCGAGTGAGATTCCGCAACTGAGAAGAGGTTGAGAAGTGTCTTTTATAGCCAAGTGCTCTCTCAGAGAGACAGAGACAGAGAGAGAGAGAAAGAGAGTGTGTGTGTGCAATGTTTTCAAATGTTCGTTGGCGTTTCACCTTTTTTCAATTGATTATTATTTCTACTTTAATTTCAGTCGTGATCGTTTTCCTTTTCTTGGATGCATCACCATCACTTGCATCACATTTATGCTTTGGTGCCATGGATAGGAGGGTAAAAACAAAAAAATTAAAGCCAAATAGAGTGACACAAGAGACACTGTTAACAGCATCGTGGTCTGACGGAAAAGAAGGAAGTCTTTGTCCTACCTCAGACTCATGCGCCCCGCCCACAAGCCAATGAACTGCTGTAGACATGCAGTTTTGATACGCGTCACAAAGTAACGCATTTGTTATTACGAACGATCGTATGCAACTCTAATTTTTAATGTAATAGGCTTAATTATGAAGTTTTTATCTGATTGTTAGTTAAGGGTGACAAAAAAATTAACTTCCGGTCATGGGGAATGGTTCGTAGCTATAGGTTGTACGTTAGTCGGATGTTCGTAACCTGGGGACTGCCAGAACTATTAAGCAATGTCTTTTACAAGATTTTTCGAAGATTTAGATTTAAACTGATTTTCAATGATTTTGGTGGAAGGGAAGCCATGAACTACTATCAGGAAAAAATCACTTTTGCTTGAAAAGGAATATTGAAAAATTGGCTTACAGCTTCAAAATGGCATCTGAATAAACCACAGGAATTCTGAAACAGCTTCCACTGGATTTCTTAGGTTTGCAGAAATCAAATAGTCCATATAACCACAAAAATTTCACACCAAAATGAAGCATCATGGTGAAAAGTAATGAGTTGGGCTGTTTTGCTTTTTAGATGAATAATTTGTATTACAATGAGGTTCTTTTGAGAACCAAAAACACTCCATATCACAGACCACACCATTATCACAAATCATAATACATTTTAAATTAGGTAGTGTCAGTGCACTTTTTTCATATTCTGTAAGTGTCAAATCTGTCTTTTCAGTGCTTGTTAGGACAGAAGAGAAAATAGGTCTATGCTGTAGCTCTAGCAGTTAATTCTTCATAGCGTACAAAACAAGTAGGTTTTCTCTAATAACCCCAGAGGCGGTTTTTTTGTGTTCTTAGAAGCCAAAGCATCACCAAGTTCAGACAGAATAATGAAAAGAGCTGTCTGATCTCCTTTAGAACACAAGAACAAACAAGAAACAACTGTCTATGCTTGGTACTTGCTGAGAATCCAGCACTTGATTCTTGTCAGCACTTGAGTCTTGTGTGCCTTCAACCTGGAAAAGAGCCTGTGAAATAACTAGTCCATCCAAATATGCATGTTTCAAGATTAATCTGAAAAACCAACATTTAAGAGAATCTAGTGCCATTTGGCATCTCTAAACTCCAATAAGGAATTTATCTTATAGTTTCTGTTTTACGCCAACATGTACAGTACTATGCAAAAGATTAAGGCACTTGGGGAAAAAGCTGTAAAGTGAGAATGCTTCCAAAAATAATGCTCTTAATTAATAAAATTCTTACAAAGCTTAGTAACCCTCCATCGTCAACAACTGTTTGCCCCAAGCGGAGTCACAGCAGGCTTGGCCAGGGCCCGCTCTCTGGCGGGTCTGGGGGTCGAGTCCTGCTTGGGGTGCCTTGCAATGAACTAGCGTCCCGTCCTGAGTGTGTCCTCTCCCTCTCCAGCCTTGTGCCCTGTGTTGCTGGGTTAGGCTCTGGTTTGCTGCGACCCTGCTTGGGCTAAGCGATTTCAGACTGTGTGTGTGTGTGTGTGTGTGTGTGTGTGTGTGTGTGTGTGTACTTTCGTCCTTTAACGACATGCAAAACCCTCACTGTAATTCTGTAACTTTTAGCAAAAGGAATGCTTGGAAATCTAAAATATGCTCTTTCTCATTGACACTAATGCAGAAGACATTAAATAACCTTCTAAAACAAATATCTTTGTGAAACACCTAAGTGCCTAAGACTTTTGCACAGTGCTGTATATAGGAAGCAGACCACAACATTTTTAACTCATCAGCTAAAAGGCAAATGGTGCCCTTATAATTAAATTACCTGCCCTTGCTCACTGTAGGTGCAGATCCTGAGAGAACTGATGCTGTACCTTTCTGAGCGTTCCTCAGCCAATGCTTTTTCAAAACCCCTTTCCTGCAGTTGATGTTACTGTATTTCTGGTATTCCCCAAAATGGTTAGTTGTAAACAGCAATGACACCTGACTCATTGAGTGAATCCTGAATTAGATTTTCGTGCTGTGAAGGGCACTCCATTTGTGTTTGTGTTTAAGTCCCTGAGGTAGCTGCTCAGTGCACTGCAAGCTACTTAAATGTCAATCGATTTTAGCAAAGAGTTGGTATAGCCACAATCTCAGTCATGTCCTTTTGCCAATGTTGTGACTCACCAAGTGTATCGGGTTTTACAGCAACGGCTGTGTTTATTTTCCAGTAACCAATCTGTTTCCGAGCAAAGCCAAATTTAAAAAAAACCTTCTGTGTCGTTTTATAGACCATACTATTTTTTTCCTGAGGATTGCATTTTTGTGAGGTCTGCCTGAAAATTTCTTGTCGTTGTCTTTGCGTACGTCTAGAGTGACGTCAAGCAAGCCGCAGTTTCCCTTCTATGCATCCTCACCGTTGCATGCAGTGTATGAAAACAGTTTATGAAGAAAGGTTTGTTCATTTTCCTCTAACACAAAAAAAAAAATCTGTTTTAAGAGTAAATTGTGGAAAAAACAAGATAAAGATTTTTTAAGACAAAAAGTATTTTTCCACTTACTGCTATGAGGTTTACATTCTAATGTGTGCATCAGTTATTACATTCTTAGAGGATATTCCTGGTTCACACAAAACATCAAGATCAGCTCTTAAAATGACATTAATAAATACATAAATCATCAACAACCTGTGATTCAACACGGTGGCAATTTTTCATGTTGTGTAATTCAGCAACAGCATAGGCCCAGCAGTGAGTCTTCTCATTATTCAGAGAAATATGTGGTCTGCCATCTGAAAGTGATCAATATAGGTCAGTGTAACCACTTGCGAAGGACGGGAACTTCCACCAATGGAAAGTCTTGAGGCTTTTTTTTTATGTGTTTGTGTCACACACATACACAGTCTACAACCACTGGTCCCAGCAAGGCAGAGCCTAACCCAGCAACACAAGGTGCAAGGCTGAAGGAAAAGAGGACACACCCTTCACAGGATGCCAGACCACTGCAAGGCACCCCAAGCAGGACTCAAACCCCAGGCCCACCGCAGAGCAGGCCCCAGCCAAACCCACTGTGTCACCACGCCCACCTGTGTCTGTGTTACTATTAAATTAATCCACTAAATTATGGAAGAACTTAATTTACTTAAAAGTTGTGCATACAAGCAAGTCATTGTGGCACAGTCACTGCCAAAAAGTCCTAAAATTCTTATTTGTTCAGCAGACCAAGACTGCTGAGAAGTCCCTCAGAGTGTTGCTTCCATCACTCAGCATTCTCCCCAGGAATGGTCAGCACTTCCCCACACTTTCATATCATAGCTTAGACAGAATCAGGATCTTTCCCTACTAAGGTGTCAGATGGTTTTCCAGAACAAATTTGAGGCAGCCCAACAGTGATTATTCATGGTTTCTTCAAACTACACCCATCCTACAACTTTCACTTCAGCAATACCCTTTGCTGCAACTGTCTTAGCCTGTATATCTTCCAAATAAATAAGGAGATCCCCCTGAAGTAAGGCCTTCTTCAGTTTGACAGCTTTCCCCACTGCTTGTGTCCACCTGTGGGTTGCACCAGCTGGAGCACCAATTGCCCTCAAATCACAGCTTTAATCAGCCAGTGATCCATGACTGTGTTTTTAAAGGTGGTACATTCACTCTTATGTCACTGTTCTCTCTTAAGGGAGAAATTTACTCAGAGGTGGGAGTTGAATTGATCTCACACTGAGCTTTCTGCCATTCATTCGAGAAAACCCTTACAGAATGTTTGGATGTCTCAAGTCTATCTGGCTGGCATCCTGTAGAAACAAAACCAACTCACCACCAATTTGTGATCAGCTGAAGTGGTGATCTCTGCTCTCACCCAAGTGAAAATGTGTAACTAAAATATTTGAAACACAAATAACCTGGGTATTTAAAACCCATCAGTTTTGCTCAAAGGGTTATTTACATTAGAATAAAAGGGAAATTATGGGACTTACTGTAAAGTCTATCGTAAACATGTGCCATCAACTCGGGTTTGAGTCTTGGTGACTTGATAGACCAATGAATTAAAAAGGGCTCGGTTTTGTGCTAGTCTGACGAGATCCTCGAGCGTCTGCCCTGTCATCATTTTAATCGCATCGATCCATCTCATTGGTGGTCTTCCTCTGCGCCTTGTGCCCTCAATCTTTCCAGTCATGACATCCTTCTCCAGTGATCTTTCCCTTCGAACCGAATGACCGACATATGACAAACACATCTTCATCAATTGCGCTTCAAGTGGCAACTGTCCATGAAGTTTTCATGGCAAGATACAGAAGTAGATTGTCTGGCCTTTCTTCTGCGCAGCATAGATTCAATGTTGTTGCCGTTGTCACATGGAGTGTGATCTTCCTCCTCCAACACTGCCCATCCGCTGCTGCCCAGATGGGTGGAAACCATTTAGTCTGGCACCTCTGCTAGAACCTGTCCGTCTTGGGTGGCCCTTCTGGTAGTTAAGACTACCGACGGCATAGCTTCCAGCTTCACAGATGCACACAAGTCCCAACAGCACGACAAGCTAGGTTTCCTCATAAACACTCACCTGGAAACAGATTGCCACCTGTCACCAGTTAGGTCATGGTAATATCCCACCTGGACTACTAAAACGCTCTCCTGTCTGGCCTTCAAGCCTCTGCCACCAACCCTCTCCAGCAGATACAGAATGTTGCTGCACAAGTCATGTTTGACCTCCCGAAGCGTTTCCATGTATTACCCCCCCTCGACTCTCTGCATTGGCTTCCAGACTCTGGTTATGACCTACAAAACCATCAGTGAATCTACTCAATGATATCTACAAAACATGATCACTTCTTACACCCCAACAAGACCGCTATGCTCCTTCACTTCTACACGCTAGGTGGTTCCATGCACGAAAGGTCCAAAATCAAAAGCACAAAGGTTTTTGGTGCTTGTTCTAATATGACAGAATGACCTCCCCCTCTCACTGAGAACTGCTTAATCTCTCAACATTTAAGAAGGGTCTCTAAACTCATCCCTTTCAAACTCACATCTCCCCTGATCTCTTAAGTGCATGATAAACATGTAAATGTGTATGTTTGATAATCAGGTGTGAAAGAAGGTTTTCCCTTTCCCATTTCAGCCATGGGGGCATGGTGGTGCAGTGGGTTGGACCAAGTCCTGCTCTCCAGTGGGTCTGGGGTTTGAGTCCCGCTTGGGGCGCCTTGTGATGGACTGGTGTCCCATCCTGGGTGTGTCCCCTCCCCTTACACCCAGCGTTGTTGGGTTAGGCTCCAGCTCCTTGCAACCCCACATGGGACAAGCAGTTCAGACGATGTGTATGTGTATGCGTTTCAGCCATAGGAGACACTGAAGAAACACCCTCAAGACACACAAAGACTTTTCACAACACCATTGGCCGATGGGAGAGCCCCAGATGAGTATCTCTCCAATCAGTTTTATTGCCTGCTTTTATTTGCCAAGCTCATACATAATTTATTACAGGGTGTTACAACAGGCGTGTTTAGTGTTTTCCTGCCTTTTTGCCTAGTAACTTTCCACTTCTTTTCTTCTCAAAACCCCTCACCATAAAGCCAAACCATCCAACTCCCATCATCCAGCTTACCTTAAACTGAACTCGCTCCAGGTAAGGCAGCACCATCAGCCTTTTATGACATGCTACAGGTGATTTGAAAATTTCAATTAATAGGTAAATCTTTATGCAGGTACTCCTGAGATGTCTACTGGTTCATATGGTGGATTGTGACAAATTAAATGTACTCTAGAATCACGTCTGCTTCCAAATCTCTTCTTCTGTTGATGTAATGCACTCACAGCATTTTTCTCTTTCCACTTTGCAGAAAAACATCTGCTGAATGAATAAATGTAAATGTAAATCTAAATGTCATTGGAAGGAAAGGTGTAAAAAACAATTATGGAGACATCAAAGCATTTTCCAAATGTCACAACCATGCCCACACATCAACCAGCAGGACCTGGCTTTAATTGGAGCACTTTGCTATAAAGAGCACCATTCCACCACTGCCCAGGTGCATAATCTCACTCGAAACAACCATCCTGCCTGCACTCTCCAACTTGCCTTGCCTTGCTTTTTGCCCAAGTCTTTTACCTCATTGTTCCCAGTCCTGCTCCACATTCCTTGGGAAAACAACCGCCCGCCTTGTCTCCCGGCCACGACTTCTATTCTGATCCTCACCTCTTTCCTGTTCATCGATTGACCTACTCTTCACCCAACCCCGACAACCACAGCATGTCTGATACCTTGGTTCTAAACAAACGATTCTGCATGTGGGTCCAGCCTTCCCCACGTCTTCTATTCTCCATGACACCAAAAGGAATACAAAAGCATGTTACACACACACACACACACACACACACACACACACATTTTCTGAACTGCTTGTCCCATACGGGGTCGCGGGGAACCGGAGCCTAACCCGGCAACACATGGTGCCAGGCTGGAGGGGCAGGGAACACACCCAGGACGGGACGCTAGTCCGTTGCAAGGCGCCCAAAGCAGGACTTGAACCCCACACCCACCCAAGCCCAGTGCACCACCGCACCGCACTGCAAGCACGTTACAAAGATTATTAAATTCCCATGATAATAAACATCACACAAACACACACACACACACACACACACACACACACACACACCATCTGAAACCACTTGTCCCATACGGGGTTGCAGAGAGCTGGAGCCTAACCCAGCAACACAGGGCGCAAGGATGGAGGGGGAGGGGACCCGGGAGGGGCCCACCCAGGACAGGATGCCAGTCGATCACAAGGCACCCCAAGCAGGACTCAAACCCCAGACCCACTAGAAAGCAGAACCCAGTCAAACCCGCTGTGCCACCATCTTGGATCCCCAGCTCAGCATGGAACGTTTGTCATGGCAGATGGACATCATCCTCATCAGCATGGGATTCGTCTGTTACCACTGGCTAGCCTCCTCAGGTCTTATGTAGCAAGGTAGTGCTCAACAATAAGATAGAACAGAGTTAGTAATATGTTACTTAAGTTTAATATGCATTTTTATAAAGGTGATAAACAACTAAGGCAGGTGAAATTACATTTCGAGGTGGAATGCCTGAGTGAATATGTAAGTCTTTAGTCGGGATTTGAAAATAGAAACAGACGGGGCATTTCTGACAGTAACCGGTAGACTTCCACAGTTCAGGTGCTCTATAACTAAAGGCATGACCTCCTACTGAGGTCTTATTGATCACAGGTACTTTAAGGTAACCTGCCTCTAATGAATGGCGATATCGTCCTGGGATATAAGAATTAATGATCTCACAAAAGTAAGCTGGAGCAATGCCATGTACTGCCTTATAGGTCAAAAGAGGGTTTTATAATCAACTCTGTAAGTGACCAGTAGCCAATACAATGACTTAAGTACAGATGTTATATGGTCAAACTTCCTAATTCTAGTGACAATTCTCAGAGCAGCATTTTGTACCAACTGTAGCCTGGATACAGTCTGGTATGGACACCCCTACAATAAAGCATTACAGTAATCCAGCCTCCTGGAAACAAAAGCATGAACCAGTTTCTCAGAATCCTGTCTACATAGGAATCACCGCAATTTAACTATGTTTCTTAACTGAAGGAAGCACAACTTAGTCAAAGCATTTACATGTGATACAAATGACAGTTTTTCATCTAGCAGGACACCCAAATCCTTGACACAATCACTACGCTTGAAGGTAATACCATTTATTGTAAAGATTGGCGTGATTATGTCAAAAGTTTTGGCATCACCACCCACCACAAGTACCTCTGTTTTACTGGCATTTAGAGTTAAAAAACATGTACTCATCCATAAGTTTATACAGGTAAAACAATTAGCTAACGACACCATATGTGATGGATCATCAAGCTTAAACGATACATAAAGCTGTGTGTCATCGGCATACGAATGGAAATTCACATTGTTCTTCTTCAACTTTATTTGGTAAAGTTATCAATAATACACAACCAAAACAGCACATTAAAATCCACAATCCAACAAACCCAATACCATTTTCCTACAGTTGGTCAACAAAGTTGCTAAGCAACCATTATATAAAACACATTGTCAAGACAAAGTCTTTCCCATGACAATCCCTTTCTGACATCAAAAAATATAAGTGACCCATGTCTTCCCCACACCAACATACCCAAATGGACTGTCCCCCAGTAGCAGCTCAGCTGAAGTCATCATCTTAATACATGCTTCCTTCAAAACACATAAAATACTTCTAAATTACAACATAAAACTTGGTCATACCCCTAAAACTAGACAAATAAATACAAAACAAACATACACATAAATAATCAATATAAAACTCAGTGCACAAAAACACATAGTAAAACAAAGCCATTAAAATCTATGAGTAACACTTATACAAATAACCCATATAAGTTAAAAATATTAGTTAAAAGTGCACAAACCCAAACCACTAAAATCTGTGAATAAATACTACACAACTAAAAAACCACACAAACAAATATAAAAAAATAAATATACAAAGGGGTAAGATACAAGAAAGTACAATATGTTTTAAAAGAATGCAGTTCCATAAAGCAAACGTCCATCCTCAGAGCTTCAGACGCATTTATCCACGAGGTCTTTCCATCTGTCTTTTGCCTCGTGGTAGCCCCAGGCAATCCGATCCCGCTTTATTCTGAACTTCAGTTCAGCTCGAATCTTCAAAAAAGCACCATAAGCTCCCATTTTCAACCCCTTTCGGACAAGGTTAATACGTGCATTCCACAATTCTTTCTTTGTCAAACTCACAATCAACCAAATCCTACCAGAGGTTGCCTTACTTGCCTTGGGGGACAGTCTCTTCATGATATTATCAAAAGTCAATGTTATCTCACCGTCTAACTCTCTGCACAAGGGCTCAACCAAAGACCAGACCGTCCCGGCATAACCGCAATCCCAAAAAACGTGCTTAATCGTTTCCGCACCCAAACACTGGGGTCGCAGGCAGTCGGGACGTCCGGTCAACTCGTACCTGTAAAGTTTCTCCATCACGGGTAATCTGTCGTGAAGACACTGCCAGTTTAAGTCCTGCAGCCTATTGTCAAGCCCTTTTGGCTGAATTTGTGCCCAAATATCTTCCCCAAGGCCTAACATCACTCGCGTTCACCTCCCCTCCAACAAGGCATTATATAACACCCTGTGCTTAAGGAGGGTATTTGTGTCAGTGTCTCTCGGAATGATCTTGCTCCATTTCACCATCTGTTTGTAGTGATCCGGCAGGGACTCGGCCTTTGGTCCAGCATTGGACCTGGAATTCACCAAATGACGCAACGAGAAAGACAGCCAGAGGCGAATAAAATGTTGGTACAGGTGCTCCAGGGGAGCTGCCAGACGGAAACAGTGCTGCGCAAAAAAAAGGCAATCAAATTTTAGGGGGAAATCAGGAACCCCCCTTCCTCCCCTGTCCCTCCCTAGATACATCACCTCCCTCCTCACAAACTCATGCCTTCCACCCCATACCAAGCCGAACACATCTTTCACGAATCCTTTCCTTAAATTGCGAGGCATGGGGTAGACATGAGCCAAGTAAAGTAAGGTCGGGAGGACATCAACTTTCAAAATCAATGTTTTACCCAGGAAGGACAGGGACCTTGCCTTCCACAACCCCATCTTCCGCCTAGCTATTGCCAGACGCTCCTCCCAGTTGACCCGGGCTGCTCCTTTTGAGAGAAAACTTACACCCAGCACTCTGAGGGGACCTCTACAAAGCGAAAGGCTGCCAAAAGTGTCTTCTCGCTCTCCCCAGAATCCAAAGTACTTTACCTCTGTCTTCCCGAGGTTGAGCGCCAAACCCGAGGCCCTA
The DNA here is from genome assembly GCF_900964775.1 of Scleropages formosus. Taxonomy (NCBI): domain Eukaryota; kingdom Metazoa; phylum Chordata; class Actinopteri; order Osteoglossiformes; family Osteoglossidae; genus Scleropages; species Scleropages formosus. The sequence continues at coordinate 6,153,915 of NC_041811.1, forward strand.
CCGAACATCTGAGTCAGGCGCAATGCCTGGGTGAGCGAGCGGTCAGAGCACACAAACAGGACTGTATCATCTGCATATTGAGCCAACTTAACAGTCCTGCCACCACCTCCTGGAATATGCAACCCATCTATTCCCGGGTGGGCCCGAATTGCCGCCGCCAACGGCTCCACATACAAAACATAGAGAAGGGGAGACAGCGGGCACCCCTGTCTAACCCCACTCGTCTGGGCAACCACTCCCCGAGAGAGCCGTTAACTATAACCTGGCTACCAACATCATTATAAAGTGTTCGGACCCACCCGAGAAAGGTGGGGCCCAATCCCAATCTGCCCAAAACATTGAACATAAAGGTATGGTCCACACGATCAAACGCCTTCTGCTAGTCCAGACTGACCAGTGCTAGGGGAATATTTCGATCCTCCACCCAGGCGATCGTATCTCTGATAAGATGTAAATTCCAAATTGCAGAGCGCCCGGGAACCCCACACGTCAACTGGAACCCCAGTTGCCCAGGTCGGCTCTATCGCCTTTCTTATGCAACAAGGATAGAACCCCCGACCTCATGCTGTCCGTCAGCTTACCTCGGGTCAGCACTTCTTTGACAACCTCAAAGAAGACAGGGCCCAAGACATCCCAAAATGTGGAATAGAATTCCACCGGCAGTCCGTCCAAGCCTGGGACTTTCCTCCGGTTCATTCTGGAGAGCACGTCGGACAGTTCCCCCAGAGTGATGGGTGCCTCCAGGCAAGCCTGGGACTCAGCCGGGAGGGTCGCTCGCAAATGTTGTAAAAAGGAATCCCCTGTGACAGGGTCAGTTTCCCTTCCCTTAAAAAGAGTTTCATAAAATTCTGTAGCAACCCCAATCATCCCGGCCATATCCTTAACTAGTTCTCCTTGCCCAGTAAGCAGAGAAATAAAACCCCTATCATGTTGAAAGCCCGTCGTTTTATTAAAGAAGAAAGAGGAACATTTTTCACCTTCCTCCAATTCTCTTACTCAGGCTCGTGTGAGGAGCGCGCTAGCTTCCTGGTCATACAGTCGTCTTAATTCTGCCTTTAATTCCGCTTTTCTGTCACTGTTAAAATCCTTTCCATTGTTATGGTGGGCATAGAGCTTTTCCAACTTTTTCTCCACTTTCCGCATTGCTCTGTGAGATCGAGCTCTCCTAAGAACACAGTACTGCCTAGTAATGGTTCGCACCTTCGTTTTGGTGTCTTCCCACCAATCTGAAACCGAGCCACAGAAAGATTTGAGCTCCTGCCATACCTTAAAATGCTTATAAAAAAGGTCCCTATACTCTTTCTCCTTTAAAACATCTACATTCAGTTTCCAATACCCAGGACCATGCAACGGAGCCTCTATGGAAACCGTAGCCTCTACCATCAAGTGGTCCGTCGGCCAATAAGGAGAGAGGTGGACCCGTTTAAAAACAACAGAGTCGGAAGCCAAAATATAATCCAGGCGACTTTGTGCTCCTCTACTATTAGACCAGGTAATGCCTGGATGACTGGGGTTGCATACTTTAAAACCATCAGAAAGACTAAATCTGAGCATAAAATTCTTAAAATGTTTGATGCTGACATCCTCTTTACCTTCCAGATATATATTAAAATCTCCCCCGATTATTAAGTGCCTTCTACAGACACAAAAGGGGGTCAACTCTTCCAAAAGAGATATGCGGGATGCAGCCTCTACCGGAGCATAGACACACATCGCACGGATGTGTTGTCCCCTCCAGGTGGTGTCCACTCCCAATACTCTACCCTGTAGAACTGTGAACGTGCTTACATTCTCAAAACTCCGTTCTCCAAAAAGAATGCCTACACCTGTTGAGTGGACGCCACCCACACTCCAGTATGAGTTACCTTTCCTCCACCCTGAAGAGAAGATGGCCACATCCCGCTGATCTCGAAGGTAAACTTCCTGTAAAAAACATAGCTGGAAGGCAGAGGATGCAAACCTATCAAACATTGCTGCCCTTTTCAAAACGTTCTTCAATCCTCTGACATTTAAGGTTAAAATTCTAAAATCAGCCATAAAAGGGACAAATTAAATAATTAACCAACCATAAGAACAGTAAAATCCTACTAAAATTCATTAAAAACAAATTTAAAAACAAAATCATTCTGCTCCCGACATTTCTGTCATACTCTGGAAATCTACAGCAACATATGGCTGCTCACTGATATCCTCATTCTGGTCTGAATAAAGAGGGGAACTCATCATACTGTAGGGGGGTGCAGTCAAAACCGGCTAATCCATGTGGCTTCCATCCCCTACCAGCAAACATTGATCTCGGTCCTCCTCCATCTTTGCTGCTGGCTTTTCTTCTTTCCTGCTCACCCCGTCCTCTTTTCTGCTCTTCTTGTATTCCTTTGGAGTAGGGCCTTTACTCCTTTTCCTATTTGTATCCTTTGGGGTACTCTGGGCTTTGGTGGGCGTGGTCCTTGGGGTCACAAACGTCAGGTGTTCCTTCTCTACTGCCAACTCTGCATGCACCTGCTCCTCAACAACATCAGGTTGAGCCAACATTTCTCCCTCCCTTTTACCAGACACTCGGCTTCCCGACACGACGTCGGCATAGGTGGGTTTCCTCAGAGAGCAGGCGCGGGCAAGATGGTCTTCTGCCCCGCAGACATTACACCTGCGTGGACCATTACAATCTCTAGCCATGTGACCTTTCTCCAAACAGTTATTGCACCGCATATTGGTGCAATCAGCCCCCGTGTGCCCAAACCCCTGACACGCTCGGCAGAAGAGTGGCTGGTTAGAATAAAATAAATAGCCCTTGCTTGTGCCTAAATTAAAAGCAGCGGGTGGGTGGCAAAACCCATCAAAACCTTGTGGGTCAGGGAGCAAAACCTGAAACTGCCTTTTTCCATTCCAAAAGCCAAGTTCATCCCTCACATCTTTATGACTGGGCAGGACTTCGACATACCTCCGTAAAAATTCTCGTATAGACTCCGCCGTAATAAAAGGGTTAAAAACATGCACAGTCACTATGCGTTGGTTGTTAACCCAACGGTTCTCAACGTCATAAAATTTCAATACAGAATGATCAGCGAGAGTCCTGCAACTCTCAATCATCCTTTTAAAACAAGCTTCTGTAGTCAAAGTGACATCAAAGAACCGCAGCGGGTTATTCCGTTGAATGCAGATAACATCCTCCACAGTAAGGCCCAGGAGACCCAAAATTACCTCTTTTATAAAGGTAAGTCTATCGTGGAAGTCTCTATCTTCCTCCTGGGATCTCCAATAAAAATGGGCTGTGTTTTTCAACGGTCCTCCATCTGCTGCCCACATTCCATTTGGCGGAAAAGAAGTTCTGCCAGTATTCGTTGTTCTCTCCAATGGTCCATCTGCATTCTTCAATGGCGTACCCATCAAAGGTTCCTCCCTTGCAGATGAAATCCTTGGTGAAAGTGTCATATTTCAGCTAACATAAAGCTAAAAGAAGAGATTTAGGAAACAAAAACTCCAGCTCACCCCGTGACAGCAGCGGTCATGCCACCCACTAGACACGCTTTAGGATTGCTGGGCTACCCAAAAGAAAATAAAAGCCTTCCAGAGGATAGAGGCTCACCCCATGCCAGCGGCGGACAAGCCACCTACTGGACATGCACCAGGATCACCCCTATCCTCTCTAAACTACACAGCAGCACCTTGTGGCAAGAATGATCTTAGCCAAAAGGCCGAGAAGCGATACACACAGATACTACACTTGATTTTAGCCAAAAGGCCGAGAAGTGATGAGTGATAGTGAAGTAGGTCCAAAAATATATTTTGAGACTCTTCTTGAATGCTGAAAGGGATCCAGCAGCTCTGAGGGACAGAGGGAGATCATTCCACCACATCACAGCTAAAAAACCAAGAACCTATGGGCTTTTTGATGTTGGACCTCTTGCGCATGAGACCACCAAGGAGCTAGAGGTGGAGGAGTGTAGCAGTCTGGTTGGGGTGTAGTGAGTAATCACATGATGTAGGCATTAGGAAGCTGATCCACTGATGGTTTGTTAGGCCATAACCATAGTCTCGACAGGGACAGCTACAGGAAGCCAATGGAGAGAGACAAGGAGGTATATGCATACAAAAATAGGAATGTTTTGGCATGTCAAACACAACTCATGCAGCGGTATTCTATATCAGCTTGAAAAGGCTGTAATGCAGGACATATCTGCAGGACAGGCTTTGAATTGTTTGGTGAAAAATTCAAAAATATCATCAACTGTAACATATTTAAACCACCTGGATAGGTTCTTGGCAGCATTAATGCACAAAATATTTTATGCTGTAAATTTCATACTCTTTCTCTAATGGCAGATTTTAATTTCCAAGCACTGAACACACCACTATGCTGTCCTTAGGCCATGTCCCCCCCTTTATTGTTTCATCCATTTATAGATATTACCAGATGAATCCATTGAATAAAACCCAGCAATCTGAGAGAGCTGTCCAAGCATGTCTGAGCCAGTGGGTGTTGCTGAGCATCCAAGTTAAATGCAGTCATTGCAGTTGCTGGACCGACGCCAATCCATTCTTCCAAAATTCATCACAAGGGTAGGCCCCAGGTTAGGGAAACTCCAGCCTAGGTTCCTGGCCAGCTGTACCACCGACTATCCTCAAGCATGTGCCCAGATGGAGATTTGCAGAACTTTTCTTCAATGAGGATGGACAGATAAGTCTGAGTTTCTGGCCCTTGAGTTGATGGGCATGAGTCCAGGGCTCCTCCTGCAGCCAGCAAAGGCTGAGCTACTTTCACTCTCTAGAAGATTCACACACCCTCCTTACAGCTGTGTATCATCCAACAGATACAATGGTTTAAAATTTTCTTGTGCTTGGTAAATTTCCACTCTGTTAATTAACCATTTCAGTACTTAATTTAGTAAATATTAACTCTGAGCTCTTCTGTTGAATTATAAGCAGGCATTTCAAGCTGCCTTGAACAAGACTTCAGTTAAATGTATTATTTAAAAATAATTATTATGATCTACTATCAAATCTAAAGGTAGCTACTTGAGTGACATGGATCAGCAAAACAATGGTAAAAGATGAACAAGTGTTTGATAATCCTGTGTCTATAAAGTGTATCTGCTGATCGTGCATTTTTGTTTACTGACTTCTATTTCGTTTTGGAGAAAAATATCTGCTAAATGCATAAATTTAAACAGCAATAATATCAGTAAACTTGTGTGTTACAATGCTACTTAATAAAAATTAATAATAACTTAAATAATTTTGATTTGTGAGATATGGGGATGAAGACATTAGTGTTACTGTTTTTTGACAGAAATTCACATATCTCATTTCTTGAATGTCTGCTATTAACAGACTATTAACGGGGGGCATGGGGGGCAGCTTGGGACCTCTCTCCTGCACATGATGCTCGATACTTCAACTTTTTACACAATGAGGTGAAACCCTCAACTCCTTCATGATCTTTTTTGCTGGTGACATGCAGCACACACAACATTTCAATGTCATCTATTATTTCTTTCAGCTGTGCCTTCGCTCACAAGAGTTTTGAATGTGTTGCTGCAAAAAACATTTAGGATTTTTCCAGTGACTTTAAATGGAAAAAGAGATTTGTCCTCCCACCCTTTTTGTTGAGAGCCCTTATGCTTTGCTTGCTCATGTTTCTGAGCAGAGATGATTGTCAGGACAGGAAGCCATACCAAAGAAGGAAAAAGAGAAAGAGGAAGACATCAAGATTTTCACTGTCCACATGAGGAGGTAGAATGTGTATATCTGCATTTAACGTTGTCATTAAAATAATATCGGAAAAACAGAATAAAGCAGAAAATTGCTTTGAGTTCTCACTTGTGCTGTCATCAGTAAAAAGCCCTGATAGGAGTCCCTATGCAAAGAAGTTTGTGGTCATTTGAGGATGGATCCCCAATGAGACCCTAGAGTCAAGAAAGAAGGGGCTGCAGATTAGTTTTGCACTAAGGTCATGTCTCATGAGTGGAGGTTATTTCTGGGGATTATATCTCAGGCGCAAAGGGGTGCGGTGGCGCAGTGGGTTGGACCACGGTCCTGCTTTCCAGTGGGTCTGGGGTTCGAGTCCCGCTTGGGGTGCCTTGCGATGGACTGGCGTCCCGTCCTGAGTGTGTTCCCTCCGGCCTTACGCCCTGTGTTACCGGGTAGGCTCCGGTTCCCCGTGACCCCGTATGGGACAAGCGGTTCTGAAAATGTGTGTGTGTGTGTATATCTCAGGCAAGGTTGGTAGCCCATATAAAACAGCTACATGATCATCCACAATTTGCCATCCTTACATAGTTCCTCTTGACACACTGAAGAAGTTTAGAAGGCTATAACAGAGTGAGAGCTTTCAAGTCATCATTTACTCACAATTTTTTTCTTGTTGAGCATTGTTTCTCTATGATAAGACCTGAGGAGTCCAGCTGACCATTATACCAGCACCCTATGTTGACTGAAGCTGATGATTGCCTGCCATGATGGACAAGTCATACCTATATGAACTAGGACATCAAGTTAACATCAGGTTAACATCAAATTAAAATATATGCTTTTAGCTTTTACAACTTCATGAATAATGTACTACTCTAGGATATATTTTACTGTCTTATTTGTTTCTTCGTCTTATCCCTTTGTCCAGCACTCAGTGTCACTGTGTGAGAAAAGTGCTCTATGAAAATAAATTGAATTGAATTGAATTGAATAGGCTCCGGTTCCCCCGCGACCCCGTATGAGACAAGCGGTTCTGAAAATGTGTGTGTGTGTGTGTGTGTGTGTGTGTGAATTGAGAGTTTCTTTTGAGCAAGCATGGAGGTGCACCTTTCATATAATAGCTGGCAATTTGCATTGAACTTGAGCAAACAGCTTTTGAAAGTGTAGTGTCTGATGTGAATTGTTACATTGCAAACACAGAAAGACAGAGACACTCCACTTGTAACTGCACCACTACATTTTGTAAGAATAAAATTGCATACCTTTGGGCCCATACATCTTTAATTTGATTTCAACATGTCCAGAACCTGTGAAGTGGGAAGCCTAGGAAGTGCAAGCTTTTCATTTGATGAGTAAACATTCATTGCAGGGTAAAGAGATCAGGGGAGTAAGGAATTCATACCTTATGCACACAAAGCCTTAAGTAAAGCTAGTGCAACTAATTCATGCACAAAGCAATGATACAGGAATGCAAGGCTTTTGAGGCATTTGACTCAAAGGCAAGAAAAGCTTGGGAACGTCATTAATCTTTGTTTGACTGATTTCTTAGTCCAAAACAATTTGCAGTATTAAGTTTTTACACCGGTGCATTGTGATTTGGGCGGTGGTCGGGGCCGAGTGCCCGGCCGACCCAAACCTCGGGCGCCAACTCTGGTTTTTGGTACTTGGAATGTTACCTCACTGGCGGGGAAGGAGCCTGAGCTGGTGCGGGAAGTTGAGAGATACCGTCTACATATAGTTGGGCTCACTTCCACTCACAGCTTGGGTTCTGGAACCACTCTCCTCGATCGAGGGTGGACTCTCCACTATTCTGGCGTTGCCCAAGGTGAGAGGCGGCGGGCTGGTGTGGGCTTATTAATAGCCCCCCAGTTCAGCCGCCATGTGTTGGAGTCTACCCCGGTGAATGAGAGGGTCGTCTCCCTACGCCTTCGGGTCAGGGAACGGTCTCTCACTGTCGTTTGTGCTTACCCTTACACTGAGTACCCGGCCTTTTTAGAGTCCCTGGGGGGCGTGCTGGAAAGCGCTCCCACTGGGGACTCTGTCGTTCTACTGGGGGACTTTAACGCCCACGTGGGCAGCGACAGTGATACCTAGAGGGGCGTGATTGGGAGGAACGGCCTCCCTGATCTGAACCCGAGCGGTGAGTTGTTATTGGATTTCTGTGCTAGTCGCGGTTTATCCATAACGAACACCATGTTCATGCATAAGGGTGTCCATCAGTGCACTTGGCACCAGGACACCCTAGGTCGGTGGTCGATGATCGACTTTGTAGTCGTTTCTTCTGATCTTCGGCCATATGTCTTGGACACTCGGGTGAAGGGAGGGGCTGAGCTGTCAACTGATCACTACCTGGTGGTGAGGTGGATTAGATGGTGGGGGAAAAAGCTGGACAGACCTGGCAGGCCCAAACGCATAGTGAGGGTCTGTTGGGAACGTTTGGCGGAGGCCCCTGTCAGAGAGGTCTTCAACTCCCACCTCCGACAGAGCTTCAACCAGGTCCCGAGGGAGGTGGGGGACATTGAGTCTGAATGGACTATGTTCCGCGCCTCCATTGTCGGGGCGGCGGTTCGGAGCTGCGGCCATAAGGTCTCCGGCGCCTGTCGCGGCGGCAATCCCCGAACACGGTGGTGGACACCGGAAGTAAGGGATGCCGTCAAGCTGAAAAAGGAGTTCTATTGGGCCTGGCTGGCTCATGGGACTCCTGAAGCAGCTGACAGGTACCGACGGGCCAAACGGAGCGCGGCTCTGGCAGTCGCCACGGCAAAAACTCGGGCTTGAGAGGAGTTCGGCGAGGCCATGGAGGAAGACTTTCGGTCGGCCTCAAAGAGATTCTGGCAAACCGTCCGGCGACTCAGAGGGGGGAAGCGGTGTTCCACGAACACTGTTTACAGTGGAAGTGGTGCGCTGCTGACCTCAGCTGAGGATGTTCTCGGGCGGTGGAAGGAGTACTTTGAGGATCTCCTCAATCCCTCTGACACGCCTTCCGTAGAGGAAGCTGAGGCTGGGGACTTGGAAGGGGACTCATCCATTACCCTGGCTGAAGTTGCTGAGGTAGTCAAAAAACTCCTCGGTGGCAAGGCTCCGGGGGTGGATGAGATCCGCCCCGAGTTTCTCAAGTCTCTGGATGTTGTGGGGCTGTCTTGGCTGACACGCCTCTGCAGCATCGCGTGGAGTTCGGGAACGGTGCCTCTGGACTGGAAGACCGGGGTGGTGGTCCCTCTTTTTAAGAAGGGGGACCGGAGATTGTGTTCCAACTACAGGGGGATCACACTCCTTAGCCTCCCTGGGAAAGTCTATGCCAGGGTACTGGAAAGGAGAATCCGACCGATAGTCGAACCTCGGATTCAGGAGGAGCAATGCGGTTTTCGCCCTGGCCGTGGAACACTGGACCAGCTCTATACCCTCACTAGGGTGCTGGAGGGTTCGTGGGAGTTTGCCCAACCAGTCCATATGTGTTTTGTGGACCTGGAGAAGGCATTTGACCGTGTCCCTCGTGGCATCCTGTGGGGGGTACTTCGGGATTATGGGGTTCGGGGCTCTCTGCTACGGGCTGTTCGTTCCCTGTATGACCGGAGCAGGAGCTTGGTTCGCATTGCCGACAGTAAGTCAGACCTGTTCCCGGTGCATGTTGGACTCCGCCAGGGCTGCCCTTTGTCACCGATTCTGTTCATTATCTTTATGGACAGAATTTCTAGGCGCAGTCAGGGAACGGAGGGTGTCTGTTTTGGTGGCCGCGAGATCTCGTCTCTGCATTTTGCGGACGATGTGGTCCTGTTGGCTTCATCAAGTCAAGACTTGCAGCGTGCACTGGGGAGGTTTGCAGCCGAGTGCGAAGCGGCGGGGATGAGAATCAGCACCTCCAAATCCGAGGCCATGGTTCTCAGTCGGAAAAAGGTGGATTGCCCCCTCCGGGTTAGTGGGGAGTTGCTCCCTCAAGTGGAGGAGTTTAAGTATCTCGGGGTCTTGTTCACGAGTGAGGGAAAAATGGAGCGGCAGGTTGACAGACGGATCGGTGCGGCGTCCGCAGTAATGCGGTCATTGTACCGGTCTGTTGTGGTGAAGAGGGAGCTGAGTCGTAAGGCGAAGCTCTCAATTTACCGGTCGATCTACGTTCCTACCCTCACCTATGGTCATGAACTCTGGATCATGACCGAAAGAATGAGATCGCGGATACAAGTGGCAGAAATGAGTTTCCTCCGCAGAGTGGCTGGGCGCACCCTTAGGGATAGGGTGAGGAGCTCGGTCACCCGGGAGGAGCTCGGAGTAGAGCCGCTGCTCCTCCGCATCGAGAGGAGTCAGTTGAGGTGGCTCGGGCATCTGTTCCGGATGCTTCCTGGACGCCTCCCTGGGGAGGTGTTCCGGGCTTGTCCCACTGGGAGGAGGCCTCGGGGCAGACCCAGGACACGTTGGAGAGACTATGTCTCCCGGCTGGCCTGGGAACGCCTTGGGGTTCCCCCAGAGGAACTGGAAGAGGTGTGCGGGGAGAGGGAAGTCTGGAGGACTCTGCTCGGACTGCTGCCCCCGCGACCCGGCCCCGGATAAAAGCGGAGGAAGATGGATGGATGGAAGTTTTTACACTAAGCTACTTTACAGTTTTACACTGCTGGATAATTTTTACTTTATCAATCCATAATAAGTACCTTGATCAAGGGCATTGCAGCAGGAACAGGATTCAAATCAGGACCTTTCGGACTGCAATGTAAGACCCAACTCTTACATAACTCGCTGCCTTTGCTACCTTTTTCCAATGCCTTTTGCCCTTTCTCTTCAGCTTTTTACGAGGCAGTTTGATGATTTGGCTGATGGATGTTTATAGTTAAAAGATATAAAAATCAGTGCCAATGAGATACAAAGCAAACAGGCACTACGCCATCAGAAGCCGTGTATAATTTTACTGACAAATGCTTGATGCTAGATGATCTTCATTTTATTTCTAGACTGAAGCTTTGTTTACACTAGCGGTAAATGTTTTCACAGTAATATAGAGGTTAATACAATAGATTTAGCCGGAAAATAACCAGACACACCACTGAGGGACAAAAAACTTTTGGTTTGAGACACTAAGTGTGTTTCTCGGTTCCAAAATACCTGATACAAGCATTAATCCTGCCGTCCAAAATACAATACTGGTTGCAACAGTAAAAGGGCTTCTTAATCGGTAAAAATGCTGATGTTCAGAATAAAAAGCTTGTATGGAAAAAGGGTGTATGCTTTAATAAGTCCTTACCATGGTTCATTGCTAAATGGAAACGAGTTACAAAAGCATGACTCATAAATAGCAAGTGTACAGTTGTAAAAAAAAGGTTTAAAGGACACATCATTGCACTCTTTAGAGGTCATTGATGTCACACTTCAGAGTCGCTAAGGTTATTTCAGCATAAATGATAAGCAAAGTAGGTCCGTTCAGTTTGGTTGGAGGGGGTGTTTTGATAGGGAGCTGCCTTCATGTCTCTCATCATGGTGAAACAGCAACAGGAAATACTTGACCTTAAGAAGTCTGCTGATAAGGCTGCAATCTTGCAGGCCTGGTTCAGCAGCAAGGAGGAAAACCTGCAGGGTGCTGCTCCACTTTCAGGGACAAAGCCTTTTTGCCTTTGATTTATAGGTCAAAAGACAACACATGAAAGTCATTTAAAAAGAGCTTTGTTTCAAATAGGTCCTGAGCTGCTGAAAGCTCTGTGGGTTCAGCCTTGAATACCACAGTATAGTATTGCTTATTTTTAGTTTTTCCCCAAACTGTATTAGATTTCATAAAGTTAGAAAACAAACAAAAAGAAGATGCTTCATTACATCCACATAATACTTCCATTAAAATCTTTGCCACCTGTACTGTGCACACATAAAATGATTTTTCCAAATACAGACAGTGAATAATATGAGCGGTTAAAAACAACCATCATAAATATAACATTGAGTAAAAACTTGGGAGTTAAAACTCTACAACTGTAAAAGTGTTTTCATAAATGTCACGGCCCATGGGGGTAATGCCCCTCCTGGCCAGAGGCGGCGCCACTCAGTGCCGCTAGTCAACATCCACATACCAGTTCACAGTCTCATAGGCCACAGAGGTATTAAAGGAGCTAGCGGAGCAGGACTGAATGTGAATTCTTAATCAGTGGTTCCATTGTGCTCTCCTGACGATCAGTAGTCTTTTGTTTCCTCAGTTTGTCTCATAGGTGTTTATGTTCCAGTCCCGAGTGCCTGTCCTGTCAGCTCCTGCCTCTTGTTCTCCAGTCCTGGTCCAGTGTTCCAGTCTGGTATTTCGTCACGTCTCTGAGTTCCAGTCATACTCACAGAGTAGCGTTTCACTGTTCACCTTAGTTCGAACATAGTGTGTGTTTCCTTGTCCCGCGTTTCCTGTGTCACTTCCACCGAGTGCTTTCCAGTCTGCATCATGCACTCCTAATATCACTCTGCACGTGGGGTCATTCTACTTTTCGTCTGTGTTTGGACGTAATAGCAACACGCATCCGTGTTGGACTCCCGTCTGGATGCTACAGAAGAGTCTGCCTGCTAACATGACCTATCAGTATGGCGTGAACTGACGGAGCAGATAGAGGCGAACCAAGAACGACTCTCGGTTTGTCAAAATGTCCTTCTCCGCATGACGGATTGCTTGGGATTATTGACATGACTCATCAGTCTCTGTGGTCGTGGTGTCAATCCAACCAGTTCACAAACGCACAGGCAGACATGTCTTCCTGCTGCTGCCTAGTGTCTCAGCACTGAGCATGCAGCTGCCCCGTATGACAGTGAGCTGGCACAAGCATGCAGCACTCTGAACTACGTAACGCTCGAAGAACCATGCGTCAGACAGGGAGCAATCCGGCTCAGTAACAGGCGTTTGACAGAGGAGGAAAGGAGGCACCGTTTCCTGCAACACTTGTGCTTCTACTGTGGAACTGCAGATTACATTCAGGTCTTCTGTCCAGTGCGGCCATCCCGTGGATCCCAACAGACCGACTTACTGGTGAGTGATGTCTCTCTCAGTACCTCCCTGTTGACACTGCCAGTTACATTATCCTGGGGTTCGCAGCTGCAGGAAGTAAGAGCTCTGGTGGACCGTGCTGCTGCGGGGAACTTCATAGATTATGATATTGCTGCATCCTGGGGCTTGCCCTGTGCCCCATGCTCTAAGCCCCTGCCTACTACGGCTATTGATGGAGGTCCAATCAGGTCCAGGCGTGTAGGGCAGCACACAGAACCCGTTACTCTACAGGTAGGCCCACTCCATAGAGAACAGATATGGTTTTATCTGATCAAGTCCCCTGTTTATCCCATTATTCTGGGATATCCGTGGTTAGTCGCCCATGACTAAGGTTATTTCTTGGAGTACTAGGGAACTGCTTTCTTGGGGAAAGCAGTGTCCCAAACACCATCTGGAGATGTCTTGTAGTGCCACATCCATAGAGAGTCCTAATGCAGATCTGGCCCTGCAGATTCTGGGGGAGTATGCAGACCTAGCGGAGGTGTTTAGCAAACGCAAGGCTGTGGAACTGCCCCCTCGTAGACCTTGGGATTGTGCTACAGCTCTTTTGCCTGGAACTACACCCCCTAGGGGGTGGGTTTACCCCTTTTCCCAACCTGAACATCAAGCAATGGAAGTTTATACTGTGGAGGTGCTAGAAGCCGGAATAATCCATCCATCTACTTCTCCAGCTTCTGCTGGCTTTTGCTTTGTTGAAAAAAAAAGGATGGGGGTTTGCGTCCGTGTATTGGTTATTGGGGCTAAATGCAATTACTGTGAAGTACCCTCACCCCTTACCTCTTATCACTTCGGCACTAGAACAGGTCTCAGGAGCTAACATCTTTACAAAACTGGACCTTATGAGCGCGTATAACCTGATTCGTATTAGGGAGGGGGACAAGTGAAAGACTGCCTTTAGTACCACCCTAGGCTATTATGAGTACCTGGTCATGCCATTTGGCCTGGCCAATGCACCTTCTGTGTTCCAGGCTTTTGTTAATGAAGTACTCCGAGAGATGATTAATCAATTGGTGTTGGTTTATTTTGATGATATGCTCCTCATGAAACCGAGAAAAGATGAGGATATTGCGCACATCTGGGTGGTTTTACAAAAGCTGGCAACACATAAGCTCTACGTGAAGGGAGAGAAGTGCCAGTTCCATGTGGAATCTGTGGACTTCCTGGGGTTCATCCTAATACCCAATGGGGTTACAATGGACCCAAAGAAGGTCTCGGCAGTCCTGTCCTGGCCTCAGCCAAAGACCATAAAGGACCCGCAAAGGTTCTTAGGCTTTGCAAATTTCTACAGGCGTTTCATAAGGAACTTCAGTTCCGTTGCAGCTCCTTTGACAGCTTTGTTATAAGGAGCACCCAGGCACCTGACCTGGACTCCTGATGCTATTCAGGCCTTTGAAGACCTGAAGATATGTTTTACCACTGCCCCAATCTTGAAACACCCTGACTCCAAGTTACCCTTCATCGTAGAAGTTGATGTGTCGGAAGTAGGGGTAGGGGTGGTGCTCTCACAGCGCCAGGGAAATCCCCTTAAGGTCTATCCATGTGCCTATTTTTCACACAAATTGTCACCTACGGAAAGGAATTATGATGTGGGAAACAGGGAGCTCTTAGCTATAAAGATGGCCTTGCAGGAGTGGAGACATTGGTTAGAGGGTGCGACTCACCCATTTCTAGTGTTAACTGACCATTGGAACCTGGAGTATCTACAGAAGGCAAAGAGGCTCAACGCCAGACTGGCACGGGGGGCCATGTTATTCACCAGGTTCCGTTTCACGGTGACATATCGCCCCTGCTCCAAGAACGGCAAGGCTGATGCTCTTTCCTGGTTGTTCGAGGTTTCACCTAGGTTCTTGCCACCAGACACCATCTTGCCACCGATGCAGTTTGTAGCTCCCATCCGTTGGGCTTTGTTGGATGACATCAAAGCGGCCCAACTCCAGGAACCCGGTCCCAGCGAGTAGCTACAAGAAAAAGAATATATCCCGTCCATCGTCCAGTCCGAGCTCCTACACTGGGCCCATGATGGTCCTAGTACAGGACACCCTGGAATCAACCGAACGTTGAAACTCCTCTCAGAACGTTTCTGGTGGCAGTCCATGAAACTGGACGTAAGAGATTTCATCCTTGCTTGTACTACATGTGCCCAGGCTAAGGTCCCACGACAACTGCCAGCAGGGCTTCTTGAACCGTTCCCAGTTCCAATCCGTCCATGGTCTCATATGGCAGTTGACTTCATTACTGACTTACCTTGTTCTGACGGAAACACCATCATACTGGTGGTCATAGATCACTTTTCCAAAGCCTGTTGACTGGTCCCACTGAAAGGTCTACCCACAGCCCTGGAAACCGCAGAACTGTTGTTTCAACATATTTTCCGGCTGTACAGCCTGCCAGAGGATATTGCTTCAGACAGAGAACCCCAGTTCACCTCGAGAGTCTGGAAGGCCTTCTTTTCCTGCTTGGGAGTCTTAGTCAGCCTCTCGTCCGGTTATCATCCACAGTCTAATGGGCAAGTGGAGCACCTCAATCAAGAGATCGGACGTTACCTGCGGAGCTACTATAGTCAGAACCAAACCGACTGGAGCAGGTTCCTCCCCTGGGCAGAGTATGCCCAGAACTCCCCTGGTCCATTGTCTGCAGGCCTGACTCCTTTTCAGCGTGTGCTAGGTTACCAGCTTCCACTATTCCTGTAGATGGCAGAAACCAGTGGGCTGCCAGCGGTGGATGACTGGTACAAGAGGAGTGAATCAGTGTGGGAATCTGCACATGTCCATCTCCAGGACACCGTCTCCAGCTAAAAGGAAAAGGCCGACAAGAGACGCAGGATTCTGTTGTACCAACAGGGTCAAAGAGTGTGGCTGTCTACCCAGGACCTCAAACGGCATCTGCCCTCAAGGAAACTCACCCCCCCGTTTCATTGACCCGTTCAAAATACTGAAAAGGATCAGCCCGGTTTCTTACTGCCTACAGTTGCTCCCTCATTACCGTATCTGTTCCACATTTCATGTGTCACGCCTCAAGCCCCACTGTGTTTCCACCCTGGAGAGTCTGGCAGTCTCTTCTCCACCTTTAGATGTGGACGATGCCCCTGCTTACTCCGTCAAGTCCCTCCTAGACTCCAAATGACAAAGGAGCACACTGTACTATCTAGTTGACTGGGAAGGCTATGGGTCAGAGGAGCAATCTTGGGTGCCAGCACGGGACATTTTGGACCCGGCTCTCATTGCAGACTTTCATAGGTGTCACCCGGATCTGTCCGCTCCGCGACAGCGGAAGTGGCCACCTACCTGTCGGCGTCAAGCGGCTGGAGCCGCCCCTGGAGGGGGGGTACTGTCACGGCCCATGGGGGTAATGCCCCTCCTGGCCAGAGGCGGCGCCACTCAGTGCCGCTAGTCAACATCCACATACCAGTTCACAGTCTCATAGGCCACAGAGGTATTAAAGGAGCTAGCGGAGCAGGACCGAATGCGAATTCTTAATCAGCGGTTCCATTGTGCTCTCCTGGTGATCAGTAGTCTTTTGTTTCCTCAGTTTGTCTCATAGGTGTTTATGTTCCAGTCCCGAGTGCCTGTCCTGTCAGCTCCTGCCTCTTGTTCTCCAGTCCTGGTCCAGTGTTCCAGTCTGGTATTTCGTCACGTCTCTGAGTTCCAGTCATACTCACAGAGTAGCGTTTCACTGTTCACCTTAGTTCGAACATAGTGTGTGTTTCCTTGTCCCGCATTTCCTGTGTCACTTCCACCGAATGCTTTCCAGTCTGCACCGTGCACTCTTAATGTCACTCTGCACATGGGGTCATTCTACTTTTCGTCCGTGTTCGGATGTAATAGCAACACGCGTCCGTGTCGGACACCCGTCTGGACGCTACAATCAAAACAATAAAAATGTGTATATAGAAACCCCAAAGGTAAGTACCTAAGCCTAAAACTTAACATTCCAATGTTACTTTATCATTTTATATTTTAAAAACACTGTGGCTACACTGAGGTGCTGTGTAGCATTACTAAGTGAATGTATGAAACCAGATGATCTTCACTTCATTCTAGAATAAGACTTTATCGATGCTAGTGCAGGGGGGTGTGGTAGTGCAGCGGTTTTGGCCGGGTCCCTCTCTCTGGCAGGTCTGGGGTTCAAGTCCCGCTTGGTGTGCCTTGTGACAGACTGGTATTCCGTCCTGGGTGTGTCCCCTCCCCCTCCAGCCTTGTGCCCTGTGTTGCTGGGTTAAGCTCCAGTTTGTCATGACCCCGCTTAAGATAAGCGGTTTCAGCCAGTGTGTGTGTTATGCTAGTGCAAGGATGTTCATGTTATTAACGCTGTTAATATGACTGGAGAGGGGGTGTTTAACCAGGGTCTGGGGTTTGAGCCTTGCTTGAGGTGCCTTGCAATGGACTGGCATCCAGTCCTGGGTGTGTCCCCTCCCCCTTTGGCCTTGCGCCCTGTGTTACCAGGTAAGGTTCTGGCTCACCGCAACCCTGCTTGGGACAAGCAGTTGTTGATAATGGATGGATAAATATGACTCTGGTATTCATGTGCATGAAAAAAGAATACATAAGGAAGGGGGGGGGGGAGCAACTGTGACACACCTTGTACACAATAATGGTAATCATTAACCCTTTATTTAAACTTTTACCAGCAGTAGGTATGTATGCAACCCTGTGAGGGAGACCAGAGAGCATGTCCTTGCCAAAGAGAATCCACTTCCGTGACCAGGTCCTTGCTGTTATCCCTCACTGTTTCTGTAATTACCACAGAATTAACAGCCAAACACAGCCAAAACTTTCATACAAACCTTGAGCCTGTCCTCAGTCCAGCTCCCTAATACAGCCCAGCATGTCAGATTGAATTAAATCATTATCAAGAGTTTATTTTTATAAGAAAAAAGCACCATTTCCTTTACTTAAGCAATGCCCTCACCCAGAACAGCTCCAGTAAAAATTATGACTAATTAACTGTAAGCAGCTTCACACTGTACGTTGCGTTGGAGGGAAACTATTTCAGCTGTAATATGTATTTATATCAATCAGTGGTTGTGTCTGTCTGGGAGTGTTATCTGAACAGAAAGTAGGAAGCAGTTCTTCCATGTACCGTTAGACAAAAAATAATTGTATATGTACAAAAATAAATTTGTTGTGGTACGCCAAGGCGGCTGGGGAAGGGGCGGAGAGAGGGACGGGGTTGCCACAGCTGGGACTAATGAAGCATCCTGTCTTCCCTTGTGCCTGACAGTGAGGGAGAGAGACAAAGAAGGAGAGTGATAGCACGAACATGAGCACAAAGATGGTGTAACAGCGACCAACCCCCGGCCCCCGTCCCGAACAACCCTGGAGAATTCCTACCATATCTGCTCCCAGTTCCCCCTTTTCTTCCCCTTCCTTCCCCGCAACGGGGTAGGGTCGATCCCTGGTGAAACAATCAAATTAAAATAACATACACGAGAGCACCGTACCTGCAGTCTCTGGTATCATCTGTTACAGTGGTGCTGAAACCCGGGATCCTCTCGCACTATGGATGGAGACCATCTGGAGCGCGTCCAGCGGGTGCAGCTCCAGCAGCAGGAGTCGCTTGACACACTGATGATGGCCCAGATGGCAGAGCGCCATGCCTTGGTCGAAGCCCTGGCAGTCCTTGTGGACCGCCCCACCCAGCCAGTGAACATCCCCATCCACCTGTCAAAAATGGCCCTGGAGGATGATCCAGAGACCTTCTTCGAGGTCTTTGAGTGTACCACCCGCGCCTGCCAGTGAGCCCTGTAGGAGTGGGCCCTGTGGCTCACCCCTTTCGTTACGGGCTTGGCCCTGACGGGGACCCTGCAACTCCCTGCAGAGATGGCGGTTGATTATGGAGCCCTCTGGGAGGCCGTCATGGAACGGGTCGGTCTGACGCTGGAGGGACACCGCCAACGCCTGTGGGGCTTGCGGTGGGGTGAGTCAGCCAGGCCATTGCTGTTCGTACAGTGGGTCCTGAATCCCGCCCGGAGGTGGTTACAGGATGGATCGTGGAACAGGTGGCCCTGGAGCAGTTTATGGCAGCCATGCCAGCCTCCACCATGGACTGGCTCCAGTGCCACCGGCCAGAGACCCTCACGGAGATCATCCGCTTGCTGGAAAACCACCTGGCCGCGACCCATGAGGCCCCCCTTGCCGTTGTCCGTCGCGGCCTCTCCTAATACTCTGAAGCTACTCGGGTCCTGGCCCACAGCCCACGCCAGGCCTTCCCCAGCCCCTGGCTGCCCCGCCCCTCTTCTGACACATCTTTCCACTCCCTTGGCCTGCCCCTCCCCGATTGTCCCCCCTCTGTCACGGAAGGCCCCCCCTCTGTCCCTTTAGCCCCTTCTTTTTCCTTTCCCCCGGGGGCCTCCCGGGCGGCCGAAGTGCAGGGACAGGAGTGCTAGCGGTATGGGGAACAAAGCCACCTCCAATGGGAGTTTCCTGTCATGGAAGTCGGCATGGCAGAGGCCGCCAATGACACCCCTGGCACAGACGCTCCCGGTCCAGTTCCTCAATACCGAGTCCCGGTAAGGTTCTGAGGGGGTATCTGCTGGGCATTGTTGGACTCCAGATGCCAGCAAACGATAGTCCATCAAAACCTAGTACCGCTGAGGGCATGACAGACACACTCCACGGTGAAGGTTCAGTGTGTTCACGGGGATGTGCAACATTATCCCACCACGAGGATTACGTTTCAGGTGGGGGGAGCCGAACACATCGTGTCTGGGCCAAGGTCGCACCGCAACCACCCTTTCCGCTAATATTGGGGACCGATTGGGAGGGTTTCAACAGGGCTCTTGTGCAGGCGGAAGCAAAGGAGAACAACTAAGGAGGGGAGGCCCGGTGCCTCCCAGCCATGGCGGGAGCCGGAAATCCGGAGGTTGAAGCGTCGACCCTGGCTGGCACCACACGGTTTGCGGAGGTAAGAGACTTCTCCCTGTAGCTGTTGCGAGATGACACTCTTCAGCATGTGCACAAGCAGGTCGCTAACATTGATGGGGTGCCGGTCTGCCCTCGACAGCTGCTCGCCTATCCATATTTCTGCGTGGTGAATGACCAGTATTACTGCGTAAACCGCGACCTGGATACTATGGAGGAAACCCTCTAGCTGTTAGTTTCCTGTGGCCGCCGGGAAATGTTGTTCCACGCAGCCCATTCAAACCCCATGGCGGGACACATCGGGCAGGATAAAATACTATGGCGATTACAGGCACAGTTTTATTGGCCGGGTATTTGCGGGGATGTTTATCGCTGGTGTGCCGCATGCCCAGAATGTCAGCTGGTGAATCCGCCCGCTGTTCCCCACGCACTGCTGCGTCCACTTTCTCTCATGGAAATCGCATTCGACAAGATAGGGATGGACCTCATTGGCCCCATGGAGCGGAGCGCGCGGGGTTTTTGCTTTGTGCTGGTAATGCCACGTGGTACCCGGAGGCGGTTCCGCTGCAGAATGTGTCGGCTCGCATGGTGGCAGAGGCACTGTTTAAAATATTCACGAGGGTGGGCACCCTGAAGGAAATCCTTATGGATCAGGGCACCACGTTTATGTCACATGCATTTATGAACTTGTACAAACTTTTGGGAGTTCAGCCTGTTAACACCAGCATTTTTCACCCCCAAACAAATGGCTTGGTGGAGTGGTTCAATAAGACATTAAAGATATGATTTCTAAATTCAGTGCTTAAGATCCCAGACACTGGGACCAATTGTTAGACCCCCTGTTATTTGTAGTGCGAGAGGTGCCCCAGACCTCCATAGAGTTCTCCCCTTTTGAGCTACTGCATGGCTGTTGCTCATGGGGCTGTTGGACATCATTAACGAGGCATGGGAGGAGGGGCTCAGCCCCAGTAAAAAAAGAAGTGCAACATGTCCTCGACCTGAGGGCACGCTTACATGCTCTTGGTTGCCTGTCCCAGGAACATCTGCAGTAGGCTCAGGAGAGGCAGGTGCGTGCATACAACAGGGGGACACGGTTACGTCACTTCATCCAGGGTGAAAAGGTACTCGTGTTGCTACTTACGTCGCAGTCTAAATTACTCACCAAGTAGCAAGGGTCCTTTGTGGTCACACGGCGTATAGGAGAGGTCGACTACGAAGTCCTCTGGTCTGACAGATGTGGGACCTGCCAGATATACTACCTTAACCTCCTCAAATGCTGGCAAGACGCGCCAGTCGCCTCCCTAGCCAACACGGTCCCAGGGCGGACAAGTTGGGTCCAGAGCTGCCTGACTTAGGCAGGGACTCCTCCTCCGTCAAATTAGAGCCAGGTCTCTCGGACCTACAGCATAGGGAGGTGACCAGGTGCAGAAGGAGTTTGCCAACATGTTTTCCCCTCTACCGGGTTTGACGACTCTCATATAGTACCACATTCAGCCCCTAGGGGGTGGGGCAGTGTGTAGCTGCCCGTACCGCGTTCCTGTCCATAAGCTCAAAGTGATGCAGGACAAACTTGAAAAAATGCTGTACCTTGGAATAATTGAGGAATCCCACAGCAACTGGAGCAGCCCTGTGGTGTTTGTACCGATGCCAGATGGCTCCATCTGCTTTTGTGTGGATTACCAAAAAGTTAATGCAGTCACAAAGTTCGATGCTCACCCCATGACCCAGGTGGGGTCTGCTCGCTTTAATTCAATCCTGGATCTCACCAAGGGCTACTGGCAGATTCCCTTGTCTCCAGAGTCCAAGGACACCTCGGCTTTCTCCACTCCTTTTGATTTACACCAATTCGTTTCACTCCCGTTTGGTTTGCGTGCGGCCCCAGCCACCTTCCAGAGGCTCATGCACCAGGTCCTCAAGCCCCACGCCAATTATGCCATGGCCTATTTGGATGACGTCATTGTGTACAGCCCTGACTGGCCGTGGCACACAGACCTCTTGAGGGAGGTCCTACAGTTCCTGAGGGAGGCGGGCCTCATAGCCAACCTGGCAAAGTGAGCAACTGGAAGGAGTGAGGTACGGTATCTGGGGTTCCTCTTGGGAGATGGACAGATTCGGCCCCAAATTAACAAAATGGCTGCCATTGCAGCTTGTCCGGTCCCCAAGACCAAAAAAAAAATCACAGGTGCATAGCTTTACTATGCAGCATGTCTTAACGTAGAACTACGTGTGGGTGGTGAGTCTTGACCGACTCAACCAAATATCAGGTTGGTTGCTGCTGAATCCACATACATGGGCTCGTGCTGCACGGCAGTGTTGGGTGTGCAAGAAGTCAATGGTTGAGGCTCCGAGGCTGCCTGAGGCTCCGTGCCGCCTTCTCCTGCGCACACTGCTCACGCTGTCGCTGAGCTGGTGTCTTACTTGGCTGGTATCTGTCGTTTTTCTGCTGGTGCGATACGTGTCCGATAGCGTGGCTCTCTAGCAACGAGCTGACGTGCTGACGTCATCGCTATGACGTGGTTTGAACGTGATGACACGTAGCGCAACGTGAGGCAACTCCATAATAAGCCAAATGAGGGACATTTTCGCAACGTTGCCAGCGAACCAAATGTGGGACATTTTCACAACGGTGCCAGCTCGATCAGGCTGAACCAGTAGCGGCCGTTCATATCTCATTTGATGCGGTGTTCCTTCCTCTGTCCAATGGTATATGCAATATCTCTCTGTGTTTTTTCATTTGCGAGCAGTAGCGACGAGAAGGGTTGCATTTTTTCATGACAGGCAATTCCCAAGTTACCCCTACATATTGAGGAGAAAGATGTAGTTCTACATCAAAACAGGTGAGGTCTCTTTTCTTGGTCAGGGGGCAAATTACTATCATCGGTTTATCATCGGTTTATTCTCCACTTTAACCGCCCCCCTGACGGACCTCACCCGCCAAGGGGCCCCAGATCCGGTCCAGTGGACAGAGCACTGCCAGACTGCTTTCCGAAAAATTAAAGAAATGCTGTGTGGGGGCCCTGTCCTCGACTGTCCTAACTTCTCTTTCCCCTTCCTCCTGCAGACGAACACATTCTATCCTGGCTTGGGGGCGGTCCTCTCCCAGGAGGTAAAGGGGGAGTGGCGGCCCTTACTGTACATTAGCAGCAAATTAGCTCCCCCGGATCACAAATATAGCACAATTGAGAAGGAGTGCCTCGCAATTAAGTGGGTGGTCCACTCCCTCCGCTTTTACCTCCTGGGACAGGAGTTCCAACTGTGCACAGACCACGCACCCTTGCAGTGGCTGTACTCGATGAAGGATTCCAATCCCCTCTTCACCCAGTGGTATTTGGCCTTGGGGCCCTACAGATTCTGGATTGTCTATTGACCAGGTCAGGATCTGGTGGCCAACCTCCTCTCACAGCGGGGGGGGCGTAATGTCCCCGCTGTACCCCCGTGCTGGGAGCCTGGAAGTGGTGGTGGAGGACTGTAGCACGCGGAGGCAGCCAGGGAAGGGGGCAGAGAGAGGGATGGGGTCACTGCAGCTGGGGCTAATGAAGCACCCTATTTATTCCCCTTTGCCTGACAGTGAGGGAGAGAGACGGAGAAGGAGAGCGAGACCATGAGCATGAGCATGTGCACGAGGACGGCGTAGCAGTGACCGACCCCCAGCCCCAGTCTCAAACGACCCTGGAGAATCCCAGCCATACCAGTTCTCAGTTTTTCCTTTTCCTCCCCTTCCTTCCCCGTAAAAGGGGATAGGGTCGATCCCTGGTGAACCAATTGAATAAAATAACCGCACCTGAAGTCTCTAGCATCGTCTGTTATGTTTGTGTTCTGTAACTTTCTCAAATGTTCCTGTTAGTGTTTGTTCCATGTTTACTTTGTGTTGAATGACTGCTTTGAATCAATGACCAGGGATGAGAGCTATGCCAATCACCTACTGTATGTAAGGTTGGCTCCGTGCATGTGGAGTTGGGACAGCTGTTGTATATTTGTCAGGACTGAATGGAAAGCATGTGCTGACTGCATATTGGGTAGAAATGGTATTGTAACAAACAAGAAGTCCAGTATATGAACAAGAGGTATTTTCATAAGTTGTAGCGATTTTTCATAGTATGGGACTCCATTATGAGCTGAGTGTATGTCGATATTATTTAGCTAACACTTTTTTTTCTAGAAAATGATACACAAAACTACTTACAATGATTTATCTATTTATACATCAGTGTC
This sequence comes from Scleropages formosus, assembly GCF_900964775.1. Taxonomy (NCBI): domain Eukaryota; kingdom Metazoa; phylum Chordata; class Actinopteri; order Osteoglossiformes; family Osteoglossidae; genus Scleropages; species Scleropages formosus. Next base: position 6,177,663 of record NC_041811.1, read on the forward strand.
ATTTTTACTGTATCAGTTGAAGCTAAGTACCTTACTCGATGGTGCTACAGCAGGAGTTGGGGAATCAAACCCACAATCTTCATTTGAAAGGCAATGGCTCTAATCACTACACCTCCTGCTGTGGATAAATTAACAAAATACACACACTTTCAGAGCCGCTTGTCCCATACGGGGTCGCAGGGAACCGGAGCCTACCCGGTAACACAGGGCATAAGGCCAGAGGGGGAGGGGACACACCAAGGACGGGGCGCCAGTCCATCGCAAGGCACCCCAAGCAGGACTTGAACCCCAGACCCACTGGAGAGCAGAACTGTGGTCCAACCCACTGCGCCACCGCACCCCCTATACTCTAAATAAGTTATGCTAATGTATTTGAATGAAAGTATCCACTGTCAAGCTTTACTGAATTATATCATTGTGAGCTTAACAGGAAAATGTTGAATGGGTTGCAACTTATGGCTGAAAAAGAAAACTTTTCCCTGGCAATAAAAATGATTCCAAAGGGGTATTTAGAACTCAGCAGCTCCTCTAGCCTCCAGTGTAATCAAAGGATAGACATTTGTCCCATACCTTAAACAACCTGACTAGTGTTGTCCTGACACAAGATACGTACACAGTAACATGAGACATGACAGTAGACCACAGATATCCCAAAGAAGGTTGATTGGTATTTCCCACTGCACAGTATGTCTTCAATGAAGTGATATTAACTCTATTCCATGAGACATGAGCATTGGCTTGTTATCAGGGAGCAAGAATCATATCTCTTCTTTGAAGCCTTGTACTCAATGCATTGCGTGCACATACAGAACTCGAAAAATTCAGCAGATGAGTTAAAAGCTGCAAATGCATGACTAACCTTTATCCCACCTAGTCATACAAAGAATGTCTGCTTTCACTGCACTGTTACATGAAGAGTGGATGTGCACGGAGTGCAATCTACCATATTTTAGGGTCAAATCTGAGGGGCCTTGCTGAGGCAGTGTCTGATGGCTGACTCATGCGAGGTGCAAACATTTACACACTGATATTCTTAGAATGTGTGTAGGTGTGAGCAGCAGGAAGGCCCTTCATTCCAACTTTCGTGAAGATGCAGGAAGCTAGTTACTCAAAGACTTCTTCATGAGTTTCTCAGTCCTGCTTTAATGGGTGCATTTCTAGACCTGGTAATACAGAGCTTCTCAGTTAAGGCACCCCACTGTGTTTGTGTTTTCAAGCCAGCATTTTCCAGTCAGGGAATATGGGTGGTGGGGGAGGACTGTGTCTGATGGTAATACATTTAAATGTATTAATTTTGCTGATACTTTTTCTCCAAAGTAACAGTGCATTTCATAACAAACAAAAAGCTTTAGACAGACACGTTTATCAAAGCAGTTTGATAGCATAGTTTTTCTGGTACACATATGAGTCAAATAGCTGTCTGTAGAAGTGAGAGTCATAAAGGAAATACAAAAATGATCGTGATAGATGGTGTGATACAAATTTATGTAGCTCTTAGAATATGACTAGAGAAGCCGGCTTAAAGGAGATATATTTTCACACCCTTCATGTAGTTCTCAGGGTCAAAGGCAGCTCATTCTACAACATTGGAACCAATTCCAAGAACCTACAAACATTCAGTGTTGGAGCCGTTGTAGGTGTGACAATCAAGCATAAAGGAGTAGAGGCATACAGTTGTCTTGCTGAGGTGTACAGATTGACTAAACACTGTAGGCATCAGGGTGCTAAACTTCTGACCATCTTGTAGGGCATTACCAGTGTCTTGAGCTTCATGCAGCTACAGGAAGCCAAATGAGAGAGAGGAGGGGAGATACATGGGAATGCTTTGACTAGTCAAACTGGTGCCCTAGCATCCTGGATCAGACACAGAGGCTTAATGGTAGAGGCTGGAAGATCAGACTAGAAGAAGCTTCAGTAGCCCAAGTGGTATATCACTATAGCCTGAACCAGGAGCTGTGTCGAGTTTGTTCACAGGCTTTGTCAGGTTCTATGAATGCTGTACAGGAGGTATCAGAATAGGGTTACGGCTTCAGCGTGGTGAGAAAAGCAAAGATTTGTCAGCTGTTACTCTCAGGCTCATGAATTATGTGGATGAGATGAGCAATCATTGCAGTTTGACTGAGAGTTCCTAACAGGTTCATGGACCCGCTAGAAGATGGAGGATATCCACCTTGAAAAGGCAGTTGTAGATGGTGGCCAGTTATCTATAAAAAGATGCTGGAGAAGCAAGCTGCAATGTAAGGGGACACATTTACGGCAAAGAGAGGAAGCACCAAGCATCATTACTGTACCAATGACAGGAGAAGCCATGAGAAGCAATGACAGAGCCAAGAGGAATGGTGCAGATAGATAAAAACAAGGGGTCCAGCACCGAGCACCAAGGAACACCAGTTAAGAGAGACTGAAGGGAAGAACGGTAGCCAGGACAAACCACTAATTAAGATTTACCTGATAGGTAAGACTCCACCAATTTCAATTACCAATTTTTTGATTCCAAGGTGTTCTAGAAAGTAAAACAAGAGCTGGTGGTTAACAGTGTAAAATGCTGAGGAGAGGATACAGCTTTTCAGTGTGATAGGCGTATTATATCTGTGTTACTAATCCAGCAGTTCTGACGCTGGCGGAGACAAAGTTTCTGTGTATTTTTGAGTTTAGCGGCCAATGTGTTGGGGGGAAAAGAGGTGTGAAATAAGCGCCGGGGGTGGTGGCAGTGAGTCACGGGAGAGGTGGTAACTAAGGGAAGTGGAAGGATGCTGTTCATTACTCTTTTTATTCATCAAAAGTACCATGTGCAGGAGGGGAAACTGCAGTGTGTCCAGCATTTTATCAATCTGAAATTAGAAAGAGATAAAACATTTGTGGATCCATAATTTATCAGAGGTTGTTGTTTAACCCCAAGGAAAAAACAGCTTACAGTATATATGGTACATTTTAGTAGCTTAAGACACAAGTGGAGGACAGAACATTCTAGAGTCAGTCTCTATGTGGCCACCGAGCTGATGGTGCCACCATAGTGAAGAGTTGAAACCCAGTGGGAAGAGTAATGGAACTTCCAGTATAACTTAGTGAAGTACAAGACAGACTCCACAAACGCACAGGTAGCCGTCCCTGAAACGCCAATAACCCTTTCCATAATTCCAAAATTTTTAGATTTCACTTCCTGTACAGCCAGCCTTTTATTCTATTGTAATAAAACTCATGGAGGAATCTCCTGAATACAATAGGCTTCTTGGGCTCCTACTGCAGTGTATTTTAGCTGACAAAAAGTAAAAAAAAAAAAAAAATCATAGTTAAAAGAGTTGAAACAAGCATTTTGGTGGTATAGTTCTTTCTGAATTATAAAATTTTACACTAATTTGTGTACAGGTCATAAACTAGTTATCTCCTGTCTGCTACCTGTCTGTATATTTTTCAAAAATATTTGGCTGCAGATAGCAGGAACTCTTAGTTAGAGCTCTTGCCTTGCAATCAAAGGACCTGTCCTTATAATCTCACTCCTGCTATAGAAAAATGGTTACACATGAAAGATCTTCCTAAATTTACTGACAATGGAAAAAAATAATTAGTGGATTCCAGAAATTGGCTATGATTTTTTCCACATTACGAGTCAGGAGCTTTCACATATGCTATTTAAAAAATAATTACTCTTAACAAGAAGCCAGCCTAATTGTTGATGATGCTGTTTCCTGGGCTAAATTTTGCAGCCATAACATATTATTCACTTTTCGTTTTGCCTGGGGGGTGCGGTGGTGCAGTGGGTTGGACCGGGTCCTGCTCTCCGGTGGGTCTGGGGTTCAAGTCCTGCTTGGGGTGCCTTGCGACGGACGGGCGTCCCGTCCTGGGTGTGTCCCCTCCCCCTCCAGCCTTACACCCTGAGTTGCCAGGTTAGGCTCCGGCTCCCCGCGACCCCATCTGGGACAAGTGGTTCAGAAAATGTGTGTGTGTGTGTTTTGCCTGAATGTTTCACTGGTACACTCAGCAAGACCCATTTAGACAAAAGGATTCCAGAGTACTGAAATGTCACACACCGCAGAGGATGAGTTTTATTCCTGTAGGAGTGCCCTCTTCCAGGGTAAAAGCCTGTCACCTTGGGTACAGTTAATAATGCAGTTTCAGTTATAGTTTTCCCACAAGTCATTCCGTGTGTCAGCAACCAAATATGCAATTTACACACAAACAGACATGCAAGAGTGACTCACGCTACCCATTTCTTCATTTTTAGCAGAGGACATAGAGCATCATCTGCATCAGTTCTATGCTCGTTTGATTGCTCACATATGAAATCAGGCTGTGGAAATTTGGAACCCAGACTGGCGCCAGTACCAAGGAATACAACTATCAGTTCACTGCACACAGGTGAAAATTACACGCTGTCAAAGCAGCAGAGCATAAGATCAACTGCAAAGAATAATCTGAGAAAAAATTAAAAATTAAAATATGAAAAATATGACAAATAAATAAATAAATACATATGCACAGTTTCCTGTGAAAACTTTATTAGATGTATATGCAGTATTTGTCCACAATTTGTACAGCAGATTATGTACTGGAAATGACAGACGTGTCTCACTTGTTAGAAACATATCCTTTCCTTTCAGGAAACGAGGGAAGGAAATAAAACAAAAGGAAGGAAAAAAGGAAGGAAGGAAGGAAAGTGCGATTCTAACACTGGTCAACAACACATCTGTCAGTCTGTTTGCCTGGGCAGGTGCACCCACCAAATCACACACTGGGGTGGAGGGTTGGGGGGTATGTCCTGTACAATGCCTTATTTACACCATATTTACACGCATCTGTATAGAAGGAGAGACACATCAACCTTGTCAGCATTCACCAAATAAATTAGAGAAAGGGTGAAGATGCGGTACCTGAGGAGCAAGAGGACCCCTGAACTGGTCGCAGTGCAGCAACCCTGTAATTGGCTATTTCTTGCCTGGGTGGGGAGTGGGGGTCGGACAGACCTGGCAGTCCTTTCTAACCTCAACAGTGAGAGCAGAAGATTGTGAATTCAAGCCCACCCCCAGTGGTGCCATCACACTATTACTCCTGAACTGATGTGTACTGACATGGATAACGGTGTAAAACCCGAGGGTGGGGGGCACCTGGATCTGAGCTTGACCAGGAGGCATGTGGCCAGTGACACGTCCACATGTCCCATTTGAATCTGTGCTCAGAGCTCCCTCCACACACTGCACAGGGCACTGTGACACACACATGATTAGGTGGTTAGTAAGGCGCGATCAATACAGGAGTGATGCTATGGCGTAGCACAGACTTACAGCCATACAGGTGGTGGAATGTCCACGAAACACCCATGCAGAGCAGCAGTGATGTAACACACAAATACTGTGTGTGTGTGAGAGAGAGAGAGAGAGAGAGAGAGAGAGAGAGAGAGAGAGGGAGAGACACTTCAGGGACATACTTGGGTATTTGAGTGTAACTGTTGGTGATGCAGCGCAAGATGACCAACATGCACCGATGTGTATGTGTGATTATACACACAAACAGACACACACACATACGCACACGTTTGAATCCTATGGCCATTTTAAGGTGGTTTGTATTACCCCCCCGAAGCAACAGGTGGCTAAATTAACAACATATTAAGGCTCAGTTCATACCAACTAATGAAACCGACATTACTCCACATTAAAATATATTAAAAAGCAGCCCAGAGAGAACGGTGATTAGAGGACCTCTGCCTTAGTTCGAATTTAGTGCTCAAAAGGTTGTCTGCGGGGCAGTGAAAGCAAGAGCAGCAACAAAATAAAAATCTAAATTAAAACATTCCTAGAAATGTGCAACGTTTAGTCTCAAAATAAAACGAATAAATTAAAAAGGGGAAAAACAAAAGACAGTAAAATTGCAACTGGTAACACTTCTTCCATTTTACTCGAAAACTGAACATGTTTTCTTTGCTCTCAGGATGACTGGTAACGGATTGCAAGGTGAGACCCCCCAGCCCAGTGTCAAAAGTCACATCCAGCAAGGCGAACTTCGGTGCCACTCAGCTCCAGCGCTCAACACTAACCTCTAGAGGCAGAGCGTGAAAATTCCACACTCCACACTCCGCACTCCACACACTCCTTGGGTAATTTTTTTTTTTTTTTTTTTTTTTTCTTTTTTTGTTAAACCTGGAGGAAGGTAAAATTTAGACATTCATAAAAATGGAACTCCGATGCGGCGTGGAAATTTGCACGTGAGTATGTCGTTAGACTTCATTAAATATTTTTTTTTGTTTAAAATCCATTTACATTATTTCCCCACTCAATGTTTATTGCCGTTTTCCCCTTAATTAAAAGTTCAAAGTTCTGAAGTAGACAATCATGGATGAGGGTCCAAAGGAGAAGCAGAGGACATTCTTCTTTCTGCTCCATGTGCGCGATTCACTGTGGAGGGTGAAAGTAGCTCTGCCGTTTATTCATGTGCGTACTCGCAGACCACCCCACCCCAGCGTAGGGCAGGATGATCATAACCCCACTCACTTTTGACCTGCTCATTCCATGAAATTGCTCATGTGCAAACATATCACCTATTCCACTACCCACTGTGTAAGCCTAGCCAGGGCGTGGCCTACGGAGGTGTGCACGAAGAGTGGTTGGGGTTTGTAAAAGGAGCGGGTGTAGTCGACAGGTATGCTATGCCTTGTACATGTTCGCGGGGCTGCTAAGAGCGAGCTGGCCGCTGGGGGCCACCTCACCGCCCTCTCCCTCCAGCAGGCCGGAGACATCTGCATTGGGCAGACTGTCATGGTAGCTGCTGAAGCTGATGTTGTCCTCCTTGAGCTCAATGGTCCAAAAAGGGGCATTCAGCTTGCGGTTCCGGTACTCGCGGTACATGTAGACAGCGGCAGCGACGCCCATGAGCAGCACAACAGCCACGATGATCACAGCCAGGATGATGATGTTGAATTGGGCCCAGGAGATGGCGGCCTCAGCGGCTGTTGTGTTGTCTGTGGGGCTGCCCAGGCTGTTGCTCAAAGTTGTGGTCATGGTTGTGGTTGGGGCTGTGGATGTGGTTACAGTGATGGTCGGGGTTATTGATGTTGATGTAAATACAGTTGGGGTCGTGGAAGGGATCGTGCTTTGGGTCACGGTTACGGTTGTACTCGTGATTAGCGGGGTAGTGGACTCTGTGGAGTTGTTGGGGGTGCTGCTTGCCAAGCTGCTATTAGTGGATGGAGTCACGCTGATAGTCGCCACTGTCATTGCCTCCATAGTGTTTTCTGGAAAGGGGAGGAGCCTCACTTCTGAAAGGCAGAAGGTGTTTGGGTTCAGAATTTGTTCATGTAACAAGATTTAAATCAGCAAAGAAAATCCAACTGTAATCCACCAGTCCACCCAGCACCTGCCTCACCTGTTTGGAAGCAGCCTTTGCCCAGGGCATTGCCAAAGTAGCCGGGGGCACAGTACTCGCACCGGGGGCCAGCTGTGTGGTTGGTGCACCTCAGGCAGTTGCCGGTGACTGGGTCACAAAGACGTGGGAATGACAGGGGGTCTGCATTGTCACTGCAGTTACAAGGTAGGCATACGCCTGCTGACATGTAGAAGCCATCTGCACAGTGGTTGCAGTTGGTGCCGTTGTAGCCTGCTTTACATTTGTCACACACTGGGAGGCCGCTGGCTTCTGTAACGGCAAAGAAACAACTGCTCAGTTATGTGTCGCCAAGATGCTGCAGAAATACGTTCAGTCATGACACACGTGCTGAAACTACACTCCTTAACGCAACAACTGCAGAGCACAAGGTGAAAATATAACTTCGGTCACAAGGTGGTGCTATAGCTTCAGAAAAAAAGGCCTAAACACCTTAACCAGCAGCAGAGAACCAATACGACCATTACAGAAGAAATGAAATTTAAATAAAGTGCTGAGATATTTTTTACCAAGCCAGCCAGCTTGATAGCAGTGAATTATAACTGATCTGGAAAAATCCCGTGAAAAATCAGCAATGACAAAAATGAACGGAAAAGCACAATTTCTACACATTTACCACTAACTAATAACTTATCTGACTCAAACATGAGGCCATTGATGACCATTTCAGCAGTATTTTATACTTAGTCATAAATCTCCACTTTTCACCAGTCACTTTTAATTATTATTTATTGTTTCATTTCAGGGGGTGCGGTGGCGCAGTGGGTTGGACCGGGTCCTGCTCTCCGGTGGGTCTGGGGTTTGAGTCCCACTTGGGGTGCCTTGTGACAGACTGGCATCCTGTCCTGGGTGTGTCCCCTCCAGCCTTATGCCCTGTGTTGCCAGGTTGGGCTCTGGCTCCCCGTGACCCCAAATGGGACAAGCGGTTCAGATTGTGTGTGTGTGTCATTTCATTTATTGTTTCATTTAAGGATTACGGAGCAGGGTTTTGAAACTCTATCTTTCAGTTGCAAGGCAACAGCTCTAAACACTATACCATCTGCTGCCTCAGGGCTGACAATCAAACTCTATGGAAGTGACCGTTCAGACCAGTGTCTGTGAGAGTGGTCATGGCACTTTGGCCTTCGCTGTTGGCCTGCGATTTGGCATGGTTGGTAGGAAAGTAGTGCAGCATTGCTTTGTTTTCAGTGTTCCCATTTGAAGGCCCTTGCCTGGGACAGGTACTCTGGAGATAATCATTTTGACCCTCTTGGAGTGTGTTCCTCAGTCAGCGTGGGAAAGAACATATAAACAGCTTGGACCACATTTAAACACAGGGTTTGATAGAAGCATGTGTAATACCACATTTTTACCCCAAAAATAGGATTATACCCCAACACAATGTAATCGCTTCCAAGAAAATCCGATTAACGACAGAATTTCCTGAAAGGACCATTTGATTTCGGCAGGATTTGGATTACGTTGCCTCCGAAAAGCACAGCGAAACAATGTCCGATGGGGCTAAAAAAGTGGAGTATGAAAGAAATGAGCCCAGTGAAAGAAAGGAAAATAACATGATTGTAGTCAGAGCAGTGGGTCTTACCCAGAGTCTAAGCCAGGTGAACACATACCCAAGGCTTGGAGATCCAAACCAGGATGTGTGTGGTGATGCTCAGTAAGGAAAAACAGAGAAACCAGTAACTGGCACTTCAGATTTGAACCCCCAAGATGAAATATGTACCAGTCCTGCAAATGACTGCACTGGTCCTGATCGGTGTAGTCCCAGTGAGCGTGACACCAACGGGTCAAACATGTAACTTATCACAGAACCTCACAGTTGTATAAGCAAATAGGGCTTAAACTAAAACCCTAACAGTTTAGCCATGCAGTAGTGTAAACCTTCGTCAAAAGGGCCCTGTTTTCCTGCCATTTCACTGGATTTACACTCATAAGGAACGGATTTCAACATTCCATCCTTAGGGGCTCATTCAGTACAGTTTGCATAACATGACTCACGGAGAAAGCAGTTGTGTCACTAAAAAAATCACCTTGAACCAACAACCATTTTCATTTGCATGTTGAGAATAGCCCAGCTGCTGCACTAAGCCTCACGCAAAACTGTATCTACTTCCATACATATCCAGCTGTATCCACGGGCAACTGTAAACAACTGCAGCTGGACATGCTGAGCAGCCGTGTGACACATGGACACAGAGGTTTCCCGGGGTGTTGGGACAGACGAGCAGGAGGTGCAAGGTCAATGGCAGTCTCTCTCTACTCTCTTCCCATGTTAGACCACAGGTTGCTGAACATTCAGCCGAACAACCTGTTCTGATGGACCACTGTTACCATGGAACCAATTCAGCTTAGTTTCAGTGGTCAAAGTCAGGTGTGAGCAGTCCAAGAGCAGTAGAACTTTCCAGATTGCTCTCCTTCACAGCTGGAGTCAGATAAATAAGATAAATAAGTGTGTGCCTGATATTTAAGCAATTTTGAAAATTTGGGTCTAAAGCCTGGATTTAATGGTGTCCAAACCAGTCATTTTGAGCATTGTTTCAAATTAGATTTTTTCAGTGTTAATGAGGCATAAATTTAGCATATTTGGTTATTTTTTTCTGTAATACTCATTGTAATCCTTATAATATCAATTCAGAGCAACCACCTTACTTAAGGTTACAGCAGCAAGTGGCAGGATTTGAATCCAAGTTGTTCACATGCAAGGTGACAGCTCTAACCACTTTCCCATCCACTCATCTTTACTACTTTTAGTACCACAGTGGGACTCTTAATGGCACTTGCACAAGCAACCTTCTGGTTGAACTGCCAGTTCCTTAGCCACCTTGCCACCTGAGGCATCATCTGCTTTAGTTTACAGTGATCAGATGTGTAATGTGTCAGTGGCAGTGGTGGAAATGTGTGCACACAAACACACACGAATGCAATATCCAACAAGGGCTCCTTTACTGGACATGTGCCCATGACCACCATGCCTACCTGTTAGTGGTTATGTAGGAGGTGCGAAAGGGGGAAGAGAGGCAAACATAATCTAAATTTTGCCGGCCATAATCATGTAAATTGCTCTCCAGTACTGTTGGGTGTGGAAAAATAAATGAGTGAAAAATAACGTCTCTTTCCATAACAGCACTGCTTAATGATAGAGATAAAACAGTAAATGGAATAGCACACAGCATAAAACACACCTTACTGCATGTGTCCATTCCAATGAGTGCTGACATGTTTCTGTCCATATCAGCAAATCTGCAAATGAGTTATTTCTTTATTCCAGAGTTTCCACAGTAGAGGATAATCCAGCCCAGGCGAGGCGGTGCATGAACACCCTCATGGCTCAGACTCAGTTATGCAACAATATGGAGAGGTGGCAGAACATGTGGGATTTGCATTAGAGAATGTTCCAGAGGTTAGGCGGTGAGCGGTGCGTTGAAAAGCAAGGTGGGGAGCTGGAACCATTTCAGAAGAAATGCTAACAGACTGTGAATGAGGAAACTTGTTTTTTTTTGGACCTGGTCGGCATGTCAACACAGGCCTCACACATTGGTTCTGGGTGCACAGAGACAGAAACCATCTGTTGTATAGGCAGCAGGTGGAGTAGTGGTGAGAGCCATTGTCTTCCCATTGAAGGACCCAAATTTGAATCCCATCACCTGCTATAGTGCCCTTGATCAAGGTATTTACCCTAAATTCAAACACTTAAAATTACTCAGCTGTATAAATGGGTACATCATTGCATGTACTTTAGTGTAAAAAACAGGATAATGCATCTTGAAGACAAGCATCACATAGAGATAAATGTATCTCAGCTTTCAGGGCAGCTTTGTACAAAAGTAACTACGTGGGAAAAAAGTAGCACAGTCAGTAAGTTCTGGCCACTGTTTGCCGCTGCTTTACAGGAATGCCACATGGCAGTCTGTCATACAACTTATTGATTGTACCACATGCAAATACAGCAACAGTCAACAGTACTGAAATGCAGAGACACATAGCCAGCCAATATTCTCTTACATTTCAAAACATTTTATAAAAAGCATCATTTTCCATTTTGACATATATTTTTGTTCGATAAAGACTGACGGACCACACAGAGTGACGTTTCTCACATGCGGGTGAGAAATGCTGCTCATTCCAAGGTAAAACAGATTATTATTATTACTATTATTATTATTATTATTATTATTATTATTATTATTATTATTCATTTCAGTATGTCTCTCTAACATGGCACATTAGCAGATGTTGTCTGGGTGGTCTGTTATACTCACATTTCGCTGACTCTGTAGTGGGAAACCAGGCAAATTTATATTCCACAAAGTCACAGAAGACAGTTTTGTGAATGAACTGTAGGCCATCATGTGGACACTATATCTTTCTGGCTGACAGGTGATTTACCGGTCATGTAGCCAGAAAGTGATGCAGGTTTGAAGAATGCTGTTTTCCATTTCTAGACTGTGACAATACACCTTCCCCTCTACAGACCAAACTGGTGTAACCAAACTAACCTGCACCAGCATGTACTAGTCTTAACCTGATTTGTACTGTCCTGTACTGTCTGGTACTGTCTGGTACTGACCTGTACTCTCCTGTACTGACAGTTTATACCAACCCATATCAGTCTATATGAACCTGTTACAACCTTGACCAACCTGTCCCAAAAGCCCCACTCTCTCTTCACAAGATTGTTAAGAACGAATAACTTAATCACTTGGGGCTTAAACCGACTCTAGACTTTTTGCCATCTTCTCATCCCTTCTGTGTCCTCCACCACTTCCTCCTCCTTCTTCTCTCATTGCTGATGACTCTGCTTTGTTTTTCAGAGACAAAGTCAAAGCAATCACTCAGCAAGTTCTCAGCATCACCCTGCCTGGCTCATGCTGGACCTCCCTGCGAAGCTATGCTCTCCAAATTCAAGCCGCCCTCCGAATCTGAAATCTCCGACCTGATATCGCACAGAGCCACCACCTGCTTGCTTGATCCGATCCCATCATCACTCCTACAGAACACTTCCTTGCAACTCTCCACCTTCATCTGTAAAATTATCAACTCCTCGCTGTCCTCTGGCTGTTTCCCAGCTGCCTTCACTGCTCTCATTTCATCTCTGTTAAAGAAACCCTCCCTGGATCCCAATTTGGTCCAAAACTACAGACCAGTCTCCTTCCTCTCCTTCCTGTCTAAAACTCTAGAGCGGTGGCCTGTGATCAACTGTCTAATTTCTTCATCCGGAACCATCTCCTCGATGGTTATCAGTCTGGTTTCAAAGTTAGTCACTCCACTGAGATGGCCCTTCTGGTAGTGTCTGATGCTCTCCAGTCGACTAGAGCTGCCTCCCTCTCCTCTGTCCTCATCCTCCTCAATCTGTCTGCAGCATTTGACACTGTCATCCACCGGATTCTCCTCTCCTCTCTTTGTCACCTTGGGATCAATCAAAGGAGCAGCACTAAAATGGTTTGAGTCCTACGTATCTGAGAGTTCCTATCAAGTGGTCTGGTGGAGCTCCCATTCTTCTCTTCTGCCTCTCTCAATCGGTGTCCCATAGGGCTCAGTACTAGGTCCTCTTCTCAATCTACACCTCCTCTCTCGACCCAGTCATAGCCTCCCATAGATTCAGATACCACTGCTATGCTGATGATACGCAGCTCTTCCTTTCCTTTCCACCTGGAGCATGAGACATTTCTGCATACATTGCTGCCTGCCTGTCAGACATCTCTGTATGGACGTCTGATCACCACCTCCAACTCAATCTCTCCAAAACAGAGATTCTTCACCTCCCAGCTGGCCTGTCCTGCTGTCACGATCTATCGATCAAACTGGACAACTCACTCATTTTGCCTAGCTCCTTGGCTAAGAGTCTGGGAGTGACATAGACCTGAGTCAATCTTTCTCTCAGCACATTGAAGCCACAACCCGGACCTGCAGATACATCCTGCATAATATCCGCAGGATCTGTCCTTAATCACAACTGACTCTGCCCAACTACTTGTCCAGGCCATGGTGACATCCTGTCTAGACTACTGCAACTCCCTTGTGTGGCCTTCCCGCTACTGCCATCAAACCTCTGCAGCTGATATAGAACGCTGCTGCACAAGTTGTGTTTGATTTGTCAAAGTGTTCCCATGTCTCTCCTCTACTTGTTTCTATGCATTGGCTTCCTATAGCTGCCCGGATCAAATGTAAGACCCTGGTTATTGTCTACAGATGCATCAATAGAACTGCTCCCAGCTATTTACAAGACTTGATCAACCGCTACACCCCAGCCAGACCCCCTCTCTCGTCTACTTCTGCTTGCTTGGTGGTCCCGCGCACGAAAAGTAGAGCACAGAGATTCTCGGTTCTGGCTCCGTTGTGGTGGAACGACCTTCCCCTCTCACTCAGAACTGCAGAAACTCTGTCTGCATTCCAGAAGGATCTGAAAACTCACCTCTTCCGGACTCACTTTGCCCAAGATCCCTCCAGCTCATGTATGGTGTAAATGTTCATGCACCGTAACTGCCACACCCACGCCGCCGAGCCAACGCGGAACACCTGGGGCATGGCAGAGACTGATGCATAAAAGGCAGTGTCAGTCCTGGAGCTGACGTGGAACCTTGTTCAGCCTTGTAGCTTGTGACCTCCTTACCGATACTCTACTCCTCCCTGATCCCTGAGTCCTTTCCCTGTCCCGTAATCCCAGTCCTTAGTCCTCGTACCTCCTTATGATCATCAACCTCTTGCCTGTGTACCGACCTTGCCTTTTGGATTGTCCCTGTAACAACGTTTGAAGACCTCTTTCCTGTCATGTGACAAAGTCTCTCAGATTTCCCTGAATAAAACACGAATTCCACTCTGCACTTGGGTCCGCCACTTCCTTCCGGAACCAGCCATGACAGTAACTTTATGATCATCCCCAGATAAGCCTTTACACAGCTGCTACTCCTGCATTGTATGTAAATGTTTGTGTACCTTAGAAAAAAAAAAAATTCTGCACTTTATGTACCTACTCAAGCGATGAACATCAGTGCATCAAGTGGAAAGTAACAAACTAGGTTTACTTAAGAATCACATGTCTGCAGCTATGTCTCTTTCTCTTAATGTAATGCACAAATTCTATTTTTGTTGAGATGTACGTCGCTTTGGAGAAAAACATCTGCTAAATGAATAAACGCAAATGTAATGTAGATGTAAATTAATAAGTGAAAACTGTTTTTTGTTAAAAAACCATTAATGCATAAAAGAAGAGCAACCCCAAGAGACCATTAAGAAGAACAACAGAAAATGTAATTAAAGACCCAAGAACCTCAGTCAGTTGCCTTAGTGAGATGACTTGGCAAGAGAGGACTGGCAGCTCTCTTAAAAGAGCCACTCATTTCTGTCTGGGATGTTTAACAGACAAAAGCAGAAGACCCCAGAGCCTTAAACCAGGCTTGGTGGGGGGTCTCCACACGATTCTGCCTAGGGTGGTCTTATTTGGACCTTCTTTTCTCTGGGCCTGCTGTCAGGATCCCAACGGTCCTGGCTACCAAGAGATAGAAAGAAAAATGAATTAATTTAACACCTCTCAGAGGCCCTCCGTATGCAAATTAGCATTTTTTTTTTTAGGCTGTGCCCATGTCTCAGTTAATAAATGAGCAACTAAGAGAGGCATCAGGACTTCTTGGTACATCAGAGGTGTGTCAGGATGACCGTGGGATGGTTGATGTTGAGATACCTCAGGTATGGAGCCCTAACCAGCTCCATCGGCCTGGTAACCCATACCATACGGCATACCTGAAGAGAAGATGCAGATCCATTTCTTTGAGCATATATTTGTCACCGTGGAAACGATGCATAGAGCCAAGGAGCGATTTAGTGTGCTATAAATCTGGCAGTGTGAGAGTGAAGGAACACAAACCGGAAGTGGACCTGTGTTCTCTTTGACCTGTGATATGTGCGTGTTAAATTGTGCATGTGTGGTGTGTGTGGAGGGTGCGTGTGGTCAACCACATTACCCACAATCCACCAGGTTCCAAGCAACACCGGCTCTGATGTCTTTCCCTCACTTATCACCGTTGCCAGGGCAACCTCTCCCTCAAGATTATATCTCCACCCCCAACCTCTCCATCTCTCTCCGTTCTATTTTTCTGCCACTTAGCCACTACACACACATACACGCGCACACATGCATACCCCTGGCTGCTCTGGTATGATTCTTTTTTTCTAACTTTCATTTGCTTTCCAACATTTATACAACCCGGAGCCTGCATCCATTGCCTGCTGGTCATCTGATCAAATGGTCACCTGCCTGTGGGAATCTTTCTAACCTTTCACTGAACAAAAAGGGGCAGTGCAGAACTCTAACCCACTCTCTTTCTGATAATCTAACATTTCATATGAGCTCCAAGGAGTCATTCATTTTCAGTGATCAGTGATCAATGATCTTCAGTTATTGAATGACTGATATTTGTGATCTAAAACATGCAAAGGCATCATTTAGTCAGTCTCATTCATGTCCAGCCAATCACTTTTTCCAGTTTTGAACTTTAAGGTCAGCAGGTGACATAGCAATTACAGCAGACACCGTGCAATCAAAGGACCCAGGTTTAAATCCACACTCCTGTTATAGTATTATTGATGAAGGTGCTTACCGTGAATTGGCACAGTAAAAATTAGCCAGTTGTATCAATGGATAAGTACTAATAAATAAATGCTCTGACACAATGTCACTTCAATAGGATTCAATTAAAGATAACTATTTGCCCTTAACAACAACTTTGAGTCACTCTGACAGTAATGCCATTATGCAGATGAAGCCTGAGTCTCCCTACACACCTCTGGGTGTGTTTCCATGACAATGACCTCTAACCCCTCCCACTCTAACAGCTGGATGCCCAACAGGTGTACCAGTACAGAGGGCCAATCATAATCTTACAACACATGGGTACCCTGATTGGTTGTTCATGTCTCAAACACCAGAGAAGAAAAGTCTGTACAAAAACACTCTTTAAATCATAGCACTTAGTAAAGCTGAAGTACAGTGTTGAATTAAAAAAAGGGAAAAAAACTTCGGCAGCAGGTGGCGTAATTGTTAGGGCTGTCACTTTACAACATGAAGATCCTTGACTTCAAGATCCTTGAGTTCAAATCCAGCTCCTGCTGTAGTACCCTTGATGAAAGCACTTACCCTGATTGATACAGTAAAGATACCCTGCTGAATAAGTCCTTTACTCTTCATCAAGGTACTTACTGTAATTAACACAGTGAGAAAATCGCTGTATATCATGGGTTGTAAGTCATGATGGAAAAAGGAGACCTAGGGAAATGACCAGCCCCGGTATCTGACCAACTGAACACAGGATCCCATGCTCCTTGGCTGGCTTTATCATTCACGGATGAGAACTCACCAAAATGGCAGCTGCCTGTGGAGGTGAGGGTCGAGCAGGGACACGGAAGGCAGTTGTTCGTCTGGGCAGCACCAGGTCCGCGGTAGAAACCTGGTTTGCATTCCTCGCAAGCCGGGCCTTGTGTGTTCCCTTGGCACTCCAGGCAGATGCCTGTCAGAAAAGAACAGAAGAGAAAAAAATATAAGAACTCTATATTCAGTATGAAGTTTGCTTCCCGTTCCCTTTAGCAAGAACAAATCCCTTGAATAAAAAGGGTCTGCATCATAAATTAAACATCGAAGAAAAGTGCTTTTTTTCTTTTGTAGGTTAAGAATTTTCAGATGCAAAGCTTTTTATCAGTTTATTTTTTTTTAAATCTGCTTGTCTATTTTCCAAAGATTTGGTTCTCGGCAAGTGATAGCGAGCTGTTTTTGCGTGCTAAGCCAGTGGGTAGCAGTAATGTATACCCCAAACAGAATGGGACTATGGTAGTTTGTCAAGACAAATTACATTTACTTTTAGTCACTATAAATTCGTATAACTTATACTATAGAACTACTATACAATAATTTTAAAATGAATGTAGCTCCATGTTTTAAAAAAGTCAGATTAAAAAGTTTTACAAAGTGTTTCCTACTTATTATAGATTAGCAGAGCTTTTTCAAAGAACATAACAAGTAAATACGTTGAGGTACATCTGTATTATTAAGCTTTTAGTAGTTGTGGCAGGGGATGTGGTGGCACAACAGGTTTGACTAGTGCCTGCTGTGTAGCAGATCTGGGGTTTGAGCCCTGCTTTGTGTGCCTTGCAGCAGACTGGTGTCCAGTCCAGGGTGTGTCCCCTCCACCTTGGGCCTGGTGCTGCTGGGTCAGGCTCCGGCTCGCCATGACCCTGCTTGGGACAAGCGATTGTAGACATTGGGTTGGTTGTGGCTTAACTATAAAAGTGACCCAGGTTGCAGCTGTGTTTCTAAACTAATGAACCACTTTACTGGCAAAGTCACAATGGAAACCAGCTCTCCAACCTACTGGAACTCATGTCATATTCATAGGTAGTTGAATGGAAAAGCTTGAACTGATGGTGTCACACCTCTGTTTTTAACTGATACGCCCTTGACTGAAACATTTTGAACAGTTCAAGTAAAATGATCCAGAGGGGTACATGGGGCATCATGTGGCACAGAGCTGTCACCATCCTGTTAAAAGGAGCTTGGTTCAAATACCAACTCCTTGATCAAGGTACTTACCCTCAACTGGTAGAGTAAAAATTTCCCATTTGCATAAATGAGTAAATCAGAGTAAGTAGATTAACACTGTCAGCTGGTCTGGAGAAAAGTTAGACAAATGAGTAAATGCAACATCACCTCTGAAAAGGAGCAAAAATGGACCTCATTAACACAAATGGTTAACGATGGAGCTGTTGCTCAGTTTTCACAACATACTCATCCTCATTAGCATCAGCAATGAAACGGCACTGGAATAAAGTCGAAATGCCAACGAGAGATCAATATGGAACCATTACTGCAGAGCAAAAGCTTTCTAGGAGATACGGTCCATCGACACTCAATTCATCAGCCAAGCATTAACCGCCTGGCAAAGAAAGGGGGGGAACTAGGAAATCACTGGGAGATGGTAGGCCAGCTGGGGGGGAACTACAGGAGGGGGCCTTTGGGGGCCCTGTGTGTTTGCGTGCGTGTGTGGATGTGCACCCTCTGGCGTGTCCATGGCCACGTCCCACCTATGCTTCCACACAATGAGGAGAGACAGAAGAGGGGTCCTTTGGGGTGGCATGAGCAACCATCTGTATCTGGCTCCCCATCACCGGACAACTGAAAACAGTGCCCTTTGTCTCCTGCTCACCAGGACACATCCATCAAAAACAAGCACAAGTCACATGGTATAACACTACACACCACACCCTGTCACGAGCCCAATAACAGGTGTCTTCGCCTGTTCTGCAGACACACAACTGTGCACCTGTTTGACGAATTTGTAGATTTCATACCAAGACATTAGCATTTCAACACAAAGCAGAGCTTTAATCGTTCTGTGGAAGGACCACAATCAATGCACGCTGACGGACAGGCCATTGCTTCAAAATGAACTATTTAAAAGTGACCAGCCAGTGGTGGTGGGGTTAGAGTCATTACTTTGCCACTGAAGAAACTTAGTTGGAATCCCTGGTCCTGAACCGATACAGTCAAATCTACCCTGCTGTATAAATGGGTAAATCACTATGCCTCAGTATACAAAGCTACCATTGTAAGTTGCTTTAGAAAAAGCAAATGAGTCAAATGACCAGTGCATCGCAGTATTAGTTTAATATGGCACGGTGACACAGTGAGTAGCGCTGCTGTCTCACAGTGCCTGGATGGTGCAAGAGAACATGGGTTCAATCCTATCGCAGTCTGTGTGCAGTTTGCATGTTCTCCCCGTGTCTACCTGGGTGCTCTGGTTTCCTCCCACAGTTCAAAGATATGCTGTTCAGGTTCACTCATAATGTGTGAATGTGTTCCACTGATATATAGATGAGTGACCCATTGTAAGTAGTGTATCTAGCAGTGTAAGTCACCTTGGTGAATAAGGTGTGTGGGCTGATAACACTACATAGAGTTCACTGGAAGTCCTTTGGAGAAAAGTGTCTGATAAATAAATGTAAATATATTTTGAAGAATTTTGTAAAAAATTCAGAAGAGAAAACATGGTTAATCAGTGAAATGACACCTAAATAGTAAAAAAAAAAAAAAAACATCACTTAATTATATTTAAAGTGATCTTCGGACACCCAACTCTAAATACGTAATTTTTTTTTTCACATGCAGAACTGGCAGCATATTCTTGGCAGCACCATTCTCCTTCTCAATAGCATCATCTGTCCTTCTCCCGAGCAGTAGGATATTGAACAATAAGACATTTTATTCACGTATAACAAGATTACTGATATCTCTAAATGATTTTTAAAAAACCTCATGTATGATAAATTGGAATGAGTGGTCAGTGACATGACTGGACTACCCTCCCCCATTAGTCTGGACATACAAGAAGGAGCTGTAAATACAGGTAGTCTTATAATAGAGTTCCATTCTAATGACCTTGTTGTCAACTTCATCATTACACTGCAAACCCACTCATACTGTATTATACTGTCTGCATCTAAGTCTCTGTTTCTGCTGATGTAATGCAGACATTGTATTTTCTGTGAGATGTACGTTGCTTTGGAGAAAAGCGTCTGCTAAATGAATAACTGTAAATGTAAATGTAATGAGTGGGGGTGCGGTGGCGCAGTGGGTTGGACCGCAGTCCTACTCTCCGGTGGGTCTGGGGTTCGAGTCCCGCTTGGGGTGCCTTGCGACGGACTGGCGTCCCGTCCTGGGTGTGTCCCCTTCCCCCACCGGCCTTACGCCCTGTGTTACCGGGTAGGCTCCGGTTCCCCGTGACCCCGTATGGGACAAGCGGTTCTGAAAATGTGTGTGTGTGTGTGTGTGTGTGTGTGTAAATGTAATTATATAAACAGTATAAGGATATACAAGCAATTAACATGTGTGAATGCTACATTGTGAAATAGGGCTTTGGTACATTTTTTCACAGATTCCATTATTCAGGCTAAAATAATACTAAAACAAAATAATAACATAAATACAGTAATTATATTTCTATGCTGCACTATTATTTTAATTCCTAAATCTGCATTCTTTTGCTTTTTCTTTTCTGCACCACCAGAACAATCACATTTTTTCCATTTGCTAGCCAGTTTAAATTAAAAGTAACTTGACAACAATCACAAAAACAAAACATCCTGAAAATAAAAACTGTTTTTGAAAATAAAATGAATTTTGAAAAAAATGAAAACAAATCACTGATAAACACACTGACCGAGTCAACAACAAATACGGTGCCTTATCACAAAACAGATGGAGTGGTCCTTTGCAGATATTACAACCAAACACTGGGACTCGAAAATGATATAATAACGTTAATTGGAGGGGTATCGTGGGTCCAGGTGGTTCTAAGTTGTGTATATCATAAGCGGAAGATCACCTGTAATAATAAAAGGAGATCAGCCATCCTTTACTGTAATTTTCAGCCACCTGCCTGTTTCCACATCCCTCTGATGTCCTTGGCTCCACAGGCTGCCTTCCTATATCCTGAAAAATGCACAGGTTCTGTATGTTGTCCAGGTACCCTGGGAAGGCACCAGACAGCCTGCACATGGGAAGACTTCTCCTAACATCATCGGACCCGCCTGAGGAATAATTAAGCCGCTAACAAGTTGAGGAAGTGGGGAATAATTAGAATGCTGTGCACCGCCACTTAGGATTCACCCGCAGCCTACACTGACAACAGCGACACAGAAACGAGAAACAAAGGCGCATATTACCGCGGTTAATAAGATAACTGAACCGTTAGTCAGACATTTAGGTGCCATTAGGATACCGTGGTGCAAAGCTGATCTTTCGCCTGTGCTGCACTGTCATTGCGCCCCCTGGGAGAAGAGGCGGAGAACTGAATGCTGAATGGAGAGCAAGCAGCTGTGGCCAGAGAGACAGTGGAGAAGGAAAAGCTCAGGGGAGGAAGTTCTTCCTCCTTCTGAAAACAGGTACATGTATCTGCAGTAGCACAGGGACGATGCTGTTCGGTCAGTGGACTGAAGATGGCAGTAGTTAGAGAGTTCAATACAATGTGAGGTAGGGAGCGGGAAGTAGTTGGAATGACTGGGATGAGTATGGTGCAGTATTTGGAGTGGTTAAAGCACTGTGGGGTAGGTAGGGGGCAGTAGTTGGAAAGGCTAGGATGAGTAGAGGGAAGTATTTGGAAAATCTAGGATGGGTAGGGTGCAGTATTTGGAGTGGTTAATGCATTGTGGGGTAGGTAGGGGGCAACAGTTGGAAAGATTATGATGAGTGGGGGGTAGTCGCTGGAGTGGTTAATGCAGTGTGTTGCAGGGAGCGTGCAGGAGTTGGAAAGGCTAGGATGGGTAGAGGGAAGTATTTGAAAAGGGTAGGATGGGTAGGGTGCAGTAGTTGGAGTGGTTAATGCATTGTGGGGTAGGTAAGGAGCAGGAGTTGGAAATGCTAGAATGGGTAGAGGGAAGTATTTGAAAAGGCTAGGATGGCTAAAGGGCAGTTTTTGAAGTGGTTCTATCACTGCAGGGGTAGGTGCTGTTTACTCACCAGACTGCGGGTGGCAGTAGCTCGAGTGGTTGTGACACTGGCAGGGCTGGCACCCCGTGCTACTGAAGCGGAAATAACCCGGCTGGCAGTCATCGCACTGTGGTCCATACACTCCCATCTTACACGTGCACATCCCTGAGCTGCAAAGCGGAGGAGAAGACATGGTAAAGCAACAGTGATGACAAAAATCAGTAATAATCAATCGGTGTCCGAACCCGGAAAAAATCAGTTTGGAAACTTGGTAATAATCAGTGTTTGATCCCAATCACAATTGATCAGAATTTGATCACGGTAATAAACTATCAGCGTTCAAACCCAGGAAAAATCATTGAATGACTGAAATCAGTAATAGTCAATCAGGATTCCAACAAGGCAATAATTGATCAGTGTTTGAACCCAGTAATTATCAATCAGTATTCAACCTGGTAATAATCAGTGTTCAAACCCCCCCCCCACACACACACACACTTTCTGAACCGCTTGTCCCATACAGGGTCACGGGGAACTGGAGCCTAACCCAGCAACTCAGGGTGTAGGGCTAGAGGGGGAGGGGACACACCCAGGACGGGACACCAGTCCATCACAAGGCACCCCAAGCAGGACTTGAACCCCAGACCCACTGGAGAGCAGGACCCGGTCCAACCCACTGCGCCACCGCACCCCCCATTCAAACCCCAGTAATAATCAGTTTTGGAATCCAATAATTATCAATCAGTATTCAAACCCAGGAATAACGGATCAGTGTTTGAACCAAGTAATTATTGATCGGTATTCAAACCTGGTAATCTGACACACTAATTCCCCTAAACACTGGACTGGTCCACCTGAAGGCCGAACACCAGGAACTCCAGAACCCGAACGTGGTGATGGGCAGGGCACCAGGTCTGGGCAGCAACTGCTGCATTCTGGCAAGTTTACACACAGTGCCTCCCACTACCCTCCAGATGCCACACCATGAATTATTCATCAGGGCCACAAACGCAGCACGTGACTGGGGGAGGAGCCAAATCTTCCATTCAAGAAAAAGGAGTGGGCGTGGGGGTACACGGGTATTACCGAGTGACACTGCTCAGCACAGCAAGGGTAACGCCTCAACAAGGGCCTTGCAGTATGGCTTCAGCAGGGCTACAAAAGGGGAGACCATCTTTTTTTGAAAAGTTCAGCATGGAATTTATTATTCTAAAATTAACTATTACTACTTTCATTTATTTGACCCTTTTCTCCAAAATAACTTGCACTGTGAGGTTTGTACATTAAGCCTCTTACAGTGAATAACCCATTTATAGAGCTGAGTGATTTTTGCTGTATCAGTTTAGGGTAAGTATTTTGATCAAGAGTAGTACAGCAAGAACAGGGATTTAAACCTGGCTCCTTCAAGTGCAAGGCTGTAACTACTACATCACCCACTTCTATTTAATTTAGTTTATTTTTACCTGTACAATTAGTTGCATTTTTTGAGTGAGGGCTATACCGTGGTAAAACTGAGGTGAGAGATTTGTGGCTATGCACAGTTTGCTCTTCCTTACACTGTTCACAGCACATTCAAGGCAACTACTCATACACACCCACACATCCAGCAGTTTCCATGGAAACACCCATGAGCATTCTCAACTGGCAGTTATTGGGACAGAAGGGCTAGCAGTATGCAGCATGCATACAAGAACACGCTCGATGGTACTAGTATTGTGTAAAAGATTTCTGTCAGTGTAAAAGATTTTTATGGCTGGAATTGTTGGACTGCTTGGATTTGTCACATTGACACAAAGAACATCATTGTTATTATTATTTATTAATTTAGTGGACACTTTCTCCAAAGCAACTTACAATGTTAAAGTACTTAGAATTATTGACTCATTTACACAGCTGGGTAATTTTTACTGGCACAATTTTAGGATTAAAGCTTTGCTCAAGGGTACTACAGCCAGAGGTGGGAATCAAACCTCTGACCTTAACATCTGAAGCCAGTAGCTCTTACTACTACACTACCAGCTGTCCCCATACATTCATCTAGCTGACACTCTATCTATCGAACAAATAAGTTATGATGGTAGGTTTGTACATTTAAACCCCTTACAGTGACTTACCCTTTTAAACTTCAGGGTAATTTTTTGATCATGAGTCTTTGAGCTGGAGATGGGTTTTAAACCCAAGCCCTTCAATCATCAGACAACAGTTCAAACCACTGCACCATCTGCTGGTGTCTCTTGAAGCCTGGATTGTAGCAGTAACCTCTGGGTATTCAGTTTGGCCTGAAAAATTCATGTAGCCAAAGAGAAAGACAAGACCGGTCGATAACCAAGATCAGGTGCTTTAAACTGAAAGCAGAGAATTACTTGAGATGGGAGATGCAGGCTGCAATCCCGAGGAGAATGTATCTCTGCTATGCTGTAACCAAGCCCCTAAACAGATCCAGTGAGATTATTCATCCACAAAGTGAGTCAGTGGGTTCGTTTCCTTTTATCAAAAGGTGGCTGAGAGAGGAAGCAAGAACAGAAGCGAGAACAACTACTTCCCAGGATGGCAAGGATTGGGACCATTGGATAATGGCCCTATTGCCACAAATTATACCTCTGAGCAGCTAATCTGCGGTTCCGTCCAAAGTCACAGGTTAGCAATGTGAAAAGCTAAGACAGACAGGGAGGGGTGAGAGGCATGGTTCCTTGCAAAGGTATTTTAGCATTTTTACAAGATTGATTAGGGTCACTGTGTGAGGTGAGGCTTCTTGAGAGGTCAGGAGCAAAGCAAGGATGAATCATGGTGAGGAAGGATCTTCAAACCCTGAACAACTTCTGTTGCAAACCTTAGCAGGATCCACTAGAATCCCTAGCAGCTCTTTTGAAGGAGGGCCAGACACAGAGCAGTACATGACGTTGTGGTTAGAGGTGTCACCTGAACTTACTCTGAGCTGCTGCAGTAAAAATCACGCAGTTGTATAAATGGGAAATTCACAAGTATCTTATGTAGAAACTAAACATTTTCCCATTCCACTGCTATAGAAATTCAGACACCATGCAAGTCAATTGACAAGGCATTAGATAAAAAATGTCACAAAATAACGCACAGTCCGAAACTGCTTGTCCCAAGCGGGGTCGCAGCGAACCGGAGCCTAACCCAGCAACACAGGGTGCAAGACTGGGGGGGGGGGGGGGGGGGTATACACACCCAGGACAGGATGCCAGTCTGCTGCAAGGCACCCCAAGCAGGGCTCGAACTCTAGACCCACCAGAGAGCGGGACCTGGCCAAGCCCACCGCACCCCTTCCACAAAGTAATGACAATTTAAAAAGATATATAATAATAATAATAATAATAATAATAATACAATTACATCTATTAATTTAGCAGATACTCTTATCCAAAGCAACTTGCCTTGCTGTAATTACGATGTAGTATGAAGCTGAGAAGTTTACAATATCCAAGGTTACAATATTAGCTACACAGACACCCCATCACTTAGCAGAGGGTGTTGTGGTTAAGAACATGTGACCAAGTTCAAATCCCAGAATCTGGAAATTCAAGTTCTTGGAGTGTGAGTATTGTTGTCGCTTTAAACATGTCAATGTGAGCTCAAGCTGGACCGACACAGCAAAACACCAAGATACACAAACAGAGGAGTCATGTGACTGTCACGTCTGTACATTTTATATATCAACATTAACAGCGATCATATAGAAATAGTCAACAATCACATAGAAAAAGAAAATCCAACCACAGTCAAACATACAGGAGAGCGTAAAACCACCCTGGGAGGGTGGGGTGTTAGTGATGTGTAAACTGAAAAGGGTTAATCAAACCCCCTGTTTATGCCGGTATTTGTTCCAGCTGACCTATCAATTCATCACGCTGATTTGAGCTGCTGGTTGCATTTTAACCACAACTGGACATCATGTCATTCATTTACTGAATATGTGTTTAATGCTGTCTGCTGACCTCTGAAACAATCAAGGCATTAAAATGGTCATCCTTAAAACATGCAAGGTGACTGTAAATAGATGTAAATAGATGCTAGTTCTATAACAGCCTAACTGCACTCAATTGTGAGGAATGAAAACAAGCACCCATGGTGTGCTTCCAGAACAATGGCTCTGGACCATGCTCTTGAGTGTGAAAGAGAAGAAGGCATTGTATTTTTTCTCTCAGATGTATGTTGCTTTGGAGAAAAGCATCTGCTAAATGAATAAATGTAAAGGTAAGACAGTAAGGCAAACGAAAACAACTGTGCTTCAGCAGTTTTTGCCTTGGGATTTGTATTTGCGAACCACCAGATTTCCCACGTTGGACTAGATTGGTACATGGTTAGTACTGAGTTAGCACAAGGCTAGTCCCAAGCCTCCACCATGATGAGTAGGTAACGTGAAGGCCAAGCGATGCAGAAAACAGAGAAAGCGTAACATTGCACAACTTCAGGACATTTCATTGCCGAACAGATCCTGGGGACAATCCCGACAATCAGACTTGGAATTTTATTCTCAGATTTCCTGCACTTCACTTCATCTGTACATAATTTTTAGTCAATTCATCTGCTTTCTATAAAGAGCTCTTATAAAAAGAGTAAGATGACACAGAACAACAAAGCAGACACATAAGTGAAAGTCCTGACAGCAAAGTCAGAACAAAACAGAAGGAAGTTTAATGTACTGATTTAAAACACTCCGTCTTACAACTGAGGAGAGGAAAACAAAAACTTCCAACGTAAAGAAAATGGGAGTAAAACCAACCTCCTGTAGCTGAAAGGAAATGTACCTGCCTATGCTCCAGGGGAAAAAAAATTCCTCTCCCCTTCAAAACAATCTACCCAGATGATAAGCATTTTTCCATAATTTCTGCCACTCTGGGAAGTAGTACTGGAAGTCTTCATTGGTGATGTAAGTTCTGCCATTATATTATTATGGATGCTTGGAATAATTTTTATTCTTGGCAAAAGGAATACAAGACACACGGTACGGGTTGGGTGAAGAGGGAGGGTGTGGAATCTGGAATATTTTATTCCGGTATGAGCTACAGGAAAAGAGTTGATGGGTTCGGTACCATGACAACACTCCTTCACACGCTGCTGGTCCTATTCAAGAATTTTTGGCGGAGAATAAAAAGCTTTAAAAAAAAGGAAATTAAGCTGAAAGGAAGGAGATTTGATAATATTCCAAGTACACTTGGGAAAATTATGTCTGTACCCTTCAAAATAAATGATGTCTTAGAACTTTTTGATCACACCTCAAACATTTGAGGTCCTTGAGCCCACAGTGCCGAGTACAGGCAGTGCACACCATGGTACAGCTGGATCCAGCGCAGGCGCTTCCTCCTCGCTTCCTCATCTCCAGCTGGCTACCAGCTCTGATCACCAGGGACTCCACAAAGAGCAATGGGGGGTGGGGGCACTCCTCCATACTCCTAGCTCCATGACAGATGGGATTCTAATCACTTCCCTTTCCTTTTTTTCCTTTAACTTGGTATGGAGAAAATATACACATCGCAATCTGGCCGGAGTCGTTGCCTAGCAACGGGATGCAGCGCAACGTAGTTCAGCAGAAAATACGACTGCACAGTAAGCTCCTACAAACAAGATATATCCGTGTTTGTGTGTTTATGCTGGGAAGCAAAGAAGGGTGGGTTAGCAATAATCCCCACGTAGTACTTTGTAAAGAGCTTGTGTTGGTACCATCTCATACGAACATGATGTGCAGGCTGTCAAAGTCATAAGAAGGAAAAAGGCACTCTGCTAGACACCCTTCACCCCTCCTGGAATCAATTCTTCAACACAGGGGCAGCTGGTTGAACCTAGACGACCCCAACAAACATGTTTAACCAAAGCAGTCTTTAAAGGCAAAGACCTCCAGAAGTAGGTCTTGCAGAGTCTTATTTGGGACACACTCGCAAACAGATCCTCTGGAGATTCGTCTCAGACTGGAGTGTTCACATGTAACCATGTTTACCCTTTGCTCCCGAAATGCAAGCAACAGCCATGCAGATCATGCAAACTCTCTCCCTCAGGGCTGCTGAATCCCCTTCAAAAGAGATCTCTTTCGGAACCCACTTCTGTTCTGATCTCCTGACAGCTACATTAGTTAGGACTACCCCACCCATCCATTTTTATTTCATATCAATTTGTATACAGCTACTCGTGTGATGGGCACTGGCAAAAACGGTGGTATTTGAGCAACAGAATCTGCTTCCAGAATCACGTTTTCATCTGTACCTCTTTGTCTGTTGGTAAACTGCAAATTTGTTTCTCCTAAATCCTACATTGCTTTTGAGAAAAGAATCTGCTAAATGCAAACAGGCTGGTTTCCCCACCCTCATCTCCAATGCTAACAAGGGCCATGTGATCAGGTGGCATCTCCAGAGCGAGTCACACCCCAACTGTGATCTGCTCCGTGTTTCTCGCAAAGCACACTGGGAGGCCCCTGAGGGTGTGTGGTGGAAAAGGTCGCCGTGGATCAGCAATAGGGTAGTAAGAGCATGCTGGCAGTTCTCCAAGGAATCTTAATTTACAACTCACTTACACTCTTCCAGTTACACCAAGATTTCCAGGCTTGACACTGGGTGACAGTTTGTCCCAGTGTCATGAGGAAGAGATGCAGCCATAAGCTGTGTTTTAGGCTTTGGTTTCTGCAAGATCTTCGAAACAATGCCAGGACGTCTAATGTTTTCTCTGCTGTGCTGTAGACACACCAAATTGCCAACGCGGTCTGCTGACACGTGAGGGTCTACGTATCACAGTGCGTCAGAGGTAAATTGGTACACATGGAGGTGAGGTAATGAGAAACATTTTCACAACAAAGAAATCAAAATCTGGAAGCTGTTAGAGATGTCTGGATCTGCTCCAACCAGCTTAGACATGGAGCCAGACTTAACCAGTCCTGGACCTCACATTGGACTGCTCATGAAATCCACGGGGATGGGATTAGGCAGACTCAAGTGCAATGCTGGCACACCCTCTGCTCACCGGCCATGGAACCAAGGGGCTGGCCTGCCTCACTGCTGAGCCCCCTCCAAACATACTCTCCTCCCTTAACACTGCCTGGTAAGAGGCACCCCGGGCAGACTTGTGATCAGGCACCAGAGGGAGGGGGTCAGGTCATATGACCACATACCAGTGACCTGGAGAGGCAAGGGGCACTCACCAAAAACATGAAGGAATCAGTGGGACCTAGTGACTAGATCCAGAGGCAGAATATGGTGTAACTATTTTACCTATACTACAATAACAGCTTATTAACTAATGTGCATCCTCTAGGTTATTATTTATTGTTATTGCATTAGGGCAGCAGGTAATGTATTGGTTAGAACTGTTGTTTTTGGATCCACAGGTTCGAAACCCAGCTTCAGTACTTTTGAGGAAGGTACGTATCCTAAATTGCTCCAGTAAAACTGCCCAGCTGTATAAACGGGTAAATGATTGTAAATAGTTTTGGAGAAAAGTGTCAAGTAAATGTATTGTGTTACTTATCATAATTTGGAAAAGAGAAAACAAAAACTATAGACCAAGCATTTGCAGTCACCCACAATTATTTATATGTATGTGTTTGTGTGTATTGGATTCAAAGGGATGCTGAATAAAAGCATTGTTGCCAGCTTTTATTATTTCTCCTACAATTCCATATACAGTACATTCACATTTATTTGCTTAGCAGACACTTTTCTCCAAAGCAACTTACAACAAACACTATGTAGTGTTACTAGTCCACACACCTTATTCACCAAGGTGACTTACACTGGGGGGTGCGGTGGCGCAGTGGGTTGGACCACAGTCCTACTCTCCAGTGGGTCTGGGGTTTGAATCCCGCTTGGGGTGCCTTGCGGCGGACTGGCGTCCTGTCCTGGGTGTGTCCCCTCCCCCTCCGGCCTTACGCCCTGTGTTGCCGGGTTAGGCTCCGGTTCCCCGTGACCCCGTAAGGGACAAGCGGTTCTGAAAATGTGTGTGTGTGTGTGTGTGTGACTTACACTGCTAGATATACTACTTACAATGGGTCACTCATCCATACATCAGTGA
Source organism: Scleropages formosus (assembly GCF_900964775.1). Lineage (NCBI taxonomy): Eukaryota > Metazoa > Chordata > Actinopteri > Osteoglossiformes > Osteoglossidae > Scleropages > Scleropages formosus. Next base: position 6,207,523 of record NC_041811.1, read on the forward strand.
AACACGCTCTCTCTGTGACACTCACACACTATGGGGGAACCTGAACAGCATGTCATTGGACTGTGGGTGGAAACCGGAGCACCCAGAGGAAACACACGCAGACACAGGGAGAACATGCAAACTCCACACAGACTGAGCGGGGATCAAGATCATGTTCTCTTGCACCACCCAGGCGCTGTGAGACAGCAGCGCTACTTGCTGTGCCACCGTGCCACCCCCAGTATATGTATGTATATATGGATTAAGTCATTTTAAGAAGTATCCACACATTTAATTTAGATGAACTTCTAGTCTGAACTTGTGATTTTTCATTTGTTTAGCAAATACACTGGAAATAATATTAATATACTGGGGACACTGCTTAATCTGAAGCTGTAACCTCCACAAAGGTGCTGACCATACTGTCATAATAACAATATATTTAATATTGACATTTGTCTTCCTAACAACACACAACCCCAATAAGGCAAAACACATCCACCCTACTATCCATGGAAGTACTGCAGCCCCCTTTCCTTAGGCTAACTTTGGTTGCTTCATACTTACAAGCAGACAGGATATAGTCGCTGACCTGTCAATCAGTTCATCTGTCCAACCCCGAAACATCACTCTGATCTACCTCGGGGTTCATTTTTTTTATTTATATATTTCCACTGCCGACGAAACGCCAGACACCTGCCGCCAAACCAAGAGAATCCTGAGTGAATAATGAGGTACTATAATCCTGTTTCACGCCGTCTTGGCATCAAATATTTATGCACTAATGAAACCACGGCAACAGCATCCTTTGACACTTGGCTGTCCTAAGCGTGATGTGCCGTCTACCATCTCTCTGTCCCCTGGGCTTCCATCGCTGCTGCCATGCAGGTTTTCTCTTTCCAGCCCGGCTTCAGGATGCGAACATGACTTGGCCATGGCCAAATCACTCATATGCCAACATTTTTTTTTTAAATTACACACTCAGTTTTTACACTTTTTACACTTTGAAAAACCATGTGAAAGCATTTACACTGAACGACACTGAGGAGCTGCTGAAGAAACAAGGCGTTCACTGACTGCTTCCTACATGTCCACATAAGTATTCTTCTCTATATCTTGTGGGTTTGCTAAACCATTTAACTAACACCTTGCTGTCCTGGGGTTAGGATGGGGTGACAGACAAGAAGGGGGTAGCACGCCACTACAGGGACCTGTCACCACTCCGTGTATCGTTCTACGTGTTTTGAGGTGTATAGCTTGTGGACATGCTATGATGATGGCCAACTCCTACTCCCGGGGTGGAGAATCAGTTTCTTCCCTGGTCATTTCTACGGCCACTTAACCACAGAAATGGCTTCGTTACTTAAAAAAGTGTTAATGAAAAACTAATTTTCATTAGATTTTATGTAGCTTATTACATCTGCTTACTACCGATGTGCAATACAGGTGTACATTTTTATGCATCAGCTTGAAATGCTATGGCAAAGATGACATAAATAATAAAAAGAAAAAACTTCAAAACAGCAATAAATGGGTAAGTGAGAAGCTTGTGGCTAGAGTGTGCCGTCTGCAGTGCTGACATTTAGCTTCACACCAACCTGTCAGATGGCAGTACTCTCCAACACAGACTTCTTGCGATGAAAAATAAACTTTTTTCAACCCTTTTAAATGAATAGTCCAATAAACAATTTTACCACAATGTGTACTCATACAGCAAAAAAATTCCAAAATGTTTACAGCATTATAATTTGACTCATCCAAATAAAAATTGGAAATTAATTTTTAATGAAATGGACCCTTGTAGCCACTGGCCAAAGGGTTGTCCCCCACTGCCCCCTTCCTTGGCATCTCCCTCCTTACGCATACATTCCTTCTACAGCCTTTATGTCAATAATCTCAGTGCTCTTCACTCGAAACAAGTGTGTATGTTAATAGTCTCTAGTGTGTGCTGCTTGGCACTCAGCAATCAGTGTATGTTCTCTGTGCGGTCTGATGCCATGAGTCCGAGGCCCATGGGCTGGGGTCTGTGGGACTGGTCTTCTCCCTCCTCTATGAAAGAGGCCCTCAGAGACGTGACATTCACCAGCACACAAGAAGGGCCCTGTCGTCGGGGTGCAGCTGCACCAGGCTCCAAAGCACTGTGGGAGGGAGTGGGTGACATCAGTGGGACTGCTGGGGCATCAGCAGCACCACAAGGGCCGTCTTTTAGGAGCACTCGAGTGCTGGCCCCTAGGGCAGGAGCGAGGATAAAGAACCGCTAGAGAGTTGATTTGGGTCCAGACTCCCAATGACATTACATCTGAACAACAAGAAGGCGCTGTCCAGCGCTGGACAAGAGGGAGGAGGAGGCGGTCTCCTTGCCGACTGTATAACGTCACAGCGTCCCACAGCCAAGTTAATGGTTTCTTTGTCCTGAGAGACGAAGAGGGTTCGGATCAGCGATGTCTCGGCACACAACGCTGTCTGTCTGACAGAATATTCAGGGTTTTACTGGATCCTGAAGCCCAAACAGGCAGAATCACGCTCTACTCAGAGCAGAACATGGATGTTGGTCTCTGTGCCTGGAGATGTTGTTTCTGAGCTACTTTTCTCTGATGAACCCTGTGAACATCAAAGCTCGGGGCAATTCCACAACCTCCAACAGCACCCTGCTTTTCTTAGTGCCTCGCAGAATCCTGGTCTACCTCCATGGGCCTTTTCCCTTTCTTATTTAAAAATTAACTGAAATGGAGAATCCACACACTGGGATGCTGGGGGCTGAACAAGGCATTGTCCCCATGACAGCGGAGGTGATTAATGGTGGCATGGATGTCCACATGCATGTGCTATGTGAGATTGCTCCTGAACCCAAGACCTCATTCACTGCAGGATCGATCAGGACGTCAGGGACTTACTAGACTGATTAAAAAAAAGGACTTCATCTTCAGCAGGTCTAGATATAGGAGAAACTGAGCAAGAATGAGATGTTTTCCTGTATAAGGCAGTTTCAGGCCCATCCACACACGTTAGGAGCAGTAATATCAGCGGCTAGACCCTGAACTGTCTTATATAACACGGGTTATACAGTACATAGCGTAGTTCTGTGTCAGAGCTCTATTTGTCATTCTTGTCCTATATTCTTTAAAACCAGCCAGCGCTCCCCCCCTCCACCGCACCACCTCAAGGCTAAAGGAAAGTAACTCTTCTTCATTTATTCTGCAATTGCAAGAGTGGACATATGGGGATATAGAGATGGACAGAGGGTTGAAAGAACACAGAACTGCTGTTGTACCTTGGAGAGTGCAAGAAAGTATAAACCTAAAATGGGCAAGATTGGCAGCTTCATAAATAATGTATTTAATGGACAGATCAAGGTCAAGAGCCCAAAGCACTGCTCAGCATGACCGATGAACACAAACAGCACCAGGCTCTTTTCTGGTTTATTAATGAGCAGAACAATTAAAAGGTAGGGACCTCGATGGAGACGGTGCTAGAGGAGACACTCATTAATGTTTCATTGACCTGCAGGCGCTGACCACTGAGATGCAATGTGTAACCACCGCAGAACCATGAGCTGTCTAAGAGGACGGATGACCCATGTTTAGGGCTAACCCTTGGCATGCTTGGAGATCTACATTGAATGAGAGAGCAAGATGATGAACATAACAACCACTAGGCTGATGAAATCATTATGCAATTCTACAATCTCACATTCAACCATACAACACTGGTTAATCAGTATTTATTATTAAAGATCACATTGACAGCATATTGTATTTGGATTAATGGATGGCCATTAGTTGCACTGGATAAATGTGTCAGCACTTATTATTATTATTATTATTATTATTATTATTATTATTATTACAACTCAAGGCTATCGGAATCTGCAGTAAAAGTTTTGCTGGTGAGATGAGGTTGGTTAATGGTGGAAGTTTGATGTAATCAAGATAAAGACGTTCATTTTCAAACGACATCTGGATTCCACAGGAGGTCTTGTTACATGAATTGGATGTTCCTTGCCAATGACTGATGTTTATGTGGCACATCTCTACTAATGGCAGAAGAGTCACTCTTGGTCACATTCACCTCTCGGAGCCCTTTGGCCAAGGAGCAGTTTAATAACACCAGCGAACATGGCTGTACTCTGTACTGAGCCAAAATTTCTCGTTGCGGTGGTTTTACAAAAGCGTTACACAAAAAATCCTGCATTTAAAACTAAATTAAACTAAAACTAAACACACTGTTTGAGTAGAACATAAATCCAAAGCATGGCCTGGTACACACAAAACACAGAAAACACAGAAAACACAGCTAAGCCCTTGTGCCTCAGTTTCTCGCCACACATCCCCCTCAACACACAAGATAAGGAAAAAAGATTTGGCCAAGCTCATATACACATAACTTGACTTTCTGCGAGACACTTACCAGCTAGACAGTGATAAGCTTCTGAGTATTAACTGGTCATTTCTTACTTTGGACCCTCCGCTCCTTGACAAAAAATCCTTGCATGCCTTCTCCAGAAGACAGAGAAGTTGCCATCCCACTTCCATCCTTCCAGAAGCCTGGTATTCGGAATGTCAGCCTGACACTGCAGATGAACATCCTGATACAGCACAGCAGCACAGACAAGTGCCAACAAGTCAGCAGCGTGACTCATCTTTTTCTTAAGGTTTAACTGAAGCTGATTAACCTGGATAAAATGAAGCTGGACAAAACAAAACTATCAAGGAACTTGGAGACAACCAGCATCTACAGGTTTTACTAAATGATGGCCTACTCTGTGAATTTAAGACTTTGTTACAATGCAAATGAAAAAAAAAAGAAGTTTGGGTCAATCAATATTCTAATCATGGGATTGCTCCTAGCTTCACTTTTCAAATGCAAATTAATGGGATGACCAGCAGGCTAAGACTGCCTGAGTGTGAAAGGTAAGCATTTCTACAAAGTCATCAGAATTTTGAAGAGGCAACCTGGAGGACTCCCAGACCCATTCTATTTTTTCACATGTCAACTTCATTTAAGTAGCAGAAGTGTTAAGGTTGAGGCTTGCTGTTGGATGCACCCTTCATCATCATCATCATATTTAATACATCTATGATCTACCAATGTTGGCCTGTAAGTGCTTCCTCAGTTTTAGGATATCTTTTTATGACACCCCAAGAGGCGAGAATCCAATCTATCTCTGTTATATGTAGTCAAACAGGTCCATCACGGCAAATAAATGTAGTAACACTTTATGTTTCCATCTGACTGAAGCTCCCTGCTTCACAGTAAATGTTCTACTTTCAGTGTAGCTCTCTCAAACAGTAGACCAGAAAGCTGCTCACAGTGTGCTTTATACTTTTATATAACAATCTGCACTTGTTTAGATGAGAGCTAGTGTAATCAGCTGAGCTAGAGACCTTCATGTCACCAGCTTCTGGTAGGTGGGGCTAAAGTAGACAGCATGCTAGGAGGTAGAATGTCTGCTTGACAGAATGTAGAGGGTCTAAGGGTTTGGAATTGCCTCCAGGGAAATATGCTACATGTTAAAGTATTTCAACAGCCATGCTCCTTGGCTGACTCATAGCAGCACCTGGTGTGAACAGCCTGTCCACATGTCAGACTCACTGCTTCATTACTCTACAGGGCAAATAGTAAGCACAAATGACAATGTTGCAGGCATAGACTACTGAAGGTCACCCATTCTTGGACTGCTGACCAGGGACATCCATTCCTGAACTACTGAAAATGTAGAAAATTCCAGAAATGCAGATGAAAGACCGGTGACAATGATATTTATTTATTTAGCAGACGCTTTTCTCCAAAGCGACTTCCAATGAACTCTATGTAGTGTTATCAGTCCTCACACCTTATTCACCAAGGTCGCTTACACTGGTAGATACACTACTTACAATGGATCACTCATCCTTACATCAGTGGAATACACTCTCTCTGTCACTCACACGCTATGGGTGAACCTGAACTGCATGTCCTTGGACTGTGGGAAAAAACTAGAGCACACGAAGGAAACCCACAGAGAGAACATGCAAACTCCACACAGACTGAGCGTGGATCAAACTCATATCCTCACGCACTACCCAGCTGCTGTGAGACAGCAGCTCTACTTACTGTGCCACCTGACAGTTCCAGAACCTGTGACAATGGACATCCATTTCAGCACTACTGACCAATGATACCCATTCCAAAACCCCTGACCAAGGACACAGATTCCAGAACTCTGAACTAAGGACACCCATTCAAGAACCCCTGATCAATGATACCTATTCCAGAACCATTTACCAAAGACATCCACTCCAGAAGTGCAGAGGGATAACCTTATAGGCTAGAACCTCTAAAACTCTCAGAAAGGACTGAGAAGTAATTAATCTTCTCCTTCCCTGAGTTCATGTCAAAGCATTTGAAAGCCTTATCTCACAGCAGTCCTTATGTGGCAATGATGCAGCAGAATGCTCTGAAAACCTGTGGTAATTAGGCTACTTCACAGCCAAATGAGAAGTCTACAAATAACTCATTCATAGTACATGGGTTCACTCCACTGTGACTGTCACTGCTCTGAGGAGGTCAGGAGAGACTGCAGGCTAGAACTGTGAATTCAGGAGCACACCATCACCTGGGATACAACAAGCAGTAATTGCTTTAAAAGACATGCTACAGGAAAGACATCTTTTCCAGATGCTACATTCAAAGGTGGGAATGTGTCCAAGATGGGTGCCAACCAAAAGCCTTTCAGTCTGTTTCTTGACCTTAAGGTCTACCTGCTACCATGAACTCAGTTTTTGCATTTCTCAGCCTGCAAATGTCAACCAGCAGACATTTCATACGGAACAGTAGGGATCTCATATGGACCAGAGGGGGTCTTATCTGGATTAGCAAGGGTCTCATGTGACCCACAGGTATCACATACAGACCCCTGAGGTTTTTTGATGACCTGTAGACCTCGCCCCCAGGCAGCCTCACCATTTCTAGCACTGTCACATGTACAAGTCCACATTCACACTCAAACAGAGGAAACTTCAACAACACATTTTGCTTTATTACAACTTATTTTAAACTTTAAAGGGTTCCAATATGTGCCTCTATATTAGCTTTGTAAGCATATTCTTTCTGCTAGCCTTTTGCTCCCTTCCAGCGCTGACAACCCCTCCAGCCCAAGACCCATTATCTACAACAATTCCCTCAAAGCCCCCAAATCCTTCCACCCTCGACCACCCTCCACCCCCACTCCCACCCGTCCAACAATCACTCCTGCCCTCATTTCTTAATTTGCCACCGGCTCTTGTCTCAGTGTTTCCACAGGGGCTACGCACTAGTGTTGCCTAGCAACCACTCCCCTCCGTGCTGTATGTGGATGCCTTCCGCTCCATTCACGCTTTCTCTGCCCTGGTCGAGGAAGCCCCGGAGGAGTCATCAATAGGGATGCTATGTTTCAGCTTACTGTTTCACCCAGACCGTGTTATCCTACTTTTGAACGCCGAAACGAGACGGGCTCATCTGTGAGGCGTGTGCACCCCTCTCCCCAGACACCACACATAAGCCCCTTGTGACAGCAGGGCTTCCCATGACTTCCAAGCCCCCTCCCTATGATAAGATCACGTTAGAGGTTTCCGCTTTATGGACAAAACAGCTGAATGACTGGTAATCCCAGTGACACACATTAGTGGGACACCCAGTTCAAACAGATTGTGTAATTTACTTCATGGGTTCATCTGCTCTGGTTTTGGAATCCATCCAATAAACTCACCGAGATATGGATTGTGTGCATGTTTGTGTGTATGTTATTATGTGAGTGAAAGAAAGTAACGGGATAAGAAACATAAATTTTCTCATTGAATTCATTATTCCATCTAGTACTCAGTGGTGCTCTCAACAGTAGATTTAATAGCTTTAATAGATTTAATACCATGGTGTGGGGTGTGATTCTGGGGAGGACATTGCTGGGCCTTCTTTTGGAGGCCCACTGTAACATTGGACTGACCTCCATTCTGGGAAGGAGACACAACAGAATGACATGAAGGAAATGTGCCAGGAAAGTATATTGGCTGGTGAAGGTCTACAGTTCTCAGTGGTGCAATAAGCAACTGGGTGTTGTGGGGTTCTTCCTCAGACCACAATTTGCAGTCATGAAAGATAGGTCAGATGCTTCAGGTGGGACATTATAGCTCTGATTCATAGCCTGTGATGTGATTCCTCTGAGGAACTGCTGTCGCTGTGCATCATACCCACAGACAAACACCACTGGGGTGGTTATGTGAGAAAGGCTGAGCATTCAGCAGTAACTAAACAGACTGGTATAACCAGAGGGGCTCTGACCTTGTGGGGGAACAATGGGAGCAACGTCTTCACGAGAATGAGGTTGAAGTTTTCTGTGTGCGTGTCTTTGTGACTGTGTGTGAGCTTTTGCTTGTAATTGGGAGTGTCAACCTCTAAAGAATGATTAAAAACCAAAATGGCATTTGTCCTCACATAGAGACATTGTTCAGGTCCAACAGGAAAGGCACAGGGACAAGGCAAAGGTGCAGGTGACCAACAATCTGACACACCTGCCTCATATGGTTCAGAATTGACATGCAGGGGTCCCAAGTCAAAAGAAGCTCCACAAGGAACCTTTTTAAGGGCAACATATATTTCGAGCCTTTCACACAGTGAAATAAAAAACTGCTCAGAATTCTAGCCACACTTTTCTCCTGCTAAACTTGTTCTTCAAAGGATGCGCTGTGCTAAGCACAGTTTACAAGTATTTCTGCTGCGTTAGACATTCAAACAGAGATGGGTTTAGATAGAAACATTTTTAGAGGATTGTTTTGCAAATGGAAGCCCCAGCACCACCATTCCGTGGCCACCTTTTTGGCACCCTGGAGTGTAATTATGGACTAGGGCTTGACTTCTGCTTGGCTTAATTGCCATTCTTTAACACTGCGGGTGGAGCAGGAATGCAGCAGGCTTCCACATCTCCTCAAAACTCTCCTTCACAATCAGCATCAAATTAGTAAACCTTTGTTTATTCCATGGGACACAGCTAGCTTTTTTGGAGAATACCTTTAAATAGTGAAAAGGTGTTGACCACAGACCTTCAAGTATACATTAAACAATTCCTTTTAGGAGATCATCTATGAGAATACTTTTTACGGTTTTCATCATGGAAACATGACAATAAATCTCTCCAGACTGGTAACTGGGAATTCACATTTAAAAAAAAAAAAAAAGAAAAATCAAGAAATTGCCTCCACAGCTTACAAACACAACTGGGACCAGAAGTCTGTTTGTAATTTGTTTGGTTGCAAAGTTACTTTTACTACTAAGTCACAATCAATAAAAGGTTAATAATGCAGGCATCCTTCGATTTATTTGCTAGTAAGGTTCTTTAAAAAACTTAATATATAGAAATAATAAATTTTAAAAACTATGTTAGCTGTTTTGTTAAAGATTTGTATGAATTTTGAGATAGAGTATTAAAACTAATTTAAATGACTGAAAACGAGAGGGAAACTTCTTTCCACAAACCACGGTTTAATGCTCACTGGTCTCATCACGAATGATCTCATTGCAAATATGCAATGTTCATTATCTTGTTTTTGATCACCAACACTCAGAAATGCCAGACATAAGTTCAATTAATTAGGTCTCCACATCCTATTCCGTCTGAGTGCTTGAATCTTTGTAAATCGTAACTCGACTGTTACACGAGGAGCCATTGTACACCGTAACAGAAATTTGTGAGTAATGCAGCATTGACTAAATTTGACAAGGGCTACTCTTTACCCTCAGTCAAGTCAATATCCCATCAAGAGCCCAGACAGAACAGTCCAGACACCAGCTCTTTGACCAGTCCCATGAGCTCTCCTCTCCAGTAACAAATCTCTGTTGGTCTCACCTCCATGCACATTGGACAGGATGAAGTGGATCTGGACTAGAACGCCTACAGTAATCGTCCTGTTGATCATTCCATCAACAGGAAGCCACCAGCATTTGCTGCCAAGCCAGTTCATGATGTAGGATGCAGAAGCTCTTGCAGATGAAACTATCCAGTTTCCACAGCTGCCTCCTCACAAACCAACAAGCTATAATTAGTTTCTCAGGGTACTGATTCAGTTGTGGGGGCGGGACAGTGCTGTCAAACACAAAAACACATGTACAATGTAGTCGTCCTCTCCTCTCTTGTCCCCCTCCAGGCTCTCATTACCCACACAGTAAAACCAAATGTGTCCAGAATGAAAAAGGACTCCCATCGGGAAGTGACCGAAATCACACCACCAACAATGATGGATGAAAATGTTAGATGGTGTGTTCAAAGAGGCCACTTCAGCAGCAAAATCTTTCTGAAATTGAGGATTTATATTTTACCTTCACTTGTGATGTTATGACAGATTGGACTAAATGTGCTTTGCTTTTTACAGTTGAAGTCAGTATAAGCAGCGTGACACTAGTAACCTGCAGTATGAACAATCTTTTCTATAGTCATGGATAGCACACACAAACACACACATTGTCTGAAACCACTTGTCCCAAGTAGCGTCACAGCAAACCGGAGCCTAACCCGGCAACACAGGGAGCAAGGCTGGAGGGGGAGGGGGAGGGGAACACATCAGGACAGGACACTAGTCTGTTGCAAGGCACCCCATGCGGGACTTGAACCCCAGACCCACCAGAGAGCAGGGACAGGCCAAACCCGCTGCGCCATCACACTCCCCTTCTGTCATGAATAGCCTAATAAATAAATAAATGTACAGCCATTCTAACAAATTCAGCATCCCAAGCTGCCAGCTCAAGCAGACTCATACAAAATCTATGAGACAACTTCATTTTAAACTAACTCTTGAGTGAAACACTTTAATCTTTGCTTTACTCCTCCATTAGCAACATCATCACAGGAAGGTGATAACTGACATTTCAGTCATAACCTGGGGGAACTGTGGTTTAAATCCACACAAGGTAGCCAAGTTTAAACATCAGAGGATAGTCCCACAAGGATTCCCTTGTAGGTTCTCAGTGGCAGGAACAGGAACATCCCCCAGACCCCCAGGGATCCCAACCCCCACTGAGCATGCACAGTGAAGGGGATCTTCCCCCTAATCTGTGTAAGCCAGCAGGTCCCCCGTCTGGTGGAGAGAGCCCAGAAGAGCTCAGACAGTCTGAGCAGGAAAGGCCACAGTGGTCGAGGTCGCGAGGTGAGTCTTGCGACCTCTCCCTTCAGCCTATACTGAGTATTGTGGGAGCAAAGGGGAGGAGTGACTTCAGGGTATGAGGCTTAGCTGATTAACTAATTTCTCAATATGCTTAATTGTGCATGAATTAATTTAAGATCAATTAGAGAGCAAGTGTGGGAAACCTGTGTGTTTGCATAGGAATGCACTGGTGTAAAGAATGCATTCTGAATAAGGCACATCCAGAGGTCCCCCTCTGCCTCCTTTAGCTCATGACACCTCATTCTACATGGTTATAGTGCATTCAGTACAGATCAGAATGCAAACATTGAGTGCTAAACCACATCAATATCCCCTGGGGAGCAACATATTGCAGGTCATTCATTTCAAAATCGTGATGGTATCTGGTTTGAGCCTGGGTCACTTTACATCAGATATTTAGAATACCTCACCCACAGCAATTAAGTACAAAATTTCATAAAGATGCTTATTAAAGCTGAATGCGCAGTAAAGCTTTTAGGTGTTAACCTGCGTGTTGTTTTTAACATGAAGACAGTGACTGCTGGCCACATGAATACTTTAAAACAAATGTTCATTTTATTCCATTATTCCTCTTTGCACAATAACAACATTACAATTTATTGTGAAACAACATGCATGAACTGCTCTCCAGATAAAGGCTTTAAGGTAAATTCAGTATTATTATAATCCCAATTACAATGCAAAACATGACTGTAATCGGTACTAAAGGGATGACTCATTGAGTGGTTATACTTCTTTCTTTAACTCTCCCACATTCCATTCACAAACAATTCCTTCAAATGTCCCTGTGAATGTACGCTTGGAATCAGCATTCCCCAAGGACTTAAAAGACTTCAACTGTATTAAAAAATTTACTGACAAACTAACACACTTCTGAGATTTGCTGAAGATGGCCAGACTCATTTCCAAGATCCGCTAAGAGAGCCAGTCTCTTCTCTGAAATTTTCCCAAAAGTTGACTGGACTCATTTCTAAGACTCACTGAGATGACTGGACGTGTTTCTGAGATCCATCAAAGATGACAAGGATTGTTTCTGAGATTTGCCAAAGACGGTACTTTTTTTTGTCAGATTCTCCAAAGACAGCCAGGTTTATTTCTGAGATTCCCCAAAGATGGCTACATTTGTTTCCAAGTTTCAGCAAAGATGGTCAGGATCATTTCTGAGATGTGTCAAAGGTGGAACAGAGCAAAAAGAGGAAATATCTTGTGTGGGAGGGGCAGAGTAACATGTTGAGTCCACATGAGCAGAACAGCGTGAAGGAAAATGCTGGATGTGTGGAATGATGGTCTGGATGTATCTGGGCTCCCAAAATAAAGTGTTCCCCAAATCATAGTGTCTCACATCTAGTCTGTTTTCTACCAAGCAATGGGGAAGAATAGGGATTAAAGTGGAAGGTGGTAAATGAAAACAGGCAAAGCCCATTCAACCCACAGATTTATGACAATGACCAAACTCAATTTCAATATCTGCTCAAGACGGCCATATTCAAGATGCTTCTCAGCTGATGAGTTCAATTCAATTTCTTCATTGTTTATTTCCATTGAAAAGTTTAAGATGACTGTTGATGCATGGAGTTACAAACAGAGGAAGTGGAACATCACAGACTGATCAAATGTTTAGGGAACGCTGCACATGAACTGCATGACTATTATTTTGGGGTGATTCTGGATAGTCTCTACTGTGTCCATCTAGATTCTTCTTGACTGCAAGGCATTGAAACCCTGCAGGTCTTTTTTAACATGAGTTTAATCCTCCCCTCTGCCCTCCCTCTCTCCATTTCCACCATTTGCCATCTCCATCCCTGCTGTTCTGTTGTGCACCAAAAGCTGGTAAAGCAGCAGGATGTCTCTTGACTCAGGGCATTCATAATGTCATCAAAGTAACACTCCCTCTGCTCATTTCCCTTAATGGTCTGCTCTGTCTGTGTCAGGTCAACTGTTAACTGGTGGTCATTAGGAGAAGCACTTGTTTAAGTTCACAAAGATTACTGATGTGTGAACATCAAGGGTATGTAAGATGACTAAGATCAATGTTCACTGCTTTAGTGGAGCTGTGCTGACAGCACTTCCTGCTGGTCCTTCATATGGCCTTAGAGCACCTGGTAACCAGTAAGTCTTTGTTCAATTTTCTAACTCAAACTTCAAACATGTACAGGCACACACTGACACAGAAAGGAACACATCCTGGAAAGTGGGTAACAGAATACAGTTACCTTCCAGCAAAACAGATAACAATTACAATGTCTCCCCTTTTCATTGCTGTTTTTCCTCCTTTTTGTTTTCTATTTATAAGTCCAAACTGTCCCAGCAGAGCTGTGACACACCGCCTGGGGACACAGTGTCACTCCCATCTGGAGAAAAGAGGTGACTACAGGTAAAACAGGTGCACGGAATGGTGCAGGGGATCTGGTTTTGTCGGTGAGACAAAAGGCACTCGTCTGTGAACAGGTGCTATCAAAAGCACGCTTGTTACTGTTGACTCGCACAGCCGAAGGCATACCTTGTTACACCCTGGACTGCCACACAGGAGGACGGTACTGAGTCTAATAGGTCTTCTAAGGGAATAAAAAAATCAAAAGGCGCTGACAGCTGGGAAAGTAGCCAAAGACCAGCAGATGTTGTAGGAAGTGCTCCATCTCAAAACCAGAGACAGATATGGAACAACTCTGGAGAATTACCCAGTCGTGCACTGAACTACAACACAATGTGTTGAATACAGCTTCAAGTCACCAAAGAGGCCCTACTGTTGCACCCTGGCTAATTATCCCATGGAGTAAAGTAATGATCATGTGATCGGCATATGTGGGCCAAATGGACAATGGGTGGCTCTCACCTGTTGCACAAGTGGTCCACGGCACCAAATGAGTCACAGCCACAAGGCAGGCAGCCGGTGGAGCCGTTGTTGAAATAGCCATCCTCGCAGGTGTCACACTGCAGGCCGATGTAGCCTGGCAGGCAGGAGCACTGGCCGGTTGTCCCATCACAGTCCTCGGGGTCCAGAGCTCCCTCACTGCTACAGTTGCAGGGGAATTCAACTGAAACAAGGAAGGAGGCAGGGAGAATGAACATATGGCAACAGCCCAACAAGCAGGTTCACATGTATAAAATCATAGCTATTACAGTTAGGCAGGATGTCAGTCAACAAACAAACTCTTCTTCATTTAACCTGAAGAAAAATAAAATGTGGAAAGTTGTAGAACACACACAGACAGAAACCACTTGTCCCAAGTGCGGTCGCGGCAAACCAGAGCCTAACCCAACAACACAGGGGGTAAGGGACACACCCAGGATGGGATGCCAGTCCGTCAGAAGGCACCCCCAGCGGGACTTGAACCCCAGACACACCAGAGAGCAGGACCCGGTCAAACCTGTTGTGCCACTAGTTGTAGAATGAATGAAATAAAAACATAACTTTAACAGATTCCGTATTAGTCTCAGCCAGAGTGACGCATGCAAGATCTGATATTTGTGGCACTGAGAGGAATTAAACTGAGCTTCAGTCGTTCAATAAATTCATGTATTCCTTTTATCTTGGTGTTGAATATTTCATAGCAGCAAACATTTATGGACAAGTGCACAAAATGGGGCACACAGTCATCACATACTGTTCACACATTTACTTTGCTTCATTTAGCAGACCCTTTTCTCCAAAGCATCTCCCAGTGAAAGCTTTGTAGTATTATTAACCCATCAACCCACACCGTATTCACCCAAGGTGACTTACACTGCTAGATACACTAATTGCAATGAGTCATTCATCCATAAACCAGTGACACACACTCTTTCTATCACTCACACCCTATTGGTGATTTAGAGTCCCCAGTCCACTTGAACAGCATGTAACTGGACTGTGAGAGGAAACCCACAGAGAAACAGGGAGAATGCACAGACTGAGCGGTGAGCGGTGAGTCCTCTCACACCACCCAGGTGCTGTCCCAACGCTACTTGCTGTGCCACTATGCCACTCCATTTCCATATTTATGCATATTAATAGAAATAATTGAACAAATGTAATGAAAAAACGCACATTCACTCTCAGTGGATGTGAAGTACGAATCTTGCATGGATACCCATGGAAACATATCGTTAAAGGCAGGGAGGTCAAATGGCTTTATCCACAGCATTACATGTGGGTGAAATTCCACTGATTTACTTACAGACATTTTTCCCTGCCTAACTGGCTTGAGCAAATCTGCAAAATCACCGTTTAGCAGGGAACTGTTATACAGTTGTCAAATTATCATTAATGGAAAAAAACGTTCACGAACCCAAAGTTGCTGTTGAAAATGAATTAATCAGGAAAATAAATATATAATAGAAATAAAAAGTGCATGTTTTATTATATATATGCATAGTAACAATTTATTTGTATTTTTAAAGAGTACAGCTAACGCACAGCATGCTGAGGTCTGAGCTGAGTTTAAGTTGCTGCTTAATATCTCGTAACACCTCAGTATATTGGTAAAAACAGCTCATATAACAGGGAACAGTACAACCAGACAGCCTTTTAGCCCCAGAGATTAGATCCTTAATCAGAACCGCATGTGGCTTATCTCCTATCTCATGGTTACCTGTGATGGGCACTCTTAGAAATGTTTCCAATGCAGAAGATGCGCTTCTGTCATTCAGTTGCAAATCAGTTTCCCCTGATTTTAATTAGAGTAGTAAATCTCGACAGCAAACATGACACCAGCAGAGACGCCTATCAGAGCATGCTGGGCTTCTTAATTGCTTATTAAATATTAAAAGCATTCAGTGCCATCATCCTGCTTTGTTATAATCACTGACCTTGAAGTGGTGGTGAACTGGGTAACATCACCAATTGGGTCTATTTACCCCGCAGCTCAAAATATCAAGGAAAACATTGTTATGAAGCATTAACTGTTCCTCAGAAGCAAAGGACGCTTTCTTTTTTATTAGTTCCTCATATGATTTGGGATCAGCGTAAGGCAGTTGGAGAAGGAGCAGATTAACCAAGACAGAACCAATTTTGCTGCAAGCTCAGAAACACAACGTTTGAAGTCCACCAATCTTGGTTGTAATCTATTTTCTGGTTCTTGATAAAAAAAACTGAATATGGTCACAAGGACAAAGGATATCTGAGGCTTTGGCATAGAATGTAGAGAGCTCATCTCCACTGGCCCATGGGCAGGTAGTATTTGGCCCCACATTGTACTCAGGATCCTCCTCTCCTCGCTGGTCTCGAGTCTCTAGAGTCATAGCTGAACAGTCCCAGCTTACTGTTCAGCATCTGTACTCACCTAGGTAGCAGCAGAAAGATTCCATTCATACAGTTTCAGGATATATTCGTGAGACTGCATCAGACTGTAGATAGATAGATAGATAGATAGATAGATAGATAGATAGATAGATAGATAGATAGATAGATAGATACTTTTTAAGCAGATTTAGTAATTTATTTCACAGAGGAAATTTCACAAAGAACTGCAGCGGATGACTGGTATCAGTATATCACTGAGTGAAACAACAGTGGAACAGCGTTCTTGTGAAAACCTGGTTTCTCCCCTCCGAGCTCAAGATGACCGGACTTTTCCAAAACACAAGAAGAGAAGGATGAAAATATGATTATCATCACTGCATGAGCAGAAGCAACAAAGGCAACAGCAATCTTCTGCTTGCTTTATACTTGCATGACCTCTGACAGGGGAGGCTGCTGCAGAAGTATCATCTCAAACAGCTTCCCAGCTGCAACAAGACGGAAGGACATAACGCAATGATGGCAAAAAAAAAAAACAATCAGTTTATAGGATTGCCCATCTTACTGTGATGGCAGGTGACTCAGGGAGCTTTTTTCAGCTTTAAATTAACAGATGACATGTGCCAATAATGTTAGTTTGCTGTCTATGTCCAGGGACCTCATGATGACCCATACATACACATAAAAACAATTCTTAAATATCCATAAAATAAGATCACAAAAAGCAGTATGGGGTGATGTGAAAGCTACAACAGACTTTGGAATGTACAAGCTGTAGTGGTGTATGCTGGAGTTGAAATTATTCTTCTCACAATGACTGCAGTCCAGCTCCAGATGAGGTTACTTAAAATAGCACTTACTTTAACTAGGAGAGCCTCAAAGAATTGGGCCAGGCATCCCCTCTCTAAGGAGCCCTGTAGTACTTCTCACATGTACCTGTACCACTTAAAGGCTTAACAGAAGAAGAATCAGCCCACTTCCCCTCTTAGACCTAAGTCAACACCACAACTTAAAAAGACAAAACATTTTGAGGCCCTGTGGTCAACCACCATACAAGACTATGACTGGTTGAAGTGATCCGTTGACATAACTCAACAAAAGGCATTTATTATACACCAATGAGAAGAAAAATGGGACACAATGGGTATAATTAGCACCAGTGGATCAGCCCTTGTCATTCACACCAGTGATCTGGGAAAATGACTTCACCTTGCCAGCCATTATGTTACACTGCAGTGAACCCAAAAAAATCCACCTAAATTGTGATGCCCAATTGTGTTAACTCCAGTACTGACAAACGAGTTAAGTACAGTAATACCTCGCTCTACGTCGTTAATTGGTTCCAAAGGGCGCGACTTAAGTCGAAAAACAACGGAAAACGAAATTACCCCTAAAAAACTGATTTAGACCCCCTCTAAACCCCTAATAAGCATTCCCCTTAAGTGTATACACTTAAATTAATGCTAAAGTAAAGAAAAAACAAATAACACGGCAGAACTCTACATTACTGGTATCGGATGGCAGGTAAAAAAGACAATTTCCATCCATCCATCTTCCTCCGCTTATCCAGGACTGGGTCGCGGGGGCAGTAGTCCAAGCAGAGCCCCCCAGACTTCCCTCTCCCCGCACACCTCCTCCATCTCCTCTGGGGGAACCCCAAGGCGTTCCCAGGCCAGCTGGGAGACGTAATCTCTCCAACGTGTCCTGGGTCTGCCCCGAGGCCTCCTCCCAGTGGGACATGCCCGGAACACCTCCCCCAGGGAGGCGTCCAGGAGGCATCCGGAACAGATGCCTGAGCCACCTCAACTGGCTCCTCTCCATGCGGAGGAGCAGCGGCTCTACTCCAAGCTTCTCCCGGGTGACTGAGCTCCTCACCCTATACCTAAGGGTGCGCCCAGCCACTCCACGGAGGAAACTCATTTCTGCCGCTTGTATCCGCAATCTCATTCTTTCGGTCAAGATCCAGAGTTCATGACCATAGGTGAGGGTAGGAACGTAGATCGACCGGTAAATTGAGAGCTTCGCCTTACGACTCAGCTCCTTCTTCACCACAACAGACCGGTACAATGACCGCATTACTGCAGATGCCGCATCGATCCGTCTGTCAACCTGTCGCTCCATTTTTCCCTCACTCGTGAACAAGACCCCAAGATACTTAAACTCCTCCACTTGAGGGAGCAACTCCCCACTAACCCGGAGGGGGCAATCCACCTTTTTCTGACTGAGAACCATGGCCTCGGATTTGGAGGTGCTGATTCTCATCCCTGCCGCTTCGCACTCGGCTGCAAACCTCTTCAGTGCACACTGTAAGTCTTGATTCGATGAAGGCAACAGGACCACATCGTCCACAAAAAGCAGAGAGGAGATCCTGCGGCCACCAAAACAGACACCCTCCGTTCCCTGGTTGCGCCTAGAAATTCTGTCCATGAAGATAATGAACAGAATCGATGACAAAGGGCAGCCCTGGCGGAGTCCAACATGCACCAGGAACAGGTTTGACTTACTGCTGGCAATGCGAACCAAGCTCCTGCTCCGGTCATACAGGGAATGAACAGCCCGTAGCAGCGAGCCCCGAACCCCATAATCCCAAAGTACCCCGCACAGGATGCCACGAGGGACACGGTCAAATGCCTTCTCCAGGTCCACAAAACACATATGGACTGGTTGGGCAAACTCCCATGAACCCTCCAACACCCTAGTGAGGGTATAGAGCTGGTCCAGTGTTCCATGGCCAGGGCGAAAACCGCATTGCTCCTCCTGAATCCGAGGTTTGACTGTCAGTCGGATTCTCCTCTCCAGTACCCCGGCATAGACTTTCCCAGGGAGGCTAAGGAGTGTGATCCCCTTATAGTTGGAACACAATCACCGGTCCCCCTTCTTAAAAAGAGGGACCACCACCCGGTCTGCCAGTCCAGAGGCACTGTTCCCGAGCTCCACGCGATGCTGCAGAGGCGTGTCAGCCAAGACAGTCCCACAACATCCAGAGACTTGAGAAATTCGGGGCGGATCTCATCCACCCCCGGAGCCTTGCCACCGAGGGGTTGTTTGACTACCTCAGCAACTTCAGCCAGGGTAATGGATGAGTCCCCCTCCGAGTCCCCAGCC
The DNA here is from genome assembly GCF_900964775.1 of Scleropages formosus. Taxonomy (NCBI): domain Eukaryota; kingdom Metazoa; phylum Chordata; class Actinopteri; order Osteoglossiformes; family Osteoglossidae; genus Scleropages; species Scleropages formosus. The sequence continues at coordinate 6,226,993 of NC_041811.1, forward strand.
TCAGCTTCCTCTACGGAAGGCGTGTCAGAGGGATTGAGGAGATCCTCAAAGTACTCCTTCCACCGCCCGAGGACATCCTCAGTTGAAGTCAGCAGTGCACCACTTCCACTGTAAACAGTGTTTGCGGAACACTGCTTCCCCCTTCCGAGTCGCTAGACTGTTTGCCAGAATCTCTCTGAGGCCGACGGAAAGTCTTCCTCCATGGCCTCACCGAACTCCTCCCAGGCCCGAGTTTTTGCCGCGGCGACTGCCAGAGCCATGTTCCGTCTGGCCCGCCGGTACCCGTCAGCTGCTTCAGGAGTCCCATGAGCCAGCCAGGCCCGATAGAACTCCTTCTTTAGCTTGACGGCATCCCTTACCTCCGGTGTCCACCACCGTGTTCGGGGATTGCCGCCGCGACAGGCGCCGGAGACTTTATGGCCGCAGCTCCGAACCGCCGCCCCGACAATGGAGGTGTGGAACATAGTCCATTTGGACTCAATGTCCCCAGTCTCCCTCGGGACCTGGTTGAAGCTCTGTCGGAGGTGGGAGTTGAAGACCTCTCTGACAGGGGCCTCCGCCAAACGCTCCCAACAGACCCTCACTATGCGTTTGGGCCTGCCAGGTCTGTCCAGCTTTTTCCCCCGCCATCGAATCCAACTCACCACCAGGTGGTGATCAGTTGACAGCTCGGCCCCTCTCTTCACCCGAGTGTCCAAGACATATGGCCGAAGGTCAGAAGAAACGACTACAAAGTCGATCATCGACCTCCGACCTAGGGTGTCCTGGTGCCAAGTGCACTGATGGACACCCTTATGCATGAACATGGTGTTTGTTATGGACAAACCGTGACTAGCACAGAAATCCAATAACAACTCACCACTCGGGTTCAGATCAGGGAGGCCGTTCCTTCCAATCACGCCCCTCCAGGTGTCACTGTCGCTGCCCACGTGGGCGTTAAAGTCCCCCAGTAGAACGACAGAGTCCCCAGTGGGAGCGCTTTCCAGCACGCCCCCCCAGGGACTCTAAGAAGGCCGGGTACTCTGCGCTGCCGCCAGGCGCATAAGTACAAACGACAGTGAGAGACCGTTCCCTGACCTGAAGGCGCAGGGAGATGACCCTCTCATTCACCGGGGTAGACTCCAACACATGGCGGCTGAACTGGGGGGCTATTAATAAGCCCACACCCGCCCGCCGCCTCTCACCCTGGGCAACGCCAGAATAGTGGAGAGTCCACCCCTGGTCGAGAAGAGTGATTTCAGAACCCAAGCTGTGAATGGAAGTGAGCCCGACTATATCTAGACGGTATCTCTCAACCTCCTGCACTAGCTCAGGCTCCTTCCCGCCAGTGAGGTGACATTCCAAGTCCCAAAAGCCAGAGTTGGCGCCCGAGGTTTGGGTTGGCTGGGCACTCGGCCCCGACTACCGCCCAAATCACAATGTACCGGCCCCTTACGGCCTCTCCGGCAGGTGGTGAGCCCACCAAAGAGTGGCTCCACATCTTGACTTCAGGCTGAGCCCGGCCAGGCCCCGTGGGCATAGACCTGGCCACCACGCGCTCGCATGCTCGTGGCTCCAGGGTGGGGCCCCGGTGATCCCATACCGGGCGGGGTAAACGAGAACCTTGATTTTATGGTCATAAGGGGGTTTTGAACTGCGCTTTGTCTCATCTGTCACCCAGGACCTGTTTGCCATAGGAGACCCTACCAGGGGCGTATAGCCCCAGGCAATATAGCTCCTGAGATCATTCAGGCACTCAAACCCCTCCACCACATTAAGGTGGCGGTAAATAAGACAATTTTTTTTTTTTTTTAAGCTTTCAAATGATTTTAAAGATTACAGTATATTCTTTTATATATTTTAACGTTTATTTTTTTGATTTTACACTTTTTTATTGTTTTTAAGTGATTTTTAAGTTTTTAACAATTTTTAATATTTTCGGCTGACCGACGTAAAGCTGCGTCAGCCGACTGAAGATGAAAAGTATTTTTCTATATAAATTTTATAGAAAAATCGAAATAAAGTCGAAATCGATGCAACACAAAACGACGTAGGGCGAGCTGTTACTGTATTATGAACTTCATGAGCGGGCAGCTAACATGAAACTGGAATATGTAACCTGATAACAAAGCAGGAGCGTCATTGCCTCTGCCACCCTGTGCACTTAAAAAGAGAACAAATGCGTGAGATAGTGGTATGTAGAAAAACAAGTTCATGTCACTTCTAAAACACTTGAGAATGGTAATTGTCATGGTCCAAAGGTGAACCGTGATCTGTGCCGCACAAGTCTGGCTAGCACCTGCAGAAAGTGCCTACAACAAGTCGAACGCTTGAGAATTTAACATAGCAAGTCATGCCTGCTAAAAGAAGCATCCCAGGCCAAAGGGCGGTATGGGGCCAGAGGAACTGAATCTACCCTTGTCCTGAGAGGGTGGTTTAACGGTGCCCAGGACCTCTGTGGACATTTATAATTTATTGTTACCTGAGAACTAGACACAGCTGAGTATGAGCTTCTGCACAGGACATTACTGATCCTACCAAATACTTCTCACAGTGTTTATATTTCACAGCAGTTGACATTAATTTTGCCTTAACATTTTTGTTAAACTGCTCTGTGTTAGAAAATGGACCGAATAGACAAAAAATAACCATTATTTAACATGGGGGGGGGGGGGGGGGGGGGGGGGGGGGGGGGGGGGGGGGGGCGCAGTGGGTTGGACCAGGTCCTGCTCTCCAGTGGGTCTGGGGTTCAAGTCCCACTTGGGGTGCCTTGTGACGGACTGGCGTCCCGTCCTGGGTGTGTTCCCTCCCCCTCCGGCCTTACGCCCTGTGTTGCCAGGTAGGCTCCGGTTCCCCGTGACCCCGTATGGGACAAGCGGTTCTGAAAATGTGTGTGTGTGTGTATTTAATATGGAAGGTCAGTTGGCAATTCATTCTCCAATTTCCCTTATTGAAGTCAGTTTTGTTCTGTTTAAAGTTGAAATATTTTGTTTTTTTCCCCACACAATGATCAAGGGCAGGACTGGGCTGCATGCTGTATACAGTGGGCCTCACAGGTTTACATTTACTCATTTAGCTGACACTCCTTCACCAAAGCAACTTGCAGTGTTAGGCTACTAACAGTTATTTACCCATTGATACAACTAGATAATTTTACTGGAGCAACTTAGAGCAAGTACATTAATCAAGAGTACTACAGCTGGAGGTGGGATTCGAATCTGCAACCTCTAACACCAAAGGCAGTCGTTCCAATATTACCAAGTCTCATTTACTAGATGAAGGTGTTGAAAGTGCTTCACTGAAAACACAGGTGAACAGAAACGCCTCCAGCAGACCTCCCATACCACTTCTGCCCTCACTGTCCAATTGCATTTCACCAAGTTGATCCAGTGGCCAGCCCTGATGGGTCTCTGGTCTAGCCAACCTAGTCTACACACACAGACACACACACACACACACACGCACACACACACACGCATACACACGCACGCACACACGCACACACTGTCTGAAACCGCTTATCCCAAGCAGGGTCACAGCAACCCGGAGCCTAACCCAGCAACATAGGTAGCAAGGCTGGAGGGGAGGGGACACACCCCGGACTGGATGCCAGTCCATCGCAAGGCACCCCAAGCAGGACTCGAACCCCAGACCCACCAGAGAGCAGAACCCAGCCAAGCTTGGCGCATCACCATGCCATCTCAACCTAGTCTAATTAAGTCCAATTAAATTCCCCTGTATCCACAAAGCAACCAGTGGCCAATCAAGATATATCTCTTCTGAGGGCTTTCAAAGATAATATTACATTCTTCTGACTATTTCTAGTGAACGTCTCACTCTTGAAAAATACCTTTCTGTAGCTCCAGGTTCGTCATTCAGAAGTATTATCATATTGCTTTGGGGCTCGATGACCGTGTTTTGCAGCGTCTGCTATTAAAAAGGCCCCATGCTGTTATTGCATTACTGATAACAGTGTGCAGTTCAGGTCAGAGTGTCATAAAAAGAAAGTTTTATTTATCACCTCATGCATTTCAAAGGCCTTTTAGAAAAGGAGCACTTTCTTTCTGAATGAGATGCCACAGTCTCAGATAAATCAGTCAGGTTTAATGATTTTTCAGCTATAAAATGGAGCCATTATAATGATACACTCAATTACATGGTCAAATATAAGATAGTTTGCACCATTCTGAAGAAACCTTGACAGAAAATCATGATTATCCAGTGAAATTAAGAGGAAAGAAGCTAAATTTCAAAGAGGACTTCATGGAGTCTTCATGCTGTGGTAATGAAGCCTAACTGGTGCTTTAGGGGCAGTAGGGCGTTGGATCCAGTCTGACTCATCACACACTCCCTTTGTCAAATGAGATTCACTGCATGCTTTTACACCTGATCTTTTATTACATTAAAATATTTTCTTACCAGTCACTTCCAAAGACAACGTCTTGTACAGGTCACAGCTTTACATGGTAATGAAATTTATGAGTTAGATATTTTACCAAAGTAATAGATCATTGTTATTATAGCCATGGGGGGGTGCGGTGGCGCAGTGGGTTGGACCACAGTCCTGCTTTGCAGTGGGTCTGGGGTTCAAGTCCAGCTTGGGGTGCCTTGTGACGGACTGGCGTCCTGTCCTGGGTGTGTCCCCTCCCCCTCCGGCCTTACGCCCTGTGTTGCCAGGTAGGCTCCGGTTCCCCATGACCCCGTATGGGACAAGCGGTTCTGAAAATGTGTGTGTGTGTGTGTATTATAGCCATTATTTATCTGACTCTTTTCTTCAATATGACTTATAATGCTTGCTTAGTATACTAATCTACTTTACAGTGAACTACTTATTTATACTGCTAGGTCATTGTCACTGTACCATTTCACTGTAATTACCTTTATCAAGGGTATTGCAGTAAGAGTGGTGATTTGATTCTGGGTCCTTTGATTGTAAGATGTCAGTTCAAACATCTTTGCTACCCAGTGCCCCACTGATGTCAACTAACATTAAGTACCACAGCAGGACTGTTAGTGGCACTTGAACTGTCAACCTTGCAGTTGAAAATCCAGTTCTCTTACTGCCATGCTACCTGAGATATCACCTGCTTTAGTTTGCAATGATCAGCTTGGTGTGTTGTCACTCATGCTCAGATCACTTGGGTCTCAACACCGGTCTGAAAGCTCCGGATCACAGAAAGAACATTACATAACTTCAATTAAGCAACCGTTACAAAATCTTTTGCGAGTGCTGACTTGCTATCACCCAGGGCTGCAAGATGGTCCACACCCATCAGTGTTCTAAGGCACCGTATGTATACACGTATACAGACACGCACGCACACACGCACGCAAGTATGCACGCACATACACTTTACCTGTTGGCTTAAAGGGGCAAATGGACATGGCTTGAGACTAAAGACCTTACAGCCAGACAGAAAGAAATATGCTTTTTTCTAAGTGATGACCTCCATCACAGAAGGCCAGCCTACATAACTCTGCTGTAATTTAGCCCCACCAATCTCCCATAATGCACTTACACAATGTATCAGCAATGAGTACACAGGCCTCAGATGGTAACCACAACAGTGTTGTTGTTGAAAACATGCAAGCTCACAAAATTAGTATCTATAGATACAAATAGAGGTGAGATGACTGAGGAAGAAGACTCAGGTCTTCACAAACCTGTCAAACTGCAAGCAGATATTCCCTACCATGGAAACAGTTTTGAAATAATCAAATTCCTTCAGGATTTTGACTTCCACCTTCCTTCACCGAATACCTCAGGAAAACTGACAGCAGTTGCCAGAAGGCTTCAATTCCCTCTCCCAAAGCTTGGACATGCCGAGGCCTGATGGGACACACAGAAATGCAATGGTTATCTACACTGATGTGAAAGTTTATCTCCTGTACAGACTATCTACGGATCACTAGGTTCATGGGGCATCAAGCCATGTTTTCACCATTGTGGTCACCTCCCTGATGGTTCACTGAGGCTTTAAGTGCAGCATCATCAATAACAACAGGAACAACCAGCAGCACCAAAGCCAACAAAACAACAGCAAGATCTACAACATAGATCACAACCAGATGAAGTATCAAACCAACAACTCTCAGTCTTTATTAGAGAATAATAAATAGGTCTGGAGTGTTTCTAAAGCTTTCATTCATTTTTATCGAAACATTCATAATTTTGCACTCAGTTTACCAATGAATACATTCTTTCTTTCCATGTCCTAAAAGTAATTTGATTTAATGATTGCGTGCCTTTCAAACCTTCAAGAAATGAGCCTGTCCCTGCTTTCCAATCTTACCTGCCCTGACCTTCCCAGACCTGCTGCTCATAGGTTAAGAGTGCATAGGAATGTAGAGCTTATGCATCACCCAGCTTGGAGTCATACGACTGAATGCTAAAGAGCTCTTATCTCATTAGTCATCACAGCAAGAATGCCTGGCCCACTGACACAGCAACAGCCTGCGTCCATTCAGCTCCAGTGGCTGCAATCCATCCTGAACCAGGTTGTGTTACTCCAGGCTCTGCAAACGTCATTCTTTCTCCTTTTGTCATTATTCTTTCCGCCATCACCCTGCCCATCCCACCTTCCCTGCAGGGAAATCCACCCCAGAATGTGGTTAGGTTGTCCCCCTTCTCTACTGTGCTTCTAGCCACACCCACTTGGCAGGGAGCTTGGCATGGAACAGCTCTGCCCTCAAACCAGGCGTTCTCTGCATTCAGTATATAACAAGTAGGGTGGCTAAGCCAGTCTTTCTCTGTTTTTGTCCATTGATCATTTACATTTATTCATTTAGCTAATGTTTTTGTCCAACAGGACTTACCACAATTTACCCATTTATACAGCTGTATAATTTCTTTTCTGGATCAATGCAGGGCAAAAACTGTGCTGAAGGGCACTACAAACAGGAAGAGGAAATAAAACCTGCAACCTTAGGATCTAAAGGTGGTGACTCACCTGCTACCTGCTGCCCCCGAGTAAAGGAACCTTTCAAATCTGGCACAGCAGGCTAATCCCTAACTAGTCTTCAACACCCCCGTTTAACCACATTGTGCCATCACCTCAAGAAACATTTTCATCTCCTATCCCTTCAGAAGAAACCAGCTCAGTCGCAATATTAGACTTCCAAGCCTGGAGGTGTCCAGCCTGAGGTGGAGTTCTATGCTGCAGGTCTCTCAGGTATTGAGTGTGACTAATGTGTTTGTCAGTGTATCATTGCACAATTGAGTAAAAGATACACTGTGTACACTGTGTCCTTTACTGTAACCACTCAGAGTGCTGTCTGGAAACAAAAGAGCACAACTTGTAATGTACATGGGTAGGAATACAGAATGCTGGAAAATCCCACTATTAACCCAGGATTGGTCATATTTTTTCGCATGATGAACCTGAAGGACAGAGTGAAGGACTTTGGTCTCCACTCTGTTTGTCCCAGTATCCAGCAGTGCACATTGGTGCAAAAGAGGTCAAATGTCTGGGAAGATGTAGATGGTAACTGATGTATAAATGGTAGCTTGCAGTTGTATTTTTGCACTCAAATGTGTTCATATTCCACCTCCTGCTATAGTACACTTGATCTACTCATTTAGTACCCCTGAAATGATACAGGAGTACTATAAATATTAGCCAGCCATAAATGCATAAATCAGTGTAAGTAACTTAGTGTACAGATGTACTGCAGAAATTTATGAGCTAAATGAATTAAAAAAAAAACAAGATTACTGATTTCAGACAAACAGGAAAGGCTCATACTGATGGATATTTCTGTTGTGATGAATGCAACGTGGAAAAAGTACCTTCTTTCTCTGTGCTCCAGGCCAAAAGGAAAAATAAAACAAAGTTAAATCTTAAGTTATTGCTACAATCCTTGCCACAGGGCCAAGCACCCCAGGTGACTTCTGGACGCAACAAAGTAAGTCAAAAGTGTTCAACGAGAGATGACGGACGATAGCAGACCTGTGTTGCGCAGGTTATTTCCTAGCATCCTTTTCACTTTTTTTGTACCGCCAGTAGGAATAGGGTGGAGACCTGTCATTTTCAAGGCGCCATCACCATCAACAGCATAAACCACCAAGCCAGTCTACAGAGAGGTGAAGTGTCTCGTGGAGACACGTGCCTGTGAAACCCATGCGAATGAATCAATGCTAATGGTGTGACCAAAACCCAGCTAGGGTGTCTTCAGAGACAGCATTTACTCCCTCTATTATAGCCATTAGCAGTCTAACATGCTCAGTGTGGAGCGCTGGGGGGGTCCACAATCCTTTCAACACATTGAAGGATAGTCAGGTCGATCACTGAGAAAATGCCCTAGTTGAGGGACATGTTCAGACAGGGGAGGACGGAGCTGGACCAGCTGCAGTGATGCCTCCTCAGGACCAACGTGGTCGATTTCACTGGGGGAAAAGTTAATTACTGAAAAGGGCATCCAGTAGCCTAGTGTTTGCCCAGAAAGAATATGCCACTGTGGTAAGTAGGATTTTGGCCATGCCCACTTCTGGGATGGCCACACCTGATTGGTGAGGGTCAGTGTGGGGATTCTACAAAACTCTCTGGTATGGATGCAGATACTGCTTAATGCTCCTTTTTACATTTTATTTATGTATTTGTTTCATGGCTTGTTTTTATATTTTTAATAAAATCTTGTTAAGACCACCTCATACCATCACATGCCTGGTCACACCACCTCCTCGATCCTGCTAAAATTGGATGGGCTTCTCTAGAGCTTATGAGGAGGGGAATGGTGGTTTCTGTGTCACAAAAATGCAGGGTTTCACTGAGGTTAAAGGGCACAGCGGCTGTATACTCGTTGCCATTGGCGACAAGAGAAACTCGACAGACGCAACATTCCCCATTGCACTTAACAAGTCTCTTCATCACCTCCACCTGCCCTTCACAGGGACAAGTTTGCATGTTAATCCCACTGATCTTCATTAAACTGAGAGAGCAGCAAGAAGGCAGATGAAGCCCTTCCCTGCTGAACCGGGATGAGGAGGAGGAGGAGAAAACGAAGAACAAAAGGCCAACAGTGGTAAACAGCCAATCAGCACTCCTCCATCCGAAATATTTTCCAGGCTACGAAAGAACACTGAAATAATGGGTATCTCGGAGAGCGAAGACCAAAGACAAACAGGGCAACTTTCCCGGCTGTCATGCCCATCTTGTGGGGGTCGGGGGGAGAGGGGAGTGGCTGTGGCCCGAGACCTCAAAGCCAGGCCTGTGAGTCTGCAATCGTTCCCATCCCAGAAGTCTTTGCAGCATGAAAACTTGGCAGATGTGTGGTGAACAAGCTGCTGAGGGGGCACCATTATCAGTTCTGTGGAGGAGGAGCAGTTGATGTGCTAAATGTTAAATCCCTCACACTCCCATGCAGTGTTTAATTAGATTTGAAATGCTTGTGAGCCATTGGATGCCAGTGTAGTTTCAATGAACACCGTTCCTCCTCCTCCTCAATGATGAAAACTGCATAAAAAATATCAGGTGCAGTTATCACAGGTGGGATATGAAACTCAGGCATGTGCCGAGACTCCACCCGCAATCTTTCGGTCACACTTCTACTGCCTTAACCAGAAGGCCAGTTCCTTAACCACTGTGCTTAGCAGCAGTGGCCACAAGCCAAACTGCTCCAAAGAACAGCAGGGTTGCCCAGGGCAACCACTTTGCAGGAGGGGTGACCCTTAGATCCTCTGCTGGCTGCTTCACTACTCTTTAAACTTGTGTTTTAATATCTGTATATTTATTTACTTTGTGTATGAATGCTGTTTTGATGTTTTTAGAGTGGCTTTTGAAAATGATGACAAGCTGTATGAGAAATGCAAAGTGTTTCCAGAGCCTAGCAGGGTGAAGATCAGACACATCTAATATTTACACCCATTAGCCAAAATGACTTAAAAAGTTATTTACAATGATTTATCCATTTATTCATCGGTAGTTTCACTGTAATAATTCAGGGTAAACAGCTGAATCAAAAGTACTACAGTGGGAGGTGGGATTTGAACAACTTTTTTTCTGCAAGGTGTGAACTCAAACCACTATGCCACCTGTAGGTTGAGAACAGACTGGATTTTAATCACTTATCTTCTGGATCTTTTGAAACCCTATGTTATATTTGTTACATTTTCTTATAATTTTATATTTTCTGTCAGATGTGATTGATGGGTTTTGGATTTTGGTTTAGGCTTGTTTGCAATGAAGATCTCTAGTCATCACTAAAACTATCACTAGCATCTGTCATAATTTCTGAACGTTTATAACGTGAGTTGGAGTTTGTTTGATGTGCTTAGAGTTTTATTATGTTTGGAGATTTATTTCTGTTACTGCTCACTGTTTATTGTTCATTCATAGCTGAGGTAACTTTAATGATATTCAATAAAAGATTGGTGTTGGGGGAATGAAATGTTCTCACATGTTCTCTCCCATCATTGAGAAAGGGGAAGATACCATGTACCTTCCCTGACCAGAAAGGAGAACCTAAAACAAGAAGAGAACTTTGCTTTTTGTCACTTTGTTTTGGTTTTGCTTTGCCCATCATTATGAATAAACAGCTCTGCGTGGGGTCATCTGCCTTGAGCTGAAGGAACAACGCTGTGCCATGCAGTGAAGAGTGGCTCAAGATGGACAGTTGCACTAACCCTTGGGGGTTGCGGGTGGCATAGTGGTTACAGCTGCCACCTTCCAGTCAAAGGATATGGGTTTGAGTCATTACTCCTGCTGTAGTACCCTTGATCAAGGTACTTATCCTGAACTGGTAGCATGGTAGCACAGTGAGCAGCACTGCTGTTTCATAGTGCCTCTGTGATGTGAGAGGACATGGGTTCAATCCCTGCTCAGTCTGTGTGGAGTTTGCATGTTCTCCCTGTGTCTGTGTGAGTTTCCTCTGGGTGCTCTGGTTTCCTCCCACAGTCCAAAGACATGCTGTTCAGGTTCACCCGAAGTGTGTGAGTGACAGAGAGAGTGTGTTCCACTGATGTATGGATGAGTAATGTAGTGTATCTAGCAGTGTAAGTCACCATGGTGAATAAGGTGTGTGGGCTGATAACACTACATAGAATTCATCTGAAGCATCTTTGATGAAAAGTGTCTGTTAAATAAATATAACTGACACAGTAAAAATTACCCTGCTGCATATGAGGACTAATCACTGTAAGCAGTTTGAGCCACTTTGAATACAAGCATTATATAAAATAGATTTCAGAAAGTAACCTCTGACTTGCACATCCCTGGTCAAAGTGAATGGCACAGGGTCCTCACCAGTTGCTAAACCTTCAGTGCAACAGGCCCTGACTCCAGGAGACAAATGTGTGTGCAGGCTTTCCAGTCCAGCCCCAGAAGAATTAAATAAAAAAGAAATATTGGTGCTGTGCATGAGGAATATTACCATAATGTTGTCATAAAGCAGAGGTTCCTTCACACACTTTCCCAGGGGACTCAGAGATGGGTCAAAATCTGATTCCCTGGGCAGATACCAGCCAGCTGTTGAGTATAACCCTTTCAGATTAATGCCACACAAATTCAAACAAGCAAAATAACAGCTGCTCTCAGTGGGATGTTCTTGGATTAATTTAGAGAAGCCAGAACCATAAGTATATTCTAATGCAGCTGTAAAGAATCAGTAAAATTAATTAACTGATTTCCTGCTATCCTGACTTGGGTAAAGGATATTTGTATTTACTTTTAATCATTTATCTGATTTGACACTGATTTACCCATTTATACAGCTGAGTAATTTTTGCTGTATTAGTTCAATGAAAGTACCTTGATTACAGGTTCAGCTGCAGGAGAGGGGATTTGAGCCTGGTTCTTCTGAGTGCACGACAGTAGCTCTAGCCACTGCACCACCTGCTGCTTTAATATAAAAACACACATAGAAAAACCTACGATAACTTCCCTCCGGACCTCATCGTACACGACTTCGAGTGGCACTGCAAATGGTGTTGTGCAATCATTGTGACCTGGTGATATTAACTGTGACAGGCAAAGACATTTAAACTGGCAAAAAAAATTCCACTTAGGAGCAACACAAAACCTGTCTCAGTGGTGCACAAACACACCCTCCCAGCACATTACGTGAGGATTGGTGTATATGTGTGTGTGCACAGGGGGGGGTGCGGGGGCGCAGTGGGTTGGACCGGGTCCTGCTCTCCAGTGGGTCTGGGGTTTGAGTCCCGCTTGGGGTGCCTTGTGACGGACTGGCGTCCCGTCCTGGGTTTGTCCTCTCCCCCTCCAGCCTTATGCCCTTTGTTGCCAGGTTAGACTCCGGTTCCCCGTGACCCCGTATGGGACAAGCGGTTCAGAAAGTGCGCGCGTGTGTGTGCGCGCGCACATGCATTCTGAGGAATAACACTGGTTAAAAACGAGGGAAGGGTTAGGGTAAGTGCCATTGAGTCGAAGTCCACCACTGACATGGTTTTCATGGTACAGGGGGGTACAGCAGAGGTTTATCGTGGTCTTCTTCCATACATATCTTTGTATTGTGGGTGGAAACCCACATAAACAAACATGGTTAGAACACCTAAACTACACAGAGACTGAGCCAGACATACACCAGCTTTTGAACTATAAGTGAAAACCTGGAAATAAATACTGTGGTCCTGCAACAGAAAAATCATGATGGCTAAGTCCAGGGTGATGCGGACTTCACAGAGACTCATGGGACAAGTCAGAGGAACACATAAGCATAAGGCGTATCGATGACTGTGGGTGCGGCCTGCTGGAACGGCTTGTTGCCTTCCAGTAACTCTGCAAACACAGTCAGATCTGCTGAGCGGTTGGAGCAGAAACCGGGCCTGGCTGAGTTGAACGGAAAGCCTCTTTCTCTTGATGCAATGCACTCATTGTATTCTTCTGCAAGATGTAGGAGCGAGGCAGGCCGGGCAGCAGAGGGAGAGGAAAGAAGCAGGGATGCGAGCCGGGCTACGTGCTCGGCTAAAGGCTATCCCGTACAGACAGCACTTCCAAGCCTGTTCCTCGACACCTCCAGGACCATTACCAACAACATGGAGGAAATTAGAAGCGGATCGGACAAAGGACTCCGGGAAGAGCAGAGGAGAAGGATTGAGTGTATCTGTGAACAACAGTTGGTGCAGCAGGCTATACATTCCCCCACAAGCCGAGGTTATGTTAGCATCAGAAAAGCTACATGAAAAGACTTCAAAGTTTCAATCTAATTCTTATTTATTTATTTACTTACTTACTTAAGTGTTCTGCAACACAAAATTTTGTTGTATTGCATTGCATAAAATGACAATAAAGTATCTCACATATCATATCAGAGAGGCACCCACCCACACGGAAACACACCTAACATTTAGCATTGTGTACTAATTCCCAGATGCCTTTCCACTTGGCCTTTGTTTCCACTTTCCAGCAAACTGTCAACGGTTTGAGGGTTTTACCAGAACCCAGCCCAGCCTGTCACCTGTTAGGAACAGAGCACATATGTCCCAACATGCTGAGGGATCTGCTGCCTGTAGCTCCCGCCGGCACTAATTACGACTCCCGCCTATGGTGCAGTCTAACGGTTATGTTTACCTTCCTTTCACTGTATCACTGCACAGGAGCCAAACACGCTGACAGCTCATGCTAAAAACACAAATGCTTGATTATGTACCAATCGCTCAATGGAAAATATCATACCCATCGATGGCACCCCCTCTGGACGGGAGCACTCATCACATGACTTTGGGCACTGTAATTTTTCTTTTTCATACCACTGGAAAATAGCACTGGTGTGCAGGAGGCTTCCATCAACTTTCTGTGTGAGACATCAACTTGGGCTTTCCAAACATTTCACTGAAGTCCAATTTAGAAGTTCAAATGAGTAGAAGTTCAGCTTGGCTGTTCAGTAGTTGGTTGTTTGGAGATTGATTTATCCAGAAAGACCTATACAACCCAGACTTTATCACTTCACCCATTTGCAAAGCTGGTTAATTACATCAAAGCAGCTAAGACTAAGCAGCTTCATCAAGGCTTCATCAATGACACCATAGATGCTCTTCTCCTTGAGGGCCTGCTGTTGTACCTTGGACTCAGTAAAACAGCTTGAGATTTTTGAGCAGTGGTAGCAGGTAGCGTGTCTTGTCACTGTCATCCTGTCTGTGCTGTGGAAGTTTCTGTCACCTAGACAAATTCCTTGTATGTGTGAACATACTTGGCAATAAAGCTCATTCTGATTCTGATTCTGATTCTAATACAGGATCACCTTATAACTAAACCTCCTGGGTACGAATCCCTGCTGCAGTCTTGATAAAGGTACTTACCCTGAACTAACACAGTGAAATTAGCCTTATAAATGGGTTAATGAACACAAGGACTGCCAACCGGTAGTTCAGTGGTTAGAGCTACTGCCTTTAGACCCAAAGGTTGCAGGTTCAAATCTAACTGCATTATCCTCATACAGTATAAATACCCTAAAATGCTTTAGTAAAATTACCCACCTGTAGAAACGGATAAATAATTATAAGTCACTTCAGGGAAAAGTATCAGCTAAATGAATAAATGTGACTAGCTTAGTGCACAAATCTATACTGTAATCCAGTAATGGCATTTGGTGAATAATACTTGTCCAAAAGTAGCAACAGTATATTCTCAAAGAGGGTTTGAGTTCAACAGAAAGGTACAGTTTCAGTTTGTGCAATGACAGAGTACACAATTCATATTTACATCGAACTGGTGCTTCCTGCAAAGCAGACACATGTGAATCATGTTCTTATGGATCTGAAATCAGAAAGGTTATGGGTTAAGTCCAATCAAACATGTGTGACACCCCCCCAAGAGAAAATGCATCTGTGACCTCCAGCCGACCTTTCCCCTTGCACCCACGCAAACATCGTACTGCAAACAAACTAAAGCGAAAGATAAAGTCGCTGAGGGCCAGCAAGTAAGAAGAGTGAGTCAGGTGTGTTTGAGACAGGACAGGTTGCGCCAAGGGGAAGGACCTACATGTTAATTGTGTGTCAGCGGGAATCTGGATGGGGGATGGGTGTAGGAGAAAAGCATGTGAATAATGTGAACATGGGAGGAGCAGAGAGGAAGAACAAGAGGCAGGTGTTGGGGGAAGGGCCAGCTGTTAAGGAGCACTAGAGAAAGAACATAACCAGCAGCAGAGAATCTCCAGCCCGGATGGAGACCAAAAAGACCTCCACACCTGAACCAATTTCCATACACTCCACAAGGTTTTAAAAAAAAGTCCAGCAACACTTACTGTGACCACTGCCACTCTGAGAGGGGTTTGCGAAAATGTGTGGGGTATGTGTCTAAAACAGATATGGCACGTGACTATAACTCATATGAATGCTGCAAACGAGCAGTCAGCCCCCGAGTACTCTTCTGCTGAGCGTTCTGGCTAAACAGCCACCGAGACTACACTAACTGTAGAAAAAGGCAGAAACATTAATCAGCACAATCGCTGTCATTCCCAATATCTTTTTACGGTCAAAATTAATAAAGGCAGTAAAATGAAAGGTTGACTCATTACTAATATGCTTAGCCCCCCTGACAACGTGGCCATTTAAATTCCAGAGCACAACTTAATGCGCGTTGATATTTTAAAGAGCATGGATGGAGCAAATATGAGAAGCACGACGTCGACGACGACCAGAACGTGGCCGAGCGCATCTGGAGATCAGTGAGCTGGACCCCCCGCAATCCCGCGAGACGCCGCGACCGGAGCGGAGACCGGAGGCGTGGGGGGTAAGGAGGGACGGGGGGATGGGGGGGGTGCAGACAAAGGCGCACCGTCTGCGGCGCCGCGGAGAAACCGGTCCTCGAGTCACCGGCGTGGACACTCCTGATCTCCTTAGCAATAATAATAATAATAATAATAATAATAATAATAATGCATTACATTAACCGCTGCATTAAAATAACAAAACGATCGCGCTGCAAAAATGGACATCATATGTAAGGGATATTAAAATACAAAGAAGGGATTATACGATTATTATTATAGCGCTCAGCTGGAAAACGGTTGACATCCACGTACATTTATATTTGAGAGGCGCAGCAAATTTTCGGTGGGATTTGTAGTCGAACACACAACAGTTGTGTTGAATGTCAGCAGCACCAGCAACAAAACCAACAGCAACATCATCAACACCAAAGTCGACACCACTTGCACTCTGGTCGCACTGAGGTGTGTGTGTGTGTGTGTGTGTGTGTGTGTGTGTGTGTGTGTGTGTGTGAGACTATGGACAGTTGTTTTATTCTGTTTCTGGACGCACAAGCAAGGCCACCTTTTCACACCCCACTGATCCGCCAACCGACTCGGTTACCGAGTGACCGGGGTGTGACATGATGAACCGAGGGCTGAGCTGCGAGCGCGCGGACAAAACGTGACATGTGAATAAAAAATGAAAAGCTACTTAACGTCGACCTGAAGATCCCCCCAGGGAGGAGGTGGTGCCTCTCACCTGGTTGGCTTTTCGTGGTGAGGGTCGCCTTAACCGCCGCGCTCGATGAAGACTCCCCCCACTGACTCGTGCTCCGGGGGAGCGCCGGTGCAGCCGTGACGTTCACAGCTGGACCGCCGGGCGCGCGCGACGCAACAGTTGCCGCATTCAGCACATACGTGCCATTTAAACCGGTCACGTTGACAGCCGCTGCGCGGTCCGCCGCTGCGATCGCGGGCTCGGCAGGTGCAACCGGCTTCTCCTCCAGCAGGTGATTGGGAAGCGATTCGTTCGACGGCCCCGTGGTGGTCCCAGGGGCCTCGCGGGGGTGCCTCCTGGCCGTCCAGGCGCTGCTGCTGTCACCTCCCCGCGGTGCAGCGTGCGCGACCCCCGCGGCACACAAGAACAAACCCAATTCCACAGCCAGGGCCGCGATCATCATCGCTAACGATCGCCGCTTCATGGTGCTCCGTGGAGTCCCTGTGCAAAGCCCATCGGACGCCGACCGTGACGGTGAAGCTCCGGCCGCCAGTTCCGCTGTCCGGTTCCCTCCGCGGTGGAAAGCGACGTCCCGCGTTCCGCCGTCCGCTCCACACAGCCGCCCGACGGCGAGTGACAGCCGAGCATCCCCTGCTCCCTGCGCTCGCTCCAAGCACAATCATTTCAATTGGTTGTCCTCGTGAGTGATGTGAGAACTGACCAATAGTAAGAGAGAAGGCGGGACAAATGTATAGAACTTGTCCTGCCGCCATCGAATGAAACGTGAGCCATAGGACTATAATGTGGTCTGAATAAATTCCCCTCAATAATTAAAGATGAATCGAAAGTGAATAATTAAAATCTGCAACAAACACACGTTTACTTATTTTGTGCTTAATATAAATATTTGCATGTATTTTAATTTTAAAAGGTTTACCCAGAATAAATAGTTACTTAAGAATAAAAACGTTAAATAGCCTCACACTGTTTCCGATAAATTTCCGTGACTCACTGTGTTTTTTTATATTTTAAATCTGTTTTAGATTCCTTCAGTGAGTCATTGTAGGTCATTAAACGTTGAGAAATGTGTAACCCGGTCATTGCAAGATTAAAAGCTTTATTAAAGTATTTAATATGTTCTCATGTGGTGCAGATTAGAAAAAAAATCTCATCGATAAGAGGTACCAGACCGTGAATATCTCACATGTATCTAACTCGGGTTATTTTTTATTTATTTATTGTGATAAAACACCATACGTCACCTTATCAAATGAGCATGCTTCTAGGTGTGAAGGCGTTTTCTGGAGCCAAATACTGAGTTACAATCTAGGTGTAAATAAATAAAGTGTAATCATATATCATCATATAATTCACTGTGCGTAAAACTACAGCTATCAAACTCTGTTCAATCACCTCAAGTATGAAAAGATAATTATATAGGACATTTTTAAATTATATTATTTATTATATTATTGGAAGGGGGTGCGGTGGCGCAGTGGGTTGGGCCGCAGTCCTACTCTCCGGTGGGTCTGGGGTTCGAGTCCCGCTTGGGGTGCCTTGCGACGGACTGGCGTCCCGTCCTGGGTGTGTCCCCTCCCCCTCCGGCCTTACGCCCTGTGTTACCGGGTAGGCTCCGGTTCCCCGTGACCCCGTATGGGACAAGCGGTTCTGAAAATGTGTGTGTGTGTGTGTGTATTATATTATTGTACGGGGGCACGGTGGCGCAGTGGGTTGGACCAGGTCCTGCTCTCCGGTGGGTCTGGGTTTCAAGTCCTGCTTGGGGTGCCTTGCGATGGCCTGGTGCCCCGTCCTGGGTGTGTCCCCTCCCCCTCCAGCCTTACGCCCTGAGTTGCCGAGTTAGGCTCCGGCTCCCCACGACCCTGTATGGGACAAGCGGTTCAGAAAGTGTGTGTGTGTGTATTATTGCAGTTATATAGGAGAAATATACAGCGGACAGTTTGCTTAGAGCTTCTGCCTTTAAACCCAAAGGTTGTAGGTTCGAACGCCAGCCATAATACCCTTTAAAAGGTACTTACCCTAAACTGTTCCAGTAAAATTACACAGCTTTATAAATTAGTAAATAACTTTAACTTAAAATTGCTTTGGGGAAGCTGAAGGGCTAAACAAACTCAAACTGTCAAAAACAACTTTATAAGATGCAGTAGTAACTTTTAACAGTATTAAAGCAGTAATAAAGCAGTATTTTTGGGAACCATGAAGGGTCCATGTAGTTTAACGAGTTATGTAAATATATTTAATGTCTATGTATAATACACAGTCGTTCAGTCCTTGTGTTATGAATGTTTCTTTGAATTGAGATTTAAACCTTTCCCACATTACTTACTTGGCCATGCACTAAAAGCTTGTTTGATGCAGGATCCCAGTGGTCCAGAGTTTATTTTGGTAGCATAGGGTGTAATGCAGGGTACATCCACATTGGAGGTAAGTCCAATTTCCTTCATACACATGCTACTGGCAATTTAGACTCATTAATTTACTGTAGAAAGAAACCAGAGAACCTGGAGAAAACCCATACAAGCATGAGGGGAATGTGCAATCTCCACACAGACTGAGCTGGATTTGAACCTACACCCCAAGAATCCAAGTGCTGTGAGGAAACATTGCTACCCGCTGCACTACCATGTTGCCCACCACATTACTTATTTTAAATTCTATTTTCATTACTGAACTGTTTTATAAAACATTCCCTTTGCCTAGTAAAAACAACCTAGGTTTCAATGTCCAGCCATTACTTGGCAGTAAAATGCACTCAAGCAACACAGGAGAGTGTAGGACTTTCTTAATTCAACCCACTGTGGGAGTGGAGTTAAGGGATGAACAGGTCAACAATTTGCATTTAGTTTGTGGAGAGAAAGTACTTTTATTCTCAGTAATGTTAAGCTAGTCATGAATTTAATGTTGCTCAAAATTACACAAATCTCACAATTTCACAGTCACAAATGTGTCAATATGTACAGTGTTTTCTCCTTTTGAT
Organism: Scleropages formosus; assembly: GCF_900964775.1. NCBI lineage: Eukaryota > Metazoa > Chordata > Actinopteri > Osteoglossiformes > Osteoglossidae > Scleropages > Scleropages formosus. The sequence goes on from NC_041811.1 coordinate 6,246,324, forward strand.
GTAACCTCACGTATGACATGTATGAAACAGCGCAATCGTTGATTTGGTTTATATGGTGGAAAGTAGTAACTGTACTTACGAATCACACATCTGCAACTACGTCTCTCTTTCTCTTAATGTAATGCACACATTGTATTTTCTATATGATGTACGTCGCTTTGGAGAAAAGCGTCTGTTAAATGAATCAATGTAAATGTGCAGTAAATGTGATTATTCTGTACAGTGTCACATTTGTGTTAAGCAACAGCGCCACCGCACGGTAGACATAAGAACTAAGGTTTTAAGTAAACGCCACAGTACAATACAGTGTACAGTAGTTGCTCCGAAAGAGTGGCGATGACAGACCGTTTCGCAACGTAACACAGAATCTCACCTAAATTTGTTTTATAGCATCTTAAATAAATTGTGAACGTGGATAAAACTGCCTTTAACTGATATTTTAGATTTTGGATAGATTTGTAACTGTAAAAGTAAACTACAAGTAGAACTAGCTGCAGAGAGTTTCCACTCATGCAGTTTCAGGATGTATTGTGAGATCGCATAAGACTAGATTAGACAGATAGATAGATAGATAGATAGATATCACTTATGACAATTCAATATTGGAAAATGATAACAGTAGCAGTAAAATAATGGACAAACAGTAAACAAACACCAACACTTTTTAACCTAACACAAGTTAAACCAAAACCTTCCCCAATAATATGTGCAAAATTTCAAATGCGCTGTATGTGTAATTGGCTGTAACTGTCTTCATGGATGGGGGTGCCGTGGTGCAGTGGCGCAGCGGGTTGAACCGGGTCCTGCTCTCCGGTGGGTCTGGGGTTTGAGTCCTGCTTGGGGTGCCTTGCGGCAGACTGGCATCCTGTCTTGGGTGTGTCCCCTCCCCCTCCAGCACCCTGTGTTGCCAGGTTAGGTTCTGGCTCCCCATGACCGTGTTTGTGTGTGTGTGTGTGTGTGTGTGTGTGTGTGTGTGTGTGTGTGTATCTTCATGGACATATTTAACACCACCTTAAAAAGCTCAGCTGTACCCACCTGTTTCAAAAACACCACCATTATCCCCATTCCTAAGAAAAACAAAGTGAGCTGCCTTAATGACTATCGCCCAGTGGCACTAACCCCCATTGCAATGAAATGCTTTGAGAGGCTGGTGCTGGGACACATTAAGGACACCATCCCAGACACTTTGGACCCACTGCAGTTTGCCTACTGACACAACAGATCCTCTGAAGACAAAATATCACACGCACTTCACACCATTCTGGCTCATCTGGGCAATAAAAACTGCTATGCAAGGCTATTATTTGTAGACTATAGCTCAGCATTTAACACTGTCATCCCAACCAAGATGATCCACAAACTACTAGGGCTGGGACTGAGTGCCACATTGTGCAACTGGATCCTGGATTTCCTCACCAACAAACCCCAGCGTGTGCGGATTGGCAGTAATACCTCCTCCCCACTGACCCTCAACACTGGCACTCCACAGGGAAGTGTCCTGAGCCCGGTCCTCTACTCCTTGTTCACACATAACTGTGTGGCCAGTCACAGCTCCAACACCATCATAAAGTTTGCTGACGATACCACCATTGTGGGTCTGATCACCAACAACGATGAGACGGCCTACAGAGAGGAGGTGAGGCTCCTGGGAGAGTGGTGCCAGGACAACAACCTGTCTCTCAATGTCAGTAAAACTAAGGAACTGGTGATTGACTTCAGGAAACAGGATACGGTTCATGCACCCATCTACATAGGAGGGGACATTGTAGAGAGGGTCAACGGCTTCAGATTCCTAGGGGTCACCCTCACTGCTGAACTCACATGGATTGAGCACAGCATCAACCATTACGGTACTTGTACTTATCACAATAACCTTGAAGTTGAAATGGTAAGGTTCTTGATTCTTGCAAATCAAAGGTTTTTGCAAATGGGATTGTTAACCTGTTATATACGTGATGGTATCAATGTAACAATAATCATGCATGTTTTCTTAATGCCGGCGGCGTAATTGATAATTATATTTGATAAGACTAAATACCCACGCTTTGGAAAATACTATAGGTATACTATAATCGCGCCTTAATGTTCTTTTTAGGTGTTGTTGTGCAAAGAAATGTAGTATTAACAGTCTCTATGAGTTGCTATTGTTTTCTGTTAGTAATGTTTTGTGTTTTGTAACTCACTGACAGCGCATTCAACTCAAGCCTTGGTCAAGGTGCTACACACGGAAACGCTGTACTGACCTTCCCTTCCTTGTTTGTGTCACAAAGCGGAAGTGACATCAGAGCCACGCCCACAGTCTCCTGTAACAGTTGTTCTTAAAATGGCGCCGTTGGATTTGGACAAGTATGTGGAAATTGCGAAGCAGTGCAAATACCTTCCCGAAAACGACTTGAAGGTGAGAGTCAGGTGATTCTTCCGTCAACTGCCAAGTGTTTGTGTGCTTTGAAGTGACGTCTTCTCATGTAGTATGCCTATAAACGTATAAATCAGCTGGAGGCTATCACAAAGCGGAACAAGAAGAAGAACTGTTAGCAGTAGGCTAACAAGCTAGCTGACTAGCCGGCCCGGCTTTTTTGACATTACTCAGACTACTTCTCCAGTCGCTGCCCTAAGAAAACTCAGGCTTCTCTGTCTATGTATGTATGAAGGTTGAAGTCATTCGGGTTTTTTTTTTCCGGCCGTTCTCGGTTGCCAAGCGCCGGTACTTGAGTTGTCGGAAGAGTCAAAACTGCTTCAACTTACTATGACTTGCGAGAGGGGAATTACAAATACAAGTTCTCTTGTTAACGTTCACCAATGGTCATTCATGTTATCCCGTATTCATGTTATCATGCAGTTGTCGAGTAGCTGGGCTAGAGCCTCCCAGGTTTAGTTACGATAACTTCTTCTTGCCACTCACTGTGTGTCTGTCAGAGAGTAATATTAGGCTGCTGGGTCGTATCATACGTATGCTGGGCGTGTGACATTCATTTAGTTAGTTTTTCTAGTATTTCTGACATTTATATGACAGTTTTCCCCAAAGCAATTTACTTAGTTGGTACACTAAGTTACTTACAAATGATTTACCCAATATACAGCAGGGATTTTTTTTTGTATCAATTCAGGGTAAGTTCCCTTGATCAGTGGTAGCAAAGCAGGAGGTGGGATTAAACCAGCAACCCTGAGCCTGCAAGGTCCTTGGGGGTTTTTTTTTTTTTTTTTTTTTTTGTTTTAAATGTAGAGTTTTGCTTGCAAGGGGGGTTGCGGTGGTGCAGTGGGTTGGACCGGGTCCTGCTCTCCGGTGGGTCTGGGGTTCAAGTCTTGCTTGGGGTGCCTTGTGATGGACTGGTGTCCCGTCTTGGGTGTGTTCCCCTCCAGCCTTACACCCTTTGTTGCCGGGTTAGACTCCGGCTCCCCGCAACCCCGTGTGGGACAAGCGGTTCAGAAAATATGTGTGTGTCTGTGAGTTTTGCTTGCTATGTGTTTATGTTGCGTGGTTCTACTTTGAGTTAACCTGCCTGCTGTGTCCTTCCTGCAGAGACTGTGCGATTATGTGTGTGACCTGTTGCTGGAGGAGTCCAACGTCCAGCCTGTGTCCACCCCTGTCACAGTATGTGGGGACATTCACGGCCAGGTAGCATGCTCTGCCAGCACCTTGGTCTGACATGACCTCATGCGCTTTGCTAACATCTTCTGAACAACAATTTCATCTCTCCGATTCGCTGAAATCACCTAGCTAGGGAACAGTTACATGGGGGTCTATGTATGAGCAAATGAATAAATGAAAACTTTAGTAATCCTGACAAAAATAGATTGCTGTAGCCTCACACAACATAATGACAGCAATGTAGTCTTTTTTTTCTTATTTCCCATTTGGGGGGGGGGGGGGCTACTTATGGTGTTCATAGACCCACAAAGTTGCATGGAAAATCACAGTGACAAAGGTGTTTGCACACAATAAAATGATCACACCAGCATGCTTTATCATTTTTGCTGGTTACTTCATAGTAAACCTTATTTCACTTGCAGAAGTACAACTGACATCCAACATCTTGGTGTTGAGTTTATGAAGTGGGTTGATGTCTCCAGCACTTATTCATTTATCTGATAATTTACCTAATACTGTACAGTACAGCAGCACTAGGTGGGGGTTTGAACCTGGAACCTTCAATGTCAAAGGCAGCAGTGATACCTGCTAGCTACCTGTCTCATCAGTACAATGGTAAAAAGACCATGTAACAGGCAAAAATCCAAGGACCTGTTAAGTGACACAAGGGGACCTGTTTTCATATCTGCAGCAATTGAGTGTGCTGTTTCATAGCTCTTCTGAATCTGGCTCTAACATACCAGGTCCTGTGTTCCTGCAGTTTTACGACCTGTGTGAACTCTTCAGAACCGGGGGCCAGGTTCCCGACACCAACTACATTTTCATGGTGAGTACAGACTGCTCGGCTCTGAGCGAAGCGTGTTAAATTTGCTTGTTTCTCATGGTGAAAGGCCGTGCTGTCAAAGATTAAGTATGTTAAACATTAAGTAATTTGGCTTGGTGTCTGTATTTATTCTTCATTTAAGTGAGGGGGAAATTTGCAGAGCAAGACTTGCGTAGTTTTGGAATTAATTTTAGATGAAATTGAGTAGGATAGTTGGTATAACTATCCTTCCCCTTCAGTCTGATTGCCCAGTTAATTTACATGTATTAAATGGTAAGGCACCTACAGCTTTTACTCTTTAATACAACTGGGTAATCTTTACTGGAGAAATTTAGGGCAAGTGCCTTGCTCAAGGTTACTGCAATAGTAGGTGGGTTTTGAGCAGAGTCAAGTGCGTGCTATCATTTAGCCGTTTAAGATAATCCTTGTTTGATACTGCAGGACCTGGATTAGACAGGCAGTTGTGGATTTCAGTTCCAAAAGAGGACCCCAAAGAATCTTTACCATGTGTTAGATGGAACTCTGTGCCCCTGGGGTAGGACAGCTGTGGCTGGGTGGTTGATGTTTCCTTAAAGCTCCTGACTTAGTGCTGATACCTCACATCTGTGTGCACCCCCACAGGGTGATTTCGTGGACCGGGGCTACTACAGCCTGGAGACCTTCACGTACCTCCTAGCGTTAAAAGCGAAGTGGCCGGATCGCATTACGTTGCTGCGGGGGAACCACGAAAGCCGACAGATCACACAGGTGTATGGGTTTTATGGTGAGTGTTCGGAACATTGACCTTGCTCCATGGTGCCTCGTTCATAACCCCCGTGCTTTAGAAATTAATTTAAAAAGTGTCAGGTGTGACTTTTTTGTGCTGCTTTGATGGACCTATGTTTAACGATGAAACGTGGAAGTGTTCAGCTCAGGTAAGCCAACAATCTGTTCACCATGTTTGTATTCTGTTTTACGTGTGCCATGAAGCTGCTTGCTAAAATGGGTAATGACTGCTGGTTTTCCATAGCCCTTTGTTTATCTTGCAGATGAGTGCCAGACGAAATACGGGAACGCAAATGCCTGGCGGTACTGTACGAAAGTGTTTGACATGCTGACAGTAGCTGCTGTGAGTCTCACTTGTCTTACTTGTACAAAGCAGCTGCAGTATCATCATTGCAGAGCAATGCATGTTTACAGCTCTGACAACTAGATGTGGGTCAGCTGTAAAATGAATGATCCAAATTACTAAACAGATTGCATGATCAAAAAGGTCTTTTGTGCTGCTAAGTAGAATAAGAGGTTCTCAACTATGTAATTATGAGAACTTAAAGCTTTTTGAGCATTATATTATGTAAGCAGTGTTTATCTCAGTTTGCATTTGTTGCTACAGTCTGCAATACTCAGTATGTTGCTGTTTGTTTTGTATGCATACTCTATTTGCAGAAACTGAATTTTTTTGTTGTGGTTGCATAATGAAAATGATTTTCATATATGTCAGTTAATGTCTAGTGGGATTTTTCCCTGTGCAGTTGATTGATGAGCAGATCCTGTGCGTGCACGGCGGACTCTCCCCAGACATCAAGACCCTGGACCAGATCCGCACGATCGAGCGTAACCAGGAGATCCCCCACAAGGGGGCTTTCTGTGACCTGGTGTGGTCAGACCCTGAGGATGTGGACACATGGGCCATCAGTCCAAGAGGTGCCGGTTGGCTCTTTGGTGCCAAAGTCACAAATGAGGTCAGTGAGGAGCACCGTGTGCCATCAGGCTGTGCTTTCAAATATTTTCAATATTTTAAAAAAAAAAGTTTGTTCCTAAAGTTACAAATTTATGAAGATGCATTTTTCAAGTTTCTAACTTTCCATTTGCGGTTTATTCGCCAATCTGTTTCCTTAAATTGTTTTTACAGACCTAGCTCTTAGGTATCAGTAAAGAACATCCAGACAGAAGTGTTAAACTCATTGTCATGGTGTTGACATCTAAATTTATTTAATGGATTTCTTATGTGACTTAAATAAGCTACTTATGGTGACTTACCCATTTATACAGCTGGATAATTCTTACTGGAGCAGTTTTTGGGTAATAGTGTATCAAAGGAACTAGAGTAGGAGTTGTATGAAGTAATACCTGTAAAGCTGTAAACACTGCGCCCCCTGCTCTCGCAGCTTATGTATAGTGTTTGAGTGTCAATGATCAGTAACAGGATGAGAAATTTTGCACATGTCAATGGAATGAATCAACAGTCAACATTTTAATGTCGTCTTTAATCCTCTTTGCTCCAATCGGAGCATAGGGCCTTCACTGTCTGTCTCCATTGGTTTCTGTCCTGGGCTGCTCGCTTTGCCTTTCCCCAGGACATGCAACATCTTAATGTAGCGCAAGCTTATTAAAAGTGTTATTTCAAATATTTTCTTGTATAGCTATATCAGATTTTTACAAAACCTGGTCTGCAAATAATTTGAGGTGTGTGTTTCAGCTTTCATTAATTGACATTGGAGTTACAAAAAATGTCATGAACAGTCTTGTGGTTCTAGATCTGTTCATAACTTAAAGAGCCAATGTACTTGTTTATACTGACACTGTTTCGCATTTTCACTGACTTCTGCACACTGAATGTAAGTTTTCTACATTTGTGCTGCAGAAGACTGCAAATGTTAAAAGCCTTCAGCTCTGTAGTCTACTTTCCTATTTCCATGATGTGTTCCTGTTCAGTTGTTTGGTATAGTTACCATGGGATGCTTTCTTGAGTCCATAGCTTGATCACTTTCTGTACTGAACCTGTATGCTGAGGTGGTACAGATAAGGGTTTTTTTTTTTTTTTTTTTTTTTTTTTTTTTTTTTTTTTTTGCTCGCTCCTGGAATCCTTACCTTGTTTGTTTCTGCTCCCTCTCTGTCCCTCTCCAGTTTGTCCATATCAACAACCTAAAGCTGATTTGCCGGGCGCACCAGCTTGTCCACGAGGGCTACAAGTTCATGTTTGACGAGAAGCTGGTGACAGTATGGTCAGCACCCAACTACTGCTACCGCTGCGGGAACATCGCATCCATCATGGTGTTCAAGGATGCGAACACACGGGAGCCCAAGCTGTTCCGTGCTGTGCCGGACTCAGAGCGGGTCATTCCCCCTAGAACGACAACGCCCTACTTCCTCTGAATGTGGGGCCGACTTGCCTTCCTTTTCTGTCTACTTATATGTTCATTTTTCCCCCTCTTTCTTAAATTTTTAATTGTACAATGCTTTTTTTTTTTTAAAAATACTCCAACTTATATTTTTAGTCCTTCCCTTAAAGATTTCATTTGTTGCAGAGATCTTTATTTATTTTTATGGTTTTATTTTTCTGATGCCATTCTCCACCAAAAACCTTGGCAAGCTAAGAAAGGCGTAACATTTTTATGAGTGTACTGCCCTTGATGTCACACAATGGTCTGTCCCCTCCTTGTGCTTTTCGGTGTAAAGGTCTTACCTCGGGCCATAGCTGCTCCTCGTGGAACCACTATCTCCTTTGTGGCGCTTTGCTTTAAGGTCTCAGCCTGGATTGCTGTGACCGGGGCAGTCAAGACTGTGGAAGGGAGAATCTGCCCACAGTGTAACTAGAACTCAACTTTTCATGTTGCCTTCAGTCCCTGTCCTGTCTTAGCAGAGTAGCAGGGCTTATGTGCTGCTGCAGAAGGGCAGTGTGATGATGTTTTTAAAGTGGCAAAATTATTCCTTCTCTGAGGTGTTTAAGGAGGTTGGACAGGTTGCTTTATAAATGGAATTTTGCGAAGCCAGTGAAATGCAGATGATTCATTCCCCGCTCTTTTGAAAGACAGTGCTGTGAGTCAGTCTGTAGTGTCCAGTTGCTGCTTTTAAAATAGACCAGGGCAGGTGGAATGTGGTTCAGTGTGGGAAGGAACTGGTTGGGTTGTGATGTATTTGTACTTTTTATTTTTTTTTTCCCCTCCCCCCTTCTTGACTGTTGTAGAGACTGCAGCCCAAATATCAGTTAAATATTGAAAATAAAACGCCTTTATTATTAACTTTAAATCTTTGTCAGTATTTTCGCCAGTTCTTTTTCGTTTTGGTAAAATTTGGGGGGTGTTCAGTCCTTGCGAAGACCAGACAATAGTATTAATTGATTTATTAATCATAATCATCTGTCCACACAGATTAAGTGTGAATCAATAGCAAAGCTACTCATTTGACCACGAGGTGGCGCTAGGTTCCGTCGACCGGGCTTTGTTTCGGTATTCACCCAGCTGTCCAATAGGATCGCTTACCGTAGCGTAAGCTCGCCCTTTTTCTTACGCTCCCAGTGACTGACGGAGGAGACCGCCAATGAGGAATCGCCTGTGTACGTCACTACAGGCCCAGTTGCAGAAAGTATTCGTAAACGTTCGCCGCCAGCCACGCCGCTCGCGCGCGTTTCTTGCAGCTTGTGAATGGGCGCGCGGCGCGGCGCTGTGCGGCACGCTCAGGGTCCGTTCCTGTGACATATTTGCGCGCACTGCAGCCGGACCTTGGTCCTCCGGAGAGAGGAGCGGGACTCGGACACCAGGTACTGGTAGCTATGCGGGTAGCTGCTGGCTTATAGCGTTGCCCTGCGCCTGGGCGGGCGGACGCGCGCGCGCACGCACAGTTTTTTGCTTGTATGTATCATGATCATGTGTGTCGTCAGGCTCTGATTAGTACAGCTACACTAACCAGTTCAGCTGCTCTTGCATTTGCAGCAGGCTGCATCCAAACATTAGCCCGCGTTCCGCGCGCCACTGGGAAGATGGGGATATTCTATGAGCAGTTGATCGCGGTAGTGATTGTTGGAGTGCATGACAGTCACCCCCCGCAATGAGTGCCCGGTCTTACTGAGAAACTGCTGGAGCGATCCTCTCTCTCACTGATCCGTGCCGTTCTGCGCTAGTGACAGCGGGGTGTCGCGCGGCTCTGATTTGGGGAGAGGTGCGCGCGCGCCTCATCTTCACCACCTCCCTGTCCTTCCTGGTCCTTTCATCCCCCATTCTCCTCCTCGCGACTCCGATCGCTGTCTGACTGTCATTCCAGCGAGAGTCCTACCGACGGCACGCGTTTCCCCAATCGGGGTCTGTGGGGGGGAAAAACGCGGAATATTTATTAAAAAAAATCGTGGTAAGTGTGACATTCAATTCATGAGTGCATGATTATGCTCGCGGGAATGGAGGGAAGGCTGTTTTTTTTTTCCTGAGTTGCTGGTGGTGTGGTGCCGGCGTGTAAGGCTCTCCAGATGGACAGGGATGATGAGCTCCAGCAGGCAGGTGAGTCCCTCAGCTCCTGCCTTTCTACACCCGCAGAGGTGAACAATGATGCTGACGATGTTGATGCAGATGGTGGTGGCCACCTGGACCAGTAGTGTGTCGCTATGTCCTTCTAGACAGGTGACAGCCGGAGTCTTGATGACTCTATCCCGGAGGGGGTTTACATTCGTGGACGCCATTACATGCGTGGAAACACACCGCCGTGTGTCAGGACACATTGCATAACATGTGTTTTTGGAGGAGTGTTTTCATACAAGTCAAAGCTGTGGATGATGGTGCAGTGAGTGGTTGCTGTGTGAGGGGGTGTGTGCATGCGTATCTGGATATGTGAAGCTCTATGTACACAGGTGCATTTAAATCCTGTTTTTTTTTTTTTTTTTTTTCTTCTTCCCCCGTAGCTCTGTAACGGAAGGGTATGTGTTTCACACCTGGACATGTCCAGCCTCAACCCTGAACGTCAGTAGTTAGCATAGTGTATCTTTGCATGCCCCTGTGGTGTGAGGTGTGTGTGTCTCCCCATCTCTGAGGCTCTTGGCTTTAACATGTGGTGTGTGGGGTTGGATGGGTCTGTCAGTGATGTGAATTCTGCCTGATTGGTGCCCTGTGGATGTCCCATCGCCTTGGAACAAGGACGTGGACTCCTCTGGACAACTGCTCCAGTGATGATATCTATGACGTTTTGCCATGACAATCGAGACGTTCCTTGCCGAGCCGGGGATCCAAGATGCCATTTACCAACATTTTAATTACTTGTTAAACACTGGCTTACAAATTTACTTTCTAGATTGCCCAGGATGGGTGGGCAACCACTGGCCCGTGGACCCCCAGAGGGTTTTTTTTTTTTTTTTTTTTTCCTTCTCCTTCCCCCCTCCCTCAACCTTCACTTGGGAGTTTTTGTTCCTTTCCCTGGTGGCCAGTAGGTATACTTATAGCTCTATAATAAGTTCTTCATTATGGTAGCCATTAGTTGACTGACTGTCTTTGTTTGTATCAATTTTTCTTGCTGTATGCCTGTGTTAAAGCGCTCTGTGTCACTGCGTGAGAAGAGCGCTCTATAAAAATAAGAATATCCTGATGACATGCATCAAACAAAATGAGTGGTAGGTGGCATTGTGTTTAGAGGTGTCACTCTGCAATGGGAGGACCTGGGTTTGAATTCTACCTCTTGCGGTAGTACCCTTGGCTCTAACCCTGAATTAATAGAGTAAAAATTACCCAGCACTATAAATGGGTAAATCAGTGTAAGTAGCTTAATTCACAAATCTAAGAGCAACTGATTGCATAGTGGTTAGAGCTGTTGGATCTGAAGGTTGCAGGTTCAAATCCCACCTCCTGCTGCAGTACCTTTGGTCAAGGTACTTAACTGGAACTAAGACAGTAAAAATTACCCAGTTTCATAAATGGGTTATAATTGTGTCGCTTAACATTGTAAGTGGCTTTGGAGGAAAGCGTCAGCTAAATGAATAAATGGAAACCTGGCATTAAGTATTAGAAAAAGTATGGCTTTGTCCTTTATTCAGCACTCCTTTGGTACAGTATGCTTTGCACAAGTGCATTATTGTAGTAGCTGTTTTGATCCTCTTTAGTTAAGTCACCTGGGTTCGTAATGCATCCTGGTCTCATTTTGAAAAGCACTCATAGGGTCTGACCTCTGCTGCCTAAGGACCCATGGCCACCAGGTCACACCTACTTCCTGACATCTGTCCCTCGAACCTGCCCATGCGGCTCAGGCACCCCTTGGGCCTCCTCTGCTCAGTATCCAGTTTAGTCATGGTGTGGGGGCCAGAGTTTGCATCCAGTGTGAGGACAAAACTTCTAATTGCCGCACAGCTTGCCTTTGTCTGACTGGTGCCGCCACTTGTTTTCCCATTGGGCTTTGTACTCGGAGGTTCCACTCCGTGCCAGCTGGTAACTGTAGAACCTTTAGAAGTGGCTCCCCTTGGCTCTCTCAGCTGCTGGTATCCCCCTTTCCAGGGCTGTACCAAATCCCACCTAATTTAACTGTGCCATTGGGTCAAAAACCGCATACGCTGGCTCGTTCGTGCATCAGCATGACGGACTGAAAGTCTGTTTTTAGTTAGTTTTTGTTCGTAACTCCAAAGTCACGATCAGTAACTCCTTAATATAGCTGCTCCTCAATTTAATTGACTTATTAATGAGACTAAAACACAGGAGGGATTACGTTACTTTGTCTCGACAAACCCCTATTTAATGCAAATTGTTTACCGATTCTTCCCATAAACATGCTTTGTTTCTCATTTTGTCATTGATCACTGACACTCGGGAAAACCTAGAGAGAGATGTAAACACTGTGGAAGTGAGCTGAATAATTGCAGACATATAAATCACAATTCAGCATATATTCTGTTGGGATGCATTTTATCGCCACCTATTGGCCAGGCGTGTAAAAACGGGTCGCTTTCATTGCATAGTGCGTACATGCACACCCAGTGTCTGAAACTACTTGTCCCAAGCGGGGTCGCGGAGAACCGGAGCCTAACCCGGCAACACAGGGTGCAGGGCTGGAGGGGGAGGGGACACACCCAGGACAGGACGCCAGTCCATCGCAAAGCACCCCAAGCATGACTTCAACCCTACACCCACCAGAGAGCAGGCCCTGGCTAAACCCACTGTGCCACCGCGCCCCCTATCGCTGTCAATAATCAAATGGTAATGAATTTTAAAAAAAATCCCAAAGCCTGCAATTCATTATGTATTGCTTCTTTTTGGTGGCAAAGAAGCATTCTGTCCACTGCCTTGATGCTACCACAAGTCGTTCTCGGAAGTAGAAAAGAGTTTACTTCAGACTGTTAGAACATAAATAAGTGAAGGAAATTCTGTTAAAAAAGAACCCTAAAGCAGTCTGAATCTTAAAAAGTAGTAACTGAGCTGTTTGTAGGAGAATAAAAAAGAGTGAAAATTGTGTGTATGATGCTTTCTGAAATTACGCACATTCCCATTGAGGTTTACTTGTCATTGGACCTGGTATTTTTATGAAACCTGGTACTCAGTTTATAAGGCTGGCAGTTGAGGCTCCTCATCTCAGCGTTTTGGGGATGAAGGACTGTGGTCCTGTAAGAAAATACTGGCATCTTTGCTCGAAGGAAGGATTTCTTGTCTGATGCTCCCCTAGATGAAACGAGACAGCTGCCCTACTTTCCTCCTCTCCTTTTTCATCTCTCCTCATTATGGAGTCAGTTAATGCTGCTGATTTTTCTGATGTTTCCCTCTCCTTCCTCCCCAAATTGTGGCCCCGGAAGGAAGTCAATAAAAATGCTCAAGAAAAGGCAGCTGTGTGATTGCTGTTTACACCTCCGGTGCTTTCGTGTTCTGGGGTTTCCAGAGGGACAGTGGAAGAGGAATCTTTGCCGTAATGTTAATTATTCCTGTAATGACCGAGCAAGTGAGAGAGCCGCATTGAAGCATCCATCCCAAGAGCACGCGCAAGGAATGAATATACTACTTCACTCATAGTTTTTCAGGAGAGTAAGCCATGCCCACAAGTTCATGGCTAACCCATGGCATCATGGCTTTGTGGTATATTTTAAATATTTCCTGATTTTACCCAGTTAGTGGCCAACTGTGCTCTCTGTTCCTGTGTTTGGCACTGAACCCCTTTCCTGCACCCATCTGTCCAAGGTTATGATCTTTGTATCATAAGATCAAGGAATGATCTTTCTGCTTCACTCATGTTTTTTGGCATGGAAGCCACACCCACAAGCCAGTGGCATCATAGCTCTATATATATGTTTTCTGATTTTACCAGAGCAGTGGCTAACTACACTCTCTCCACCCACCTTTGACACTTATCCCCTTTCTTACACCACGTTGGACAGCCGGTTTAGGCTTTCCGTTTCTTTCTAAACATGATTCACCACAGTTGTCTAGTGGGGGCGTATCAGTAAGCGTTTGTGCATCATCCATGGTCCCTGGATTGGCTGCACTATCGGAAGAATCCTTTTGCTGAGGGAGACCAGGAACTGTTGCAGGATGGTGTTATTAGACCACCGCGGAGATGTAACAAGCTTTAAGCTAACGGTGATGTGAAATGAGGGTGGAGGGCTGGCCCAGTTCCCATCATGCACAGCAGGTCTGTGCTCTTTATGTACATGTATAATATCTAATTCATTGGGCAGAAACACAATGACTCAATGCAGAAGAAGTGAAACTTTGAGGATCTTGGATGTTTTAGGGTGGATGTACACTTCTTTAATAACTGTGCTCCCTGCTGCCTGAAAATTGTTTCTAATAAACTTAAGGTACTCATTCAAGTGTATGACAATCACTTGGGACTGACAGCCAGTCCCCAGAGGGTTCTGGGTACAGCATTGAGCAAAATTGTTAAAAAGCTTAAAAAAAAAAAAAAACAACAAACAAACTTTGCTATTTTTTTTTCTTTATAGTATTGCCAAGTATCTCTTTTCTTCTGGCATATTTCTAACAGAGGAAGTTGACAACATCAGTAGTATCGGCTAGATGTGTCTAAAGCTTTTAAAAGAGAAGCCTTCATGCAAAGATGCTTTTACAGACACAAATCGATGCATACTTGGTCAGACATCTGTTTACTCTTAATTTGAACACTTCACATTAAATCTTGTGCGCCGATTAATATATTCTTGGATTGCAGCCCACAGTGAGGATGGACAGCATCCCTTTCCACTGAAGGAAGATGATGTGTTTGCAGTGCTCTCACCTCCCTTGCTTACCCTTTCCTTTCATCAATGGAGTTCATGAAGTCTAGACTGTCCTGAAGGGACCAGCATTACCTCCTCCTGCTTTTGCAGTCGGCAAATGGTGCAGTGGTTAGAGCTGTCACTTTGCAGTTAAAGAACCTGTGTTCAAATCCCTGCTTGCACTGTAGTACTAGTCTACGATCTTGACTTTGTTGGCGACATCCTAATTTTGTAATCGTTGTATGCAATGTACCATGGTGATTGGCCAGACTATGGGGGGGGTGGTTCATTGTTATATAACTTTCAGGAGAGACCACTGATAATGAACAGGGTCTTTGACCAGAACTGTATCATGCTGAATAGCTGCAGGTGGTGTTGGGGTTCAGAAACGCAAAAGCAAAGAGGTAATGGATTTAGCCCTCTGGTGAGGAGTTGCTGTTACACCATTTGAAAAAGTCTCCATGTAAACTGAACAGATAAATCACTGTAATGAGTTTGATTTGCTGACTAAGTCAGGTAATAATTGGGTGAAAAGATGGCACCTTGTCGGTTACTTTTATAGATCTTTTCAGTGTGCAGTTTCTGATTGCTCTTGATGTTTCCAGTGTGTAGTTTATTTTAAATATTAATGTAACAGTGCCATAAAAGTGTACAAAACTATTAATCAATACAGAATAAGCCTGCAATCAGGAGAGGGCAGGGTTTTCCAGGTGGTTGAGGAGGAGCAGGGAGGTCACTTGCCAATCAATGATCTGTGGAGGCGGGCTTATAATATGCAAATAATATGCATTTTTCTTAAAGGGCTCATCAGCCTTTGAAAATCATGCTGAGGCTGTGGTCTTTTCAGGCCAAGTGTGTGCATAAATCACCAGTCTAAAGCACAGTCCTGGGGCTGAATGTAAACTTAATCAGTTCAGTGTTTTTGTTTCCTTCAGGGTGTCCGGTACATGTGGGATTTCGTAATTGCACGGGCTGTAAATCATGATTGTTGAAGCTGTAAGCCTCTCGGAGGGAGAAGGGGCCTCTCTTTGTGCCGTGTGTGTGAGAGCAGTACGTCATTGCAGATTTCATCCTGTTTTCTTGCCTTCTAGAAAGGGTACATTTTAAAGAAAAACACCATGTTCTCACCAAGCATCTGGTTTTAGGCTTGAAAGGCCCATTTGTGCTGACCTATATTCCTAGAGGCAGGGGCCGCTGGAGGTGATTTACCTACCGCCTGCCCGCAGCCGTGTGTGACGGCACAACCCACACACTGGGGGAGTGAGGTTGTGTGTGTGTGTGTGTGTGTGTGTGTGTGTGTGTGTGTGTGTGTGTTTTCTGTGGCTGCCTTTCCACTGCGCAGCGCTCATGCATTTTTATAGATGGAGGAACTGGGTCAGATATGGAAGCCATCGGACCACACGATGCAAGCTGCACCGCGGTTCTGCGTTTACTGTGTGTGTGCTTGTGTCTATGTCTGTGTGCTTCCGTCATTCATTATGTCTAATTTGTGTGCATTTGTTTGTGTTAGTATTAATGTGTCTATACATATTGTTTGAACTAGTTTTTTCAGTCCTTAGAATTGTATTCCATTAATATTAATATGTTGCTTTTGGCTTTCCTGTGACCTGTTAGTAATACTGGGTATTTATTTGTTTCTTTATTAGCATTAGTGGGTCCTTTTAGCATTACTGTGTTTCTCTTAGTGTGTGTGTGTGTGTGTGTGTGTGTGTGTGTGTGTGTGTGTGTGTCTCTTGGTATTGCTGTAATGTTAGTATTATTGTGTTTCTACTGGTGTTCCTGTATTTTTTTTTTGCTGTTCTGTTGGTATTAGTTCTGTTAGACAAACGAATATTAATAGACACTTTTAGAATTACTGGGTTTTTATTAGTCTTCATCTAGTGCCGTTAGTGTGTTCCTCCTGTTTTTTTATTTTATTTAAAAGTGTGTGCATGCTACTGTAACTGAGCGTGTGTATTACTGGAGTGATGAAGGTGTCTCACATGTGCCAGCACCTCCGGGGCTTTTTTTTTTTTAAAAAGAATTACCACGTCAAAGCCTGAAGGAAATTAGTTTAAATTCACTTAATGATATTGAGCTCCCTCGTGGTCGGTAAACCCGTTTAGAGGTCTAGGATCTCTGGCCCTCAGGGATTCCACTAGGGGACGGAGCGTTTTCAGAGAGCCGTCGTTTCAGTAACCCTGGCCAGTGACCTGACCTTTGACCCCTTCTGCCAAATACACACTCTGGGTCAAGGCCAGCAGTCCAGTAAACTCAATTTAAAAATGTCAAGAATTTGACTTGTAATTTAAAGACTCTGAGGCAGATCTACTCAATCATGTAAAATTTGTTTTCTTAACCACATAGCCATATTAATATTTTTATCATTTGTTTTTATCCAACTCCTTTCTACAAAGTGACTTACATTGTGAGGTCTGGACACCAAGATATTTACAGTAAACGGCTGGGTAATTTTTACTGTATCAGTTCAGGGTGCGTACTTTAATCAAGGGTACTACAGCAGGAGTAGAAAGTTGAACCCGGGTCCTTTGATTGCATTAACCACTATGCAGCCTGCTTTAGTTTTCTAATGTGCAGGGCCTCCATCCATTTCTCGCTGCAGTCGGACTTTCATTGCTTGTTGGGTCTGTGGGTGGGGGGGTTGTCCTCAGTGATAGACATGGGTCTGTGGTTGTGATCCGAGAGAGCCTGGTGTTGGCGTGCACAGGGCGCGCAGCAGAAACACTTCTTATTTACGCAACATTCTTTTCAGTCCCACCCCTGAGCTGCTGCTCTGCATAACAGTCTGAGTTTGAACCCCCCCCTCCCCACCCCATGAAGTTCCAACAGCTTTGAACCTGATGACCATTGTGCTCCTTTGGTTAGTTGGTGACTTTATTGGCTGTGGTTGAGATCTGCTATATAAGGCTGACTTCCTGTGATGCTCCCAACTGCGTGTGTGTGTGTGTGTGTGTGTGTGTGTGTGTGTGGGTGGCGTCGAGCCGTCTGCAGCATCTCCTCCTGGCTGTCCTCAGCTGGACTCCTCTGACAGCTGAACAGTGTCTGCTGAGCCCTAGGCCTCCCTGTCCTTGTCTCGCTCCCCCCCCCCACGTCTCTCATGCTTTCATTCTCTCCCTCATCTCCTCACTTAATTTACACACACACACACACACACACACACAGAGGAGCAAGTGTCCAGTGATCAGTATAGGAGTTGAAGTCTGGCTAATGCTGACTCCACCCAGCTCCCTCCCCATGCAATTGGTGGCAGTGTCATGTGGGTACATTCTATAGGGAATCATGGGAAAGGACCTCTTCCGTGCTCCACGCCCACTCCCTCAGGCAGTGGTAGCACCCTAGGCTGGCTGTTACCGATTGAGCTGGCTGGCGTAGCTGTCCCTCCGCCCCAAAAGGAGGTAGGAAGGTGCTGGAGGGAGGAAGTGACAGACTGCAGCTCCGGTGGAGGGCTGCCGTGTGGCTGGGTTGGAGCCACACACACGCACAAAATGTAGAAGACTCCAAGGTATGGCAGTACTCTCAGTAAATAGAATAATGGAACAAAGCAGATTTTGGCAGTTTTCCTCCATTTCAGTATTGTTCTTATTATTGTTTTGCTGCAATAATAATAAATGGTAGTAGTTGTTAGCATTGTCTTATGCAGTTTTTTCATTTACTGATTTCTATCTGGGGTCCACATTTGTTGAAGAGCCCTAAATGTGCTGATGGATTGTTCTCCATAGGTCTCATGCTTACTATTGATCACAGTTGCAGCGACATAGCAGGATTACTGCCTGCTGATGTTTAACCCCCATCGGTCTGGGTGCCGTGGTAGCTCAGCAGATAGCGCTGGTGCCTCTCAGTTCCTGGGCTGTGGATTCAGATGGATGTTTGACTCTGATTCAATCTGTGTGGAGTTTGCATTTTCTGTCCGCGTTCACGTGGGTTTCCTCCAACAGTCGAAAGACGTGTTTCAGAAGAATTGGCCACTAAATTGCCTGTAGTGTGTGTTTCTGCGTGTGAATGAGTGTGTTGCATCGCTCTAGTATATAGATCTGTGAATGATTGTAGGCAGTTTACTATAGCATGACACTGAGTCACCTTGGAAAAAAGGTGTCCGCTAAATACTGGCAAACTATTGTATGTCGCTTTGCAGAAAAGTGTGTTATAAATTAATAAAGCATCTGTGCATTACTAAACAGTCACTTTTTAACTAATTTTAGGGTTTTTCGCTTTTTTTAATGTTTAGTTTTCATGCTTTCTGGTATACCCTGGCTACTCAACTTATGAACACACCGGAACAAGGATATTTTTCGTAAATCGTAATTTGCAACTTTTTTACCACATAATACAGATGTATCTCAGTTTATTCACTGGTTACATCCTGTAAAATTCTTGACTATATCTATTATAAACACTTTCTAATTTTGTTTTACTTTAAGATTCCTTAAAACAGTAACTAATTTAAAATTGGCAATTTCAAGTTCAATGCCGGTTTATTTACTGATTCAACCCCTAAATAGGGTGCAGTTTGTCTTATAACTGGCACTCAGGAGCACCCGACATGAACTGGAAATAGGCAAATGGAGAAAATGAAACTAAAATAAACAAACCTGGAAATGTTCATATGTTTGAAAATTCATAACTTGATGGTAATAAAAGGAGCTAGTGTATTATAGGGGAGCCCTTCTTTTTAAGTACCTTGCTTACGGGGCTTTGGAGTAGCGATCACCAGAGTAAGTGTGTGTCCTTCACCACTGTGCTGTCTCAGAAAAGGAGCATTTTGAGTGTTCTCACCTGCAGTGCCGCAAGGACATGTTTGTTTACTGTTTTCATGAGCGCATCCCCCAGGGAACAGCCCACAGTCGATGGCAATCAGTGACACTTATGACTGTTTTGTGGACTGTGTTCCTATTGACAAAAGTGATGACTAAACAGTTATCTTTAGTGAGCTTCAGCATCGCCCCAGTCTCTGGGCAAAGCGTTGACTTCGTTTCAGTGAAACTGCTTTCCGTGGCACGTGTTCGTTCGACGCAGACAAGTACAAAGATGGAGAAGATAAGGATTCTGTGCTTATGACACTCGTGCCTTCAGAGAAGAATGAATTTCTGCTGTCTTCCATTCTTGACCATGATGCTTCATATTGATTTTTTCCCCTGATCCTTTGGGTGTTTGGGCTTCACAGGGTACAGTACAGGATGAGGGGTGCTCCTGGAGACCACATTCCTGAAAGATCTCTCTGGACCATTCATCCAATAGAGAACGTGGTTCTGTGTGAACACTGTCAGGTTTGGGTTCCAGAAGTGGTTCAACAAGCCTAGTGTCGAGTCTGGGTTCCACAAGCCCATTGAAGGAACAGAGTTCCACAAGTCCAATTCCAAACAAGGCTTCTGCAAGTCCCGTTCCAGCAAGACTTTCAGAAACCCAATTCCAGAATAGGGTTCCACAAGTCTGGTTCCAAACTCAGATTTCTCCCTGTGCATACACATTTACCCTCATTGAACATGCCTGTCTGTCCACACTGGACTTTAACTGACTCAGTGCACACAGCCATTTTTGCTCATTGGACACATCTAACTGCACACATCCACTTACCCTCATTGGATACATCCTCTTCACTTGAAATCCTCCTTAGTCCACATTTTTGACCCTTACCATTACTGTCCTAAGTCTCTTCTCCTAGGTGTATTTTGCTTTGCTGCTATTCCATTTTTGTGACTCGTACTCGTCCACTGCTCTGTCCCTGTGTGTCCCAGGTACGAGCAGAGAGCACCTGGGGCCATGACCGGGGTGGGGACCGAGGATGACATCCCACTGGGTGAGAGGAAGACTGTCACAGACTTCTGCTACCTGCTGGACAAGTCCAAGCAGCTCTTCAACGGCCTGAGGTTAGAGTATGCCCCACCCTGCCGTCTCACCTTAGCCATCTGTCTCACTTTCCCACAATTTCTTTGTCCTGCTTTGCTGTCACATCACTTCTTGTCTGTTATTGACTTTAGTTAATGTCCGCTCTCTGTGACTAGTTGTCTAACGTCCTTCTGTCTCTGCCTGCCTCACTTGCCCTGTGTCTTTTAGCCTCACTTTGTCTTTCTGTCTCATTGTTTTTTCATGTCCCATCTCTTTTGTCATCCATTGTCATTTTCTCCCATTAAAGTCAGTTGCATATTTTTTGAGTGATTTTTCCCATCTTTGCCCCTGTGTCATCTTTCTTTATCCCCTTCTCTGTCGTTCTCCTTCCATTTTATTATGACCCCATGAGTCTCTCTTGACTTGACGGTCCACATATTGAAATTGAGTTGTCCTGCAGTCGAAGCTATTGAGTCAAATCCAAGAGCCCACAAATAACAAAGAGAACTTCTATTCATAGTTATTCACATTCATTTAATTAGTCTGGAGCTACATGCTCCTTTCTCATTCCACCGCCAAACACCTACTTCACGTCAGCGTGTGTGTTCTTCATTGTAAAATCAACGAAGGGAAGGAATCGCGTGTCTTGGTGTGTCACTGTTCCTCCGGGGTTGATCGTTCATTTTTTTGCAGTGGTCTATTAATAGCACTGGTCTGACACCACCCCAGGGGCAGTGTCTTCTCCCTCTCTCGCTCCCCTCCCCCACACCATGTACATACACTTCACATCTGCAAAGATGTGTGTCTGCATTCGCCCTCTTTCCACCCAGGTATGGCTTCCGATGACTCACAGGGATGAGGAGGGAATAACAGCGTTCGCATTCATGGCAGGCTGAGCATGTTCTCTAAGCACTTTCTCTCACGTGCCTTCGCTCTTGATGGATACGTGAACATGGTCACACATGTGCTAGGGTTTTTTGTGCATCTGTGCTGTTAGCTCAGCAGACAGCAGGGGGTCTCAGATACTGCATGGCAATTTACCATAATCATATGCAACTAAAGGAAAACAGTTATTTGAAGAGGACTTGAATATACAGTGCTGCTTTGAAGTGAACCCTATAGGGATGGTCATTATTCTTGCGTAAAGTATTAAATGCATGAAGTCTGAATCTAAAGTCTTAAAGTTATGAAATGCATAAATAACTTATACACCTGATTATACTTGCATCTTGGGGTTCACTTATTTTTGCACTTACAATACTTCCAATTTTTTTAAAAACTACACGCATGATTTATTCTAAAGCAACATATGGACTTGGTCATTACACATCCATTATGTCAGATGAGAAAGACTAGTTCTCATTGAATAAAATAACCATTTCGTGCTAAAGCTACGGGACAGAAGGGGTTCACATACCTTTAAGCAACACTGTAAACATATTTGAATATAAATACTGTATATACTTGATAAGGGAACCTCCAGGTGCATTAGCAGTGATTAAAATCTGGGTCTTTCTGCATATCTGTGAGAGAAACAGAGAGGAACTGGTGTGTTATAGCACAGAGGTTTCTGTGTATGTGTGAGACGGGTGCACGATGACATTGGCTGCTGGCAGCATGCGCTGATTAGCGGAGTCACACGGCGTAATCACAGTTTATCAATTAGCCTCATTGTGTGTGATTATGGCGCTCCTCAACCTCGCACGCGCCTGCTGATGAGGCACTTCTCTTTTTTCATTCTGAAAATATATTTGTATTCTGTCATTTGATGAGCAGGTTATCTGTCGGGTTCCAGTTAGGGGTTTAAAGGAAAGGAGGAGGTGAGGGGTTTGTCCTCTATACCCGAGGCTCACAGCACCACCCTGCTTTGACCCCTCGGATGCCATTTCGAGGGTAGTTTCTAAGCTGTGAAGGTGGGTGAACCGCACTTTGGAGAAATCTTAGTTTGTCTTTGTTAAAGAATTCCCCAAATTATTAGAGAACAGTATTCACCGCAAATTATTGGTCATTTTAATATGATCATTACTTTATCACCCTCATCTTATTTATGTATACATATGTATATACTGTGTGTGTGTGTGTGTGTGTATGTATGTACAGTATGTGAGCTAGTGTAATTATCATTTCCTATTATATATTTCTATATATATATATATACTTCTCTGTATAGGGAGCAGCGCGTGGCATAGTGGTTGGAGCTACCACCTTCCTCTCGAAAGTGCTTGTTTCAGCTCCTGCTGTTGTACCCTTGATCAAAGTGCTTGAAGTGGTATAGTAAAAAGTGCTGTACTGTAAAAAAAAAAAAAATGGGGAAATCTGTGTAAGTAGCTTAGTGTACACACTTCAGTGTAAGTCACTTTGATGCAAAAGCATCAGATTATTATTATTTTATTATTATTAATAATAATAATAATAATAATTCTTATTAGCAGTAGCAAGAGTAATAATACTAATCAGCAGCCCAGCTGAAAGTGTGAGCTAAATGCTGAGGGTGTCAGATGGGGATGGGTTCACCTTTTCCATCACCTTTTTTGGTGTCTATTGAGCATACTGGGCCACAACCGTGGTTCAACTGAACACGCCCCCCCAGCTAACAAGCCACACACCTCTCTTCCCCGCACTCATCCAGAAACACAAACCTGGCTCACTGACAGACACGTGGAGATGCTGCAGCCAACCCCCCGCATCTGTATGGCTGGCGATAAGATTTATCTGTCACCTCAGTGCCCTTGCCAGCCGTAGGGGGGGGATGGTGGGGAGGAGTATGGGAACAATCATCGTGCGGGATCTAATTTCATTCCTTGGACCATTAATTTCCCATCCCCGCTGACAGAATTAATACCCACAAGATGTATTCACTGGAAGAACAGAAAACGGAATGAAGCTATAAATTAGGGAATGCGGGGTTGGGGTGGGGGGTGTCCGCAGTTCATGTCTTCGTTAGTAAATCTGATTTATGGTGCCCCTCATAGGCTGGTGAACCAGTGGTTATGTCCTCATCCTCTCCTGTGGTCACTGTAGAAGTCAGTAGGACAGAGAGAGGGACGTGTGTGTGTGTGTGTGTGTGTGTGTCACATGGATTTAGTTTCATATTCCCCTTTGAAGTAATGTCTGTGCCTCACTGAATTACTGTAGCCTGACATGAAGCTTGTGGGAGTTTGAAGATGCAGAAGACATTTACATTTATTCATTTCAGCTATGCTTTTCTTCAAACTGAGTAAACAAAAGTGCACCAACACCAGATGAAGAGTTATAGACACAGACATGCACTTCTCTAAGTATAGTCAATTTGTCCAATACCGCCAGTTTTGCTGACACACTTTACATGAGCAGCTGCATGTAGAATTGATGGGAAGTACAAAGATGTCAGTGACAGATGGTGTGATGCAAATTTATGTCACTGTAGGAAGGATATGGGTCTCAAAGTTGGTTTTGAGACCCTTTTTGAATGCTGGGAGGGATTCAGCTGCTCTGAGGGTTAGCAGGAGCTCATTCCACTAAACCATATGTTGAAACAATCAGGTATGATCATCAACATGAACTACAGGTGGTGACTAATAGGCTGCAGTGGGTGGCCCTACAAGGCCTTTGTGTGCCTATGGCTACACGTCTGTATGTGTGGCCACAGTAGCGCTGCCTACCCAGGTTGGGTTACCAATCCTGTGAAAGACACCTTCTACAAGGTGAAGGCTAAACTGGAGCAGCGGGCGTGTGCAGCTACCATATTAGCCTGCCCTCCAGCCCTCTTGCTGCGATGCACCCTGGCAAAGCCTCAGTGAAAGCAGTATTTGTGAAAGGAGCCTTTATTTTAAAAGGGGGGAGAAAAAAAAAGGTTAAAAAAAATTGCAAGTGTGTCATTCCTCTGGTCTTCGTCATTCTTGTGGTTTTTTTTTTTTTTTTTTTTTTTTTTTTTTGCGGTCTCCGGATGGATCGCCATGGCAACACTTTGACGATAACAACGGGGCCTGAAGCCCTGTTGAAGGAGGAAAAAAAAGAATAGGTTTTTTTAAAAAGGGAGAAGAAGCCAGCCGTGTTGCACTGCCATTCCGATGGGCATGCGCGATGTGTCGGATCCCATCTCATCATCGCCCCGTGACTCACGGCGGACAGCCGCTTTCGCCCAGCCGAGCGCTCGCATGCCATGCCAGCGCACATCTCGACCCTTCTTGCTCACGAGTCAGTCACGAAAAATTAAGAAAAAAAAAACTGTTTCCGAGGGCTCCTGTAAGTGCACTTGAGCGATTTGTCGCGCTCTATTTTAGTGGATGTTGGAGCTTCTATCAAGCTAGAGAATAAACTAAACTGCTGCTGACGATGGATCTGCATCCATGAATTTCTGATGGGTGGTAAACCTCAGGCTTGGCTTTTTTTTTTTTTTTTTTTTTTTTTTTTTTTTTTTTTTTTTGTGTGTAACATTTTCAGATTTGCTTTTCCTCTGCTTTGAACGTTCAGTGGTGACGTCACATCACTTTTTCATTACTGCACAGCCTTTTCCAGCTTCACAGGACCCCAGTTTGCAAGAATTTAGCTCAAGTTCTGTTTAAAAGCTGCAGTTTCCTCTAGGGTCAATAAAAGTATCTTTCTGTCCGTTGGTCTGTCTGTCTGCACAATTACAAGATATCATGGTCTTTCTTGACATGGAGGAACGTAAAGTCTGAGTCCATCTGCTGTAAACTAGTTTATTCGTTGAACAAGTCTGGTCAGGAAATGAGGTTGTGTGTGTGTGTATGTTTTCCCAGAGATATAGGGCACTTGTGTCTCACTTGGCTTTCTCTCTTCCTTCCAGTTTGTCCCATGGGGTGTTGCTCTGGCTGTACCAGGTGGACTTGCGCTTGTCACTGGTGCTGTGTGAAGAGTGCGAGCCAAATGTTCACTACATCAGCCTCGCTTAACAGAGAAATTTGTTTATTCAAAAATTAAACATTAAAATATTCCATGGCCGGTTATATGTAAAGTTTTTGTTAATTCCGTTTTTCTCATGTTTGTCTTTTTCTCTGTTAAGGAATAGATCATCCGCAGCAAGCTTTAAACGTTAGTCCAAGAGAACTGTCTTGTTAGCTTGTGCTTTGATAAAAGTGTGTTTGCCCTTAATTATATAAGTGTGTGTGTGTATGTATGTATATCTGTAGTAATTTTGCCATGTTTGGGGTAAAAAATTAGTGTTTCAGTATAGACTCGGGACCACATAATCTTACCGTTTACATTAATAGCAGTTTAGTGCCTAATTTATGGAATTTAATTAATGAGCAGTTCTCAGGACTGCAGTAAACTTGAACACTGGGGTAATGCTCTATTTTTTTTGATACATATTGGAAAGTATTTAAATTTTGATGCATGTACTAAAATGGAGCAGCTTGTAGCATAGTGGTTAGAAGTGCTGCCTCTGGACCTCAGGGTCTTAGGTTTGAATCCCAACTCAGACTGTAGTGCTCTTGAGCAAGGTACTTAACCTAAAATTAGGTGTATAAATGGGCAAATAACTGTAAGTAGCTTAACATTCTAAGTCGCTTTGGAGAAAAGCATCATTTTACTAAATAATTGTGAAATCATGCCATTTCATATCTAAAGAGCATCAGATGGTGTAGTAGTTGAATTGTGATTGAAAGAGCTGGGTTCGAGTCCCTCCTGCTGCTGAGATACCCTTGATTAAAGTACTTACCCTGAGTTTATACTGGAGAAAGGTGCCAGATAAATGAACAACCAGTAATATTTAAACCACTGGAAACCTCCTCTTACTGAAGTAATTAGCTGTAAGAATAGTGACTTTGGTGCCTCTCCTGGGCTCTCACCCTGCACTGTTCTGGTTTGCGCACCCCCCACCCTCCGTTTTGCTATCACTCTCAGCTTCCCTCTTATTACTTTATTTCAGTCTGTCATATATCATATACACTGTAGACTCGATAAATCGCAGCTCTGTACAATGCAGGAATTTGAGTCGGACCCCCTGATTTTTAATCGATTCCTTTCTGCGTGTTTCAAATATGGGTGGTTCCAAAACATTTCTGAAAGCTAAACTGGAGTGTTATGCAATATAGTTACTGGCCAGCAATTCGTACAACACAAACCTACAGTGGGAAATTAAAAAAAAAAAAAAAAAAATGTTGACATTTTTTTTGGGGGGGGGGGGGCCTTTTGAAGGATACCTAGTAGATCTATGTTGTTTTTGTCACTTGTATCGGAAAGCCTTTTATGGCCGCAATCTTTCGGCGTAACTTTGCTCTATTGCTCCAAAGCAGTACAGCTTTAAATTGTTCAGATGTTGGGGTGCTACTTTGCAAATAAGAATTCTTGAATTGCACTTTATTAGTCATTACAAAGTATGTGCACTGTGATGTATCACGTATTTTCCCCTCACACACGTACAGAAGGTTACTTTTACTTACGTTAATCTTCTCTCGGCCGCAAAGTGGAATGAAACTTTTCTTTTCTTTGCCTTCGTCAAAACTGGAGACTTGGTACAATACTGACTCACTTATAACGTGACATGAAAGTTTGCACCCCGCCGTCTGCCTTATATTGGGTTTACAGTGTATTCAAATACCTTTCCCAGTCTTTCTTCTCTTTTTGTCTTTTCCACGGACAACCACTCCTTTCTTTCCAGTTCAGCTCCTCACCGATATTCCCTCCCCAGCACAGACAAATGTTCTAAATATTTCTCTCGCCTCTCACCTTTCCGCAGAGACCTGCCCCAGTATGGACACAAGCAGTGGCAGTCGTACTTCGGCCGCACCTTCGACGTCTACACCAAGCTGTGGAAGTTCCAACAGCAGCACAGGTAGCGTCTCCTCACTCGACAAAACTTCCTTTCCCCCTTCCAACATGCATACACCAGTTATCACAGGTAGTATTAAAATTTTAGAATATTAGCATATTTCAATCCACCTTTAGAGTCTCTTGGGGTGCCCATGACTTGTCAATGGTGAGATTGAGCTCAGCATCGAAAGCTAACCTCCTAATCCCAACCACAGAAAACTAGCTCTAACTCTCTGATCTTAAACTGAACCCTAACCACTGAATGCTAATCTTAATCATAAACCCTAACCCTCTCCACTGAAAGCTAACCTTAATCCCAACCGCTGAAAAACAACCCGCATCTTAACCTTAATCCTCCTTGAAAGGATGTTATGACTTTTATGATTTGAGACGGGGACCAGTTATAAATGCTTGTGTCATAACTCCTTGTATCTGCTTGTGTGTAGATACTGTCTTTGTCACTGTCTTAAATTATATGATAGTGCTGCATATTTTACCTGTATGCTCAAGACATGCCTGTGTCTCTGGATCTCCTTCATCAAACCCTTGTTTCAACCCCCTGTAAATTGTACAGCTGTTAAATGCATGAATGACCATTTTAACATTGCTGTCCCCTCCCACCTAGCACGAGTGAATTTTGCACCTCGTCAAACGGTATTTTTAGGTGGACCTTACGCTACGCTTCGATTTCTCCTACCTCCATGTTAGGTGAAATATTTATTGCAGGGCGTCTTTAGAAGCAATGCCTGGCCTGAGCTCACTGGCTATGAGGTGGGAGTTCAAGCAGAGAAGCAGGACTGGCGCAAGTTTGATGAATTAATGATGGGGAGGAAGGGACTGCCAGCAATGTCCATGTCAGGGGTATATTTAGCCCCGGTGCTCGGCACTGGAAAAGGTCTTTAAGGAGTCGGCGAGGCGTGAAGAAGTTGCTTGGCTCTAAAATTAGCATGGAGAGTGCCGAAGGATCGGAGTGCGGCGGTAGGATAGGAGGGCGACAAAGGGTTCCTAGAGTGGGGTGGTGTTCCTGTGTCTATAGTAGAAAACCTGCCCTGGAGATAAGACCTCTCCGGTAATCCCTCTTTTGTGTGTTAACAGACAGGTGCTGGACAACCGGTACGGCCTGAAGAGATGGCAGATTGGGGAGGTGGCCTCCAAGATTGGCCAGCTCTACTACCATTACTAGTAAGGAAACTCGAACCGGAGCAATTCAAAGTCCAGACCACATTCTCCTGGTGGCGTGCGTGCGTGCGTGCCTTCTCAAGGTCTTCAACCTAGCAGCTACAGCTTTGTGCTCTTATCAGTACAATAGCAGGTGGCATAGTGGTTGAAGAAAAGCACCCAAAACTTGCAGGTCTGAGTACCTGCTATTGATTGACTCCTGCTATTGAACCATTGAGCACAGTGCTTTACTTGAAATACTGTAGTAAATATCCAACAGTGTGAACTCTTGAATATGTTTAGAGTTGCAAGCTACCCAAGTAATTTTCAGGTAGAAGTTTTTAACTGTTTCTAGGCTTCGGACCCATTTATGAGTCTAATGAAAGCTAGTAATCGAACAGAAATTTTCGAGTTCTTTTTGGAGTTAGACAATATTATTTTCAAAGCAGGCCCCAAGTTGAGAACCTCAGCTCCACAGCATGTCAGACATGATAAAAATTGCACTTACATGCGATTGTTTTGTCTTCGCATGCACAACGCTGCAGCCTCCGCACCTCTGAGACCAGTTACCTGAACGAGGCTTTCTCTTTCTACTCGGCCATTCGTCAGAGAAGCTATTACTACCAGGTCAATAAGGAGGACAGGTGAGGGCAGGGTGTGGCCTATCTGTTCCCGTGGAGCCAGGTGCAGAACCAGAAGACATCTGGGATTAGACTGCAGGCCAAAATGTGAACAGCAGTACATATGTCACTCCTGATAGACTGGCCAGCTCAGAAGTTTACTTGAAGATTCTTATCGGTCTGTTATTTGTTGTCCCTCGGGTTTCGCCCACATGACCTCCTCCGTCTCCCAGACCAGAGCTGGTGGTGAAGAAGCTGCGCTACTACGCCCGCTATATTGTCGTCTGTCTGCTACTGAACAAGATGGATCTGGTCAAGGTGCTGGTCAAGGTCAGTGGGGAAATACGCTTCCTGACTTGTCTTGTAGGTGGCGACAATCTAAACCATTTTTTTCCTCAAGATGCTAGGGTGCAAGGCCTTGGCATGAGTGTCATGGCTTTGTGTTTGTGGGGCACAACTTTTGTACCTTTTAGTACATTCTCACACACACATACACACTATGGGCAGTTTTAGAATCCCCAGTTCACCTGAAGCATTTCTTTTGACTGGGAAATTCAGGACTTTCCCATGGAAATACAGGGAGGACATAGGAAGCAGACTGAGCAGGGATTGAACCTACATCCTCTTGCAGCACCCATGTACCTCAACATACCTGAGTCAATTTGATACAAGTTCTATTGATTATAGCATGAAAGTAAACTTGTTCCAAGATACCAATGGGAAGTGATTCTGTACTGTTTTCCTAGCATTTGCGTGTATTTTTCCACGTGTCTGCAGGAGCTCTCAGAAGAGATCGAAGACTATACCCAACGCTTCAACACAGAGGACCAACTGGAGTGGAACCTTGTCCTGCAGGAGGTGGCAGCTTTCATTGAGGTCAGTAACAGGCACTGCGTCCACCAATCACTGGTCCTCACTGCATTCTTCAGGCGATAGGCCCTCAGGTCACGAGTCTTGAGTGCCACCTGAATTACAGTAAATATTCTAAAATTTCTTTAGATGTCCCGCTTATCCAAGGTGATTTAGAACTTCCACATAACACTCCTGTGAACAGTCTACTTTTATGAGACCGACGTGTGTTGTTTTGACCTGGGAGCGGCTGTTTCAAGAATGTATCCCTAATCACTGGTTTATTAAGCCATGCTGGAGATTTTTATTTTTAGTACAGGTACTGTGTTAAATATGAATTAATGCCAGAAAAAAATATTTTGCTGAGAATATTTACATTTATTTATTTAGCAGACACTTTTCATCAAAGCTACTTCAAATGAATTCTATGTAGTGTTATCAGCCCACACACCTTAGTCACCATGGTGACTTACACTGCTAGATACACTACTTACACCAGGTCACTCATCCATACGTCACTGGCACACACTTTCTCTACCACTGGCACACACTATGGGTGAACCTGAACAGCATGTCTTTGGACTATGGGAGGAAACCAGAACACTGGGAGAAGCACACGCAGACACAAGGAGAACATACAGACTGAGCGGGGATTGACCCCACATCCTCTCGCACCACCCAGGCACTGTGAGACAGCAGTGCTACTCACTGTGCCACTGTGCTGAAATAATAAAACACAGTATTGACTCAGGCTAACTGGTGTCCTGTCCTAGATGTACCTTCCCTCAGACTTGTGCCCAGTGATTTCAGGATTGATTTCAGTTCACTGCAACCCCACTCAGGACAAATAGTTATTGAAATTGGATGGCTAGACAGATGGATGTCTCAATCTATACATAACTAAGAAAAAACTATTTATTATAAATAATAATCTGGTTAGCAAGGTCCATTCTGGAAGATTAGATTAACTCCAAGAGGTGGATCTTGAAATGGTAGGTTTTGAAGAGGTAAGTCATGAGTTTGTGAGTTTTGAAGGCATAGGTCTTTAAATTTTTAAGAAGTGGTTCTTGACAAGAGTCTTGAAGAGGTGGCTCTTGAAAGCTTCAGGCTGAAGAGCTGAATCTTTAAGAGGTGCATCCTGAATAGGCAAAGAGGTTTTATAACGTGGATTATTAAGAGGTGGGTTCTTTTAAGTAGGTCTTGAGGTAATGGGGTTATGAAGAGCTGGGTGTTGGCGAAGTGGTGGTTTTTGAAGCAGAGGGTCTTAAAGTTGTGGGTGCTTGAGCAGTGGGTTTAGAAGTAATGTGTCTTGGAGAAGTAGATCATGAAAAGGTGGGGTTTTGGAACATTTCTGTAAGTGGTGCTTCTTGAAGAAATGCACGTTAGAACAGTGAGACTTCAGCTGTTAGGTCTTTGAAGAGGTGGTTGAAGTGATGGCTTTTGTGAAGGGCTATTGGAGTGTTGGCTTCTGAAGATTGGGGTCTTGAAAGGCTAGGTCTTGAGTTTGCTTCTGTTTTGCTCCCTATTTGCATTTCTTTTTTCCTGTACATGCATGCATTTTTACATACTTTTTTATATTTGTGCATGGATCATACTTGTTTATACATAGATGTACCATGTTTTTGCACGTGCTGGCCGACCACCTTATAGTCCTATAATATTAATCTGTCTGGATGAGCATTTCTCAGATAAACCATGTAAAAGCAGAGGTGTGTGTGCTTGTGTAGGCCGACCCAGTGATGGTGCTGAACGATGACAATGCCGTGGTGATCACCTCGAACCGGCTGTCTGAGGGGGGTGTGCCTCAGCTGGAGCAGGGCATGGTGGTGGGGCAGCTCACACTTGCGGACGCCCTCATCATCGGCAACTGCAACAACCAGGTACGGACCTGCAGCTGGTACCAGGGTTCGGTAGTAGAGCAGATGACAGTTGTCTGTACAATAGCTGTAAGGTGTATATAGGTGCATTATGGGAGCTAAGGTGGCACTACAGCTAACAGCACCCTCCCCTCTTGCCCCCTACAGGTCAAGTTCAGTGAGCTGACCATCGACATGTTCCGCATGCTGCAGGCTTTGGAACGGGAGCCAGTCAACTTGGCCACACAGATGAATAAGCCGGGGACACTGGTGAGACAGGGTGGCAGTACGCTCACACATCCACACACCCACATGGACACAAACATTCAGAAACTGTCTAACCCCTACTCTTGCTGTCCTTATCATCTAGCAGCAGGAGCCCAGCGAGAAGCCTGCCAAGAGGGAGAATCCACACAAGTACCTTCTGTACAAGCCCACATTCAGCCAACTGTATACCTTCCTGTCTGCTTCCTTCAAGGTCTGCCTCCTTCCCAGCATACACCTTTCTGCCTTGTGTAGGGTGGCATTCAGCCAGGCGAAACCTGGCTGCTGCTGCTTTGAGTTTTTTTTTTTTTTTATGTTGCTTGCACTTACAGTCACGCTCTACAGTCCGTGGTGTTGCACAGAGCTCGTGGGACTCCCCACCTCAGACCAAAGGGTAGCTCAGGAGAGGGTCCAGGGTGTCAACGACAGCTACAGTGCTCCTGGGATATCATAGCGCAGTTGTGCATGTGTCTTTAAGATGTGACCATACACTGATACTGACCACTAATGCAGTACAGTACTATACAGACATTATTGCACCCTGATATCATTCACTAATGCAGTACAATACCATATAGACGTGACCACATCCTGATCGTAGAGTGACGTATAGACATGACCGCACCCTGATATCTTTAAAATTATAGTGCTACAGGGCATAATGTGGACATAATCTCATCCATACCATCAACATAAAGGAACACAGTATGCTAACATGCCTGCATAGCTGAGTTAAATACATCCATACCAGAACTCCAAAAAAGATTGAGGCCTCTCAAGATTGTGTTGCTGAACTGGGACGTAACACACATACACCACGCCACAACCTAAATACAAAGGAGTCCCATTTCACATCAGTTCTCTTGGTGTGACCGAATCGCAACCCAGATACTGGAGTACCACCGCAGAGACTCCTTAGCGGGGAGCCCTAAATATCATTGCGCTTGAAAAACCGGAACACTGTCAGAATGTCCGCATCTAAATGGAAGGCAATAATCCGATTTATTTTAGGGTTATGTAGATGTTTACTTTAGTCATGTTCTTGGTCAAATGCTTCTGGAAGTTACCTTCGCAGGTGATGCCTGATTTTTTTTTTTTTTTTTTTTGGTGTGTGTGCAGTTTTAATGGTGTGCTAGGCTCATTTCACTGGGGCTCTTACATGGGGCTTAAATACATTTGTTAAACAGAATGAAGATGAAAAGAAAAACTTGTCTCAAACATTAACTAATTTGTTAGTAACTATATAGTCATATTTACCATTAAGCTACAATGAAATGAAGCTCCTAATGCAGAAATTCCTCTTTACAGGATAGGTCCACTAAAAATCTTGGCTTTAGCTATAATGTCCTAAAATACTCTTGAAAACAAATTTTATTGAGAATAATAAGTGCAGTTAATGCTACAGTAAATACAAATTTCGAAATAAATTAATACTTTGCCTCCTCATACTCACCTTCAATGCAGATTACTGACTGATTGATCCCACAAACAGCAGTAGGGAACTAGTTCAAGGTTTATTGTCATAAGTACAAGTACCATGCACGAAGTACTATGAAATTCTTGCTTGAGTGCTTCTTCACAGATTATGTATGGACATCACAATGTAGTACTACACATGTAAAAAAAAAAAAACAATGAATAATGCCAATAACAATAAATAGCCAGAATATTTAAAAGTGACAGGGCAAGTGATGTGCTTGGAGGGATCAGTGCAGACTACCTGCTGTAGTAGGTGATCGAGGTATCTGAATTTCATCAGTAATAGTTGTCCGGTTATCTTTCTCCATTATTTATAACACATTGTGGTTGAACACCAGACACAAGCTGTAAACACTGTGGAAGTGAGCTGTCCCACACAAGTCCTCCCACACTCCTATTCTATTTGGCTGCTCTTTATTGCCCTTTAGTGTCCATTCAGCATCCTGCTTGGCAGGTGAAAAACAGGTGGTGTTCACTTTGAACCAAGCAACCAATGTCTACAACTGCTTGTCTCGAGCAAGGTCGTGGCGAGTAGGAACCTTGCCCAACAACACAGGGCACAAGACCGAAGGGGGAGGGGACACACCCTGGATGGGACACCAGCCTGCCGCAAGGCACCCTAAGCAGGGCTCGAATCCAGATCTGCCACACAGCGGGCCCTGGCCAAACAAATTTTACAAAAAATACACACACACATTTTCAGAACTGCTTGTCCTATACGGGGTCACGGGGAACCGGAGCCTACCCGGTAACACAGGGCGTAAGGCCGGAGGGGGAGGGGACACACCCAGGACGGGACGCCAGTCCCTCGCAAGGCACCCCAAGCGGGACTCGAACCCCAGACCCACTGGAGAGCAGGACCGTGGTCCAACCTACTGCGCCACCGCGCCCCCCACTTTACAAAAAATAGATAAGAAAATGTAATTAAAAATAAACTTCAAAAAGTTTGCATCTTGGAACATTTATATCTCGAATTGTTCGTAGTGTGAAGAGCCAGTGTGTTATCAGGAGGGACAAGACTCCAATGGCTTCACAGCTGTCTGCCACACATTCTGTATCCGCCAGCACCACAGCAAATGCGAAAACGCAGCGCTACGCTGTGACTTTTTTTCTTTTTTTTTCCTTTGCAGTCGTCGTCTCGCAGCCAAATGAGATGGTAGCACATTAGTGAAGCGCGAGGAGCGCCGCGAAGAGTAAATGGCTTTCTGCGGCAGGAGCCGGCACATACGGGAGAGATTATGGCGGGCAGAGAGAACAGATTCTCTGCTCCCCCGACTCCCAGAGTATCACTTCCTCTCGGCCCTCATGCCAGGGCCTTGGCTGTTACTATGGTTACATAATCACGGCAAGCTGTTTGAGCACAGTCCAGTACAACACTGCATTTGTTAAATTTAATTTCTTCCCTGTTGTTGCAGCATCTCATGTTTCATACTTACCTAGTGCTGTAAAGTTTGGTGGTAAAAATGCAGTGGGTTTAATTAAATACCATATATACTACACTTACTGATTTATTCACTCATGAAAACAGGCCAAATATTGAAAAGAAGGATAATGAAATAACTCATTCCATTATTTCTATGTGGAAAATTTTCAACAAATGTTGTACAATACCATACAGACATGACCACAACATAATATCCAAGCCCATCCCAAGTTCACGCAAAGATTACTGTGTTGAACCTAATATAATAAGAAAAAGTAATGCACATCAAAAATTAAGCAGTTTTAGTTTTTCATGGTTTGTTCCCACAAAATACAAAAAAAAAAAATATATATATTCCACCCCTTCCACAAAGCTTTTTTGCATCACACAATTCTATGACCGAGAGCTTTTTCAAAGTGTACATTTGCATTAGTGGTAAGAACAGTTGTTTTCTTTTTATTTCATTGTATTTTGTGTTTAACTTGTCTTTCTTCCACTTTAAATTATAAATAGACTGAAAAACCAAAGATTTGTTTGGTTTTTAAATGCAACCTCAGTTTATCGCATTGGTTTGAGTGTTGTGGCCTTGGCCTGATGTGGCACACCCACGTATTTGACAGTCTGGACCTATTAACGATAAAAGCTTTTAATAATCTGACATGAAAAACTGGATATTGAGAGACCTAATAATGCAGGATGAGTGTAAATGTATGCAGTATAGATTCCTCTGTTTGTTTGTGATTGGCCCATGTATGGTCCAAGTTATGCACATATGTGCAATCCACTGTGTGACCAGCTGTTACATGTGTCACGGCAGGAGCTGCCAGCGAATAGCGTGCTGCTGGTTTACCTCTCGGCCACTGGGGTCTTCCCAACTGGACACTCTGATTATGAAGGTATGCTGTCCCATCATCATCATCTAAGTACTGAGAAAAAATAACGGCCATATTCTTAATATTTATAAATCCTATTCACTAGATTTGGTCCCTTTCCATTGTTGTTCCTGTCTGGTGTCTATTGGCTGTCAAAGATGCTTATTGGAGAATGCAGTGAAACATTCACTGGGACTACCGCCTTTTGCCACCAGAGGCAGCACTGATCCAGGTGCAGACGGAGGCAACGAGTCCCACACTTAATCTTCTGAGGGACCAATCATTAGGCTCGGCCCTTGGGCAAGATGAATCAGCCTAATTCTGCCGCTTCACGTAGCAGGAAAAGAAGTCATCCTCCCTTTACCTGCTCTTTCGCCCGCATCAAATCCCCCAGCAGCGCTCTCCGTCAAGATGGTTTAGCGCTCAGCTTTAATCGCTGCGGTGCTGTAGACGAACGGGGTAGAAATTTCACCCTTCCCACTACCCACATTACCTCGCTCCTTAAAAATCAATACCTCCCCCCTGCTAACGCTAGATAAACAGCTCTGTGGCTCAACTCCCATTGATCTGGTCTGATGCGTAAAGGTCCATTGATTTTTTTTTTTTTTTTTTTTTTAATTTTTTTTTTTTTTTTTCCCCTCCTCCCCTCTTTCTTTTATGAAATAATGAGGTTCTGGACTCCAGAAGGGGAGAAGGAGGTCCAAGCTGTTGCCCGGCTGAGTCTATCCTGGCTCTAGCCTGCTTCCAGTGTTAATCCAGACAGAGTTGATACTGTCTGCTGGCGGCATGGAGAGCTCAGAAACAACTCCATCACTTTTACTATTTGTATATTTGTGATGGATGTTTTTCCCAAAGGAAACATATTAGTTGCAGTTCCAGTTCTTGTTTGTACTGATTGCGGTTCTCACTTGTTTGTACTGATTGAATCTTTAGATGGATGATCTGGTTCCAAATTTAGTCTTTCACAGGTAAGTGATGATAGCTGTGGAACTGGCCAGGTGTCCACAACCCTGGACATCAGACAAACTGCCCAAGAGGCTCAGTCTCCCATTAACCTCCTTCAACATCCAACATATTTTGAGGAATCCGTATTCCAGATTTTTTAAAATGAATTTGTGACGCTTGTTTATTGTAGAGCAGTTAATAAGTCAGAATGTTATCTGCAGGTCCTTATGACTTTGGAGGTGTGCTGACCAACAGCAACCGTGATGTGGTGAACGGAGAAACGGTGCAGAAGAGGAACCAGGCGCAGAAAGAGATGCACTGGTGAGTCGGGCTGGAACAAGAACCCACAGGGAGCCAGTTTCAGCCACACAGAATTAGCTTCAAGCGCAATGCATCAGCCGCAAGCAGGAATAATATACCAGCTTCAGTAGTAATACGCCAAATTCAGCAGCAATACACCACCATTCACTTGATGTTCACCAGCCTCAGCCACAAAGCTGTCTCTTCAGCCATAATAACCAGCTTCAGTACTAATGCACCAAATTCAGTAACAATTCTCCACCCTTCAACTGCAGTACACCAGCTGCAATCACAACACTGCACTTTCAGACATAATAACCAGCTTCAGCAATAAAACTGTCCTTTGAAGCTGCTATACAGTAGCAGCAAGAGTACATTAGCTTTGGCAGTAGAACGTTATAATAGCAGTATTCCAGGTTCAGTCATGCAAGAGTTTGCAGTTGCAGTATGTCAGCTTTTGCCCTAGAATACCAACTTCTGCTGCAGAATGCCAGCTTAAGCAGTTATATACCACTCTTCAACTGCAGTAAACCAACTTCATTCTCAAGATTGCCCTGTCAGCTATAATAACCAGCTTCAGCAATAACAAAAAGCACCCTTCAACTGTAGTACACCAGCTTCAGCTACAATATTACATCAGCAATAATAATGAGTTTCAGCAGTAAAATGCCAGCTCTCACAGTAACAACATTTTCACAGTAAAAACAGACTACAGCTGGAATATGCTGTCTTCAGCAGCAGATCACAAGCTTCACCAGGTATGCACCAATTTTAGGACTTAATACACCATTTGGCAAAAATGCATCATACTATTAACAGCAGTATTCTTGTTTCAGACAGAATATTGCATCTTCAGTCACAATAACCAGCTTCAGCAGAAAGTGTCCTTCAAGTGCAGCGTACCATCTCAGCAGCAATACACCACACTAACAGCAGTATTCCAGCTTCAGCCAGAATATTACATTTTCATCTGTAATAACAGCAGTAATACACTGTCCTTCAACTCTAGTGCACAGCAATAGCAACTTCTTCCATAATACATAAGTTCTGACGGTAATACATCAGCATTTACCTACTCAGTACTCGAGCACAAAGCCCTACCATCTACAGTCATTAATATGCCAACCTTTAGTAGCTGTTCAGAACCTCAGCCAAAGTACACCAAGTTCAGACGCATGGCTCAGTAATATAACATGAGCCACAAGACTGCACATCTGGCCCAGTATTTTGCATTTGAATGAAAGTGGAAATTATAGTGCTCTGTGTTATGACTATAGTGCTGTGTGTTAGGATCCAGAAGTCTCAGTACTGACCTGTCACCCTCTGTCCCCCATATCCATGTCTTAGTCTTCACCCCGGGGACCTGTTCCCCTTCACCAGGAAACCCCTGTTCATCATTGTGGATTCCTCCAACAGCACGGCCTACAAGGTGAGCAGCACACTACCTTCACACACTCCACCCCCAGTCCTTCAGTCCCCCAATGTCTTTGTTCCACTGCTTGCCCCATGAAATGTGACCTTTTCCAGTGGTTGCGGAGAAGAGAAATTAATAGTTGAACCTCGCTTTTTTTTTTTTTTTTTTTTTTTTTTTTGCGTTCTGGTCAAACATCTGGATTGTATCAGCCTATTTTGATACACCTCCAACTTCTCTATGAAGAGCTTTTTGTGTGCTTCAGTGCCCTCTGATGGCAGACCTTATGTAGACGCCACGTTGTCCACAGCCACTGCTGTTGATACATGTACCAAAATATTTTTTTTTCTATTTATAAATGCTCAGTTAAGAAAACATATTGTATCGTAGACACAGACCAGCTTAAAAATGTGGTTTATTTATTTATTTTTTGTTCTTGATCATGTTGCCAGATGACTTCATTCTATGTTTGCAAACTGCTGTCTCTCTTTAATTTGCTTTGTTTGTTTTAAAAACAGCATGCAATCTTTTGTTGAGTGCTTCATGTCACTTTGTTGAGAAGAGCACAAAATAGAAATCAAACTGAAATTGACCTCATGCGGGATGCTTTTCTCCCTGTAGAATTTCTCGAACCTCTTTGGACAGCCGGTGGTGTGTCTTCTCTCTCCCACAGTGTATCCCAAGAGCATGCAAGGTTGGTGTGTCATCTGTCATTGACATTGTACTAAACTGTTGTTAGCCCAAATGCCGTGGTTTAGTTACCAGATTTTTGACCAGAAGTTAAGTAAGGCAGCCAATAGACCGTAACATGAATGTCTAAAACCTGAAGCATGTGTGTTTTGAGTAATATTTTCAGTAGTGTTGTTGAAGAAAGACCGTAACTGCAGGTTATTATTGTGTGCAAAGGAGTTTGATTCATATACTTGTTCTGCATTGCGTCCTTTTTGTTTTCCACTTTAGTCCCCGTCAGCTGTGATATCCCCAAAAGTGTCTGATCAGTAGATGTAGTTTAACAATTTTAAGAAATATACTGTATATAAAAAAGTTTGAGCTACATTAAATTTGAAAGTAATTCAGAGTAGCTTAGAATAAAGTATTGTGTCCAGAAACTCATATTTAATACCCATTAGTTCATCCCGTGAACATGTGCAACCTTCCTCATGTTGCTATTGATCACTGAAACTCGGAATCACAAGACACAAGCTGTAAACACTATGCAATTGAGTTGAATTAAGTTTGTCCATCACCATCGGACATTTATTATCTGCATATTTCCCTATTCATATCACTTCACTAGAGAGCTCCTGGAATATGTGTGGTATGGCATTGGCTATATCCACACCAAAGAAGCAGTGCTTTGTATCTAAGCAATCTGTCAGCTGCTGTGTGCATTGGAGAAAAGTGTCTGCTAAAAGCATAAATGACCCAGGAAGGGTGGACAGCCTCTGGACCCCAGAGGTTTCTTTATCCCTCCCTTGCCTTTCAGTTGGGGGTTTTTGTTCCTTTCCTTTGTGGCCAGTACTTAAAGTTTTAATAATTGATATTGTAGTAATTTAATGTATAGCCAACCTTTTATTTGTATTATGCCTCTGATCCTTTGTGCAGTGCTCCATGTCACTGTGTAAATAAATAAATGAAATTGAACTGGACTGAATAAATCCTAATGTATGTGAATTAATTCTGATCTCATACTCCTATTCTGTTTTGGTGCGTTTTGCTGCCATCTATTGATGTGGTAGTTAAACACAGGTCATGTCATGGCCACTAAAAAGAGAAATTAGAGAAGTAGAAGTGTAAGGAATGCAAGTAAAAATAAACTGGGAAATATTTGTATCTCTGAATTTTTATGTGGAAGAGCCGGTGTGCAATTTGTTGTCTCACAATTCCACTTTTGCCATGGAAACAGTGCCTACTGGATAATAGTATTGACCTACCTGTCGTGCACCTGTGCACACAAGGCTCACAAGTGTTTCTTTTGCTGATAAAGTTGTTTTCCTCATCCTGCCACTCTGTGTCCCTCACTTTGCTGCTTTGTCCACATCATGGCATGTGTTCGATGTAAAGTTCCTATGTGTCATTCTGCTCTCCCCCCGTTTCCCCCCAGACCAGTCGCAGCGTGGCAGCCTGTTCACACTCTTCTTGTACAGCCCACTGATGGCCTTCTTGTACGTGTGTGGCCTGAGCAGCTTGCGGCAGGGCATGTGGGAGAAAGGCCAGGAGCTCCTGCGCAAGGCATATCGCGACATCGGCCAGATGCTCACCCGCTCACGTGCCATAGGTAATGGGGGGGTTGGCCGTCACAGGTCTAACGGGGCCACACTGTCTAAAGGGTTACACATTGCCTTTCACTTCGTTTTACCCAGGCGGTTATATATGATTAAATCACAATTAAGTAACTTAACACTGTAAGTCGCAACGCACCCTGCAGTTTTTCAGGTCATGATGTTCTCAGCTTTTCTTCATGTCAATTTCTTTTATTTTCCTTTAACAGCTCATACGGAGAACCATAATTAGAGCAGCCTTAAAAAAAAAAAAAAAACCTGTAGTATCTTCCAAGATATAAATAAAATCAGGGTATTGTAACAAGAGATTTTGTAGTAACAGACAAAAGAGGGTTTGTTTACTGTTTACAATCTTCGTAAGATCTGTCCCTACCTCACAATTGACTCTGCCCAGCTACTTGTCCAGGCCATGGTGACTTCCCATCTGGACTACTCCAACTCTCTCCTGGTTGGCCTTCCTGCTACTGCCATCAAACCTCTGCAGGTGATACAGAATGCTGCTGCACGAGTTGTGTTTGATTTTCCAAAGTGTTCCCACGTATCTCCTCTTCTCATTTCTCTGCACTGGCTTCCTATAGCTGCCCAAATCAAATTCAAGACCCTGGTTATTGTCTACAAATGCCTCAATAGAACCACTCCCAGCTATTTACAAGTCTTGATCAACTGCTACACCCCAACTAGACCCCTTCCGTCGTCTACTTCTGCTCACTTGGTGGTTCCGCACACGAAAGGTAAAGCACGGAGGTTCTCGGTTCTGGCTCCGTTGTGGTGGAACGACCTTCTCCTCTCACTCAGAACTGCGGAAACTCTGTCTACATTCAAGCTTGCTTGTGTATCTTAAAAAAAAAAAAATACAGTAGGAGGGTATCAGGATTTGTCTATCCTGTGTTTCATGCACCTACTTGGTTGATGAACTTTGGTGCAGTAAGTGGTAGGCAAATTAGGTTTACTTGAGTGACATGTCTGCAGCTGTGTCTCTCTCTTTTAGTATAATGCATAAATTTGTACTTTTGCTGAGATGTATGCCGCTTTGGACAAAAGCGTCTGCTAATGAATAAATGTAAACTGAGACAGTCATGATCTGATTACTGTGAAATTTACATTTTTATATTCATTTAGCAGATGCTTTTCTCCACAGTCATGATCTGATTACTGTGAAATTTACATTTTTATATTCATTTAGCAGATGCTTTTCTCCAAAGCGATGTACATCTCATAGAAAATAGTTTGTGCATTACATTAGGAGAAAGAGACATAGCTGCAGACATGTGATTCTTAAGTACAGTTAGTTTCTTTCCACTATATGCACCAATGTTCATCGCACCAGCAGCTGCATAAAACTCAGAATATCGACGATTCCTGATCACCTTCCTACTTTCTTTTTTTTTTTACTTTGAGATACATAAAAATGTACGTGCATTACAGGAGTAGCTGTGTAAAGGCTTATCTGGGCATGCTCATAAATTTATGGTGGATGAACATTTACACCTTATATGAGCTTACAAGATCATGGGCGAAGTGAGTCTGGAAGAGGGGAGTTTTCAGACTCTTTTTAAATGTGGAAAGAGTTTCAGCAGTTCTGAGTGAGAGGGGGAGGTCATTTCACCACAATGGAGCCAGAACCAAGAACCTCTGTGGTTTACTTTTCATACATGGGACCACCAAGCAGGCAGATGTAGAAGAGCATAGTGGTTTGCTTGGGGTGTGGCAGTTGATCAAGTCTTTTAGACGGCTGGGAGCAGTTCTATTGATGCATTTGTAGGCAATAACCAGGGTCTTAAATTTGATTCGGACAGCTATAGGAAGCCAGTGTAGAGAAACAAGTAGAGGACATATACATGGGAACACTTTGGCAAGTCAAACACAACTTGGTCAGCAGCATTCTGTATCAGCTGTAGGGGTTTGATGGCAGTAGCAGGAAGGCCAGACAAAAGAGAGTTGCAGTAGTCCAGATGGGATGTCACCATGGCCTGGACAAGTAGTTAGGCAAAGTCGGTAGTGAGGTAAGGACAGATCCTGCGGATATTATGCAGGATATATCTGCAGGTCTGGTTGTGCCTTTGGTGTCCTGAGAGAAAGATAGACTTGAGTCAATCATCACTCCCAGATTCTTAGCCAAGGAGGTAGGCCAAAATGAGTGATTTGTCCAGTTTGGTCGAGAGGTTATGACAGGAAGAGAGGCCACTTAGGAGGTGTAGGATCTATGTTTTGGAGAGATTGAGTTGGAGGTGGTGATCAGACATCCATGCAGAAATGTCAGGCAGGCAGCAATGCGCGTGGAAATGTGATGCTCTAGGTGGGGGGGGGGGGGGGAAATCTTGCGTATTTTTTACCCAGAAATGTATTTGAAGTCTTGGTGTGCAGTATACATAGGATAAAGTTTTCCAGAGTTGTTTTCAGGCTATGGTTTGGCCGGAGACGACAGCAAGTCATTTACCACATGAACATCATATTACCGCAGCATGGGGGCAGGTCAGAAACAACACTTTTAGTATCATATTTATAGCGTGATTGTAT
Organism: Scleropages formosus; assembly: GCF_900964775.1. Lineage (NCBI taxonomy): Eukaryota > Metazoa > Chordata > Actinopteri > Osteoglossiformes > Osteoglossidae > Scleropages > Scleropages formosus. The sequence continues at coordinate 6,289,210 of NC_041811.1, forward strand.
TCAAACAATCATATAACAATGAACATTTGAAAAATACATTTATAAATTAATATTTATAATTGATATTTACAAAAATAAAAACAAAACATTGTACAGGAAGTACTTTCAGTGGAATATTTGTTAGTGTTACTGAGCCCAATTTAGCTGGCTGACCTTGAAGTAAAACACACATTATGCATTGGTGTTTAGATTTTTACATTGACAAGACTTGAGATCATGGGTGTGCATTGTAACTGAGATTTTACAGTAATTACAATAAGATGCTGGAGAGCAACGTTTCCATCAAGAAGAATGATGAAGTTGAATTTAGACAGCTACACCAAAGCAGTTCTAAGATATTTTGTATCCGTCTTGACCATGTCGGCTCTTTGGTCACTAATGGTATGCAAGGTTTTCTAGTGAGCTCCCTTCTCTCTCCGCAGACCAGGCCTTCCTGCAGTTCTATGGGGATGAGTTCCTGAGGCTGTTGCTCATCCGTTTCGTGTTCTGCTCAGCCACGCTCAGGATGCACAAGCTCTTCCGGGTAACGTAGCTTTGTTGCCATCAACCAACATTGAGACTTCCTGGCTGTGATCCCAGTTTTTCTTTTTTTTTTTTTTTTTTTTTTAATTAGGAAGAATGGAAGAGCACAATTGAGCTTACAGAATAGTTCTGTTTTTCTTAACACAACAGATGCATTTAGGCAGAATGGCTTCATCAGTGTGACTGTGATCCTGCCGAAACGCGACCATCGTGTTCCGAGAAATAAAACTGTTTCGGTGTACGCTTCCTTTTTTCCCCCAGTTTATTTTCCCAAGTAGTTCTGAACACCCAAGCTGCCGACTTGATCTATATACTAAGTTGATTGCATCTTCTGTTCTTTTATTATAAGGTTCTATTGAAAGCTATTTCTCAGTGGAGAAAGTATACTAGGGGTGCTGTGGTTTTATAGGGTTCTGGGCAGAGATGGGGTGTTTCCCATCATGCAGTGTGTGACTTCCCAGGCTGACACTGTTCTTGTCCTCAGCAGGAGTCACGGAGCTTTCCAGAGTCGTACCCACAGCTGCCTAAGCAGGACACAGTGGAGAGCAACCTGCTGCAGAAGCACATTCTGGAGCTGGCAGCCATGTTGGATGTGCAGGGCCTCTTCTATGACGGCACGCTGGACAGCTACTGAGCACTGGTGCTGAGATGCACTCGCATGGGCGCGCGCGCGCACACACACACACACACAAAATGCTGCTCTGCTAAATGTGCGTGCAGATACAGACACATGGGCAATCAGACAAAAACAGAGCAGTTCAACAAAAACCAGTTAACACCCTTACAATCATCAAGCACTTTTTTAAAAAAACAGCAAAAATACAGAGACAACACTGCCTGAAGATGATTGCAAAAGTTTCCTCCTGACATTCGGATATGTATGAATTTAGGATTTCATGTGTGCTATTTGTTGGTCAAAGTGGCTCCGCCCCTTCCTCCATCCCCCTACTGTGATTGGTTGAGTCATGGTTTACCGATTGAGCAGGTAAACTGAATTTGTTGTGTGTGTTCCACTTGGCTGTTTTTACAAGCGCACACACTTGTAGCTGGTCTTTTTTGTTGTTGGGTTTAAAATGTCATTGTCCTGTACATTGCTAAAATTTTTGCCTTTCTCCCAGTAGCTACCCCTGCATGAACAAGTTGTCCTTGCGAAAGTGTGTGGTGGTGGTGGTTTTTTTTACTTTTTTTTTTTTTCTCTTCTTCCCTCCCTGTCAGAGATGGCCGGGGTTTTGGAGGGCCTGGCAAGCACATATTCTCAGTGGCTCACAGAAAGGGTTCGTCTTCCAGGGGTCGATGGACCAATATGTCAGAGGTCATGGGATAGTAAACCTTAGGGGAATCCAGGATTTGGACCGTGAAATGCCCCTGACTGAAGACGTCATACATTCCCAGATCTGAAAATGTGCATGTAGAAGGCTGGGCCCTACAGGGTGCCCAGACATCTGGCTCGGGGGCTCAGCTGAGAACACAGCACGTAATGAACAGTGGTCTTCCATTAGTCCAGTTACCCCCAGGACCTCTTGCCATATCCCTAAGTTTGATTTTTTTTTTTTTTTTTTTTTTTTTTTAAAACCTCATTCCATGTTTGCTGTGCCCAATTTAGGAACAGTGTCCTTATTGGCATTTTGGTGCTTTAAACTAGAAGCTGTTCCATAAACACAGAGCTGAAGGCAAGACCGAGACACACACACACACACACACACACACACACACACACACACACACACACACACACACACACACACACACACACACACACACACACACACACACACACACACACACACACACACACACACACACACACACACACACACACACACACACACAGAGAAGACCGGAAAAGCTGGAGAAAACACCCTTGACCAGGCAGTTCACACCAGAGGCCAGTGAATTGAAGTTGAACCCAGGACTTTGGTGGTGCTAGCCAGGAGCGCTAATTATCACTTAACTCGGTGTAAACATATATAAATATATACACTTACATATGTATATAAATATATAGTTTTTGAAAAATGAGAGGAAAAGATGTATTTGTCTTCAGAATGTTTGGGTTCTTCTTGTAGGAGTCACTGAAAGGCAATGTTCACAGACAGCGCTGTGATTGGACCGTAATGCTGTCTGTGTCTCCGCCTTCGGTTCTGTTAGCCACCTTTGGCCCACCTACATTCCAAGGAAGAGGAATGGAGCATTCCTCTCCTCTTTAATTTGACGAAACTGGACCACTTTTAGATGAACATCAGCTCTGTGTCTGTTCTTGTGACTTTTATTATTTTATTTTACCTGAATAATGATAATAATGGTAATAATGATGATAATAATGCCTTGCACTTTACTGTGTTGAATTATGACCTGATTGTGTTTGTTGTGCTGTTGGTAAAAGGCATGTTTGTAAACCACCCATTCCAATGTCTTTCTCTACCCCAGCCCCAACATCTGGTTGTTTGTTTGACCTTGGACTCTTAGCCTAGTTCACAGTAAGGACAGACCTGGGATTTATGATTGATTCCTCTCTGCACGAGGAAGCTCTTGTGGTGTTTCTGAGAGATTGGTTATATCGCATGACCTGTGGATCCCCCCCCCCCCCCAAGCTCTGTTTATCCATGCACACTGGGAAGCACAAGGGGCAGCACAGCACCTTTGAAGCAGCTGTTCCCTGAGAACCCAAACAGTAATGTTTATTTTGCCATTTAATTTCCTGGCTGTTTTGTTTTTTGAGTTTTTGACTTAAACCAATCTGAAGGAAGGACCCAAACTCAACTCATCACTGCCAGATGAAATGGAGGCTTCCCAGAATGCAGCAACTACAGGAGGATCAGGAGTTGTCCTCAGGTCAGCGAGGTTGACTGTCCTATCATCAGCATTAGCTGCTGAAAGTTCTCCAACAAGATCGTAACATACATGAAGAGAAGAGGAAGAGAAAGTATGAAAGTCATCATCACTTTGTCATGTGTACAGATGAACCGCTATAAACTCTTGAAAAGGACCTTTAACTTAGCTCTGTGTCCCCCTGTATATTTTGCTTTATTCTGTGGTAGCTGTTCTTCCACGTTGTGTTCTGATGAATATGTATCTTACACCTGTTGGGTGTGAATAGCACAGATACCAGATGGTTAAAGAAAGAAGCACAGACATGTACAAATAAATGTTGAGTGTAAGATGCAGGATGATTTGGAATGGATCTGAAACACATGAGCAAAAAAAAAAAAAAATCCCACACATTTCAAGATAATACAAGCATTAACACTTAGCTAAGTGATTGCAAAATGCACATTATAAATGGGTAGTATCCAGATTTTTAACATTAACATATATCTGTTCAAGAAATCATAGCTAATTTTTGGTGAATAAAATCTAGTTTAGCAGAGAATAACTGTATAGACAAGTCAAATGACACATTCAGATCTCCGCTGGAATGTTCTGGGTTATGATGTTTTTGCAAATGTAACTTGTAGGGCCTAATCTAAAGTGTTATATGGTTAGTATGGGTGTTTTTTCTAACGGTTCCTACTGTTGTGGGAGGGATTGATGGAAAGGTGACACAATGGTTAGAATACTCTTTCTTTATAAGTTAAGGGATTCTAGAGTTACTAGTTTAACCGACTTGATTGTCTGTTGGTTTTTATCACCTTTAAAAGTGTTTTGTCCCATTCGTTGCCAAATTATATTTGATGTTGTTGTTCATTATTGAGGGGGGAAAAAAGAAAAATGTGAGCAAACCAAAACATGCAAGTTTTTCTTTTACAAAAAATGTTTTAACTGAATGCTATTTAAGAGTAATAAAAGTTTGACTGTTTTGTTTACTTTGTACAGATTTTTGGTCTGCTTTAGTCTTCTAGATGTTCAAATGCTAGGTATGGTCCTCCTGAACCTGTGTGAGTGACAAAACTAAACATACCATTACCCACCCTTAGACTTTGAGAAACCCAGTGATTTACAGGGATCCAAAGGGGTATAAATTCCAAAAACATTGGCTGAGTTTAGATCCCTGTTACCTGAGGAATGTATAGTACTATTATAAATGAACACAACTATGTACTGCACACTGCAGACACATTACTCTCCAGGTCAGCATAAAGCATAACAGATGAATTAATTGTAAATAATTTGACTTTTTTTCATTTTATGTTTAAGTTCAACTTCAATTCAAGACTACGGTTTAATGGAAATTTTACTTAGCAAAAAAAAGGAGTGGAAAGACACAAGGAACTCCTTTTGAGATTCTAGAGCACAGTTTGATTATTTTGTGCAGAGTGCATCTGATAGTCATAGGCTGGAGGTGGGATATGCTGGTCTGGAAGTTAAAGGACAAAGTTCAGAGAAGAGCATTGTCACGACTCAAGGGTTGTGTCACAACCATGCCTGCACCTCAACCAGAAACACCTGGCTGTCAGACTTCATCAGCTCTGTATCCAAGTCCCTATGTCCCATGGCTCATATGTCCTAATCCACAGCTGAGAAATAAGAGATGCTCTCTTCAAACATAATGAGCATGAGGGAGAATCAATTTTTTTCCTAGCAATACAAGTTGGATGGACTAGGCATCACATCATAAACAGCCTGAGTCAAGGACTTAATAGGGTGGAGCTCTGCTCTCCAGAGCTCTTGCCATGAGGCCTTATGTTCAAGCACTTATGCCCATCTCATCCCTGCCCCTTGTTACAGCATCCCTGTAATGCTAGCCATCCGTTCATCCTCCTTTGTTGCCCACACCTCCACCTGTATCAATTTTCACCTGTCCTTCCCCTGGACCTTGTTATATTGCCATGATGGAACATTGCCCAAACCTGCTTTTGCAGAATCCACTGTGCTGACCACTGTGTTGTTCTAATATTGGAACTCTGCATACCCCATTTCCTTCCTGTTGTTACCTTGATGCCTGATGCTGCAACCCTTGGATCACCTGAGTCCTTGCACAGTAGCATTTTCCTTGTCCTGTTACCCTAAATTCCTCCTGTAGGCTCCTAAAGAGTAATCTCAGCTTGTTGCTCTGTCTGTACAGGCAATGTTACACCAAACCACCTGTGATATCAACTTGTTTTCCTCTTGAAAGTCACAGCTGTTAATTTTGGGACTTTGTAAACCAGAAGGGGCCAGATAACTCATGACATGACATGATGTGGTACTGATATATCCATGCTTTAAATTTACCTGGAAGTTCTGACCTATTCACTGCTGCTAGCTACCCCTCCAACTTTTTGCAAGTTGCCTGATTTTGCTATTAATATCCCTCTGATTTTTCTTTCTACAGGCACAGAAAGCTTTATTTTCAGAAAGATTTGAATTGAAGGCCAAGGCAATGTCCAGTATGATTCAGACCTTAAAGAATGAGGTTTCAAAGTTGAAGACTCCAATATCCATCCATCTGTTTTCTTGACTGCTTGTCCTTCTAGGGTCACAGTGACAATAGGGAGAACAGAAAAGCCCAGACATCCCTGTCCCTCACAACTTCCTCCAGCTAAACCTGGAGGATCCCTAGTGGCTCCCAAGCCAGCTGGGAGGTATAATTTCTCCAGCGGGTCCTGGGCCAACCTTGGGGTCTCGTCCTAATTGGCCATGCCAGATATACCTCCATAGGGAGGCGCCCAGGGGGCTTCCTTACCAGATGCCCAAACCACCTCAACTGGCACCTCTCAATGTGGAGGAGTAGCGGCTCTACTCTGAGTTCCACCCAGATGGCCGAACTCCTCACCCTGTTACGGAGAGTGAGTCCCACCACCTTGCGGAGAAAACTCATTTCAGCCGCTTGTATCCGTGGTTTTATTCTTTTGGTCGGTCGATAGATAGATAGATAGATAGATAGATAGATAGAAACTTTGTCATTGCATAGTACAGGTACACAGCAACGAAATGCAGTTTAGCATCTACCAGAAGTGCAAATAATAGAATTGTGTAAGTGCAGTTAAATATAAGAAATATATGTACAAGTAAATAAATAGGATATGGCAAAGAGTATATACAGAAGCTGTTGAGCAGTAGCAGTAAAAATATATATATGCAGAGTGCAGAGTATGTACAACACTAGCAAGGATAATGCACCGTGTATGTACAGATAGTATACATATTATATATCTATATTACACATATATATAAATATATACATTTATCCATATTATATACATTTCCCCACTCGCCCCCCTTTTTGCGGGCGGTCTTATTCCTTCGAGCTCGGGTCCTCTACCAGAGGCCTGGGAGCTTGAGGGTTCTGCGCAGTATCTTAGCTGTTCCTAGGACCGCGCTCTTCTGGACAGAGATCTCGGATGTTGTTCCCAGGATCTGCTGAGCCACTCTCCCAGCTTAGGGGTCACAGCCCCAAGTGTTCCGATTACCACTGGGACCACTGTTGCCTTCACCTTCCACATCTTTTCTAGCTCCTCTCTCAGTCCTTGGTATTTCTCAAGCTTCTCATGTTCTTTCTTTCTGATGTTGCCATCGCTTGGGATGGCGATATCTATCACTACGGCTTTCTTCCTCTGTTTGTCCACCACTACTATGTCCGGTTGGTTAGCCATTACCAGTTTGTCAGTCTGGATCTGGAAGTCCCACAGGATCTTAGCTTGGTCATTCTCGACCACCACTTCAATCCTGGGACTTCCAGCCCATACTCGGCACAGATGTTCCTGTACACTATGCCAGCCACTTGGTTATGGCGTTCCATGTATGCCTTGCCTGCTAGCATCTTACACCCTGCTGTTATGTGCTGGATTGTCTCAGGGGCGCCTTTGCACGGCCTGCACCTGGGGTCCTGCCTGGTGTGGTAGACCCCGGCCTCTATTGATCTTGTACTTAGAGCTTGTTCCTGTGCTGCTATGATTAGTCCCTCTGTGCTGTCTTTTAGTCCAGCTTTGTCCAGCCACTGGTATGATTTTTCGATATCAGCCACTTCTTCAATCTGCCGGTGGTACATACCATGTAGGGGTTTGTCCTTCCATGATGGTTCCTGTTCTTCCTCGTCCTCCTTCTCGGGTTTCTGCTGCCTGAGGTATTCACTAAGTATCTCATCAGTCGGGGCCATCTTCCTGATGTAGTCAAGGATCTTTGTTGTTTCATCCTGGATAGTGGCTCTGATGCTCACTAGTCCTCGGCCTCCTTCTTTCCGCTTAGTGTACAGCCTCAGGGTGCTGGATTTGGGGTGAAACCCTCCATGCATTGTCAGGAGCTTCCTTGTCTTGATGTCAGTGGCTTCTATCTCCTCTTTTGGCCAGCTTATTATGCCAGCGGGGTATCTGATGACCGGCAGGGCGTAAGTGTTGATAGCCCGGACCTTGTTCTTCCCATTCAGCTGACTTCTCAGGACTTGCCTTACTCTCTGCAGGTATTTGGCGGTTGCTACTTTCCTTGCGGCCTCTTCATGATTCCCATGCGCCTGCGGGATTCCAAGGTACTTTTAGCTATCCTCAACATCTGCTATGTTGCCTTCTGGTAGTACAATCCCCTCAGTTCTGACTACCTTCCCTCTCTTTGTTACCATCCGGCTACACTTATCCAATCCGAATGACATTCCGATGTCATTGCTGTAGATCCTGGTGGTGTGGATCAGGGAATCGATGTCTCGTTCACTCTTGGCATACAGCTTGATGTCATCCATGTAGAGGAGGTGACTGATGTTTACTCCATTCCATAGTTGGTATCCGTAGCCAGTCTTGGTGATGATCTCGCTGAAGGGGTTCAGGCCTATGCAGAACAGCAGTGGGGACAATGCATCTCCTTAGTAAATGCCGCACTTGATGGTGACTTGCGCAATTTGCTTGGAGTTGGCGTCTAGGGTTGTTTTCCACTGCCCCGTTGAGTTCCTGATGAAGGCTCTTAGTGTCCTGTTGATCTTGTATAGTTCTAAGCATTCCAGGATCCATGAGTGAGGCATCAAGTCATAGGCTTTCTTGTAGTCAATCCAGGCGGTGCACAGGTTGGTCTTGCAGTCTCGAGTGACTGTTCTGTCTACCAGTAGCTGGTGTTTTGCTCCTCTGGTATTCACCACCCTTTGCAGGTATTTTCTTTTGCACACTGTAGAGCTGCTATACCACACAATGGAGTTGGTCAGGATGCTCTCAATGAGGCAGTGATAAAAGTTAGTTAAAATCTCAGGGGGCAGATGAGCTTTCTTCAGTGTTCTCAGGAAGTAAAGACGCTGATGTGCCTTGCTAACCAGAATTGAGGTGTTCTGATGCCAGGACAGATCCTCAGAGATGTGGACACCAAGGAACTTAACGCTGGAGACACGCTCTACTTCAGTACCATTGATGTAGATAGGGGGTGTCTGCTGCTGTTCGATTTCCTCAAGTCTACAATGAGCTCTTTGGTCTTCATGGCATTGAGGGTGAGGTTACTGGTGAAGCACCATCCTGACAGGCGTTGTATCTCCTCCCTGTAGGCCGTTTCATTGTTGTTACTGATCTAGCCAACCACTGTGGTATCATCTGCATACTTGATGAAGATGTTGGAGTTATGCAGAGGAACACAGTCATGAGTGAACAGGGTGTAGTGCAGTGGGCTTAGCATGCAACCTTGTGGGACTCCACTGTTCAGAATGAGGGTTGAGGACATGTGATTGCCTAACCTTACAGCCTGGGGTCTGTTGGAAAGAAAGTCCAGAGTTCATCCACGGCTTCTGATTAGGAAAGTTTTTCACATGTTTGACGGTAGTGACAGTGTCAATACACATGTTGATATGGTCCAGTACAGAGGATGTATAAATATTGATGTCTGTGTGTGAGCCCAAGGTGGCCTGTGAGGCAAACATATTCCAGTCAGTGTCCTGAAACTGTTGCTGTAATGAAGAAATGGCACCCTCAGGCCATACCTTCACTGTCATCACTGATGGCTTCACACGTTTAATTGCTGTATATTTGGGTAGCATGAACAAAGAGAGATGATCAGACTGACCCAAATGGGGAGGGGAATGGCCTTGTGCGCTTCAGCAATGTTTGTATATACATGGTCCAGTGTGTTGTCCCCTCTAGTAGAGCAGGAGACATGCTGATGAAATTTAGGAAGTATAGTTTTTAAGTTGGAGTGGTTGAAGTCTCCAGCAATAATAAAAGCTCCATCGGGGTGTACAGACTTTTGTTTGCTAATTGCTGCGTGCAATTCTTCCGTACCTAACTTAGCATTAGCATCCTCTCATGTCCCCCACAGCCAGCACATCGGCGACACCTGCTGTTTCCTAATAGGAATGGCAATAAAGAGGGACGCCGAGGAAGCCCAGATGCGGAACCTTGTTTTGCCTCCTTTGTTTCCTCTCGAGCTGTGCCACAGTGAACCTCTTCCGATATCGACCTTTGCCTGTGCATTCCTGACCCCATTCTTTGTTTAGCCCTCTGTACTACGTTTGCTGATCGCCTGACCCACGCCTGTCCCTCGACTTTGCTTTTGGATTCCGATTTGGCTTTATTAAACATCTGTTTATGAAACTCTACACTTGAGTCCATCCTCGCGAAGCGCAACCATGACAAAAGGTTCCGCCTGCTACCAGGACTCAGCGGAGTATGCACAAATGCGTACGGTGCTCGCCACGCAAGGCGACATTTTGGGAGTGCAAGACCAGTCACTGCAGCGCCTGCAAAAGACGATAGATGGAGTGATCCAGGCTCTCCTAGCAGGAAGTATTATCCAACCCACCACCCAGACGGCACCCGCGACTCCTGCTGAGCCTGCCTCGCCTACACCACCAGAGGCATCCAGTATGGTCGCATGGATCGCTGTCCCAGAGAGGTATGGCGGTTCACCCGATAAATGTTAAGATTTTCTGATGCAGCGTGAGTTAGTCTTTGAGTGTTCTCCTCGCATGTATCAGACTGACGCATCCAAGATCGCTTTTGTCCTGTCCTTGCTGACTGGTCTGGCCCGGGCGTGGGCGGCTGCTGGGTGGCGCACCCGCCAAAGAACCACCTACGCCGTTTTCCATGAGAAGTTTGAAGCGATTTTTGACCACCCTCACGCGGGGTGCGTGGCTGGTAATCGTCTCATGTGTCTCACCCAGGGAGATAGAAGCGTGGCTGAGTACTCTCATGAGTTCAGACCCCTCGCGGCCAAGAGTGGATGGAACTCCACTGCCCTCCTCACCTGTTTCTGCAAAGGGCTGAACCCCCGGATCCAGGAAGAGCTCATGTACAGGGGTGAGGATTGGGACTTTGACCGGTTAGTGGAGACCGTCATCGCCATTGACAACCTTGGCAGGAGTCGACAGCCCCGGGAGACTAGACCAACCACCCGGGGTCCGGCCCAGAGGAGGAACCCGAGCCCATGCAGATAGGACTGGACCAGCTCAGGACAGGACCAGCTCAGGACAGAAGAAAGAAGACGGTGCTTGGTGGGGAAACTGTGTCTCTATTGCGGGTCCCAGGAGCATCTCCGTGCCACATGCCCGGTGCGACCACCCCAAGGGACCTCCAAAGACACGAAAGTGAGTCCGGGGGAGCACCGGGGACAGTTGCAGTTGCCAGTGAGTATTGCCTGTGGGGGGGAAGCTGGGTGCAGGCAAGTGCCCTCATTGATGCCGGAGCAGCGGGCTGTTTTATGGACTGGGGCTTTGCCAGAGAGCACCATGTCCCTCTTAAGAGCTGTGAAGTCACCCTGAGAGTGAAAGCCCTCAATGGTCAACCCTTGGGGACAGGGGTAGTTGATACCAGAACGGTACCTCTCCTGCTTGAGACAGGAGCTTGTTACCATGAGAGACTTACCTTCTTTCTGCTCCGAGCTCCAGACACCCCGATTATTCTAGGTTACCCCTGGTTGATACGCCATGATCCAGTCTTCAAATGAAACACCAATGAGCCGGTTTCATGGGGAGAGTCGTGTCACTCATCTTGCCTCACCCTTCCTTGTTTGGCTATGTCGGTGGAAGGGGTAGAGGGCCTTCCCCAGCCAGTCATACCCCCTGACTACGAGGATCTACAAGAAGTCTTCAGTAAGGCCCGCGCCGTTGAACTACCTCCTCACCGGTCCTGGGACTGTGCCATTGACCTCTTACCAGGTACCACGCCACCTCGGGGTCGGGTGTATCCCCTGTAGTTGCCGGAACAATGGGACATGCAGGAGTACATCAGGGAGGCCCTCGAGGCCGGCCTGATCCGACCTTCGACGGCACCGGCGGTGGCAGGGTTTTTCTTTATCAGTACGAAGGACAGGGGACTAAGGCCATGCATAGATTACCGGGGGTTGAACGCCATAACAGTCAAATACCCACACCCTTTGCCGTTGATCACGTCAGCCTTGGAAAGTATTCATGGTTCGACCTAGTTTACTAAATTAGACCTCCGCAGCGCGTATAACCTTATTCGGATCCGTGAGGGGGAGGAATGGAAGATGGCCTTCTCCACTACACTAGGTCATTATGAGTACAGGGTCATGCCTTTTGGCCTAGTTAACGCCCCCTCGGTTTTCCAGGCCTTTCTGAACCACGTGTTGAGGGACTTCATTAATCGCTGTGTCATCATCTACCTTGATGATATATTGATCTACTCAAGGACCCGAGAGCAGCATATCCAGCAGGTCCGGTCAGTCCTCAGGCGGCTCTTACAACACCGTCTGTATGTCAAGGCAGAGAAATGCGAGTTCCACCAACGCCAGATCTCCTTCCTGGGCTACACCCTGAGCCAGGAGGGAGTCTCCAGGGACCCCAGGAAAGTGGATGCGGTGACATCCTGGCCTCGACCCACCACAGTAAGGGCGCTCCAACGCTTCCTTGGTTTCGCCAATTTTTATCGTCGGTTCATAAGAAATTTTAGCACAGAAGCCACTCCCCTTACTGCACTAACGGCTAGCAAGGACCGAAGACTCCCTTGGGGGGCTGAGGCAGAGAAGGCCTTCCAGGATCTAAAGAAACGGTTCACCTCCGCCCCAGTGCTGAAACAGCCGGACCCTTCCTTGCCATTTGTGGTGGAGGTCGATGCCTCCTCAGTAGGGGTGGGAGCAGTCCTGTCCCAGAGGCAAGGGGACCCGCTGAAGCTGTACCCCTGTGCCTTCTTCTCCAGGAAGATGACCCCAGCCGAATGTAATTACGACATTGGGAACCGGGAACTCCTTGCTATTAAACTCGCGCTTGAGGAGTGGCGTTACTTGTTGGAGGGCGCTGTCCATCCCTTTGTGGTACTTACAGATCACCGAAACTTTGAGTACCTTGAGACCGCAAAAAGGCTGAATTCCCGACAGGCCCGATGGGCCCTGTTCTTTACCCATTTTCACTTTACTGTTTCCTATCCACCAGGTACCAAGAATAGGAAAGCCGATGCCTTATCGCTGATTCACGACCCAGAACCGACGCCCACCAACCCAGAGGGGATCCTGCCTAAGGGATGTGTGGTGGGTCCGGTCCACTGGCAACTCCTCCAGGACATTCAAGAAGCCCAGGATGGCGAGCTAGAACCTCCTGGGAAACCTGCAGGTCGTGTTTATGTGCCCATTTCCTTCCACGCAGCAGTGATGAAAGGGGATCACGAGGCCCCAGAGGCAAGGCATCCCGGGATCCGGCGTACCCTCTCCCTGGTACAAGGACGGTTCTGGTGGCCTTCGGTGTCCGATGACGTCAGGGACTTCGTCCAGGCCTGCACCACTTGCGCTCAAACCAGGACCTTACCCGAAAAGGCGGCTGGTCTCCTAGAACCCCTACCTACACTGACCCGACCCTGAACCCATGTGGCACTGGACTTCCTAGCGGACCTGCCAGTCTCTGAGGGTAAGACAGTGATCCTCTCTGTCATAGATCATTTCTCCAAGGCCTGCAGACTGGTGCTCCTTCCGAAGTTGCCTACAGCTCTTGAGGTATCTAAGATCCTGTTTGAACAAGTCTTTAAACTGTACAGACTCCCTGAAGACATTGTTTCAGATCGGGGGCCCCAGTTCACCTCTCGGGTGTGGGACGGCTCGGAGTAACGGTCAGCCTTACATCTGGATACCACCCACAGGCCAACGGCCAAGCAGAACGCCTACAGCAGGATGTAGCAAGGTATCTCCTAGCCTACTGTTCCCAAAGACAGTACCAATGGGCTCACTACCTGGCCTGGGCAGAGTATGCCCACAACTCTGCACCACATACATCCACAGGTATATCGCCCTTCCAATGTGTTTTAGGCTACCAGCCTGTCCTTTTCCCTAGAGAGACCTCCCCGTGTCCTGTTCAGGCCGTGGAAACGTGGCACAACGAGAGCGCCCGCGTATGGAGGACAGTCCGGTCCCACCTGCTCCGCAGTGAGGAACGCCGCAAACGTCAGGCAGACCGGCACCGGCGTACCCTTTCGTTCATACCCGGGCAAAGAGTTTGGCTCTCCACCTGAGACCTTCACCTGAAGGTCCCCTCAAAGAAACTCGGGGCCCGGTATACTGGCCCCTTCAAGATTGTGCAACGAGTCACAGTGGTTACTTACCGCCTTCAGTTGCCTCCTGACCTCCGAGTACACCCAACGTTCCATGTCTCCCTCCTGAAACCGGTAGGAGTGTCCCTGCATCAGCCACCAGTCAACACCACACCAACACCTCCACTACCCCTTGATGGGGACAGTGTCTATAAGGTCCGGGCCCTACTGGACTCTTGCCGACGGAGAGGTCGGTTGCAATATCTGGTAGATTGGGAGGGGTACGGCCCAGAGGAACGTTCCTGGGTAGCATCTTCGGGTATCTTGGACCCCGATCTGATTGCTGCCTTTCACAGGGACCATCCAGAGTGCCCGGCCCCTCGCCCCCAGGGGCGCCCTCCTTCTAGGCCCAGGGCGTCCGGGGCCGCCTATGGAGGGGGGGTACTGTTACGTCCCCCACAGCCTGCACATCAGCAACACCTGCTGTTTCCTAATAGGAACGGCAATAAAGAGGGACGCCGAGGAAGCCCAGATGCGGAACCTTGTTTTGCCTCCTTTGTTTCCTCTCGAGCTGTGCCACAGTGAACCTCTTCCGATATCGACCTTTGCCTGTGCATTCCTGACCCCGTTCTTTGTTTAGCCCTCTGTACTACATTTGCTGATCGCCTGACCCACGTCTGTCCCTCAACTTTGCTTTTGGATTCCGATTTGGCTTTCTTAAACATCTGTTTACGAAACTCTGCACTTGAGTCCATCCTCGCGAAGCGCAACCATGACACATCCAGAAGAATGTACGCTGCAGTCAAAATAATGGCTGAGAATTCTTTTGGTAAATAGAAGGGTCTGCACTCAATTATCAAATACTCTAAATGAGCCAAGCAATGACTTTCAGTTACAGTAGCGTCTGTGCACCATGATTTGTTAACGTAAATGCACAGTCCTCCACCCTTGTGCTTAGCAGAGTCCACTGCAGTTCTGTCTGCCCGAAAAACACTGTGACCCTCTAGCTCAATGGCGCTGCTGGTAATGTTGGTGTTAAGCCATGTTTCCGTAAAAATCATGACGTTGCATTCCTTAATCCATTTGTTTGTTGTTATCCGGAGCCACAGTTCCTCCATTTTATTCACCAGAGACCGTACGTTTGCAAGAAAGATGCTTGGGAGTGATAGTCGATGCGGCTTTAGCTTTAGCCTAGAGTTCATGACCATAGGTGAGGGTAGGAATGTAGATCAACCAGTAAATAAAAAGCTTTGCCTTATGGCTCAGCTCCCCCTTCACCACTATAGTCCGGTACAGTGATTGCATTACTGCTGCCACTGCTTCCAGTCTGCAGCCGCTCTCACGCTCCCTTCTCTCCTCACTTGTGAATAAGATCCAAAGATACTTAAACTCCTCCACCTGGGGCAAATTTTCTCCCCTTACCTGAAGGGTCGCATTCCATCCTTTTCCGTGAGAGAACCAAGGACTCAGACTTGGAGGTGCTGATCCTCATACAAACTGCTTCATACCTGGCTGCAAACTGTTCCAGTGCATGCTAAAGGCATTCATGTGATGGTGCCAAAAGGACAACATCATCTGCGAAAAGCAGAGACATCACCTTCCGGTCCCTACAACGAAGCCCTCCTGACCTTGGCTGCACCTTGATATCATGTCCATGAAGACCACAAACAGGAGTGGGGACAAGGCACAACCTTGGTGGAGTCCAACACCCACATTGAACGGGCTTGACTTAATGGTGAGTGTGCAAACACAGCTCTCACTCCGTGTGTACAGAGACTGATTGGTCCACAGCAGTGGCCCCGGACCCCATACTACCAAAGCACCTCGCACAGAATTTATTGGGGGACATGGTCGTAGACCTTCTCCAAGTCCACGAAACTCATGCAGATTGGATTAGTGAACTCCCGTGCCCCCTCAATTCTCTGGAAGAGGTTGAAAAGCTGGTCCACTGTTTCACGGCCAGGAAGGAATCTGTTTTGTTCCTACTCAATCTGAGGTTAAACTATTAGCTGGAGCCTCCTTTCCAGCACCCCGGCATAGACTTTCCCAGGGAGGCTGAGAAGTGTGATACCCCGATAGTTGGCACATACTCTCCGGTCCCCTTTCTTAAAGATAGGAACCACTACCCCAGTTTGCCAATCCAAGGGCACTGTCCCCGAGGTCTATGCAACATTGCAGAGGCGTGTCAACCATGACAGCCCCACAACGTCCAGGGCCTTAAGAAGTTCTGGGGGAATCTCATCCATCCCCGGTGCTTTGCAACTGTGGAGCTTTCCAACTACCTCAGTAACTTCCACCAGGGCAATGGACTCTGATACCCCGGAGGCCTCTGATCCTGACTCCTGTAAGGGAGGCATATCTCTCAGGTTTAGGAGTTCCTCAAAGTGCTTCTTCTACCTCCCAACAGTATCCTCATTTGAGGTCAGAGTTTCTCCACCTTTGCTGAGCACAGCTTGAGCAAAGCTCCTCCGACCTCTCCTGAGCTGCCAGATGGTTCTCCAGAACCTCTTTGAGGTCAACTGAAAGTCATTTTCCATGGCTTCTCCAAACTCCTCCTATGCTCTGGATTTTGTTTCTGTAACTGCAGCTGCTGCTGCCTTTTTGCCTGCTGGTACCTATCTGCTGAGTCAGGAGTCCCCCAGAACGAACCAGGCCCTAAAGGCCTCCTTCTTCAGCCTGACGGCTTCCAAACATCACCGGTGTCTTTCAGCAGGTTCTTGGGTTGCCGCCGTGACTGGCACCAACAAGCTTTTGGCCACAGCTGCACCTGGCTGCTTTCACAATGGAGGTTTTGAACAGGGTCCATTCACCATTCGTGTTTAGATCGGGCAAGCCATTCTTCCCAATTACCCCACTCCAGATTTCCCAGTCATTGCCAAAGTGAGCGTTGCAGTACCCCAGCAGGACTATGGAGTCGGAAGGTAGGGCCCTGTCCAGAACCCTACCCACTCTCTCCAAGAAGGTTGAATACTCTGAACTGCTGTTTGGTGCAAAAGCATACACAACAGTCAAAGTTTTCCTCTCTGCGACCTTAAGTCCCATTGAGCCGACCTTCTCATCCACCGGGATAAACTCCAACTCTATGGCAGCCAGGTGGGGACTTGTGAGTATCCCTACACCCACCTGGCACGTCTCACCCTGTGCAGCTCCTCAGTAGAAGAGAGACCACCCCCTACTGAGGAGTTTGGTTCCAGAGCCAACTATATCTAGTTGGTATCTCTCAACCTCCCGCACCAGTTCTGGCTCCTTTCCCCCAGTGAGGTTACAAGACTCCAATATCTCTTAAAAAAAACCTTGTATCATATTGTGAGATCTGCTTGAACCCATATCAAGTATTTACCAGTGTTCTGTTTTGGGATTATTATTAAAACAATAGCTGCAGTTATTTATTTATTAATCAAAATAATAAATGTAGCTGAAGTTATAATCAAGGTGACGATGATATGATGTACACTGTAAAGAGGTCATCTGCGCTGAAGTAGAAAGATTACTGTGACACAAACACGCAAGAGACATGCAGTGAGTGCACTCATGGTCTTTTTATTCACACAGTGTCGGGTGTATTAAGAAAAGGAGATTGTGTTGGGGTGGGTGTTCTCATGCTCAGGATTTGGCTGGTGTGGGTCCTGCGTTGTTTGTTCCATATTTGTTATTTGCAATTTGTGTCCGGCGGCTCTTCACTGTCAGGGAGCTGGGGTAAAATAGGATGAGTCTGTAGCCCCAGCTGTCTATAGGTCCCTCCTCATCCCCCTCCCTTCCGCAGCATAGGCATGCCACAGTTGCATAATATGCAGTAATTAAGGTCTTGAGATAGTATTGTAGCATCCCCCCATGGAGCTACTAGAAACTGGTTCGGGAGTCAGGGTAAAAGGCAGATGCTCTTCATTAGGCACGTACATGTCTTTTGCTAGTGGTCTTAACAAAGATGCTTCAGACAGTACAAGTGGTACAAAACACTGGAGAATCACCCTGGATCACCCCCAGCCCTCCTGCTACGCCTCATGGTTAAAGGGTTACCCCCGGAACTCCCCAGAATCCCACTCTCAAACACTGAACATAAATAAAACGACAACCAATCAATACAAGACACACACAACTATGTACACACAAACACTAATATCAACTATTTACACAACGCTGGTACAACCCCCCTAGCGCCATTACAGTATCGTTATGTATGTATAATCATTTCATCCAGGGTGCAAAAACATTGCACTGTGTGTTAAACAGGAATTACAAATCAACATCCACACAATTAAAAAGAATGCTTAAAAAATGTAAGAACCCAGTATTGTAGTGACAAGCTTTCTATTCCTATGCTTCTTATTTATTTTCAAATGATAATTATATGATAAATGATAATTTTCTGCTCTGGCCCAAGCCCATTTTTCCAATTAAAACTGATATTTTATTGTGTGAACTAGCATAACACAATGTTTCAAAGAATCATGAAACAGTAGAACTGACTTTGTTGAAAAACTTGAAATAAGTCACCTAAAGCACAAACGACACTATCATTTATCAAATAAAAATAAATCCCTCTTTCTTATGTAGTGCACAACCTCATGGTTACCTCCAGACGGTTTCATAATAATCATGCGGCACCTGTGTTGCTTTCATCAAAGTGGCTCCAAGTGGCTGCGTCATGAGTCAATTTTGGAAATCTGTCACTCCAGCAAAACCCCAAGGTGCTCAAGTAGAGTTTCAGCCATAACTCTTGGTGAGATGAATTTGGATAAGTTAACAAATAACAATCATTGTGTTGGCATTTTCTGTGACCAACAACTTCTTCACATGTTGTTGTAAGTGTGTCTTTGATGTTCTGCCACTGGTTTTCTATGGTTGTCTTGTCTTCTAAAAGTTCTTGCAGTACTTGAAACTTATTGAAGAGTTTTAGCCTGAACTCCTCCCGCACCTTGGTGTCTCTCAAGGGGCCTACGTTGTATCGCTGACTCTGTCTCAACTGTCTCCTTCCAGTTCTTCTTCAGCTTGAGCTTCAGTTTAGCAATCAGCAGGTGGTGGTCCAATGCTACATCAGCTCCTCTTTTTACTCGCACATCTTAAAGTGATCTTCTGAACTTCTTGCTGATACAGATGTGGTTGATCTGGTTCTCTGTTACATGATCTTGTGATACCCATGTCGTCTTATGGATCCTCTTGTGTGGGAAAATGCTGCCTCTGATGATGAGTTTACTGAGGGTGTAACTTTGAATGAATGCCTAATTTAGCTGTCACGCTACTTTACACCAACCATAAAGGGAATTCCATGTTACAAATTAAGCAGTAATACAGAAATTAACAATGAGAAAAAATCAGCTCAATATAAAACTTCTGAAAAGAGAGACTGTCCCACATTAAAACATTAGTTCCCTCACGAAGTCAGTAGGTTAAATAGCCGTTACCCTCTGGCTCTCTTTGAAACCCAAGACACTATAAGCCCAATACAGGCCCTATACAATTGCCTTCCTTCAGCTGAGTTTCCGCAAACCACTTTAATGGGGACACACCTTTCCCTCCAAGCTTCTGAGGGGCACTTTTCCACCAGTTTCTTGTACTTCATCTTCTTCCTCTCATTAATCTAAAAAGTGTTCTAGTGATTTTTGGGAAAAATGGTTTGGGTTTTTTGATGAGCTGGGAACTCATCATTATTTTTTTTCCCATTTAAAATAATGGGAACTAGGATTTTGGTATTCAAAATTTCAATATCTGCACTGTTCTCAGAAAAAATTCATTTCGTAAATCGAGAAATACTTGTTTTACGTTCTTCATTGCTCACTAGAGGGTGGTATATACTTTTAAACTGCACATTACATTACATCTCACAGTGAACAGTGTTGCTAATTACAGGAGGTGTGGATACATTAATTACTGTGGATACATGAAAAACATGAATAGGATTCTGATCCTAAGTGCTTATCAGCTGGGCCACAGCAAAGAGTCTCAGGATGTCTTTCAAAGGTTACACGGCAACCATCTACAAGAACAAGTTTATAAGATAAGCTTTTTAAGTCTTTACGCTCATTATTTACAACAGCACAGTGGGTAAAGCTGGTGTTTTACTGCTCATGAGCTTTTTGAACATGTGTAGGTGCAAATCCAGTTCAGGGTGAGTGGAATGTGTATGTTTTCTTTGTTTTGCTAGTGAAAGAAATGTGGAAAAAGTTAATGGTAAAACCACTTTTCTACCCTCAATAACAAGGAAAGTCATAAGAGGTTTCTGTGAGTTATATTAAACTCAGTGGCTTTTACCCAACACTTGTTCTTGATGTAACAGGGTCCTGAATAATGGAAAACCACTATAAAGTTGTATGAAAAATACAAATTCTAAAGTGACGAAAAGAGAATGAGAGAAAAAGTATAACCTTTTCTTTACAATTGTATTTGAGTATAAGTAAACATATCAGTCAAAAATTTAGTCTGAAATGTGCTATTTTTCTATATATGTACTTGAGAAAGGTATAGTAAAAGTAACTCATTACTACCCACCCCTGGCAAGTGATAGCAGAACATCATGTGCTGCTTCACTGTTGTCAACCAAAACTTTTGTGAGAGAAATTTCAGTCTTACTCACTCCCAGGGACTCAGACCTAGGGTGATAATGGGCCTAGTTCAACTATTGGGAGCACACAGGACGGGTTGTATTTCTTGTTCACAGGCTGCTAACTTGGTTGTAGTTCCTGAATTTGAGCTGTTCAAACATAATCTGAAGATCTGATCTACAGCCAATAAGTGGCAGGGTGGCACAATGAGTAGTGCTGTGGTCTCACAGTGCCTGGGTGATGAAAGAAGATGTTGATTCGATCCCTCCTCAGTCTGTGTGGAGTTTGCATGTTCTCCCCGTGTCCGCGTGGGTTTCTTCCAGGTGCTCCAGTTTCCTGCCACAGTCAAAAGATGTGCTGTTCAGGCTAAATAAGTAAATGTAATAATCTAGAAGGGCACCATTAGACTGAAGCCACAAAATGCATAGCACACAGGATGGTATCAGGTGGCACATTGTTTAAAAACACCTGAAAGAGCATCCACTTTATTACTCATTAAAAATGGTGTGTACATGACCATAAAATTAAACCAGGTAAAAAAAGGAGCACCCCCCCATACCTGCCTGGTACTGAGACTCTTAGCTTTGTTTGGATACTCCATATTACTATGATCTGTGAGCTTTAGGAAAGAGAGAGTAGCACCCACTAATTAATACCTTCTCCTGGTTCCCCACGTCATAATTCCTTTCCATGAGTATTATGGAAAAGAAAACACACAGATATAATTCAGCGGGGATCTCCCTGCCTTTGTGGTGTGACAGCACAGCCCCCACCCCTACCTTCGAAGCACATAGCCCCACTAAAAACAGCAACGCTTCAAAACAGGGGCAGTGGTGAAATGTTGTTTCAAGTACTCAAAGGCTTGAAGGGCTTTTGGTCCAGGTGAGGCACCTGGAGGATCCTCGTATCAACCCTGGGAGAGCTGTGATAGTACAGAAACCCCATATGAACCCCTTGTTAAAGTTTGCAAAGCCCAAATATTTGCATGTCTTTTATTGTCTTTGGTTGCTTGGAATTCATCTCAACACCGTGAGAACCCCAAAATACCTCTTCCTTATCCTTATGAAACTGACATTTCTCACCCTTGACATATAATTCGAAAAGACTAGGATATAATCTAGACAGACTAACACAAATCTGTTAATCATATCCCATCCCATCTTCCATTCATTAATTTAGGCTCTGATATTTGGAGCAAATCTGTAGTTGTGTATAACTGTTTTGGACTCTATATGGACACGACCTGACAAAATAGCATCAGACATACTTCTGTACACATCTTTCCCTAAGAAAGCAATTCCACCAAGCATAGAAACATGATGTTACATGCAACTAACCAGAAGTATTCTAAAATCAGAGTGTAACAGGGCAACTTAATAATGAAAAACAGAATCATTTTGGCTCTTCATGGATTGGGGTCTTGTCATGGCGGAAGGGCTTATGTGATCTAGGGATCTCCAGAGCTATGTTCTCAGGAGCAGTATGCTCCTGGTAGGGTCTCCCAAGGCGAACAGGTCTAGAGTGAAGATCCAGACTAACATGATACAAAACCCCTCATGAAAAAAGTAGACAAGACAACGTTTACCCTGCCCGGAAAAGGGTCACCGGGCTCTTCCTCTGGAGCCAGGCCAGGGGGTAGTGCTCCTAGGTGAGCGCTTGGTGGCCGGGCAGCCCGGCACCCGCAAGGTCCTACATGGGGGTCGCGTGCAATGCCTTTCAGGCAGCAGGAGGGGGCGAGGTGGCGCATGGCATCACGGTCCCTCGCGGCAGAAACTGGCTCTTAGCACGTAGAATATAACCTCACTTGGGGGAAAGGAGCCGGAACTGGTGCAGGAGGTTCAGAGATACCAACTAGGTACAGTTCGGCTCACCTCCACTCACAGTGTTGGCTCTGAAACCAAACTTCTCGATAGGGGGTGATCTCTCTCCTACTCATGAGTTGCACAGGGTGAAAGATGCCAGGTGGGTGTGGGGATACCACTGTGATTTTAATCGGACCACACTCTGCCATTAGTCTGGCAGAGTCCATTGGTCTCTCAGATTCTTCTGACATAGGCACTCAGAGGCATTTGTGCCCTCAAGTAGAGAGTTTATTTATAAATGCTATAAACAACTGAAAAGTGCAAATACTGAGCAGTGCAGATCTTGGGCTGTGAAAATATTAAAAGTTAACAGCAAAGGAACCAGGATGCTTCAAAGACACAAGTGGAGGAGTGGGTGAACACAAAACCAGTAAAGGCAGTAGTTGAGTCAACTTCTGTGAGACTGTAGTCTCTCCTATTTAAAAACAAGGATATCAATAGATTATGTGCTTGGCTTATTGAGACCACATGTAGCTATATGTGTATAGGACAGCTGGTAATGTAGTGCTTAACATTCTTGCCTTTAGCATCTAAGGTCACAGGTTTGATCCCCACCTTTGGCTGTAGTATCCCTGAGCAAAGTACTTACCCTAAAGTACTCCAGTAAAAATTACCCAGCTGTATAAATGGGTAAATAATTACAACCTTAACATTGTAAGTTGCTTTAGATAAAAGCATCAGCTAAATGTAAAATATAATGTACCAGATTTTGCTAAATGGCCTTCACTGGTGGGACACTGGTGATATGTCCCCTGTGTTATGGAAGTATATCATAAATTTGTTTTTGCAGTAAGAATGCAGAATCTTCCTTGGTTTGTTATCACATAGATATGAATAGAACTTAGAACTTATATATATATATAGAACTGGAAGAATACCTCAGAAGGTTACAGTCATACTGTTTGTAGTACTGTTTTGTTATGTAGAATGTAGCAGCAGCAGGGGGAGCTGTAGCTCTCCAATAATGCAATACTCCCGGTGTGGTTATAAATAGTTAACTGGCAACCGCTGTAGGGAGTTATGGGGGATTATTGACTCCCGTGTTGTTCTGGGGTTCAAGAGCTTCGGTCGAGAGTTTGTGTGCTCTGCAAGTACTGCTAACCAACCATTGCTCCTTGGTCTTTTGATTAAGATCAAAGTGTCAAACCATGCTGAAGTACAATGAAGTTTGTGTTTCCACACTTCTGTTTTCCGAACTGTCATTCCGTGACCCTGCTGATAGCTCGGTCAGAAGTGGGAAGAAGACAAAAATGGACTGAAGCACTTGACCTTAAGATATAGAGCTTTGGAACAACTCTATTGATAAGGAAGAAGGGGAAGAATCTCACAATGCTCTGACACAACTGGAAGAGAAGTTGTTGAAACCAGCAGAATGCCTTTGGAAGAAGATGGGCACATCAATGCTGCCTCCCATCAGCTCCTCTGCTCTGCTGTGGGGTGGCTCAGCAGCAAATATGAGTGGAGAAACTTCAGTCCTGCCCAGGCCATCTGCCACAGTGCTCTAGTTCTAAGCATGGTATAATGACTGGGATTCAGCAATGGCATCAGCACACCTGGAGTTATTGCTGTAGGGCAACAAGCTGACCTGTTTTTGGATGTCAAACCAGATCAACACTGTGAGCTACCTGTGCTAACAGCTACCTGAAGTGACATTTTGGGTACTAGAAAATGCCAGACTACTAGCAAAGTTTCCACACCATGAAGGAGGGGGGCATTTGGGAGTGCTGGCAGTGGATGAGCAGTTCCTAGCATCCTGCACGTATCTGAGATACCCAGAGGAGATCCAGGATGGCCTAGCAGTTCAAGCCTTCTTTACAGCCCTTGCACCTGAGCATCTTGGACAGCATATGAGCCCTACTGCTCCTGAAAGCTTGGAGGGAGCCATGGCTAAGACAGAACATGTGAAGGGCACCCTGGGGTACAGTGGCAAGCACGCACACTGCTGCCTGGTGCCAAGGGTGACAAGAAAAAAATAAACCTCTGGGAGTTCAAACACCAGTGACAGCCCACCCCTCTTGGACATTCCAGATAGAAAAATACTTAAGCAACTTATACAGCTATTTATTGCATTAGTGCAGTCATTAAAACCAAAAATTTTGATATTGATACTTAGGTTGGTCTTGTCCACCATGGCATGCAGTCATCCACTTCCCTCAAGCTAGAGTACTGGTATCACAGCCTGTCTCCTCATTTCTCATCATGGGGGAACAATGCTCAAGAGAAAAGAAAAGGCTAGTAACTGACAACATAACAAGAACTAGAGATTTTTGCATTAAACGACAACACATAGACATACAGCAAATGGGAATCACATCAGTCATGGATATGCTTAAGCAAACAAATGAGTCCTAGGCTTGGCTGACAGATGAGTCGTCCCTAACAACATCTGGTGATGCTTCCAAAGTTCTTTAGCTAAAGGCATGCCCTCCTACTAAAATCTTGTTGATTATAGGTACTTTAAGACATTCTGGAAATTATTCAATAATCTCTCTAAGGTAAGCTGGACCAGTTCCATTTACTGGCTCAACTTAGCCTGCCACATAATAACTGAGGTATGACTAGCATCAGACAAGACAAGAATTTTATTAACAACATGGGTTAGAGCCATTTCAGTGCTATGACCAGGGCAGAAACCAGACTGAAATTTTGATAATTAGGGTATTTTACAAACACGGAAAAGAGCTGTTGGAAGAAAAATAGAAAGTGTTAAGAGGTTGGTCATACTGCCAAAAATCAATATCACTATGCTACTGAATGAACGCTTGCATGACCCCGCCCGACCCCCCCCAAAAAAGAAACCTGTATGTGCTTAAAGTAGGGCAGTCTTTAAAAAAACCCTTGTATCCAAGGTCAGCCTACAAAAATGCTTAACCTAAAGTCTGTATTCTTTTTACTTTATCTGCACAGTCTTTCAAAGAAAGCTATGATTTCAACCACACCATCTATTGCCAGCTGTTAAATATTGGTGGATCTGTAGTGGGATTGACAGCGACATCAGAATTGCTTCATTAATTGCAGACAATATCCCACTACAGACACCAGGACCTGCATTACAACATACCAAAAAAAAAAGCCTGAAGCTGTTCTGAAAGGAAAAGGTGGCTGCATTCCATATTAGTGAATTAATGATTTACTCCATTAATTTGTGTACCCCATGTTTATATGAGTGTATATATAAAAAAATGGATAAAAACATAATAACAGCTCTCCATAATAACATAATAAAATCTTTTATGCGCAGCCTTAGAATCACACATCAGGTTGTTTCGGGTTCCTGACATTCAAAGCTTAATTTCCAGAAATACCAGTTTGTCATCTTTAAAGGTAGTCTGTTTTCAAGGCTTTTTGCTCTCCTTTAAGTGAACCTTTGCTAACAGAGGCTTGTCTTTAAGAACAGGTGATTATCTCAGCTTCATACATTCTTTTTCAGACAACACACACAGTTGTTTTTCTCTGTCTATGATGGTAAGTAAGAACAGTTTTACAGTCAATATATTTTCATGCTGTTTCTAGACAAAACAATGTTCTTATTGATCAGCTCTAGTGATAATTTTATTTTAATTTTGGTAGTTTGTTTTCTTTGATCTTCACTGTATTTTTTTTATATAATATTACTCAAGCTGTCAATTAGTCATCCAGTAGATTTAATAAAACCCGTGCTAGGAAACCAGGACAGGAATTATGTGTAATTATAACATTATGCTTAATGAGTGAGTGATTTCTTTCAGGCTCTAAAAAAACCTTTAAATAAAATTATTAATGCTTTTAAATTAATGGGTTCTGTTCTTAGGATCTAAATAACCTTATATTAGAGTATATAGTCCTTTTTACCAGTCTGAACTCTGCACTGTATCTGAAAGTTTGTGTACATTTCCACCAAAACTCATTAACTGAAGTAAAGAAAATACAGTTTATTTCCAACAGAAATCCAACAGTGATGGAATTCTGATATGCGAGTGTGTTCTTGAATACTGAATTTCTTTAAATGCAGAAGTGCTTGTGCTTTATTGTGGCAGTCATAACTGCCTGCATGTGAATGTTTTACACACTATACACATTAAGTACAAAAACTTTGTAAATCTGCAAGCTTTAGTACTTTGGGATGCCTGGAAACTGGTCAAAAGTTCAGTAATTTCATTTTGGGGGATTATACAATAGATGTAATAAAATGCCTGCTGTGAATATAAAACACATTTATGACAGGATTATTCAAACATCTCCAGTACTGAGGACATTCTGAGAAGGGATTTGAAAAGTGTAATGTATCTAATAAACAGAAACTATTATGAACTTGGGAGGAATCCTGGCCATCCTCTTGCCTTTTTGTTGAAAACACAAAAGAACAACAGATCTAGTGAGGATATCACACACACTGTCTGAAACCAATTGTCCTAAGCAGGGTCACAGTGACCTAGAGTCTAACCCAGCAACACAGGATGCAAGACTGGAGGGGGAGGGGACACACCCAGGACTTGAACCCCAGACCTGCCAGAGATTGGGACCCAGCCAAACCCACTGCACCACCACTCTCACACATGAGGATATCTTAAGGCTTAATTGCATACATAGGGTGCTTTTTTAACACAAGGGATTATTTAACAAAAATTACTTCAGTAAAAGAAAAAACTCACATCATGAAAGTACTCAAAAATGTGGATATGTGAAAGTGTCCAAAATATTGTTTTAACTTAAAAAATATTATTGTGAATACTTTTTGACTCATCCTAATATAAGTTTGATACAAATCTTTATAGAGCACTATCCTCAGTGGGGGGGGGGGTGGAACAGCAAGCTTGGCCAGTGCCCACTGCATGGCAGGTCCAGCATTTGAGCCCTGCAATGGACTGCTGTCCTGTCCAGGGTGCCTCTCATCCCCTCCAAGCCTTGCACTCTGTTCTACTGGGATAGGCTTTGGTGTGCCACAACACCACTCAGGACAAGCAGTTGTTGGTTGGTATTCTCTATAGTGACAGCATACACACACATTGACTGAAACTGCTTGTCCTGCACAGGGGTCACAGTGAGCTGGAGTCTAACTCAGCAACACAGGGCATAGGGCTGGAGGGGGAGGGGACCCCTGTAGGGCTAGACACCAGTCTGCTCCAAAGCACCCCAAGTGAGACTTGAACCCCAGACTCACCAGAGAGCAGGACCCAGCCAAGCTCACTGCACCACTGTGCTTCCCAGTGACAGAATACTAAGCACAAATGACCAGAATATAAGCAGAAATAGAAGATAATGTTAGTAACAGTAACCATTTGATCCACCTGGCAGCTGAGGAAAGGAAAACAAGGAACTCCAGGAATTTAAAAAAAACTGAGAAAAATATGTCTCATTGATGGATTTCAGCTGCTCTGATACCACCATTCCATCATTGCAATGTCCCACTGAAATCTTACTATATCTTCATCGGGGGGTGCAGTGGTGCAGCAGGCTTAGCCACATTCTGCTTTCTGGTTGGTCTGGGGTTCAAGTCCTGCTTGGGGTGCCTTGCAACAGACTGGTGTCCTGTCCTGGATGTGTCCTCTCCCCTTCCAGCCTTGCACCCTGTGTTGCTGGGTTAGGCTCTGGTTCACCACAACCCTACTTGGGACAAGCAGTTTCAGACAGTGTGCGTATGTGTGTTCATTGCTGATTGCTCCAAGATTAGCAGGGAAGAAGTCTGGGTGTGAATGCAAAAAATGAATCTTAGGCAAAATGTTGCATTTGCTTTTATTCATTTCACTTAACTTACAATGTTAAGCTGCTTACAATTATTTACCCATTTATACAACCAAGTAATTTTTACTGGACCAGCTGGAGGTGAGAGTTAAACTTGTGACCTTTGGGTCTAAAAGCAGCAACTCTAGCCACTATGCTACCAGTTGCCCCCTTCATGGTTTTGTATGCTTGTAGCATGTTGTGACCCAGCTGGATGTAGCCTGGTGCTCTGTAGCACCAGACTCTTAATGCTGTCCAACTATTGTTGGACACTGAAATAAAAAACATCACACGTTTAGTACAAATGAAAATCAGGAGCAAAACATTTTATCTCAGCTTTATTAACGTGGTCTGTCAGCATCATTAAATGATTAAACATGCTAAATTCAATAATAATTGATTTCATGTTTCTCAAAATTCTGATGTGATACAGTCAAACTGAAGCTATAGTTGTGTTCAGCTAGAAGCTCTCTATCATAATCAACAACATTTTCCAGGAAGCAAAATGTTTGAAAAAAATAGTTGTCTAGTGTAATTAGTGACCAGATCTTTGTATTACTAAGACAACAAGACAAGCGTGGTGTAATAAGCACATGTGATGGCTGAAGGACAGGTAGAGCTCCACATCAATGTATGATGGGAAATTAATATTATTTCTTGGAAAAATACCCCCTAATGGTAGCAAAGATAGATATGAAATTTTAGTCAAGACTAAGTTTACATTTACATTTATTTAATTAGCAGATGCTTTTCTCCAAAGCGACTTCCAATGAACTCTATGTAGTGTTATCAGCCCACACACCTTTATTCACGTAGGTGACTTACACTGCTAGTGCTGTACACTGTTTACAATGGGTCATTCATCTATACATCGTTAATAGTCAATACGACCAAATAAGATCCAAACGACCTGAGGACAATACTGCAGTAGCCAAGCACATTTCCAACCTTGTAACAAGAATGCTACATTTGATGGTGTCAAAAGCTACAGTAGGATCCAGGAGGATGCAAAACACTGTACCGCCTACACCAGCTAAAAGGAGGATATCATTATTGACACTGATCAGAGCAGTTTCAAAATCCAGACTGAATTTTCTGCTAAAGATCATTTGTGGTTTAATACAAGAGCAGTGTTTATGAAACAATCCTTTCCTGGATTGGAGAAATAAATAGGAGTTTGTAACTGGATTGTAATTGCTTAGAACAGCGACATCCAGATGGGGCTTCTTAAGACATAGCTTCATAATTGAATTTTTAAATGAGTCTGGAACCATCCCAAAATGTCACGCTCACACCCGCACAACAAATGACTGCACCTGCGCCGAATTGGAGCAGCCTGGTATAAAAGAAGCTGGGCCTGCATACCTGGTTGTGGAACCTCATTGAGAAAATTGCTTCCTTTGCGACTGAGAAAAAGAACCTCACCTACCGTCTCATCTGTCCTAGACCCTCCTTGTCCTTTGCCCCTTGTTCCCTGATCTCCGCATCCACGGCTCTAGATCTCCTGCTTTGCTTAACCGACCTTAATTCTGACACATTTCAATTCTAGTCTCATCCCTAGGACAGCATCTGTGCCTCGATCGACCCATGCCTGTCCCTGACTACGACTTGCTTGTTCCCGTGTTTTGTTCACAGCACACAAACCTGCATTTGGGTCCTCACTCAATCCTCAGTCTCTGCCTCCATTCATGACACAAATGATAAAGAATTACTAATTATGCTGATTTGATACATCTCCTTTATACATCACTTGTAGAGGACCAGATCTTGGTTTTGGCTTTATTACACAGAAACATTGGAGTCTGAATCCCTCTCCAGGTGTACAGAGTTTGCAGGGGCTTCCTCCGTGTTAACAGTCCACAGATATGTGTCAGATCACCTAGTGGCTCTAAATTGCCTGCAATGTGTGCATTTGTGACAATAAACCTACTGTTTCATTTTTAGAGTTGCAGATTTCACTGGACAAGTTGAACCATAACATCATAGCATTTGTGAAAAAGTCATGGAGCAGTCAAAGACCTCCGAATGTCTCAACCAGGATGAGGTACTGAGAGCAATTTTATTGTCACAAATGTTATGTCTATGTGTTTTTTTTTATTTAATATTTGTGTAAAAGCACATGTTCAGATAAAAGTATATGTTTATGTTTTCAAATGTTTACTTAATAAAGGACTTTAACATAAAGGTCTATTGAATACAGTTTAGGCTGATTAAAATACTTAAGTTGACCTTCTTGTGGTGATATTTCATAAAAGAACTGTATAAGTATGAAATTGTAAGATATTTATAACAGAGAATATGGAACAAAATTAAATAATCGTATCATTTAAAGAAAGTCATTTTATCAGTAAATTCAGCATTGCCAAGTGTAAGAAGCTATGGAAAAATATTTGTGCATAAGTACTGTAACACACACAAATTTTCAGTTTGACACTTTGAAAAGGTGTTTTGTTAAAAGTATGCAATTGAAAAACCATTTCCTTTTAACTTTTTCTCTTTTGCATGTTTTCATAATGAACATACTTTCTAAATTGATGAATTCAATAATTGGTCATATTACATTATTTTATGGGGGTGTGGTGGCACAGTGGGTTGGACTGGGTCCTGCTCTCTGGTGGGTCTGGGGTTCAAGTCCCACTGGGGGTGCCTTGTGATGGACTGGCGTCCTATCATGGGTGTGTCCCCTCCCCCTCTAGTCTTACGCCATGTGTTGCTGGGTTAGGCTCTGGCTCCCTCCGATCCCGTATGAGACAAGCAGTTCAGACAATGTGACATTATTTTAGAATTACAGTTATGAATAGATTTTCAGATATTTTTATTGTATTTTCTTCATTAACCTATTTTGTGAAATTTCTATGCCAAGGAGCAAATGTGACCTGTGTTTCTGTGCCCACCAGCCAAAAAAATCAAAACAAAATATAAATGAGCAAAAGTCTAATTCAACTCACTCTCAGTGTTTACAGCTCATTCCTGGGATTCCAGAAAGTAGATGATCAATAACAAGATGATAAAAATTTCAGATTTTATACAAAGTGTTGAACAGTAGTTGGGACTGAAAAAGAATTCATGGAGACAATGTATTTTTATTTTCAACCATTTAAAATTAGTTTTAATTTTCACATATCTTTAAGTTAATAAAAATACTGCTTGTTGTGCATATAATAATGGAAGCTGAAATAGTCCTAAAGCTGAATAATGCTTCACATTGTTATTTGACAAATGAGCCTTCCTGGTTTAATAGGAAGTTGTGATGGTGATGTTTATTTTCAGGAATTTTAAGTAAGTTTTAGTATTATTAAAAGTTCATTAAAAACAATAAAGGTTATACAGGATACTTTTTTGCTTATTACAGCCTTTTCTGGAGTTTTCGTAGAAGCTAACCTGTTCATAAATCAAGGAACATCTGTATTATGTCACTTCAGTTGATTGTAACTTAGTGGTTAAAGTGAATTTGAATTTATGAGTACACACACACACACACACACACTTTCAGAACTGTTCGTCCCATACGGGGTCACGGGGAACCAGAGCCTCCCCGGTAACAGAGGGCGTAGGGCCGGAGACACACCCAGGATGGGACACCAGTCTGTCACAAGGCACCCCAACTGGGACTTGAACCCCAGACCCACCAGAGAGCAGGACTGCAGTCTAACCCACTGCACCACCGCCCCCCCTTGAATTTATGAGTAAAGTTACAAAAAACTTTCAGTTACAACTGTTTGTCAAATTACTGTTTGTATGTTTTGACTGACAGATGAGGAAGAGATTCTGTTTTATGGTCACAGTAGTGATTTAGTAGTGCAGATCCATGAGTTTTGCAGGCTTTTTAGTGCTTTTACTTGAAGTTCTCAGCATGAATCTTGTGTTCCAGGGAGGTGTAGTGAAGACACCCCACCCAGTTTGTCTAATTGAAAACACAAATGAGAATGGACTGAATCTCAACCGGCAGGCTATGGACATTCTGAGCTCTATCACAAAGCCTGTGGTGGTGGCAGAAGTTGTGGGAAAGTTTCCAACTGGGGATTCCTACCTGGCAAACAGACTGTTTGGGCAGTGCACTGGTATGCCTGTGGGTGAAATGGATGTTGACTTGAAGTAGGACATAGAAAAAAAAACAACATACAGTAGACTGGAAAGTGTTTTTTGTGTCAGAGATGTAACAACTTGTGAGATATTGGATGTTGCTTGGTACTTGATGGAGTTACATGCAGGCTTACTTTGGTTCTGGGGCCTACACCCCCTTGTTACACCTATGTTAAATGAGCATACACATACAGTGTGAATACTGTATAACATGCAACTGATCATTTCAAGTAACATAACTGTTAAATTCATGAGGTATGACTCTCACTCACTGCAGCTGACAGACACAACATAAATTAATGTTTGTCATGATCCTTTTCTTAGGCTGCCACAACCATTCTGAATCAAGTGACATCTGGATGTGGTGTGTTCCTTATCCCCATATTAAAGACTCCACTCTTGTCCTATTGGATAAAGGCAAGGTGAGATACTGCAGTTTAACTGCAATATAACCATCCTGAATGCAGAAAATTGACACTTTGCAGAATTCACAGCTATTGCATTATGCTCCGGACATTGCTTTCATTTTTTAATACACAGTATGTGCAAGGGGTAAATCTATGAAGTTTCCTTGAGTATGTGATATTGTATATTGTAACATTGTATAGAATAATAAAAAATCATTGAGTTGTTGCTAAGAGAAATATGAATATGCACAACCTGAGTTTTGTAAGCCCTTTCTAGAACTGTTTGAACAAGCTGACTGGAGATAATTATATTTGTGAAGAAACCATGGAGCAATCAGAGCGGTCTCAGAGTCATAACGAAACTGAGGTACTCAAAGCATTTTTTAAAATTATATTATGCTTTCAAGAATGTTTAAATGAATATGTAATAATTGAATGTTTTCTATAATATGAGTAAGTGTATTGATACGTGAAGTGTGAAAGTGTCTGAGTGAAACAATGAATAAATATTACATATATTTATTATATATACTTCAAAAAAATCTACAGGTAGATGAACTACAAGGTAATTATACCGATACCCCAGCAAAGTCTATAAAGAAAACACCCACAGCTTGCAGTGGTGTTCAGAAAGAAGAGGATGACAAAGAAGAAGATGAAGATGGTGACAAATGTATTATGTCCAAGGCCTTAGATTCGGAAATAGAATTTCAACATACTGATGACACAACTGAAACAATTAAAGGCAAGTTCGCTGAACCAGAGAAAACAAGACAGCATGAAATGGGACCCAGTAATCAAACTGAAGATAACAGACACAGAGAAAAAGTGATTGAGCAGAGCCTCACACAACAGGAGCAGCTCATTGAAGAACTTGAAGAGGAAGAAGACGTTAACAACCTGAAAACACCCCAGTCTGCCCAGGTATTGTGCAGACATAAAGATGCTCTGTTTGTCTTTGTGCTGCTAAACATTAGGTAGGGTGGATACAACTCATGTAATGGTTAGGGAGAGCTGGGAGTGTAGTGGTTTGAAGTGCTGCTTTTGGACCTGATAGTTGTAGGTTCAATTCCCATGTCTGGCTGTAATACTCTCAAACAAGGTATTTACCCTAAATTGCTCCAGTGAAAATGGTCTAGGTGGGGGAATAACTGTAAATTGCTTTGGCAAAAAGCATCAGTCAAATAAAGATATGGGCTTCTAATTCAAAGGAAAGGGGTTCTGTTCTTTACTATTGCTGTATTCTTGAACAAGTATTTGCATTTATGTAGAGGCAGCAGAGTGTTTACAGCTGCTGAATTTGGAAGTCACATCTTCAAATCCCTCAGATATACACAGTATATATTGACATCCGACACTGATAGTTAATTTGGACTGAAGTGTCAGTTAAGAAATAAAGTAATTTGGTGATTCATAGCAGTTCATTAATAAGTTACAACTCATCACTGAAGATAATTGTGAATGCTATCAGAACATCTTATACTGCACAGGTATCTCTTTCTTAAGAAATTCATTGCAGGCAAAGTTATACAAAAATAAAAAACTCTAGGAGCACAGCAAAGTTTTGACTGACATCTGAGTTAAATCTTTAAATGCATCTGTGTTATGGTCAAATTTGTACAATAAAACAAAGCAAATATTGTTTTTGTTTTTATTAGATTGTAAATATGTATACAAAGCAAATTTAATTTAGAAAGGTTTCTTGCAAAAATATATACATCTTTACAGACAGCGCTTCAAGTTCAGATGATTATTTTTGTGGAAATGCTTTAGAATAGAAGCTAGGTGCAACTGGTACTCATTGTGTAAGTTTTTGGAGTGCTTGTTTCATACCTTCTTCACTTCTAGCATGACTGCTGTGTTACAGGGAGATCCTGTGGTGATGGCCCACCCAGTCTGTCTGATTGAGAACATAGAGGAGAATAAAGTGAAAATCAACCAGGAAGCTCTGGCCATTTTGAGCTCCATTTCTCAGCCTGTGGTGGTAGTGTCCATTGTGGGCAAGTACCGCACTGGGAAGTCCTACCTGATGAACAGACTTGCTGGGAAGCGTACAGGTATGCTTATCAAGCTTCTGTAGATGACATATACAAATACGGATAAGTGTATGAGTATACACATCTCAGCAAATTTGTCCTTTAGATAAGTCATTTAATTTAGATTGGTAAGGTACATATTCAGTCATTTGTTGCAAATGCTTGAAAAATAGACCAGGTTTTTACAGTATGCTATCATTTGTTTCAGGATTCTCTCTGGGGTCCACTGTCCAGTCCAACACAAAAGGCATTTGGATGTGGTGTGTTCCTCACCCAAGAAGAGAAGGCCAAACTCTGGTCCTGCTGGATACTGAAGGTCTGGGGGATGTAGAGAAGGTGGGGAGTTCATGCTTAATCACAAGAAAATTTTAGGTGTAAAGCATATGATTAATGTTTACGCCAAAATTAAACTCCAGGACTTTTTTTGCAGGATGACCTGAGATATGACAGCTACGTATTTACTCTTGCCATCCTGTTGAGCAGTACCTTGGTCTACAATACCAAGGGCACTATCGACAATGAAGAACTTTTGAGACTGCAGTATCCTCTCATAACAGATTAAATATAACAGTACGGTAGAAGGTTACTTAATTTTTTTCAAAAGATAATGAAACTTGGTTATGAAATTTAGCTCCAAAATGTATTTATTTAAATTTAAAATTTACATGTATTTGTTTAAACAGGGAACAAACACTTATTTGTGTAGCTTTATTAGTCATTGGTTTTTCACTTTTTTCCCTTTTACACCTTTAGATAGTTGGATGTATTTTATGGAGCACATTTAGAATACGTTCTTGCTCAAGGGTGTTCTTAACTCCAAAGCTGGTACCCTCTGTGACATAATCCACTGGACTCTTCATAGTTGCAAACCCTCATATTGATGATTTCAGCCTGAAAATGCAGTCAAGTAGTATCAGTGTCTCTTCCTAAATTGTACTGTGTACCAGGTATATGACAGAACTTACAAAACTCATTCATGTGAGATCCACTACAGAAGACAAAAATAAGGCCTCCTCTGAATTTATCCGCTTCTTCCCCTCATTTGTGTGGGTTGTGAGAGACTTCACTCTGGAACTGGAGATAGATGGGAAGGAAGTCACAACTGACAGGTATCTGGAGAATGCTCTCAAACTAAAGCAGGGTAAGTAAGAAAAAAAATATCTTAATGAACCATTCCCATAACTTTTCAAACCACAGTTTGTTTAAGTTTACAAGCTTATTTTGATTAATTGTGCTACTGGAGGTAACTGGAGCACTTGGAGGTAACCCACACAGACACAGGGGGAACATACAAACTCCACACAGACTGAGGGAGGGATTGAACCCACATCCTGAATGTGTTGAACCCACATGCTTGAATGTGTTGTTACCATCAAAATATTATTATAAAAAAATATTGTGGTGTACAGCAACATGGGTTTGGACAGGGCAATGAAGGACATAAAGGAAGCATTCAACTTGAATGTTTAATTAAACACCAGCACCAAAGAAATAATGCTCTTGGTCCAACAACCTGTTTCCTCCAAGACCTACACTTCTAGTCAGCCTCCCCCCACTTACTTAGTGTCCCCAAGCTCTCCCCAACCACACTGGCAAACACAGTCACCCCATCATTTCCTCCAGAAGTGCCCTCACTGCTTGTACACCTACATTCCACATTTTTCCCATAATGCAACTATTTACAAACACATCTTCCCGCCTAAAGACAGTAACGTAGGTCGCTACAATATATTTTTTTTTAAATTGGCTCTATAAACAGCACAGGTTCACAATGGCATACAGATAGATAGTACATTTAGGGGCAGCACGGTGGTGCTGCTGTCTCACAGTGCCTGGGTGGGGTGAGAGGATGTGGGTTCAATCCCCCCTCAGTCTGTGTGGAGTTTTCATGTTCTCCCTGTGTCTGCGTGGGTTACCTCCAGGTGCTCCAGTTTCGTCCTGCAGTCCAAAGATATGCTGTTCAGGTTCCCCCATAGTGTGTGAGTGACAGAGAGAGTGTGTTCCACTAATGTATGTGTGAGTGACTAATTGTAAGTAGTGTAAGTCACTGTGGTGAATAATGTGTGTGGGCTGATAACACTACATAGTATCTGTTGGAAGTCGCTTTGGAGGAAAGTGTCTCTTAAATAAATAAATGTAAATAACTAGAAAATGCAAATATGTCCATACATAGAGCAAGGCCTTAGGGTCAAAAGTTTACAATATATCACAGATATGATCATGTAGCATTATCTAATGACTTGCAGAAAGGTATTCAGACATTGCAGAATTCATTAGTTGTCATGTAAATCAAATGTTACTTTATAAGTGGGAGAAATTTAAACAGTAGAGTCATCTACACATTTCGAGAAGGTACTTGCCATCAAATAATAATTACGTTTCTGTGATGCACACCATTACAGCCATGTAAAGTAACTTTGTGGCCCCCTTAGTACTCATTATCATAATTATATTTACTGAACTGGTCCAGATGTGTTTCAGCCTGCTTCTGTTTCTACAGACACAAACCGCAAATCATATATGGGAACCATTTGGTCACAATGCTTTAATGCAACCTTGTGAACATTTCAGTGTGGTTAGACATTCACAGCAGCACAATAGCACAATTTGACCATGAAGTACAAATTAATTTTAAGATTTATGTCTAATTTTTTAAATAAAAAGAAAGGTAATGTTACACCTGCAACAGAATTCTTTAGGAGCAATAGTCACATAACATATTTTCAAAAGTTAACATAAATTTACAGAAACACACACACGCATTATCTGAACTGCTTGTCCCATAGGGGGTTGCGGGGAACGGGAGCCTACCCGGCAACACAGGGCGTAAGGCTGGAGGGGGAGGGGACACACCCAGGACAGGATGCCAGTCCACTGCAAGGCACCCCAAGCGGGACTCAAACCCCAGCCCCACTGGAGAGCAGGACCCAGTCCAACCCACTGCGCCACTGCACCACCATGCCCCTGCTTTTACAGAAACATTCACATATAAATATACCTACAAACAAACATGTCCATGAAAGCTCTTGTTTGTGTTTCTAATAAAAGCTAACCCTTCTAGCTTTTGGTAAGTCCACTTTGTACCAGCTCATGACTGGTCACTCCCTGAGCCCTGCATGCCCTGTGCGCTATAAAATTTTAAAAGAATGTGTAATAACTTCTTACTATTGTCAATAAAGTACAACATATACAATAATCATGTTTCCTGATCAGGAGCCTATCCCAGAAACATTGCATTTATTCATTTAGCAGGCACTTTTCTCCAAAGCAACTTCCAATGTGAAGGTTACAGTTATTTACCCATTTAGACAGAGAGGTAATTTTACTGGAGCAATTTAGGGCAAGTGCCTTGGTCAAAGGTACTACAGGCAGAGATGGGATCAAACTTCTAATCTTCAGATCTAAAGGCAGTAGTTCGAACCACTACACTACAAGGTGTCCCAACATACAGAGGCTGATAGGGTTACACCCTGGATAGGATGCTGGTTTATGGCAGAGTAGCCACATACACTGTAACTAACCCATTCACTCTCTAAGGGCAAG
Source organism: Scleropages formosus (assembly GCF_900964775.1). Taxonomy (NCBI): domain Eukaryota; kingdom Metazoa; phylum Chordata; class Actinopteri; order Osteoglossiformes; family Osteoglossidae; genus Scleropages; species Scleropages formosus. The sequence continues at coordinate 6,327,191 of NC_041811.1, forward strand.
TGTGTCACCAGTTCACACACTGCCAAGCGATGTGAGACAACTCACTATGCTCCTGTGCCTGCTATCTGGCCATTTAAATTACCCTTGCCTTTAAAATATTTTTCTCTGCATCTTTGTTACATGGAGTTCTGAAACTGAACTACTCTTACCTTTCCTGTTTTAAGTGATAAGGGATTACATGCCCATCTCATAAGATTAAAATAATGTTCAATATTGTGAATTGTAATGCTATGGAGTTTAACTTTTTTAATGCCAAGCATGTTTTTACTCTGAATGTTAATTTTTGCTTTGAAGGAAACTCTGAAGAGATTCGCCAGAGCAATATTCTACGCGAATGTATCAGGAATTACTTCCCCAGTCGGAAGTGCTTTGTGTTTTACCAGCCTACCAACAGAAACCATCATAATTTAGAGAAACTGAATGACACTGATTTGGATCCTGACTTTGTCAAGCAGACTAATGAATTCTGCAGTTACATTTTCGACAGTTCAAAGGAGAAAACAATACCAGGTGGAGTCAGAGTCAACGGAAGCAGTTAAGTTTGAAGATAACTGACAATTAAGTATTTTGTTAGTGCAATACAACATTAATGTAAATAAATGGGCTGTATAAATCACTGTTTGGTTCTTGATGTGTATGGCTTGTGACATATATAAAAAATTATCTTTTTTATTTCTGTCTCTATTGTTCCCTCCATTGTGTTTGTTTGGCTTCAGTGCTGGGACAACTGGCAGTGATGTATGTCGAGGCCATTCACAGTGGACAGGTCCCCTGTCTTGAGAATGCAGTGGATGTCCTGGCTCAGAGAGAAAACGCCTCTCTAGCTGACAAGTCATATGACCTTTATCAAAATCTTCTGGGAGAGCAAGTAGTTCTGCCCACTGAGACACAGCAGGAATTCTCGAGTGTTCATGAAGAGTGTATGAAGAAGGCCCTGAAGCTCTTTATGGAACACTCATTCAAGGATGAAGACCAGCGCTACCAAAATTTCCTCATGGTACTTAGACTAAGCAATTCAACATATTCATCTTAAAATTGGGGTGGCACAGTGTTTCCTCACAGCACCTGGGTGGTGTGAGATAACGTGGGTTTAATCTGTCTGAGTAGATTTTCCATGTTCTCCTCGTGTCTGCATGGATTTCCACCCAAAGACATGTAGATCAAGTGAGCTAGTGACTCTGAATTGCTCTTAGTGTGTGAATGGGTGAGTGACTATGTGTGTGTGACTTGCCTGCGTTAGACTGGCATTGTGTCCAGGGTGTACAGCTTTTTCCTCGTGATCTGGGTAGGCTCTAGACCACCACGACCCTGATTTGGACATGTGGTTATTGAAGATGGAGTGATAGAAGGATGAATTTTACAATAAGCATTCAGTTAGGAGCCTTCGGCCAAGCGCTCAGTGTCACTGCATTAGAAGAGTGCTCTATAAAAAATAAATTGAATTGAATTAAAATGAATGTGCTAATGTACAGTATCTGTCTCATGACCAGGAAAAAAAAAATAATTAAAAAAGTGTAAGTCTTCCTGCTCTGTCTTTCTCTGTCCTTAGACATGCATACAAAAGGAGTACGAGAGAAAATGTCAGGAGAATGAGCAGCTCTCATACAAACACTGCACTGATTTGCTGGAGAAATTATGGGGAAACATAGACCACAAGTCCTACATGAGACCAGGAGGATACTTGGACTACAGAGCTACGGTGGACAGTATCATTAAGAAATATAAAGCAACTCCACAGAAAGGATTAAAGGTGCTTATTAAAGGAGCATTTAATAATAGTATTAAAGTAAAAGGACTCAAAAGGAATATATATTACCTATAATACATTTTAAATATAAAATATTTGTCAACATATTAGTGCTGACTGTAGATTGATGTTCTTGGCAGTTGATATATTTGCATATGATCAAGACCGAGAAAGAGTGTTTAAAATCTTTTACATTCATCACGCATTAACCAGTCTTAACTTGTTCCTGAAACCTGAGTGAACATCAAAATCCTGGATAATGAAATTACTTATTCCATTATTTCTTTTGGGTAAAAACTCTCATTTTTTCCAAGCTTATCTTAAGTTTACCTCACGCTCACCCTAAATAATGGCTAATAACATGGGAAAAGAGTGTAACATGCTCAAAATTTACACAAATTTAGAAATTAATTTTCATTTTGTTGCTGGCGAGGTTTTTTAATTACACATCTCTTTTCTTTTTGACTGAAACACTTGGTTTGTTCTTTTTGTTCCAAATGACCCTTAGATCTCACATAACCTACTCCTTAGACTTTTGACAGACCTCAGTGGTGCATGAAAAGCTCAAAGAACATTTTCTGAAATGGTAACCACCCCTGTGTGTCATGAAAGTTGCCAGGTGTCTTGATTTCAGGGCCAACTCAACTTGTCAAAAAACCTTTTTGGACTTTGCAAAAGCTAATTTTCAGCAATTGTTATAATATATGACTGTTAGCATCTGACTACTGCTTTTCCAATTCCCCAAGGTCTATACACTCTTGCATCTGGTGCTTTTTAGGATATTATCAAAATATTTGATATCCATTCTTCCTTCACCTCTTCAATAATTCTATTACCTTACATTTTATTTAGTTCCTATAGTTCCAACAGCTGTTGATATTGGAAAGAGTACCTGTGTCAGACTTTCATCTACAGGTTGTACTTTCTCATCTACTGTAACCTTGTGGCAGTAACCACTGATCTCCACAAAACTTTTAAAGAATGATTTCTCTTCCTGAGCCAACCACCTACATACCTCTGAGGACATCTTGGTGCCATTGACAGTTTCTCCAAAATTCAGAATCTTTTCATTTTCCTGCCACTTCAGCTGAGGAATGATTTAAGGATAGATATAGAATGAATTATTAGTCTGCTTCAACAAACAAACACTTTCTTCAACAATTCTGAAGTTTCTTCCACTTTCATCATTTTGATATTTTGTCTATATAAATATCTTTTGGTGGCACAGTGGGTTGGACTGGGTCCTGCTCTCCGGTGGGTCTGGGGTTCGAGTCCTGCTTGGGGTGCCTTGTGACAGACTGGCATCCTGTCCTTGGTGTGTCCCCTCCCACTCCACCCTTACACCCTGTGTTGCCAGTTTAGGCTCTGGCTCCCCGTGACCCTGTATGGGACAAGTGGTTCAGAAAATGTATGTGTGTAAATATCTATCAGCCACTAACTTGAAAAGTTTATTTATTTTCATGGTAACCTGATGAAGAAGAAGGCTCTACTTAGAACAGGCTGTGATTTTTTTATCACGTTTTAAAGTTTCTTGTTCACTCGTTTGCGTTAACATTCTTTTCTTTTTGAGAGCTTTCTTTCCCGACACTCATCTATAACTTGCTGCTTTCTTATAGTGTGGTTATTTTGCTCTTTAAGCTCTGTATTCATCTGTCATTATTCCCTTGTTCTTCTTTGCCTGTTCCTTGACTATGTCATACTACTGTACTTTTTTCCCTTTTGTTTTCTTTCTATGTAAGTCCTGCATTTCTTGTGAAGCCAGTATGAATGCCTTTAGCTTTGTTATTATGTTGATGAAGAAATGTGTGATTCTGCTTAAACTGGTTCATAAGTTCAAGCAACTGTAAGAGCTTGTAAATTTAGCCCTTCTTGCAAAAGTTTATCATGGATTTTTCCATAAGTTGTTCTCTTAACAAATTAGCTTCCAATACTCAGAAATAACACATTTTACTATTTTTATTAATGTTTTTACAATATCATCAATAAATTCATATCGAGGTTGAGATCACTGTCTATGTTTATGCAATTTCAAAACCACAGTTCTCCAGGGTGTAAAGTAAGTGTCTACAGTTTGTTCATGTGTACCATATTCTTCCTGGAGGTTGGCAGAAATTCCTTGCACATGTGCTCCGATGTAGTGCAATAATCTGCCTTGTTGCATGACATCCGCAGCTTCTGGAGATCCACTGGCTATCTTAAAAAATTCTTACAACTCCATCCAAGTTTCTCAGTCCTGGCCTACTTTTTATTCTCAATTATAATGTTAATGTTAAACCAATATCTGCAAACAACTTTGCCAACATTAGCTATATCCAATAAAACATAAGATGTCAAATGCTATCATTTTTTAAACATTTGCTGAAGTAAGATTAAATTGCACATTAACAGTATTTCTCCATCACTGCTATTAAAAGTATATGTTCTGTTTGTTTCAGGCTGAAGAGGCTTTGCAGACCTTCTTGAAGCAGAAAGAAGACATGGAGTCATGTATTCTGAAGGCAGACCACAGTCTGACAGAGCAACAAAAGAAGTTAGAAGGTGAGAGAAGCATGAAAACTGGAGTAGTAACTGAACAGACTAGTGTGTTCCCTGAAACCATACTATGGGTGGAGGATATTCACAAAATAATTATATTGTTCATCTCCTTCTATCTCACTTTTCTGTCAGCTAATTTGCAATTATTGGAATTTTATAAAAAATACATTCTAGGAACAAAGTATTAGCACAAACTCCTGAACACACACAGGTCCCAATCATGTACAAACTATAAAAATACCCACTTTTATACATCTACATTCACTGTTTTCTGCAAATCCACCACCATCCCACCTGCACCTGTCTTTTGAGCAGTGGTGTCACAAATGGGGAACTGAATGGAAACTCAAAGATGGCAAGTTCACGCAATCCGGCAGACACTAAACACTGGAAAAGTACCCTAAGCATTTACCCAAGCACACAATCACAATCTGGTACTTCCATCTCCTGAATTATAAGATGTAACTTTGCAGTTGTATTTACCGTATGATATTTTAAAGTTTTAATTTCCATGCCAGAGGAGAAGGCCCATGCTGAAGTTGAAAAGTTTAAAGCAGAAGTGGCAAAGAAAAAAGAGGAAGCCTTGAACCAAAGAATCAAAGATATTGAAAAGGCATACAAAGAAAATGAACAACAATTAGTGGAGAAAATGGAAAAGGAACGAAACACAATGATTGAGGAAAACAAAAGAATTCTGGAAAAGAGGCTGCAGGTATCTATATTTCCATCATTACCTTACATCTTGGAAATACATGTGTAACATTTATACTCAGCAAATTAGTTTTTATGATCTTCAGAACAGTGTATTTAAAATAATCTAAACATTTTATTACCTGTACAAATTGCGGACTTAACCTAGAAACATCCAACATTCTGCAAAGCAACTTGCAACATTAAGCTACATACAATTTATTCATCATTTATACAGCTGGATTGTTTTTACTGGATCAATTCAAGGTAAGTACCACAAGGGTATCACAGCATGAGATGGAATAAGAAACCTGTACTCTTCAGGTCCAGTTACAGAAGCTCAAACCGCACACTACCTGCTGCCCCTGCTTTGGGGACAGATTCTGCATCAGCACATAGTTAGTGGAGTCCTATCTAATTTCTGCTGTTCCTTTATATCTGCAGGAGGAGAAAACCCTGACTGAGGAGGGCTTTAACCAAAAAGCAAAAGTGATATCTGCTATTATTGAGGAGTTACAGGAAGAACAAATGAAGTTGTTTTTTTCAGAGAACTACGGGCCTGAGCTAAAAGATCCTTCTTTCAGCTTTGCCAAAATCTCAAGAATCAATGAACAAAAGGAAAATTGAACTGGTGGATTTTGTCATTTATTCATTTATGAATATGAAATTCTTTGGTATGTTTGTAATGTCTTGTTATAATCAAGTTTACTCATAAGCTGTTGACATTAATAATCATAAAACATGCATTTCTTCATTATTGTTTCCAGGATCTGTGCAGTCTTTAGTGTGACTGGTTATGACTTTGGAAATGTGTAAGATTAAGTTGCTTATTCCTAGAACACCATGAGAATTCTACACATTCTACACGGGAACAGAGTGCTTTGATAGACCCAGAGAAAAACTTTTTTTAATTAAATGCCCTTTGTGGGGGAGAGACTAAAATAATGTGTTTCTGAAACATTGCAGGGGATGTAGATATGTTTTATTAATTTTGGTTAGCATCCAGTCTTTGAAAGACCACAAAAAGTCGATAGTGAATCCCCAATAATACAGAAAATGACACAACAGTAAAGTGGTCAAGTGTCTGAGTAAGAAATCATTTAATTAGTAAAAATTATTGGCTTTTATGCTAATTTATGAATTATCAAGTGTTGACATTGAGTTGATTGTCTGATACAGATTTTGTTCCTGAAGAAATTCTACAAAAGTGAATGCTGTTTTCCAAGAAATATGGTCATTTTCATGTGGGGTAGTATAATTAATTCATGAGTGAAAAACACCTTAATTGAAGGTGGACACTGTAGTGACTCTGCTGGTAATACTGTTGCCAAGGGTTGTTGGTTTGAATTTGCCTTTTGTCCATGAACTCCTCATTTTACAAAGACAGTTAGGACAATAGGTTGTAATTCTAAAGTAATAATAAAGTAATACTAAATGAAAGTCAATTAATACAGAAATAAGAGTCCTAAAAATACAGAAATACTTTGATTTTTTTCTGGTTGGGTTCTTTAGTAAGATGGATTAAGACTATAATAAATAAAATTACTGTGAAAACCTTTTTATTATTTTTTTTTGCTTTTTTTATATATCTTCTAGCTACAGTAAAATTACAGTTAATGTAACAGTACAAAAAACATTATCTACATAAACTCATGTTCAATCATGGTTTTGAATTGCATTCATTCGATTAGCTTAAGCATTATTGTTTATTTTCTTTCAACCTATTTTTATTTGCTTCTTTTACTGGTGCAGTTAGAATCACCAACCCCAGGAATGAACACCTGAAATGGGTTAGAAACATAAAGTGGAAATAAGCTGAATTAAGGTGATCCCATACTCCTGTTCTGTTTGAGTAAACATAGATCAAGTTCCCTCCATTGCACAGGTTACTCTCACACTAATTTTAGGGAAAAAAAATTCAATATAAAAATATATAAAATGTATGAAAATAAAGAAAGTCTGCAAACAATGTGTATATCTTTGAATTTTTGTTTTTAACCTGAGGAGTAAATGTGATAGACTGGTTTCCTGTCCCAAGTTTACACCTTTGTCTGTTTGCTAGAGCTTTTATAACATTGGCTGTATAAGCTATTCAGAAAATTAATGAACTGAAAACACAGTGTGGGGGCGCAGTGGGTTGGACCGCAGTCCTGCTCTCCCGTGGGTCTGGAGTTCGAGTCCCGCTTGGGGTGCCTTGTGACGGACTGGCGTCCCGTCCTGGGTGTGTCCCCTTCCCCTCCGCCCTTACGCCCTGAGTTGCCGGGTAGGCTCCGGTTCCCCGTGACCCCATAAGGGACAAGTGGTTCTGAAAATGTGTGTGTGTGTGTGTGAAAACACAGTATATTCCACCAAAACCAGTGAGGGCTGCATTTAAGAAATAGAGTTTGTTCATGGTGCATGGTATCTGTGAAATACATATAGACGTAAATGTCTGAAAATACATCTATACCCCCTGGAAAGTGTTGCACTTTTATATATTCAGACATGTACAGTATGCTCGATATTCATTTGGTTACAGTGGCCATATTTGACAAATAAAACTTTATATTTGTTTTTTTTTAAAAATTAAGTATTTTTTTCTACAAAATTCAACAGAAATGCAGTTTCCTGGGTTACGTTTAATAGAGAGTACCTTTAAGGCCCAAGGTTTGTGGAAAAAATTGCATACTTGAAAATATATTGGGCCAAAATCAATAGAGCTGTCAGAGGACCAAAGAGAAAAAAAGTCTGATGCCCATGTATTTGGAAAAGGACACAAATCCATTTGTGGTCAGTGTGGACGTGTATCCAGTAAACCACTTAGAGTCCATATTGATGTCTAGTCCATATATTTTGTACATTAGGATGGATGATGGTTTTAGTGGGAGGCAGCAGTCATAACATAGTCATAACAAGGATGAAAACAACTAAAGTGGAAAAACAAGCCAGCTTTACTGTAATAAAAAGAAAATCTATTCCAAATTTACAAGTGCCAACAAATTACAATCCAAAAAATTTCACAGACCTACATGTTTTGATACAGCATTTGTCTTTGCACTACTCAAGGTGCAGGCTTATTATATATAGAAATTGGAAAACTGAAAGTTTGCAAAAATGTAACTAAAGTTAACTATAAATAATACAGTATCTCCACTTGTCTCTCTCCACTGGCTGTTTTTAATTGTTTGTATCAAGTTCAACACTCAGATTACAGCCTACAAAACAATCAATGGATCTGCTTCCTAATATCTACAAGAGATGATTACTTGCTACGCTCCAGCCTGATGGTTACAGTTCTCTACCTCTTCCTAATTCCCTGTACAAGAGGTCCAAAATCAAAAGTACAAAGGTGCAAAGTTTTTTGGTTGACCTCCCGTGACCTCCCACTAGGACTCAGAATTGCTGAATCTCGCTCCACATCCAAGTATCATGACCACGCCCGCACCTCAACCAGCAGCACCTGGACCCGATTAAACACCTGGCGTTAATCGGAGCACTCTCCTATAAAAACACCTATCAGCCTCTTCTCAGTTGCAGAATCTCATTCAGATAACCAGCCTGTCTGCGACCTTGACTTGACTTGACTTGACAAATACTAGTCTCTGTCCTGTTCGCCGATTGACAAACTCTTTGCCTGTCCCTGATATTGACAACACATCTGATCCCTTGGTTCTGAATAAACGATCCTGCACTTGGGACCAGCCTCTCTTGTGTCCTCTGTTCCCCATGACACCAAGAAGAGTCTCAAAATAAATCTCTTTCAGATTTACTTTTCCCCTGATCTCCTGACTGGTCCCAGTGCTTTCACTACTTTATCTGCTTAAAAAAAGATATTGATAGAAATTTTCTCAATTTTATATGCAGCTATCTGTGTAATGTATAGTGTCAAATTGTGGTATTGAAGTAATACTTCAAAAATTACACATTTGCATTTGCATTATTGTTTTTCAGACCTTCATCTGACACTGTCAAGAATTTGGTATATCAGCTTTCACACTGTAATGTTAGGTAGTTTTTCCAGGAATCAATGAATGTCTGTATGACAGTAATCTAAGAGTAACTGAAGTTTTCCACTGTTTTGCTCAAGTCAGATATGGTAAGGCAATACGTGATGCAAATGCAGGGCCAGAACATGACCTGCAGAGAAACCCTTATCTCCCTGCATGATGTGTCTCAAGACACCTGTGCAAAACAGGTATTTGTGCTTCTGTTGAACTTTCTGTCTTGCCATTGATGAGACTGAATCTAAAGATTCTGGTGTAGATTTCCATGAAAGAAGCAGAAAAACATAAAATGACACCTAGGAAGAGAATCTGAATGTTTGAGTTTGTAATGGTTAGTGAATAAATGTGTTATGACTCACAGTGTCCTGTCTTGCAATGAAATTCAGAGCATTGGTGCATCAGTGATGTGAATCACTAGGGGCCCCAGTTGTAGACAAGTACTGCTCCAAATCTTTACTTTACTTTTTGTTTGGCAATATTTCAGCTATGAAGCTCTGCAGGGATATACAAAATGAAATGGTAAACTAGCATTTGCCAGAACTCATGCTTTGCTGCATTTTATTCAGTTCCCAACCAATGTCAGCAACTACTTGCTCTGAGCAGGGTCATATCAAGCCAGAGCCTATCCCAGAAACACAGGGTGCAAAGCTGAAGAAGGAGGGGACACACCCTGGACAGGATACCAGTTCATTGCAAGGCACCCCAAACAGGACTAGGTCCCCAAACCCACACACAGGGGCCACTGGCCAAACCCACTGTGCCACCACACCTCCCTTAGAACCAGCATACAAACAGGTGATACAATATTTGAAACTGAGATTCCCTTTGTAGTTTACTGTAATATTTTAATGTGATTAAATTTCAATTGTTTACTCTGTATAAGAAGAATATATTATTGTTGCAGTTAGCAAATGGATAATTCTTTTAAAAGCTTGCTTTAGAGTCAGACATTATCTTTGTACTGAAGGTGAAAGATTGTTTGCATATTACATGTTGTAGTAGACTGCATTTTAGATTCATTTAGCAGTATTTATTTGAAATTGTTCGTTTATTGGTTGTTCCTGTAATTTTTACTGTTTATTTCCAATTACTGATGAACAACTACCTGTATTGGACTAATGTTCATCTATATGGATATCATGCCTAGAGTCTTAGTAAGGGGGGGTATAGTGGCACAGTGGGTTTGGCTGGGTCCTGCTTGCTGATGGGTCTGGGGTTCAAGTCCTGCTTGGGGTGCCTTGTGATAGACTCATGTTCCATCCTGGGTGTGTCCCCTCTAGCCCTGCACCCTATGTTGCTGGGTTAGACTCCAGTTTGCCACAACCTCATTTGGGATAAGTGGTTTCAGTGAGAGTCCTAGTGAGATGTGGGCTGTATTAAATGCTTCAGTCTTTTTCGCTTGGAGAATTATATCTTGATATTACAAAGACTTTCAGATACTCCCTTGTATATACTACTCATCTTTTCAGGTGCCCTTTCACTGCACTACCATTCCTGACTTGTGTTCCCATACCATGAGAATCTAGGAAGAAGTTTTGCATATTTTCTTTTGATTCTGTAGTCCTGCTAGGAGACTTCAGTGCTCACAGTGGGAATGATGGTGAATTTGGACTGGTGTGACTCGGAGGAACAACTTTTGCCAAATCAGAACCCAACATAAAAAAAGTTATTGTACTTCTGTGTCTGTCACAGGTTGTGCTTAGCAAAAGCCATACCTGAACTGAAAGAGGCTCACCAGTGTGCCTGGTACCAAAGTACCTTGGTCTAAAAGTCAATGATCATTTTTCTGGTTGTTTTATGTGTCTTGAAGCCTTATGTTGCAGACAAGTGTAGAGAAGTATAGAGCTGTGAAATGATCACCATGTGCACCTATGATCATGATCTTCGGTTTAATGACTAAAAGAACTAAATTGCAAATGCAAACAGGCAAAATGAGATTTCTCTGCATGGCCCGTGGGCTCACCCTCCGTGGCAAAGGGATGAGTTGAGTTATCTGGAAGAGCCTTGGAGAGTTACTGCTCCTCCAGACCGAGAAGTCAGTAAGGGTAGTTTGTGCTTGTCATAAGTATTCACCAAAGTCGACTCCCAATGGAGATATACCAGTTATACTGTCCCATTGGGAGGTGACTCTGGAGAAGGCTCTGGACTCACTGGAGGGATCATATCTTATGGCTGGCTTGGAAACACCTGGGGATCTTTCAAGAGGAACCCATCTGACTTGAGTTTATCATATATTACCAGAGAAGACAACAGGATGAAGAAGAAGAACAGGTAGTGTTTCACAATTCCATTCCACTTTTAATCTGGATTATATATACACATTACTTGAGTTTTACTTATTGTTTCTTTTTACCAATCACTCACTGTGTCACTGCGTGAGAAGAGCATGCTATCAAAAAAAAATTGAATTGAGTTAATATAAGATAGTATTATTTGACAGATTGTAGTTACCTGTTAGTATGGCCTTGTAATTATATAGGTTATCCATGATTCCCTGGACCTCAGATGTTTAAAAAAAAATGTTAATTTCAATATCTGAAGTGATGTACTTGCATAAGCTTTTAATAACAACATTGTTTCATTATAAATGCAGATTTGATAAGACAATGCACCATCTTCCAGTACGGCATGGGGGTTTTATGGTCTTATGTTGTCGTATTATAATGTGTTTTATTGAAATAAAACCTTTTATTTACACATCATGCCAAAATGATTAACATTAATTTAGACAGTGTTGGGGGGGGGGGGGTTGAACCGGGTCCTGCTCTCTGGTGGGTCTGGGGTTCGAGTCCCGCTTGGAGTGGCTTGTGATGGACTGCCCTCCCATCCTGAGTGTGTCCCCTCCCCCTCCAGCCCTATGCTACTGAGTTAGGCTCCAGCTCCCCGCGACCCTGTAGGGGACAAGCGGTTCAGACAGTGTGTGTGTGTGTGTGTGTGTGTGTGTGTGTGTGTGTGTGTGTAGAGAGTGTTGATTCTACCAAACACTGAAACAGGTAAAGAAGTCTGAGGCTAGGTCTTCTTTAATCTTGTTAATTAGTGTCATGTAGTTGGTTTCTAAATGGCAACTGAGATCAGAAGCAACAAAGATACTTAGGTTTCTAAAACCAAAGTTTGCCCGTTTAAAGGGAAAACTCCAGGTAGATTCGAGAAGGGTATTCAGGTGTGCGCCCAGAAATTTAGAGAGATTAATTTTATAATCTAAAACTATACTATAGTAGGATATCACCTTTACTATTCCTGGTTCAGATCTTTGAGAGTGACTCAGGAGTAACAGTACATCATCAGAATATAGAGAAATGCGACAGTCCTCTTTATATACCCTAATACTGGATATGTCTTGATTGTTCTTAATTGTTTCTGCTAGAGGTTTGATCACAAGTGTGAATAGTAAGGAGACATAGAAACTGTCTCACAGAAAGCAATTTGTGTTAACTTGCACCAAAGGATTTCAACAGAAGAGCTTCCTTAGATTGGTAAAGTTGTTACTCATTTTAAGTCTTACCAAGATAGCGAATAAGAAACTCCATTCTACTCTGTCAAACGCCTTTTCAGCATCAAGAGAGATTATTAAAGTCAGTTCTTGCTTTCCAGCAATGAAGTAAAATTAAAGCCACAACATATGTTGTCGGAGATGAACCTGGTTTTAACAAATCCAGTTTGACCGGTTTAATGATGTTTTAGAAGACAGTCTGAAGTCAGCATTTAGGTGTGGTTAGCGCTGCTGCCTTTGAACCCAAAGGCTGCAGATTCAAGTCTCACGTCTAGCACTAATACCCTTGAACAAAGTACTTACCCTAAAGTTGCATGGGTAAATAGATTAATACTGTAGGTTGCTTTGGAGAAAAGCATAAGCTAAATTAAGTAATGGTGAATTTAGGAAAAAATGGTCCTGCTCTGAGACAACAGGCAGTGATAAACTTTCTATGCATGACTGTATTTTGGCTGTTTGCCCTGCTTTCTAACCTTTCACTGTGATTACATACCCTTCTGTTTCTTCTCTGCCACTGCTTAAAGACTTACTAGTTGTCATGCCTTCTAATTTACATTTAGTAATTTAGCTAACTTTTATTCAAAGCGACTTACAATTTTAATCTACCTACAATTATTTACCCATCTGTACAGCTGGGTAATTTTACTGGTGCAATTTAGGGTAAGTACCTTGCACAAAAGGTACTACAGCTGGAGGTTGGATTCAAGCCTGCAACTGTTGGGTCCAGAGGCAGCAGCTGAAACTAGTACTTGTCCCATTGTAATCATCTCTCCCTCTACTTTTTTCTTCATTAATATGGCTCCAGTAAGGAGCACATATACTAAAACTGGAACGATACAGAGAAGATTAGCATAGCCCCTGCACAAGGATGACATGCAAATTCCTGAAGCATTCCAGTGAGGCTGTATCTTTAGACAGTTTTTAGTGTCAAAAGGATTGTATAGACATGAATGTATGAAGGTATGTCAGAAAAAATTTTAAGATAAAATAATGGGCAGGAGTGGGGACCAAAACCGTGCTATAATGGCATCAGTTAATACAAGCATCATGATGTCATTTGCAGCACTACCTCATAAAGATTATACCTTTGGTGTGCATTTGAACCGTGACAGCAAAGTGAAGTGAAAGAAAAAGTACAATTCCTACATGTCAGAGAGCTTTAAAAAAATTTAAAGCACTACAAAAATGTGATAAACATTTGAAAAAAGAAATTCAAGTTCAGATGCAGAATGAAAAAGCTACCTTCTTGCATACCTGAATGTTCTTGATGTGCAAGATCATCACACCCTCAACATAAGCAGCCTTATGAAACTCTGAAATCCTGGGGTTTAATAACTTGGCACTGATCATGAATAATTATCAGATGCTACACCAAAAAATTAAATAAATGAACATAACGTACCACATGCCCAACATTAAAGTCCCAAAAAGTTTATGGTTTACTTCAATTAAATTTTACTGAACTGCTGAATGAAGAGCTGGGTTTTTGGAGAGCATACTGTAAAAACAGCACAAAACAATACACAGACACACACACACACTGACCGAAACCGTTTATCCCGAGCGGGGTCGCAAGCCGGAGACTAATCTGGCAACACAGCATGCAAGGCTGGATGGGGAGGGGACGCACCCAGGACAGGACGCCATTCCGTCGCAGGCACCCCAAGCGGGACTCAAACCCCAGACCTGGCAGAGAGCAGGCACAGGCCAAACCCATCGCACCCCCCCTAATAAAATAATAGAAACCAATTATTCCACTGCAAAAATAAATTAAAAGAAAATGTATTGATTTCTCCCTTCTTTAGGTACATATTGTCTCTACCTGTGTCACTAATTTTATCTCTGTTATGAAATTTACTATGTCTAATCTCCAATCCATAAAGTTCACTCAAATTTTACCAAAATATGAAAATCACACAGGGACTAAAGGTTTTTTTTTTTAAAAAAAAAAAAAAAAAAAAAAAAAAAAAATCACTGCTGCTCCACATAAAGTGAAATAGAATTTAAGCAATGAAAATTGTTAACAGGTTTCTTTTCATCATACCCTGCATTGAATTTTTATCCAAGCCTCATGTCCAGTGATTCTACAACAAGTTCCGGATCATTGCAACCCTGACAAAGACAAGCAGTTAGCGAAACTAAGTGAGAGATTGTGTGAGATTTATCATAATCACCACAACAAAGAAGTTCAGCTGAAAAATGCAAAACAAAATCTGATAACTATTTAACCTTTAGCCACAGCTCTCATCTTTCTAGATAATCACTGAAGTATGTAAGTTACGCAAATGATAATTGTGTGACAATTTGTTTGCACACTAGCTGAGTCAGTCACCTTCTGCAGGATTTGTGTTGATCCTGAGGCTGGCAACTTGGTCTTCAGTTGGGCAACAGATCTTCATCAAATGGGGCATGTCCTTAATTCTCAGTTCTAATTCAGTCTAATTAGTTCTAAAATTAAACTTAATACTTAGTTCTCTTTGGCAGCTTAAAATGTGAATTGCGGCACTAACCTGAAGCAAAATATTTTGTTTGTTTCAGTCATTTCAGTAAGTATTCATGCATACAGTACATTTCGGTGCCTTTCCTCTCTCTAACTTACTGTTATGCACAGTATTGACATTACAACTAATGTCAAGTGGTACCAGGGATAGCTGGTCTCAGGTCTGAATCCCAGGTGTAATACCCTTTAGCAAAGTACTTCCTCTAAACTGCTCCAGTAGAAGAAACTGCTTAGCTGCATGAATAGGTAAATCAGTACCACTTCCTTTGGAGCTACATGAATAAATGTAAGTGATGATTTAATAGCAATGTCATCATGAAATACCTAACTGAAGCAAAGAAGAATCTCTCAAAAACACACACACACACACACACACACACACACACACACACACTTTCTGAACTACTTGTCCCATACAGGGTCGCAGGGAACCAGAGCCTACCCAGCAACTCAGGGCGTAAGGCCGGAAGGGGAGGGGACACACCCAGGAGGTGCACAACCTGCAGCAGGTTGTTGAGACACAACAAACACTCAGTGATACTTTTCTGCCTCCTATCCAAAACATTACAATGAGGCAGTGTAAAATAAGACCACTCAAGACCCTGCCGTGGACCGTTTGCTCTTCTACCACCTGGTAGATGGTACCATACCATGTGGTCCAACACCACCAGGCACAGAAACAGTTTCTTTCCTCAGGTCATCAAATTACTGAACAACAAACACCACACTGCTCAGATAAATTTATATTGCTTTCTCACAGGGGGGGCGCGGTGGTGCAGTAGGTTGGACCGGGTCCTCCTCTCTGGTGGGTCTGGGGTTCGAGTCCCGCTTGGGGTGCCTTGGGGCGGACTGGCATCCCGTCCTGGGTGTTTCCCCTTCCCCCTCCGGCCTTACGCCCTGTGTTACCGAGTAGGCTCCGGTTCCCCGCGACCCTGTATGGGACAAGCGGTTCTGAAAATGTGTGTGTGTGTGTGTGTTAACTCTTGATTGGGAGGGCACAGCTTCATTATTTCCACTTTCCTCTGTTCAGTACTTGGCAGTAGCATACTAATACTATTGCTGCATTACACATGTACCGCATTGGATTCAAAACAGCACAAAAGAAACGTGCAGTAGTGATACAAACTCCAAACAGCAATGACTGCAGGTACTGTAACTATAAAACTTATGACTCTTGTTCAGTGGAGGAAATGAGACATGTGGACAGATTTGTTTGTGGTCAAAGGGGGCATGGTGGTGCAGTGGGTTGAACCAGGTCCTGCTCTCTAGTGGGTCTGGGGTTTGAGTCCCGCTTGGGGTGCCTTGGGGCGGACTGGCGTCTCGTCCTGGGTGTGTCCCCTTCCCTTCCGGCCTTATACCCTGTGCTGCCAGGTTAGGCTCTGACTCCCTGGGACAAGTGGTTCAGACAGTGTTTGGGGTCACCATATTTTGATTAAGGTTGCAGATAGAGAAAATGTCATTATCTGATACCTGACTTTTTATATGTTTGGCAAAATTTAGAAGGGTTTAATGTTTGGTAAATGCAAAATAATGCCATCAACCTACAAACTGAGGCTAAAACATAGAATAAACACAAAAACAACACATGGGCATGGATCTATAATGAAAATGAAGCCACTGGATCCAATTGTGACACGTGGTATAAAGATCTTGGAACATTAAACTTTTCTGTTCCACACCAAGATGCAGTTTCCATACAATGAACAGTTTAGGAAATATTTAAGCAAAGAGAACCAAATCAATATCAAAGACATGGATTAGGCAACGGTGGTGCCTCAGAGTATCTAGGCTGTGCAACTGGGCATGGGTTCAAACTGAGTTCGTTCTCAGAAAAACAGAAAACTGTTTTAATCATGCTATTATTAGGTTAGATATTCTTTATGTAATATTTATGATGGAGACAGCCCTTGTACCTCTATTTCAGACATGATGAGCTTAATAATGTTCTATAGTATTCACTCCCTAGTATAGTGGAGTCGCAATTTGCATTTGTGAACTGAGAAGGAGCAAAATATGTCGATGGGGGGCCCAGTAAAGCTGAGAGCTGCACCTGTTTATGAAGCTTTCAGCGTCCTCTATTGGCCATTCATTCCTGTACATGTGTTCATGGCATGAGGCGTGGCGGTTTCTACAGTTTGCTTTTCAAGGTTGGAGATGCTTTCTGTCAACTGCTGGAAGCTTATTCTAGTAACTGGGAACTGTTACTAATTGCTAGACTAAGCTAGATATAATAAAACATAGCTTTTATATCTATGTACAGGTAAATTTAATATCTATCTATGGATAGATTTATTTACTATATATGGTAAATAACACACACGTTTTTCAGTTGGGTGTTCATAAAGTGCTACAATAGCTTGTATTGCGTGATTATACATATATTATGGGTAGTGCCCCTTAGTCATTTTTGATGTTCTCAACTGAGTACTTCATAGACCTGGATATGAAACGAAGACAATAATAACGTGAAACAAAAGGGGCGTGTCAGGATATAAAAGGATGGCTCTGAAGAGAAATCTTTTAGTTCTGTGGTCTCTTAAGGTGGGTAATTTCTATATTTTTATGTAATGTTTGTAGGCTCTACGTTTTTAAATGTGTACTGTTGATTTCTTTTTGCTGGTACTTTTTACTTTGCTTCAGTGTGAGTATTGTTCTTGTAATTATTTCTTGCCGAGTATTATTTATGGATCTTATTAATTGTGGATCAGTCTTTAAACTATAAGCATGGGCTTAGTTTATGAATATTCTCCGACATATTGAAACCTCTAGGCAAATATTACATTCCATTTCTTCTGCATTTATTAATTTATCTGACGCATTTCTCCAAAGCGACTTAAACTGATTTACTTATTTATGCAGCTGGACATTTTTTATCGGACTAGTTCAAAGTGATTAGAGTCGCCAATAGTTTTAATCAGCAAAACTTACAAAAAGTCTTGATATTAAAAAAAAAAGGGGTAATACTTTCGAATACTATTTCATATAGGTAGTTATGCAAGAACTAATGCAGAACAAATAGTGCTACACTTCAGTTACTGTTGATAAGGAAGAGTGATTAATTAGTAGGTAATAACATACTGATGTTTGGGGTAACAATTAGATAATTAATAGTTACTAATAACTTAAATGTATGCCTCCTGCAGTACTACACGACGCTCATTTAAAATAACTATGAATTTACTACTCAGCAACAGTCACAATTACTTATGGCAATACGGTCCTGTTTATTATTCACAATACAATTTTCAGATTACTTTTACTTCAGGTGGTTTGGTCAGAGTATTTTGAACCCTATGTCCCATATCACCATACTGAAATAACTAAATCACTCATTAAGATCAAATTCTCCATACTGCCATCAATTAAATGAATCTGTTGCGCTCTTTAACTAACCGCGTTTTGTAGAAAATCACCAGTAGCTAATTTACCTTATAAAATTTATACAGATTCCATGTGTTCTACCTCCGTTTTCTTTGGGACGGCTCTCCTTATTACTCTTTGACTAAATTAGATAATGACTGAGGGCTAGGTTATTAAGAAAATCCTGGTAACCCCGTAGTAATGAATTAAGTGTTACCACACCGTTCTTCACGAATTACTTTTCTGGAACAGTATTTTGAAGTGAAAATCATGGTAAACCTTTAGGAACTACTTAGGTCTTACCACATCCACATAGTCTGCTGCCTCTGCGTCCTCCTTCGCCCTATCCCCATACGTGTGTTTCACTAATGTATGGATGAGTGACCCATTGTAAAGAGCGTATCTAACAGTGTAAGCCACCTTGTTGAAGGTGTGTAGGCTGATAACACATAGAATTTATTGGAAGTTGCTTCGAAGATAAGCGTCTACAAAATAAACAAAAATGTGTATTGTGACGCGCGGCGCTTTCGGTTCGGATGGGGCGAAAGAGAACGGCAGGAGCAGCGTTTATCTTAAACGTTTTATGGAACACCGTCACACAAAAGAATACTTTCCATCTCAGCACTCTATTTCTTCTGGGAGCTACGCTTCCAATCAGCCTGCTTAGCGACCCCAAACTGTCTGAACAGCGACAAACACAATCACCTCCTTAGTTTCCCCATAAACTGCCCTAGTGGTTGAACCCTGCATTTATAGTTTACCCAGAATACAACTATGTGTAATAAATAATTCTTCTCGCCTAAACATCAGTAACGTGTATCGTTATAGTATTAGTGTTTCCATTTTATTTCAATTACACTTTCCATAAAGTGAAACTGACTGCTGTAATGCTTAAAACACCATAATGTCCATTTCATTTAAATTCTGTACTGCTGCTTTAACGTCGTGGTCGCCAGTCCTCTGTCTAAACGTGATCCGTGCGATGGATAAGCCCCCCCCGACGCTCTGTCCGCGTGCAGAAGCAAACTGGGTCCTCCGGCATGCAGTGGCGAGTCTCGCGCACCTCTACTACAACCGCTAGTGTGGCAGCTCAGAAACCCCGGGAACAAATGAAAAGTCAGTCTCTCTCTCCTTTAGGCTTAGCGCGGGTGATAACTAACTAGCCTGAGGTCCACCGCGTGGTAGCGCTCGCGTAGTTGAGTAGAATAAGTGAAGATAGCACCAAACACAGCTCACGCTCCCGTTTTATAGAGTTACACATTATGAAACCCCTACCTCTGAATTTGATGAGCAACAGCAACGCATTGTGAGACTTCACAACCAGTACCTCGTGCCTCCCAGTCCTTTTTTTTTTTTTTTTTTTTTTTGTCCCCGCCAACCTCTCATTCTCCGTCTGCTCCTCCCCCCGACACTCGGTACGTTATTGCTCATCTCTGATTCACACTGATTGGCTAAGAACAAATTAACACCTGGCTACCCAGCCTGCTATTGATACTTATACCTAATTGATACCCCAAACATCAGTATGCTATTACCTACTTATTAGTTAATCACTCTTCCTTATTATTTATTAGCAGTAACTGCAGTGTTATGTATCACTGTTCTCCATCAGTTCCTGCATAGCTACCTATTAAGCATGAAACTAAATCTAAAGTATTACCAAAGAAAGAAAAAAACTGGGAACCAAGAGGTTCACTTTACATGAGAACACAGTGACTAGATGTTTGAAAATAAGATATTGTAACGACCCGCGTTACTGATTCAATGTAAATAGTTGCATTATGGGAAATAATGTTAAATGTGTGTAACCACTGGGGGCACTTAGGGGGAAAATGGTAGGGTGACCGTGGCTCTCCGTGTGTTAGGGGAAAGTGGAGGTGTGCTGGCTGTAAGCACAGGTCCAGGAGAAACAGACCGAGAGTATCATTTCTGTTGAGATAGTAACACAACTCACCATGCCACCCCTATGCTGTCTTCAGTTCCTGACTCTTTTCTGCTCTGTGAGCTCTATTAGATTTATATTTCAGTATTTCCTACAAATAAAGGATCCATGTCTGTATTTCAAAAACACCAGGAAATGTTACCTACGCTGCAATGCTATGCCGTGCTATGCTCAGGGACCATAGAGGACCCCTAAGAACAAAGAAGCCTGAGAGACCCCTACCATTGACCAGTACTACCTAAGATACCCTGGCTACATAGTCCAGGCTCTATATAATCTCAATATACTTGACAAGTATTACATCTTAAGGTCTATGCAAAGTTTGCTTCTGTTTTTAATTATGAATTGAATTATAAATTGCAGGGAAACCAAAGAAACTGGCTATTTGGGAGGATTCAATGGAGTGGTCAAAGAGGCAGCAGAAGAATGAAACAGGGGTATCAGTGGAAAAGGTAATGCAAATTAAAAATCGCTATGGTTGGGAAATCTGTTTGATAATCACTTAATTTGCTCTAGAGTTTCGAGAAAATACTATTTATTTTGGATGTACCTTAGCAAAGTCATTTTACTTATTACTGCATTACTTAGTATTTCTTATTGTAATCTTCTAATAATATTGCATAGTATAGAATAACCAGAAGGGTAATTCCTGGTTTTGTTGTTTCTCTATGTACTTGTTAAAGTAATAATTCTTTGTATTTTAGTTCTGTACTGGTTACAATGACTTTGTAAAGCCCCACATAACTCTTTCAGTTAGTGGACATGATGCTTGAAAGTTTGTCTAAGTAAATTTCTATTAAGTAATTAAAACAAATTCTTAATTTATTAATGGTAAAATGCGCTAATCCCATAAAGAAATAAAATGGAAATTTTACTAAGACATGAAAAAAACACTACTCTCATCAGGTTAGCCATACATGTACGGCAATTTACAGTCATAAATGAATCCTGCAGCATGAATGCTGTGTTACAGGGAGGTCCAGTGAAGATGGCCCATCCAATCTGTCTGATTGAGAACACAGAGGAGAATAAGCTGAAAACTAACCAGGAAGCTCTAGAGATTCTGAGCTCCATCACTCAGCCTGTTGTTGTGGTGTCCATTGTGGGCAAGTACCGCACTGGGAAGTCCTATTTGATGAACAGACTGGCTGAGAGTAATTCAGGTAAGCCTGGGTTGGACTTGGGATGGAGGTTACACATAAAAAAACATTCAACTGGAAACATTCTCATTTATTTAATTCTTTAAGTTTTATATAAAGCAGTGCATTGGTATTATCTTTGGTTTCAGGATTCCCTCTGGGCTCCACTGTCCAGTCCAAGACGAAGGGCATCTGGATGTGGTGTGTTCCTCACCCCTGCAGAAAAGGTCAAACTCTAGTCCTACTGGATACTGAGGGCCTGGGAGATGTTGAAAAGGTGTGGATCTTCTACTTAAATATTAGGAGAATAATTTCTAAATGTTAATACAAAACAACATCCATACAGTAGGTTTACATATGAAAAGCAAAACAAGTAATAGTTTTGCATGTAAACTAGACATTTTGAAACACCATAGTACAAGATGGTTTTTGAATCTGGTTACAGGGAGATCAGAAAAATGACCACTGGATCTTTGCTCTGGCCATCTTACTGAGCAGTACTTTGGTCTATAACAGCATTGGCATCATTGACAATGAAGCACTTCTAAGCTTGCAGTATCCTTCTATGTCAGATCATGTGCATTTAAGTTAATAAACTTTATTTAGTCTTTAGTTTATTTACTCATAGCTCGGAACTCTTTATAGCCAGTATATAGCATACTGAAATTGGTTGTGGTTTGGCACCAAACATGAAACACAATAAAGACTGATCAGCCACAACTTTAAAACCACTGACAGGTGAAGTGAATAACATTGATTATGACATTACAGTGGCACCTGTCAAGGGGTGGGATATATTAGGCATCAAGTGAACAGTCAGTTATTGAATTTGATGTGTTTGAAACAAGAAAAATGAGCATAAGGATGTGAGCGACTTTGACAAGGGCCAAATTGTGATGGCTACACAGTTGGGTCAGAGCATCTCAAAAATGGCAGGTCTTGTGGGGTGTTCCTGGTATGCAGAAGTTAGTACCTACCAAAAGTGGTCCAGGGAAGGACAACTGCTGAACTGGTGGCAGGGTCATAGGCACCCAAGGCTCACTGATGCGCATAGGGAGCAAAGGCTAGCCCATCTGGTCTGATCCCACAGAAGCAATACTGTAGCAAAGATTGCTGAAAACTTTAATACTGGCCATGATAGAAAGGTGTCGGAACACACAATGCATTGCAACTTTCTGCGTACGTGGCTGCATAGTTGCAGACCGGTCAAAGTACCCATGCTGACCTCTATCTGTAACCCTGTAAATATATTGCACAATATATTACACGATTAGCAGATTTCACATAAATTAAGGGAAATAACTTTATAATAGAGAGGAATTATTTTTATTTTTTCCTAATTTCTTAGAGTTGATTGACTGGGTCAATCATCCAGTAGGGTGAGAGCACAACTGGAAGTCCCGCCAAATATGATTGTTTCACTGGTCTGGTGTGTTAAACCCCAATTGTCAAACAAGTGTTAGCTTGGGTATGCCTAATAGTTATATTGGGGTGCACCCTTAGTCTAGCCCTTAGTTGCTACAATTTGTATCATGTATGTATGTATGTATGTATTGTGTGTAAGCAAATTATTATTTTTTTTTTCCTTGTTGCTTTAAGTTATCAGAGTTCAGTTTCATGTTATTTAAAGTAATGTTTTACCGAAAATAATGTATATGAGAAAACAAGAGAAGCACAGTTTTTGGTAAAGTTTAATAGTTAATTTTAATAATTGCCAAATCAAGTGGTCCTTTATTTACACCTCCACAGACGAACCTACTGGT
Organism: Scleropages formosus; assembly: GCF_900964775.1. Classification (NCBI taxonomy): domain Eukaryota; kingdom Metazoa; phylum Chordata; class Actinopteri; order Osteoglossiformes; family Osteoglossidae; genus Scleropages; species Scleropages formosus. Next base: position 6,350,340 of record NC_041811.1, read on the forward strand.
CTTAGAACAAAACATTACACCACGTGTTACACGTGTGTTACATGTCCACCACCAAAAGTGCGTACAATGGGCACGTGAGCATCAGAACTGGACCATGGAGCAATGGAAGAAGGTGGTGTGGTTTGGTGAATCACGTTTTCTTTTAAATCATGTGGACAGCTGGGTGCGTTTGCATCATTTACCTGTGGAAGAGATGGCAGCAGGATGCACTGTGGGAAGAAGGCAAGCTGGCAGAGACAGTGTGATGCTCTGGCCAATGTTCTGCTGGGAAACCTTGGTTCCTGGGATTCATGAGGGTGTTACTCTGACATGTACCACCTACCTAAAGATTGTTGCAGACCACGTAAACCCCTTCATGCCAACGGTATTCTATGATGACAGTTGCCTTTTTCAGCTGGATAATACGCCCTGCCGCATTGCAAAAAATTATTCAGGAATGGTTTGAGGAATGTGACAAAGAGTTCAAGGTGTTGACTTGGCTTCTAAATTACCCAGATCTTAGTCTGATTGAGCATCTGTGGGATGTGCTGGAAATACAAGTCAAATCCACAGAGACCCCACCTCGAAACTTACAGGACTTAAAGGATCTGCTGCTAATGTCTTGGTGCCAGATATCACAGTACACCTTCAGAGGTCTTGTGGAGTCTATGCCTCAACGAGTCAGAGCTGTTTTGTTGGTATGAGGTGGACTGTACAACACTACCTGTGCTGTGGCATTATCAGCTGAAGACGATTGATAGCATGAGCTAGAAGACCACATTGAGTTACAGTAGTCCAGGGGAGATAGCACAATAGTGCTGTGTTAACTGTGTTGTGAAATAGGGGATAATTCTGTGAATTTTATGCAAGAGGTACCTGCAGGATCAGCTTATGGCTTCAATACATCAGGAGAAACAGATTTAAATAAAATGTAATGTCCCAAGTTAATGACTGATGAAGTGTATGAAATGAGCAAAAGGTCTAGTTCCACAGAGTTCCCAACAGATAGACAAATGGACCTACTGGGAGATGGAGGATCTTAGAAAGACTAGTTACAGATATGGTCAGTCATCAAAGCAAAGATGTCCAGGAGGCAAGCTGCAATATGAGTTGATAGATCTGTGTCACCTAGGTAAAAGAGAGGAATAGCTCAGAATCATCAGTGTACTAGTGAGATGCCACAACAGAGCCAAGGGAAGAGGTGTGGATGGAGAAAATTAATGGGCTCAGCACCAAATTCATGCAGCAGGTGGTAGGGAACAAACAAGGTTTGCTTAAGACTTTCATGTCTGCAGCTATGTCTCTTTCTCTCAATGTAATGCGTAAATTGTACTTTTGCTGAGATGTATGTCGCTTTGGACAAAAGCGTCTGCTAAATGAATAAATGTAAATTCCATTAAAAAAAACTGAGGATAGTTTGACAGCTCTGACTCACTGTAGAACTTCTGGCACTGGAAGGAGGGTGGTCTCAGTGGAATGACTCTCCCTGAATCCATCCATCTCCCTGAATCATCTGGGGCAAAGGTTACTATACTTATATTTATTCATTTAGCAGACACTTTTCTTCAAAGCGATGTGCATCTCATGGAAAATACAATATGTGCATTACATTAGGAGAAAGAAACATAGTTGCAGACGTATGATTCTTAAATAGTTAGTTTCTTTCTTTCCACCATATGCACCAATGTTCATCACGCGAGTAACTGCATAAAAATCGACGATTCCTGATCACCTTCTAACTAATTTTTTTTTTTTTTTTTGCGATACATCAAAACATTTATGTACGTTACAGGAATAGCTGTGTAAAGGCTTATCCAGGCATGATCTTAAAGTTATGGTGCATGAACATTTACACCTTACGTGAACTTAAAAGATCATGGGCGAAGTGAGTTTGGAAGAGATTAGTTTTCAGACCCTTTTTAAATGTGAACAGAGTTTCAGCGGTTCTGAGTGAGAGGGGGAGGTCATTCCACCACAATGGAGCCAGAACCAAGAAGCTCTGTACATTACCTTTCTTGTGCAGGACCACCAAGTTGGCAGATGTGGAAGAGCATAGCAGTCTGGTTGGGGTATGGTAGTTGATCAGTCAATGTGGATGGCTTGGAGCAGGTCTATTGATGCATTTGTAGGCTTTACCCAGGGTCTTAAATTTGATCCGAGCAGCTATAGAAAGCCAGTGTAGAGAAACGAGTAGAGGAGATATATGGGAATGCTTCAGCAAGTCAAACACAACTGAGGCAGCAGCATTCTGTATCAGCTGTAGAGGTTTGATGGCAGTAGTGGGAATGCCAGACAGGAGAGAGCTGCAGTAGTTCAGATGGGATGTCACCATGGCCTAGATAAGTAGTTGGGCAGAGTTGGTTGTGAGGTAAGGATGGATCCTGTGGATGTTATGCAGGATGTATCTGCAGGTCCGTGTCGTAGCTTTGATGTGCTGAAAGAAAGATAGACTTGAGTCAATAATCACTCAGACTCTTACCTGAGGAGGTGGTTGTAGCGTCCGGACGGGAGTCCGACACGGATGCGCGTTGCTATTACGTCCGAACATGGACGAAACGTAAAATGACCTCATGTGCAGGGTGATGTTAAAAGTGCACTGTGCGTACTGTAAGACACTCGGTGGAAGTGAAACAGGAAACATGAGACCAGGAAACACACACTGTGTTTTAACTACGGTGAACAGTGAAACGCTACTCTGTGAGTATGAGCGCAACCCCGAGACGTGATGAAATACCGGACTGGAACACTGGACCAGGACTGGAGAACAAGAGGCAGGAACTGACAGGACGGGCACTCGGGACTGGAACATGAACACCTAGGAAACAGACTGAGGGAACAAGAGACTACTAATTGCCAAGGGAGCACAATAGAACTGCTGATTAAGAATCCGCGAGTGGTTCTGCTCCGCTGGCTCCTTTTATACCTCCGTGTCCTATGAGACTGTGAGGTGATAGGTGAGTGTTACCTAGCGGCACTGAGTGGCGCCACCTCTGACCAGGAGGGGCAGTAACCCTGTGGGACGTGACAGTGGTAGGCAAAATGAGTGAGTTGTCCAGGTTTATCAAGAGACCATGACAGGAAGACAGGCCAGCTAGGAGATGTGGGATCTCTGTTTTGGAGAGGTTGAGCTGTAGGTAGAGATCAGACATCCATGCAGAGATGTCCGACAGGCAGGCAGTGAAGCGCTCGGAAATGTCTGATGCTCTGAATTTGGTATCATCAGCGTAGCAGTGGTATTTGAATCCATGGGAGGCAATGACAGGGCAGAGGAAGGAGGTGTAGATCGAAAAGAGCAGAAAACTTTTGCAGTCGTTTTTCTGCAGGCTGAAGTTTGGGTACTGGTTGTAAACTGCACGTACCAAGATTTTAGAAAGAGAAGAGACAGCCTGTAATTCTGGACTGAGTTTGTGTCCAAAAAAGGTTTTTTTTAAACAGCAGCAAGACGTGAGCAGTTTTAAAGGCACATGAGAAGCAATGAGAGGAGAGTGAGGAATTAAAGATGAAAGAAATAAAAGGAGTGAGTTGTGGGGAAATGGACTACATGATAAGGGAAAGGATGGGATCACGGGAGCAGGTGGTGAGAGCAGAACATTGGAGATTTCACTTTCAAAAATGAGTTGAAATGCAAGGAATGTGGCTTTGCTGGAAGTCCTTGCATGGGTAAGGCAGGTTAATGTTAAGAACTTGTAGGTGATGGAATTGACTTTGACTATGAAAAGCCAGGCAAAATGTCACCAGTTTGGAAGGAGAAAGATGGAATAGAAGGATGAGAATGCAATTAAAGGTCTGTGGGGATTGCTGGATGTTGACTTAAGTTGAGGAAAGCACATAGTGAAAAGAAGCAAGGAGTTACATTAAAAGCTCCTAAATTTGTAAGACTTTCGGATTTCTACTATTTCAGTTCAGCAGCATGGGATATGGTTCTGACTGAAGAGAATATGCTTGATAACGATGATTTCGCCTGGCTTCTCAGAGACGAAATCATTTGACCACTGCAGCACTGTATTGTTTGAGCAGTTACTGAAAATCAATGGAGGAATATAAGGAGACTATACAAAGTAGATCACACTTTGCATAAATAATAAATGTAAATAAATTAAAACTTATGGACCTGTTAGTTATCCACTGCACCCCCAAATTAAACATTTCTGAGAACTATTTTATCATTATAGTTTTTTTTTTTTCTTTTTCGCAAGTCTGATATCTTCCATGTTTTTCCTTAATGACAATGTGTGTCAGCTTTGTAACAGAGATCAGTGAATTCATCAGGGTGAAATCCAGTAAGGAGGATAAGGAAAAGGCATCAAATGAATTTATGCGCTTCTTCCCATCATTTGTGTGGGCTGTAAGAGACTTCAGTCTGGAACTGGATATAGATGGGAAGAAGGTCACACCTGATGGGTATCTGGAGAACTCTCTCAAACTGAGAAAGGGTAAGAATAACATTATTTCAGAGAATTCTTCTGCCTTCTCTATTGAACTGGTGTGAATGTGTGAGTGGCCAGCAAAGTGGTACTGTAGACATAATGTACCTTGACCATATTTTCAGAGCTGGATATGGATGCAGACGAATCTAACTGGATAAGTAATTTCCAAGAACAGATGAATATTTTAATCATTTTAAACACAGAAACAGTTGTCTATAAGTATAGTAATTATGTTACATATAAAACATTGTTACGCTTACATTTATAGAAGTAGTAAAAATAACTAAAGCAGAAATAGCTAAACATTTACCAGTAAAGGACATGAACTTGTAACTTACAAAGTTGCTTTTAAAAATGTATCTCCCTACAACTGCTGCAGTACCTTTGATCAAGGTATTTGCACTGAATTTCTTTAGTAAATGATACATTTATTAATTTACTTCACTTCAATTTACTATACTTTTCTCAAAAGCAACTTACAATGCTGAGGTTACAATTATTACAGTTACAAGTTTAAAATTATTTACCCATTTACACAGCTGGGTAATTTTACTGGAGCAATTTAGGGTTAGTACCTTGCTCAAGGGTACTACAGCTAGAGGGGGTTTGAACCTGTGACCTTTGAATCCAAAAGCTTGCAGTAACTGTAACCACTACAAGCTGTACCCCCTGTATATAAAGGGAGCAAATGCTGTCAGTTGTTGTTGATTTAAGTCCCAGCTAAGCAATTAATGGTGGTAATAATAATAATAATAATGTATGATATATTTTAGGATAAAGTTATATGGTCTATGTCTGTGTTTGGATTTTCTGATAGCTTTACATTTAAACCAAATTATCAATTATCATCATAATTTTGAATTTGTAAAAAAATTCCTGCTTTGAAAAATAAGAAAATTATAGAAAAAACTTTTCCAATCTGTTTCTTAGTTTTTAAAATGTTCTCCAGAAACTCCCCAGGGCAATACTCCTCGTGAATGTATCAGGAATTACTTCCCCAGCCGGAAGTGCTTTGTTTTTTACCAGCCTGGCAACAGAAGTCAACTGAAGGAATTAGAGAAACTGAGAGACAGTGATTTGGATCCTGACTTTGTCAAACAGACTAATGACTTTTGCAGTTACATTTTCAACTGTTCAAAGGAGAAAATTATTGTGGGGGATGTCACAGTCACTGGAAATAGTAAGTCTTAGCTGGTAAGCTTGTAGTATAACAACAGAAAATATTGTTATAATGTTACTACTAAGCTAATGGCTGCTTAAATAATTGTTGGTTTAATATTTTGTTTATCGTACATCACCTCATAGCTAAAAGAATAAAAATAATCTGCATTTTTCTTCCTTTTTTTCTGTATTCTTTCTTCCACTGTGATTCCGTGGCCTCAGTGCTTGGCACCCTGGTATTGACGTATGTGGACGCCATTCGAAGCGGAGAGGTCCCCTGCTTGGAGAATGCAGTGGATGTCCTGGCTCATATAGAAAACTCTGCTGCAGTGGAAATTTCTCACAACCTCTACAGAAATCTGTTGGATGAGCGGGTAGTTCTGCCCACTAATACTCAGCAGGAGGTCTCCGGTGTTCATGACGAGTGTATGAAGGAGGCCCTGAAGCTCTTCATGGAGCGCTCATTCAAGGATACAGACCAACTCTACCAGAAAGCTCTCATGGTACTTTCAGTTAAACTTTCTTCAGACTACACCATTTTAGATCCATCTTAATTTGCTTTTGCCAGCATGTAGGAAATGTTCACTAGTCAGGTAATCCATTAAAATCAGTGTCTTAGTAATGTCTCTGTCTGTGATGTGCAGGAGAGAAAAAAATCATTTCATTAAACATGTCAATCTGAGAAGGTTGTCCTCTTCCTTTAACATCAGGAGAACATAAAGAAGGAGTATGACAGAAAATGTAAGGAGAATGAGGAACTCTCCTACAAGTTCTGTAATGATCTGCTGGAGGAGCTGTGGAGAGACATTTTCCAGGAGTTCTACATGAGACCAGGAGGATACACTGATTTTAGGATCGAGGTGGACAGCATCATTCAGAAATACAGAGACAGGCCCGGTAAAGGCACAAAGGTATTGCATTAAAAAAAGTTTTTTTTTTTTTTTTTTTTTTTAAATAATCATTTGGTGATCCACTATGAGAAATTAACATTTTATTACTTCTTTTATTTACTTGCATTATTATTAGCATTCCAGAGAAAATTGAGTTTGTAAGTTACTTTAGCAGTTACTTTAGCTTGTTTGTAATTCAAGCTGTTATAGTCACAAGACATAGCATACGGCACACTTATGTTATACAAACTTAAGCTGCAAATTTTTAAAGGTATAGTTCAAGGAATATTTTCTAGGCTTTTAAATTGATTTTCTTGCCTTATCCATTTTCTGAAGTTTCTGTGTTTGTGGAGCAAAAGTGAAATGCATTTCCTTGACTTGACATTAACTGGCTGTAAAGGGCATCAGAACAGGAATGTGGGTCTGGGTTGATGCAACTCACTTTCAATGTTTACATCTTCTGCTTAGTGTTTGAAAGTGCTGCATGCTGTGAACAATCAGTATTAAATAGGAATTTGTGGAGGCAATATGTTTTTTAATTTGTATTATTCCCAGTAATGTTAAACTAGTTTCAACTTCAAAGGTAATAAAAATTTAAAAATGAAGAGTCTACATTTATATATGATACATCTATCTGAGACTTTTACAGAACCCGAGGAAATAATAGACCAAGGAATGTTTCTATTGTTAACCTTTTCAGCATGTAGATTAACAAAAAAAAAAAGTTGAAGGAGGCTGGAACATGATAGCACATGCTTATGAAATGAATCTGTGAAGTGTCAGAGTTGATTACTAGGACAACAGATTTTTTTACAGCAGTTGTAAAGTTAATGTTTGAAGTTAATAAAAATGATATTTGTCTTCCATATTTTTTTTTTTAAATATAGTTTTATCCTGAGTTTTTACAAAAGTTATCTGGCAAATATATTATGGGACACCTGTGGTACTATCATGCAAGAATAAACACATTCCAGGACTGATGGTGGACTCAGGTGCAGAGTATGATGAAAACACTGAAATACTGACTGTTCTCAAAGCTAGGCATGCCAGGAACTTCTCAACATACACTGGATCAATAACATTAAATAAAATAGCCATATCAAGAGGCAGAAAAACTAATGCACACTTTGTAAAATCCGCAATACAAGCCAGCAAATAGTCTCCTTTTATGAGAAGCAAACAATGATGCCAGATGCAGACAGAGATGAATCTCCTTCAAAACCATTTTGATGTCAGACATGACTTTTTTTGCATCTCCTGGGTAATTGCAGATGTCAGAAATGAAACGTGTCAGTGGAGGCGAAAGGGATTTATATCCACAGCTCAGGCTCCATGACAGCTGCTAAACTTTTATTGATTGTGAACTAGTGGTAAAAGTAACTATGGATCTATGGGCAAATCAAGTTTCAAATGGTCTTCACTTACGGTCACTTGGAATAATTTATTTCCTATATCATTTATTTACCTATTTTCTACAATTAAATGTTTAAATTAAATTAAATGTGTTCTTCTCAGCATTACTGCCTCACAGCACCTAGGCTGTTTGGCTGTAGGTTTGATCTGTTTGGAGTTTGTTTGTGGGGGTTTCCTCTGGGTTCCTTTGCGAATGTGTCTGTAGCAACCCTGAGATAGATTGGCATCTCATCCAGGGTGTACCTTACTTACACTTTGGCCTTGAGCTTTCTGTATAGGCACAGGACTACTGAGACTCTGAATTGAACAAGCAGTTAATGATAGTGGAGTGAGTGATTCTCATTCAGTTACTTTCTTGTTCAGACACACATGGTGGCACTGATTGTATACTTACATGCTAATATTTAAACTATTTTTCCAGGCTGAAGAGACTTTGCAGACCTTCATGAAACAGAAGAAAGAAATGGAGTCATGTATTCTTGTGGCAGACAAAAATTTGACGAAACAGGAAAAGAAACTAGCAGGTTAGAGGATTACTATTAAATATATTATAAAACTGTGAGATATCATCTATTTCAATATTTAACCATTTGGTTAATTCTTTGGACAACTGCAATGTTTTTCAGTTAAATAATTTGATCTTGTGGGGTTTTTAGAGGAGAAAGCGCGTGCTGAGCTGGAGAAGTTTAAAGCAGAGGCAGCCAAGAAAAAACAAGAAATCCTTGACCAAAGACTCTTAGACGTACAAAAGGCACACAAGGAAAATATACAGCAATTAGAGGAAAAAATGGAGAAGGAACGCAAGGCAATGATTGAAGAAAATGAAAGGATTCTTGAAAGGAGACTTGTGGTATTTATATATTTTCATTATTGTTTCTATACCAGTAATAGATGGCACTGTAACTTCCAAAATTCTAAAACTAACCTAAAATCTAATTAACTGCAGTTTGTTCCCCTATAGATAAGAATATGTTAACCTCTAGATTTGAGGTGTTGCAGGATAAATTTCTCCTCCATTGATATAATGCACTTCTTGTATTGTTATTTGATATGTACATCGTTTTGGAGAAAAGTGTTAGCTAAATGAATAAATGTAAATGTAAATCCTGAAAATTATAGTAATGAATACTACTCTCTTGTGACAGACTGTGTAATTGTAAGGCACATTTATCTATTTTTTTAAGGTAAACATGTAGTGTAAATGTCTCCCTCTTTCTTTCTGTAGGAACAGAAAGCTTTACTCGAGGAGGGGTTTGAAAAGGAGGCCAATTTGTTGAATGCTGCTATTGAGGATTTAAAGAATAAGGTCACATTTCTGAAGTATTTTTTCATAAAACATACTCCTCCAAAGCAAGACACCACCAAAGCAAAGGATATATCAGGGTTTACAGAGAAAACTGATGAAAAAGGTTGTATCTTATTGTGAAGCCTGTTTGAACAGGTGTCAGATATTTGATTTAAGTATTACCATAATCACTAAGGTTGTGGTTCTATATAAAATTATACCAAGATGATCTGCAAAATACAAAGCTAATCTATTTTGGCAAAGATAATATAATACACAATTATTAGAATCTTGAAGTAGACTTGAGAATCCATGGAAAATATTTTTTTTATACAGTTTCTTCTTCTGTCAGTTAGTGTTTCTACAAAATTAATAAAGAAATGACATATCCTTTGAAAGCATTTAAGTGTGTTTTTGTTTTTAAGACATATTTTTCCAGAAACTGGAGGAGGAGAAAAGCCATGTATGAACCTGACATTTAGAATCAGAATCAGAATGAGCTTTATTCCCAAGTATGTTCACACATACAAGGAATTTGTCTTGGTGACAGAAACTTCCACAGCACAGACAGAATGACAGTGACAAGACACAGATAAGAAGATAGAATGTGTGAATAAAGGATAAAAAACATATAAAAATATAAAGTACACAATATACAAAAAATAGTCACTAGACATATGTAGGTACAGGTATGTTCTATACAAATGCAAGAGAATGTGAGTAAGACATATGATGTGATAAATAGATATAATTCTAAATTTAAATAGCGTTGTGTATTGCACTGGTTTACTTTCCAGGGAGGATTTAGCTGTTCATGAGGTAGATGGCCTGAGGAAAGAAACTTTTCTTGTGCTTGGCTGTCCTGGTGCTCAGTGCTCTGTAGCGCCGGCCAGATGGCAAAGGTTCGAAGAGGAAGTGGCCTGGATGTGAGGGGTCTACAATGATTTTTCTAGCCCTTTTACTGACTTTGGATGAGTTCAGTTCTTGGAGAGACAGGATGGAATTGCCTAGAGTGTGAGATATCAGCTTATTCTGTAAATTTTACACGGGTATCTACAAGATGATGTTATGGCTGAGACTTTCTAAAAAATGGTTTTGAACACATGTTAGCAAGTGCAGTATGCATGTGTGGCATAGTTTGCAAGAACCCATGAAGACTGAACATCCACCAGGCAAGGTGAAGTGTTTGATGTCAGAGCGTGTGTCATACCAACACATGTATCACACCTAGTGAAACACAGTGGGGCTAGGCAATGAGCCAACCTATAGCATCTGAAAATGTCTTGTACTTTATAAGCAGTCACTGAGTGTTGAGCAGAGTTCAGCAGTTGCTGAATATGTGTTGGGTTGCCAGTGAAGAGATGGAAGAATTGAAATAATATGGCAGTACTTCTGAGAGCTCGACTTTTGGCAGAAATATTTTAGACAAGTTGAAGAGGGTGGTGATGTAAGCAGAGCAGCAAAAGAAATTCTTTACCCTACCTTTAGTTACATACTCAGAAATGACAATATGATGAGATTTTTATTTAGCCACTACTCTGGCATTGTATTTGCTTATTTGTGTATTTTATAATATTAAAAAAAAGAAAAAAAAAATTGGTAGGAGGGTATCAGTATTTGGGGGAGGTGCGATGGCGCAGTGGGTTGGACTGGGTCCTGCTCTCCAGTGGGTCTGAGGTTCAAATCCCGCTTGGGGTGCCTTGCAACGGACTGGCGTCCTGTCCTGGGTTTGTCCCCTCCCCGCCCAGCCTTACGCCCTGAGTTGCCGGGTTAGGCTCTGGTTCCCCGCAACCCCGTATGGGACAAGCGGTTCAGAAAATGTGTGTGTGTGTGTGTGTGTGTGTGTCAGGATTTGTATATCCTGTGTTTTATGCACCTACTTGAACGATGAACCTCAGTGCAGTAAGTGGTAACTAACAAACTAGGTTTACTTGAGACTCACATGTCTGCAGCTATGCCGCTTTCTCTTCATGTAATGCATAAATTGTACTTTTGCTGAGATGTACGTCACTTTGGACAAAAGTGTCTGCTAAATGAATTAATGTAAATGAGACATAGTACAAAATGATGACACAGGAATCTTTTTTGTATCGACCCTCATCTGATATATATTTTTTGTAAAAATGTTCCACAGTCTACATCCACTTTTGCATTGAAGAAAATGAAGGATTGGAATGCCATCAGTACTAGTTGATTGAAGCGGCATTGTTTCCAGGTCCATGATTCTGCTCTCACTGGCTTCATGCCACACCCTTTGCAATTTTTATGCAATCTGAAGATCACAACTTTTACACCTGTGCACAGATCACTCACTTTTTATATCATCAACGTGATGGCTGAAAACTGTTTTATGTGAAACTGTCTTTTTTACTTTTAAACAGATGTTACATATAATACAGTATTAAGCAGTCTAATCCAAATAAAGCATTTGTTTTTACAATAAATAAAATCACATGATCGAATAAAAATCATTTAATATATATTTTTTGCATGACATGATTTCATAACAGCAACTATCAGCAGTATGCTAGCGTATGAATCTTCTGATGATGGTACTAATGTGGCATTGTGTGTTTGCACTCAATCAGTGTCAAGCTTCCTTTTTACACACCCAGTGGTACTTTTGGTTGCACGGCAGGTCATTCCAGTTAAGTGGCGCACCAAAGTTTATGTTGAGTTCAGCACAGTCCTCCTGTTGATGATGATCGTTCGGCTCCCCTTTTGCCCAATAGCTGAGGACAACAATGCAACAATTAGATAAATACAAAGAACAATATGTGATATGAGCTCTTCCTATATGTACGGGAACATATGTCCCATTTAGCATAGCGTGAAACTGTACACAAAATATTTATAACAATTATTAAGTGGCTTCAGGATTCGTTTCCTTTTTCATTTTAACATTTCAATCCAAGTATATCAGAAAGAGGTCCTATAATTTAATAATGTTTTTGAGGTGCTTTATGTTTTAATATTTCACATGAACAATTCACAAAGCCCAGGTGTGGAATGAGTTGATTATATCAGCTCCCTCACCTTGTGGTCAGCTGTGTCCCATCCACCCATTTCCAGTTTCCTTCATGTTCCTTGTCTGACAGACCAATCCAGATTCTTTTGTTGTGTGTAAAGAGAAAATTCTGAAAAGTGGTACAAAGAACACAGTAAAAACTTAAAACCAGCAGTAGGTGGATCAGCTGACAGCACCTGCAGATCACAGCTATAGCCTTATAGGTGTGACTCAAACCATACTGCAGGTCTTTATGGTGAGGTTGCCAAAAAGGAAAGTCTCATTTCAGTTTCAACAAAAGAGTCAATTAATTTTAAAATAACAATTAAAATGTCACGAGTCTGTTTTTACCATGAGTCACTTACACTATGGATAAATTGAAAGGTTGTAAATACACCCATCCCTGACAGAATGTGGCTTGTGAAAACATATACCATTTTCTCATGCAACAGGTTAATAATTTGCTATACTGCCATTTCTGTCCATTAGACTGTGATTTACATCATATATATTTCCCACTTCTGACAAATAACAGCACACAGTACAACTACACTGTACGTTCACTTTTGGCGATCCATTAGCATGTCCTCGCTGTCTCTTTTGTTCCTCCCTTCCCTAGAAAACCATTTGAGTGGTTACCAACAGTTGATTCTGGCCCTGGCTGTACTTCCATACACACACCCATACAGCCTATACAGCCATGTATTTATACTGGAGCGGTTCAGAATAAAAGCATTATACAAAGGTAATACAGCAGTGACTAGAGTGGGGTTTCAGCAGAGAACCTTTAGGTTACCAGTCTGTATTCCTACCAGTAGCATTATTGACTCTTCCATGACTGTGAAATATTGCATTATATGTGTTACCTGCATACAGGCTGTGCATTAAGACCATAAAGGGTTCAAGTTTCTGTTTGGTAAGGCAGATCAGAGGTTAGTTTATAGTTTCATACACCTGGATTGACCTGGTTCATTCAAGGGTGGGGGAAGTGAAATTTGTTTATCTCATATTCAAATATTTTATTAGACAATTGTTTTGGAACTGAATTGTTTGATTATTTGACTTTTGCTCCTATTTTGTTAATTTAAAAGTGGAATTTGTTAAAAGAAATAGCATTTGCATGTGTCAAACATTTTAACACTAAGTTTATGTTTGAGGATAATTGTAAAAAATTGTATGTTAAAACAGTTTTCACTAATTATCTACCATAATTATCTGCAGCATACAACTCCTATTTAATTGTGACATCTGTGGGTAACTATTTGGATATAGGTAAATACTGGTGTCATAATAGTTAGAGCTGCTGCCTTTACACCCGAAAGGTCACAGGTTTGATTCCTACCTATAGCTGTAGTATCCTTGCGCAAGGTACCTATCCAAATTGTTCCAGTAAAAATTACCCAGGTGTATAAATGGAAAAATTGTTGTAAGTAGCTTAACATTGTAAGTCATTTTGGAGAAAAGCACCAATTAAATGAATACATATTAATTTAAGGATTGTAAATCTTAAAAAAAGAAAAAAAAACACTCCAACAACGAATGGGCTAAATCTCACAGTTAGTTCCCTGGATTCACCTGTTCTTGTAGGCTTTTAATGATCACCAGGTTTGCTCCTCTGGCGATACAGTCACTTCGGCTGTCATCCCAACTCTTTTTCTCAGTGGAAATATAGTAGCATTTTGAGTTGAAATCCACCCAGCCCATAGGACATTCTTTCTCTGCAGATGAAAGGAACAGTTTGTCCAGCATATTTATGGCTTATATTATGGTATTCCCTAAATCACAGAAGTGTCTTGTTTACCAACATGCAGAATTACTTGATAATCATCTCAGTGTATGTACACATTTCAGTAAAAACAGTACCATTACAATGAAAAGTTAATAGAACTGTAAGGCCTATATTGGTAAAACATGTCTCAAGGTAAAATGCAGATTTATGGCATTATCATATACACAAACACAAACATTGTCTAAAATTGCTTGTCCCATACGGGGGTCGCAGGGAGCCAGATCCTAACCCGGCAGCACGGGGTGTAAGGCTGGAGGGGGAGGGGACACAGCCAGGACGGGATGCCAGTTCGTCGCAAGGCACCCCAAGCAGGACTTGAGCCCCAGACCCACCGGAGAGCAGGACCTGGTCCAACCCACTGCGCCACCACACCCCCCCCCCATTAGCATATACACACACACACACACATTTTCAGAACCGCTTGTCCCATACAGGGTCGCGGGGAACCGGAGCCTACCCGGCAACACAGGGCGTAAGGCCGGAGGGGGAGGGGACACACCCAGGACAGGACGTCAGTCCGCCGCAAGGCACCCCAAGTGGGACACGAATCCTAGACCCACCAGAGAGCAGGACCCGGTCCAACCCACTGCGCCACCGCGCCCTCCTCTGTTATATAAATAGAATAAGTAAATTACTCACTCTTTAGCTGTTTTATCATTTCAGAGAAGTTTTGGTAAAGTATCTGTAACTGGCTTTCTTGTGCTTTCAGTGTGTTGTAGTTGGTTTTTAACTGGTCATTGTTGGCTTTTAGTGTGTTGTAGCTGGTTTGTAAGCGGTCATTTTCTGCTTTCAGTGTGTTGTAGCTGATCTGTAAGCGATTTCCTTCAGCTTTCAGAGTGTTGTAGTTGGTCTGTAACTGGTCTCCTCCAGTTTTCAGTGTGTTATAGCTGGTCTTTAGCTGGTCTCCCTCTGCTTTCAGTGTATTGTAACCACTTTTCAACTGATCTCCCTCTGTCTTCAGTGTGTTGTAGCTCGTCTTCAACTCATCTCCTCCTACCTTTAGGGTATTGTAGCTGGTCTTCAGCTGGCCTACTTCTGCTTTCAGTGTGTTGTAGCTGGTTTTCAACTGATCTCCCCCTGTTTTCATTGTGTTGTAATTGCTCTTCAATTGATCTCCCTCTGCCTTTAGTGTGTTGTAGCTGGTCTTTAACTCATCTCCCTGTGTTTTCATTGTGTTGTAATTGGTCTTCAGTTGATTGCCCTCTGCCTTTAGTGTGTTATAGTTGGTCTTTAGCTGATCTCCCTCTGTTTTCAGTGTGTTGTAACTGGTCTTCAGCTGGTCTCCTTCTGCTTTCAGTGAGTTGTAGCTGGTCTTCAGCTGGTCTCCCTCTGCTTTCAGAGAGTTGTAGCTGGTCTTCAACTGGTCTTTTTCCGCTTTCATTGTGTTGTAACTGGTCTTCAGCTGGTCTTCCTCTGCTTTGAATGTGTTGTAGCTGGTTTTCAGCTGATCTCCTTCTGTTTTCAACATGTTGTAGCTGGTTTTCAACTGATCTAATTGTTCTTTCAGTGTCTTGTAGCTGGTCTCTACCTGATCTCCTCCTGCTTTCAGTTTGCTATAGCTAGAATGCAGTTGGTCTCCTTCTGCTTTAAGGGTGTTTTTCTTTGTTTCAATATCGTAAAGAACATTTTTATCTATGAGAAACAGGAAATGTAAATTTACTCAGCCTTACATAATGAATCTGTGACTTTTCTTGCCTAGATGTAAGAAATAGTAACCAGGCAAAGAATACTCACAATAAAAACACAATGCTGTGAGGGCAGCCAGAAGAAAAACACACATCAGCCCAAGGGATATTGCACCAACACTGTAGAGTCGTTTTCGTGTAGGCAGGGATCCTGCAAATTTCAAGCATTGAAGGAAAGACTGAATGGGTGTTCACTTGTTGAGTAAGTATTAATTAGCATTTCACTGAACAACTTTGATTTCTTAAGTAGTATATTTAAGTAGAGTTACGGACATCATGTTGGATACTCTATTAACATAATTAACATATGGAGCATCTCATCAAGATCATCACAGAAGAAAACAATTTTTTACAGATACTGAAAATTTTATACCACAGTAAGGCCAGATCTAACCCCCCTGCAGGTTCCTGAGGAACCTCTTTGGTTTTGCAACGCTGAACTGGCTGTCAGTAACATTTATGCAAAACAAACAGATTTTAATGTAAATTTTCAGAATACACTGGCTCCTCAGGTTACAAACACTGGAATATACACCAGAGATGAACATATATCTTTCTTCACTTATCAAGAAGTATCTTGTCACACAGGTTATGTTGGCTGAGCTGAATTGACACATGGCATAATGGCACCCAATCAGTTTGTGAAAATATCAGAATTTATTTTTAGACATCTTACATTTTAAAGTATACACACACACACACACACACACAGTCAGAAACCGCTGGTCCTGAGCGGGGTTGCGGTGAACTGGAGCCTAACCCAGCAACACAAGGCACAAGGCTGAAGGGGGAGGGGACACACCCAGGACAGGATGCCAGTCTGCCACAAGGCACCCCAAGCAGGATTTGAACCCCAGACCTTCCAGAAAGCAGGCCTCGGCCTAACCCGTTGCACCCCCCTGCCATCCTAAAGTAATACATTTTAATTATTAACAAAGTTAACAAATAACACACACACACACACACACACACTGGCTGAAACCACTTGTCGTCATGGCAAACCAGAGCCTAACCTGGCAGTGCAGGGTGTAGGGCCAGAGGGGAAGGGGACACACCCAGGATGGGACACCAGTCCATCACAAGGAACCCCAAATGGGACTTGAACCCCAGACCTGCCACAAAGCAGGCCTCGGCCAAACTCGCTGCACCACTGCGTCCCCCCAGTGAATAATAATAATAATGACAAAAGTTTTTCAGAGTCATTCAAAATGAGTTATGAATAGTCCTCTGGTTCCTGTTGAATTGCTAAGGTGTGGAGAAAGTGTATAATAATACCTGGGGTAGTAGGTGTGATAATAGTTTAAAAGATGTTCATGTAACCTGAAGGATGCGGCATCATTCCTACCCTCTGCTCTTGCTGTAGATACTTTGAAAAGTTACTTATGCAGAATTCCTCTAGTAAACGCAAATAGCTGTATGAATGGGTGAATTAATACAAATTACTTTTTATTTAGAAATGATTATTATTATTATTATTTTTATTTTTTATAGAGCGCTCTTCTCACGTAGTGACACAGAGCGCTTTAACACAGGCATACAGCAAAACAACTGAACAACACATTGTAGCAGTGACGGGGGAGATGTGGTTCTCTGACAATGCATTGCTATTCTGCATGTGTTCTAAATAGTTTAAAGGGTATTCATGGAACTGTGTTGTTGTTGACCCCCGTATTATTCTGTGTGTTTTTGAAATTTGGCTGACATTTGTGTGCAGCCCATTAGTGTAGGTTTTGAGTCATGCTGAGGTGCTATAAAGCCTTTGTTTCTGGAACCCTGTCTCCCACGCCCTTATTTTGTAATCCTACTGAGAGCAGAGTTGAGGGAGGATGTTACACTGGTGTCAGAAGTGAAATAAAGAAGAAGTTGACTCCAGTAACTTCTCTAAAGATTACTAGATACTGGCAGAGGTAAAGAGCAGGTATTTATATACATGGATAACCAGATATGTTAGTTAGAAGTGTATGACCTTCGCTGGGCATTATATGTCTATTTGAACTCGAATCATAACAACTGACATGATCTGCTGCCATGGATATTGACACAGATTTGAGTGCTGACAAATGAATAGTACAAATGTTTCTTATAGCCTGACATTAAATGTAAGGCACTAACTGTAAAGAATTCCTGTGCCAGTAATGGCAATGCCTACAATGGTACTGTAACAATTAAAACAAATGGAAAACTATACTTTTTATATAGAGTTAAATAGACTGTGATAGCAAGAGACAACTTTCAAAGGCAAACCTTAATCAATCAAAAGCATTGTTGACAGTGCCAATGACATATTTCTATGCAATGGTTTGTACTAAATCCCACAAATATTTTAATAAAGAACTTTTTAGTAATCAATGGTTATTTCTGAGTGTGATGTTTCATAGGATGGCTAACTTAGTGTAGGCCCACTTCACAATAGTTGATGTATAAATAAACTTTTTTTCTGAAAAAGTGAGGCACAAGAGACCTGTTTGACATCTAAAAATAAAAGATATAGGTTGAAATGAAGAATATCAGAAGTGAATTGAAGATTTACCTGATATTAGACATCCTGAGCTGTCTTTAAGAGTCTGGCTGTCTGCTCTGAGATCATTAGTCCAGTTTTCATAAGAGTTGCCTGAATTAACACTGTGTAATTCCATCACTGTAACTACTTGACTGTTGGATTATCTGCCAAGTTGTGCTTCTTCACTAAGTAAATCGTGCCACTTCGTGGATCTAAGTTATATTGTGATTTATGGAGGAGGTGGGGTCAGAAAAATGTGAGCTGACATCAATTGACCTCGGGCAGGAAATAAACCCAAGAGTTACAGAAAAACTGATGAAGTGTTACTTGTTATCTAAGAAACATATAAAATATAAATAATGATTAATAAACATTTCTAAATTTGGACAGATAAGGAGGAGACTGAAACTGAAGAAAGCTTGTCGTTTTAGGCTTGGTGGTTTTGAATATGTTCAAAATGTGGAACAAAATTTTGTATAGTACTTAATGAAAATTTTAAATTTCAATATTGTATTTGACTTTTCCATTAGACATATTTTACACTCCAGCCTTAATTTAGTTTTTGAAAAATGTTTTTTGGTGAAAACATGAATATGGTCAATAGTTTTGAAAAAGCTATGAATAAATATGTTAAGTTACTGGAAATGAAAAACGTACGGTTTTCAAGATGTTTACGCATATAAAAGAGTATTATGATGCAATTTAGTAAATTTTCTTTGAAGAATTGTACTTATTTTGTTCTAAACTGGAAAACAGAAGTCACATTACATAACTTTAGAGGTAACTTTAGTTTTTCATGAAACTTCCGTCAGTTTTTTGACTTTCGTTTCTGTTTAAATCCATTAATCAGCAGTTCTTTCCTCGTAAAATGGCTAATTTAAGATTCTGGCTGTACGCAAGATTTTCCAAGAACAGTTGTGAATTCTACTTTAAGTCCCTAAACTCTACACGGTTTTCAGTGTGCTGGAAGACAATATTGCATAGGAATATGGATCCAAACAATGTATATGTGTGTGTCAGTAACAGATTTCACAATAAATACACACCTTCTTAAGAAAAAGAAAATTTTATGCTCCATCTGGTTGCCTGAATGTTTCACATTTATGTTTATTAATTTTGCAGACCCCTTTTTCTAGAGTGACAATTTGTAGTATGCAAAGTGTATTTCCCACTAGAGGAAGACCATTAGACACTAAGACGCAAATATTGCAGAAAATAATCCTGTTCCTCAGTTTTGCTCCTGTAGAATAGAAAATTAAACAAAAACACAAAGAAGTTCATAACAAAAGGTGACTAACTTATGTAGATAGGTGATCAGGAAATAAATGTGTTTGAAAGAGACGGGTTTGAGATCATTGAAAGTGGGCAGGGATTCAGTAGCTCTGATGGACAGAGGGAATTTCTTCCACCAACTCAGAATGAAAAGTGAGAACCTACTGAAGAGAGACAAGGAAGGCAGGGGGTTTTCACCTTTCCTTGTTTCCAAGGCCACTTTCTTTTCTGATAGACAGAAACTACAATAACTACATCACTATATATTCCATAAGAAAAACAATTTCTGACAGCATAGACCGCAGTGACCTGCTGTAATCACGGGACAGTTTATCACAAGTTCTCAGAGAAAATTATTAACCTGCAAGTTAATGTACTTTTTCCAGAGAACTAGAACTGCTTGCTTCGCAGTTTCACCAGCGATAGGATGAACTTGTGAAGGCGGAACCACCATGGCTGAAGGGAAGTGTGGTCACTGTGGTCATGCCAGCACTGCTCCTACAACCTGATCATTCTTAAGTATCTCACGCCTATCGCCATTGTTCTCCAGTCTGTAGTGAAGAAGGAGGACTTCGTAAGACTTATTGTTCCCTACCCATTGGTCTTCACCTTTCAGGACTGGACTACTATTCAAAGCCCAATTCAGCCCAGAAGCACTGAAGCCATCCATTGCGAGAATAAATTCCTATATGATTTTAATGTCCTTGTTTGCAGTTTCACAACTTTCTGTGTGTGAGATGAAAGCAGCTGATTCCACACTTCTCGATGATATTTTTATTCTTTCCCACCACTGAACTTGAACTCACTGATTCCAAAGTCACTTTGGTTCAAAGATTCAGCAAAAATCATAAATGTTTATATTCCTTAGAAAACTGCATTACACACACACACACACATTGTCTGAAATCACTTGTCCCAAGCGGGGTCACGGTGAACCGGAGCCTAAGCTGGCAACACAGGGCGCAAGGCTGGAGGGGGAAGGGAGGACAGGACAGGGCACCCTAAGCAGGACTCGCACCCCAGACCCACCAGAGAGCGGGACCCGGCAAAGCCCCAACTGCATTACAGTTTTATAGAATTGACTTTTAACTGGGAAATCAGCATAAGATTTCCTTTATACTTTGTGTACTAATATGCACAAGTTAAAATGATTGCTAAAATGTGCTATTGCCAACTGACAAAATTACAAAAATATGTAGATACAGATTCTAAATTTTTTCACCTCTTTTCAAATACTCCTCTGCTCTGCAGTAGGTGCACTGTTGCCATCTCAGCAGCAGGGGGCAGCTTAGCCTTCTTCACACTACTCAAGCAAGATTAATGAGAGCATGAAGATTGCCAGCTTCCTGGAAGGGAGGAGACTCAGGAACAGCTCTGGCTCCATAAAAGTTGAGATCTGTGTGCTCAAAACCCTGGAGGGTTAGGAACAGATCTTGGATACAACTGGGAATAAGTACAGTCCAGGGTCAACTGGGTACAGGGAGAGACAGTCACACACTCAGCAGGATGTCAGAGCAAGGTCCCACAAGGCTTCTATATTTAATCAATGGGGTTTTGATGAAAAAGGATAAGTAGGTTTTCTGTTCTAAGAAGAATGAACATTGCAAGTAAACCACAACATATGGGAGCTGGAGCCTGCAGGGGTTTCTCTATGTGCTCCTAATACTCCCTTACATTTACATTTATTCACTTAGCAGACACTTTTCTCCAAAGTGACTTACAATGGATACTATGTAGTGTTATCAGCCCACACACCGTATTCACCAAGGTGATTTACACCACTAGATACACTACTTACAATGGGTCACTCATACATACATACATCCATACCCTTCCACCCTCAGCCTCGTTCCAGCAGCTCTCAGAGAAGCATTCCACCCCAGTCTTAATGAAATTACAGAAGGCCAACATGCAGCAACCAGCCAGATGGTTAAAGGATGTTTTGTCAGTGCTTCATCATGGTGATCACAACAGCAATTAGCAGCACCAGTGCAAGAAGTAGAGCTCCCCTGAACGCCTTGCGATATTACAACGTAATACAATTTGTTCTTATATAGCCCTCTATCCTGAAGACAAGCTTGGTTCTTTTGTATGAGTGGAGATAAAGCAAATGAGAAACTTCATATATAACACATATTTGCAAAAAACATTATGCATTAAAGTTAGAAGGACAACTAAGATAACAAACATAAATGCAAAAAAATTGAATTAAATTAATTACTAATTAGGGGATGCGGTGGCACAGTGGGTTGGACCACAGTCCTGCTCTCCGGTGGGTCTGGGGTTCGAGTCCCGCTTGGGGTGCCTTGCGACGGACTGGCGTCCCGTCCTGGGTGTGTCCCCTCCCCCTCTGGCCTTACGCCCTGTGTTGCCGGGTAGGCTCCGGTTCCCCGCAACCCCGTATGGGATGAGCGGTTCAGGAAATGTGTGTGTGTGTGTGTGTGTGTGTGTGTGTGTGTGAGTGATTAAATAAAGAAACATACAGCAGGGGAAGAAAAGGAAGATGGGGAGAAGTACAGCAGCACAGAGCAAACTCAGAGTAACTCAGTCTTGGTACTTCATATTCAACATCCACTTCATATTTTCAGTAAATGTAGGAATTAGAGTCATCAACAGTGTACTTTATGATGATGAAGCGAGAATGAAACTTTCTGATGTCAGAAAAAGTTTATTAATCAGTTTGTTGACCTTGCAGAGAAACTTTAGTTAGGAGAAGTAGCAGGTAATAAGCAGATAAATCATGTCTCCACTGAGTGCAGCACAGCATGTGGCAACAGGAGACAACAGAGACACCAGAGAAGGGGGCATTGTGGGAAAGAGGAGTTGACCGACAGGTGAAACAGGTAAGGCCGCATTCCAAGGTCCTGCCAATGTGCCTTCGGATTTTCCGGCCCCTTCTTGCCAATACGCTGTCATTGCCGACAGGGAAGATGCCAGTGACTTCCATGAAAATGACTGAGTAGCTGAAACACACTGTGCTTGTGCGGATGTTCTCTAGAGAATCTGAGGTGAGGCCATACTTCAGCAACACCTGGTGAAGATCCTCTCCTACTAGCAAGTTTCTCTCCTAAAAGTTGCTATCAACGATAGTTACATGTGAATTGTGACTGCTAGGCCTTGCAGCAGGTTGTTGAGACACAACAAATACTCAATGATACTTTTCTGCCTCCTATCCAAAACATTACAATGAGGCAGTGTAAAATAAGACCACTCAAGACCCTGCTGTGGACTGTTTGCTCTTCTACCACCTGGTAGATGGTACCATACCATGTGGTCCAACACCACCAGGCACAGAAACAGTTTCTTTCCTCAGGTCATCAAATTACTGAACAACAAACACCACACTGCTCAGATAAATTTATATTGCTTTCTCACAGGGAGGGTGTGGTGGCGCGGTGGTGCGGTGGTGCGGTGGGTTGGACCGAGTCCTGCTCTCCAGTGGGTCTGGGGTTCGAGTCCTGCTTGGGGTGTCTTGCGGCAGACTGGCGTCCTGTCCTGGGCGTGTCCCTTGCGCCCTGTGTTGACGGGTAGGCTCTGGTTCCCCGCAACCCTGTATGGGACAAGCGGTTCAGGAAATGTGTGTGTGCTTTCTCATAAACAGCATGATTTTACTCATATCTGATCCTTTGTACTAAAATCACATTGATTAGTATCACCATAATATATCTATGAACCACTACATTCACATTTATTTATTAATCTGAAGCTTTTCTTACAGTAACTAGCAGTGTTCATCTGCTTACACTGATTTATCTTATCCATTGTACAGCTTGGGTCATTTTTTATTGACATAATTCATGGTAAGTATCTCTCTCAGGCATATGACAGCAGGAAGTGGTATTTGTACCTGCCAATTCTGAGTCCAGAGGCAGTTCTCATTCCTACACTACCTTAGTAATTGCACTGATACTTGTTTATACAACAAATCTGCTAACCACTTCACATATGCACTTTATCCTATGGATAACTGAAGCTACCTCTCCCTCACAGATCAGTGGCCGACATTATATTATTTGTATTTATTATGATCTTTGTATCATACTGTACATTTGTAATATGTCTGTGTTTCTATTTCTATGTGTGGTTTATATCTGCTATGTGGTGTGACAGTTGGCCAATTTATGTTACACCTGCCTCTGTATAGTTAAATGATGATAATAAACACACACACACACACACACACACACACACACACACACACACACACATTGTCTGAAACCGCTTATCCCGAGCGGGGTTGCAGCGAACCGGAGCCTAACCCAGTAAAACGGGGCGCAGGGCTGGAGTGGTGGGGATGCCAGTCTGTCGTAAAGCACCCGAAGCAGGACTCAAGCCCCAGAGCCACCAGAGAGTAGGACCCAGCCAAACCCGCTGTATAACCACACACACACACTTCCTGAACCGCTTGTCCCATAAGGGGTTGCGTGGAACCAGAGCCTAACCCGACAACTCAGGGCATAAGGCTGGAGGGGGAGGGGACACACTCAGGACGGGACGCCAGTCCATCGCAAGGCACCCCAAGTGGGACTCGAACCCCAGACCCACCGGAGAGCAGGACCCAGTCCAACCCACAGCGCCACCACGCCCCTCTCTGTATCACCACGCCCCTCCCCAACAATTAAATAATTAATAAACATTACAATTGCATGCATTTACTGTATTTGCATTTGTGCCTGAATATTTTTGAACTGAAGACTTTATTGTCATTGTATTATGACATTGTACAATAGAACGAAATTATAGTGGTACTCCCAGAGTACTTCAGACAACAATATAAAACACAAACACTTAAGTGTAAAAATAGGAAATTATACAGTTTAAACAGATAATACAGTAAATAAATTGATAAATAAATAATACATATATTTTGTGGAATCATGCAAGTATGTGAACAGTATATGAAAAGTGAATCATACGACTTCAGGAGCCTGGGTCTATCGTGTGCCACCTACACGAGGTCAGCTGGAAGACTTGAGGTATATAGGTGTTTTTGAGGACCGAGGCACCACAAATGTCAATAACGCTTCTCCTTCTGTGTGTTCCCATAGTCCTCCAAGCCATCTGACCTGGAATACACCAGTACTCTCCACACAGTATTGTTACATCTCTATCTCCTCTCCCTTTGCCCATGTAGGGTTTGAATGTGTGTGTTTCACAAGGAACAGCTGGTTTTTCTGACCGTACAGGAAAAGCAGGTCATGCAGGACCCTGTCACTATGAATTGTGCTCAACACAGCACCAGCCTGTTCCCATTTCTGTTTGTTTATCCCTGTGTCTCGAGTTGTCATGGTTCTGATCCGAGCTGACTGTGGTCGTCATCGATAGTCCATCTGCTTCCAGAGTTTCCCCACTGGACCTCACTGGAGAGGCATTTTGTTTCCGCTGTAGCGTTATTAAAAAATCATTTCAAAAAGATTCAAAGATGAAAGGTTTTCAAGGAGATTCCATCACAGATCTGACAGTTAGAAATTGTACACAGAGCTCTAATTTTTTAGTTGCTAGGGAAAGATAGATACAAGGATAAACTGTCCCCAAATACTTTTCATATTAAAGATTGAAAATGCGGTGGCAGTAAACCATACTAAGTGGTTCCGTCCTACAGTGAACTAAGAGAGGCCTTTGGGAGTCCTTTAAACCAGCAGCCATCACCCTCCAGAATGCCACTGAAGGGCCTGTTTTATTTCTCAACACCGTGAAGCAGGGAAGTGCCCTATGACCTTAAAGTTTTACACTTGTTTTATTGTATTCTGTAATAGTGATTTATACAAGTCAATTTTGGGGGTGCTGTGGTGTGGTGGGTTGAACCAGGTCCTGCTCTCTGGTGAGTCTAGGGTTTGAGTCCCGCTTGGGGTGCCCTGTGATGGACTGGCGTCCTGTCCTGGGTGTGTCTCCTCCCCCTCCAGTCTTTCGCCCTGTATTGCCGGGTTAGGCTCCGGCTCCCCACGACCCTGTATGGGACAAGTGGTTTCAGATGATGTGTGATAAGTCAATTTTGTGCTGTATTTGTAGTTTTTTTGTCATTTATTATGTTGTCAGATATAATTGTGCAGCTTGTTGTTATGTGTCATGTTAAGCAGCTCTGTATCTGGATTTCTCTGCAGGGAATTATAAATCCTGTCCTATCCCATCCCATCCCATCCCATCCCATAGGCCGACAGTGATACCTCAACAGGGAGCATTCTAAATAAGCCTCCCATGGTACAACTCCAAACAAGTACTTTCACTGCAGAAGAACATTGTACACTGGCAATTTGTGTTGGGAATGGCCAAGGTAGTGATTTTCAAGAATACAAACATTTTCGAAATCATGTATTTATTTTGATTGCATGTTTTCATCACTTATCTGCTTTCTAAAATTATTGTTTGTAAGGATGTAGAATTTCATGTCTGTTTATCTGCGATGAGAAGCCCTGCTGTGATGGCCTTGAGTTTCAAACGCAAGTTTGAAACCTGAGTGGTTCCCACAAAATACAATACAGTGTACCTCAGTGTACATTATGACTGTTTAAGAAAAGACAAAGCTGTTCACTAGGGTTATATTGTGCACATACTGCATGTAGGTGGGTGACTGGGGCTCTGATGTCTCCCTGACGTCACCAGGGCCTTGTTTCCGTGACTCAACAGCTTCATCTACGGCATAGTATTGTGTTGAGTCCCAGAGCAAAGAGTGAGGGAGGGACCAGGTTTGGCAATGCAGCTGCTGTCATCTCCCCACCCATTACAAATCATCCCATCCTATGATGGGGGAGGTTTTACCCCCATCTCCCCAACCAAAGAGAGTCAGATTCTCTGGAATGAACCCCAGTACCACATTGGCATCACCTGTTTGGCCTATTTTCTCCACTTCAGTTTGTTTAGAAGAGCCCCCGAGGTGCTCCAGGATCTTGTTACCGTCACTGTCCAGCTGAGGGGCCATCTGTGCTTGGCTTGTGGAGCAGGTGCATCAGGGGCCTGTTTTTAGGGTGTGAAAGCGTGCTGTGGGCGCTTTGCCCCGACTTGCACCCGAGCACTGCAACTCATGCACCCTCTTGCTCCTCCATCTGGTATAACGGGTGGGGCAAGAGTACTTCACCACCATGTTTTTTAATTTTTGAGACCTTATGCTCTTCTTATCAGTTTTTTAAAGTGAAATCTAAAATTGATGCGGAATTTTTACATTAGCAACTATTCACTGCCATTGTATATATATTGTGTTATTCCATACAGAGTTCTCAGCCTGAATTATTCTTAATATTTCTACATTGTTATAAACTTAATTTTTTTTTTTTTTAAATTTTAAAAGCAGAGCAAGGTGCAACACAGTTCTACATTTAATCATTTTTAATTAAATGATTAAATGTCAACTTTGTTTGATTTTTATGTGCTTATTCATTTTATTCATTTTATATGAGCAATTATTTATTGCCGTAGCTATTTTTACTCAGTGCTGAGTCCTCCGCATGAATTATTCTTGATTTCTAAAGTGAACCTAAGACTTTTAACAATCTTCAAAAACATGCAAAATCCAGAGCAAGGTCTACAGATGTTTACACAGCTCTACATTTCATCATAGTTTTCAAGTGCCCTTTTGCTCCTCCACTTGATCCCTCTTTAAATTTAGAGTGGAAAAAAGTTTTATTTTCAGCAGGACTATTAACGGATGCATCCCAATGCAGCTACAGACTGAGTGCCTTTTTGCCTAACTGAACTAAATAAGCTGATTACTTCACTTATTCAAGCCCCTCTGACATTGTTGTTAAACTCTGCAGACCTGTATACATGGACAATGTGGAATCTAACTAAACTAAATCTAACTGAACAAGTGAATTTATTACATTTATCCATTTAATATATGCTTTAAATCCATCAGCTCTTTCTGGAGAACATACATACCTCCATGACCAGCTCTGCCCCCTCCTGGCATTGATGTCCCTGCATGCCATAAGCCAAACCTCCCTCTGTAGTGAGGAGCTCAGAGTGACACAAAGTAAGTTTGTTGAAGACAATGGAGTTGGCACCATCACTGAAAACTAGATCATGTGCGTCTTGCTCATCCAAGCGGTCAAGTGGCTCATCTACACACGCAGCAGCTGCTGTCACCAGGGCTCAGAATGGAAGCAGCCAAGGCACGCTTAGCATACGTAGATGAGAAAATGAGAATAAAGCTGCAAAAAGTCAAATTGGAGGCAAAAATGGACAGAATGGCATTAGAAAGAGAAACTGCTGAAACAGTAGCCGAAGCTGAAGCATTAGAGGCAGCTCATGACATGAGTGAGCAACGCAGCCATGAGCTTCACTGGGAGGCAACCCCTCTTGATCCTATGAAGTGGACAAAAGAGTACGTAGACCAGTCTAATGCATACAAGATCACACAATCAGCACCAGACATAGATCCATCTACTCTAGATGAATCTATACAGCCTCACAGAGAGCTACAAGCATCAAGCCCTGTTCCCGCTTCACGTCTCAAAACAGAGAATGGTCCAGACGATGCTGATCTTCACAATACAGTGCACACTAATAGATCATCCCAACCACCACAGTTCACTTCAGATGTGCCTCAACCCCCAAGTAATGAGCAAAAGGACCATTGCAAACATCAGACAAAATTTAAGCAATGTAGCCCTCTTCCTTTTTCAATGCCCCGATCTCAGTTTCCCCAGCACGATATAATTCAAACATTACAGACTTTGTCAGATACCTTGCTTGCTGTAAACTAGTCAACGCTGGCCTGATCTAGTTTAATGACCAACTAGAAAGCTACAGAGCCTGGCAATGTTCTTTTCACAATGCAGTCATTGGCTTGAACTTGACACCTAGAGAGGAAATGGACCTGCTTGTCAAATGGCTGGGGAAAGAGTCAACTGAACATGCTAAACGCATGAGGTCAGTATATATTAACCAGCCTCATAAGGGTCTCAGAATGATATGGGACAGACTGGAAAGAGTGTTATGGTGCTCCAGAAGTAACTGAAAGTGCACTGTTTAGATATGTCAAGAGTTTTCCTAAGATTTCAAGTAGGGATTACTCTAAGCTCTGTGAATTGGTTGACCCCCTTATGGAAGTGAAGTCAGCTAAAGCAGATGGAAACCTTCCAGGACTGTCATACCTGGATACAGCCTGGGGCATCAACCCTATTGTCCAAAAATTACCATACAATTTACAAGAAAAGTGGCTATTATATGGTTCCAGCTATAAAGAGACATATCGTGTCCCTTTCCCCTCTCCTTCAGCTTTAGTTGGCTTCATCTGTCAGCAAGCTAGAATAAGAAATGGCCCAGGGTTCAAACTCTCAGCACAAGGTGAGCCACCTTCTAAAGCAGACAAAGGCATTTGGAAAACAAGTAGACAGAAAGAAATCTCAGTTTACAAGACGGACTTGTCTCCTGCTCCTGACAGCAAAGAAAGACATGAAAACAGAACTGATGATACTGAAAGACTATGTCCTATTCACAAGAGGCCCCACTTGCTCCGAAATGACATGCCTTCCATGAGAAGCCCTTGGAAGAACGCATAGCAAATTTGAAGGAAAAAGGTATCTATTTCAAGTGCTGCTTAGACACATCACACACAGCTAAGGTCTGTAAATATAATGTCACATCCTCAGAGTGTGGAAGTGAGAGATACATTTCTGCACTACATCCAGGCCCACCACCAAAAACTCAGGAACCAAACCCTTCACCAAAGCATGGGGGGGAGGAAGACCCCATGTTAACATCAGAAGTGACAGCTCATTGCACTGAAGTTTGTGGAGGTGATCTCGGCAATAGATCTTACTCAAAAATCTGTTTAGTTAAGATCTTTCCCAATGGCCATCGTGACAAAGCACTTAAGGTCTATGTGGTCCTTCACGAGCAAAGCAACAAGTCATTAGCTCGCTCTGAGTTTTTTGACATGTTCAAGGAAAAGGGCCCAGTTTCTTCATATACCCTCAGAACTTGTTCTGGAGTGACAAAGATAATTGGAAGAAAAGCTTTTGGCTACTAAATCGAGTTAATAGATGGAAAAGTGAGAATCCCTTTTCCAAGTCTACTAGAGTGCAACAACATCCCTAACAACAGAGCAGAAATTCCCACACCTAATGCTGTTTGCTACTACTCTCACCTCAGACCCTTGGCAGACCTCATCCCAGAGTTAGTGCCAGAGGCACCTGTCATGATTCTTCTGGGTTGTGACATTATGCAAGTGCATAAGATCCACAAGTAAGTGAATGGACCTCATGATGCCCCTTATGCCCAAAAGCTTGACCTAGGATGGGTGATAGTCGGTGATGTCTATCTGAATGGCATTCATAAGTCCACAACTGTGAGTATGTTCTGCACCAACGTGCTAGAACAGCGATGGCCTTCCATCTTTTAACCCTGTCTGTATGTCTTTCATGTTAAAGAGAATCCTAGACACTATCAGTACATTGATAATGATAGGGTTTGTTCCACAGACAAGCTTATCAACAGTCACAGACAGGAACAGCTTGGCCATGCAGTGTTCAGGAGAACATCCGATGATGACAAGGTGGCTCCATCTATTAACGACATGAAATTCCTTCACATAATGGAACAAGGGCTGGAGAAAGATGAAAGTAACAGCTGGGTGGCTCCATTACCTTTAAAAGTCCCAAGGAGCCGACTTCCCGACAAGAGGACCATGAAACGACTGCTATCGTTTAGGGGCAACTTTGAGAGGAATCCAGAATTGAGACAGCACTTCGTCACCTTTATGGAGAAGGCCTTTCGTAACAACCACACTGTGGTGGCACCCCTCTCAAAGAAAGTGAAGAGTACATACTACTCTTTGGTGTGCATCATTCAAAGAAATTGGGCAACATCAGGGTGGTCTTTGACTCCAGTGCCTGTTACAACGGTGTCTTGCTCAATGATGTTCTTCTGTGTGGACCAGATTTGAATAACAGCCTTCTCAGAGTGCTTATACGTTTCCGCAAGGAAGCTGTGGCCATAACAGCAGACATTGAACAGATGTTCTACTGTTTCCTTGTAAGAGAAGATGATCACAATTTCCTGAGGTTCTTGTGGTTCCCTAACAATGGCCTATCTGAAGATATTATTGAATACAGTATGAGGGTTCACGTGTTTGGGAACAGTCCCTCTCCTGCCATGGCCATCTACTGTCTCCGCCAGTCTGTTCAAGATGGGGATGCTGAGGTCAAGCACTTCGTTAATCGTGACTTCTATGTCAATGATGGCCTAAGGTCTCTCCCCACAGTTGAGGCTGCAGTTGATCTCCTCAGAAAGACACAAAAGGCCCTTTCTGGTTTCAACTTACGGCTCTACAAGATTGCCTCTAAAAGCAGAGAGGTTCTAGAGGCTTTTCCATCCCAAGACTATGCCAGTGACCTCAAAGACCTTGATCTTGGATCTGACATGCTGCCCACACAACGTAGTCTAGGTATAAATTGGAATTTGAGATCGGACACTTTCACCTTTGAAATAGCCGATGAAGCAAAACCCTTCACTCACCGTGGCATGTTATCCACAATCAATAGCATCTTCGATCTTCTTGGCTTTCTCGCCCCAGTAACAGTTCAGGGCAAGGCTATCCTCTAGGAGCTCACCAGCCATAATGGTGATTGGGACTCGCCACTTCCCAAAGAGATGGAAGATGTGTGGAACAGATGGCGACTTTCACTTGGAGGTTTAAGTAGCCTTCATATTCCAAGACACTACACAGACATATCACCTTCAACAGCTGCCCGAAGGGAACTATGCATCTTCTCAGATGTGTCAACTAAGGCGAAAGCTGCTGTTGCCTATCTTAAGCTAACAGACTCCAGTGGAACCAATAATGTTGGCTTCATCATGGGCAAAGTCAAGCTCAGTCCACGCCCTGAACACACAGTCCCAAAGCTTGAACTGTGTGCAGCGGTCCTAGCAGTTGAATTCCTAGCTTGCGGAATTCATTGCTGAAGAAGTAGATATGCACTTTGATGCTACCACTTACTATACAGATAGTAAGGTGGTACTAGGCTACCTCCATAATGAAGCCAGGCGCTTCTATGTCTTTGTCACAAACCGAGTCCTGAAGATACATTGCTTCTCACAACCAAACCAGTGGTGCCATGTGTGCTCAGGAGAAAATCCAGCAGACGTTGCTACCAGGTCTGTCAATGCTGCTCATCTCTCAGATACCAGTTGGCTTTATGGACCAAGATTTCTGCAAGAGCTCTCTCAGAGCCCACTGAAAGAGAGCACATATGAACTTGTGGATCCTTCAGCTAATCCCGATATACGGCCTCAAATATCTACAATGAGCACCATTAAGTTGAAAAAACAGCTTGGATCACAGTTCTTCTCCAAATTTTCCAGTTGGAAATCACTGACACATGCAGTTGCACATCTTGTCCATATGTCTTGTCAGTTTTCCAAAACCCAAACAACACCAGCACCAAGTTGCAGGGGTTGGCATTACTGCTCCCTAGCATTATCAGTTGAAGAGCTCTTCCATGCTGAAAAGATCATCATTCAAGCTGTTCAAAGAGAAGAATATGCCCAAGAATACTTGTGTTGGAGAGAAAAGAGAAGCTCCCTAAAACCAGCCCTCTTAAGGGCTTAGACCCCTCATAGATGAAGATGCCCTTCTGAGAGTCGCTGGTCGCTGAAGGAGACCTCAAATCAAGTGAAAAAATCACTTCTTATTCCTGGTAAACACCGCATTGAAACCCTATTAGTCAGATATCATCATGAGAAAGTACAGCACCAGGGACGACTATTCACTGAGGGTGCCATATGTGCTGCTGGCTTTTGGATAGTAGGTGGCAAAAGGTGTGCCTGTCGCGTCATTCATGAGTGTGTCACATGCCATAAACTTTGTGGGAAGCTACAAACCCAAAAGATGGCTGACCTCCCAGTAGATCGTGTCTCCACTGACCCCTCATTCACAAATGTCGGCTTAGACGTTTTCGGCCCATGGACAGTGTCAGCACAGTACTAGAGGTGGCCATGCACGTAGTAAGAGGTGGGTTGTGATAGTTTACCTGCATGAGTGTGAGAGCTGTGTACATTGAGCTTATTGAGTCCTTAGACACGTCCTGCTTCATTAATGCTCTCAGACGTTTCCTGGCCATCAGAGGCCCTGTAAAGCTCATTCGTTCGGACAGAGGGATGAATTTTGTCAGTGCTTGTAAAGAGCTCAACATTTCTTCCAACATTGATAATAATTACATCAAGAAATTCCTCTCAGACCAAAGGTGCATCTGGCAGTTTAACCCTCCCCATGCCTCTCACATGGGTGGTTCATGGGAAAGGATGATTG
Organism: Scleropages formosus; assembly: GCF_900964775.1. NCBI lineage: Eukaryota > Metazoa > Chordata > Actinopteri > Osteoglossiformes > Osteoglossidae > Scleropages > Scleropages formosus. The sequence goes on from NC_041811.1 coordinate 6,382,994, forward strand.
GCATTGCTATAAGGATCCTAGACACAATGTTTAGACAGCTTGGACCTTCAGAGCTGACACAAAAGGCACTCTCCACTCTGATGGTGGAGGTAGCTGCAATAATCAATGCTCGACCTCTTATCCATGTGTCAACTGACCCAGACGACCCATTCATACTTACATCCAATACACTTCTCACACAGAAAGTGGCAACTCCTACTGCTCCAGTTGGAGATTGGGTCAAAAACCTCCACAAACAACAGTGGCGTCAGGTTCAACACCTATACCAAATCTTCTGGGACAAATGGAAAAAACAATACTTGACCCTTTTACAGCCTATTGATTGTAGTTCTTTTTGGGTTTGAAGTTCGAGCAAGTGTCAAACGTAAATTGTTTTTCATTTCTTAATAGTTGAAATGTGAGTTGGTGCCATCTACTGGTGAGTTCTTGTATATTTTACGTAATACTGCGACTTTTACGCTTCATCTCTCACAGGAAGTAGGAAGTAGTTCTGTTATTATCGTCAGTGCAAATGGTGAACTCCTCTCCTAATCTCTCGGAATCTTTTCCATCCTCAGCCCTGCAACAGCATCGCCTGTATGTTTCAATTCAGTTTCACTTTATTAATGTTCCCTTCCTTGAACCGCCACCTTACCGTGGTGGAGGGGTTTGAGTGCTTGAATGATTTCAGGAGCTATGTTGCCTGGGGCTATATGCCCCTGGTAGGGCAACAGGTCCTGGATGACAGATGAGACAAAGTGCGGTTCAAAAGCCCCTTATGATGACAGTTAAACCAAGGCTTTCGTTTACCCCGCCCGGTATGGGGCCACCGGGGCCCCACCCTGGAGCCAGGCCTGGGGGGGGCTCGCATGCCAGCGCCTGGTGGCCAGGTCTATGCCCACGGGGCCTGACTGGGCTCAGCCCGAAGCCATGACGTGGAGCCGCTCTTCGGTGGGCTCACCACCTGCCGGAGAGACCATAAGGGACTGGTGCGTTGTGATTTGGGCGGTGGTGGGGGCCGAGTGCCCAGCCGACCCAAACCTCAGGCGCCAACTCTGGTTTTTGGGACTTGGAATGTCACCTCACTGGCGGGGAAGGAGCCTGAGCTGGTGCGGGAGGTTGAAAGATACCATCTAGATATAGGCGGGCTCACTTCCACACACAGCTTGGGTTCTGGAACCACTTTTCTCGACCAGGGGTGGACTCTCCACTATTCTGGCGTTGCCCAGGGTGACAGACGGCGGGCCGGTGTGGGATTGTTAATAGCCCCCCCAGTTTAGCCGCCATGTGTTGGAGTCTACCCCGGTGAATGAGAGGGTCGTCTCCTTGCGCCTTTGGGTCAGGAAACAGTCTCTCACTGTCGTTTGTGTTTATGCGCCTAGTGGCAGTGTAGAGTACCTGGCCTTTTTGGAGTCCCTGGGGGGCGTGCTGGAAAGCGCTCCCACTGGGGACTGGGGGACTTTAACGCTCACGTGGGCAGTGACAGTGACACCTGGAGGGGAGTGACTGGGAGGAACGGCCTCCCTGATCTGAAACCGAGTGGTGAGTTGTTATTGGATTTCTGTGCTAGTCACGGTTTGTCCATAACAAACACCATGTTCATGCATAAGGGTGTCCATCAGTGCACTTGGCACCAGGACACCCTAGGTCGGAGGTCAATGATCGACTTTGTAGTCGTTTCTTCTGATCTTCGGCTATATGTCTTGGACACTCGGGTGAAGAGAGGGGCTGAGCTGTCAACTGATCACCACCCGGTGATGAGTTGGATTCGATAGCGGGGGAAAAAGCTGGACAGACCTGGCAGGCCCAAACGCATAGTGAGGGTCTGTTGGGAACGTTTGGCGGAGGCCCCTGTCAGAGAGGTCTTCAACTCCCACCTCCGACAGAGCTTCAACCAGGTCCCGAGGGAGACTGGGGACATTGAGTCCGAATGGACTATGCTCCACACCTCCATTGTTGGGGCGGCGGTTCGGAGTTGCAACCATAAAGTCTCCGGCGCCTGTCACGGCGGCAATTCCCGAACACGGTGGTGGACAGCAGAGGTAAGGGATGCCGTCAGCCTGAAGAAGGAGTTCTATCAGGCCTGGCTGGCTCATGGGACTCCTGAAGCAGCTGACGGGTACTGGCGGGCCAGACGGAACGTGGCTCTGACAGTCGCCGCGGCAAAAACTCGGGCCTGGGAGGAGTTCAGTGAGGCCATGGAGGAAGACTTTCGGTCAGCCTCAAAGAGATTCTGGCAAACCGTCTGGCGACTCGGAAAGGGGAAGCAGTGTTCCGCCAACACTGTTTACAGTGGAAGTGGTGTGCTGCTGACCTCAGCTGAGGATGTCTTTGGGCAGTGGAAGGAGTACTTTGAGGATCTCCTCAATCCCTCCAACACGCCTTCCGTAGAGGAAGCTGAGGCTGGGGACTCGGAGGGGGACTCGTCCATTACCCTGGCTGAAGTTGCTGAGGTAGTCAAAAAACTCGGTGGCAAGGCTTCGGGGGTGGATGAGATCCGCCCTGAGTTTCTCAAGTCTCTGGATGTTGTGGGGCTGTTTTAGCTGACACGCCTCTGCAGCATTGCGTGGAGCTTGGGAGCGGTGCCTCTGGACTGGCAGACCGGGGTGGTGGTCCCTCTTTTTAAGAAGGGGGACTGGTGATTGTGTTCCAACTATAGGGGGATCACACTCCTTAGCCTCCCTGGAAAAGTCTATGCTGGGGTACTGGAGAGGAGAATCCGACCGATAGTCTAACCTCGGATTCAGAAGGAGCAACGCGGTTTTTGCCCTGGCCGTGGAACACTGGACCAGCTCTATACCCTCACTAGGGTGTTGGAGGGTTCATGGGAGTTTGCCCAACCAGTCCATATGTGTTTTGTGGACCTGGAGAAGGCATTCGACCGTGTCCCTCGTGGCATCCTGTGGGAGGTACTTTGGGATTATGGGGTTCGGGGCTCACTGCTACGGGCTGTTCGTTCCCTGTATGACCGGAGCAGGAGCTTGGTTCACATTGCCGGCAGTAAGTCGGACCTGTTCCCGGTGCATGTTGGACTCCGCCAGGGCTGCCCTTTGTCACCGATTCTGTTCATTATCTTCATGGACAGAATTTCTAGGCGCAGTCAGGGAATGGAGGGTGTCTGTTTTGGTGGCCGCGAGATCTCGTCTCTGCTTTTTGCGGACGATGTGGTCCTGTTGGCTTCATCAAGTCAAGACTTGCAGCGTGCACTGGGGAGGTTTGCAGCCGAGTGCGAAACGGCGGGGATGAGAATCAGCACCTCCAAATCCGAGGCCATGGTTCTCAGTCGGAAAAAGCTGGATTGCCCCCTCCGGGTTAGGGGAGAGTTGCTCCCTCAAGTGAAGGAATTTAAGTATCTCGGGGTCTTGTTCACGAGTGAAGGAAAAATGGAGCGGCAGGTTGACGGATGGATTGGTGCGGCATCCGCAGTAATGTGGTCATTGTACCGGTCTGTTGTGGTGAAGAAGGAGCTGAGTCGTAAGGCGAAGTTCTCAATTTACCGGTCGGTCTACGTTCCTACCCTCACCTATGGTCATGAACTCTGGATCATGACCGAAAGAATGAGATTGCGGATACAAGCGGTAGAAATGAGTTTCCTCTGCAGAGTGGCTGGGCGCACCCTTAGGGATAGGGTGAGATTCTGGCAAACCGCTGCTCCTCCGCATCGAGAGGAGCCAGTTGAGGTGGCTCGGGCACCTGTTCCAGATGCCTCCTGCACGCCTCCCTGGTGAGGTGTTCCGGGTATGTCCCACTGGGAGGAGGCCTCGGGGCAGACCCAGGACGCGTTGGAGAGACTATGTCTCCCAGCTGGCCGGGAACACCTTGGGGTTTCCCCAGAGGAACTGGAGGAGGTGTGCGGGGAGAGGGAAGTCTGGAAGACTCTACTTGGACTGCTGCCCCGCGACCCAGCCCCGGATAAGCGGAGGAAGATGGATGGAGATGGATGGATTTATTAATGTTATAGTCTTTATTTTGTCACGAGATGTTTTAATTTGGATAGTTATCTTAACTCACTGATGGTGTTACCTTCTGGAAGTACGGTACTGTTTAGAAATTCTCTGAGAATGTTTCATAAATCAGGGCGAATCTGTAAGGATTAATTTAAGTAATGCATATTTACTTTTGTACAGTAGTATTGTACAGTGGTTGTATATTCACTTGGATATGGGTTATTGATATACTATGTGTTCATTTCTTTGTCTCTAGTTTCACCCTTGCCTAAAACCATTAAACCTGTGGACAAAAGAAACACTTGTCTTCAGAGCCGTGTGAAGGCTGGGAGTTTGACTGTCAAACCACTAAGGCTGTGTAGAGGACAGTACGGTATCTCCAAGCTCCTGTAAAAATGTCATTTGTGGTTTTTCAACTGAAATCATAAGTCAAAGGTACAGTATGTATATACAGTACTGTACATATTTACAGGACATGTACAGTACTGGACATATAGTTTGAATTTGAAATTTTCATATGGGGGACATGGAGAGTTCCATGTGAAACTCTCTTTTGATTTCAGAACAGTATGAATTCAGTAGCTGGACTCATCCCAGAGGGTTCTTGGTTTATTTTGGCTTGACAGCTTCATAAAGTTTCTGTAGATTTTTTGGTAGCACATTCATTCTGTTAACATTGTGCTCCATTTCTTCGTAGAGTTGAGGTCTATGCAGGTCATTGGAGTAAAGGCACTTTCTTTGTGGAACCATCCTGAGGTGATTTGTGCTTTGCGACATGACACATTACCCTGCTGGAAATATCAATCTGATAAAGGATAGACTGGCCATGAAAAGATGTATCTGGTCAGCAATAAAATTCTGGTACTTTGTGGCATTCAAACAATGCTCTCAGCTGATACTAAAAACCTAATATGTGCCAAGTAAGTATTCTCCACAGCATTACACCACCACCACCAGTTTTTACCAGCCATGAGTACCTAATAAAGTGGTTGGTTTGAAGAAAATGTTTGAAGAAACACCCTGCTAAACCAGAGTTAAAAACTAACCATCTAAAGCCATTCTCTCTAAAGCCAGGAAAGAGAAGTTTCCTGAAGTGCAGACACTTCTTTAGAAATTGCTATATAAAAGGAAAGGATCAATAAGATTCAAAAGATTGAAGTTTACCTCCCTCCTCCACAAATGCTGTATGACAGTGTGTCCTGTACCAGGATACAACCTGCAGAGCCTCATAGTCAAGAAATTTGTCACTCTGCCCAGTCATGGTAGCTGGCAGCAGCCTAACAGTTATAGAACCATATTTGTAACCAAAGGGGTGTTGATTCTGCCATTGGGGAAAGACAATAATGTGAAGAGCTTTGTATATTAAAGACATAAATATCCATGTTATGGTGGTTTCTGAAAACCATACAAAATCTACAGCACAGTTTTGAAGAGGCCTTTTAAGGCAACTGTATTCCTGTTACTGTACATTTAGCAGCAGCAGAGAAATCACCTTTGTATTTGGCCCATGTTGAAAATTTGCTTATCGAATAATAGTCACCCTTTGTAAACATCTGCAGTCATTTCAGAAGTCACGCCTAGATTATGTCAGAAATTTAAAAGTGAGATATCAACTTGTCGGAGAAGAATCATGACCTTGCCTGATCTTGTCATCAATCTAAGCTACATGTATGAGGCAAAGTATACATTGTGTAGAGGCACCCAAATCATGCATTTTGAATTCATCTTAGGAAATGATTGCACAGTACCTTCAGCTGCATTTGAACTGAACTGTAGCTTGTTTGGCTTTATGGGAGTGGCACATGATTAGTACCTGTAAGCAAAAAGAATGTTTGAATAAATGTAGGTGTGCAACTCTGAGAGAATGATTTCCCATATGGCATGCTTTGTTTGTCCTGTTCTGTCATTTTATGTATTGTGTTTTTATAAATAGATTATTTATTAGCTCTTGACCTTGTTTTTGGACCCTGCAACAGAAATTCCACACAAGCCTTTTCCAAAAGAATTAGAATTTTAAAGGTCCTTAGAATTGGAGGGGAAACCATTCAACTGACAATTAACCTCCTGAGCTACCTGTTCATGGTTTTTTTTTTCTTGCAGATTGCCATATCAGCTAGTTAAGATATTACATTCCTGTAATGCTTGTACCAGAAACCATTACACAGATACCTCAGCAAACATACAGAAACTGGCTTGCTTATACTTATACAAGATACTAGTTGCAATCACTATGCTTTGCCTCTAATAAAGTAAAATCCAGGAAACCTGCTTCTTTTTTTCTGGCAATTGCTTTTGCTTGATGGAGATGCCCTCTATTCCACTTAGCTCTTGAGTGTTGCTTTGGACCCTGTCCACATCACCCTAAATAGGAAAGTAGGACAGGTTCAGCTCACTCTTCGCATGGCACTAGAGCACAGGAAAGCAACACTCCTGGTCAGCCTGGCAAGAACAAAGCGCTGAAAATAGAAGCCCATGACCCTCGAAGCTTCAAGCAGAAGGGACTGCACAGATCCTTCTCCATCCTTCCCACCAGGGAATCATAAGAATGAAAGGTTGGTCTCTGCACCAACACAAACATGCTTTTCAGGTTGCCCCACCTCAGCTGAGCATACTGGAATGGCAACCCTTTCACCATCATCCCTGTCAGGAAGGGGGGGTCAGAGAGCACATAGTGTCGAGCTTTACCACCCCCCGATAGAAGAATGGGGCCAGCAGGTGGTATAGCAATTAAAAAATATGAAAAGATTGCAGACCAATAGGTCTGTCTATTAAAAACCCCAGGAGGAGCTCTTCCTTGGAAACCTTGGAAAAAAGCTTCTAAGCTGTACTGCCTTATAAATATCCAGCTGCACAAAGGATATAACTTGGCTGTGTGTTACTTTGGTGTCTGCAAAGCAACTGGGGGAAAAAAACCAATGGAAACCAGTACAACAGGCCAAAGCAGAATGTGAGAAAGCACAGCACTCTCCTCCAAGATGATCCGGAAGGTTTATTGCAGTTGAGACTTTAATAGCAGGCTGGGCAAAGCCATTCCTCGAGTGAATCACTGCTAGCTGGTTCTCAGTCCACTACTAATCGCTGTTTATTGACTGGAGTCATTAATGGGACAGCAAACCACATCCAATTGGTGCACAGGTTAAGCAGAGTGAAACTGTAAATCACAAAGACAATGTCCCTCGAGAACAGGCTTCACCTAACCCTACTTCTGCTTTTAACCCCTCCCTTAACTACAATTCCATACCCCAACAATGCAACCCGTCAAAAAAAAAAAAAAAAAAAAAAAAAATCACAATCATATTCACTGCTGTATAATAAGCATACTCCTCTCTCTGTACAAATAGGGGAATGATGGGGGGGGAAAAAAAAAAAAAAATAAAATCTTGAGTAATGATTCTCACCAAATAAAATTAAGGTAGATTGCAACATCACACTACATCTCACCCTGCACCATCTTACCCAACACACTCAAGGCTATATTTCAGGCAGCCTTACTGTTAACTTTTTAAAATCTTCTTTACTCAATTATTATTGACTTCCAACTGTCTTAAAACCAAAAAAAAAAACGAGGCAGAATGTGAATATGTGCAAAACCTTGTACAACCAAAGCTAACCATAATATCCAACACCACATCCGTAATAGATATAAACTTTGCATCTCTTATCCTTAAAATAATATTTCTTTATATTTATGGGCATATGCTCATGTTCCTTCATCCTTTCAGTGTATGACATCCTCAGGAGGAGAAGCAATCTGCTCCTTCTTCAGTAGAACACAATATCCTGTCTTGGTCTTCCTTGACTCGGTCTGTATTTGTCCTCTCTTGACAGTTCTTTCAGACAGTCTTTCTGGCTGTGAGAACCCGAACGATGGATCCCAAACCCCCAACTGCAAAGGCCTGTGGGGAAGAAAAAAAAAGAAGAAAAATATAAAAATTCCAGCCATTCCTGAAACTCAAGTGCCACCAGCTCCTCACCTGCTGGCAATGAGTCAACAGCCTGAGACACAGCTAGGAGGTGCGGTACCTCTGAAGGCTGTGCCGTCAGTTAGGATTCTGTCCCCTGATAACTGTTGGTCCCATGGGAACATATTTAAAAGGAGCCAGAAAGTAGGTCTTGTGTGTCTGCAGAATATTGCTTGCTTTTGATGTGACTCAGACAGACAAGTCCAGGAAGGAAACTCCACCATCAGCACACTGGAATCTCTTCATTAATGAAGCAGCAGCTCTTTGATTCAAGCATCCTTTGTGATTCAGAGACAGAGCTCAAAGTCTCCGCTCCATACTATGAAGTGGAACACACCATGGTTGCAACTGGTCCTTCTGATCTTCCGGAAATACAGCTGCCCACAGTGGCTTATCAATCTTTTAAACTGTTACGCCGATATGATTCTACTCTGAAGCTGATTCTACTCTGTTCCTGAAAACAAATAACAAAAATATCATGATTTCTAAGGGAGGAAAATTCCAATTGGTTCCAAAACCATCCTAAAGTCACCCCAAATCATGCCTAATACTTTTAAGGAAAAAGCAGAGGAACATTAACACAGAATTTATAACAGTTATTATAACAATCTAAATTGTAAAAAATGATTTAATAAAATTAACTCACAGTGATAGTGTGCAAGGACTGTTTTGCAAACACAAACCCTTGAATATGCAAGCAAAACCATAGAATGCCAGACCACAGCTAAGAGCATGGGTACACAGTTGCAGTGCTTTTCATTGTCTCTCTCACAGAGCCACTTTGCATATTTTTCAAACGCGGTCTCAGTTCATCATGCTGGACCAAATGTCAGGGCCTAAACTCAATTTCATGAACAGGACAAACAAAAAATCCAGACCGATTAACAATAAGTAGTATTAATAATCATAGACAGCATTAAGTGGGGAAAACCCGATATCAGGAAATGAGTATAGATCATTTCACCTGCTAACTCCAGGGATGAACAAACACCATCAGGAATGATTTAGCAAAAACTCAAGACTGTTTTTAATAATAGGCACCCAGAACAGAGGTGTTCCCACCCAGAGTTGAGCATACCAAGGATGATTCAGTTCAAAGCAGATGTTACAAGGAACGATCCGACTCAGAGTACAGTTGATGAGGTCAAGCCCATCAACCTGTTGGACTCTCAGAGACCCGTATCTTCCATCCCACTGGTGCCCACCTTCTCATGCCATTGGAGGAGAATGGCACTGCTGTTTTCTGAAGGCTTCTCAAAACCCCTGTAGATGTACTTCATCAGTAAGTCCACGCCATTCCTGTCCAGAGACCGAACGGCCTGTTCGATCTCGCTACTCCTGAAAGATGTGAGCACCTTCAGCACGATGGCTTGTGCCCGCTCCTGGCGAAAAGGTGGAGAAGGATAGATTGAGCAGAGGAAGGGGAGTTAGACTGCCATGACATCACTCTTAGACTTTGCTGCTTTCAAGCATTTAGGTGTCTGGTTTGTACTGTCGAGGTACCATCTCAGTAGTCTGACCACTGCAAACTGCCATAAATCTGAGAGTGTACTGCAGAAAATTGTTTTTCACATGTCACAAGAATTGGCAAATGTACTTGAGATGAAGCACCACTGGACGAAATATGTCAACACCCACTAGAGACTGGCTTTTCCACTCATGTAAGCACACAATCTGTGCTGCAATAAAGCTCTGAGTAGCATCAGACTGACCCAGCAAGGTATCACAATATCAGCAATACACCAAGAGAAGGTTGATCACCTTTATTGCTGGGTTCTTCGTGTTGATTGGAGGGTTCCTCAGTGCAACATGAAAAGCTGCCATCATATCCCCTGTGCATTGCATCTTGTTAAGGAATTAAAGAGGTCAACAGGGGGAAATTATTCTGCTGTGGTCACAAACACAGGCTCAAGACAAAGGCACCTGTAGCACTGAAACCACATTGACTGTATGAAAAAATTAACTTCAAATTTTAAATCAAATTTCAATTTAAATTTTACTCAAAATTCCTTCAATATTGTCAATTCCCTACATTTTATAGGGGATGAAAATGTGCCAGAAATAAAGAAAGCGATGATGGAGGTGGATTGGACACACTCTCCGTAAGCCAGCTTCAAACACCACCAGACAATTCCCTCACGTGGAATCCACAAGGCAAGAGGAAAGGAGGTCGACCACAAAACACCTGGCACCGAGAGCTGGAGGCTGACATCAAGAGACTGGGTTACACCTGGGGTCAGTTGGAGAGAAATGCACAGGACAGAGATGCATGGAGGTCCCTTGTTGGTAGCCTATGCTCTAGAGGGGGTAGTAGACGTAAGTAGAAAATGTGCCCATGCAAGTAGATGCAACTGCCTTGAAATGACCTAGTATAGGTCTTTATATCTTCATCCATTGAGCAGATAGATAAACATACGTACGTAAACCTGCTTTTAAACTTCTACTCTTCAATCCATGACTGAATTTTGTACTAACGTAAGTAAAAGGTCTTAGAGGTTGAAAAGACTGTCTTCCAGGCTCTTCAGCTCTTATAGGACCTACTGCCTTGGAAGTAATAAGCAATCTACCCCATGAAGATACTTTGGTGAGTATCAGGTATATATTTCAACAGAATAAAACAAAGTGATTAAATAATGACCTCTGGAGTGACCTCACCCAGTGAATCATGTTGGCAACCCCAGCTTTACAGGCTCTATTTCCATCTATCTTTGTCCTTCTGAGATATACCAGAAAGTGGACACAAAGGTGGCTTGCAGGAATTGTGAAAAACACAAAAGTCGTAGAGCATGTCTAAAGTATCCAAAAACCTGGATACATTTTTTGCTATTAAGTGAAAGCCTCCTGGATAAGCCTCACGCCAAAGCTCTGTACCAAAGATATCCACTCAGTCTTTGAGGGCTGGAGCTGCTACTTTCCTTTCCAGCTGAGCTCCCAAATCACTGTCTTGTTTGGGACTTGATGGAATGCATTGCACAATTCAAACAAAATGTGATGGTTGACAGCTCGCTGGGACCAACAGCTATGACCTCTGGTGTTTTCTCCAGAACTATAGCACCCAAAATATGAAAGCACAACACACTGCATTCTTCTACACTATGGCCACCCTAGTCTTGTTGGACAAAACAGACAGCATTCTTCAAGTTAGTTCTTTATGCTGTCTTTCAAAAAAAAAAGAAAAAAAAAAAAAAAAAAAAAAAGAACCATCTGGGCCCTACAACGCAGTTACCAGAACAGGTTTTGCAAAAGGTTCAACAAAGGACAACCTGAATACAGGTGAGAGCCAACCTGCTGGGTTAATGATGGAAGAAAAAAGGGGGAACCTGTTTAAAAATATAAACTAAACTTAAAAACCTGATCAGATCATAGCAGCATTAGCCTCTTTTAAACCGACCTCAGAAAAATCAGCATCATGCATGTAACAATGTATTTTTCATGCTGTGGTCTGCTCAGTTGGCACCAGTGTCTTTAAAATGTGCCACTTTCAGTTTGAAAAGGGAGCAGAAAGAAAAACTGCTCCGGGGGAAAAAAAAAAAGGCTGTTCTGGGGATCAAATGAGAATGGAAGAGAGGACATAAACTGAGGACAGCTGTTGGGGACCTCCCTCCCCCACTGGGCTGCCCCAGGACATACCCTTTCCACTTCCACAGAATATGTTTTACCAGACTTTTCCACACAGTTCAGGGTCGTCTGCAAAGTCCACTGACAGTGTGGATGTGACAACACACACCTCAACGCTTCCTGACTTCACAAGGAAGCAGCAGTCATGCATCTCTAATTAGGAATCTGGCACCTACCTGAAGGGTGTGTATGTGTGTGGGCTCTCAACTCACCACCCACCTCCCTTCTAGCCCCACCACACATGTTCTAACAACTCTAATTTTGGATCAACCCCTCCCCTAAAAATAGCCCCTGGTCACAGAACGTGTGCAAGACACCCCTCCCCAAAGACCAAGGAAGGCTATGGAGACCCTCCCTCCCCCATAGGTGCCCCAGATACCATCAGCAGGAACAGAAGGGAAGAGGAAGAGGGACACAGAACAGAAGACATCATATGAAAATGATGCAATTTGACCTTCATCTGCGGGTGCAAGACCCAGAAACGGGAGTCTGCAGTTTCACCCAAGGGTGTGGTGCAGGAATGCCATGAGAAGAGTCACACTCCACAATAAACATACCACTGTGACTTACTCCACATGACCCCCCTCGCTGGGGTTTACATGCTCTGACAACCTTCACAAACCCAGCAACCAGGTGGGTCGAATCAAACAATTTGCTGCTGCTCGGTCACAATCTAAACACTACCAGTCCAAAATGAAACAACTTCTGTTGGCCATGCCATTTCAGATATCTTTAATCTCCACCATCTCACTGCAGCGATAATGACACAACACCGTCACTCATAGTCAAATTAATCTTCTGCTCCCATTGGTTTCTTTTCTCCCTTTGCATGTGTGACATAGCATCCCTGCACGAGACACACACACTTTTTAAACACACAGACTCACCAACTGTCCGCCACTAAACTGCAGCCTCATGCTGTACTGCTGGCACACATTTGTAGGTTAATTCTCACAATTAGCAGATAATTCTCTAAATTAAAATATATAAAAGCACAGCTACCCCAGTCAGAGGACCCTGTAATATATTACTGGCATCATATATATTTAAGTATTAAGCAGCTTCAGCCAGAGTGAGTGAGTGAGTGAGTGTGTGTGTGTTCCACTCAACTACTCTGAGAACCGAGTTTGGTGCTAACATCCCATCAGAATGTAATTTTTAGAAGAGAAAGACATGGGACAGCACTTCTAAACTAACTGAATAATTTTAATTTTCTGTCCCCATTCTGAAATCATATTTTAAACCAGAAAAATTCCCCACATTAAATACAGTATTTGTGATTATCACCAGCTTTTCCAAGTAAGCCCAACAAAAATGAAGCAATTAGAAAGATAAACCAGCTACCACAGACTAATGAAGTAATACAACATTTTCAAGTTATTTGACATTTATGGAATTCAAAAAACTGCAAGGATGACAGAGAAGCCTGAGAGGGTCCCCTTGGACAAAGTTTATCAAAGAGCTCAGTGAGCTTCAGCCCTTCTGAAGGAACATCTGCTCCAGGACACCAGAATTGAAGGACAGCTATACATCTGGAGTGGCCAAACTGGACTTTATGAACCAGGAGTCACAGCTTCTGACTTTAACTCATGCTGGCTGGGATACACCTGGGGTCGAGACCATCCCCCAGTGGTGAGGAGGCTCCGAGGTCCCTGTGTGGGTTCGAACCAATTTGCAAAGGCTCATCCAGGTCCAGGGTATTCCAGAATGTAAACAAAAAGTGCTGACCGCGCGCCCTGCGGTGGCCTTGCCCCCCCACACCACACACACACACACACACACACACACACACACACACACACACACACACACACACACACACACACAGAGAGAGAGTCAGTCCTACAGATCAGGCATACTCCTGGGTCGTGGGCTGCACCCAAAATCGCGGAACGTGCACACCTGTGGCAGGGAGCCCGCGATGCGCGAACGCGCATTTCCGAACCGGCCCCGTCCGGCCAGGAAACACCGAACCGAACCGCGCGCCGATCGCGCACGTCCCAGTGATCGGGGCGTTTTGCGGGCGCACCTCCCCACTAAACCAGTGGTGGGGGAAGTGAAGGATATTGCCTGATGAGATCGTCCACCTCGGCGCCATCAGGTCCGATGTGCTCGGCCGCCTCCTCGTGATCGTCCACGAACTTGTTCTCGTCGAACTCGTCGATGTCCACCTTTCGGAAGCGCGAGGACAGCGTGTTCTTCGCCATGGAGGTAGGGGGACGGCGGCGGTCCGAGTCCGATACAGAGCTGGGGGCGGGGCTGGGGTTGGGGGGATCGCGATGGCACCCGCGTGCCGCTCCGATGGCGCAAAGAGCCCTACTGAGCGAGCCCCTTACACATACAGAAACACAGACACGCGCGCGCGCGTTCGCCCCTCCCCCTGCCCGTGCCCGTACTCGTACTCGTGCTCCTCCCTACCCCCCGCCCGCTCTGACACACACCGTCGCTCCTATGTGTGATGTGCGTGGATAGCGGAAACGGAAATACCTGCTAGCGGCAGTTCACCTGTCGATAGGGGTGATCAACCTGTGAAGCTAAAGCACATGCAGCCGTTCTCCACGTGTCATGATGTCTACGTGTCACCTGTCAAGCAAGGGGCCGCTGGCAGCAGGGGGCGTAGTGATTAGAGCTGTCACCATGAACTGAAAAGACCCGGGTTTGAACCCCACCTCTTGCTAGTGCTTTTGATCAAGGTACCCTGAACTAAAACAATAAAATTACCCAGGTGAATAAAAGGTAAATAGTTTTAAGTTGCTTAACATTCCAAGACCATTTGGAGAAAAGTGTTATATAAATTAATGTAAATGTGAAGTTGGGGGGGTGCAGTGGCGCAGTGGGTTGGACCGCAGTCCTGCTCTCCGGTGGGTCTGGGGTTCGAGTCCCGCTTGAGGTGCCTTGCGGCGGACTGGCGTCCCGTCCTGGGTGTGTTCCCTTCCCCCTCCTGCGTTGCCGGGTAGGCTCCGGTTCCCCGTGACCCCGTAAGGGACAAGCGGTTCTGGAAGTGTGTGTGTGAAGTTAGGGTGATCACCTTGCGTAGGTAGGATATCTGTAGCAGTTCTCAAGATTTCAAGGTGGGAGGACATTTGTGGCCAGTGACTTATCAACTTATCAGGTAGCCTACTGAGTGGACCAAAATATTAGCAGCAGCACTTAGTTCAGCTGTATACAAATACCGGTTGGATACATTAGACTATATCACTGGTAGGGACTCAAGCCCCCATCCTTCCAAACCTCTGACTATACTTATTTACCTGACCAGGTAGGATGATCACCTCTCTCAAGTAGGCTGGTAACTCATCCCACTGGTACCTATTATTGCTATTTGAATCTATAATTCCAACTAGGAACTATTATTGTCATTTGTGTCTATAATTCCTACTGGTAACTGTTATTGCCATTTATACATATAATCCCCAAAGGTAACTATTATTGCCATTTATAACTGTAATCTACACTGGTAACTATTTTTGCCATCTATTCCTATAATTCTCACTTTTAATTTGTTAAGCACATCATGACATGTTAGTTATATGGGTGCCATGGTGGCACAGCAAGTAGAACTGCTCTCTCACAAGGCCTGGGTGGTCTGAGAGGACATGGGTTCACTCCCGACTGAGTTTGGAGTTCTCCCTGTGTCTGTGTGGGTTTCCTCCAAGTGCTCTGATTTCCTCCCACGGTCCAGAGACATGCTGTTCAGGTTCACCCATAGTGTGTGAGTGACAGAGAGAGTGTGTTCCACTGATGCATGGATGAGTGACCCATTGTAAGTAGTGTATCTAGCAGTGTAAGTCACCATGGTGAATAAGGTGTGTGGGCTGATAACACTATATAGAGTTCACTGGAAGTTGCTTTGGAGAGAAGTATTTGCTAAATAAATAAATGTATCAGCCCCACTGGTGCAGTTAACCAGCTTATAGCAGGCTTTCATGTTCATAAGTGTTACAGTTTGCAACACCCTTGTCTTTTTATGAACTAATAAACACAAAGAATAAAATGCTAAAATTGGCACCACGGGTGAGCAATACAGAAAACTTTTTTTAAAAAAAAAAATCCTATCCACTTTTTTTAAAACTATGCACATGCACCCCCAGCAGAAATTACAGGTTTTAAAACTCAGTGGTAATCAGGAGATTACATAAAATCATACAATGGCTGGAAAGTATGTGAAGTCCTTGTGTCCTTTAGTTTTACCACAAAATGGTTATTCAGTGAGAAGCAGTGTTTTTCATCGGACATAACAGATGTGTAATGACCAATTCTATATATTGCTTAGAGGAAGTTGTGTGTGTAGTAGAAAAAATGGAAGTAGTGCAGGTGCAAAAATGAGCAAACTCTAAGATGCAGTGGTTAAACTAAGTAGGCAAGTAAAATCAAGGTTGCATATGAATCCTCTCAAGATTTACGATTTAGATTTTATATGTTCATTTCAATATTTTGTACAATAATGACCATGATTCTTAGGGTTCACATATTTCAAACAAGTTGTAGTTATAAAAACTCGAAATTAAGCGTTAATAAAATAACAGTTCAGTGAAACACTACAGTGATTTCCCAGTCCACTATTTGGTGAAGTCACAATTATTAATTAACGTTGATTGGCATAAATCACACAGCTCCTTCTTTATTATAAACTCTTCAAACGAGGTTGTACAGGTAGTTTAATATTGTCTTTAAAATGGAACAGGCCGCTCCCCTTCATACCGGTGGACGATGGTCTCGTCCATTACCCGGAAGTACATCAAGGTTCACTGTTTCGTGTAATTTGTTCTTTTAGGAATGGTACAGTCCGTTCCCTGCTGTTAAAGGGAAGAATGGTTTCGTTCATCACCTGGAAGTACTGGTGTTAGAGAGCACGTGGGTTCTTTTCCCGCTTGCTGTAAGGGGAGAAGAAGAAGAGAGTGGCTTCAGTGAGGTGAGTCCAGCGTAATATTTAAATAATTTTAAGCCACATCTTATACAACAAGAAAAAATTATCTTAATTTCATTTGGTGTGAGATTTAAAATTTTAACCTGTCTGGCAAATTCGGGAATAATTCTAAGAAAAAAAATAAATATTTAATAATAAAATTTATGGGGCTTGCTTTTTTAAAAATTATTTTTTTAACGTCTGTCACACAAGGAATTACGTTTAACATATCTTAAAAGTTTTAAATTTGGCAGTTTTAGTATGTCAGGGTTTTATCATTTATGTGTACTTTTTTTTGTGCATTTTACACTACATGCATAGTTTCACAGTCTTGAGAATCCATGATGATGATGATCATCAGAGAACATTGTCATCATAGACAAAGGCATCAGCTAGAAATTAATAAAAGGGGGCCTTTACATGAGGACAAGATGTTATGAAAACAGCACATTAATACCTGTAACTGATTACTATATGTATACTAGACACCAATAATAACTGGAAAATGCCTTTCAATTTGAGTTTAAAGAGTCCTCCATAAACCTGATGGCACGAATCTGTATGCTGCACACAGCTACTTTGAATCATCTTGCAAGCCACACGGCAGAGCAGTTTAACCCACAAACACAATACAGCCAGTTAGAATCT
The DNA here is from genome assembly GCF_900964775.1 of Scleropages formosus. NCBI lineage: Eukaryota > Metazoa > Chordata > Actinopteri > Osteoglossiformes > Osteoglossidae > Scleropages > Scleropages formosus. Next base: position 6,400,054 of record NC_041811.1, read on the forward strand.
CTAGTTCAACAGAAGGATATCTTTGGATGGTGTGAGGAAACTAGAGCCCCTTTGGAAACAGTCATTAACATGAACATGCAAACTCCATGCACAGACAGAGTTGGGTGTGAATGCATGTCTGAAACCACAGTTCAGGAACTTTGAGGCAACAGTGGAGTGGTACCCTCTATGCCACTGTGCTGCCTATACTTCTTGGCTTCTTGGGTTTGTCCTGGTCTCATCAATTCCATCTCTCTCCCAGACTTGGATCATCCTGGACCTTTGTGGAAATGAAGAAAACTTTCTCTTGTTGCTGGCAAACTTGAATATGGCACTGTCCCAAATCCACGTTTCCAAGGTTATGTGGGGGATGTTGCCTCCAAACTGTCCAAGGCGGCCAGAAGGACTCAAGTGGTTCAACAGTAACATGACTGCTGCGTTGCTGATGTGAGGGGCCCAAAAATGACAGCATTTGAGTATCTACTCTCCTTATTAATTTCAAGCAAAAACTACATAGTTTTTTTCATCCTGTGATGTTATAGCAAAGACCATCAGACTCTAGATGCAGACAGATTTTATTAAATATAGCACATTGTTAGAAATAATTTATCACAAGGCACATCACATTTTTGTATGATGAAGAAAATGACATCGCTTCACAAACAGCCTGAGTAAAATGGTTTATGTTTAAATGAAATGGTTTCATTACAGCTCGGTTTCATAGCCAGGCCAATTTGTCCTTTCTTGCTTGACCGGTTGCAGAACTGGCTGGTTTGTATTGTTTCCTCTAGTTAGATGATATATGGCACTTCCTGGTTTTTGGCTCTTGTCTGGTGTTTAAGAAAAGGTATTGATGGCTGGCTTGAACTGAAACTTCAGGAATTTCTGTTTATCATTTCTGTGAAAAGCAAACTGGGTAGCACTGTTATGACACTGTCCTCCAAGTCCTTTACGTTTATTCATTTAGCAGATGCTTTTCAAAGAAAGTACAATTTGTGCATTACATTAGGGGAAAGGGATATAGTTACAGATATGTGATTCTTAAGTACAGTTAGTTTCTTTCTTTCCACCATATGCACCAACGTTCATCACATGAGTAGCGGCATAAAACTTTCAGAATTTCAATGATTCCTGATCACCTTCCTACCCTTTTTTTTTTGTTTCTTTTTGAGATGCATGTAAACATTTATGTTACATTACAGGAGTATGGTGCGTGAACATTTACACCTTACATGAGTTTAAGAGGTCATGGGCAAAGTTAGTCTGGAAGAGGTGAATTTTCAGACCCTTTTTGAATGTGGACAGAGTTCCAGCAATTCTGAGTGAGAGGTCATTCCACCACAACGGAGCCAGAACCAGGAAACTCCATGTTTTGCATTTCGTGCGTGGGACTGCCAAGCGGTCTGTTGTGAAAGAGTGTAGCAGTCTGGTTGGGGTGTAGCGGTTGATCAAGTAGCTAGGAGCAGTTTTATTGATGCATTTGTAGGCAATAACCAGGGTCTTAAATTTGATCCAGGCAGCTATAGGAAGCCAGTCCAGAGAAAGCTTTAAGCTCTGTAAACTTGAATTTAAATTAGCTGTACTTTTGTGAACTCAGTCTTTGGTTAAAAATATTACTTTTATGGCATAACTGTATTAATGTCCTAAAATTATTTTAAGCAAATGTTATCTTTGTCCACCTGAATTTAGATATTTTCAACTACTCTGATTGCTGGGTAACCCTGACAATTTATAATTTTGAATTCTTTCTGCTAGCTGAGTTATCTGCAAAGTGACTGCAAGAAATCTGACTACCATTAGCCAGACTCAGAAGATGAGCCTTTGAAAACTAAGGTAATGGCTTAATTTACCACGTCTTTCTTATATGGAATGGCACTGCATTTTACCTTGAGATTTTAATAAACTTTTGTGGTTCACATCAGAGCTCTGAGTTCACGATCTGTGTTAAATATGCGAGACCATCACCCAGCACTGCTCTCACACCCATAGATGCAGTGTGAATATTGTCTTGCTAAAGAAATCCTCCCAGTCTTTTTGGGGAAGGAGGGTGTCCAGTCCTTCCAGAGGGTTACTGTTTTGACCAGTAAGTCTGGAGGACTGAACAACAAGTTTTTGTTCATTACATATACATTTATTCATTTAGCTTACACTTCTCCAAAATTGAGATGGGTCAGTCCATGTGAAATCACCAGGGGCCTTCCGACTGACCATCTCTGATTTGCTTTGTACTTTCACACAATAATGTTGTTATTCCCAGTGAAGTGTACATAATTTCAGCCTTATATCTTCATTAGTTTTTGAGATATTGGGTCTTTAAAAATGGGAAGTGACACTGACTTTATAGAGTGATACAGAAAAAGATGCAAAGTTCCTTAAGTCATTACTTTTGAACTATTCATGTTAGATGCATGAAATATTCACAAGTTTTTCTCAGGTACAAGATGTCTTTACACTAAAAGAATATCCACGGTTGCATGTTTGCAAATTTATAGCATGCTGAAAACTGTAAAAAAAAAAAAATAAAAAAAAAATAAATACATAAAATTAGATCACTGGAAAGAGCATGTCTTCATTAATACATGCACAAAATTTGAAGCTGGTATCTTACATTTACATTTATTCATTTAGCTGACGCTTTTGTCCAAAGCGTCATACATCTCAGCAAAAGTACAATTTATGCATTACATTGAGAGAAGGAGACATAGCTGCAGACATGAAAGTCTCAAGCAAACCTAGTTTGTTCTTGAACCAAATTATATTTAAGTATCTTAAATATAGATATTTATATAATAAATTCTATATTTATTATATGCATATAAGGTGTGTGTGTGTGTGTGTGTGTGTGTGTGTGTGTGTGTGTGTGTGTGTGTGTGTGTATGTATATTCCCCTATACTCTGAATGTAGGGGAAGATGTATAAACATAACAGCACAATGAGTTCATTGACAAATGAAATGCAAAGATTTACCACAATAACCCCCATCTCCAAGTTTGTGGTGAAGTTGTAAAACTGAAAATAAAAACACTCTGAAAAAGTGAATCCCTGATTTCCTGTGAATTTATTTATATATATATATATATATATTATATTTTATGTTATATAGTAAAATACAACAAATATTTGTTGCACATTCTTTTGACAGAAGCACTTCTATTTTGCATACCTAGTTCTAGGATGAGTATCCTCCATGCAGCTGAGGGGTCTCCAACATGTCTCGTTCATGACTCCTTGTCTGGTTGTGTGCAAGAGCAGCTCTGCTAATAACCATGTGCCTTCTGTGCTTCCTCTTCCTGTTGGCCATCTTTGGCCTTCTGCATGGAGCCTGCACTGCCAGCAGCCAGCAGCGCTCCACTTGGAGTAAATGTGCATCCAAAGACAGAGTCTCTGTGGCCCTGCAGAGGATGGATGATGTTCATATATGTGATAGCAAAGGGTCATAAGAGTAAGCCTGCTATAAGCCATGTCTATTCAGGTGTTTCTCACCTTCAGGCATTTGGTGCACTCCCCACTGGACATGTCCCACATTCTGATCTACAATGAAACATAAACTGATCATAAAAGTAATGCTTTTTCCAAGGTGACATAAAATGTAAGGTACTTATACTTGATTTACTCGTTTAAACAGCTATGTAATTTTTACCATATAAATTTATGATCAGTGCCTTCATCAAGGGTACTGCAGTGGGACCTTTGATCTCTGTTTAATGACTTGAACTACTGTGCTTAGTGATCCCATTTCAGACACCATGCATGCTGCTGTAAACAGAGCAGAGTTCTGAATGCTCATGATGCTCTTTTGTCAATTAAAGTCCAACAGACACTTACCACATCTCCTTCAGCCATGGTAGCAAGGACAGTTCCATCCCGAGAGAACGTCAGACACCTCACCCAACCGTGGTGTCCCTCTAAAATGAAGAGTAGGGTCCTAGCCCAAGGCAGCCAGACTCGCACTGTCTTGTCCCAGGACCCCGAGACCTGGAAAACAATTGAGACAATAGAGGACACCTTACAATTCAACCCCCAGGGGTGCAGAATGAGCCTGAAAAGAGCAGCTCATATAGTGCTAAGAATTATCGCCTTCTAATCAACTGACAGAAGTGTGAACCACCCCCCACTCCCCATCCTGCAGTAGTACTGTTGATCTATCTGAATTGATAGCTTTAAAAATTTCCCTGCTGTATAAATGGGTAAACCACTATAAGTAGCTTAATGTACAAATCTAACATTTCCAGTTGCTTTGGGCAATAGTTACTAATAATCCTAGAGATCAGAAGGTTCCATTGCTTTAAAAGCAGGATGAAACCCTGTAAGGAAACTAGCAACAAGTATTTCTTGGAGTACATAACTCAGTTACATGCATGAGTTCTATAATGGTGTGAAATTGCACAAATATTCACTATTTAAATACTTCTGGTGAGCAAGTATTTGTAAAGTTAGTACCAAAGAGTGAGAGACGCTTAGAATGAACGAGCGAATTTCCCGTGTGTTCCTGGTGATGGGGTTTCCTCACCAACATGTCAGAGCCAGAGTAGCACACACAGCTGACGTTGCCCCGGTGCCCTTGCAGGGTCCTTTCCTGCTCTTCCACCCTCTGCAAGGCCCACACCTTCACTGTGAAATCCCATGAGCCTGTGGCCTGTGGAAAATGATGATTGGAAGTAACCACACGCATGGCCCCCAACCCTGGAGATCCAGTTATGAATCATAAAGCTTTTATATATGTGTTTGTGTAAATGTAATAAATCTATTAATTAAATAAAACATCAGCTAAATGGATAAATGTAATCTATTCATGTAAAAATCGAACTCCATCTTCTTGATGCAAACCTTGGCACAACGTCAGCATCTACAAATACTGCCCCCATATGGACATTCTGGGGAATTAAGGAATCCTTTCACATCTTTATACTGCATGAGTTCAGATTAGTAATATTTAGAAATTAAACAAAACAGGTTGAAACAGTCCATTACTTTTTTCTGATTAAAAGCATTTATGAAACTTTTAGGTGGCAGGTAATTTAGTGTTTAAATCTTAGCCTAAATAATTATGTCGTTGTTATATAAAAGCATGCAGTATGTTTAAAATGGATTCGGAAAGCCACTTTTTGTTCTTTGTGATTTTGTAATGTCCTTGCTAATTTTGAAAAGTTCTTTGCTCCTGCCAATGGTAATGACAACAATGATGATGATGATGTTGATTATTATTATTATTATTATTTTTGTTGTCATTGTTGTTGTGGAGAAAGATCTAATAGAAAACCAAAATCAATCTTTTTAAATCTTTGGCACCATGTAATAATGGTGCATGACAAAGAATGTAAAGATTTACCACAAACTGTGAATCCAAAGAAAATGCACTGCACTGAATGGCTCCTTTGTGTCCGGAGAAAACCTTCACAATCTCTCCACTCTTAAACACAGAAAAAACACAGAAATAACAAATAAATAACAAAAACCTTTTACACTTCACTTGCACAGAGAAGAACACTGAATACGAGGATGCTCTATTATGTATGAATGTCATGTCATCTGGCACCACACTGTGGTAATTTTTACATGCTAGTCAGGAAATGGGAGAAAAATCATACTGATAAATTACAGTGCATTGTGTTTACAATATCACAGCTGTGATCTGGGACAGATACCGTACTTGCACATCCCAAAGTATCGCTTGTTTGTCCCAGCCTCCAGACACCAGCCACATGCCATCGGGACTGAAGCTAACAGTCTCAACACAACGTCTGTGACCTGAAATTGCAAAAAAGCCTTTAATAACTTCATAACTAATGAAAAAAATTATGATAAGTCAAGTTCTTTAATTTTCAGGACAAAAACAGAGACTACCATCTGGAGTTATATTTGGTTGTAGTCCTTAAACCAGTCAGTGATTATTTTTGAATAAATCATTTCCATGATTAATTTTAACTAATTTCAAATAAAAATACTTGTGCTGAGAAACAACAGTCTTCACAGATAACCACAAATGTTGCTACATGTTTGGCTTTCAGCTAACTATGGAACAAAATTTCAGTGAAATTCAGACTACTTATTATTCATTCCTTTTGCTGAAGATTTCAACTGAGTTGCTTTCAATGTGAAATTCACATATGAAGCTACTTACACCGATTGACACATTTATACATCTGGGTAGTTTTTATTTGCATCATTTCAGGGTAAGAACCTTGATCAAGGGTACTAGAGCAAGACCCACATCCTTCGGCTGCAAGGCTATGTCTCTAACTGCTGCCCCACTTGCTGCCCCAACTAGTACTGTAATGAAATGCCTTTATATTGCAGCAATGGTTCAGTTTAACATTATTTTATTAGTTTCACAATTATCTTTATAATCATATTCGTGGCAATAGCTGGTGGACAAAGCTAATATTTAAACCTGAATGATTTTTCAGCACAACTGCACTGCCACAGTATTAATAACTGGAATATGTTATCATTTGCGCAACATTAATCAGCTTACTAATACAGTATTATATAAACAGTTCTGTCAATGAACCTGTGTCAAAGGAAGTCTCCACTGAAGCTGTATTTTCATCATTCCCTTTTAATAACAGTATTTTGATAATGACATTATTATCTGCATGAAATAAAACTTGTCTCATTCAATACTCCAGTCCCTTCCTCATCTCCACTATGACTTTGAAAAAGAAAGGGATGAAAAAAATATACTGTTGCTGAAACCTGGTTGGTGTTTTAGAGTAAAACAGAGGCTCCTGCGAGCTCAGTGTCCTAGCACGTGCTCACGACTTATAAGCACAGCCAGCAACATGGAAACATTATGATAATGTTATAATGTTGTTGTGTGGAATTTGCTGGAACAAAGTGTAACAAAGCTCTATTATGTAATAGTAGCAAATACCTGTATTGATGAATTGATTTTTTGCAAGAAAACACAGTTCACCATGAATTGTTATGTTCCTGGTACAGTACAGGAGCGTGAAACGGTAATATTTCTGAAGGACATGGCCTGGCCTCCATACCCACCGGAGAGAACACGCAGGCATCGCATGGTAGCACTTCTCCACAGCCGCACTGAACGGTCATGGGACGCGCTCGCGAAGAGCGCGCAGTCAGGTGAGAACGTGCAGCATTTTACAGGACCTATGGGGGAGGGGGGGTGAATCAACACTGGTATTCAGTCACATTACAGCGATGTAATGTATTTATTTGCTACGTTTTGTGTGCCAGTTCGCCCACCTGTGTGTCCCTTAGCCTTGGCCAGGAGCTGCCCAGACTGTGCACTCCACAGGTGCAGTCTACTGTCATCCGAACAGGTGAGCAGGATATGACAGTCCGGAGAAAACGCGCAGCAGTTCACCTGAGAGTGGCCACGCGGGTCCCCACGGACACACCAATGTCATCAGAACAAGTAGCGCAGCCACACCCCTCACAATATTTATTCATCATCTCTCTAGCTAACTCTCCTATGAATTATATTACTAAAATGTTGGTGCCCTTGATACCTGACAAGCTGTTACCCCGGTGGCTGGGACATAGTCATCATCTGAACAGGTGAGTGCAATCTGACAGTCTGCGGTGGACAGGTAACCTCAGAATACGTACGTACACGCTGTGGATGTGTATACTTTGCTATGAGACCATACGCATTAAATTGTCTGGTTTTCTCTTCCTCATAGACCTATTCTGGTATAGCTCCTCTGGGTACTTTTTACTCATGTTTTGGTCTGTCCAGTACCTCACCAGTGCTAGACTGGGTCAGTACCCTAAAGATTTACATTTACATTTATTTATTTCGCAGATGCTTTTCTCCAAAGCAACTTCCAACAAACTCAGTGTAGTGTTATCAGCCCACACACTTTATTCACCAAGATGACTAAACTCGAGTGAGCGGTTCTCCTACCTCCCCTTTGTGCCGCTCCAGGTAGCGCACATCTGTGATGGTTAAGCACTCCACAGGGGTCCTCCACATGTCCTGCTATGACAGCTTGACTAAAACTTTTATGGGTTTAAAGAAATCACTTCTCAGAGAAGCAGGCTAAAAGATAACGCCTGGTTATCGGTCTTAGCTCATACTGTAATTGTTGATGCACCGGTTTCTTTGGAGGTGTGCTGCTTTGTTGGCAGAAGTGGCCGTTTCCTGGGATACAGCTTCAGTGTGCCATTCAGGGAGCGTGTTACTGCACCACTTTCACTTACACACACAATATCTGTTGCATTATTTCAAGAAATGTAACGATACCCAAAGAAACAAGTGACAACATTTTAAAAGCAAGCATTTCTTGGAGACCAAATATGAATATTCTGAAAGAAATTCACTGCCAGTGGAATATATCACATTCTATGTTAATAAATGTAATAAAGGCAGTTGTCTGTGTGTGTGTGTGGGGGCGGTGAAACATGTCCCCCCATTGTTAAAACATTGTACTTCTCAAATGTTTTAATATGTTGCCAATTTCTTCTTCCTTCCAATACTTCTAAAGTTGTTATGCCCCTCAATAAAACTATGTCATAAGTGACTTCTCTGTTCTATGTGAAGAATGTTATGAAAATTTTCTGGAAACAACTTCTAAAAAAAAATTACATTTTAAAGTCTGACAAATGCAATATCAATTGTACACATTAGCAGGTGACTATGACCAGGGTTTGTATCTCACCTTCTGCTGTAGGACCCTTAAACAAGGTACTTATACAGTAAAAATTTTACACACACACACACACACACACACACACACACACTGTCTGAACCGCTTGTCCCAGTCGGGGTTGCGGGGAGCCGGAGCCTAACCCGTCAACACAGGGTGTAAGGCTGGAGGGGGAGGGGACACACCCAGGACAGGATGCCTGGAACCCCAGACCCGGCGGAGAGCAGGATCCAGTCCAACCCACTGCACCACTGCTCCCCCCCCCTCAGTAAAAATTACCCAGCATGAATTGGTTAATTAGCATAAGTCGATTCTGTGAAACATGTTTGATAAATTACTGTAACGACCTGCATTACTGTTCTGAGCGTGAAATGTGTTTTATTGTAATTGGTTAGCGTTTGGTGATGTACAGGGAATATAAGGGGGCGATTGTGTCTGCCAGGGGGAGAAAGAGGAGAGACCCTGGGGGTGCTAAGGAGGCTGGGAAGGCTGGCTAGATGCACAGGTCCTGGAGGAAACGGGGTCCTTGGACCGAGAACATTATTTGCCTGTGTGCCAGTGTCCGAATAAAACGTTCCAGATGAACGCTGCATCTGCGTCCTTCTTCGCCCCATCCAAACCCACGCACCACGCGCCACATTGGTGTTAGTAGTGGGATGGGGCAGAATGATGAGAGGCTGGATTTTTTTTTTCCCCCCATACTTTATTCAATACCATAAGCACAAAATAAAACTTCTAACATTCCACATCACAAATCACAAACATAAAACATCCTCATATTTCATTATAAAACCATCTCTCAACATAAACATGACAGAGCTTACTCACTTCTCCAAAGATCTCGGATCACTAATACGAAAAGTAATAAACATCAGAATTTAAAAGCAAATATAAATATCCATTATGAGAAAAAGAACCTTGGACTTTAAAACCCTTCACCAAAAAGTGGTTTAATACAAAGTTTAAAACTCATGTGTACCACACCCACAAGAAAAGTACCAGGCACCCATGCCAGAACCGCCACATTCTGATTTAGCTCCGTCATTAAAAGCCATAAACATTAAACATTCATGCAAAACACATATAAAGATAAAACATTTTAAAATCTAAAATACTATAAAATCTACAGATTAAAATCAATTATTCAAACAGTTTTTCTAAAGAAAAATCTCCATCCTCCACAGCTGTCAGGTGGGACTCTTTCCCTGGCCCTGACGAACTGAATCTAGGGGGAGACCCCACCCAAGACAAGTCAATAATTAATAAGCCCGAATGATCAGGTACCACTAAGGAGGAGGGAGCATCTCCTCGGTCCTTTTGAGGGGTTGCAGTCAAGACCGGCACCCCCAGTGTAGTACTGGAGATCAACCCAGCCTCCCTCCTGCGCCTTTTCTTCTTCCTGGTCACTCCCACAAAGTCCTGTAAAATGTCCAAGTGACCAGGTATGTCCCTCTCCTCCTCGGCCCGGGACCCCTCAGAAGTGCCTAGCAAAGAAGGAGGCTGTGCCACACCGGCCCCGGACAACCGCTCTCTTACCTCAGCACCTGCTGCTGGTCCCAGCTGTTCCACAGCACCACCAGATGAAGGCTGGGCTTCCACACCGTCCCCCGTCGGCACTGCCTTTGCCTGCATCACCCCGTCATAGGTCGGCTTGCGCTGCGGGAGAGAAGATCTTCCCCCTGCATTGGGTACAGCGGCAGGGGCCGACACAGTCCTTGGCCAAGTGGCCGATCCCCAGACATCGCTGGCACTTCATTGTCTTGCATGATTTCTCGGTATGTCCCTGACCGAGACACAAATGGCAGGAGGGAGGCTGACCAGGATAAAATAGGTAGCCTCTTGCCTTACCCAAGGTGAAATACGCAGGCGGGTGCCTATAACCATCCATCTCCGCAGGGTTGGGACGCAGGCGAACTAAAAAGCGTCTCCGTCCAGTCCAGATGCCCAGAAGGTCCCGGTCTTCCTCATGTCCGGGGAAGACGTCAGCAAAATCCCCCAGGAAGGCCGCCACGACGTCCACCGACACGAAGGGGTTGAAGACGTGGACAGTCACAACTCTTCTATCTGTCCTCCAGAGTGGCTCGATGGAGTAGGGGAGCAGCTTGGAATGCATTGCACTCACCCAACACGTCTCCAACACCCTCGAATAATGTTCGTCGGATGCCAGCGTGACATCAAAAAAGGACAACGGCCCATTTCTCTGGATGCAGACAATGTCCTCCGCCGGAAGTCCCAGGAGTCTGAAGACGATCTCACGAATGAATGGAATGCGCTTGTGAAATCCGAAGACGTCATCCCAGTTCCTCCAGCAGAAGCGGATGGTATTCTTCATTTACATTTACATTTATTAATTTAGCAGACACTTTTGTCCAAAGTGACGTACATCTCACCAAAAGTACAATTTATGCATTACATTAAGAGAAGGAGACATAGCTGCAGACACGAAAGTCTCAAGCAAACCTAAGTTGTTACCTACCACTTGCTGCACTGAGGTTCATCGTTCAAGTAGGTGTATAAGACACAGGATAGACAAATCCCGATACCCTCCCACCATTTTTTTTTAAAAATGTTATAAGCTACATAAATGAGCAAGTACAATGCCAGAGTAGTGGCTGAATAAATGTTGTATCTAGGGATGCTTAGGAAGTTACGATGTGTGAACAGTTACACCGTAAATGAGCTGGAGAGATCTTGGGCGAAGTGAATCTGGAAAAGGTGAGTTTTCAGACCCTTCTTGAAAACAGACAGAATTTCCGCAGTTCTGAGTGTCAGGGGAAGGTCATTCCACCACAATGGACCCAGAGCCGAGAACCTCCGAGCTTTGCCTTTCGTGCGCAGGACCACCAAGCGAGCAGAGGTAGATGAGCAAAGGGGCCTGGCTGGGGTGTACCGGTTGATCAAGTCCTGTAAATAGCCGGAAGCAGTTCTATTGATGCATTTGTACACAGTAACCAGGGTTTTGAATTTGATACGGGCAGCTATAGGAAGCCAGTGCAGAGAGATGAGTAGAGGAGATACATGGGAGCACTTTGGCAAATCAAACACAACTCGTGCAGCAGTATTCTGTAGAAGCTGCAGAGGTTTGATGGCATTCTTCCATCCGTCGTCCCTGCCGCCAATGATGGTCTCTCGTTCTTTCCAGGGGCCGCCAACGTCTTTGAGGAAAACCCTACTCTGGACAATCTGGTACAGAACGGCTAAAAAAAAAACCTCTGCGTCAACCTGCGGGGACAGCGGACAAGCCACTCGAAACCCTGCACCTTAGGCTTAGCAAGCTACCCAAAAATAACATAAAACTCCTACGATGAGAGGCTGGATACGGAAGCAGGTGAACACCGAAGAGGAGGAAAGGGAAAACGGCGCGAGAACAGAAGCCAGCAGGACGAAAAAACATCGTCCGGTGAATGAAGAGCTTGCGACGGTGGAGGCAGAGAAGCGAGTGGAGAGCACGGGTGTCTATGGGACCCCGGGGAAGCGTAGGCTGTGGTGAAGATGGCGGAGAAGGGCTGCGAGGTGCCGCTGGAGTCGGGAGGCCAGGTTGAGTGGGGTCTCCTGTGCCCAGGGAAAATGCGGCAAAAAGAGATAGCGAACCGCCGGCGGGTGCAGAGGAAAGTTGCCCCACGGAGAGCGATGCTTTCCCGAGGAGGTCGGACGACGTGTTGGACGACGCGGAGCAGCATGCCTCGTCTGTGGACAGGCAGGGCTCCATGGCGGAGGAGTGCGAATTCGCCCACAAATGAAGATTCCACTCACTGCTTTCGTGAAGAAAGCGCCCAGCCTGTATGAAGCCCTGACGAGTGTTCTAAAACAGTGGCGCGGCGGACCAAACGCCGCAAAAGGAGGAGGGCTGAGCAACGAGGAACAGCCAGTTTTACAAGCGTCGCGGCGGGCTCGGTGTGTGGTGAAGCGGCAGAGGCATGAGCGCAAGCAGGGCGGCTTGCCCGGGTCCTCTGTCGAAAGGCGACCGAGCAGCGAGAGGTGCGGTAAGGTGGCCGGGGGTGCAAGAGAGGTGTTTGCTTCCGAAGACGGAGCTGGGGCAGCACAGAGAGGCTGCGGAGAGTGGACCCGACGGTCCTGTGAGAGCCAGTCAGCTATGGGAGCACAAGGCGGTTGGCGAAAGCCACGTGGGTGCCACCAAGCCTTCTACTAGCCACGTGCGAGTGAGGGAGTCATACTGGGACCGAGGCCGGGCAGACAGGGGACAAGGATGGCCGCCTGGACCCCCGAGCATGCAGCCATGGCGGGCTACTGCGATTCCCCCCCGCAACCACCAGGGCTGAGCGTCCGGGACCTGCACTCCTGACCGGAGACACGTGGGGGACAGCGCCTGACATTGGGACACTGGTAGAGTAGGCAGCAGCAGGGACGCTGCTGTTCTTTTGACAGGGGGCTATGTAATGACACGCGTTACTGTTCTGAGCAGGAAATGTGTTTTATTGTGATTGGTTAGCATTTGGTGACGTACGGGGAATATTAGGGGGTGATTGCGTCTGCCAGGGGGAGAAAGAGGAGAGACCCTGGGGGCGCTAAGCGGGTTGGGAAGGCTGGCTAGATGTGCGGGTCCTGGAGGAAACAGGGTCCTCAGACCGAAAGCGTTATTTCCCTGTGTGCTGGTGTTCGAATAAAATGTTCCAGATGAATGCTGCCTCTGCGCCTTTCTTTGCCCCATCCAAACCCATGGCGCTGCGCGCCACATTACTAAAAAAAACAAATAACATTTTTGTAAAATATATCATTGTTACACTCACGCCTGCAAGCACAAGGGCAACACCTGGTACCAATCAGCCTGGCCAGGTAAAGGCGGTACTGTCCTGCTACTGGGTGCGGAATCTTGCAAATACCTCCCTACATGGCTTTGTAACATTCAACGTTCTTCTCCCTCTCCCGAGATCCCTGTTTTGTGTTTTTGACTCTCCTGGTTTCTGACCCCTGCTTACTCTCCCGCTTACCGCGTTTTGCTTCGCCCTGGAAACGACGTCCACGCCTTGAAGACCCACACCTGTCCACGACCTCTGTTTTTGCCTGTCCCTACAAACGCACCCGCACTTGGGTCCAATCCCTTACCTCTCCTGGCCCTGATGCTGACAGTTGCATTTTCTCACTTTTCAAAATTAACAACAGAACTGCAGTGGGCCACAGTAACACAGAGACAGAAACAGGACATCTCAAAAGATTATTATACTTCACATCTATGGTCATAGCACTATTCAATAATTTCCAGGCTGTCCACCTATTCCGGAATTCATCCGAATTATCATGGAAATCACATTAGTTCTTCTAGCACAAGAAGGTAAAATACATAGGTCATCCACACACTTCCCTGAGAGAACCTTAGGTTTGGACCATAACAGTAAAATCCATTCCCTTCCCAAGTAGGTAATATTAATCAGTCTACATAATATAACAATCAAAAATAGAATTTGGGTTGTGGGTTAACAATAAAATAGAGCGGTACTAGTCCAACACATTTTCTCACATTTATGTAATTATTGCTCTCAGGATATTTTTGAGCCTGTAATTTGTCAGGTGGCTTAGTGGTTAAGGATTTAGACTAATGATTTCGATAGAGCAGGTTCAGATCCTGGAAGGAGAGTGCCCTTAAAGGCATTTTCTCTTTGAGACGTAAACCTCATTTGCTCAGCCATGTAAAAAAAACTTTAAAATGTCAGTGTGGATAAAACTCTGCTAAGAAACAAAGTGAAAACATAGATGCAAGAGTTACCACATGTCACTTTATCAAGCTTTCCACTCTTCTGCTCTTCTGGTGGTTGGGAATAAGATGTTCTACTGGCAAACATACATGTGGTCCTCAGACTGGCTGAGAAAGTGAAAACTTCCCCATTTATTACCAAACCACTTCACAAACCAACATTTTTACAAGGAAGGTGTTTTGTTAAGGTGCCCGGAGAGGCCACCAAGCAACCAGTACTGCTGTCAGTTGTACTGACTGAATCTCAGGTTTGACACCTTTAGAAACATTTTGTGTGCAACAATAAATCAATGATTATACACTGCCCAAAAAAATTAAAGGAACACTTTGAAAACACATCAGATCTCAATGGGGAAAAAAATCGTGCTGGATATCTATACTGATATGGACTGGGTAATGTGTTAGGAACGAAAGGATGCCACATCGTTTGATGGAAATGAAAATTATCAACCTACAGAGGGCTGAATTCAAGGACACCCCGAAAATCAAAGTGAAAAAATGATGCGGCAGGCTAGTCCATTTTGCTGAAATTTCATTGCAGCAACTCAAAATGGTACTCAGTAGTTTGTATGGCCCCCACGTGCTTGTATGCATGCCTGACAACATCAGGGCATGCTCCTAATGAGACGACGGATGGTGTCCTGCGGTATTCCCTCCCAGATCTGGACCAGGGCATCACTGAGCTCCTGGACAGTCTGAGGTGCAACCTGGCGGCGTCGGATGGACCGAAACATAACGTCCCAGAGGTGTTCTATTGGATTTAGGTCAGGCGAGCGTGGGGGCCATTCAATGGTATCAATTCCTTCATCCTCCAGGAACTGCCTGCATACTCTCGCCACATGAGGCCGGGCATTGTCGTGCACCAGGAGGAACCCAGGACCCACTGCATCAGCGTAGGGTCTCATAATGGGTCCAAGGATTTCATCCCGATACCTAATGGCAGTCAGGGTGCCATTGTCTAGCCTGTAGAGGTCGGTGTGTCCCTCCATGGATATGCCTCCCCAGACCATCACTGACCCGCCACCAAACCGGTCATGCTGAACGATGTTACAGGCAGCATAATGTTCTCCAGGGCTTCTCCAGACCATTTCACGTCTGTCACATGTGCTCAGGGTGAACCTGCTCTCATCTGTGAAAAGCACAGGGCGCCAGTGGCGGACCTGCCAATTCTGGTGTTCTATGGCAAATGCCAATCGAGCTCCACGGTGCCGGGCAGTGAGCGCAGGGCCCACTAGAGGACGTCGGGCCCTCAGGCCACCCTCATGAAGTCTGTTTCTGATTGTTTGGTCAGAGACATTCACACCAGTGGCCTGCTGGAGGTCATTTTGTAGGGCTATGGCAGTGCTCATCCTGTTCCTCCTTGCACAAAGGAGCAGATACCGGTCCTGCTGATGGGTTAAGGACCTTCTACGGCCCTGTCCAGCTCTCCTAGAGTAACTGCCTGTCTCCTGGAATCTCCTCCATGCTCTTGAGACTGTGCTGGGAGACACAGCAAAGCTTCTGGCAATAGCACGTATGATGTGCCACCCTGGAGGAGTTGGACTGCCTGTGCAACCTCTGTAGGGTCCAGGTATCGCCTCATGCTACCAGTAGTGACACTGACCCTAGCCAAATGCAAAACTAGTGAAAAACAGTCAGAAGAGGTGAGGAGGGAAAAAAATGTCAGTGGCCTCCACCTGTAAAACCATTCCTGTTTTGGGGGGTCGTCTCATTGTTGCCCCTCTAGTGCACCTGTTGTTAATTTCATTAACACCAAAGCAGCTGAAACTGATTAACAACCCCCTCTGCTACTTAACTGACCAGATCAATATCCCAGGAGTTTAATTGACTTGATGCTATACTCTGATTAAAAAGTGTTACTTTAATTTTTTTGAACAGTGTATATAGATTATATATAATTTCTCACACCATGTAAAAAATATATCATACAAACATTTAAAGGCTGTTTTCCTATAAAACAATGGCCACTGACATTAATCCTCCCTTTTATTACTTTGGTGAAAGATATAGACTCCTTGGGTGCCATAGTGTCCAAAACAATCATAAGGTTTACAGTAACTGTAACATGAGGAATATGTTGGCAGATGTTTCCAAGGAGTATTAATTCATGTAAAACACAGAATCCAGAGAGACAGGAGAGCAGGTCAGCATTTGAGCTCCAGAACGAGAACTTCCCAGTCTCAGCTCAGTTTGAAAGGCAGATTTCCACACAATTGTCCTCTTATGTATTGACAGATAACACATTCTAAATTATAATAAAGTTGCAGGGAGATGTCCTAAAACTTCATGTTTCTGCAGAGTTAGTGTGATATACATCGGAGACTGTAGGGAAAATAAACCACACACACACACACACATTTTCAGAACCGCTTGTCCCATACGGGGTCACGGGGAACCGGAGCCTAACCCGGCAACTCAGAGCGTAAGGCTGGAGGGGGAGGGGACACACCCAGGACGGGACGCCAGTCCGTCGCAAGGCACCCCAAGCGGGACTTGAACCCCAGACCCACCGAAGAGCAGGACTGTGGTCCAACCCACTGCGCCACCGCACCCCCTTCCGGAAAATAAACCATTTCCTACAAAAATTATATTTTTTTTTTTAGGAAATGGTTTATTTGCCCAACAATGTCCCATGTGTGTCACACTATCTCTGCAGGAACATCATGCTTCTGTGATAGATAAATGGAGCAGGGTGTCCTATGGATTCCATTTAGTGACCAAATCCCTGGTGGCAGATGTCTCCCCTCACAGCTGTACAATCTGTTCTTGACAGATTAACTCCACCCTTTGTAAGTGATATATAAATCACACTGATTGGACTGTATGGGACTGGTGCCCTGCTGATCTGTAAAAGCATGTGAATTCAATGGTCATAAATAGTGTGTGTGTGAGGGAAGGGGGTGTAGTCCATGTTAGAGATGCAGTGATATTACAGCAGGGTGGTGTGTCTGCAGATTGCATGGAAGGAAACCAAGATTTATTCTGCTGATATACTTTTGGCTCACCTCCCACATGCCTTAAGGCCAGATTTTGCCACATAGCAAAGGCTCAGTTTAATATCGGGAAATCTTGAGCAGATGATGCATTTTTACCTTCATAACAGAGCTGTTTTTCATGCTTATGTTCTGAGAAGAAGGCGTGATGATGGTATAAAATTATGTGTAAGTGATCTAGGCAGTGGACATTAGAATACATTCCTAGTGCTGCTTGTTCTGTAATTCTCCAGCCATCCATTCATGAATCCATTTAAGGGTCACTGAAGCCTATCTTGGCAGCACAGGCTATGATGCAAGGTACAAACTGGATGGAATTCTGGTAAATCTCAGGGTAATCACACACTACTGGCAATTTAGAGTCACCATTTCACCTGTAGCTTCTTCGGACTGTGGGGGGAAACTAGAGCACCAGGATGAAACTCTTGCAGACTGACCTGGATTCGAGCCTACACCCTAAAGCACATCCCAGATGCTGTGAGGCAGCAATGCTACCATGTGCACCACTGTGCCACCATTTGTCATTCTCCTCATACGCAATCAAAGAGAAAGTTTTTCATGAGAAACCACAAATATGGAATGGTCCACTAGGGGGTAGTATGTGTCTTCTATGAGCATACAATTTCACCAAACGGTTCCTTGGCCTTTTCTTAAAAACTTTAATTTTCAGGGATACAACTTGATGCAACTTGACTCACCCACACACACACACACACACACATACACACACACACACACACACACACATACACTACATCACAATTATGGCTGGTACCACGGATTGAGGTAGGTGGAACCTTTCTAAATACTACTCTTTTGACCAGGGATTTTAGTAAGAAGGTTTTGGCATCTGTTAATGTCAAAGAGGTTGGGGAGGTTAGGGGGTATTAAGGGGTGTTTATGAGTCCACTACAAAGATTCATACATTGTGACACCATGGATGAATGTCTACCCCTGTCCTCCCCATTCTACTAGCAGAGATCCCACTAGTCTAGATCTCGGCCTGTCTTCGGGATGTCACAGCTGCCCAGTGGGACCAGCAGCAACATCGATATCAGTCCTTGTGTTTTGTTATGTTTATACTGTCTCTTTTCTCAAGATGCATTAGACTGCCATTAAACAACTAAATCTTAGCTTTAAGACATTTTTTTTCTCATACAAGGTAATATCAGCAGGTCATGGTACATCAGCTTCGCCTTAGTCTTTAATGTTTGCAATGGCTGTCCACCTAAGGGTCTTGAGACTTTCTAAGCACCATGTGAAAAACAGATGCTGATGTAAATTTACATTTGGCTGAAACCATCTACATCAACAGATCTGTGCTTTTTCCCATGCACGTCATATATGCCATCTGGATGAGGATAATTACAGAATATGGCCAATATTCTGTACGTAGGATGCCTTTTTCACTGCTTGTTGCGTGTTTTGAGTACCCCCTGGCAAGTCCTCATAAATGAAATGAGCTCCAGGAACAGGGCTGCTCGCTAAGCTGCCGCCTTGTTCTAATCAGATTGTGATTACTGTTCCATCCCAGCATTCTTTATTCATCTGGCACTGTATCCTCATACCAAATGTAACTGCACTGCGACACCCTCAGTAGACACAATAAGTATCTTAACACTAAACCCAGCTGCTGGTATCAATTCAATTGCCTCCAGATACACAACTGTCAGTAACTCATTATTTAAATTTTAGGGACAACGAAGAGTACTGAAATATGTCCACCTTTGATAGAATTTCTCATACAATCCTAATTACTACAATAACTGTTAATTCTGCTTCCAATGTTACAGAGACAAACACAACATAAATCCTGACAAAAGTGACATTTGAGGACTTACTCCCAGCAAATAATTAAACAAACCTTTTTGTCAGATGCTAGAGGGGAGGGGACATTTTCCTTTGATGGTGGAATGGCTGGAAATGTGTCTCACTGCTACCAGACCTCAGCTGGGTTTGAAGCTCAGCCATCATGCCAAAAAAAAAAAATCACAAATCTGATCCCACCAGTGTTTGGTGGAGCAACAGGAGCTTAGAGATGTCTATCAGAGTTTTCTTTCAGTGAGCTGCATACAGGTAATGGAACAGAAATGAAGAAAGGTCATCCAGGTCTTGGGACTGAGTGCTTTGAAAAACCTCCAGGCTGGTTGAAGAATTCTTGTAGAATCAGGTCAAGCCAGAGAGGTTGTGGTTGGGTTCCAGTGAGCTTGTGCCCTGAACAGGGCTAGTCTTGCTGTCTTTTTCATTTTCAGTTTTGTTCAATTAATTTACTTCAGCTTAATTTTATTTTAGTGCTGAGCATTAGATAAAGTAAGACAGTCACAGGAGTAGTTAATGCATGACTTAGGATAACAGTTAGCTGAGGAAAGGAAAACAAAACTCCCATCCCTAATGGAGGGGAGAAAAATAAATCTTTGGGGGTCTAAGTGGCAGCGGTAGCCCATGGGCATTCTAATGTGGTGACAGTGGACCTGTGAAGATATACAGCATCAATGGTGAAAAGAGCAGTACAAGAAGCAACACATAGCTAAAGTCCATGGTCCAGTCCCAGGTGGCCGATTCAGTGTAGGCAGTGACTGGTTCTTCCACCCCAGCTTCAAGGGGTATAAAATGGGCAGTGGTATAGTGGTTTGACTGTTAACGTCCTGGGTGGCTCAGGTGTTCACAAAGGTCCCACGATTCTCCAAGATAGATCGGAAGTGAGAGGACAATGAATCACTACGGCAAAGCAACAGTGAAAAATTAGTTTAGAAAATTAAAAAATTAGAAAAAACTAATTTTTCACTCTAGATATGAAAATGGTGACAGAGGAGTAGTCTTTCACAGAAGCAGGCAATGTATTCCATAGTTCAGTTTCTATGATTAACAAGGTATAACAATATAGTGTGTGAAATAAGCTTCTCCAAACCAGGTCCAACCAAAAAGACCCCTCATCCAGTGGAGCAAATCAAAAGATGCCTTCAGTTGCACAGAAACTACTATTTTAGAGTCATGAACAAAAATACCTTAACTGGGGCTCTTGAGGAACTAAAGGGCTCCAGCATAAGACAGCGGCACCATGAGGAACAACCTATGATCTGCCCTGCTGGCTGCCGTCTACTCTCTAGTGTGCCCACTGTCTCCTTCTCATTTACCACGTTCCACTGATTTTGACTAAATACAGATGCACCTGCTGCTTCTTCCTTTGGTTCCACAGGAGGCGGACAAATCAAATTACTTCCTCCTCAGTGAACCATTTAGTTGTTTTTTGTGCTGCCTCTGCTGAAGGAGATGTCCAAGGGATTATGTGGTCCTGTTTGTCTGCGCTCAGGCATACGATGGAAGACTTGTGGATCTGGGCTGGTCTGTAAATTAGGGATCATTGCTTTCTGTGACATGGTAGGGACCTGTGTGCTGCTGTGTGGTACATTGAAGATGCCAGTTAGGCCTCCAAAAGACAGATATTGGACTATTTCTATTCCCTTGGTCAATCACCACATCATGCAAGGAGAGAGACACACATAGTCAGGGGATATCTAAGGCTTAATTCCAAACCACCATGGTATTTGAAGATTCTGAGAAACATAAACACTAAAGATACTGAAAAGTAGTTTAATTTTTCAATATTGCTGTAAAACCAGTGTAAGAGAAGTATGACAGATACTACCTGCATTATTGTTCAGTTTACCACATAACTTTTGACAAAGATTACATTTTTACTGTTTATCTCTGATGGAGTGGTATCCCTCCAGGGTGTATGGTGTCTTATGCCCTGTGCATTGAGGATAGGCTCTGAACTACCACAAATGGATGGATGGATGGATGGATGGATGGATGGATGGATGGATGGATGGATGGATGCTTCCCTGTAGGTCAACTTAACGCTGTTATGTTGGCTAATGTTGAAATATTCCAATATGCTTCATAAAAACTTGAAAAAGATACAGTGCTGCATAATTACAGGCATACACGACATACACCAATCAGCCAAAACATTAAAACCACCAGCCTAATACGGTTTAGGTCCCCCTTGTTCCGCCCCAAAACAGCTGTCACCCGTTGAGGCATGAATTCCTTAAGACTTCTGAAGGTGTCCTGTTATATCTGGCACCAAGACGTTAGCAGCAGATCCTTTAAGTCCTGTAAGTTGTGAGGTGGGGCCTCCATGGATCAGACTTGTTTTCCCAGCACATCCCACAGATGCTCGATTAGACTGAAATCTGGGGAATTTGGAGGCCAAGTCAGCACCTTGAACTCTTTGTCATGTTCCTCAAACCAGTCCTGAACAATCTTTGCAGTGTGGCAGGACCACTGCCATCAGGGAATACCGTTGCCATGATGGGGTGATGCGGTTTGCAACAATCTTTAAGAAGGTGGTATGTGTAAAAGTAGCATCCACATGAATGCCAGGACCAAAGATTTCCCAGCAGAACATTGGCCAGAGCATCACATTGCCTCCACCAGCTTGCCCTTTTCCGATAGTGCATCCTGCTACAATCTCTTCCCCAGGTAAACAACACACACCCCTGGCCGTCCACATGATCTCAAAGAAAACATGATTCATCAGATCAGGCCACCTTCTTCCATTGCTCCATAGTCCACTTCTGACACTCACGTGGCCATTGTAGGCGCTTTCGGCGGTGGACAGGGGTCAGCATGGGCACTCTGAACCGGTCTGCAGCTATGCAGCCCAATATGCAGCAAGCTGCAATACACTGTGTGTTCAGACACCTTTCTATCATGGCCAGTGTGAAGGTTTTCAGCAATTTGTGCTACAGTAACTCTTCTGTGGGATCAGATCAAATTCACTAGCTTTCCCTCCCCCCATGGATCAATGAGCTTTGCGCACCCATGAACCTGTCACTGGTTCACCGATTGTCCTTCCTTGGACCACTATTTTGATAGGTACTAACCACTGCATACAGGAAACACCCCACAAGACCTGTTATTTTGGAGATGCTCTGACCCAGTTGTGTAGCCATCACAATTTGACCCTTGTCAAGGTCGCTCAGAACCCTACGCTAATTTTTCCTGCTTCCAACACATCTAATTCAAGATCTGACTGTTCACTTGCTGCCTAATATATCCCATCCCTTTACAGGTACCATTGTAACGAGATAATCAATGTTATTCACTTTACCTGTCAGTGGTTTTAATGTTGTGGCTGATCGGTGTGCATACATACACTGCACAACAACTGCTGAGCTCTGTCCAATCACTCTAATCACGTCCAATGGAGTTCGTAACCATGGGTCTGGATATGGATCTTTGTTTCAACAGACTATGAATGTGCCTTGATGGACATTCTGGTCTTTTGCATTAGATATAGCCATGTAGGTCTCCAGTGTCCACACTAGAGTGCCCACGAGGGATGGGCAGCCACTGGTACTTGGACCTGGAACTTAGTTCATCTCTTTGTTACATTGGTGAGATGAGCACTCTATAAGAATAAATAGAATTGAGTTGAATGTATATCAGTCACACAGTTTTAACTACTGGAAATACTGGACTGTACTTTAGGATGTACATGTGGTTATGGTTTTTGTGTTTAAATCTATATATTTATCTGTATATTTATTGCAGCTCTCCTGAATAAATTTGTCCAGTATTGGACTTTTTTTGGGGGGGGTGGCGCGCGGCGGCGCGGTGGGTTGAGCCGGGTCCTGCGCTCCTGTGGGTCTGAGGTTCAAATCCCGCTTGGGGTGCCTTGCGACGGACTGGCATCCTGTCCTGGGTGTGTCCCCTCCCCCTCCAGCCTTACGCCCTGTGTTGCCGGGTTGGGCTCCGGTTCCCTGCAACCCCATATAGGACAAGCGGTTCGAAAAGTGTGTGTGTGGACTTTTTTTGCCACTGTCAGTGTAAGACAAAAAACTTGAGGGTCTCTAACTACCATATTAGCAGTGAGGCGTCTCTCCTCCCCTGTTGATTAAAATCCCCTGAATCAATGTGACATAAGTCAAGGCTGCGTGCAGAGACTGGCCCGGTTTCCCTGAACGTCCTGCAGAGGTTCAGAGAACATCCTGGGAAATGGGTTTGAAGGGCCATGAACTGCAACACAGACATGGACACAGAGTGAAGGGTCGTAATTGGAACAAAATGACACCCACATTATAGGCGCTGGCTGAAATCTACTGCCAAGATCTGGGCTGCTGATATACACTGATTGGGTAAATTAAAATATTTAGGTTTATTTAGTTTGCAGAGCTTAAAATGACATCATCCCACAGAATAAAGTCAAGGAATTCATTTCCTTGCCTGTACACATGCGTGTTCAGCTTTGCGAGCTAATCCTCTTGCTGGGAGATTGGGTAGGGTATGACTCTTAAGGTCCCAGGTTCATTTTTCATATTTTCATTTGGCCTCAACCTGTCTGCATGCTTCTCTGGGCTTGATGAGGCCATCTCTTTTGTGGCCAGCCTGACATTTGACACACATGAAGCAATGCAAGACTTGGGAATGATTTGCAATCCGTGGCTCACCCCTTCTCCATTCTGCAGGACAGAGAGGCTTTCTGAACTTTGTACATATCCTCGTCTCCTCAGTCTTGCAACGTGCTGCCACTCACCACGCCATGGGATTTACGACTGGGGAAAAACAATTTTGGGTGGAGGCTGCTCCATCAATCTGTTGCTCATTTTTCTGATTAGCTCAGAGCTATTTCTTTTTTATTTCTCTTTAACTGGCTTTAAATTCTCTTGAACGGACAGCTGCCCAACCTATCCCTCTGACCCTTTTTTTTTTTAAATTCTCGTTATACGTGAAGTTTGGCTGTGAAGGGTTTCTATTAGCATGATTTGAAACTGCTGAAAGGAGCACTTGTGACAGCTGTAGCCATGTGGCTGCCCCGTGAAACTCATGTTCAGCTCATTGTTGGTTCAACATTTGGTCTCATTTTCTTTACTATAGCTGGTTTTGCTTTTCCCAAAGGATGTAGGGTAGCCTACTGGTTATGGAGCAGATGTTCTGCAAGTTTGGCTGAAGTTTCAAGTCCAAGAGGTGCTCTCATCATAGATTTAGGTGACGAATCAATAAGGAAAGTCTTTCAAAAATCATATTGTCTGAGGCATAGTGTGCTGTGTTAGGAGAGTGACCAGGTGTGAGACTGCATAGATTGGATTATTCGAGGTTTTTGATAATAGAATGAACCAACAAATGAATGAACTAACCAACCAGCACTGTCAGGCTGCATCCATACCTGCATCAGTCTAAGCTCTACAGTGCAACAAACAACAAATATGTGTCGATCATTTTAAATACATTGCAAATCCAGGTTATCTGGTTATGTGTAACACATGCACTAATATTCATCCACAGGATTACCTACCTTTTTAAGAGCTCTGTAAGACATTAACAACTGCATATTACCATTAAATAACCAGAGTTGTTCACAGTCATTTATGTGAACATGTCTAGTGAATAGTAATTTTAGAGACTGTTATACTAATTAGTCTAATTAAATCAAAGACAATTACATAACAGCTATTACTGGGCAAGATGATTAGATTGAAAAATTCATGTCATTTGTGGATGAAGGTCAGGGCAGCAGTTTTTAAAATGCAAATGTAAAACAAAACTGAAAACTTTTTTTGGGAAGTATTTTTCTTTTTGGGGGGTGCGATGGTGCAGTGGGTTGGACCGGGTCCTGCTCTCCAGTGGGTCTGGGGTTCGAGTCCCACTTGGGGTGCCTTGCGACGGACTGGCGTCCCGTCCTGGGTGTGTCCCCTCCCCCTCCAGCCTTATGCCCTGAGTTGCCGGGTTAGCCTCCAGTTCCCCGCGACCCCGTATGGGACAAGCGGTTCAGAGAGTATGTGTGTGCGTGTCAAAAAGATCTCACACACACCGGTGCGTTGTGATTTGGGCGGTGGTCGGGGCCGAGTGCCCGGCAGACCCAAACCTCGGGTGCCAACTCTGGTTTTTGGGACTTGGAATGTCACCTGACTGGCAGGGAAGGAGCCTGAGCTGGTGCGGGAAGTTGAGAGATACCGTCTAGATATAGTTGGGCTCACTTCCACTCACAGCTTGGGTTCTGGAACCACTCTTCTCGACCAAGGGTGGACTCTCTACTATTCTGGCTTTGCCCAGGATGAGAGGCGGTGGGCGGGTGTGGGCTTATTAATAGCCCCCCAGTTCAGCTGCCATGTGTTGGAGTCAACCCCGGTGAATGAGAGGGACGTCTCCCTGTGCCTTCGGGTCAGGGAACGGTCTCTCACTGTCGTTTGTGCTTATGCGCCTAACGGCAGTGCAGAGTACCTGGCCTTTTTAGAGTCCTTGGGGGGAGTGCTGGAAAGCGCTCCCACTAAGGACTCTGTCATTCTACTGGGGGATTTTAACGCCCACGTGGGCAGCGACAGTGACACCTGGAGGGGGTGATTGGGAGGAACGGCCTCCCTGTTGTCATTGGATTTCTGTGCTAGTCACGGTTTATCCATAACGAACACCATGTTCATGCATAAGGGTGTCCATCAGTGCACGTGGCACCAGGACACCCTAGGTCGGAGGTCGATGATCGACTTTGTAGTCGTTTCTTCTGATCTTCGGCCATATGTCTTGGACACTCGGGTGAAGAGAGGGGCTGAGCTGTCAACTGATCACCACCTGGTGATGAGTTGGATTCGATGGCAGGGGAAAAAGCTGGATAGACCTGGCAGGCCCAAACGCATAGTGAGGGTTTGTTGGGAACGTTTGGCGGAGGCCCCTGTCAGAGAAGTCTTTAGCTCCCACCTCCGACAGAGCTTCAACCAGGTCCCGAGGGAGACGGGGGACATTGAGTCCCATTGTCGGGGCGGTGGTTTGGAGCTGCGGTCATGAAGTCTCTGGCGCCTGTCGTGGCAGCAATCCCCAAACACAATGGTGGACACCGGAGGTAAGGGATGCCGTCAAGCTGAAGAAGGAGTTCTATCGGGCCTGGCTGGCTCATGGGACTCCTGAAGCAGCTGACGGGTACCGGCGGGCCAGGCGGAACGTGGCTCTGGCAGTCACCGCAGCAAAAACTCAGGCCCGGGAGGAGTTCGGTGAGGCCATGGAGGAAGACTTTCGGTCAGCCTCAAAGAGATTCTGGCAAACCGTCCGGCAACTCAGGAGGGAGAAGAAGTGTTCCGCCAACACTGTTTACAGTGGAAGTGGTGCGCTGCTGACCTCAACTGAGGATTTCCTCGGGCGGTGGAAGGAGTACTTTGAGGATTTCCTCAATCCCTCCGACACACCTTCCGTAGAGGAAGCTGAGGCTGGGGACTCGGGGGGGGGACTCGTCCATTACCCTGGCTGAAGTTGCTGAGGTAGTCAAAAAACTCCTCGGTGGCAAGGCTCCGGGGGTGGATGAGATCCCCTGCGAGATTTTCAAGTCTCTGGATGTTGTGGGGCTGTCTTAGTTGACACGCCTCTGCAGCATTGCGTGGAGCTCGGAAACGGTGCCTCTGGACTGGCAGACCGGGGTGGTGGTCCCTCTTTTTAAGAAGGGGGACTGGAGATTGTGTTCCAACTATAGGGGGATCACACTCCTTAGCCTCCCTGGGAAAGTCTATGCTGGGGTACTGGAGAGGAGAATCCTACCGATAGTCAAACCTCAGATTCAGGAGGAGCAATGCGGTTTTCGCCCTGGCCGTGGAACACTGGACCAGCTCTATACCCTCACTAGGGTGTTGGAGGGTTCATGGGAGTTTGCCGAACCAGTCCATATGTGTTTTGTGGACCTGGAGAAGGCATTCGACCGTGTCCCTCGTGGCATCCTGTGGGAGGTACTTCAGGATTATGGGGTTCGGGGCTCGCTGCTACGGGCTGTTCGTTCCCTGTATGACCGGAGCAGGAGCTTGGTTCGCATTGCCGGCAGTAAGTCGGACCTGTTCCCGGTGCATGTTGGACTCCACCAGGGCTGCCCTTTGTCACCGATTCTGTTCATTATCTTCATGGACAGAATTTCTAGGCGCAGCCAGGGAATGGGGGGTGTCTGTTTTGGTGGCCGCAGGATCTCATCTCTGCTTTTTGCGGATGATGTGGTCCTGTTGGCTTCATCGAGTCAAGACTTACCGCGTGCACTGGAGAGATTTGCAGCCGAGTGCGAAGCGGCGGGGATGAGAATCAGCACCTCCAAATCCGAGGCCATGGTTCTCAGTCAGAAAAAGGTGGATTGCCCCCTCCAGGTTAGGGGGGAGTTGCTCCCTCAAGTGGAGGAGTTTAAGTATCTCGGGGTCTTGTTCACGAGTGAGGGAAAAATAGAGTGGCAGGTTGACAGACGGATCGGTGCAGCGTCCGCAGTAATGCGGTCATTGTACCGGTCTGTTGTGGTGAAGAAGGAGCTGAGTCGTAAGGCGAAGCTCTCAATTTACCGGTCGATCTACGTTCCTACCCTCACCTATGGTCATGAACTTTGGATCATGACCGAAAGAATGAGATCGGGGATACAAGCGGCAAAAATGAGTTTCCTCCGCGGAGTGGCTGGGCGCACCCTTAGGGATAAGGTGAGGAGCTCACTCACCTGGGAGGAGCTCGGAGTAGAGCCACTGCTCCTCCGCATCGAGAGGAGCCAGTTGAGGTGGCTCGGGCACCTGTTCCAGATGCCTCCTGCACGCCTCCCTGGTGAGGTGTTCCAGGTATGTCCCACTGGGAGGAGGCCTCGGGGCAGACCCAGGACACGTTCGAGAGATTACGTCTCCCAGCTGGCCTGGGAACGCCTTGGGGTTCCCCCAGAGGAGATGGAGGAGGTGTGCGGGGAGAGGGAAGTCTGGGGGGCTCTGCTTGGACTGCTGCGCCCATGACCCGGCCCTGGATAAGCGGAGGAAGATGGATGGATGGATGGACCCACACACACACACACACATACACACACACACACACACACACACACACACACACACACACACACTGTCTGAACCGCTTGTCCCAGATGGGGTCGCGGCAGAGCCGGAGCCTAACCCGGCAACACAGGGCGAAAGGCTGGAGGGGGAGGGGACACACCCAGGACGGGAAAAAGATCACAATGTTGTCTAAATACTTATTTTCTACAAAATGTTTTTTCAGATGGATTAATGTTTTTCTCTCTTTGTGAAGAATTATGGGATATACTTCTCTATTTATGAAACATCTGAGTGGTTAGTTGTGCAATAAGAAAAGACCTGTGTGGTCATTTAGGGAAATAGTTTAGCTGCAGACTCTTCAGTGTTCTTGTTTATCCATGACCATGGTGTTAATGGACAGCAGGTAGCACAGAGATTAGTGTTAGTGTGCATTGTACTGTGAAGATCCCAAAATTAAATTCTACTCCTGCTGTACTGTCCTTAATTAACGTACTTTCTCTGAACTGATACAGTATAAATAAACTGTTGGGTAAAATATTTAACGTATCTTATCAAACATTACAAGTCACATTGAACAAAGGTGCTAGCTAAATAACAAAAATAATGTTGCATTATTATATTAAACCTATGAATTGTTTGGAGATTATGCAAACTCAGGTGTTTATTTATTCATGCATTTGTTCGTGCATCTCTGTAGTCCAAAGTACCTTTAATGGCAGGATACACAAGTGGCATTTAAAAAATAATCACAGAAAACATGCTAATGTACATATTCAAAGCTTGCTGTTTAAGATCCCAGGGGGAACATTGGTCCAGCTCCATCTTAAACTCAACTTTATACCCTTTATTGTTATATATCTCAGTCAGTCATCTATTCTCTGTACTCATAATGTGAAAACTGTAAGCCATTTAAGTCATTTTTAGATATACAGTACTGTGCAAAAATCTTAAGCACCTAGATGTTTCACAAAAATATTTGTTTTAGACTGTTATTTAATGTCTTCTGCATTAGTGTCAATGGGAAAGAGCATATTTTAGATTTCTAAGCATACAGTATTACAGTAAGGAATTTGTATGTCGTTAAAGAAAGAAAGTACACACACTGTCTGAAACCGCTTGTCCCGAGCAGGGTCGCAGTAAACTGGAGCCTAACTCGGCAACACGGGGCTCAAGGCTGGAGAGGGAGAGGACACAGCTAGGATGGGACGCGAGTCCATCACAAGGCACCCCAAGCGGGACTTGAACCCCAGACCCGCCAGAGAGTGGGACCCAGCCAAGCCCGCCACGCCAAGGGGTTGTTGATGATGGATGGTTACTAAGCTTTGTAGGAAGTTTATTAATTAAGAGCATTATTTTTGGAAGCATTCTCACTTTACAGCTTTTTTCCCAAGTGCCTAAAACTTTTCCACAGTACTGTGTATGGTGTGATAATCACAATCCAGGTATCCGCACAGTATGATCTTCTTATGTGTCTGTTTCCTGTCCTGGTGCTGATAGATTCAATGAAAGAATCTGTCATGACTGTTTCATCAATGACAGTCTGACAGGTTTCATGACGCTCTGTTTCTGTTGTTTTCACATCATCCCTCTGTAGTTACAGCCTCTGTGGTTACAATACAGTACAAGTCTAGCTTCAAGGTATTTCAGGAAGCTGGACTTGTGCAATACTTTTTCATCACAGAAAAATCATTTTTATGTAATGGAGGTAATACGTGAGAGCCTCAGCGGTCCTGGTGAATCCACATTAAGCTCTTATGAACATTATGGTTCGCTGAAGCTATTTAGAGCACTTGAGACTGGTATTAAGGACAACAGATGGTGTACTGGTTAAAGTTGCTGCCTTGTACTTAAAAAACCCACATTAAAACCCCTGTTCCTGCTGTAAGGACCCTAAAGCAAAGTACTTAGCCTGAATTGGTATGGTAAAAAATTACCCAGATGCATTGTAAGTAGTTTAACAAAATAATTGACTTAGGGTTAGCAAAAGCATTGAAAAGCATCAGTTGGACAAATTAATGAATGAAATCTAAGTTGCTCTGCACTTTACATATATATATTTGTCAATTATGTCCTTCAAGTATTAAGTAACAATATTATCCTTTCCCCGTCCTGGGTGTGTCCCCTCCCCCTCTGGCCTTACGCCCTGTGTTGCCGGGTAGGCTCCGGTTCCCTGCGACCCTGTATGGGACAAGTGGTTCGGAAAATGTGTGTGTGTGTGTATTATCCTTTCTTTAGTGTTATGCCCAAGTTAGCTTTAAAGTAGATGTCATTATTCAGAATTGTTGCTTTATCAAAATCTTGTAATAATAAGCTAGTAATGAAATCACCAGTTTGGTGCGACACAGGGATCAGTGGAAACTATCAAATGAAATATTAACAATTTTAATAAAAGTTATTGTTGTGTTGTTATTTTAGTTTAGCATATAGTTCTCCCTATTTCTCTTTTGGGAAAATCCACTTGAGATGTCAAAAGTGTTTTACTGAAAGCATGTAGTATAGCATTCAGTGAGAGTTATTTACAATAATGAATAATGATGGTTATATTGGAACTACCCTACACTCTGACAGTCAGTCTCCATGGGAAGTGAAAAATCTACTAGATGTGCTTCAGCAGAATGCTATACTGTATGGATCAAACTGTAGGCTCTAAGTTGCTCTGTATAACTGGAGTTTGTTAAGAAAAAAACTGCCTGATGATAGACATGACAAATTCCAACTTCTGGTCCCGGCTTACACTGTTAATGTGACAAAACCTTACTTGTTGGAAACCTCCTGTAGATGTGAATGGGACCTGTTCTCTCACACATACTCTTGTACACCTGGTGAATGTGGCAGTATAGCTGTCAGTGCCAGTGAAAAATTTTTATAAAGAGAACTATGAATACTGCAGGTAAACCGTGCAAGTGTTGTGTAGGACAGCATGCACAGTGGCGGACTTTACATCACATTTGCTGCAGCAGGTAGTATAGTGTTTAAGGCTTTGCAATGTGTAGGGTGGCACAGCAAGTAGTGCTGTGGTCTCACAGCACCAGGGTGGTGTGAGAGGACGTGGGTTTGATCCCCACTCAGTCTATGTGGAGTTTCTATGTTCTACCCATGTCCATGTGGGTTTCCTCTCACAATCCAATGACATGCTGTTCAGGTTCACCCTAGTGTGTGAGTGACAGAGAGAGCATGTTCCACTGATGTATGGATGAGTGACCCATTGTAAGTAATGTATCTGGCAGTGTAAGTCACCTTGGTGAATAAGTTGTGTGAGCTGACAACACTACATAGAGTTCATTGGAAGCTGCTTTGGAGAAAAGCATCTGCCAAATAAATAAATGTGAAGGTCCTCAGCTCAACTTCTTGTTGCAGCACCCTTGACCAAGGTACTTACCTTGGACTGATGCAGGAAAATTGAAAGCAAAGATGGGAGAGCACACACACACATTTTCAGAACCGCTTGTCCCATACGAGGTCACGGGGAACCGGAGGCTAACCCGGTAACACAGGGCATAAGGCCGGAGGGGGAGGGGACACACCCAGGACGGGACGCCAGTCCATCGCAAGGCACCCCAAGCGGGACTCGAACCCCAGACCCACCAGGAAGCAGGACTGTGGTCCAACCCACTGCACCACTGCACCCCCTCAGAGCACACACAACGCACCAAAATAGTTATATTTTTCGTACTAAAACAGATGCATTTTGGTGGGATGCCTTTATCACCGCTACTGATGAAGACATCTCAGGGAAACACATCTGTCTTGTTACTCCTGTGGGGTTATACCAGGAGGTTCTGATTCGTACACTAATGTCATACTGACGGGCTGGAGACAGGAGGTAAGTGGATGGACCCAATTGCTGGTCGGTTTTATTTTCAACAAGGCTCATCGGACAGGACAAATAGCGAAGGTCGGGGACAGGTAAAGGTCTTCCAGGTGCAGACGTCACAATACAGACAAGACTAAACTCAGTGGTCGAGAGAACAGGCGAGGGTCAAGAACCAGGAATTTGAGAACATGGCAGGACACGAAGGTTGAGGAGAAGACGCTGATACTGCAAAACCAAACAAAGGCGTTTGCAAGAATCCCCACTGTTATGCAATCATGGAGCTCCCTTTATCCCTGGACCCATCAATTAGCCGTAGGTGTTGCCGTTCTGCTTGTTTCCAGGGACGTGACAGTACCCCTATTATGGGTGGCTCCTGCCGGGCGCTGGGTGATCCGGGTGGTCTCTGTGAAAAGAAACGATTAGGTCTGGATCCCAGCTGCACTCCTCCGGGCCATACCCTTCCCAGTCAACCAAATACTGCAGCCGGCCGTGACGCCTTCAGGAGTCCAGGAACTCTTTAACCTAATACGCCAGAGTTTCATCAACCCGCCCCGGCGGGGGCGGCTCTGTAACCTGCGGGACCTGGAGGTGCGACACCTTATACGGCTTAAGAAGGAAGACATTGAAGGACGGCTGGACCCAGAGAGATGGAGGCAGACGCAAGGGTAAGTGACTGGAGTAAGCTGGTGGATGATCTGATAGGGGCCTATAAAGCGGGGGCTGAGTTTTCGGGACCGGAGGCGCATTTTCAGGTCTCTGGTGGACAACCAGACCCACTGGCCGGGACGAAAGGAGACAGGACGATGATCTTCCCTCATGGATAGTCCCCAGTAGCAGTCTTGGAAGAGGGAAAGAGTCCGTCAGTGGGGAGTCGTGCCCACTGCAGGAGGGAAGGTCGGAGTCTGACTAGCACGTATTCCTTACCTTCTGGTCGGTTCGGAGGTCTGGGATCCTCTTCCTGGGCCGCCTGGAGCTCCTGCTGGAAGCACCATCTGATCAGAGCCACTGCCCACTGTTCTGGCAAGATCAGGGCAGGCTCTGCCAGGTCCGGTTCCCTGCCATGTACCCTCGACAGGGCATCAGCCTTGGTGTTTTTCCACCGGTAGGTCACAGTGAATCTGAATCAGATGAAAAACAAGGCCCAGCATGCCTGCCAAGGGTTTAGAAGCTGCGCTTTCTGCAGGTACTCAAGATTGTCAGAACCAGGAATGGGTGCGCAGCTCCCTTGAGCCAATGTCACTATTCCTCCAATGCTAGCTTGATCACTAAGAGTTCTCAATTCCCAATGTCGTAATTTCGCTCAGCTGGCATCAGCTTCCACGAAAAGTACGTAAGGGTGGAGTTTTGGGGGAGCGCCCTGTCTTTGGGACAGGACTGTCCCGACCCTGACCTCCGAGGAGTCCACCTTTACCACAAACGGGAGTGAAGGATCGGGGTGTCGCAAGATTGGGGCTGTGGTGAACCTTTCCTTAAGTGTCTGAAATGCAGTCCGGGCCTCCTTGGTCCACTCCAGCTTCTTCCCCTCACCCCGCAAGAGGGCTGTAAACGGAGCTGCCACTGAGCTGAAACCCCTTATGAACTTATAAAAGTTAGAGAATCCCAAAAACCTCTGTAGGGCCTTGACCGACATGGGCCGGGGCTAGTCTAGCACTGCTTGGACCTTCCTTGGATCTGTAGCCACCCCATCAGCGCTTAGAATGAAGCCGCAATGGTAGTTCCTGAATCGATCAATGAGCGAGTCTGTATACGGGAAGACCCCCAGGACACCTCTAGTGGTACCGTTAACTGTGACTCGGTGCGGAGGGCGGCACTCAACTCGGTTCCGTGGAAGGGTTTGCTACCACTTGGTTTCACGGAGCGGTCAGCTTGGAAATGCCCCGACCCTCCACAATACAGACACAACTGGCCTCGGAGCTGCCCCTCTCACTCCTCGGGAGAGAGGTGCCCCTGTCCTAGCTGCATTGGTTCCAGGGCCTCAGAAGGCGTCATCGTCTCCTGCGGGGGCAGCCATGAACAGGGTAGATGCTCTCGAGCAAGGCTGTCCACGATGATCACATTTTCTGTAAAGCAGTCCAGGGTCCAGTCCTCCCCTCTGTACACCAATTCGGCTTGTATCTGAGGATACAGCCCACGAAGCTTGAGGAGAAGACGCTGATACTGTAGAACCACACAAGGGCATTTGCAAGAATCTGCATCGTTCTGTGGTCCCGGAGCTCCCTTAATACCAGGACTCATCAATTAGCTGCAGGTGTTAAGGTGTTGATCTCGGGGGCGACAACTAAGTTGAGTACATCTTATGTTTTTCTAATATATGTAGTAAAATTACCAAGCTGTATAAATGGATGAATCACTGTAATTTATTTTTCTAAGTTGTCCTTGCAAAAGATGTTAGATAAAGTTTAATAATAATTTGCCACTTGTTCTATTACCATTAGTCAAAATTTCTGTTCTGGGTACCTAAATTAAAAACATGTATCTTTTGCAATATATAGATTTAAGGATTACAAGAATGTCGTAGCAGTCCATACAAAACAGACTAATTTTTAGGAGTTTTTATTGTATCCTCTGCCTATTTCTGTGGCTGGAATGGATGTGTATGTCAAATGACACTTTATGATAGTGCTGAGTAATAGGCTATTGTTTTTGCACACAGTTATGAATCTTCCCAACTGTTTGTTGTTTATTATATATCAAAATCAATCAGCTCTAAAATATGCTGTTCCATTCCAGAATCTTTCCTGATGCTTTTGGCCCAGCAAACTGAAACCTTGCCTGTACTTCCGGATGTTGCCAGCGGCTGGGCTGATTTATGGATGAAACTGACTTCACAGGGTTCACACTGGAACCACCTGGTGTGTGTGTGCTATTAGCACCTGAAAGCAATATGGGCTTTGGCCACTATTAACCCCGAAAGCAGCTTTGACGCCTCATTCCAGGAAATGGATGCTGAAGGCCTGCAGGGAAAGTGTCCTTTGGGAGGAAAACTGCACATCAGTTTGATTTTCATGTTTAACAAACAGTGATTAAACTGTGGCCCAGATTTCACTGAATGTGAGCCTGATTAAATTTCACTGCACTTTTTTCCCCTAAAAATATTGCTCCATCAATCTCATATTCTCTGTCTCTGTTGACAATGATAGTGCTTTTCTCACTGGGACCTTGAAATCATGGTGCAAATGGGAAATAAGGAAATATGTACATCTGAAAAAGATGTGTTTCAAGACCTTTCTTGAATGTTGTGAGGGATTCAGTAGCTCTGTGGGACAGAGGGAGCCCATTAGTAGTAGTGTTACAAATAGCTGTTTACGTTGATTAAAAGTGTTATATGCTAAGTCTTATTTAAAATGCACAGGAGGGGTGGACAGCCACTGGCACTTTTTATTTTTTTATTTTACTTTTAATTTTTTATGTTTTTATTCCTCTCTTGCCTTTCAGTTGGAAATAATTTTGTTCCTTTCCTCCGTGGCAAGTAACCTTAGTTATAGCTTTAAAAAACAAATATAGCTATTGTGGCAATTTAATGTATAGCCAAACTTTTATTTGTAGTCTGTCCTTGATCCTTTGTTTAGTGTTTTGTGACACTGTGTAAATGCTCTTTAAAGATAAATTGAATTTAATTGAATTCCATTGCAATGGAGCAAGAACCGAGAACCATCAGCGATGTTGTTGTTCTTGTTGTTCTTGTAGTAAAGATCTACTGCTCTGGGTACCTTTAAATCCAGGCTTAAGACACACATGTTCAGAATCGCTTTCAACTGACACTTTTGTATGGTTCCTTTCTTTTCCCTTTGTCATTATTTTTTCTCACTTGTTTTATTATTATCTCTATTATAAACTCTTTGTATTAGTTTGCTGTTTACTTTTGTTGATGTTTTCTTATTATTATGCTAATGCTTATTGAAAATTTAAAGTCATTCTGTCATTGTCATACCTTATTCATCTTATTTTTACACTGAAATGTACTGAGAAGCTCCTTTGAAAAGCACTGTTGAAGGAAAAGTTTATTATTACTTCCGCTTTCATTACCTGACTCAGTGGATGGACAGTGGGCATGATTTAACCCTAGGCTTGTGTTTCAGTCAAATTTAACTCATTTACAATTTTATCTGGCATAAATATGGTTTCTTTTGTCTGATTGCCTTAAGGCGCCATGACATTCAAAACCAGGCATCTGAAAACATGTAAATAATGATCACCCGTTTCAATGAAGTTTATGTGTTTTATTCACTTTTTGTGTATCTGTGTTGTGTTCGGTCACATCTGGCTGTGTGAAATTAATGGGTAAGACTATAACAAAGAACAAAGAATATCTAATGGCAGACAACAATAATGGGCTGCCCAATTTTGGACCAGAACCCTAAAAATAGAAAGCTTTCTCAAAGTGTTAAATGTAGTATCTACCATGGTAACCCGACAAAGATCACTGGTAACCCAGTAACTGGTAAGAGTCTGGGAGTAATGATTGACTCAAGTCAAATCTTTCTCTCAGCACAAAGCCACAGCCTGGACCTGCAGATATATCCTGTCCTTACCTCACAACTGACTTTGCCCAACTACTTGTCCAAGCCATAGTGACATCCCGTCTGGACTGCTGCAACTCTCTCTCATGTGGCCTTCCTGCTTCTGCCATCAGACTTCTCCAGCTGATACAGAAGTGCTGCTGCCCAAGTTGTGTTTGACTTGCCAAAGCGTTTCCACGTATCTCCTCTACTCGTGTCTCTGCACTGGCTTTCTATAGCTGCTCGCATCAAATTTAAGACCCTGGTTCTTACCTACAAATGCATCAATAGAACTGTTCTTAAATATTTACAAGTCTTGATCAACTGCTACACCCCAACCAGACCGCTTTGCTCTTCTACTTCTGCCCGCTTGGTGGTCCCGCGTACGAAAGGTTCTCAGTTCTGGCTGCGTCGTGGTGGAACGATCTTCCCCAGAACTGCTGGAACTGCTGGAACTTGTCCACATTTAAAATGGTCTGAAAACTTACCTCTTCCAGATTTACTTTGCTCATGACCTCTTAAGCTCATGTAAGGTATAAATGTTCATGCGCCATAACTTTATGACCATATCCAGACAAGCCTTTACACAGTTGTTACTCCTGTATTGTACGTAAATGTTTCTGTATCTTAAAAAAAAAGAAAGAAATTGTTGGAAGGTGATCAAGAATCATCTATTCTTAGTTTTATGCAGCTACTCGTGTGATTAACATAGGTGCATATAGTGGAAAGAAACAAACTAGCCTTACTTAAGAATCGCACATCTGCAATGTCTCTCTTTCTCCTGATGTAATGCACAAATTGTATTCTCTGAGATGTACATTGCTTTGGAGAAAAGTGTCTGCTAAATGAATAAATGTAAATGTAACTGTAACCCACATGTGAGTCTATGTACAGTTAAGCATTTAGCGACGGCTTTCCGTGACAAGAACATCTGCAGATGCTCTAAGGTTCAGCCTGCATGGGTGTGCTGGACTGCAGCCAGGTCTCATCAGCTCCCAATTTATGCAGTTTTCCTGTTTTCATAGCACACACTACTGATGTAAATCTCTTGGCATATAGGTTTCTATCATCCTTTGACAAGGATAAGCTATCATAAGGCACTCTTTACACTGTGTGCCATACTTAGAGCGACTTGGCTGCCACATTTCACTGGTTTTTAAGGGAAAAAACTAAAATCCTCTTCCATGAGAGTAATACTTCAGTGGTGACTGGATGCAGTTAGTCCTGGATGAGACAACCACATCTAAGCTGTCAAGCTGTCGGCTGATTCCTCTCAGCAGGTGAACGCTACCTCACTCTTGAGGAGTTGCGTACATTTTTGCTGTAGGCTACTGGCAGTGAAGTTTTATGAAGGAAATATATCCCTGGATTTAGGCAGAGGTGTTGGTGTTCTCCCCATGATCTAGAGCTTCGATTTTCACTTTGATATATGAACACCAAAGAATTTTTTAAATTGAAAATTGATCCTAATTTTATTGCAGTATGATTTTCTTTTTGTAAAACACTTTGAGTTGCAAAGTTTGTATAAAGTGTGCTATATGAAGAAAGTGGTTATTATTATTATCCTATTCCTCTGGAGGACTTTGACCACTAGAGGGAGGCTTCACAAAGATACATCACCTAACAATAAGGCTCAGTGTGTTTTATGTAATTGCCTTAGAAGACAAGATTAAGTGAATACATTATTTTGACTTCAGCAGGGTTATAAATAACACTGAATCAGCAGAGACATGACAATGGTCTGTTAATCTTCTTTTTAGAGTCAATACGCTCTATGCAAAGTGTTTAGTCTTATAGCAAAACAAAGCTCATAGAAAACAACACAACCACCCTGCCTCGCCACAATAACTCCTTCGATACCTCGATATCCATGTCCATTGAATTAAATCATGAAATTAAAAAGAATTTATTGTCTTACAGCTCATTTTAAATATTTGAATAGAGAAGAAAATAGTAAAGTTTAGATTTCCTGGGAAGTGGGGTTGCTGGGGAGCTCAGCTATGCCCTGATTAGGAAGACAGAGAAAAAAGGGAGAGCAATGGAAGTGGTCCATGAGGTTGTAGTTTCAGGTGTGGATACACACTGGTTTTCAGCTGTCATGCTGCACTAACCGGATGAACGGTGGTGATGATTCTTAAAGGGCTGACATGTAGTCCCAGGGCTCTGTGGCTGGTGATACACATGAGTGTGGTTGTGATGCAGTGGGCTTTTTTCACAAGTTGGCTGACTCTTTCCAGCATTTTCTGTCTCACACCCAGGTTTCAGAATACAACAATATTCAGTAGCTATAGATTTCAGTGTATTCTATGTGGGAAAATTAGAGTATCTGGGGGAAAAGAGCAGCTGGTAACATAGCAGTTAGTGCTGCTACTTTTGGATCACAAGTTTGAATCTCCCTACTGCTATAGTGTGCAGTATTTTCACCCAGGGACTCTTGTAAATATTTTGTGTGACAGGTTTTTCAATGTCTTACATTGTCTTTTATTATACATTAGTATAAAGGAACAGCCAGCAAGGCCAAAGGAATCAGGAGATCCAACGGGTACAAATAAGTCTTGAAAGTGAATTATTTCATCCATAATTTAGATGTGCATGTTGAGTATTTCAAAATTTATATTTAATTTTAGAGGGGGGTGCGGTGGCGCAGTGGTGCAGTGGGTTGGACCACAGTCCTGCTCTTCAGTGGGTCTGGGGTTTGAGTCCCACTTGGGGTGCCTTGCGACAGACTGGCGTCCCGTCCTGGGTGTGTTCCCTCCCCCTTCCAGCCTTGCGCCCTGAGTTGCCGGGTTAGGCTCCGGTTCCCCGTGACCCCATATGGGACAAGCGGTTCTGAAAATGTGTGTGTATTTAATTTTAATTTATTTTTAAAATTTATGGGTAAATCCTTAAATATTTCAAAAGAGCTATGGGGGCGTGGTGGCGCAGTGGGTTGGACCAGGTCCTGCTCTCCAGGGGGTCTGGGGTTTGAGTCCCACTTGGGGTGCCTTGCGACAGACTGGCATCCTGTCCTGGGTGTGTCCCCTCCTCCTCTGGCCTTACGCCCTGTGTTGCCGGGTAGGCTCCGGTTCCCCGTGACCCCGTATGGGACAAGTGGTTCAGAAAGTGTGTGTGTGTATTTCAAAAGATCTAAGGCTGATTCTTCTGTTTGAATCTCTGATTGGCAAAACTGACTCAGCTATATTTCTGAAGTATTCATGAGTGTTGAGTGCTGCTTAATGCATCTCATATGGAAAGCATCCTTTTGCATCAGCCAAGATAAAGAGCACTCTCCTGCTCTGCTGAGTGCTGTCACC
Source organism: Scleropages formosus (assembly GCF_900964775.1). Lineage (NCBI taxonomy): Eukaryota > Metazoa > Chordata > Actinopteri > Osteoglossiformes > Osteoglossidae > Scleropages > Scleropages formosus. The sequence continues at coordinate 6,439,729 of NC_041811.1, forward strand.
AGATGGGTTTTGGTTTATTTCAAAACTTTCATCCCTTAGCCTGTTGGAAGGTCAAAACCCAGACTGCATTGTGCTTTCATCACCTTCCCAAATGGCCTTGACGTCTTTTCAAATTCCCATGGTTCTTCGACCATGCAGTTTCCCCGGAAAAGTAAGTTCAACCTAACAAAACTGGCGCTTTGTGTGGGATCTGCACAAACTCGGTTGGGCTTCAACAAGAGCACATATTAACATGCTTGTAAATTTCTAGATTTTAGATTCCATCTGATTTGAAAGGCTAATTGACTTTGAATGGTTGCATATAAATGCCATGAAGTCTACCAAATGTGGGGATTTATCAAGCAGCAGCAGAGGAACAATCCTGTTTCCCAATAGGAGCAGCAGAAGACCTTACCATTAGTTTTGACATTAAAAATGTAGTCAGGCAAACCACCGCCCTCCCGGATTTTGGCTGATATTGCTGCCTTAAAAACCACTGCCCCAGCATCAATCCTTGGTTAGCCTAATTAGCATTGTCAATTCAGGCCCAAGTAAGCATTAATTGGGGTGACAAAGGACAAATGGATTGATACTCCCTCTGCCTCTTGCTATGACTTCTTTCATCAGGTCCATTTCTGGGAATGACCTTTCTCTTGACTCAGTCATATAATTAGCACTCAGGGGCATAGAGAGAACACTAGAACACATCAGCATGTCAACAGTAAAGAATTACTAGGGTCTTCAAAGAAAAGGTAAAATTTTTAACATCTTAAGATTTTTGCATGTGTTGGATATTTTAACACACGGAGGGCAAGTGTTGCTTAAAAAAATCACTGTTGTTTGACACAGTGGGAAATGACGTGATTCTGACTGGTTATGAATAAAATGGGTTTGATTTCTCCAGCATATGGCTCTCAGTGAGCTCCATTAAGGTTTCTGGTTAAAACAACTTTATGTAAGTGTGATGACTGATATGGGAGAAGAAAGCTGATGTTTTTTTCCCAAAGCTTCCCATATTCAACCTGAAAATTCTGGCTTGAAAGATTACAGGAATCATGGTTGTGTCAGATCTTCACTAATCCAAGTGCATCATTTGTACTGTTCCCGTATCAGCGGCCCTTTACACATGGATTATTTTGTCCATTCTACTCTCCTTTAGCACAAATGTCATTTGTGATCTTTTCAATATCATAATCTTCCAGACAGTTTGTTGTTTTGGACCCTTCAATAACTACCTGTAAGGCTGAAAGGCAGCCTTCAGCAGCTGCTTATAGAATCGTGTCACATAGGAAAAAGCATTCATAATCATGACAGATGGAATCATCATAAATTTAAGTAGCTAATTGATGTACAAAGTCAAGAAGGAAGTAGATCATAAAGTACTTTGTTTTGAGACATTTTGTGAATGCTGGAAGAGATTCAGCAGTTTTGGGGGAAAGAAGGAGCTCAAATGTATATATAATGTTTTCCTTGACTATTAGCTGATTGAAGTTGCCTGCAGTTCTATGTTCTGTGATCAACAGAAAAGAGTACAGTCATACTTGTTACTTTTGCCTAGTGTAGTACAGATAGCGCTGGGGTCAAAGGCAGTGATTACCCTTTTGACCTCACTGATCCTCCATAAAAATCCCTAGGGCTCTTGAATGGCTCAAGAAGTAAAACTGCTCATTCCAAGGAATAACACACACACACATTTTCAGAACCGCTTGTCCCATACGGGGTCGCGGGGAACCAGAGCCAACCCGGTAACACAGGGCGTAAGGCCGGAGGGGGAGAGGACACACAGGACAGGACGCCAGTCCGTCGCAAGGCACCCCAAGCTGGACCCGAACCCCAGACCCACCGGAGAGCAGGACTGTGGTCCAACCCACTGCGCCACCGCACCCCCCCTCCAAGGAATAACTAGAGCCTATATGCAAGACAGAAAATAATTTTGGTTAAGGCACTAGCTCAGTGTGTTTAAGGTGGTACAGGAACTGCACAGCCTCTGACCGCAAGACCCTACAGCGAATTGTGAGAACAGCTGAAAAGATCATTGGAGTCTCTCTACCCACCATCAAAACCTCATTCAACAACCGCTGCATCCGCAAAGCCACCAGTATTACAGATGACCCCTCTCACCCCTCTCATGGACTTTTCGCCTTCTTGCCACCTGGCAAAATGTACAGGAGCATCCATGCCATCACCAGCAGACTCCGCAACAGTTTCATCCCTGAGGCAGTCAGATTACTCAATACCCTGCTGCTTCCTGACGCTTACCTGGCAAAGTCAAACAGCTAACCTAGCATGACTCAGTACCACTACACACCTGCGCTTTACAAAGCTGGATTGGACACTTTTTATTATGGGACTCATTTTTGCTGTTACTTAGTAATTATTGCTAGCCCACTCCAAAACGGTTTACAGTTTTCTCATGTTAATTTATTGTCCTGTGTATTTATTGTTCTGTTCTGTATATTTCTATTTAAATATATTTATATTTATCTAGGGGGATGCGGTGGCGCAGTGGGTTGGACCAGGTCCTGCGCTCCGGTGGGTCTGGGGTTTGAGTCCCGCTTGGGGTGCCTTGCGATGGACTAGCGTCCCGTCCTGAGTGTGTCCTGTCCCCTCCAGCCTTATGCCCTGTGCTGCTGGGTTAGGCTCTAGCTCCCTGCAACCCCGTATGGGACAAGCAGTTCTGACAGTGTGTGTGTGTGTGTGTATTTATCTATATATATTGTCCTTCACTCGTGGTGTATTTCCACTTTATGTAGTCCTGCATACTGTTCTGTGTTGCATCATGGTCCCAGAGAAATGACATTTCATTCCACTGTATATGAGCTATATAGAGGAATGACAATAAAACCCACTTGACTTGATTTGTTTTCTTAGCAGTACGAAATCCATATTTTTAATTATGTTAGTTTAGGTGGGTTAATGGCAAAGGAAGATTTATCTGTGGAGGTTCTGATTTGATAGTTCCACCAGTGACTCTGCAAATGTGGTGGGTATCAGACAAAACTGGCAGCATCAGCATGTAACCAAGGTGGAAAACTCTTGCAAAACTACATTTGAGCGGTGAGTCATCCTGTTTTAAGTAATCAACAAACTTTCTCCTATTTCTCTAGTTTCAGGGTTCCAGCGGATGAATCATTCTGTTTGAAGCAGACTTTCTGGGCTTCTGAATGGTGCAAATCCACAGATAGTGCGATGGAACCCTGTACATCAGCTAAGTGTTGGTCCCTTCCAAGGACATTGCAATCAAAACCCTGTGTTGTCTTCTTGCCTCCCCATAGCTTTAATCTGTCCTTTGATAATACATGAGGGAAGCAAGCCCAGGTAACACTGGAAGGTCAAGGAGCCTGCCCTTCCCCGAGATGCTTCAGCTAATATCAGTACACTTTTTCAGTGCTGAAATATTCCCACAGCATTATGTCTCTTCTACAGCTATAACTAACGTTTCATCCCCAGACTATAGAACATTCCAGAATTCTAGATCCATTATTTAAAGAAGCGCAGGATTCCAAAGAAATACCTTGGATTATTCATACCAAATGGCCTCCCTACTCTGTAAAGTGTAAGATGGAGCACATCTCTGCCAACATCTGGAAGTGAAGTGAATCCTATAAATCCTTTTTTATTTTGGTTTTTGAGATTTCAAAGTGGGATGCTGAGACATGTGTTCGCCAGCTTTGGGGGATGTGGGAGCGGTCAGGCACATTCCAGAGAGTTCCGCTCCTGCAATCAGTGCAGGTGAATCTTCAGCACCTCCACAGCCAGATGGCATAACCATAAAGTAAGGTTAGGCACATTGACTTAAGCATACACACTTAGGTGTGGTCTTTGTTTTGTGGTCTTATGTGTCAAAGGTGAGTATATTTCCAACAGGAAAAAGAATGATTTCATGGGAAAATACTGTAGTCTGATCTGGGTAAACCTAGCTCAGTGTTGTTTGCTTGTATGAGGAGAGAGAGAGGGGCTTCCACCAGCAAAAAAATAATATTTGCCTCTGAGTCTCTGATGTATAACAGGGAGCTGAAGCAGATTTGGAAAGGTCTCTCCTCTGTCTTGGCAATATTATGCAACTGACTGAAACACACCAACATGTTCATAGGATCTCGCTGGTAATAGGTGAAAGTCATGAACCAGTCCAGTGGTGCCAATTTACTGGTGCCAGCTGGCCAAATCACATTTTCAGTCAGTTATAATCTTGCATACTATCAGTTAAACACAGTTACAAAATGAATATAAGGATTGCACAAATAGTGGCATGTGAAAGATCAGCTGAAGAACTGCACAAGCCAGTCTTCTCTGATTCAATGTGGTTTATTGCGAACGCAGTGCTCAAGCTCACACACATATGCAGTTTACAGAGCACAAAACATACATATACAGAAGACATGAACATTACACACACCAGCACCTGCTTGCCATGCTCATTACCATGCAATCCTCACACCTACACTTAGTTACCCTTAACAAACACCTAGTTGCCTTGATTCCCCTGTCCTTTTATCTGGTGAATCATCATATTCATTAAAAGGAAAAAAATCTGCCAGAAATTAAAAAGTTTGTACTGAGATGTATTTCTTTCATGGAGCAACATGCAGGGTGATATCACCATTTGGGTAGTTGTAACTTTTCACCTTAGCTGCTTGTAAAAGCTACTGCGTTGTTGCATACCCGTGACCTTCATATCATTACCAAGATATTTGTTTGTATAGAGGATAAGATCATAGCATAGGAATGTGAGCATGTTTACTGATTGAGATACTGTACTGTTTACTGATACAGATACCACTCTGGATGTGTTTGACTGATTTGATTGCACGTGCTTTTGGCCCAGCTTTTCAGTGCAGCAAAAAATTACATGCAGCTCTGTATGATAAGACAACCTTTGCCAGACAGGCACAAAAAAACATTCAGCATAATTGATCATATAAATACACACACACACACACACACACACAAAACGTGTACAACCGCTTGTCCCAAGCAGGATCGCGGCGAACCGGAGCCTAACCCGGCAACACAGGGCGCAAGGACGGAGGGGACACACCCCAGATGAGACGCCAGTCCACCGCAAGGCACCCCAAGCAGGATTCAAACCCCAGACCCACCACAGAGCAGGCCCCAGCCAAACCCCCTGCACCACCGTGCCCCCACTCCCCCCATTCTCTAAATACTGCAAGTCATTTTCTTTTCTGCATTAGATTTTGTTCTGAATTATTTTAAAAGCTGCATAAATGTAGAATGACTTGAACTTTCTTTCAGATATGGATCTTGTAAAGGGTTACAAGGAAAATCAGATCGTGAAGAAGTATTATATGTACCGTAGTTGCTTTGTCTGTTAGCTATACCAGCCCACAAAACATGTCTGGTTCAACACACTGTCCAACTTGAAAGGTAAAAATTTCTCTTTTCATCATTTCCGACAATTAAAATCTTTATTCAATACATAAATCCTAAAAACTGTCATGCCAATAAAAATTTTTAAGACAATTAGAAAATGCAAAGGAAGTGCATAAATAGTTGTGTCTCAGTTTGGAATCATGTGAAACCATCTACTGCTTTGGGTTAGGGTTGGGAACATTAGTTTCTACTATTTTTGTTGTCTCTGTTAATTTCCATTTAAAAGGTGAGTTTGGTTTTGTGTAAACTTGGCTTGTTTATATATCTCAACAGAAATGGTAACATTGCCTTATCCGGTGTCTATTCATAGCTGTCTACATACAGCAGTATAGTCGAAAAATTTTAATTTATAGCATTCCTGACAAATATTTGTATAAACAAATACAAGTAAGGGTTTAAAATTTTTTTATATAAACAGAAATTCCTGTTTGGTATTTAATTCTACATTGAAATTTCACTTGCTTGTCTTACTCCTGGTGGAAAAAAGAGTCTTGCCTGTAAACAAGGAATTTGCCGGGGGGGGGGGGGGGGGGGGGGGGGCAACTTCTTCTCTGTTGAAGCATGCAAGACAAAGTATGCATACCGAAGTACACAGCCAGTGACATGGTTCTGCAGGCAAGCCAAGGTCTCTCTGCTCAAACTCTAGACACCTACCCTTCTCCCTCATTTGGCCTTTTGCTAGTGTAGTGTTTCTAAGGATTGTGGCGTGAGTTCATGATAGAAGAAGATTATGGCGTTTATGGAGAAATGGGACTGTCATTTCAACCACCTCATCACTGGAGTATGTCCGAGACATGAGACTGAACTCACTGAGGTGGGGATGATGGACTTTGACCAAGAGAACCACAGGAATGAGCTGATGCAGCGAGGCGGGTACCACACTGTGTTGCATGTCTAGTTCAAGCGCTTTGCTGCGTTGCCTGCTGATCATGCGTAAACGTCTTGTGCGGGAGAACCTTTCACATCAGACCTCACCATAAGCAACCTGTTTGCTAGTACTGCCAAGAACATTCTTGAACCTCAGCTGAATTTGAATGAGAATTTTTAATAACTTGTGTCAAGAACCCTTTCCCATTATACACTGTTGAGGTCACATATGAATTTATGCAGATATGTTCAAAACCTTGCCAATTATGTGTACATCCTGTACAGGGTTCTTCAAGATTCAAGAGTTTATTGTCATGTGTAGAATAAAACATTCGTTACACCATACAATGAGATTCTTACTCTGTGAATCCTCCCAGCAGTCTATGACATAAATTATAAGGACATAAGAAAAAAAAACATAAGAAAACACAAGGAAAAACACAAGGCGTGAATCACAAATTTACAAAAAATACTATTAGTGTAAAATCACAAATTACAAAAATTACTAAAAATTACTATTAGTGCAAAAATCCAAGAAATTAGGTTATATATCTTGTGGTATGTATAATTGCATTATCATAGGCATGTTTTTTTTGGTTCTGCCATTTAAGCTGATCATCTGCAGTGTTCTGCCTTCAGTGTTTTAAATCCTGCTGTTCATGTTTTGTAGACTTAAGGGTCTTCAGTGCTTTATTACACAAGCCATAAAGCATCTCAGACTTCTCTGGCAAAACAGATGTGATAGTCATAAACTAAAGGTTTCAGAGTTAATAGAGTGTACTCATTTTTTTATTGATTCAATTTACTATTATCATTCACTCTGATTATTTACTCTTATTCACCTATTATGTAGTGTTTGTTGTATCATTCAACGTATGTCTTTCGTATTCTTTTCATAGTTACATATATTACTGTGAACTACACACTATAGAAAACTGTACAAAGCATTTCTACAATGGTAAAATTCTACACTGGAATAGAAGGCCAAGAGGCCTTGGATGGTTTTTGTTTTGGGTGCAAGTACAGTTTCAGGCTGTATTAAAAGATGGAACAAAGACAAACAGATGTGCACACAGGGCACACGTATGAGACATACTGACACATTAACATCAGCTGAGGTGTACGTTCTTTGGGAAGTGTGTGTACATCAGTGACTGGTAACATCTGGTGAAATTATGCAGCAACAGTAATTATTTTTTAAGCTTTATTGTGCCTTATCATTGATACTACAAAGGACCTTGAATTATAAGAAAAATGACCAATTCCAGCAGGGTAAAGTAAATTAAATGATTTTTCTTTTTGCATGCTTTACGGCTATATTTGTTTCAGTGAATTCTGCAGAGTATAGCAGATAGTGACTCTATGTAGAAGCATATAAGTTGAAGTCATTTTGGATAAAAAAAAATATGCTAAGCATCATGATCATAACAGGACATGCTGAGAATTCTATAATGTTTTTATCATGTTACTGAACCAGTCAAGGGCAGAGATGTTTGAAAAGGAATGCAAATCACATTAGTCTGATTCTACAAAATATGTTGTCCTTACAGTGCCAGCCCTAATAAGCATGAAACATCTGCCAGTTGAGAAAAGTGTGACTCAAGCGAGACAAAAAATGTCTGTGGTTTGGATCGGGGCCCTTTAGATGAATTGAGATGACGGAACTGTAAAAATTAGCAACTGGCAATTTATTGCACATCTGATTAAACCACTAAGATGTATGAACTGAAGCTGACAACTTTGTTCTGTGGGGCCAGCTAGTAAGTCATTGCCTTCGCTGAGGTGAGTTTGCCGCAGAAATTTACAGTTATCAACCTAAGTACTCTGTAACCAGTGATTGTTTTGACTGCTCTATGTACCTAATTCCTTTTGACATTTACAGTGTATTACAGCTTTTTGTTCTTTGTTCTTCTGATCTGGATCAGTTACTCCTGGGCCATGGCTTACAACATGGTTTGGAGCAAAGACCCAGACCCCAGTTTTTACAGACCCTTGGCACTGCTTTCCAAGCACCTGAACATGCTGGGGCCAAACCCAGGAATATACAGGCTTTTGGTCTGGACACCTTTAAAGTGGGTCTGCCAAGTTGCCTGAAGTGAAGGAGCATAGTGCTTTTGCTGACGTGCTACAGAGGCATGATGGCAATGGCTGTAAGACTAGATAGAATCGAGCTGCAGGAGTCCTGAGGGACATCATTACGGCCTGGGTGGAGTGTGCTGTGTGATATGAATGGATCCTGCAAATGTTATACAAGAGGAATCTCGGTCGGATTGTGGTTTCATTGTAATGACAGAGGCAGAGACTTGAGTCACCTGTTACCCTCAAACTCTTACCTCTAAGATATAGACATTAAGAGCAAATCAGGCACAGACTTTTCAACAATGCATGATAACCTCATCTTAAGTTTGTATTGTTGTTCAAGTTATATTATTACAGTTTTGATAAATGTTTTCCTTTTATTTTTTGAGTGTTTTGTGGTTCATTTACCTCTCTACATTTAAGAAGGGTCTCAAAACTCTCCTCTTTCGGACTTACTCCTCCCTGATCTCTTAAGTGCTGGATGAACACATGCGTGTTTGTAACATTTAACAATTTTCATAACAATTTGCTTAATTGCGGAAAAGCCTATATGCAGCTATTCACGTAATGTATACTAGTTCATACAGTAGTATGTGACAAAATGACTTTATTCAAGAATTTCAGATCTGCATCCAAATCTCTTTATCTTTGTGAAATGCACTTTTGTTTTCTGAGATGTATATCACTTTGGAGAAAAGTGACTGCTAAATGAACACACGTTCCCTCCAGGACCTGCACTTCTAGCCAGCCTTCCCAGCCTGCTTAGCGCCCCGGGTTCTCAACACACTGGCACACACGGTCACCACATCACTCTCCCCAGAAGTACCCCCAGCAGCCGTACACCTACATTCCACATTTTCTCCATGATGCAACTATCTGCATTTAGTATGTTTCCCACCTAAAACAGTAACGCGGGTCGTTACAATACGTTTGTGTGTTATACTGTGCAGTAGTTTGGTAAAAAAATTAATTTTTGCCCTAATTTACTCTTTGTTAATTTCCTTCTTTATTATTTTTTTAATGTCTTCCCATGCTAATGTTCTGATTTCTATCTCCCAAGACTGTTTTTAAGTGTTTGGAGAGTGTTTGTAGAAATTTTTCAGCATGTCCATAAAGTCCAGGCAATAATCTTTTTTTCCTTTCAGAATTATGGGAAAGTACCTTCTGGTTTACAGACTCTTGGTACATGAGTTGTTTTCAGCAATGAATTAGGTCTGCATAACAGAAGATACCTCTATTCCATTTCAAGTACAGCATATTGCAATGGCACTAAGGCGGATTGATGTAAATTCATGTAAACTGTTGCTGTTAGTGTCCATTCTTGTACGTTGTCTTGTGTTCTGTTCTGATGAGTTGTAATGTTACTGATGCTCTGTCTGCTTGTTGCCCATGTCCTACTGTGGCCAGGCGCTGACAGCCTCAGACAACAACTATCTGCACATAGGTGATAATGACATTACACTCAGTTGTCAGAAACATTAAAAAAAGCCTGTCTGCTGATGTAATTCAAAGTTTTAATTTACATTTCAGTTCTAATGCTGTCATGATGATGATGATCATCATTTACAGGAGGAGAAAGAAAAACACTCCACATTTTTCATAACCATGGATGCTATGCTTAATTGTAATTTTCACCCAAACCACTGTGCCTGTTTCACACATTAATACAGCACACTGGGACATTTCAGGCCACTGGTTGACCAACGAGAATGATGATTTATGTACTATCACAACACAGCTGTTACCACCTGAGCAGGGTCTTAGGCTCTTTTTAAGGTCACTTTCATGGAGCCCCAGTGGTGGAGCCCAGTCCCTGAAGTTTATTAATTTTATTGCTTAATTGCTGGACAGACGGACACCCACCATTACTGATAAAGCAGTGCAAGGGTTTACAGAAGGACCAATTTGCTTCTCACATGTAATTTATGGCACAATTTCCCGAGAGTTCAGCAGAAAAGCTAAATGTTGATAAATATACACATTAAAGGGACTTTCCACCCCTCGTAAATGGGCACTAAATGTATATTCCTCTGACCCATTTCTGTCTTTGAGCAAAATTCCAGACATGTTGTGTGTTCTGTCTGTGTCGTGGCATCCAGCCATTTGTGAGACAATGTTGGTCTGTTCTCATCGACTGATTTAGACCAAAAGCTTTGCCCACATAGCAAGACTGTGCTTTTCTATTGCTCTTTTTTATTCTGTCCTAAGAAACTGTTCTTGTACTACTCCATTTGTATCCAAAATATCTATCTGTATAAATGGAATATATGTAAAATGCAAAACTATATGATCTAATCTGGATCAAAATATTTGCTGCAGAATGATACAAAATTAACAAAAAGTTTACATTTACTCTTTAGTTTGGTCAATCAGAGAAGCATGTAGCTTATATTTACTCATTTAGCAAATGTTTTTTCCAAAGCAACTTACAATGTTAAGGTTACAATTATTACAGTTACAAGCTTGCAATTACGCACTCATTTATACAGCTGGGTAATTTTACAGGAGCAATTTTAGGCTAAATCCCTTGTTCAAGGGTACTACACCCAGAGGTGGGGATCAAACCTCTTCAGATCCAAAGGTAGCAACGCTAACCACTACACTACCAGCTGTGCGTACTATTTTAACAACTTCTATCAATTTTTCAGGCATCCTGTATTTCTGGGATAGGCTTGAGATCACCACAACCCTACCTTGCATGAGCAGTTAATGATATTGAGTAAGTGAGGATCCAAACATAAATATGCAAGTGGTCTGTTTCAGCCAGTAATGGTAATACTGCAGAAAAAAGGTCCCCTGTGACGGTGTCAGTACTGGTATTCTGTATTCCAAGGTATCAGTACAGACAGGGAATTGGCATGCATTGCTGTGCTGGTGTACAGGACTTCTATTGCCAAGGAGACCAGATGGTGATCTCTTTACTAGCAAGCATTCAAGTGAACCTCACACTCTCCCTGACTTGAATTATTTACTCTTGTTTGGCATGCCTACCAGCAGTGTGGGATTCCCCACCATTTGTCCATTCTCAGTCCCATTCACTTTTTGTCCTGCAAAACTACAGCACTGCCAAAATCCATCTACTGACTCAGTCAAGGGATCCCTTTGTCAAGAGTTCAACGGAAGTGAAAACATGGATTAATGTTCTAATTACTGGAGAGCATCAGGAAGAGGGAAATACTGGTTAGTTGAAATAAACTTGGTGGTACTGACTGTTGACTGTGTAATTGTTGACTTGTTTCAGAACATGGGTGTGGTAGTTTGACAAGAGAGAAAACAAGAATGCAAAATGCCAGCAGCTCGTGGGTTATAACTTTGATCACAAATATCTGCCGGCATGTGGGCTGACACAGCAGCTTGAACGACGTGGAATTCTGTCCTTGGCTGCATCAGACAGGGGTCAAGTCTTGCCTTACTGTGGTCTACACATGCCTGCCACGCCACTGCCAGGTTGGACACTAGGCTCTATTGTTGATGATTGCCAAAGAACCCTGTTGTGTTCTGTTACAATGTCATCTCTTAAACACTAGTGCTCTGACCATCACATCTAAACTTAAAAAAACCAACACAGGCCTTTCTTCACATGAGATATATACTTTGGCTTTGCCCTCCAGTAGGGTCATGAGGAATTTTTTAACCCATTAACTACCAGACTAGCAGTTACCGCTAGTAGCTTTTCCATTAATTGTTTTGAGTGTATCTGAAGAGGTGTTTGCTCTTCTTTGTTGGCAGTTCTGTCTCACTTTGGTGAAACAAACACCAAGTGAACACATCCTTTAGCAGGAACAGGTAAGCGCTTTTCATCAAATACCACAAACCTCTGAAAGGACTTCACAGCCCTTCTTTTACTGTTACTTTGTACTTTAATGGTTCTCCAAGGCCACTTCACGTCCCTACGTGATTTATCAACCTATCTCAATGAATCAACACTCATCCCAAAAGCAAAGTCCCTGGAGAGGAGAAAACCCCATTATTTACTAAAACTGAAGGCCATATCCTTCTTCAAAATAGCAAAGATTATTCGCTTTTCATTTATGACACTGAGACAAGTTATGCAGTTTAATTGAGGATTGGTTCAGCACTAGATTTGTGGTTTATATAGACGCAATCTGTGTTATGTCTGTAGAGAACATAAACCATGAGCTGGAGTGAAACAGCAGTGGCTTAGCTTAATAAATACACAACTATGACTCTGCCGTCATAGTCACAACCTGCTGATCCATACAGTAAACAGATTTTCTGAAAGAGTACTTCTGTTCAGTATGGGTACACTATTTTACACTTAAAAGGGGTTGTAGGTGAATCTAAAAAATAATTATTGGGCAGAGTTGAAATATGAAACTAGGTTTTTGAATAAAAACGGTTCCTCTGTCCCCACCTTTGTCAGAAAAAAAATTAACCCAGTGGTACCAGTTGCCACCATGTAGGCATTACTTTGCCAGGAGACATGGTTCAAGTGATTCCAGATGTGAAATAGCGGTATTTGGTATGTGCAAGCCCCACCTCTCTTCTAATTTTTTATTCTATAGAACCTTTTTTTCACATTCTGATCTACATTTAATTGTTTCCCTTCTTCAGTAGGTTTTGAATGTGTGACCTCACCGTGGCATTCAAAGATTGAAATAACTTTTTCTGATAGTGTTATTTTAATTTGAGTAAAACGTTATATCTTACACTGAGATAACGTGGCTTGCCAGCCAATGTGTTTGCACTTAATGTGGTCTGCAGTTACTAATCCCGACTTGGGTACAGCCTTTCTGAGAAACCTGTGTGGCGCCTCCCACATTGGATTCAGTTCCCATGCTTTTTTTTTAACACTTTAAACAATATGTTGGGCATGTGTTGCTGAACAATCACTTCTCTCAATGTTTTCAGTTGGAGATCTCCACTTCAAATGAGAAAGAAATATTGTGTCAGTTGAAGTGTTAATCAAAGTAGAAGCCAAATCCTGCAGCAGGTGACTTGCATTAACCCCAATCACAATGACAGTGAAGGCTGGCGTCCGCATCTAAACAAAGACATTGCAAAAGCATTCAGAACCCCTGCCTTTGCTCACATAGGGACGATCAAACTTCTCAAACAAATTTCTCACACTAAGTTAGAAGCGTTACATGGCATGTGTTACTGATACTGTCTCAGAGGATTTTGAGACCTATACACTTGCATTGCCCCAGGGAGCATTGTCTTTAGAAATCCTCACGGTGACATCAACTTCGGTGAGGTCTCACCTTATCCAAGAATATTGCAATGCTAATTTAGCTACCCCACTTGTGAAAGAGGAATCCTCTTCTTTATGAGCCTCATAAAGGCTGTGCATCATTCTGTAATGAGATCAGTAAATAATGTAGGATTTATATGTTCACTATAAAATAATTCTGTGCACATGGAGTTCTGACATCCAGGTTAGTTACAGTGCTAGTAAAAAGTGTGAATCCACTGGCTGGAAACTCATTTTCATTTTCAAAGTAATCAATGTAAATATCTTCCCAGCTCTCCTACAGCAGTTTCCAGGGATATAGGAAACTTGTGTGTTGCCTTGCTTTCACTCATTCTTTAATAGGCAGCCAAGAACGTGTTCCACATGTTCAGCTATGGAGCGTGAGAGCACTAGTATATCGTCTAGGTATACAAGCATGCATTTGTTCATCAAATCCCCCAACACATAGTTCACAAACACCTGAAAAAGGGAAGGAGCATTAACTCACCCGAATGGGATCACCATATATTCATAGCGACACAGGGCAGTGCCAAATGCCTTCTCCCACTCATTCCCCTCCCAGATACTGATCAGGTTGTACGTGCTACGTAGGTCCAATTTGAAAACCCATGCCCTGTTGACCTGTTCCAGCAGTCTCATGATCAAAGGCAAGGGATGGGGGTATTTCACTGTTATATTGTTAAGACTGTAGTAATCTATACAAGGAGGCCGCTCACCGTCCTTCTTTTCCACAAAAAAAGAAGCTTGCAGCGGCCGACAAGGTAGAAGGTCGCGTAATGCCCGAGGCCAAGGCCTCGATCACATACTCCTCCATGGCCCTCTGCTCAGGAAGGGACAATGGGTATACACGGCCTCTCGGACAGGATGTCCCCGGCAGCAGGTTGATAGCACAATCCCACAGCCGGTGTGGAGACAGGGCAGATGCTCGCGCCTTACTGAAGACGTCTTTGAGGTCTCTGTACTCCTCCAGCACAGCTAGAAGCTGTGTGGGCCCAGGGTTCTTGATAGAGGTGGCTCTACAGGGTAGGGACAAATAGGAGGAGACACATTGCTTTCTCCAAGAAACCAGCTGTCCTGTACTCCAGGAGAACGGGGGTCATGTAGGGCCAGCCAGGTCTATCCCAGGATTACCGGGTTGTCAGGGAATGTAATATGAAAAAAGGAGAGAAAGCCTTCCTGTGGCAAGCCCTTACCTGAAGCCCGAGTGCTTTGGTGCGAGATTCCACTACATTCTTCCCAGGAGGTTGTCCATCGAGTGCACTGATTCGTAACATTACGTCACAGTCCCACGTAGGGATGCCATCCAAGTTCCCAAAAGCAATGTCCATAAAGTAACTGGCTGCGCCGGAGTCTACAAATATGCGCAACTATCTGGTGGGCTCCCCCTCCCCAAGACGGGACAATGGGAACAGTTAGCTGTGAGTCCGGATGAAAGGGGTTACTTGCCAAAGGCCATGTTTGGGGAACTCCTGTGGAGGGCCACTCAGAGCAGGTCACCCTTGAAGCTTTGTGCCACAGGCGCTCATGGGGCAGGTTATCCAGGTCAATGGCGTTCTTCATGTACTGGTCCAGACTCCAGTCTTCATCCTGGTAAGCGAGCTTAGCTTGGATCCAGGGGCTCAGACCCTGCTGGAATAGTCATAGCCATGTTCCACTGCATTACTGCGGAACTCCAGGGTGTAGTCCGAGATGGACCAGTCACCCTGTTGCAAGTTCATGAGATGACTGTCGGCTGTCTTACCAGCAACAGGGTGGTTGAAAACAGCCTCAAATTGTTCCCTGAATAGGTAATATAAGGCGGGTGCAGAATGCTTCCAAATCGCCGTAGTCTAATCAAGGGTAGAGCCTGTCAGCAGGGACACTAGGCACTGTAGGTTATCCGACTGGAATGGGTGTGGTAGACATGCAGCCTATTCGAGAAAACCAGCTCACATTGCAATAAGAAGCCTTCACATTTCTCCTGATCACCATTGTAGGGCTTAGGCGTGGTGAACCAGGGTTTGGTTGCTGGAACTGGGATGGTGCCTGACAATGAAGCAGGTTCCAGCACAGGAGCAAGCATCATCTCGTTCTTTGTAACCTTTCTCCATCAGTGCAGATGCAAGACCTCCTGAACGGAGTTTGACAGTTGTTGCAGCATCTGATCATGGAATCTGAGAACTGCTCCCTGAGCAGAGAAAACCTGCTGCAGTGGTTCGATCTCTGCTGGGTTTATGTTAGAGGTGGACTCTTCTGTCATGGAGAACAGAGGATTTGGAAGAGGCTGGACCCAAGTGTAGGATCATTGATTCAGAACCAAGGGAGTAGACTTGCTCTCCTGGTCGGGGAAGGGCAAATGGTCAGTCAGTCAGCAAACTGGACAAAGATGAGGATCAGAAGTCGTGGTCAGGGGCCAATATGTGTGGTCATCACCAAAGAGACGTGGAGTGGGACTAGGGAATGATGAGGAACAGGACATGGGAAAAGCAAGGCAAAGTAGGTTGGCAAGCGCAGACGGGACGGTTGTCTGAAATGAAATTCCACAACTGGAAAGAGGCTGAGAAGTGTCTTTTGCAGCTGAGTGCTCTGATTGGAGCCAGGTGCTTAATCGGAGCCAGGACCTGCTTGTTGAGGTGTGGACATGGTCGTGACAGGTGCTGTATGCTGTCCATTAATCTTACTATCTGACTGGTCTTCAGCCAAATTCTAATGCCCAAGTCACAGGTAAATAAATTTTTTTTTTTTTTAATGGAGTTTATGTGTTAAAATGAGAAATAAATGTACACCATAAAAGGTCTTCCGGGGACACGAAAGTATAATTTTTAGTTATTTGTATAGGTCAGCTATCCATGGGGTGAAATACGAGGACAGCTGGTAGAGCGGTGGTTAGAGATGCTGTCTTTGAACCCTAAGGTCGTAGGTTGAGCAAGGTACTTACCCTAAGAAATAGCTCCAGTAAAAATTACCCAGCTGTATAAATGGGTTAAAAAGTGTAAGCAGCTTAAAAATGTAAGTCTCTCTGAAGAAAAGTGTCAGCTAAATGAATAAACGTAAATGTAGATCTAATATGAATGAATCAATGGCCTTCCCTTTATCATAAACAACAGGAATCCGTAAAAACTCTATGTTAAACACTTAAAGATACATAAAATTGCTCAGTACCTTTTTTTTATCAAAATCACTATTTGTTAATGCATTGCGATGGAGTGGGGTCCCATCCTGGGTGTTTCCCTTCCCGCTTCAGTCTTGCGCCCTGTGTTTTCAGGATAGACTCCGGCTGGCCGTGACTCCACTCAGGACAAGTGGTTGTTGACATTGGTTGGTTGAACTATTTAATATATATCCACCTTGCTCATTCTTTCAGGTTGATTGTTTCTCTCTCTGTAATTCAGTATAGGCAGTCCCCGGATTACAAATGAGTTTCGTTCCCAAATCTGTCTTTAAATTGGATTTATACATAAGTTGGAACAGTAAGGTACGGTTTGTGTCTAATGTCAGTTAGTTAAATGTTTGTCTTAGTATATAGTATATTGTGTACCTTCCTATGCATAAAAAACAAAAAACACTTCCGGATACACTAAAACATCTTTAATTTAACTATACTGTAGTAATAGTATTAATACAGTGTAATGATATGGGGGGGGGGTGCGGTGGCTCAGCAGGCTTGGCCAAGTCCTGATCATTGGTGGGTTTGGGGTTCGAGTCCTACTTGGAGTGCCTTGCGAGGGTCCAGGGTGTGTCCCCTCCTCTCCAGCTCTGAGCCCTGTGTTGTCGGGTTAGGCTCTGGTTTGCCGCAACCTCACTCAGGTCCAGCAGTTTCAGCCAGTGTGTGTGTGTAATGATAATAATGACTGTAACTATAGTATTTATAATAGAGACAGGCATAGAAAGAGATAATATATGTTACTACTGTCATGATGAAGAAAGGATACGGAGGAGGCTGGACCCAAGTGCAAAATCTCACTCACACACACACACACACACACACACACACACATTTTCAGAACCGCTTGTCCCATACGGGGTCACGGGGAACCAGAGCCAACCCGGTAACACAGGGCGTAAGGCCGGAGGGGGAGGGGACACACCCAGGACGGGACGCCAGTCCGTCGCAAGGCACCCCAAGCGGGACTCGAACCCCAGACCCACTGGAGAGCAGGACCGTGGTTCAACCCACTGCGCCACCGCACCCCCTAGTGCAAAATCATTTATTTAAAATCAAAGGACTAGACGTATCCTCATGGTCTGGGACTCGCGAATGGTCGGTCAATCGGCGAACTGAACAGAGGCAAGGATCCGAAATCATGGTTGAGGGACAAGGTGGGTGGTCGTTATCAAAGAGACGTCAAACAGGACTGGGTAATGATGAGGGACAGGACTTGGAAGAACAAAGCGAGGTAGGTTTGAGACCACAGAGGGGACAGTTGTCTCAGGTGAGATTCTGCAACTGGGAAGAGATTGAGAAGTGTCTTTTATAGCCGAGTGCTCTGATTGCAGCCAGGTGCTTAATCAGAGCCAGGTGCTGCTGGTTGAAGTGCGGGCGTGGTCATGACAACTACAGTATGCATTGGCATTTCACCTTTTTCCGATTGCTTTATAATTTCAAGTTCAGTTTTGATCGTTTTCCTTTTCTTTAATGCATCACCATCACTTGCATTGCATTTACGCTTTGGTGCTATGGTTACAAGGGTAGAATCAAAAAAATTAAAGCCAAATATAGTAGCACACAAGAAACTGTTAACAACAACATGATCCAACTGAAAAGAAGGACGTCTTTATTCTACCTCGGGCTCATGAGCCGACAAACCGCTGTAGACACAAAATGTTTTGATGTACATCACAAAGTAATGTCTATTTACGAATTATTGTATCCAACTTGAACTTTTAATATAGTAGGCCTTGCGGGGGGTTCATAACTACAGGTTGTATGTTAGTCGGACGTTCGTAACCCGAGGACTGCCTGTATTGGTATTGTTTATTTATCAGTATTCAGTTTTTATATACAGTGACTTATGGTTTATTGTACATAAAAGCAATGCATTTCCACTGACATTGATTATTTAACAGACACTTTTCTGCAGAGCAATGTATATCTTAGAAGACAGAAGACGAAGGAGAGAGCAAGATGCAGACATGTGGTTCTAGATCATAATTTATCACATTCCACCATATGAACCGGCATACAACACACAAGTAGCTGCATAAAAGTTTATCCGTTATTGAAAGAAATTATGAAATATTTACACAATATGAAGGCAGTGTTTCTTTTTTCTTGATGACTTCAGTTTGAAGCTCTTCACAATAAAGTTAATTGACAGCACTTTGCTGAGAACATGGTTCACCTCTAATGGTATATGGCCGAATTGCTCATACAATATCCTGCTGTACTTAGTAAATTTTAGGTAATCAGCTAATGGATACGAGTTGGTCAATTTATTGTGTGGCCTGTCAGTTCTGGGTCGTGTGATATTGCTGATTTGCACAGGAGGCTGAAGTGAATCACTCAGGGTTATAAAATGGAATGGCTTTATAGGAGCTGCTTTTCAGAAATCCATAGACACAAATAGCCTATCCAGTTGATCAACTGGCTAACCTTTTGTCACAGTGTGATGGATGGCACAGTGATTAAGAAAGCGAGGTTCTCCATCATCCCTCACCCTGAGAAGGATAATACAAGACCCACTGCATTCTGTGGTGTGAAGGGTGATGTTGAGATCATCGCCTTGAACCGCAGACAGAAGCAAGTTCAGAACAGACCCCACAGTGTGCTCCGCTCCCCTCTCTTCCTCTTATCTTTCATACTGTATGATGTCATGCAGTATGTGATGTTAGAGATCCAGTAGTGACCAAAGAACACTTGTCTGCATTATAATACAACCATCAGCCCACTTGTAATTCTCTAGCTAAAGAGGAAAAAAAATAGTTAAATTCCAAAGAGAAGAAAGTTAAATTATTTACACAAATCTTCAATACTGATGAAAAAGTAGATTAGTGAAAAATGCTGCTAAAGTTACTTTGGACAGGAAGGCATTTTAGATTTGTACACAGGTCCAGGTTTTCTCCTAGAAGCACATGGACATTTCAGCCTCATAGTTAAAGCTCTTGCATAAATTACCTACTGACCTCTACCTTGAATTCATACAGTTCTGCAGACCCACTGATGTCCAGTAAATTTTTCCTGTTAGAAGAAGCCCAGTGTGTGATTTTCATTTGTAAGGTTAACACTCGAGGCCCAGTTTTAACAAATTTGTATCTCTGCCTACCTTTAAGTTCTTGATGCAATTTCTTGTTTGGTCATCTTGTTGTAAGTGGTTTTTTTGCTTCCGTTTCTTTTTTGTTCGCTTCTGCATTCTGCTTGTGTTGAGTTTGATCATCTTTACAGTGAAGAGGAAGAAAAATAAAGAAAAATAATTTCTGTAAAGAAAACTAATTTGCATAGTGCATCATTATTTACTTACATTATTTACTTATTGCTTTCCCTCTAACTTGTTGTTAATTCTTGTATTGCTCTTTAACTGAGACCAAGCAAAATGGTCAAGAATCATGTTTCGTTGTCGAGATAGCATTTTAATGGTGTTCAGTCCAGTAGATTTCACTTTCTGCAGAGTTTTTCATGGAACAGGAAAGGGGCAGAGTCACTATGCTGTCAATGTCTGTCTAGAAGACTTAACCATGTCTGGCAAGTGAATCAACAGTGGGTAGATGCTTCATGCCTGCTTTTTTGCTCCTGCGTAAAACAGCCACAGCCCTGCCCCTTCATATGATTATTGCTTTTAATTAAGCACTGCTGGGAGGCTATTTGTTTCAGGGCACCCTATATCTGATCTACAGCCTGAAAGCTGTCAGTCCAATGGCAAGTCTGACTAAATCACACATAGGAGGAAGATATGAGCCCCCAGCTTTTACCCTGGCTAAACACATTTAACTAGCTCATCCTGTTTCTACGCACAATGTAATGGCATAATAACATGAGTCATTGCCACTGAAAATAGAGCAGCTGCAAAGTTTGAGCAATTCCCTCTGGTGGTGATGAGAACAAAGGAAAAATTGTGTTATTTGTTTTGTACTTGGCATACATTCCTATTAATATCAGTTTAAATAATGTGTTTTTCATGTTCGCTTACACTTTACCTATTTGTCCATATAACTCCGCCATGGACGGTCCCAAGCCTGACTGAGCAAGGAGAAGGGTTGGGTGTGGGGCTAGCTACCCTACACTGTAAAACCTTGCCAGCTACAGAAATGCCAAGAAGGAAGCCTTGTTGGTGGCCTATGCCCCTGGTGGGGTGGAAGGCATAAGTAAGTAAGAAAGTATTTATTCATATGGGTTGTTAGTGAGGCAATTCAGTGTGAAGGATTGTTACACCAGAGCATTGCAGTTGTGTCTGTTGAAGACCAATCAGCTTGCCTTTGTTCCCAAATCCAGCTGTTCCCCCATGAACTCAGGATACAAAAAGCTCTATACAAAAAAAGGCACTGTATCTGCACAGTTGTTTGTATCTAATTCGGTAGAAATTACTCACTCATGTCATAAGTCACAAACGTTACTGAAACTGTATTCATCTGTACTTGTCACTGGTCTTTGTCTATAACAGGTTGAAGAACTTGATTCAGATGTTTGCACAAGATAAACAGATTTGCAAGATAGCTCTGAAAATAAATATCACATTCTTTTCCCTCCTGTTAGCTTGGAATTCCAGGTGGCATGATAGCATTTGAATGGGAGGGCGTGGTGGCGTGGCAGGTCTGGCTGGTGCCCACTGTGTGGTGGGGCTGTGGTTTAAGCCTTGCTTGGGGTGCCTTGCGATGGACCAGTGTCCTGTTCTGGGTCTGTCCCTGCGCCCTGTGTTGCCAGGGTAGGCTCCGGTTCGCCGCAACCCCACTTGAGACAAAGTGATTGTTGATGATGGACTGATGATGGCATTTGAGTTCAGGAATTACATGTATGTGCACTTACTGTATATTGTATCCCCAGCATAGTTTAACTTGAAAGGCTTTACTACTACTTAAGAATGCCAAAAGACATTCATACAAAGCCTCTACTCCTAGACCCTTCTACCCAACAGGCACTGATCAATATGGTATTCATTAGCTAACATATAAACAGTCAATATGACAGACTTACATTTGTTGATTTAGATGATGTTTTTCTCCAAAGTAACTTATATTGAGAGATGGGATTCTGAGTCCAAAGGCAGCAGCTGTAACCACTATCCTGCCTTCTGTCTACACTTCATGGATTTAATGGCACCGTCATTTTATACAGCTTTGTTTACTTTGCACTACAGAAAAAAAGGCCTTCCTACATATGCGGTCATGATACTCTAGTTGTTGTCAAGGCAGCATATGAAAAACTGTTACATTCTGGTTTTTTCTTTGAAACTTTTTGCAGTCCAGATTGCGTTGTGGGGAATCCATGACACACAGTCTTCGGAAACCGAGTCTAATGACATGCTTTGATTTTTAGTGGATTACTTTAGAACAGAAGCAACTATAGTTTGGTTCCTGTCTTGGACCTGAAACATGTTGTCCCCAAACATGGAATGAAAATTATTTCAAATGAATGGCACAGTAGCACAGTAGGTTTTGCGCATGGCTTTGTGTCACACTACTGTGTCCAACCCAGGATGTGTTGACTTTGCATGTCCTCCTTGTGTTCACATGGGTTTCCTCCATATCCTTTGGTTTCCCTCACACAGTCCAAACATACTTGTTTCAGGTGAATTGGTAACCCTAGATTGCCTTTTGTTGGTGTGTGTATTTGTGTGTTTGAAAGCCTGTGATGGACTGGTGTCCCATCAGGGTGTACCCTGCCTCAAGTCCTATGGCTCTGGACCACTGCGACCCTGCCCCGGCAAGTGGTTAAGGACAGTAGATGGGTGGAGTTACAAATTTGATTGAAAACAAAAAACTGAATACAGAGGGACTTATGAAAAGGAATTAGTGTCTTGATGATGTGAAAAATTATGTATAATATTTCAGACAGAACAACTACCATTGAATGCCTGTTCAGTTTTTTGCATCTTCATTATTCACAAATCTTCTAAGTTTCTACTGACTTTTTACGATCCATTATGCTTTCATGGTTTTGTCATAAATCCAAATTAAAAAACATCTAAGGTTTACTTTGTAACCTTGCCATACCATCATGAGACACCATTCAAGAAGGGTCTCAAAACACATCTTTTGAGACTCTCTTCTCCCCACTCTCCTGTGTGCTCAATAAACTTGTACTATACTGTTTAAAAAAACCCTCTATATGCAACTACTTGTGTAATGTATAGTGGTTTATACAGTCATACAAGACAAGCTGTTGGCGCTTAATCACGTCTGCCTCTTGACCTCTCCATTTTTTGGTTTAATGCACTTTTATATTGTATTCCTAAGATGTGTGTCACTTGGAGAAAAGGGCCTCCTAAATGAATAAAAATAAATGTAACATTTAGTCACACAGACAGACAGCTGAAGGTCCTATCATGGGTTTATTATCAGTTGTTTCACTAGCAACCTTGAATGTTATGTCTTTATTCAAGTACAACTTCAGAAAAGTATTATGTCAAGAGCAAACACATCTTTTAATGCCAAGGTTTGGGTTTAAAAAGACATTCAGTTACAATTCTTACAATTACTCTCAAACTTTACTGTAAATTCCATTATTAAAGAAAAAATATTTTTTTAATTAATGTGCATATGTGTGTTTATGAGATATTCCAATCATACCCCACATGGTTAAAAGTTCTTCTTGGTATATGTTTGCTGTTGGTAATAATGCCCATATTAGTGTCTATCATGTGAAGGGTATATCAAAATCCAGAAAGAATACAGAAAAATAATGACTTCAAGAAGGAATTACCACAAATTTTAACATGTTCAATAAGAAATTAAAAAAGTGTACTGCTTGAAAAGCAATAAGAGGAAAAACACAGTATGGCAAAAGAACAACTAAATCACTTTTGTCTTTTCATTCATTCCTCAATATGAACATATTCTTTCCAGGATTTATTTTACAACTGATGATAAACCGAAAAAAATCTGCACATGAAACCCAGTTTTATAGCAACAGTGAATCTTTCTATAAATGCTTCTGCCAAACTACATGAGATGTCATTTTTATTTACATTGTGTTGAAACACATTTAAAATTATGCACGTCAGCAATATATGTAGAGATTCTTAAATAAAGTGTAAGGATTTAACCATAATAAACATGGAATCACTGAACATGCACTGACAAACATAAATCAGAAAATCGCTTTAATTTTGTAATTACGTTAACATATTTACAGGGAAATTATTTTACAAAACTAAGTATAAATAGTTGTAATTGTTGAGTGTTTAATGGGACAGAATAGTTTTTTTTTTTTTGTCATGTTATCACCAACAGTAAATTCGCATTGTTTTATACCTTTATTTTTGTAAAGGATTAGTTACATGGTTATTAAAATGGCTTATTTTTATCTCTAGGTTTTCAAAATTTACGATACTCATTTTAAGTTATTGTGTTATAAATTCTATAAACAAAAGCGACTATCAGAATCGCTGTAAAATGAAACATTTTTGTATCTGAAGGAAGTGCTTGGAGGTGGTCTCTTCATATTGAAAAATATGAAAGAATATCTGCTAAAATGTCCATGTAGTCCTGTTGTTTGAGCAAAGACAATGCAAACAAAAGTCTTATATGGGTTTATCAATGCAAAAAAAAAAAAAAAAAAAAAACACAATTAATTATGAAAACTGGGAGTCTCTTTTAAGAGACTGAGTGTGGAGAACTTTACACGTAATGTACACACACAGCAAATTGAAGAGAGCACAGGAACGAAACAGCCTGAAAAGTGCTGCACGTAGGAGGGAGCTGAGGGACGAGGAGCAGGCTGGGACTGTCCCATGGGTCCGAACAAGGCTACTGCTCCACAAAATTGAGGTGGTAGGTGAGCTGGTGTCCATTGTCCCATGCATACAGCACCTTCTCCTTAGGGTTGTAGTCAATCTGCGTGGTGAAGGCATGCTCGTTGACGAAGGCCAGCTGGGGAAAGGCCTCCGTGCCAGTGTGCGTGTCATAGGCATAGGACACCTCCCCCTCCTTCTGATTGTACACATCGACGGCGTACAGCACCCCACACACAATGAAGCAGTTTCCATATGAGTTGCGCTTCAGTCCCGTGCGCCATGTGGTCTCCTTCCGCACCGACAGGTCGCCTGGGTCCAGCTTGCTGATGACTATAAACTCCTGCTGGGAGTAGTCGTCATCCACGCCTGGGTAAATGACCCACAGGCCACTCTCGTCCACAGCGAAGTCAATGTCCGAGTGGCCGCGCCACTTCCAGGGCGTTGTGTCCTCGTAAACCACATCATGTAGCAGCGTCCAGGCCGCGACATAACGCATGCGCAGGTCATACTTGATGATATTCTTGGTGAAGGCCCGGTTGTAGTAGAAGGCGCCATTGTACACCACATGGCCTGTGCCGATCCAGTTGTATGGCAGCTTGTACAGGTTGCTCCATCGACCTGGGCAGTAACATAAAGCAAAGAAATGTTATAGTGGGGCATTTCGTGAGGGGGCAGAGTTTTATTGTCACTGACATACCTGTTTATAGCTCAGTATTTAACCCTAATACTACCAAATATCCATCCATCCATCGTCAAGAGCCACTTGTCCCAAGCGGGGTCACAGCAAGCCAGAGCCTACCTAGCAGCACAAGATGCGAGGCCAAAGAGGGAGGGGACACGCCCAGGATGGGACACCAGTACACCGCAAGACACTCCGAGCAGGGCTTGAACCCCAGACCCGCCACAGAGCGGGCAGTGGCTGAACTTGCCGCACTGCCATGCTCCCCCCTCTTACCAAATATGACACCTTTAAATTCTACTTATCATTGTCACCACAGCTCCCAAGTACGTAGCAGGGAGCAGCAGATAACACAGTGGCTAGACCTTTTGCCTTTGGATCCGAATATTGCTGAATCAAACCTTTCCTAGGGCTGTGGTATCCTTGGTTAAGATACTTAGACTAAATTGCTCCAGGAAAAGTTACACTGGGTAAGTAGTTATAGGTAACTTAACATTGTAAGTCACTTTGAAGAAAAGCATCAGCTAAATGAATAAATGTCTGAAAAATCGCATATTTTTGGAAAAGCCTGTGCACATGAAACAGGACTAGTACATGAATTAGGATTCCTACAACATGTTTTAGTAAGGATGTTGCTGAGTTAAAACAGATTTGAAGAGAAATGAGAGCTAAAAAAAAAAATGACATCACATCTGTTTTTCACTTTACTTTTACTAGCTATAATTTATTAGTATATTAGCTATTGATTTGCCAAAGAAATTTCTTTGCATTGGCTGGTGTTCTACCCAAGTTGTACCCTGCCTCATGCCCTCTGCTTCTAGGATAGATTCTGGATCATCGTTGTCCTGCACTGGACAAACAGTTAACCATAATGGCTGGATTGATTTGTCTGGAATTATGAAAAACTTTTACTGAGCTTTTGCTAAATAAAATATTATTCACAGTCACATTAATTCAGTTTTACAAGAATCACACAGAGAAAAAGAATGTAAGATTTGGTATTGTTTTGCTTGCATGTTTATACAATTTCAACTGAAGAAAAAAAAAAAAAAGGACTCACCTTGTTTGAAATTTTCCAGGTTCCGGAACTCGACGAGGTTGTTGCCATAGTAATAGTTCGTGACATAGATCTTAGAGTCCTTGGCAACTGGATCTTTCATCCAGGCTCCTTCGTTTCGCCCGTAACTGTGGTGTTTCTTGGGGAGCTCCACAGAGGCAATTGTCCCCTCACATTCCGGCTCTTTCACACACAACACAAAGACATTGTAGAAATGTACATAAAACACTTTTTTTTTTTTTACTACCATTCAAGAAGCTATTGTGTGAAAATTATGGACCAAGAGTTTTCCCTCCAAAAAAGGAAAATTGCAAATACTTTTTAGCTAACCTATGAAGCAAAGTAGGTAGGCCTAGATGGGGTACCTGCTTGGTTTTCAAAGGTGCGACTGCTGTTGTTAGAGTTGTCTAACACCAGCGCGATGGTTGGGGCTGGTCTCTCTGGTCCAGCTACAGCCATAGTTGTGGTGGAAGACGCAGGCTTAGTGGTGGAGCTTGTTGTGGTTGCAATTGTTGTGGTGGTTGGTGCTGCTGTGGGGGCTACAGTGTTGTCCGGGATTGTATCAGAGCCGTGGGACCAGTGCTCTGATTGTACCATCTTGTCCACATTGGCAATGTGAGCTCTGCCGGCATTTTCTGTCAATATCGAAGAGTAAAGCGGAAGCATTAGCTGGTCCATTTTCTTATCATACAGGGCTGCTGTAGGACCTCAGCAAGATCACCATCCTGCTTCCCTGGGCCTTCTGCCAATTCCATCCCTCCATCAATCTGTGCCCCAGCACCTTCCAGAACTTTCTAGCCAAAATGAAAGAATGGCGCTGATGACAGATAGCCTACAAGCTTCCAGCTATTGTTTATCCTTGTATTCTTGAGCCACTGTGAGTTCCATAGCGTGACTTCCAGTGTGCCCCCACTATGTCTAACTCTCTGTGGTCTATCCTGAGTGTGTAAGACCACACAACCCAGCTATTAATAACTATCAGCCTAGTATTATTTTATAGTTAGACAAGCATGTTGAAGTTTTATTTAAAAAAAAAACACTCTACCAGCAGTGGTGTTTATTCCCATTTACCAGAGGAAAAATCCAGGTAAGTCTTCTGTTGGCACCAATATAATACTTGGCTCACATGTTTGTCTAAAGCAGCTTACAGTGTTTGACCTATTTATTCAGCTGGATAATTTTTTATCATTGCAGGGCAAGTATCTTAATCATGGGTACTGAGGCAGGAACAATGGAGGAATGGATCTTCAGGTTATAAGTCCATATCCTGATCTCCTATGCATTCCTGCCCTCTCATGAGAACATTAATTTGAAACTCACACAATGTATCCATCTATCCACAAAACTTCATTAATTGTTTACTTAATCATAGTACTACTTCATTTTTCATAAAGGAATTGTCTCACAGTAGCAATGCATTAATTTTATTTTTGTGCACAATGAATATGATTCCATAAGTGTCTAACGCCAGTATTATACATTATAAAGAACCCACGTTTCACTACAGGATGAAACATTATAAAAACAAAAGCTGAAGAATTACACTGTAAGCCCTAATAAAATATTTTTTCATAATCACAGTGGTGTCTTCATGTTAGAAAAGTCAGAAACAAAACCTCTTACAGCTTTTTTGATGCTCAGTATTCTGCACAGGTGCATGCATGTGGATACATTTCAAAAAGTTTCAGAAAATTCATATTTTAATCAATATCTTCTACTGATGATATCAGCAAGATATGGCACAATCTTCACATCAGAGTCCTTTGTCTGCTTTTGGTCCTTAGGCTGAGTAAAATGCTTGGTTGACAGCTGATTGCTGGCACAAAAATACCCCGTTTTGTATGCAATCCCAAATTTTGCGTTTATCAAGATGCATGCCAGTTTCGACTTGCACCGAGACCATTGATGGTATTTCTGCAGTCCATATTTCACCCACGCTATTAAAGAACATAAATTTCATGAGCCTCGCGGGAAGTGCATCTCAAACCGCAGCATTCCTTCATGAGTTCATATCCATGTCTCCATGTGACATATGAGGACCTGTTCCATCTTCCCTGTCAAACATCTGATTTCCTCTGCGACTCTGGACTTGTTCACATCCCTTCTGAGCTCAGTTATGAGTCTAACGCAATGACAGCCCCGGGGTGATGAACCCATGCCAGATCTTTTCTACAAATCTTAAGGCCCGAGAAGCTCTCGTATTGTTTGAGTGTCTTCGTGCGCAGGCGAAGCAAGCAGGAGAGGTTGCCGATGTGCCCCAGACAGAGGTCCTACCCTGAAGGGAGCTGTCTGTCTGTCTGCGTGTCAAGTCAACAGTCAGTAGCCTCTGAGGGGACTTCCCCCTTCCTCCTTTAACATGCCAATCACCAGTCGCTCCCCTCACCTCTGAAGTCCTTCACAACAATGGCTGTGGAGCTTTAACAATTGTCTCAGCATCAGAGATGGTCTGGTCTTAGCGTGAAGCTTTACGTACGACAAATACCCCCCGTGGGTCCATGGTTCCAAACCACTGCTCGACAACAAGGGCACCTCAACCAGAAGGCCTCTGTAGCCAAATCTCCATGTCTTGATCTCAAAAAGACAGGGCAAAATGCAGGTTAAAGAGATTTCATCCAGGCCGATGATGTTAAAGGTCTGCAAAAAGTTCTCAATTAGACGACAATGACAACAGCATCAAAAGACACTGACATTAGCCAATGATTTTATCCAAAACACGTGTAGTCCCTTTTACTTCGTAAAACTGGGATTTACTAGTTCAAGAGTAACATCAGGATAGAAAATGGTTCAGTTCCTCCACCTCTGTTCTACCAGCTCGCTCTCATTTATGATGAATAAAGAGTTAACCACTATCCTTTTAAATAAAATGGATTTATTTATTTAGCAGACACTTTACTCCAAAGTGATGGACAATTATTATTAAGTATCTGAGACTCACATCCAAGAGAGCTTATACAATCACTTATTCATTTAACTTTCACTCTTTTACTCTCCAGACCAGCTACCAATGTTAGGCTACGTACAATGATTTACACATTTAAACAGCTGGGTCATTTTTACTGACAATTTAGCATTAGTACTCAATGGTCCTACAGCAGTAGGTGGGATTCCAACAGGCAATATCAAAAAAAAAAAACATAAAGGCAGCAGCTTTAACCACTATGCTACCTGCTGTCCCTTATACTACAGGAAATTTAGAGCCACCAACGCACCTGAACAATGTCTTTGGACTGTGGGATGGAAACAAAGCAGTCTGAGGAAACTCACAACAACACAGAGAGCATATGCAAACTTCACACACAAACTTCAACCCATGTCTGGATAAACATCCAGGAGCTGTGAGGCACCAGCAACTGTGGCACCATGCCGCCCACTTCTCCAGAGCACATTTACAGCACTGATCAGCTTCCACCCAATCCCCAACACCCAGACACCCCACAGTCACCCAAAAGCTGAACCGTAAAGATGGGTGGCAAAATGCTAGCCAAAGGGGACTGGAAATCAGTTCAACCAAGCAAGAAATGACAGCATTCTGGCTGGGGTCCAAACACTGAGCATGGAAGCTAGAATCAAAAAATAAACAGAGTACCGAAGTAATGGAGTTGAAGTGTTACAGAAGGTGGGGACAGCAAAGAGATCAACTCCATCAGCAAGCTGTGTATTCAACTGCGAGATCCAATGATGTTAAACATCATTTGTCAAACCCATCCAAAACAATGAGCAAACTTCAGGATTTAGCTGAGCTCCCTAAAACCACAAATAAATAACCAAGAATCCATTCATAATATGGGTCATATTTACATTTATTCACTTAGCAGATGCTTTTCTCCATAGCAACTTACAATGGATACTATGTAGTGTTGCTAGCCCATACACCTTATTCACCAAGGTGGCTTACACTGCTAGAGACACTACTTACACTTGGTCACTCACCCATACATCAACAGAACACACTCTTTCTGCATCACTCACACACTATGGGGGAACCTGAACAGCATGTCTTTGAACTGTAGGAGGAAACCAGAGCACCCAGAGGAAATCCACACAGAGAACATGCAAACTCCACACAGACTGAGAGGGGATCAAACCTACGTTCTGTCGCACCACTCAGGTGCTGTGAGACAACAGCGCTACTTGCTGTGCCACCATGCCGCCCTTATGTGCCAGCATATCTGGTTGTCATGTATTTTTGTACACAGTTTATATTTTCAAACATGCTTCACAGTGTGCCTCTCATTTCATGGTGTTTTATAAATTTTATGAAACATACTGAAGGCCAGGGGTATGCCTAAAGGGGTGGCACGGGGTGGCACCCTCCAAGACCCCCTCCGAATTATGATTGCCCCCCAACGCTATTGGGTTACAGTACTGTCAGTCTGACAATGCTCAACGCCATTGGATCAGAGCACTGTCAATACCTGCCTAATTTGCAATGCGGAATCACAGTACCACATTTTTCAAACAGGAGGAGAGACATGAGTTGACCATAGACCACATCTCCATTCATAGTATGAACACACTCAATTATATATTTTGAAATATGTGGACTGGGGTGTTGTCGTTCTCTGCTGCAATAACATGCAGAGGTGAACTCCAGATAACAGCAACAGAACTGAGTGATGTAGCCTACTGATGGCGGAAGCCTCGATTGCCCTAGTACAGATAATCCTCGTGGGTATAACAGCTTCAAAAGCTCCCAGCTTAGCCTAGGTAATGTAACTTCGGCAGACTTCCCGTGCCCTCCCCCAGACTGGTCCTTGGCCCCCCTGTGCCACCTCATTTAAAAAATCCTGGAATCACTCCTGCTGAAGGTCTGCAGTTAACTTTTGATTCTAAATTTCTCATACCTAACAAATGGAGGTTCAGCTCAAAACAGACAGCCTCGTGTCTCACCTCTGCTGGAGGAGCTCTGCTCAGTGTCTTCAGCCTTGTAGTAGGTGATGCCCCTGATAACGCCAGGCTGATGGGCTGCTGCCTTAGCCTTGGCTGTGGGATCTGCAGGCTTGGCTGCCTTGGCAGGCCTTGCACTCTCCTTCTTGGGCTTTGCCAGCTTCTCTGGCTTCTCTTTGGATGGCTTCGTGGGTGGCTTAGAGCTCTGTGTCTTCTTGCTGGGGTACTTGGTGGTCTCTTTGCCTTTTCCCACTGCCGTTTCCTACCAGTGCAATGATATGTTCTTCAGAATGGCTGCCCAGTCACTTGAGTTTGAGATTTGAAAAAAAAAACCTTAAATTTCGGTCTTACCTGAGTTTTGCTGTCCGGAGAAGCGGCATCCTTCTGCAGGAGCTGGAGGCCCAGGCTGTTGATCTCTTTCTTTATGCTCACCATGATGTCGGAGTAGTTCTCATAGCGTTTCAGCTGGTCCTTTAGGGCAACTACACTATCCCTCACAAAGTCGTTCTCCCTGGTCAGGTTGGTCCTAATAGTCTGAGGAATCCGGTGGAAGATTATAAAGTATATCAGTATAATCTGTCAGCACTCACTTGTAACTCAGTTTTGGGATAAATTACTTTTTAGATCTCTGTCATAACAGCAAAATTAAGGTCTGCTAGAGTTTGATAGTACATAAATTGTCATTACTCTCACATTTTAACCAAATATTTTCCTGTCAATTTTAAACAGTGAACAGATTTTCAGGACATCCCATAATAAAACCTCAAATAACATCAGCCTGTCATCATTGCTGCTGATAACCATTAACACGACAGGCCTGTCCCCCTTTCAGTCTCTGACTTGAAAACCTCATTTGGTTCCAATTAGAGAAACCACTCGGGCTCAATGAGTTAAGTGTGGTAAACCACACAGCACACTTCCATCAAGCCACACTTGACTGCCAGTTCTGGGAGAAAAACAAGACATAAATCATTGCCTGTACTGATTTTCTAAAGTGTAAATTCATGATTTTCCTCTCGATGAACTGTGTTTTTCTTACTCGTAACTATTTATTCATTTAGCTTTGAATTGATCATTTGCCAATCCCAGTCTTAATGCAGAATGCTAGGCAAACAGAGGGAATTGTTTCAACACACCATTTACCCTGAACAGCAAGTCTTTATATTGGGTGAGTACATTAGAATACCTAGAGAAGATCAATATTCAAAAAACACAAAACATGTTAGTTCTCCACTGGCATATCTGGAGTTGGAGTTAAACCTACAAATCTGCAGTTATACAAAAACAACTACACCAGTAGAGCTGACTGCCATCCTGCCTTGTTCTTCTTCATTCTCTTTCTGCTTACCTCCTCCAGATTATTCATCTGGGTGACAACCTTGTTGATGTACGAGTGAACTTTCATGAGGTCCATGCTGTACAGTGTTCCCTCCAACAAGTCCACCATGGACTGCAGCTGTAGACAAAATATTTCACTGAATCACATGAAGAAGGAAAACCTGCTTTTGGAAATCACGCATAGATTCCAACACCAAGGACCATCAGGACTTCAAAATGAATCTATGGTTTGCATGGGATACACTTAGAAGGACATACTCAAACTATGACTGATCTCCAGTTTTGTAAGAGCAGGGAAGAGATAGGTTAACATCCACCACTTTGTACATTTCTGAATACCTCAAGGCCACTCCCTCCCTATGCTCAGGCCCACCAAGGTACCCCTTCCCAATCCATGGCCAAGCAAGCCCAAGAGATACCTTTAGCAGTTCCGGTGCCTGCTTCTTCAGCTTCTCCATCTTCCACTCATTCTCACAAGGGTTGAGTGAGGAGGGAGGCGCTGTGCATGAGCAGCGGCAGTCAGAGCCAGAGCTAACAGTCTCTACGGTGTAGAAGTCCTCAGGACGTGCGCTCCCGCTGCGGAGCCGGCTGCAGGCATCCCTCGTCAGAGGCCGCATGATGCACCTGCATCGGCAGTCTGAGCCCTCTGAGGTCATGCGCACCGGCTCCGTTTCTCCAAAGATCTGCCACAGCAGAGCAAGAAGGTGAGAATATGATGGAGGAGTGAAGTGTAGAACATCAACCTACACCCAAAAACATGTGTTTAGTATAAACCTAGGGATGAAGACACATTTTGCTCATCAAAATTCATCCCAGTTTATTGGGAATGCTGGTTGAATGGGCTACAATAGTTATGTTAGATTCTGGGCAAGCCTTGCTGACAACCATGTTTCCATGAAAATCCAAAAGTCTCAAAAGAAAAGTAAGCTGTTGTACGTGGTTGCCTTGATAGATATTAGGATTTTTCCTTTTGCATAAAAACTAGACAGAAAATCAGGTGAATAGACCTGTTTTGTGGGATGTCTATAAATCAGGTGATGGATATAAACTGTGACATTTTGGAAAAATCTAAGGTCTCAGTTTGCTGAGTGATAAGTGATAAGGAAATATCATCAAATGTAGAAAGTATGGGATTTAAAAAAAAAAAAAAATGGAACATCTGGTGACACCGTTAACAAGCTATCATTGTCCACCTGTCATCTAATACAGTTGTACACGGACTTAGACATTAATAACTAAATATACAATTTAAGCTCAAATGCAACTACACATTAAAAAATGCATATAGGGTCCCATATATACAGTGTACATGTACTGTAACAGAAAATATACCTAGAAAAACAAATTACTGAAAGGATGAAAAATCACATGCGTTAC
Source organism: Scleropages formosus (assembly GCF_900964775.1). NCBI lineage: Eukaryota > Metazoa > Chordata > Actinopteri > Osteoglossiformes > Osteoglossidae > Scleropages > Scleropages formosus. The sequence continues at coordinate 6,473,463 of NC_041811.1, forward strand.
TTCTAGGAATTCTGTGAATGACGATATTTTGGGTTTTACACTTTGCATGTCCATTGCATTAAATGTGATCTAAAGTCCTTTTCAGTGGTTTTAAGAAATCAGTCCACTGGTGAAATTTCTGATAACTATATCTAGATAACTGGAACACACTGATTATTTTCCATATTTAATTATTTATTCCATTAGTTGATGATTTTCTTCAAAGCAATTTAAAATGTAAACCTGCTTACACTGATTTACTCATTTATGTAGCAGGGTAATTTTTAGAGCAATTCAGGGTAAGTGCTTTGATCAAGAGAATTACAGGGATTTAAATCTGGGTCTTTATGAGGGAAAGATGGTGGCTCTAACCACTACTCCCCTTGCTGCATATTAGTGCCTGTGCACATGTAGCTGATTTGAGCCAATGAACTTGAAACTGGCTGTGTGTGTGACATGAGCTGAATCTCAAATGTTGCTGGCCACTTCCTGTGAGTGAGAAGGAATCTGGTGGAAAGCACAAGCTCTTACGCTTCAACTGCAGGATTGGAAACATAATGAGCAAGAACAGGAATTGCTGCTTCTCCACCTGTTTATCTTCACTGACCAATTTGTTAAGATCTCCATCCATCCAATTTCGAAAACCACTTTTTCTGGCCAGTGTCACAATGAACCAGAGCCTATCCCAGAAGCAATGGGGGGTACATATTAGACAGTATGCTGGTCCATTGAAGGGTAGCCACACAAATTAAGAGAAGTTTAGCATACAAGTCCATTTAAACTGTATGTCCTTGTAAGGAAACCTTCACAGACACAGGGAAAACAGGCAAACTCTGCATGGACTGAGCAGGGATTAAACCCATGTTGTCACGCACCACTCAGGTGCTGTGAGGCAGCATTACCGGCTGTGCCACCCTCAGCAGAAAGATCTCTCGCAGAAAGAATATATCCAGCTAACGATGCATAACCTTTCATGACCTTTTCAGTAATCAGTGTCTTTTTTGGAAACACTCACAATACAGCAAAAGTGGGACAGTGGAAGACTCCTCTCTGACAGATTTTTTAGTTTATTAATTTTCTTAGTTTATTTAAATATTATTTTTTTTTAATCATTTCATCACACCCACGAAAGCTCATAGTGGACTTTCCTTTGCGTAACGATAAAAACAATACCAGGCATTTGTGACAAATTCAAAACGTATTCACCAAATTAAAATTAAATTACAAACAAGGGCATTAAAAGATAGGGAACTGAACCAGCTATGAGGCATGTTTTCAGCAACTCGTGTTTGGGCTGGGCACGGCTCTGGGAGCGCAGCCAGAGCCAACAGCAAGTCCTAAAATAACAGTTCCCTCCGAGATGGGCCAGCTGACAGGTGTCTAAATTACGTCTTTTTTTAAAACTTGTACACGATTACAGTATGAGCATCATAAGGAATATTACAAACAATCTATTACAAAACAATATGACTGCATTCTGAATATATTCAACAGCTGTACTGATCAGTATTCTGCTCACCTGTTTTTTGCTTCATATTGGTGCACATGAAAGACATAATAGATGGTGAAGTCAATATGTTCTATGATTACCCACCGAGCGCTGCATGCATAAATGGTTTGCAAACACAACAGTGCCACATGGCTGCCCGTCTTAGAACTTATTGACTGTGCCATGTAAGATTTCTCCCTTTCTGTACTTCTTACATCCATCATTTTGTGCCGTTCTCCACATGATAGAGGTTGTGTAGGTCGAATACTCTAGCAGCTACAAAAAAAAAAAAAAAACAGCCCTTATAGCACTGGAGGAATCTTGAAATTCATAGGCATGGAAGAATGGTTAAAGGATCCCATCTGTTGTGGCCAACAAACACGTGGTTCTCAGAAGTACAGCCAGACGTGCAGCTCACCGGATGTCTTTGAATCTCAGGCATGTATTAAATCATAAGGGAGGGGGACAAAAAAAAATCAAATATTCATATGCTTTGTTGACTCTGGGACAGATGCCATGCAATGTTCAGCAGGATGTGCATGAAGACGCACTGTGGTATACACACTCCATCAAAACACATGCCACACATCCTGCAGGGTCCTAATAAGAGGTCAGGAAGACTGTCTTCTCTCTGATGCCCACCACCTTCCCCAAGAAGCCGCAAAGGGGCAGGGCTGATGTTTACACAACCTATGAACACAGGGTTTATGGATAATAAGTTTGATGGAGGATCTCCATCTTAAAAGACCAGTGAGCACCTGCCACCCTCATTTGGGGCTGTGGGTGGGAGGGTGGAGCACTTAAGATAATTACCCCAGAGTGACAGCTTCGACCCGTGTCACGAGGGGTCACATTCTCCCATGGGGGAAGCCCAGCAGCTTGGACTGACTCCACGAGCAGGGCCCTCTGTGGAATGCTCACACACCAGGCCTCTTTGTGCAGCGGCTGGACTGCGACAAAACGACCCATCGTGCTCTTTCTCTCCCTCAACCCACACAACTGCCCCCACCCATGACCTCCAATTCAAAGGACCACCGCTGCTTCAGGGCTCTGCAACATGACCAAGTATGGTCACCCCCGAGTATGAAATTAAAAAATTCACTGAAGTTCACAAATGTACACATATTTGTACTGTAACAATATCCAGAACATATTGATACTGATGACAAGTCTAGGTGGTCCTCAATTTACAGTAGATAATATTCCGACAACTTAGTAATTAAGTCCCAAACTCCATTATACTGTATAATACAAACCATAATATATGCAATGAACATGTATGATTGCTACATTGCATATAAGCAGTTTGTTATATTTTTGCACTAACTTCACTCATTATTCATGTTAAAATAATACTAATATAGGTTAATATATTACAGTACAAAAAAGGGGGGCGCGGTGGTGCAGTGGGTTAGACCGGGTTCTGCTCTCTGGTGGGTCTGGGGTTCAAGTCCCGCTTGGGGTGCCTTGCGATGGACTGGCGTCCCATCCTGGGTGTGTCCCCTCCCCCTCCGGCCTTACGCCCTGAGTTGCCGGGTAGGCTCCGGTTCCCCGCGACCCCATATGGGACAAGTGGTTCAGAAAATGTGTGTTTGTGTGTGTGTGTATTACAGTACAGGGGGTGCGGTGGCGCAGTGGGTTGGAGTCCCGCTTGGGGTGCCTTGCGATGGACTGGTGTCCTGTCCTGGGTGTGTCCCCTCCCCCTTCGGCCTTACGCCCTGTGTTGCCGGGTAGGCTCCGGGACCCCGTATGGGACAAGCGGTTCAGAAAATGTGTGTGTGTATTACAGTACAGCATTGTAATTATATTTTCAAAATACACCATTATTTTCACTTTCATTTCTAAATCTGTATTATTGTGCTTTTTCTTTTCACTACCACTTGAACACTTTTTCACTTGCTGATCATTGTGAATAAAGTAACTTGAAGGAAAATTTGTAAATAAAACATTGTAAATGAAACACAGTCGCTTATAGACACATTGCTGGAAACGAAAATAAATACGGTGCCTTGCAGTGACGCGACCAGCCAGTGTTATCGCACAGCAAATGGAGTGGTCATCGTAGATGTTACAACCAAACATTAATAAGGTTAACGGGATGGCTGATGTAAGTCTGGATGGCCATAAGTCAAGAAGCACTTATAACATGATATTTAACTAATAAGACTTGCAGCCAGGTGGTTTGGACATAACTTTGAGACTGAACTCGCAAGCAGCTCTTCATGTTTTCAATAGGTTAATGGTCTTAATGGTTGCAGACACATGCATGGAAAAAAGAATGCAGTAATAAACTGCAGAAGCAAAACATAATACACATCTGTTAAAACTGACATGAAAAGTGGTGGGCAACAGGTGGCATAGTGGTTAGCCACTGTCTTTAAATGGAAAGAACCCAGGTTTAAATCCCACCTCTGCTGTAGTACTCTCAATCAAGGTACTTATCCTGAATGAATACAGTAAAAACTACCCTGCCGTATAACTGGTGAAGTAATTCTCCTACTTTAACATAGTAAGTTGCTTTGTAGAAAAGCGTGCACTAATTGAATAAAATAAAATAATTATTCAAAAACTGCTGTAGTTCTATTCAGTAAAAGCACCATTTCCTATGCAGAGCTGCTGGCTGCAACTGTTGATGCCTGGAAGCCAAAGGTCAAAAAAATGGAGGGAAACGAGCAATTGATCAGACCCTGGTTGCACACATGTGGAATATATACACCATAAAGGTTTCAGACCCACTCGGGTCTAGATCTGCTCCGTGGCTGTTTGCTGGTGCCATCTGCTCCACTCAGACTCAATGCGCTGAGAACGTCCGTCCGCTCCCTAGGTGAAGAGCCTCATTAAAGTCAACAGAGCAAAGAAGCGAGCAGGAGCTCATTAGTGCAGGAATGCAGCTGCGGTGAAGTCGGCTTGGTGCTGGGGGGGAGGTTGCATTAACCTCCACAGCAGAAGATTTACACCCAGACCTCATCTTTAGCAGTGAGTGAAGATCCCCCAAGAACAGGACAGGAAGTGGCCTCCGGGACTGTCGCAAGACAAAATGGCAACCGGCTAACAGACACTCCACACACAGTGCAATGTATGGGCAGATCAAGCCCCACTGGGAGGGGCTATGTCCCTACAGGTCCTCAAACTCCACCACTATTGTCCTGTAGCCCCACATCGAACTGCTTAAGACTGATTTTGATGGTGCCATGGTAACACAGGAATGAGAGGTTTGTAACTCAGAGTTGAGAATGTACAGATAATTTTGGCAAATTCCTGCTTGATCAAATTGGGGGTGGGAGTGTGATGGGTGGATAGAAGTGATGAACACATGAATACACCAGGATCTTCTTCATGTATACAGGTATGCATCATTTCAGCAACCCAACAACCAAGAACACTAAGAGATGTGCTTCACGATGTTCTGACAGCGCTACCGATGTAGTCTTCATTTGAAAGTCAGAGGGTTTGAACTTCCACGTGCTCTTATTTTTAGAAATGCCTCTGAGATTGTGTTCTGATCTGGAAAAATTCACTGCTGCAGCTCTGAGACTAACCCATCAAGCTACAAATACTTTTGTAGTAGAATGAACCTAGGAACTACTGTAAACATTGTAATGTTAGGTTTCATTGCTCTACCTGGGAGGTCTTTTCAGATTCTCTTTAAACTGAGCAGATGATGCTTGAAGAAATGAGCTACATTTATCAGACACTTCTCTTCAAAGCAATGTACAGCTCAGAGAACAACACACACACACACACACACACACTTTCTGAACCACTTGTCCCATACAGGGTCACGGGGAACCAGAGCCTACCTGGCAACACGGGGCATAGGGGGAGGGGGAGGGGACACACCCAGGACAGGACACCGGTCTGTTGCAAGGCAGTCCAAGCAGGACTCAAACCCCAGACCTACTGGAGAATAGGACCCGGTCCAACCCACTGCGCCACTGCACCACCACTCCCCGCATGAGAACAATACAAAAAGTGTATTTTGTATGAGATGTACGTCGCTTTGGAGAAAAGCATCTGCTAAATGAATAAATGTAAATGTAAGTGCATTACATCAACAGGAGAGATTCTGATGCAGACACATGATTCTTGAGTATAGTCAATTTGTCACATTCTACCATATTAACTAGTATACATTATACAAGTTTTCCATTATTAAACAAACTGTTACAAAAATTAAACATGAACGTTTAGACATTTATCATGCACTTATGAGATCAGAGGAGAACTGAGTCCAAAAGAGGTGAGTTTTGAGACCTTTCTTAAATGTAGAGACATTCAGCAGTTTTGAGTGATACCTTTGAGCATGAGACCACACATTTATACAGCTGGGTAATTTTTACTGAAGCATTTTACATTCATTGAGCTAATACTTTTCTCCAAAACATCTTACACTGTTAAGGTACTTAAAGTTATTTACCCATTTATACAGCTGAGTAATTTTACTGGAGCAATTTAGGGTAAGTACCTTGCTCAAGGGTACTATAGGCAGAGGAAGAATTTGAACCTGTGGGTCTAAAAGCAGCATCACCACCCACTACACTCTCAGCTGTCCCATTTCACAGATGTACATTGCTAAAGGGTTTCACAGCAGGAGGTGGGAAACTTTAAGGTCTTAATCCATCCAGTACAGCAGTGCTAACCACTGCACCACCTGCTGTACAGCTGCATTCAATCTTGTCTGTCCAAACAGAATGCATTCACCACAGTTTGCGGTATGGATTAACAGGACAACTAAATTGCTATTCTGCTGAAACAAAAGATTGCCAAAAACATACCTAGAGCTACTGAGGGCATGGAATGGAATGATGTACTGTATGCTGGCAAGATTTAAAGATGTAACAGTAACTGAAAATGGATGAGAAATAGTCACAAGAGAAAGTGACATGAGAAACCCAGACTAGGGAAAGAAAAAGTGGATCTCCAGGCTCACATCCTGCCTCAGACGATGCTGTGAACTTGAGTAGGGTCTAAAAGTGTGGTCTCTCTTTCTCGGCTGCATATTCATCAGCCACCTTCCTCCCCGATCCCTCAACAACTCTCCATCTGTACGGCACCCTTTTCAAGAATCTGCCCCAACTACTTGGCCAGAGCTTGGCAAGTTCTGCTTCAGGTTCTAACTAAAAACTTTCAGGTGGTATACTGGTTAAGGGTTTAGGCATCATACCAAACAGTTACAGGTGGAAGTTCTCCAAGAAGTGGAAGGAACACCAATTAAAAAAAACACCCAGAATATCACACACAGACTGAAGCTGCTTGTCCTGGGCAGGGTTACAGCAAACCAGAGCCTAACCCAGCAACACAGGGGGTAAGGCTGGAGGGAACACACCCAGGACGGGATGTCAATCCGTCACAAAGCACCTTAAGGGGGACTCGAACCCCAGACCCACCAGAGAGGAGGACCTGGCCAAGCCTGCTATGCCACCATGCCCCCCACTAACCTGGAATATAAATGGAGAAAACTGCAAGAAGCTGTACAGATACCATTTCAGTTTGCAAAAACTTAAATGACGGGTATTGAACCAGATGTGTTTCATCAAAACATTGATCTGTAGAACAAGGTGAATTTATCAGTTTGGATTAAAAAGCATCTCCACAGTGACTAAACATTGTTATGATCTTAAAGCAAAACTACTGAAGAAGGGGGATCCAGGACTGGAGACTGGAGCCAGGGTCAAAAAAATCCAAAAATGAGAGACGTCTTTGCTTGGAGAGGGCCTTTCCTGGCACGAGGCGTCGGATCAAAGTGAACCTAATCCGAAACTGTGGAATGTTGTTTTTACATCGGAAGGCCGAGCAGTTGCCGCTGTCCTTCGGCACTCGGGCCTGAATGGTACAGATAATTAGCTTTATTTCACTCTCAGGTCTTGATACGGTGCCCAGGTCTCATTAAGTGCCACTCCATGCGAGCGCACTGCCTGCTCCACTGTGGCTCCTTTTTAATTGGTCTCCAGAATGGTGCTTTGGTGGTCAGACAGAGAACTCATAACGGTGTTTATATCAATTAGACCTACTCTGCCAAGACATACTGTCTTGGAGTCTTGGTGGAAGTTCTCTAAGAACCATCTTAAAGGAACTCTGTGTGTGCATGTGTGTGTGTGTGTACAGGTGTCCCTTCACTTATGACAGGGTTTTGTTCCGATGACCTAGCATTTACTTCATCATAAGTGGCAAATCCCTTTATAATATGCATTAATCCTCTGTTGGATAAAAGTCATTTGTTATGTTATTTCAGAGATAATGCATGTCAAAATGATACTCATGCAGATGAATCCATCCATCCATCCATCCATCCACACATCATTTGAAACCACCTGTCCCATACGGGGTCGCGGGGAACCGGAGCCAAACCCGGCAACACAGGGCGTAAGGCTGGAGGAGGAGGGGATACACCCAAGACGGGACGCCAGGCGTGCATCGCAGGGCACCCCAAGCAAGACTCAAACCCCAGACCCACAGGAGAGCAGGACCTGGTCCAACCCACTGCACCACCATCCATCCATCCGTCCATCCATCCATCCAATTTCAATAAATGCTTGAATCAGAGCCTATTGCAAAAGCATCAGGCACAAAGCTAAGGGGGTTACATCCTGAATGGGATGCCAGTCAATATAGAATTATAATATGAGTACAGTAAAATATTATATTTTCATACTGCATTATTATTTTCACTTTTATTTCTTAATCTGTGTTCTGTCGCTTCTTTCGTTCTTTTCCCTGCAGCACAAGAATACTCAAGTAACTTGAATGGAATCACAAATGAAATGTGCTGTAAATATAACTACACTTTTGCAAATAAAACGCAATCGCTAACAGACACACTGATGGATTCAATGAGAAATACGGAGCCTTGCAGCAATGCAGCCAGCAAAAAATATCGTACAGCTGACGGAGCAGTCGCGATAGACATTACAGCCAACATTAATAAGGTTAATTGGATGGCAATATGAGTCTCGGTGGTTTTTAAGTGGCAAGGACCACCTCTACGAATATATGTTGGAATAAAAGGATAGATGGCACAGAAATGCATCTTGTAATATAGATGGAAAAATTAGATCTTTTAAGAAAAATGAAAATACTGGTGTGTCTACAGAATGCCAACAGGGAAATAAAGATCAGTGTTCACATCAGGACCTGGACATGATCTGAAGTCCAAGGCCACTGACACACCACACAGGAATGGAGCCTACACTTTGGATACAGTGACCACATTAGAGAGTCATGCCACACAGACATGTCAAAGAAAGTGCTCACAGAAGCAATCTGTCATACAGAGAAGTTGAGGGAACAGAGGCAGGGCAAAGAACATAAGCTTCCTTTCTGGAACAATATGATGTCTGTGTCTGGGTTGTATTTCCTTTCTCCCCGAGCTTGTGGTGAGGTTCTGAAAGAGTGTGAAACAGCTGGCCCTTCCCAAAAAAAAGATCAGAGATACTATACACCACTGAGACATGCAAATGACACCACATGAGTGATTTACCAAATCTGCTATTTCAGGTATTGTAAACATGCTGTCATCAGACGGACTTCAAGACGGGAAATTAACACAATTTTTGAGGTATTGTTTTCCATTGTTGGCCTAATTTCCTGCTGGCAGCAGAACCAGCCAACCACTTGATGTACACCACGCCTCAGGTTCACAATCCACCCCTCAACCCCTCCCCAAGAGAGGGTTGTCTCGCCTCTCTGGAACCTTTCTTAGTGTCTCCATGGTGACCCAAGCTTGTTTACAGCTAAAACTCAGCATAGATGCAAAACCCTCTTCCCATGCTGTCAAGCCCCTTCTCCTGGTCCTGGCCACTTCTGAACCACTGGTCTGGAAGGCTGCAGTCCAGTAACCTCCAGCCTGAAAGTGGGCATACAGCAATCACTCACCACATGTTGGCAGGATGTGTCCAGCAAAATGGACTGCTACATTTTTCATGTGTTGCGGACATTTAGATGGCAAAATACATAACGACAGATAGAAATGCCATTCTTAAACCTACATGTTATATTATTACTATTATGTATTTATTTAGTTGATGCCTTTTCCAAATTGACTTGGGCTAACTTTGTACGCTGTTACTTGCAATTTTTTTCCCATTTATACAGTAGGATTTTACTGTATCTTTTCGCGATTTTACCTCTTGATCAAGGGTACTACAGCAGGAGATGAGATTCAATCCTGGGATTCTCAGTTGCAAGGTGGTGACTAACTGTCATGCCCACAACCACACCCCAAACGCAAACACCTGGCTTATCAGCAGGGCAGGGTATAAAATGTGCCACCCCACCGATCTCAGGTCGTGGAATCTCTTAGAGACAACCAGCTCACCTTCACCTTGCAGCTCCCTTTCTTGCCCACCTCCTCGTCCCTGAGCCCAGCTTCCAACGGTTTTCACCTTCGCCTCATCAACCACGATCACAGATCATCCCTCAGAACAATGTTCCCGCCTCGATTCTGAACCCACGCCTGTCCCCAACCACAAGCATTGGTTTACCCCTTCGTTTTTATAATGAACGATCCCGCCTTTGAGTCCTCCCTCCAGTGTCCAGCCCGTGTCAATCACACTAACCACTATGCTATCTGACATACAAGCCTAATGGAGTACATGTGGATAACTGGTAACCTAGCATTGAAAGAACGGGCTGTGCAATCATGAAGTTCTGAATTAAAATCTCTGTTGTGCAAATGTGGGTAAATAAATGACACAGCAGAGGAGGATGGACAATTCCCTCAGAAGCAGCTCTTGTTTGTGTCTTGTGTGAGAGCTCCTCTTGAGAGCCATTTGTTGCCAAAGCGCTGGGGGGGGGGGGGGGGGGGTTGCATGGGAAGTGCCACGCCCAGTGGCTAAGGTCCATTCCATTCCACTCCTCTCCCTGCTCTCTGCCACTGTGCTCACACGATCATGGAGACAACTGGAGGGTGTGGATACCCATAAAGGGAGCTACAGTCTATCAAAGTCACTCAGATCAGACAGAACAAAGGAAACTAATGGAAAGTTCTCATTCCCACACCATTTTATTAACAGAAACTGTCAGTTTGTGGATTGGAAATGGGGTGCTGTGAAATGGACTGTGATGAAATTTTAAACCTAATCCATCCCCCGAAAGAAACTTTGATGCCCATATATGGTAACTCAGTGTCTCGCACTGTCAGCACCTGCATGTGATGAGAGTAAAGACACTATGGATTAGTTTCTTGGGTGCTTCAGCAGCAGTGTGAACAATGGCAGTGTTTACAGACCAAGGGCAGGATTTCATCTTGAACCCTTTTCAGCAACACCTCACTGCTCAGCTGTCATCCTGCGGTAGGGATCACAGAGGATGTGTCACAACCACCAAAAATGTGGGTACCGCAGCACAACAGCTGACTAAGAGAGGACAGACCTGGAACAGCTGCTGTGGTCTGACACTATAATACCCCGGAAATACCACAAGAAAGGGTAAAAAAGTTCCTCCTCTTTTTGAGGTTGTGATACAGAGTGGGAACTAAGGGTGGGAATGGAAAAGTAATGGAACTTGGATGTGCGGCAATGAGAGAATTGAGAGATCTATTCAGTTTTATTCTGTTGTTCTGTAGCAATTTATCATTTCTTTACTGCATTCATCATTTGAAAAATATTCAGCATCTGTATACAGAGGGGGTGTGGTGGCGCAGCGGGTTTGTCCGGTTCTCATGGAGGGGCCGGGGTCTGAGTCTTGCTTGGGGTGCCCTGCGATGGACTGGCGTCCTGTCCAGGGTGTTTCCCCTCACTCCTGTGATTTCCGGGATAGGCTCCGGCTCGCCGCGATCCCGCTCGGGACAAGCAGTTTTTGATAACGGTTGGTTGCATTTACACACCCGAAAATCGGACTTTCCCTTTGCACATGATTACTCCAGTGAGTGAAGCATCGATTAAGGTGGCAGACACCCTGGGTTGAAAAAAATGTTTTAAGAATTAAACTTTAACCGCATATCGTTATAATATTTGAAAGGACAAACGCGCTCGGCTTTAAAAACACCTGGTGGGGCCACTGTTCTAAATGTGAGCGCTGCGCTGGGAGACGCGACGCGCCCCGGATTATCCGCTCTGACAGCCGGCGGATTCCGCGCGCGCTCCGGAGTGTGAACACATGAAAGGGTTAATTCTCCGGAGAATCGGGCATCCACATGATGTGTCCTTTTCTTTTTGCTCGCTAGGGCCACATTCCTCTGGTACTGCAAAAGCCGGACGAGTGCTTCAGTTTATCCCACCTGACCCGCGCGGAGCTGCGCAGGTGAAGCTCCGTCACACCTGCCCGCGCGCACGGACTTCGACCTCAGCACCTGCACTCAAACGTCTGCGCGCTTTTTGAAAAACACTGTGATCTCTCCGGAATTCGGGTGCCTTCCAGTTAAACTTGTTGTCTGACGTCCTTACGACCCTGGAACTATGATCTGAATTCGTGAATATTGTACTGAAGTTGTAAGAGTCCGATGTTCTTTGTGTTTCCTATCGTAGGGCACGTGCTGGCCCACGTCGCGCCCCCCGCACAGCCCAGCGAATCCAGCCCATCATGTGCAGGTCCCTGTTGTGATGATCACGATCAAGGAGAAGCACGAAACACACATCACACACGTGGGGTGAAGAAGACACGGCTAAGCGCAGACGAGCTGCGGGGGGTCTTTGTCATAGCCACAAGTACATGAGGTTAATTCGTATTCATAATTCGTATTATAGAGACGCGTCGAACACTGTATTCTGCACTGTGCACAGACGAGCAAGGTCTTAACTTAATCATTTCATAACTATATTATCATCTACGATATGAGGTATTAGGCTAGAGAGGCCATTACATTTAATAGCTTAAATGAATAAATACAGTAATGCATACCTGAAAATCAGCAGATAAATATATAATTAATATTTTCTTGAATATACAAGTACACGAGATCAAAATGAAGTACGAACTATTTTAATTGCACTGTGTATTTTATGCATATTGTGAAACACAGTGGCTGCATTTCCTCATTCTCAAGGAGGAGTGAGGTTCACCTGAATGGACGCATCAATCACGGTTTTTTATTTCCACAGGTGGTTGTAAAGGCGATGATGTGACAATTATTAATTATTAACGCACCACGCGCTCTCACTCACCTTGCTCTGTGCGGTGACGTGCTGACACACCACCAACAGGCAGACGATCGTGTTTGTACATGATCTCCACATCTCTGCGTAAAATCCAGGCACCCAAGGATGATAAGTTTTGGTCCGGGCAAGAAATGAGAAAAAAAAAGGAGTAATAATAACTGCAGTGTTCCCCAGCTAATTTGTTCCAGCGAAGTAAAAGGAATATATCAGAGGTGGCCGGTCGGACGCTCGGCTCTTCCGACAGATGCGCTTCTCCCGCCGCCAGAGCAGCCCAGCGCGAGACACCCTTATCAGTAAAGAGCGGGCGCGCGCGCAGACGCGCTTTTTCCTCCTCGCGCCTTCGGACACGTGGAGGGCGGAGCGAATCCGGCATCGGCGCCCTGCCAGCCCGGGAATAAAAACTACACACAGAAATGTCAGGGGTCGTGGGAGTTGGAGTTAGACGAGCTCTTCATCTAACTGTTTTATTCTCTTTCTTTATATATATATATATATATATATTTATTACGAAATCGCATCTAGAAAAATCACAAAGTTGCATGAATGAAAATACACCGCTAGTAGTTGCAAGGAGTTAAGTTCATTCTTGCTGTTGTAATTTAGTAGCAACTTCCGACGATATTAAAAAAAGACAAATACCTATAGTATATATGGATTTATTTAAAGACACATGGATGGTAATGGACTGCGAGATAACATGTGACAGTTGGATACTAAGCAGAAACTACAAATCCTTTATTATTTTATTAGAAACTCCAAGCATAATAAATAAAAAGTAACATCTTAAAAGCAGATATAAAGCTCAGTCTCAGTCATAGGCGGCTCCTTAAATTTCTCTACCAAGAAAACAGTGATATCGAACAAGCCGTGTGTTTGCATCTAAAGTTCTTTGTTGCACTTTTCGTTGCTCTTTGTTGCACGTCGGCTTTGAGAACGATTAATACATGTGAATGTAAATATGGACGTAAATGTAAATGAAGTGTTCTACTGCCCCCACCTGGAATAACTCGGTATTGTTAAAGTACCGCTGAATACATTTACATTGATTAATTTAGCAGACGCTTTTCTCCAAAGCGACGTACATCTCAGAGAAAATACAATTTGTGCATTACATTAATAGAAAGAGAGACATAGTTGCAGACGTGTGATTCTTAAGTAAATATGGTTTATTTCTTTCCACTTTATGCACCGATGTTCATCGCACGAGTAGGCGCATAAAACTCAGAACAGATGATTCCTGACCACATCCCTACATTTTTTAAGGTAATAGCTAATTTAATGAATGAATGAATTAAAAGAATAGGTAACTTATAATAATGTCGTTACATTTCGAAAAGAAAATTATAAATGTGCAGTACAGGTGTGTATAGATAGTGTTTCAGGTTTAGCCTCGTGGAAACCACTTCCCTCTTGCGATTTAAAATTCATGTGATTTTTTATGTTTAAGGCCAAATATTTTGTTCCTAAGGCTTATTTCCAGTCTAATATGTACAAGGGGGGGCTAAATCTTCATATTACTACTTTTCTGGGCATTTATTCTCTGGGCTCTGCTGGTGTCTTTGTGATCAGCCCAGTTTGAAACCAGTGGGAATTTAATTATAATCCTTCTTCATACAAATTATTGTTTTCCTTCATTTATTATTATTATTATTATTATTATTATTATTATTATTATTGTTATTGTTGGTGTTGTTGTAGCTGTTCTATTTTTTTTTCCAGAACTGTTCAACTTCTGCTCAAAACTAATCTGTCTGGACATGTCATTATCAATTCCTCGTTGTTTTCATAGAATGTTAATTTCTTTTGTACCGGATTACAGTGTCTGGTGAATGAAGTATTAACCTCTGTGTGTGTGTAACTGTGTGTGTCTGTGTGTGTGTGTGAGACAGAGAATTTCAATGTTCCAAAGTGACCCCCCCCCCCACCCCCAAGTTGAATTGTTATTGATTGTTAGGCATCAGTAAAACTTTGAGCATTTTCTGTGACAAAAATAATTATCATGGATGTCACCTAAATTTACATAAATTTAATTTAAAGCTTTATTTGCAGTTTTGGTTATAAATATTTAAGTTTTATGTAAATACGTAACGTAAGGTTTTATGTAAATCTTTTTATGTATATATTAAACTTTTATATCTTATTGACTAAACAGACCTTTGACCATGAGACTTACAATTTACTGCCATTTCACTTTGTTGCCACAAGAGGGCAGCGCAACATTATGAAAATCACAAAAAGTTTGAACGCCTACTTGTAAAATGAAAGTTTGGATGGTTTTCGGTTTTTCTTTTTTTAAAAAAAAGAAAAAAAATCAGCGCAACAGAGCAAATGTAGAAACAAAACAGGCTACAGTTCTGACTTTCGTTAAAGACGCTTCTACAGAACACTGAGGTCTGTGTCTGCTTGCGCAAGATTTTCACTGATTAGACTTTAAAACGAGGGACAGAGATAGTACGATATCATAATTGAGGTCATAATGTCATCATCACTGTAAACTCACTTTAATCTCCTTTTCCTTATTTAATCTCATTTTCTGGTCCAGTCAGTGGCCAGTCATTTTTTCAAATGATAAATCAATGAGATTTAGCTTTCACAGGTTTCTCACGACAGACATCGAATTCAATTTGTGAACCCAAATTAAACTTTTGTTTGTTTGTACTGGAAATATGAAAACAACTGTAAAAAAGAGAATCTTCAAAAATATGTGTGAATGTGAATCCTGATATCATACCGTTGTATTTTTCCTTTACGTGTCGTGGTCTCTCTGGACCCAATTGCAGTACTTTTCCGTTCCATATAAGATACTCACCGAAAAGCACGTTTTTTTCCGCTCGCTGTACGATTAGGAAAACTAAGGGCATTGATTCGTGTTGATCGATTCGGAGCCTCTTCGTCTTCCATCAGCTCTCGCAAGAATTTATCAGAACCAAAAAAGATAAATTGTTGGACTGTCATCTGTCTTGGCCCTGTGGTGTAATGTTGGTGCAGTTCGGATAGCAGATTGTATATTAACGGGACAATGGATTAAAACTTTGAAACTTTGCAAAACGAAGAAAAAAAAAATCTCAAGGCAAACGGCTTACATAATCAATCCTGAACGCACATAAATGGTGAGGCGCTACAAGTGAAGGACTATGCTTGCAGAACTATTGTAAAGCAATTTAAAATTATATTAAAACAGTATGTAAATCAAATATAAGAAATAACTATTTATAACCTTTTTTCAGTATAATTGCATAGCAAATTGTAGAATTGTTTTATTCTTTGGCATATTTTATAAGTGTATTATCATATTATGTATAAAAAGTTACAACTCTGTCACGAGCCCTGGGTTAAAAAAACTGAAACAGCACAGCGCTGATCACACACAAGCTCATTTACACACACACACCTGTGTAAAAAGTGTTAATGTAAAATCTGATGGTATATTTACCAAAATGTATCCATCACTTTGGGTAATTTCTATTCCGAATGCATGTAAAATAGTGTGTGTATCCATCATCATGATCATCATGATGTTGTGTGGGGTGTTAAAAACCGTGTTTTATGTGGTGAGTTTAACACGGCGAACTGGTACAAAGAATCGATATCTGGCAGGCCAGGCGACTGGGGATCTGTCTTTGCCCAAGCCGTTAAAGAAATACAATGTGTTAAAGTGAAAAATAAAACCCTGCAAATCCCGAGATGCTAGGAGTTAGGGTAACCCTAACCCTAACCATACCCCATGGTTCCCTGGAAACCCGTGTGTTGTGGTTCTAAGTGTCGCGATGTCTCTGAAACAGCGCGATGGCGACACACAGCGGCGGAGATTGCAATTAACACCTTTAGAACATGAACCTAGGCGGAGGAAGGTTCGGCAGGCACGGGCAACCAGCGTAAGTGTTTCAGATTCAATAAAAGACAAAACAAAAGCCAAAAGGCAAGTGGAAAACGTCGATGGACAGCGTAGGAGCGAGTATGGAGATGAAGAAGAGGGGAAGCGGTGTTGTTGAGTTTTCCGAGAGAAACGGGGAGAAATCCGCGAGCGGTAAGACCATCATGATCTTCCACACTTCATTCTCGTTTGGTATTGATGATCAATTATTCTGGAATTTGTGTCAAAGTCGAGCTCCTTCGCTATACTTCAGGTGTGGAGGGCAACGAGTCCCTTCTGTTTCCACTTCTTCTCCATAGTGTAAATATTCCGCGCGTGCAAGTTGCAGGGGGTGTCGCTTGCGGATCCAATTAATTAATTAGGCGCGTGCGATAAATCATAACTTTGCAAATCATTTCCCCACTTCCCCGCCGGTCTTACGAAACTAACGCATTGTTTCGAAAGTGAATGCGCACAATGCTTTTTAAATGGACGTTTTTGTAGGATGAACTTATTAATAAATCAGTTCCATGTCTCGTCCTTATTATTGATTCGTGACTTTTTGCAACTGTGTGACACTTAAGTCAAACTGTTTGTTTTTTTTTTTTTTTTTTTTTTTTTTTTTTTCTTTCTTCTTCTCCATTTATTCGGAGTGTAAAAA
Source organism: Scleropages formosus (assembly GCF_900964775.1). Taxonomy (NCBI): domain Eukaryota; kingdom Metazoa; phylum Chordata; class Actinopteri; order Osteoglossiformes; family Osteoglossidae; genus Scleropages; species Scleropages formosus. Next base: position 6,490,538 of record NC_041811.1, read on the forward strand.
GTTCAGCTGGACAAGAGGTGCACTGGGAATGTTTTTATTTGTACGTTTGTGGTCGCTGGTCACTGGGGAGGTCGTAAAAGGTGAACTTTTGAACTTGGGAGAACTCATGATGGAATTACTGTCTAAAACGGGTGAAAGCATTTTCACATTTCAATCTCTAATTAAAATTTGACCAGGAAAAATAATTATAACGCGTAGAAAGTTGATTACACCATACATACGATTCTTCCAACATCGCGTTAAGGAAAACAATATTATTACGGTCACTTTTTATTTATAACCTCTGCGAGCCTCAGTGGTGTTTTATTGGTGTTTTGGTCAGGTTGAGGATCAAATGAAAGGTTTCATAAAGGAAACGGTTATTACTTGTCTCCAGTACTAAAAAGGAAGGGATAGTAGAGCATCGCGACTCCTTTATTATTATTATTATTATTATTATTATTATTATAATACTAGTACTTAGTATCCTTTCAATTCAGTTTATTTTTAGAGCCCTCTCTCACGCAGTGGCACAGCGCTAGAACACAGGCATAGAGAGCAAAGAAACAAATACATCAGACAAGGAAGGAAACAAAGAAGACAGTTGACTACAGCCTTGCAATAGTTGACTTCTTACAAGTAACTCTTGCAATCTATTCATAATAAAGAGGATGGGCTCTTGTGCATTGTGTCAAACTCAGGCGCCAATTCTCCTACCTTGATCTTTAAAATAGTTAAGATTTATTGACTTGGCATTCCCAGGACAAAAATACATTTCCTTTGATCTGAGGCTAATAAACAGAACTGAGGCGATTTACTGGATTAGGTGGCTTGAAGGCTTGTGGTTCCATGGCCCCACGGCCTGTTGGTTAGACTGCCTTTGTGATTTTAATAAACCGCTGGATGAATTGTGATTATAGTGATCAGTGGCAGTTTGAGCATGTTTTTGGGGAGATTTTAGGACTATGATGGTTTTCATGGTGTTGTGGCATGTACTATGGTGAATGGGGAAAATACCTCTATTTGTCTGTTCCCAATTAGGAATTTTAATTTGATGGACAGCTCTGTGTGACACTCGCTCGTTGTCGGTTGTGTGTACTTATGTGTGTGTGAGGTAATATATACGCACTAATATTTATGTAAGTAATTTATTAATGGAAAAAACAAAGCAGGGGTGTTTTCCTTGTGTAGGCTGTCAAAAAAGTAGTACTCCTAGCAACATGTATTGAATTTAAAATAATTGTAAATATTTTGCAAAGGACTGCTACAAATTGGAATCACAAACTATAATGTATTATGTTTTACTATTGTGGTTCACAGTCTCTCATTTCAAACTAAAGTGGAAAACTACATCGCTGAAAGGTAACTGAAAAATTAAAGAATCAAAATAGCCCAGACATCTTCTGGCAGTTCAACTCAAACGTGAAATAACTGATGCATTATTCACTTTTTGGGTAAATGACATTCTCTGGGCACAGATATGCCAACTGCAAATTGCAGAAATCAGTTATTCTCTTCCTAATGCTTAAACAAACAGTACTGAACTAAGTTAAGTGAAAATATGTCTATATGAATATTATATGTATATAATTAAAGCTGAATGTATTTTACATCAACTTGCCATTAAAAAAAAATGTATGGTTATGCATCATTATTATTAGTATTACAGTTTCCACATGATGCATTGAAAGAATTTAATTGTATCATTAATCAAGTTGTGAAGGTTTCATATGACAGGGGCAGTTATTCCAGTAAGATTCGCTGCTCACTGTTGTATCTCACTGCTTGGAGGAGTAACTCACTGTTTACATTTACATTTATTTGTTTACCAGGCACTTTTCTCCAAAGCGACTTCCAGTGGATGCTCTGTATCGTTATCAACCCGCACGTCTTATTCACCAAGGTTGGCTGTTCATAGGAGTAACTCATTCCAGTCTTTCCTGCAGCAGCCCCGTGGCAGCTCATTCCTTGCAGCTCTGTTACACCCCTGGGAATAATTGTGTGGCTGATGACGGGGAGTGAAAACCCTGGCGAGTGAACCATGATTGAAGGGTACAGTACAGGGTTCTAAGGATTGGGGGCAAGAGGTGAAGATAGGAGAGCCTGGCAGTCAGTGATTCTGTGTTCAGGGCATGAATGCAGTCTTTGCCATGGCACAGTTGCAGTTTGTGAATCTTTTTTTTTTAAATTTTATGTCTTTGGAAACTTGGCAGACTAAACTCACATAGTTTTAACTCCTTTTGCTGTTTAATCTCCTTTCTGTGAACTGTCTGTAAAACATTGTTCCTGGCAGGCATTTCTGTAATTCGGCAGCATCCTTCTGCTTCACAGCGACTGCTAGGTTGTGTTTATTCTCACTTCTGAGCTGTAAATTTGTTTTCTATCTGACACCAAAGTGTCACCAAAGCTCAGAAAGATGAGGTTGTGTTTGTGGGTGTCTCGGGGGGGGGGACTCTCGAGAGACCCTCTCCGATATGGCTGTGTGTGATGGCTACAGATGGTGTAACTGGAGCACCAAAAGTCTATGTTTTTGAGCGTGTGTGTGGGTTCATTCAGTGTTTCGTATTGTTGTCAGCTAGAGACCACCCTCTGGGTCTAAGCTGAACACAGACTGACCACATTGTGACCACAGCTTGGTAGAAGTTACTGGCTGCTTCAGTTTAACGTCTCTAGTAAGAGCATAGCTTAACCCTTGAACCATGACCAAGACAGTTTATCATTTTTGGTGTTCCCATTCAAATTTGGGTAGACTATTATAATTGTTTAAGCACTTATACAACGTAGACAATCCCCTAATATTGTCTTATACCTTTTAACCAACTTCATTATTTGTCAGTATATAATGGACCTCATTTACCTGAAATGATGCCACTTTGTGTGTGTGTGTGAACCCCTGAATTTTGCATTTGATAGTCTTTGCTCTGTATTATAGTCTTGTCCATTCATTTGACGGTGCACACACATGTCTAAAATGTGAATAAAACATGTAAAACTCAATGAAACTGGCAATCAGTAATTTCATGTATTTAGATGTCTAGTGTGAACTGTGAAGGATGTTGCAAAACCTTACAGCAGAAATCATATTTGGTCGACGGAAGGTTTAAATGGGTCAAATTGGACCGGAACACAGCCCAAGGGCTAACCATGTAAAGGTGATGTTGGGAGTCAGTTATGGTACATTTTAATTCTCAGTCCAGCTGCTGTGGAAGTGTATTAAGGTAGAAAGGTAGGCTGCAATGGTCAGGTCAAGCACATGTCCAGTGCGGGATGTGTTGCTAGGTAACCCACATCTTACTTCCTTCCTCTGGATGGCAACCCAGAGGGATGAGTGACCACTCTAAAACAGGGGTTCATCAAGGCAGTAATGGAAGCATCCTTCCAGGAGCACAGTGGTGCGTGCCCAAGGACCTCCCAAGTTTGAAATCAACTCAAATCGGGACATAGTTAGCTCACAGCTATACAGTAAAAGAGGTGGATCTGTAACCTAAAGATTTTCCAGGTCAAACCAGTTCAAGACCCTCTCCTTGCTACTGCTGTTGTACCTTTGATCAAATTACTTGCCCTGAACTGATACGGTAAAAATACCCAAATGGGCCAAGTACTGTACGTTTCTTTGGGTAAAAGCTCTAGCCAAATGAAAACATAAGTGCTAAGAGTATTCACTTGTGCAGGAGAGGGACAGCAAGGCACTACCAGCATGAGCTTTCCACTCAGCATGCTTTGCATAAGATGTTAATTTAGCAGCAGCAGGTGGTGGAGTGGTCAGAGCTGTTTCCCTGCAACCAGAGGGCCTGGGTTTGAATGCCCTCCCCAGCTGCAATACTCCTGATAGAGGTACTTAATAAAGGTGTGGATATGGGTAAATTGGTGTAAGTAGCTAAGTACACAAAGTTCACTATAGTGTAGAGAGAAAAAATTATAATCATTTGGTATTTCGGTCAGTCCATCTATAGATAGGATTGAGTGAAAAAGAGCGAGGCAGTATTTTTCCTTTTTCCTTCTCAATCGCTGTGATTCAGGCTGAATGTATAATCGAAGGGACTGGACTCGGCAATTTTGGTGAGGCCGCAGGGGGAAAAGAGGATTGAGAGAAGTGGCTGAGTTAGTGAAAGTAATGGATAGAGGAATGGTGGAACTTTCCAGTGGTGGACAGCCAGGGACAGCTCAATCTGAGAGCTCAGGGAACAGGCTCAGCTGGCTCAGAAAACTATGCCAGCGCCCATAAATTCCAGGGCTGGGTCCCTGGGGAGAGCTGACAACCAACTAGGAAGAAGATGCTACTACTACTGCTGCTGGCTGACTTTTCCAGTGGTTCTCGAAGTCCCAGTCGAAGCCTCGTTCCCCTGTCATCTCAAATACTATATCAGGTAAAGCTTCCAAACTTAAACTCTACAGACTGAAAAGATCCCCCATTTTTTGAGCGCCTTAGGTCAAGCAATGCTTTACGGAATTTTAAATTTAAATGGGAAGGTAGCTGGTCTTCTCTGATCAGTGGTTACTGAAAGACCAAAGTCAGGAGATGGGTTTCAAAGGGCCACTTCCTTTATTGCTCAAGGAAGTCTGTCACCTTAGCTGAGGGACGTTTCTGCTCGTCTGTACCCACCTCATTGGTGATGTGCCGTTGACTGCTGTGGGAGTCACTGAGTTTCCACTTCCTTCAGTAACACCTCTCCGTTGAGGAAATGCCCCAATGCCCCAGTCGCCAGCCAATACTGCATGGAGTACACTAGCCAGGTCGGGTGATGTAAATCTCTGTCTCTTTTATGTTGAAAGGGAAGACATCCCTTTGAGCTTGTCACTGTGGTGGAATAACAAGCACCCCTATCATAAACCCCACCCCCCCCTCCTTCTTGCCCCTGACCAAGGCTTGACCCTGCAGGGTGGGGTGGAGAGGGGTAGCATGGTGTGCAGGGTTAGAATCGGGGGTGGGGCTTCAGGGGTGTTAGGGGTTGATTAGCCAGAGAGCAGCTGGATTGTGGGAGTTGAGGAGTGTCGTATGTCAAATGAAATCATGCGTTCGCCCTGGAAACGTGTATCCAGGTACAGATCAATAGTTCAACAGACCCTCTTTAGCCCATTAAATTTTCAATATTTGCACTGATAGAAAGGTTCAAAGTGTCCATGTATACTTGATTCTTTCCTTCTTCCTTTCTGTGTGTGTGTAGAATGTGAATAGCTGCATCACAATCTCCTAGGTGATCCCATGATTCTCCCTCAAGGTGTAGAAAGACTAGATCACATGATTAGGTTGTTTTAACTGCAAAAATTAGTGTTAATAGAAGCATTCATTAAGAATTCACGAACTCATCCTTACTGGGATCATGTTCCAGATTTCACCTTCAATATTTCTGGATATACAACACAATGTAGTGGAATGAACTGTCCCTTTCCCTCAGAACTGCTAAATCCCTCCCAACATTCAAGAAAGGGTTTCACACTCATTTTCTTCAGACCTGTTTCACTCCTGATCTCCTGACAACTAGATGAGTTCAACATTATTTATCAGGTGATCTACTGTATGTACACTGAATCCTCATGTTAGGTTATTTTCCACTTTATTTTTAATTACATTTTCTTCCTTTACCTATTTTCTAAATTTTTTGTCTGTATTGAGAACACATGCAACTGACAGATGAGAGTAAATAGGATAGGATTGTGGAATCACCTCCCATCAGCTAATTTCCACGGTGTTTACAGCACTTGCCTGAAGTTCTTGGTAATTGGTGATCCATAAAAACATAGGAGTGTCGCACATTTTTATTAGATGAATCTGTCAACAGGAGTTTATGGAGACACTGCATTTATTTTTCAGTGATTTTTTTTAGATTAGTTTTTATTTTAAAGTAGGTTGACAGTACTAAACATATTAAAATACAAGTGTTACAGCATATTTCATTATCTATTGTTCAGAATGTGGGACTCTTACAGAGGCTACCCAGTGGATGAATCAAGGGACTACTGAGAACAACACTTGTATCACAATGTGATACGCTGGATCTGGCAGCAGTGTGTGTGATGTGGTAGAGTTCACTGTCTGGAGTTAGGGCCACGTAGAAGACCTATGGTTATTTGTACCCTGGAGGTTGTTGGTTCATGTACCCCAGGGAGCGCTATAGTACCGTTGAAGCTATGGACCGTGAACTGCAGTACATTTACATTTATTCATTTAGCTGACGCTTTTCTCCAAAGCAACTTACAATGTTAAGGTTACAATTATTTACCTATTTATTCAGCTGGGTAATCCCCCCCCCCCCCCCCCCCCTTACTGGAGTAATTCAGGGTAAGTACCTTGCTCAAGGGTACTACAGCCAGAGGTGAGGGTCCAAAGGCAGTTGCGCTAACCACTACACTACCAGCATAAACACTTAGCTATTTAAAACAATAAGAATTTGGGTTCCTTTGGACAAAATTGTCAGATAAATTTTATTGAATTGAATAATAATAAATGTGTGCCTGTGCATCTCCCTTAATTACCTTTTTGTCACTGTCCAGATCAAGACTCTTCTTACAGCCTGCAGCGTGGTCAAGGAAACAGCACCTCTTTATTTTCAGTACCTAGTCAACTTGTATGCCACAAAATCACTGCACTTCCACTGATTATTTCACTGTTTCACCTACATACCTGCTGACTTTCAGTGGCTCCTCCTCCTTCAGGACCATAGAAAACCACACATTCAAGAAGGACTTTAAAACCCACATTTTCAGTTCAGTCAAAATGGCACCATGAGTCTATTTTACCATGCTACTGTATTGTACATACTGTAATTATGATCAACTTTTGTATTGGTAATGTTTATCAGTAAATCAGATATCATTTGTCTGCATTTGAGGCTCCTTGTTGAATGGACTTTTGAATCGTCTGAAATCTAAGTCACATCAGGGGAAAAAACCAAATGTAAAAATATGATGTATTTGCTTAATTGTGTGCACACGTCCACGTTCCGGGGGGACCATATGCCACTGCTCAGCAGAGCATGCCAGGGACATGGGTGGCGTGTGTGGGGTCAGAGATCTGCAGCTGTTGGGGGAGCGGGGGGCGGTTTGGACTATACCGTAATTGATGATTCGAGTCCATTAAAGTGAGCAAATGAGCGAGCGGTCAGTCACAAGGGTCCTGAGGGTCCACAGTCAGGCTGGCCAGACCAGGCCCAGCACAGATGGTGCAGAGTGTCCGATGGACTGGTGACCAGACGGCGGGAACACGAAGGCTGCATCTGGGCAAAGAGGAAACCCTAACCGCGTCCTGGTGCTTTCCACTGTCATTCATGAGTGACACAATTTCTTTGATTAATCATATTGTACAATACCACGAAGAGGATTTGTTTCAGTGACATAACGGTTACAGGGGTTGTCGTTGGATTTCATTCTTTTCTGGATTCCACTTAGATCAGTCCCATTAAAATTTAAGAATCTGAGTTTGAATCCTGGTTCCTGCCCTTCATTACCCTGAACTCTTACAGTAATAATGACTCAGCAATATAAATAGGCAAATTATTGTGTGTCAGTGTTGTTGGAATAAGAGTTGTTGTGGTGGTACAGTGGTGTTCGAGAAGCAGTTCCCAGGCTGCAAATAACTGAGTACAATCACTGCTCTTGAAAGTTCATCAGACCCAGACCAGGTTTCTGGGGATTGATATTAAATGTTCTTTGAATAGAGTTTATCATAGACAATCTGCGTCAGTCTAAATATTAAGTGAATACCAAGCTGGACATTGTAATGCTACCAATCTTCCCTCTTATCTTTAGCAGTCAGTGTCATTTAGTCTCATTGTGGGGACAGAGTCGACAGGTTTTGATTAGAAACAAGGTACGGGGAGTGTGAGAGGAGCAGATAGGAGTGACGCTTAGGTGATTCCAAGTAAAGAAGCTCAATGGCCAGCAAATTTGTCACTGTTGTAGATGGGGATCAGGTTCTAAATTTTAACTTTCAGATGTGAAACACAAACTGTGTGTGTGTGTGTGTGTGTGTGTGTGTGTGTGTGTGTGTGTGTGTGTGTATATATATATATATAAATGCATCACATTGCATGAATGAATTATAATAAATAATTAATCCTTATTAATGCTTAATTTATTTCCTAGATTCCCTTCACACTAGCAGTATTGGTGTTTTGAAAAAGCTTCTTTCACATTTCCTTTTCAAGTCCTTGTTGCTGGGCTCATTCTGCACTGAACCCCCTGCCCCTCGGACAAAGAATACGGCAATAATTTTAGTGTTTCGACTTCTGAGCGCATTAGCAAGCTTTTCATTCCTTTGAAAAATACTCTCACTTTACAATTATAGGCAGAACGTGTCTCTCACACTCACTTAGTATGCAAGCATGATAAAGGGTATACAGAACTAGCAATTATCCTGTATGCATAGGCTGAAAAGGCTGGTTTGTTTTATGGTCTTCAGAATAAATTTTCCTCATTTCCGCCCTCTAGTGGTCATTTTTAAGAATAACTTTCTCACACACACATATTTTCAGAACCGCTTGTCCCATACCTGAAAACATGCTTTGACATTTATTTAGCAGACCCGCGGGGGGGGGGTTGACTGGGCCTGCTCTCTGGTGCGTCTGGAGTTCGAGTCCCGCTTGGGGTGCCTTGCGATGAATGATCCTGGGTGTGTCCCTGAGCCCTGTAGCCCTGAGCCCTGTGCTGCCAGGCTAGGCTCTGGTTTGCCATGACCCTGCTTGGGATGAGCAGCTTCCAGCAACGTGTGTTGTGTGTGTGCATGCGCAGCAGACCCCCGTGTGCCTGGCGACAAAGTTTGGAAAATATTTTTATATATTTAAAGACTTCACCAATTTACACATCTGACAGTTGTTAAGCTGGAACAACTGGTTGAGTTTACAATTAAACTCATACAAACAGAAACCCAAAGAAACAACAGCTATGCCAGGAAAGACTATTCTCTGTTTTTTTTTGCAAACCTGAGTCCTACAGATTTTACATACTACTCTTTGAAGTAACAATTAGTGGGTAAATTGGAAACCTGCTGTACACCCTTTTCACCTCTTAAGACATATTCACGTACAAGTGTGTCTATTATTTGTGTGATGAGCTAAGAAGTTATATTCCTTTAGCTGACACTTTTCTCCAAAGAAACTTAGTTAACCTACTTACAATGACTTACCATATACACAGTTAGGTAATTTTACTGGAAAATTTTAGGCCAAGTATCCTGCTCAAGGGTACTGCAGCTAGAGGTGGCATTCATACCTGTAACTTTTGGATCCAAAGGCAGCGGGTTTAACCACTACATGCCTGCTGGATCCTGTACGGTCTGGAACATAATTTTCCTAGCAGATCATACTTAACTGTAGTACTTAGTGCAGTCATTCATTTTTCGTGAAACTTTTGAGATTAGCTTAATCAGTTCTGTATTGGGTTGAAGCGTCAGCTGCTGCATCGACATATTTCGCCACAAGGTGGCAGCAAAACTACACCAATGGGGAATAAGGCTTGAATGGGACGGAACAGTGTGAGTAAACTGTGTTGGTCTGTATCTGGCAGTTACCAGGTTAACAGTGCTGTGTTGCTAGTCCGCTTTTCTACATGTTCACCTACTCTGCATCATATGCTCAACTTGCTGTTAACATGAAATAATGCGGATATAAACTCTAAATATTTACATTCCTTTGAGGCTTTTCTCCAAAGCTACCTAAAACATTAAGCCAACTAAAATTATCTATCCATTTGTACAACTTGGTAAATTTTTCTAAACCAATTTAGGGTAAGTACCTTGCTCAAAGGGGTTGCAGCTGGCAATGGGATCTGAACCTGCAGCCTTTGGGTGTAAAGGCAAGGCTCTAACCACGATGCTATCAACTGTCTGAGTTATATTAGTTTATTGGGTTTTTTTTTTTTTTTTTTTTTTTTTTTTTTTTTTTTCCTTCCTGAGTCAACATGAACTGGCACATATGACTGTGAAATGCTTGGGTATTTAGCTGCTTTGTTCATGATGGATTTGGTCATCAGAAGTCATCAGGCTCATGGCCCTGAGTAACTGGCTTGACTGGTGCGGGGAAGGGTGCAAGCTTTGCGCAGGGACGGTCAGCTTGTCCGGGTGGATTTGGGTGTCCCCATCACTGCGGTTATACTATCATCCTGCATTAGTCGCCCCTGTCAGGTGCAGAGCTTTGAGCGGAAAACTCAAAAAGGAAGAGATAGGAAATTAAATGAGGGCCTTTGGAAATAGATTCATAGTGACTCTTTAGAACCCATGCATTACACAAACTCCATATTCGGGAAACTATTCAAATTGAACTAAACGACATATTTTCATCATTCTGTACCCAGTAGTCTTTTTTGCAACAGTGAGCATAACTGATGAGGAATTAGATGAGGGACAAAAAGCTTTTAGATGTGCACTACCAATGAACAGAGTAGTGGAATAGTTTTTGTTCACTGCCTTTTCAGCCTTTCTCTCACAGTTCCAACGATGTAGGACACTTGTGTGTTCTTTGCTTTCACTCATGTGTCCAGTTTGGCCCACACAGATATTACTGAAGTGGACTCACACCTTTCACTGGTGGTATATGTACCGATCAGGGTGCTGTCCATGAACTGCTCCGTTTAAAATACGCACATATGTCAGTAAATATAATCAAATCACTTTGGTTTAAACAACTGATGATGAGATATGAATGAGTTTTCAGTGCATGATTGCAGTTTTTTTAAATGTGAGGCATTTGCGCTGTAGTACACATACATACACACACAGACATCATCTGAAACCACTCGTCCCGTACGGGGTCGCGGGGAGCCGGAGCCTAACCCGGCAACACAGGGCAAAAGGCTGGAGAGGGAGAGGACGCACCCAGGATGGGATGCCAGTCCATCGCAAGGCAATCCAAGCGGGACTCGAACCCCAGACCCCCTGGAGAGCAGGACCCAGTCCAACGCACTGCGCCACCGCGCCCCCCCTTGCTGTAGTATACTGAAAGTGTAAAATAAAACAAGTCATATGTTGTTCTAGAAGCAATGCAGATACTGCATGTCTCTTTGCCACATTGCAGACTAGTGATGCGTGTTGCTTTCCAATAACCTGCTCAGCTTGGGTTTTGACCTTTGACCTTTCCTGGAAGGGTCTCTGCATTTACTTTTCATTTTCCGTTACATTATTTATTTAGCTGATCCTTTTCTCAGAAGCAACTTACAGTGTTAAGCTCCTTCCAACAACGTACCCATTTATTCAACATGGTAATTCGTACTGGAGCAATTTAGGATAAATACCTCAATCCAAGATACTATAGATGGGATTTGAACCTGCAACCTGAGTTCAGAGGCAGTGATTATACCCACTATTGCCCCTTCTGCCCTCTGATGTTGTGTAAAAGTCTTCTTGCAGCAGCACCTCTGTGCGCCAGTGACATAGAGCCCATGACAGACTGGGAGTCCAATGTTAAGGGCCAGGTTCAGGCTAAGTTCATTTCTGCCCCACTTTCCCTCACTAGTCACACTGCCAGGTGGTGGGGGTCAGGGGTCAGATGTCACACACAGTTCACACCACTTCTGACCTCCACTCGACTCCTGACCGCCAGGCGACTCTAGACTGGTTGTGTCATCCTGCCAGCTTCCACAAACATGCACGCAGTCGCCAACCAAATCTCGTGGTTCCCAGCAGCCCGCGCCTTTAGTGCAGCGCCGTAAACCTTGGGAAACCGGGAGGGGGTTGGGTCTGTAAAAGTGAAGCTCTGAGGATCTGAGATTGGCCCACATTGTTGTTCATACTGGGAGAAGTAATTTATTTGTGTGGACAACCAATTAGGTTGTAAACCAGAACAGAAGAGTGTAAAAGCTCCTAAAAGCACCATTCCCACCCTCAACCCTATAACCCTACCTTCATCGCCCTGTGCATTTCCCATAATCCCTCAGTGCTCCAAATGTGGGCACCACCAGTTGAGGGTGCAGTCATGAGCGAGGGCTTCACTGAGCAAGGCCTGAACTTAAAAACTGGATCCGCTGAGAAGGTGCTGTGAAAATCAGCACTTTTGACCACTGCCTGGGGAGGGGGTCAAGGGGCAAATATTTGTGCTGAAAGCAGCTGCCTGTGGAGCTTTTCGAAGCCCCTCATTTGAGGAGGCAGAAATACAACTTAGCTGTCTGTAGGTTCTTACATTATTGCTAAACCCTCTGGGAATGTGCCATGGAGATGCTTCAAAAAACATCAAAATATTCCCCATTGGCCAATGGGCCGTTACCCAGAAACATTTGCCGTTGGCCAGTTGGGCACTATGCTGAACTGGTTTTAGTGTAGCTTAGCACATGATTAGACCATTTCATTGCTATTTCAATAAACTAAGACTAACATGACCACCACAATCATAAACACACAGCATGTCATGTGGTACAATGAAGAGCCCAACATGAGATTGTGACACCTTCAGACTTGGCACTCAAATCTCAGGCCACCACATTTCTTCCCTATATATGGGCAATAGGGGGCACAGTGGTTAGATGTTTCAGCATTTTAATATTTCAAGAGCAGGTTTTAAACAGTGACCAAAGAGATGAAGGGAACATAAACTTGCAGAACATAAAATCTTGACAGAAGAACTGGCAGGGATGCGGAAGGAATACCAGGAATGCAGTATTTTGTGCTGTCTATCTATGTAAAACACTTTACTAAACATATAAACATGTCAGTTTTGAAGGTATCTTACTGATAGTGTATAAAAGTATCTATTGAGAAAATAGCAATGTATGTCAGTGGTGGTAAGTGGGGTAACTAGAGGGGCAGAATGAACATGCAGGAGCTGGGGGCAGCACTGGTGTATGGTGGCTGGACTGGTCTCTAAGTGACCACACCAGCCTGTTCCTGTTTGTCCAGAAGGGGTGGAAGGACTCAGTCAGCTTAATGTGTTACACCATAATCCTGCTGGGTCATCCAAATATTTTATGAATTTTGTAACCTGTAGAAATTTGTATTGTGAGTTTTTATTGTAGTTTGAAGAGGTGTTTGAAGAGTTGTTCGGTGAGCACCTTAATAATGAACGGGCCAAGTGGTTCATGGAAAAACGTGGTGAGGTTTGTCATTGTGTGGTTATCGTGAGCTGATTCTCTTCGTTGCTTTGCTGTAAAATTTGCTTTGAAAACATGGCCTCGTGTCTTTCCAGTGCACCCAGTGAATTTAGAGCAGGAGAGTTGCAGAGGGCAGAAGGTGAGCTGCAATGTGTTTCTAACCCAGAGACCAACAATAACAATATCAACACCGTCAGTGTCAAGAACAGTGATGGCACAGTCAACATAGACATCAATGATGCCATCAGAAGCACCAGTAATAACATTGACAACAGCAACAACAGTGTCAGCAAAGCTCAATGATAGCATGAACATGAACTCCCACATCTTCATTGACATCAACAACAGAAGCATCAATAATGGCAAAATGGACAACATCAGATGTTGGCAACAAAGGCACCAACAATAACATCAACAAGTGACAATCCAACAACATGAACATAAACACTTGCGCAGGTCCTCAATGACACCAGCCTCAGAGCAATTGGCAGTTACAAAATCAGCAACGTTAGTTAACAATAACGTCAGCACAACGTTAACATGAACACCTGCATCTTCAATTACATCAACATCATATTCATCAATAAGAACATCAGACATCCGCAACAAAAGCATCAACTTTAACGTTGACGAAAGAGACAAAACAACAACGTGAACATAAACACCATCGATAATCACAAAATCAACATAAGCGTCAACAAAACTGACAACCCAACAACACGAAAAATAGCACCTGAGTCTTCGATGACATCAACCTCGAAATCAGTGAAAGCATCATTGGTATTAGCACTAACAACAGAGACCACAGTCAACATTTTCACTATAAACACCAACATCATCAATGACATCGTTAGAATAATCTGTCATGAAAGGAGCAGACATTAGCAGCAAAAATAATTTACATACATTCATTAATTTTGCAGACACTTTTCTTTTAAGCGACTTCTAATGAACACTGTCGTGTTGTAGTGTTATCATCCCACACCTTATTCACCCAAAGTGACTGACAATGATAGATAGTCTACTGCCAATGAGTGACTCGTCCATATATCGTTACGAATGGTTCTTATCTATAACTCGATCACATGGTTTTTGGGACATTTTCAGCTAACTGGTTGAATTGATAGAGCAGTATTGGTGGGGGGGGGTTCTGAAGGAGTCTCTGGTGACAGCTGGATCTCCAGTGAGCCGCCTGCCACGCACACACACGCACGTCAACAGTAACATCAACAACGGTGACAACCCAACAACAACATGAACACCCACATCCTCGAAGACATCAACATCGGAATCTTCAGTAACGACATCAGACGTCGGAAAGAAAAATGTCACCATTAACATCAACAAAAGTGACAACACAACATAGGCACTTATCAATGACATCAGAATCATCGGCAGCGACAAAGTCAACAACATCAGTAACGAATGCGTCAACAACCTGATGACCCGGCAACAACACAAAACACACCCGCATCCTCAGTGACATCGACATCATGATCATCATCACCAGCGTCGTCAGCTATAAACAACACCAGAGACAAAAACAAGAAGTCGCAACAATTCACTGCCTGGCGAGGCAGCGCAGTGGGAAAACCCGGGGACGGAGGTGTGGCTCGTACTCTGTTACTTACGAGGAATGCCTGCTGCTATGAATGAGCCTGACTTTTTACTACAAATTAAGACTGTAAGCAATGCTGCCAAGAGCACTTCATCATCTGTGGCAGCAGGGAGCGTGTTTGGAGGGCGGCCAGCGACGGCGGTGCCGGGGCAGGGATCTCTGCACCAGGCCGAGAACCCGCCACTCGTCCATCTGCCGGCACACAAAGGAAGCGTGGGAGTGCGTTACAGAGCTGGGGGATTAGGAGTGTACAGTGCCGCCACCTACCCCCACACATGCCCCCAGATGTAGGAACATAATTGTTTATGTCCCTGGGAAGACTGTGGATGAGGCCTCAGCCCCTGGAACAAAGCACCGTGTTCAGGCCCAACTCTTAATCCACCTCCACCGCTCCCGTTTCCATGGATACGGAGGTCTGCCAGCCAATCCCGACTGCCCCGTCGACGGCATGACCAATGGGATTATGGGTGGAGAGAAATGATGTGTCGGAGCTGGGAAGCAGCAGGGGGTCCAAAGTCTTGGGCTCAGGGGAGGAAGGCCTTTTGTTGGACCTGCTGACCCAGAGGAATCCAGGAGAACTGGAGCTAGAGAGCCCGTACTGGGAGCTGGAGTGTCAGCAAGACACCTGGGAGATAAACTGTCCCGCCCAGGGTGCCCCCCCACCGTCCACTATGCCCACGGTCACGCAGCGAGTCACCCAGAAATGTTTGCACATGGTGCTGAGTGACCTCCCTCCAGAAAGGCTCCTCTTTCCATAGCTGTGGAGTCACTCAGAAGCGCAAGGCCCCCTGCGCACGCTGCGTGTTCATCCGCTACGTGAAAGTGCTCACCTGTCTAGGGCAGTCATGTTCGGAATTCAGCATGGGGCACCAAGTTTAAAAGGCTGGTATCGCTGTTCCTCTGTGTACTCAGCCACACGTTTTATTCTTTGGAACGTGATTTAATGCCTTGAAAGAGAATCGGAGTGAATGTTTTAACGGGAAATGCAAACGCGCAAACGGAACGGCACTCGGGGCAGCGTCTTCACGCGCGTGCGGTGACCCTGCGATAATGCCGGGTTTGAGCGTCTCAAGGACTCCTGCAAAAGCCGTGCGAGCATCACCCCAGGTGGTCAAGTGCTGCTGGATCAGAGGGTGCGAGCAGTCGCAATTTGTGCAGTGCGGCAGCCACTTGATGGTAGCTGCTGGCCACAAGGGGGCAGAAGTCACAGATGAAATTCATTGTCAGCAACCCCAGACCACAATAGACAGTTCTTCGTCACATGACTGGACTGACGGGGGGAGGGATCCAGTTGTGTGATTCCAGTGCATCCTGTACATGTAGTTTCTTTTTTTTAAAATAAAAAGTCTTTCACGTGTCATTTTGACATGGCAGTACTATTATTTAATTTATTTTAACAATTAAAAAAATATATTTATTGGTATGTGGGGGTGGTGGCGCAGCAGATTTGGCCAGTGCCCACTGTTTGGCGGGTCTGGGGTTCGATTCCTGCTTGGGGTGCCTTGTGATGGACTGGCGTCCCATCCTGGGTGTGTCCCCTCCCCCTTCAGCCTTGCGCCCTGTGTTGCCGGGTTAGGCTCCGGTTCGCCGCGACCCCGCTAGGGACAAGCGGTTGTAGACATTGTTTGGTTGATAGTATGTAGAGTTGTATGCTTGCAAATTACTAGAAAAAAAATATATAGAAACTGTTTCATTTCACCAGTTAGTATCGTACAAGTTGAAAAACTACCAGTGATCTTAACAAGAAGGAGGAGGCTAACACAGAAACTCTCACGATTCCTTCTAATTCTGCAGTTCCAAAAAAAGTTAGGTATTGACATTTGTATGCTCGAAAGTCAATTATAATGTTTAAATAATGTTCTTTTTAAAAATAATTTAGGTTTCATTTTGCCAATTAAGCAAGCACTTTTTGTTTAAATTCTGGAAAATGTATTAACAAATATTGTGATGCACTGGGCTGCCCAGTTATTCCAAGATTTGGTTACGTGACATCCAGTCATGTGTGAACTGTAATTTAATTCTTGCTGGTTTTATCAGTATCGTGTGCAGAAGGTCATAATATTACTGATTTATTCTCAGATGTCATATAGAGGACATACATTTTATCTTCCTTCTATTTAGCACCCTGAGAGATTGATTTATCCGTCTTATGATCTCATCCCCACAACCACAGCCGTTTCAGTGTACCGTGTCTCTGATTTATAGTACGGGGCATCACTCTGCATGAGCTTTGCATGTCTTGGTGCGTGAGCTCAGTTGGTGAGAGTCATAGATAGTGGCTGTATGGCCTTTGTGACTCGGGTCATGACTCACCCGTGGGAAGCAGACTGCGGATATGTGAGTCACAGAGACCCTGAACCAGCCTCAGTGTGTCTGCCCACTGTGGCTCAGACTGGGGCAGCCTGTGGCCAAAAAGTTACAGGTCAGAAGACATTATAAACAAGTGTTTGCTCTTTTCTCTCAGAAATATATTAAACTGGATTCTATCTATTGTTTCATTGAAACTGATCTCAGATGTACACAAGTCATCTTTCTCTTTTTGGGTATTACTTTTGTTTAATGTATAATAGTTTGCCTTGACTTATTGGTACATAAATTTGCCTCTGCTTATGAATAACATGAAGATATATTTACATTTTCTTCTTCGGTTACTTAGTTCAGATCTCAATTTATCACATCCACCCCACCCCCCTTTGAAGTTCTGTTTTGTGTCATGGATGGGGAGGGATAATTTTTAGTAATGGTAGCACAGGATGTGATTTTAATAAATTTGCTAAGATGTGATTTACATAATAATGTCATGTCAGTGTAAAATATTTTAAAATATTGAGGCTTTTAGTTAGGAGTGAATGTATGATATTTCCTTTAGTTCTTTCATGTTAGAATAGTAAAAGGGATGAACAGAAAGAATAGCTGGTAGATGTTTCATGCCGGATTCTATAGGCCTTGTGTATTAATTGTCATTTATCTGACACCTTTGTCCACAGTGATTTACAATTTGAGCTTTGTACACTAAGCTACTTATAGTGATTTACCCATTTATACAGCAGGGTAACATTTAATGCATCAGTTCAGGGTGAGTGCTTCAATCCAGAGTACAATAGAGCGGAGAAGGGTTTCGAACCTGGGTCCTTCGATTGTAAGGGGACACCTGTAATCTCTGTGTGTAGCATACAAGAAAACATGGAGTGAAAATATCCTGTGAGTTTAAAGAGTTGCACCACAGGGTAAATACTGTTTGATTGGTCCTCCAGTGTGGGACATGGTCAGTTTTTCTTTAGGGTTCTTCTCCAAGTGAGTTTGTTGTTCCTGTCTGGTTCCATTAGCAATGGTTGGCATGGACTAGAGCCAGGGATTCGCTTGCAGTCATTCCCTGGCGGTGGTGCCCTCACAGTTCTGCTATGTTCCTGCCTGTCTCCCCCGATAACATTGCCGCAACTTGGTGACACGAGCACCATGGACATGCTTTGCTAACCAGTGTCACGTGGTGGCGGCACCCATGAGTGAAAAAGCTCTGAGCATGTCGAGTACATATGTGTAGAAGCTGCAAACCCTAAACTCTGGTGTAATTTATTACAGTGGACATAAAAATAAACCTTCATGCTACATTATAAACATCCAGTCATTCCAATCCTAGTATAGAGAAATTAAATCTGTTTTATAATGAAACATCCTGAAAATATTCATATGCTCATTTGCTCTTAATGTACTTGATATATTTACACAAATATACATTTTAATTTTATTTAAAACCTTGCACTCCGATATTGCACACAAACGTGCTTTGTTCCATTAGTTTTATCAATTTAGTGTGAGCATGACCAACCATATTTTATATTTAACTGCTGTAGAGAAGTCCAGCAGGTGTCTCTGACGCTGACACTGCCTTGTGAAAATATTTTGTGATATTTTCCATTATATTTGCCATGTCTGTATGTCTCATTTTTGTGCTTCTGTGATTTTTAAAAAAAAATCTATTTTAAATCAATAACCTCATTGAAATTTGAAAGCCCTCATGAACCATGAAAACACAAAAGGGTTTAAAAAAGTCAGTGAATTAAATGATCCTGGTGGAAGTGTTCAAATTTGTTGCAGTGGACATGATCCACTGGAAGTGGGTCGTTCAGTCATTTTGTCTTTGAAACCAGTAGAAATATTTCATTGCAGCACCATTCCTATGGATAAGGTCAAGATACTATCGTCACAGCAGGGGAAGTGATCTTCCCTATGTGCCTTTTGGACACGGCCCTTTTTGTCATAGTGATCATGATTTTTAACTGCCTTCATCTTTATATTTATCTTTTATTTCGGAATGGCGTGTGACACAAGGCAGCTGCTCCTCACACGCTTGGCCGTATGCCTTCGTCTAAAACGTTGAAACATTCCCTCCCAAAATTATGAAAAGATCAAAGGAGAACTACAGAAGAGTTCCTCTGAAGCTGCGGAACCCCAGAGTGCATTTTATAGCACAGATTAAAGAGGACTGAGCTTTTTTTTTTTTTTTCTTCTTCAACCGCTTTTAATTGGATCAGGAGACACTTTCTACTTAAAATAAATAAATAAATAAATTAAAAAAAAATAAAAAAATTCAAGCATGTCGTCTGGCCGGCCTGGAAAATTTTCTATGTGTTAAAAATTCCCAGTATGGTTACAATTTTAATGGAGAAGTTACAGTGAGATTGGTTCCAGATGACCGTACATTTTCCAATTTAAAAAAAAAAAAAAAAAAAAAAAAACTGCTGGAGAAAAAAAAAAAAGCGATGTGTTGATTGTTAACGTGCTGTGAATTGGAGTGGTGGGGGTCAGCAGTTCAATGTAGACTTTATTTATTTGGCAAGAGGTGTGTTGCGGCCATGGTGCACAGAGCGCTGTTGAAATGCATTGCTCAGTCACACTCCACTGTTCATTTCAGTACATTCGTTTTCTGGCTATGGGTTCATCCCGGGAACCTTAATTTTTTTAGTGTATGACCACAAAAATAACACCCCACCACATTCACAGTCCTTAACCCAAGCTGTACTGGAGGGGTGACTTGGCTGTTTCAAACAAACTGCATTATTAATCACAGTAGGTAACAGTGAAGTCTATTATTCTGGTAAAATTTATCGGAGTTGTTGCATGTCCTCTTTTGCCCTGCCTTTTTTGTCTTTCTTAGTAGCTCCCCTAAAAGTAATTCCTGTTGAAGCACTTGCTGGATGGAAAAAGAAAGAACGGAGATTAAAAAAAATGCAAGGCTACTCCGATTTCAACAGAATCACAGTATTAGATCTGAGAGGGTTTAGTAGTGAAGCTTGTCCATAGCATGGGGCCTTTGCCTGGCTGTGATTCATGGGGTCTCTGTATGTTAAAATTAGTGGGAATTGTCAGCACGTGCTTCCCATTACTGCTACTTCCATATATTTCTTACTACTCTTGATCCAGTATATCCTAAAGTACGAAACATGGAAGATCTGGTATATTGTTATCTGACAGAGCCAACTAGGAGGGAGTTTTGCCTCCACAAATACTTCTCAGGCTAGAACGTGGACCAGTAAGGGAACATAGACAGAGGTATCTGCTGTCTGAGAGGGAACCTTCTAGGGAGGCCTCAGAGGAGTTTGCACCGCAGTGTGCACTCATTGGCCAGTGAGTTACCCTTTCGTCAAACCCACCGACAGCAATGAATGTTTATCGCAGCCATTATTAGTTAGCTTGTGTTGCAGGTGTCATAGGGTTGGAAGAGTTGAGTGGTCTTTAGCGAGAACGCTCATCATAGTGCTGGGGGAGCTTCGCTCTTCAAATAAATATTCAGTTTGTTGTTAGGTCAGCTTGTGCTAGGATGAGAATGGCGAACCTCGGGGTACAGTCAACGGTCGATGGTTTCTTTCATCAGAAGCTCAAACTCACCGACAGCGTTGAATGTTCCCTGGGGACACCTAGTTACGTGATGTCTTTCGGCGTGTACTCCAACAGTCTTCTTCCATGACCTCACTTGTTCAACCTTTGAACTCTGACCCCAGACTGCCTTGGAAGCTGCGAGTCCACAAGGTACATGGAACTAAGAACCACTACCTTAGATGAGGATAAGGTTGCTGAGGATGCAGCCACCAGGGACAATAAGTATGACTCATTTGCACTGCCATATCCCCATACATCTATATGACTGTGTTATGAGAGAGAGACAGCCAAGGAGGTCAAGTTCCCTAGTGCTGAGAAGACATATTCAGTGACGAGTCCAGAGAGACAACCAACAGAACAGCTCTAGACTTAGGATGCTATAGATTTTATCCCATCCTCATTCTTCCACTTCTTTTGGACCTGCCTGGAGAACAAGGAGACATGCCATGGAAGAAGAGAGAAACATAAACACAACAAACTCTGCCTTTAAAAGTGTTAGGGCAGCTTTACATCAGGGACAAAGAAACTGAGTAACCGCTTAACAAAGTCAAGTTATTCTAAAAAGGTTTCTTGTGCCCCCACTCCCCTTTTTGGATAACAGTGGGAGGGCAGAGGGGGAGAGCTTTTAATTTTAGCAGACATGTAAAACTATGAACACAGCCCAGCATCACCAAGGTACCGCTCAGCTTTATGAAAGGGGGCTGTAATCACTGTTCCTGCTCCCCCGATCTACCCTACCACCCCCACCCCCGACCAGCACACAGCCCCCAGAGTGAACGCGTCTTCTCTGCACAGTGCTTTGAGGTTGTGAAATCGTGCAGTCATGCATTATTAATGCGCAACCCTGTTCGGCTGCCGCTACCTAACTTAACGCCGGCATCTATCCGTACATCTCTTTCTCTTTCTGCCTTTGTGTCTCTCCCTGGCGCACAAATCCGAGGCTTCCAGGACGCACAAGGAAGACGGGGAGCGCAGTATATTGTTCCATAAAACACATGCTTCACGGTTCACAGGATTTATAACCGTATGGTGGTTCAGAATCTTTCCGCAGTAGCGCCTGAGACCAGCATAGAAGGCTTTCGATCCTAAACATGAGCAAGGCTGTAGAATGACAAGGGAATGGGGTTTGCCAAGGATGCTTGCTTTATGACACATTAGAGAGAAGGCAAAGTTTGCTGTTCTGTTAGTATCAGCAATATCGTTTGAGCAGGCGAACAATGAAATGATATCAAATGATGATTCCTTATTTAAACATGGAGGGGCTCTCAGTTGGAGAAGGGAGAGTAGGTGATGGGGTGGATTGATAGGGGATGAGGGAGTGGACTCCCACAGAGTTGCTGTGAAGTGCCTCTTAGATGCCATACTCCAGCTCCCCAGTCTCAACTCCCATGATAAGGCAGGCTCTGAGCGACTTATAACCCTTTCTGGAAAAATGGAAATGGAATTACCACATTCATTATGGGAAGCAGCATAGGGTGTGCGTGCGTGCGTGCGTGTGTGTGTGGGTGTCTGTGTGTTAGTTAAAGAGGACATTTGCAAGAGAGCTGTGAAGAAATTGGTCAGTTCGGTTTAAGTGTCATACAATTTGGATCATGATATGCACCATGTGTGTAAGTAGCTGTCTGTGTGTGCGGTGAATGTGTATAAAGAGTATACAGCCTACTGCTAACAGAAGCTGCATTCACCCTGTCCTTCTGCCATGAAGCTTCTGTCTGACTGCAGTTACGTTCCAGTGGCTTGTGGGAAGAAAAAAAAAAAAAAACAGGAGTGACCAGCATTCGTTAAAAACAGTGGAATGAGCAGGCTGGGGTGCTCTCATGACCTTGGCTCACCGTGTGTGTGTCTGCAAAGCCTGGGCCTTGGAGGAACACCGGCTCGGCGGCCCTCTGAATTATTGAGCAAACTTCTATGTCAGCTGTGTTTACAGAGGCAGTGGGTACTGGCTAGTGAATGGGGACCATTCAGCCAGACAGTTATACATATATACATCACACATATATATATATAGAGAGTTTGGGTTCAGCTTTCTGGAAAGACCTCAGCTCCAGAAAAATTGAAAGGACTGCTCTGCCCGTTTTGACTGGTGAGGAGCAGCAAGCTTCTTTTGTTTGTTTTAGGATCGGGGATGAGTGCAGTGGCATTAGAAACCGTGGTACTGAGTGCAGAAGCAACACTCTTTTTTTTCGTGCATCTGAAAAGACGGGCATCTCAACAACATCAGTCAAACTGTTACTTTTAAAACTGGTGTACTTAGGTAAACTCAAACTTGGGTGAATAATCGGGGAAAATATTGTCAGTGAAGAATGCTTGCTCCTTGTCGCGATGATATTATAGACAGTGCCGATAAGATTATCCATGTTTCTCCTTGGGTGTTGATATCCATCTTTTATTTCAACACTTCTACCCCTCCAAATTCTTTAGATCTATGTAGGTTCACAGTGCATTTTTCATGCCAAAATGACAGATCAAATCATGTGTATTTCTGTTCTGTGAGTGGTTGGACCAGGACAAATAATTAATGGCTTTCAGGGAAGAAATAGGGATATGAAGTGTCTTTAGGTGCATAGTTCTCCATCATTAATGATATTGGATTAAAGAAGCATTGTTACTTATCTGTGTATCCCATTTGTTGCCTGCTGGCAGATCTGGGCAGTTGAGTAGAGTTTTTTTGTGAAGAGGCCTGGAAGGAGAAAAGCTTTGGGTTTGGCGCAGAGAAAATAGACCACAGCCACGCCAGGTGGAGAACGGTCCGTGCAGCTCTACATCCCACGCGTTATCGCCTGACGGCAGACGGGTCTCATCCCTTGGTTCCGCTGCTCTGTCGGATGTCGTGTTGGAGACCATGGAGGAAAAGAGGTGCAGAGACGGAGTCGCCTTGGAGGGAATGTTTGGCAGGAGTGCCTCTTCTCTTTGGCAGTATGCTCCCAGACCTTGGCTTCTGCTGTTGCTCTAACAAGATTCCCATTCTTGGGTTTTCCTCTGTCACTCCTTGCCCTTTCCCCGTGGCCTCTCCCTGTTCACTGATCACACATCCTTTTATTTGCATAAATCAGCTGTCCACGTGTGGGACACCTCTAGTTGACAGTGGGCAGCTGTCGTTACAGTCAGCGCATGAATAAAGAAAGTCTTTGCGCAGCTCCTGCTGCAGAGATGCTACAAGTGCCCACAGCAAGCAGTTCGGCTATAGGGCTGATGTTTCTCCATTCGAAGTTCCGCATTTTGTACTGGCTCACAATAAGCCAAAATGCAATTGCTCAGATGGAACCTTCCTGAATCCAGTGCTACTGCCCTGGCTGAGCTGACACTTGAATGCTGTCAGGTATCAAGCTAGGAAGGACACACATCAAACTGCTTTGTCAGCAGGTTCCCAGTGGCAGTTGACAGACAACAGTAGACTTACAAGCTAAGTCTCTAGAGCATCCTCAGCGATGTTTCTTGGAGAAGTAATATCAGGCGGTCTGATTTCACGGTGTCCAAAAAGCCTGTCAAAAAAGGAGACACACCCTCATTCGGCTGCATATGTTTTCGTTTCTGAAACACAAGCTGACTTCTGTGTCGCGCTTTCAGAAGGTAAACTAAACCTCAGATAGGAGATTAAGGTGCAAACAGAAAAAGGGACTTATGCACCTGTCAGAAGCCTGAAACTAAAGTAACCCTTTAACACAGGAACATGACAGAATGTAAATCAAAATCATGCCAACTGGAATCCAACCTGAAAGCAGTTACTCCTAGTTAGTGCAGCGTTTAGAGGCGTTATCAGAGACAAAGGTCTGAATACACACTCCAACTGTAGCACCCTTGATCGAAGTACTTACCCTCAGTTGATACAGTAAGATTTGCCCAGCTCTGCGTAAATAAGTAACTCACTCTAAGTAGCTTAGTATGGGAACCTAACATTGTAATGAGCCTTGAAAAACATGTCAGCTATGTAACACACACACACACACACACTGTCTGAAACCGCTTGTCCCAAGCAAGGCCGCAGCGAGCCAGAGCCTAACCTGGCAACACAGGGCGCAAGGCTGGAGGGGAAGGGGACACACCCAGGAGGGGATGCCAATCCATAACAAGGCACCCCAAGCGGGACTCGAACCGTAGGCCCACCGAAGAGCAGGACCTGGTCAGAGCCACTGCACCACCGCACCCCCCTTAGCTATGTAATAGTTAATTTTAAAATACAAAAACCACCTGCATCAGGTTGATACCAGAGAGATATCTGATGGTTATTCCCGTAGACATTAAGGATGTAACTATGGCTTTTGGCAGGCAATCGCAGCGACCACACCATGATTGCTTAGCAAAAAACAGTTTGCAGTAATTTCCTACAAAACGTCTGAACCGTATCCTTACAGATGATGTGACCTTACCCATCCCGCCACAGATCATGTGGCATAACCCTCCATGACTGGGGGACCCTGATTAGTACAGTGAGCTCTGGAATGCTTGTACATGAAGCACATTTTATACTGGATTAATTTTCTGTCAACACTTCCAAATTTAGCTGTTGCTAATCACATTAAGGCTGCCCTACAGGCATGGCAAAGGAAAGGAGACTTCTCTAAAACAGCAGACACTCACATACTGGGCACTTTGATCCACTGTCAGTCCCTGGTATTGCAAATCGATTAGCAAAATGGTGGTACAAGTTTTTCAAGTCAACTAACTCTGGAACCACCCTTGTCCGATTGAAAACAAACAGTTAAAGCCAGTTAAGTTTTTTCCTCAGTCACTCATTTTGCACATCATTAACATCAGTGGAGTTGAGCAGAAAACTGCTCAGGCTGGAGAAAAACGGCTGCTCTGAGAATCACACGGTGGTCATTTATTATGTGTTTAATCCATTTAATCTGCTCGATGGAGGTGGTGTCTGATCCAGCTGGCAGTGATCAGCACCCTGTTTGCACTTGCTCAGCTCTCAGCTGCAATAATCTGAATAATCACAGAGGATGATGAAGATAATAATTATTATGATGATTAGATGTGCAGCAAGCTGCCATTACTGATACCCCTAGACCTGTACCCTTGCCTAGGTGATGATGATGGGATTGGCCAGAATTGACCTTTCTGGTTTTATAAAGTGGCATGGAATGCAAAAGGTGGAGGCCATGACACTGTGGTCATGACCTGACGGTAGCGCCCTCTTTTAGTTGAGGGCTACCTCTCCCATGTATGTTCTTTGCAAAGCATCTCCTGGTTAAAGGAGATAAGCTTGGGTCCCTTTGCTTTACCAGGAGATGCTGAAGATACCACCACAACAAAGGTCAGAGTGCAAAAAGTTGAGGAGAGTCAAAGGAATGATGTGTATTGTCAATACCCCACAGCTTCTTGTCTGAAAGCCCCCACCCCTCTCCAAATACATGAGCGAGACCTGCAGGGGCAAGACACCACGTCACTCCCTGTAAAAGTCAAAAGCAGAAGCAAATGTCCTCCAGGCTGACAGACCCTCTATCTAGCGCCTTCTCCTACATCAGGGTGACAGGGCCCATTCCTGGGGCTTTTTTCTGGCTACTGCTACCCATGCTGACGAGGGGACTGGCTGAAGGGTGATGCGGCCATCATCCTGATGAGCATGGACTCTACTCATCACGTGCTGCAGGTCCTGGTCTAGTTCTGGTCTTCCTTGGACCAGTATTCTGCGCACTTGACTGTTGTCTGAGGTGATTTAATTGGTTGGCAGGCCAAGATCACCACACACAAACACACAGGTCTCCCTCAGACTTATCCTGGGTAGCTGTCTCTTTTTGGGGCTCCTGAACTTACTAAACGCTGATCCTCAGCACATTTCTCAAAATGCTCCTCAAGCAGATGTGAGTGCGTCAATCTCAGGACTCTGGTTTGCATCCTTGCCAAGACCATTTTTGATAGGACGATCTCCACTGTCTGGTGTGCTGCTGCAGGTCTCCACACACACACACACACACACTGCTGACCATCCGAGGAATCTGCTTCTCCAACTACATTCATCAGATGGAGCTTAAGCCAAGACCCGATGGACACACTATTGCAGTTATGATTTTTTTATAATCTACTGCTTCTTGACCTTTCCATTGACCTTTTCTTCTTCCTCCTCTTCCTCTTACAGCATTCTGCTCACTGCCAGAAGAAATTATAAAATTTCTTTAAGAACACAGAAAACGCACTGTTTCCTATTGTGCCCCAGCTGCGCCGCATGATCCCGATGCCTTCCTCAGAACATTCCAGAAAAATGTCACCATTTTTTATGATCTGTTAATCTTCAGCGATTATAGAGCTTCCCGCTCTTGCCCTTATCTGTCGACAGGGCCGCAAATTCAAAAGCTGCCAATTAACTCTGGCCGCGGAGACATGGAGGCTAAATCGGCAAGACGATTGATGCATAACAGTCAGAAGCCCGCTAAGCTGCAACTGCCTTACGTTACTGTTCTGAAATGGCCTTGCATGGATCGTGCCCAGACTTGTCAACGGGGGTCCAAACTTCTGATGGAACTCTAAACCAACAATTTTGTTTCAGCTACCGAAGCCATGTGCCCGGAACTCCCTTTTACTGTTTTCATTCTTGAACTCGGTGGTTGATCCGTTTTATGATTTCACATAAATGCTGGTATGTGAAAGAGAAAGATTTGAAAAATGAATGATTCCTGGACGTGCAAGTAAAGAATAAAGAGGAGATTAAAGGGGTGAGACTGATTTTCTTGGTCCCAGGATTCTTAAATCAAAATTGAAGAGGGATTTAGGAGTCCCCATCCATTTCTGGAAGCTTCTCGCATCTGTCCTCGATCAGTTCTGTCCCAAAGTTGGGGGTCATGCAGTTTTCTTTCCAAACAAGCATTGTTCAGACAAAAATTTCCAAGCTCATGTGCTACTGCTGTACCCTTGAGCAAAGTGATTGTCCTGAATTGCGGCTGTAAAAACTGTCCCTCACTATAAATGAATGGGTATGATATTGAACCACAGTATGAGTCTTCAGAGTAACTAAATTAGAGGCTCTTAAGGAATCTGTATCGTGTGTATCTCCTCCGCACCCATTTTCCGTGTCCTCGGTTCTGATTTCATGCCTCTGAGCATTCAAACTGATCGAAAGACTGCTTACTGATCTGCCTTGCATCCCTGCAGCAATTTAAGGATCTGTGCTATATTCCGAATGGTTCCTTATCGACGGAAGACTCTCCGCAGCAATCTGGGGCCAGCACTCGGCTCGAGAACGGCTTTGATCTGCCGCGGAACGAAAGGGGCTTTGTGATCGAACGCTGGACTGCAACTTTTTTTTGGGGAGGAAGAGAGAAGCATTTCCTTAATATTAACATATACGTGAAGTTCTATTTTTCGTTCGGTTATTACAGGACTCTTATATTCTGCTATAAAGTGTTCCAGAAGAAGATGTAGGATCCATGTTGAGAACTGCACATCCATGCAAAATGTGTTTTCTTTTTTCAAAACAAGCAAATTTGTCTTTTTTTCTTGTCACGATGAGCGGGCAGTTTGAAGTCAGTACGGGGTGCGAATCCACTGAACGGGGATTTAGCTAACCACCCTACACCGATGTGACACGGGGTGGCAAATATAATAGAAAGCGACGAGCTTACCGGGAGAATGTGGGTCAGCGAGGCAGATGACCTACCCCAGGTCCCCGTGCTGGATACCACTGCCTAATCTGCTCTAATGCACACAGAATAGCAGCCAGATGTGTCTCCTAATTGACCCTGATATTCACTGAGCGGAAGACAAAGCTCATCACAACAGCTCTTTCGTTTGCACAACAGTGCCGGACTTATTAATTCATTTCTCTGACGCCATGGTAACTTAGT
Organism: Scleropages formosus; assembly: GCF_900964775.1. Lineage (NCBI taxonomy): Eukaryota > Metazoa > Chordata > Actinopteri > Osteoglossiformes > Osteoglossidae > Scleropages > Scleropages formosus. The sequence goes on from NC_041811.1 coordinate 6,518,807, forward strand.
GTTAGGTTTGTACACTGATTTACCCATTTGTACAGCTGGGAAATTTTACTGCCTCAGTTCAGGGTGAGTACCATGATTAAGGGTACTACAGCAAGAGGTGGGATTCGAAACCGGGTCCTTTAATTGCCAGTTACACCATCTGCTGCTGATATATCCAAATGTCCATACACCTCCCCAGGTTACATATTTGTACAGCCATTAATAACAATTTAAACAATTAAAAATAAATAAAGGATTATTGACCCAGCATGTTATTACTAACAATTTAATTTAAAAAATAACAAACACACACAGTATTCGTATTTCCAAAGATTATTAAACAGAGTGCATGAGACTTGTATGGCGTATGCAGGAGTAAAAATAAAAATAACCCACAGGCTGGGAACTTTCTCCTAGGACAAGACAATTGCTTAGAATCTTCTGTATGAGGTGCCAAGACAACATAAAAATTAAAAAAAAAAAAAAAATAAAATACAGTAATGTCATTGTGTGCAGCAGCCGGGTTTGCTGCCTGACAGTGGACTGGACTTCCAACCCCCTGCTCCAAAATTTCACATGACACGAACATGAGCTCAAACCATGAGGGAGCAACCGCAGCATCAAGCCTTTCTCTTAACATACCGTGAAGGAGCGGGCCACCTCTCGTTCCTCTGTTGCTGATGTGCAACCTGGCAATGGCTGCGTTTGTTTTGCAGGGACTGAAATGGGGACAGGCGCTGCATGAATATTAAAATTTCATGGACAACAAAGCGTTCTGGGCCCGCGGAAGCCGAACTCTTTTAGAGAGTCGAGCACGAGTTGCTGAAGAAACCCACTGAAGCTCAATAAGTGGCCCTCCCTCCCATCACGGCACTGCGGCGTCGCGTGTTCTCAGGTGGCTCGATCGCCGGCACTTCCGAAATTCGGGCTTACGCGCTCCGGAATGTCACCTAGATTCTGGGTAGCTTTAGGGAGGGACAACTCTCAGGGGCGGCTTTTCTCTGGAAGTGCAGAGACAGCATCGCGTGCTTCTCGCTGCCAGCTCTACGAACCCACATCCACCCCGCCCCCCACACCGCCTCACACCCCAGCCTGAACATTCTGTTACTCTTAATCACGTCTTGGCATCTGGTCGGCCCGCGGAGACAGTCTTGGCAAGCGTGTTGACGGGCGGCCCGCCGTCGTCGTGAGCGACTGCAGCGGCGCCCGAGAGTAAACCTGACTTGCGAGATATCGGAGTGGCGTACGTGCACCCCCCCACTCCCACGAACACCCACGTTGCGAAACAAAACAAAGAGTGCAAGAGGCAGGGCAGCTCCTGCGTGCGCATAGTCAAAAAGCTGTATCGCTCAGATGGTTTTAAGGTGTGTCCCCTCCCTCTTCGGAAGAGTCAGCATCCCGGAGTCAGTGACCGTTTTTTCCGTATCTCATCGGTTACCTCGCTGACCCTAACATTACTACACGCAATGTGGCACTACGTCTTGCACACAAGCCCTATGGCAACTCCCTCCTGTAGCGTGTGTACACACACACACACACACACACACACACACACACACACACACACACTCTCTTTCTCATTCTCTCTCTTTCTAACTGCTTAAATATTTCCAACCTGTTGATATGCCTGGTTCCAACATGGGGCACTGCTTAAGTCTGGGGGCAACACGGTGGCACGGCAAGTAGTGGGTGGTGTGAGAGGACATGGTTTAGATCCCTGCTCAGTCTCTGTGGAGTTTGCGTGTTCTCCCCGTGTCTGTGTGGGTTTTCTCCGCGTGCTCCGGTTTCCTCCCACAGTCCAGAGACATGCTGTTCAGGTTCTCCCATAGTGTGTGAGTGACAGAGAGAGTGTGTTCCACTGATGTAGGGATGAGTGGCCCATTGTAAGTAGTGTATCTAGCAGTGTTAGTCACCTTGGTGAATAAGGTATGTGGGCTGATAACACCACATAGAGTTCATTGGAAGTTGCTTTGGAGAAAAGCGTTTGCTAAATAAGTAGATATAAATGTAAAGTGAAGGATCATCCTGATAGACTCCGGAGTTTGTTCTCAGTCCGTGGTTCACAGCCAAACAGAAGCCCGAATTGAAACAACATCATGTTTCATTTCCCTGTCCGTGCAAATCTCCCAAAACATCTCTCAGGCCCACGTAAACATTTGTTGTCCTACTTGCGCTTTTTGTTTTCTCTGACCGTTTTTCCGAAATTTCCGAAGCAGCCCCTACGGTGTAGTTTTATCAAACTGGTGAAAAGAACAAGCTTTCATTCCCCCACCCCCGCCATCCATTCTGAGCCTACAATAAAAGGTAGAGACTGGACCGGAGGGTGGGGGGGCATGTCGGTTCATGAATAGGACTGTCGTAAAAGATTAGAGCTGGCTGATGTTACCCGGTTGTTTTCCCAGACACAGTCTGCCGAAAACACGTCTCAATCCCGCGCTAAACAAAAGCCAGAGATCTCCTTCAGGTCTTCCACACAGTGTGTCCCACTCCTGCCCGCGGTCTCTCTTCCGCCTCTCCTTCTGAAGGAGAGATGAAGGGATAAAAGATTAAATGAATTTCTCGATGGATGGAATGTTGATATGCTGAATGGGACAGAGGAGGAGTTGAAGTGGAAGAATGGCGGCGATGGCAGAAAAAACCCGGGTGTGTGTTTGCACAGCACCTGAATTCCTGACAGCCGTGTCACTGGCGGAGGAAGTGACAGGCTGCGTCCTTAGATCAGCTTTACGGTTTCTCCTTGGGACAGCTTTACAGTGTCTTCACTCTTTTTTTTTTTTTTTTTCCTTTTTTTTGTGCCAAATTGACTTGGAAGTGACCGGGGGAGGGATGGATGACACGCGGCATTGTGCCTTGTTTTTCCGAGCACAAATCTTCTGGTAGTTCATCAAAGGTAGTAATTTCCTGTCCGCAATGACACCCCCCCCCATTCGCACTCCCGCAGTCCCACGGGCCCCTAGCCACCCCGCCTCGCTCCCTCACCCCGTACGGTTTGGAGCTTTGTGTGTGACGGCTTGTGGCTGGGTGCTAACAATCCTTCATTGTCCAGCACTGGGAATGGTGATGGCTGGGTGGCGGTGGGGGTGCGCGCTGTCTGGTTTCTATTCAAATCCAGGTAGAGACAGGGTTGGAGGTGGGGGGCGGGGGTCTGTGGGTAGCCCGGCGAGAGTTTGATCGCAAAAGTTTTGTTATCGGACATGAAAGCTGAGTTAAGCAAACTCAGAATGGGGTTCAGGTGTGTGGTCCCTAAAGGAGCCAAAATTTTGTCACAGCCACAGATCTTCAACCGCTACACTACCTGCTGTCTCTCACCTCTGACTGTCAGCAAGTAGCTTCTGTCAGTTCCTGGCAGGTTTTTTGGTAAAGCATGCAGACGGCTCAATGAGCTATATATTTCCCATGGTTGGCAGGGCCCCAATCTGTCCACAGGCAAAGAGACTTTCACACTCAGCTGTATTTTGAGATGCAAAAACCTGAACGTATCTCAGGAGAGAGTCGGCTATGGATGCGCTCATACGGAAAAAAACGGACACACGTACGCACAGCTGATCGTGCAGGAGTGAGTTTCTGTCTTCTCCAGTGTGTTTTGTCTGCCTGCTTTTTAAACTCTGTGGCAAAAAGCAGATTCGATGGACTTTACACTCCGGTTTATGGACTCCATGCTGTACAGCTGTCTGTAGGTGATTCTCACTCGAGTGTGTGTGTGTGTGTGTGTGTGTGTGTGTGTGGATAGCATGTCATTTCGGCCTCTGATATGTTTTAAACGGGTCCTGAGCGCTAGACAAAAGCAACCTGACTGAAGGGGGGGGGGGGGGGGGGAAGCTGAGTCTGAAAGCATTTCCTGTCACTCAACACATTCCAGCCCCCTCTAGAAAGGAGCACTTTTACTCCCTTTTCGTAACTGCTTTGTGTTTGTGCTTTTTCTCTCTCTCTCTAAATCTCCATGCGTACTTTGCTCTGTTATGATATTTCTGTCACTCTTTGACTCTGCTGGCTGTTGAGCCTCATTCCAGCTCAAGGAAAAGCGCTATTCTAGTAAAAAGGGAAGAAGGGAAAGGGGGTGGAGTGTCCCGTTCGCCGACCTCTCGAAGAGCCCCGTGCCCCCAGCCCCCCCCCCCCCCCCCCCCGGGCCGGCACTAGGCTGTGCTGTCTGGCCTGGCGGCTGACCTTAGCTGGCTCCCGGCAAGGCTCCCTCATCGCTTTGTAGTCCGTCTCGCTGAACTCCTCCCCGGCTCCCAGTGGCCCCTGCCATTCTGCCCTAGGGGCTAATGCTGATGCTCTCCCCCCCCCCCCTGCACACAGTACGCAAAGAGCCAGAGTCTGACCTCCACTGCCGGTTCCCATCTGTGCCTGCCACGCATTCAAACGGTTAAAAAACACCTGTGACGGTAACTGACCCCAACGTGGTCACCGGCAGCAGGGAGACCCGCCGCAGCAGCGAGCAATGCGAAGCGGACTGCGACCCCAACCAACCAAGCAAAGCTTATCCATCCAGCAGAACACAGACGGGGTGGTGTGAACAGCAGTCGGACAAGTTGACAAAACAAAAAAACCCAGGAGGAGGGTCGCAGGATGGGTGGGAAGGAGTTAATCCGGCAGCACCAAAACACAACACTTGGAAGAAATGCTGTACCATGTGTAAAGGACACTCGACCACCACTGACCGGGATCACTCCGGACAAGATAAGGAGGGGCTGAAAAACATTTTTGCTTACCCTGATGGTGAGAGAGAGTACTCCGCTGAAGGTCTCCCCAGCGTCACACCAGCCACGTTGGAAAAGGGAGATCTGTCAAGACAGCAAATAACCGGGAGACAGACTGCACAGCATAAAAAAGGGCGGGAGGGGACAGTTTTAAAAAAAAAAAAAAAAAAACCCATTTGCCCCAACCAATGTGTCTGGCAGCAGGAACAATAACTTCCTGTAAGTACTTGCACACACGCAAAAAAGTTGGTGTGGCACAGAGAGGACCGGGACTTTTCCCCCCCTCTCTCTCTTTCTCTCATTCTCTCTCTCTCTCGCTCTCTCTTTCGCTCTCTTACTCATTTGCTTGCTCCCCTTCCTTTTCTTTTCCTCCCTCGCACGCTCTTGAGCCTCACCATTAGGAACCATGCCGTTAGCTCTGTCCGCGCAAGTCCCGCTCAGAGTGGGAGGCAGCAGCAAAACAAACAAGCCAACAGCGGCAGCAGTGGCGGCAAAAAAAAAGCCGGTATGGCCGGACGAGGCAGCGAACTGCTCCACGCTTCCCTGAAGTCTCATCTGTCCCACTTGAAATGAACTATATACGACCCAATTGATGGACAGGAGCAGATCCAGTCATGTGGAGTGCAGGCACACTCACTATTCGCTGAGCCCACCAGCCACCCTAGGGCTGCAGCTTCCTGATTGGCCAGGACCCAAACCATTGAAACATGAATCCGTCGGTGTGCACAGCCTGCGCAGCTGGGCATGGTCACTGTTTGGGTGCCTCACTGTCAGCAGGCATGAGAGAAAAGCACTTAGGGAGTCTTTTTCTCCAGCTAGTGCCCTGGATTGTTCCTCAGCTAACTGAGTCCCTGTGCATGTGTGCCTGAGTGTGTGTGCGTGCGCAAGTGTGTGGAGAAAATCGCCACGTTTATCCGAAGCTGCTGAAATTAAGATCCAGAGAAGATAAGACGTAGCATTAATTTGACACCCGGATCTAATCTCCTCACATGAAGCGCTCCCAGTCCTCAATAAGGGTTTGATCTCCTGCGGTTTCTGTTGGTCAGACCAATTCGGACCAGAGCACTGAGAAAGCGACCCCCCTAGCTTTTGCCTCTGAGCGGTTTCCCTCTGTCCCAATGGATGTTGGACTTGTTAGAAGAGGACGTGACAGCTGGGTGGGCGAACCGAACCCTGGTTTCGGGGAAGGTTGTGTTGTTACGGTTTTTTGTTTTGCTGTGGCGCGGAGGCATACTGGGGCACAGAGGCACAGATCACCCTGACGTTCGCACAAGAAATTTGGATGTGACGTGTTTTTGCTGCATTTGCACCTGTATGACACATGCAGGAAATACACACACTCACGTACAGCTTTTGTCACAGGTTTCTAAATTTCCAACAAAGAACAGAGTGTCCGCCTGGTAGAACAATCCAGAAAAATAGAAAAATCAGCCCCCCAGCTCCCCCCCCCGGTGTAACAGAAATACAAAGAGTTTTCTCCTGGACATATTGGTTGCTGTTGTGCGGGGAACCCCAGGTGTCTCGAGATGTGAGGGCCAAGCGGTTCCACATCGTGCCCAGCAGCATGGGGGCCTTGGGGTTATTTGGGGGGAGGGGGATGGAAACGGCTGCCAAATGCCTCCATTTCATACTCTTCACAAGGGGGTGACCTGGATAATGCTGATAACCACAATGCACCACGTTTCTCCACCCACGCGATGCTCTCCTGTTAAAAAGATGGAAATGCGGAGCTCGGGTTGGTGTTTGGTATAGCGGCACCCAGTGCCGGCTGAACCGAGAGAGACAGTGCTTAATTTGCATCCCGGGTGGATTTTTCTGTGAGGAGTAGAGCATAAATACTATGCTGTAGTGATCAGAGCAGTCAAGGAACCTGGGTTCCGATCTCCTCTCCCACTATAGAACCCTTGATCATGATGCTTAGCTCGAATTTATACAGTAAAAACTATCCTGCTGTACAAATGGGTAAATTAGTGTAAGTAGCTTAGTGTACAGACCTAACTTTGCAGAAAAACCATGAGATGCTGGCTATCTAAATAATAATAATAGTTAGACAATAATATATGATATTGTTTCTTTACACGCTAAAGACTCTGTTGTTCCAGGTCTTTTTTGTTGCATGTCAAATGAGATAAATGTTCACTATTGCCTGTTATGATAAGCAACAGACTTGGCTGATTGATGTCACAAATAAAGATGAAATAAATAGTGAAAGGCTAGAACTTGTTGGGGAGAAGAGATTGCATTTGACTCGTGAGTGGGTAGGCTGAGCGGAAAGCGCTGGCGTGTCGGCAATGACAAGCTTTGCGCCTGAGACGTTCAGCCACGTACAGACACCTTTCGGATTTATTTCCAGAGCTGCCTAACAAAGCCCTGTGTCATGGCAGTGATCTTTAAAAGGCCTCGCACGGCTGCAAAAATCAGCTAAAATGATACGCAGCTTCTTTCTCTGGATGGATCTCTAAGTTTCGGTGTCTCTGAAATGGGCCACTGCTTCATAACATTTACATTAATTAATTTTGCTGGATTTTCTAAGTAACTTGCAATATCCAGCTACTTACATTGATTTACCGGTTTACAGGTACTTCACCTACACAGCCACAGTAAAATAAAATGATTATTTTCCAGGAAGGTGCCAGTGTGTTTTAGTTATTACTGAGAGCCTCTGGAACGTTCCCTCCATGCAACCTATGATCTTTTTAGTTTCCAGTCGAGAACCCCAGTCCACACTGGGGTTGTCCCTCTCCGGAACTTTCCTCATCAACTGCCAAGGAGAACTGATCTAAGGTCAGTGGTCATGAGCCAAGCTCAATAACCAGTACCGGTAGGTCCAACCCTGAGGAATCTGCGCAGATGTTTCCCCTGCTGCGTTGCTTCTCCTGCGCAGGCAGTTCAGCTGGCTCTGATTGGCTGCTGAGGCACACCAAATGTGTCCAGGCAAAGCAGCTCAGTTCCAGAACCCAAGACCATGGCACAAAGGCAACTCTGGAGCGTAGGTCAAAGGCCACCGCAGTGGGCCTCTGCACTCATGTCTGATGGAATCACCCCTGCGGGGGGATGGAAGAGAAGGTGATTGTGGGAAACGAACCAGTGATTTCAGTTCAGTACTTCTGCATGTCTGCAGTGTGCATCCGTGTGTGTGTGTGTGTGTGTGAGAGAGAGAGAGAGAGAGAGATTTTAAAGCCAGAGCAGCAAAAACTTAAATGAGCACCTCATGTGCAGCCCTGTGTCAGTTTGGAAAATGGAAAAAAGCAGACGAGCCGTCGAACCCGAGGAGGTAGAGAGATGGGTGGGGGAGGAGCTGGAGAGAGGACCGGAATCTGTGTGTCTGTGTGTATGGGGGGGGGGGGGTTGCAATGGAAGTTGCAGGAGAACGAGAGAGCTGGGAGGGGGAGAGAGGAGAGAGAGAGAGAGAGAGAGAGAGAGAGAGAGGGAGCCTTGCATGACCTCAGGCTGAACTTGTTGAACTGAAGCCTGTTTCAAAAACCCTCTTAGTTAGAAGTTTCCTGCTGAGTCTCGGGTTGGCTGATGCTCTGACGCCCAGCGCTGGGACCGCACACACACGGAGGTGGGCTCAGGGTACTTCTCTGGTCTGCCTACACTGCCCAGCCTCCTCTTCTGTTCTCAGCATTCCCAGGTTCTCAGTCAGGTTCTGGTCAGGGTCCCATGTCAGCCACTAAGGGACAGAGTCTTTTGCTCTGCTGGAATAATCTCACCTTTTTTCCACAAAAGGTTCGAAATCGAAAGTCTGTAATTTCCTGGATTTGGCCTGGATGTCGTGGAATGAGCTCCCTCTGACCCTCAGAGCTGCTGAATCCTTCCCAGCATTCCAGAAGGGTCTCAAACCTCAGTTCTCTTTCCAAGCTGTTTCTCTTCTGATCTCTTGCTCCTGCATTGTATCAGCTGTCGCATTTTTATTCTCTATCTATTCTATATGCAGCTATTCATGTCATGTGTGCCAGTGAGATGGTGGTTTTGGACACACACTGCCTGTGCTCCAAAAATCATGTGTCTGCTTCCATAGCCTTTTACTTGTTGGTGAAATGCTCTTTTGTTTACTCTGAGATGTACATCACCTTGGAGAAAAGCATCTGCTAAATTAATAAATGTAAAAGTAAGAGTAGGTCGCTTTTTCGTGGCCTTCCTTTGGGGTCCACATTATAAACCCTGTAAATCCTGACCATAACCGAGAGGCAGCACTGGAGAGCAACTTGGTTGTCTAATTTTTTTTAAAAACATGGCATTTAAATTGGCACAGAAACACAGCGACGTTGTTCTAGAGGGGCCGTCTTCGGCTGGCTGCGAGTCAGAGGTTATCTTTGGCATGCTGTCATTTAACGCAAGGGCCAGGACCCCTGAGCCGGGGAGTTTGTTCCTTCTGTGCAGTGGAACGGTGGTTGACGGAACCGCTTTTCCAGGGTTGGACCTCGCTCTCCTGGTGGCCACGCCTTTCGGTCAGAAGAGACACACGTCTCCCTGTTGCGTGTCCGCTCTTGACCTCCCCAGCGGTCCCACCTTTGCCATCCTGCTGTTTTAGGAACTGATGACTTACTATAAAGAGGAAGAGGGGTATTCGGGGGAAAACTGCCCTGTGGAGCACATTACTCTGTAATTCAGTCCTGTGGGCCTGAATCTACATACCCGTTTTGCCAAAATACGACAGCGGTAGGTTGCCATGGTGGCACAGTGGATAGTGCTAGTGCCTTGTTCCTAGGCTGCAGGTTCGGACGTGGGTTCAAATCCAACTCAGTCTCTATGGAGTTTGCGTGTTCTTCCCAAGTTTCCCCCCCCAATTGTTCTGGTCTCCTCTTACAGTGAATAATGTGTTTCACCTGAGTTGGTTACTCTAAATTACTTTTAGTGTCTATGAGTTTGTCAGTAAATGTGTGTGTGTTTGTGTGTGTGACTGCCCTATGATGGGCTGGTGTCATGCCCAGTGCATACCCTATGTTTCTGGGAAAGACACTGAACCTCAGTGAGCCTGAACTGGACAAGTGGTGATGGATGGATGGATGGATGCTCACCAAGGAGTAAGAATGGGCAAATGACAGTAGGGTCTTAACTACCCTTTAGGACCAGTAATGTCATGATTGCACAGGGACATTTGTGACTCGCTGGATGATGGGTTAGAGGCCCTAGGAGGGAGGAGGAGAGTGGAGAGGTGTGCGTGTGCAATTGCATGCTTAGCTGTGCTGTATCCTCTGTGAACTCACAACCTTAGCTTCATGTTCACCTTTATAGCCACTCAGCTTCAAACGATCTTGGGAAACGGGGAAAGCAAGAGATGAACATGGGGTGTGGATCTCTTCCTGGGACACCTTTTCCTGAGTGTCAATGTGTTGTGTTCTGTCCGTCAACAGCAGTGCAGACTGTTGAGTCGCTGGGCTCGTAGCGACTGCTGTAGCAGAACTACTGTTTGTGAAGCTCAGCTATAGTCAAAGATGTGTCTCCACGTGGTCACCTTAAAACCCTCAACCATAGTCTGAGGTGTGGTTCATTAACCACACCACCTGATAGGGGCTCTTCCTGTGCAACTGAAAAGTGAAAGAGAAGGCGTTAGATGGCACAGAGGGGCAAGGTTGTGATGTGAGTCAAACTGGTATTGTCATCGTCTGGTTTGCGGATGTAAGTTACTGGTCTTTTTTTTTTTTTTTTTTTTTGGGGGGGGGGGGGATTGTGCATAGGGTCCTGTGCCATGGTGGTTCCTCTTCAGAGGAAATGTATGAGGAAGAGATGTTTGTTAGCAACCAGGTCATGCATGGATGTTTGTGAGGATGTATGTACCTGGATTTGTGTAAACATCTTTAAATGATTCAATTGTATATAAAATTATGCATAATTATTCAGAAATATAGGTAAAAGAGGTCTGCGGGGTAATATAGAGCGTAGAGGGCCTGATCACTTCTTAGACCCCAGTAAGAGCACTGTGCTCCTCCAGCTCAATTTAGTTGGTGATCCCAAACATGACTGGTCCAAAAGTGAATGTCCGTAGGGTCTCACTTTTGGGTTCAGTGTTGTGGAATGAGCTCCCACTGTCCTTCAGAGCTGCTGAATCCCTCCCAGAATTCAAAAAGGATATCAGACCCATCTTTCACAACCATATCCCTCCTAATATCCTGATAGCTACATAAATTTGCATAACACCATCTGCCACTGTCCTCTTTCTATTTCCTGTCAGTTCTACATGCAGCCACTCATGTAATGTTCACTAGCCAAAACAGTGGTATTGGACAAATTTGCTGTACTTAGAGAAGTGCGTGTCTGTCTATAACTCTTCGTCCGGTATTGATGCACTTTGCTGTCTCTGAGTTGTACATCACTGTGGAGAAGAGTGTCGGATAAAGGAATAAATTTAAATGTATGTAATTTCATATAATTGTGTGTGTGTGTGTGTGTCTGTTGACAAGAGTGTGTGTGAGCCTCGCATCAGCAGACCCTCAGATGATTGCGGAAAAGAGACCGGCAGCAATGCGAGGTCACAGTGCTATGTGTGTGGTCTCCGTGGAGACTGAATCGCCCTCTGTTATGAGTTCCATCTGATGGGCAGTGACCCCGATTTCCCTAAGTGCTGAGGCCCGCATGCACCTGTGTGTGTGTGGGGGGGGGGGGTGTGGTGGTGGGGGTGTACCCAGAAGGCTGACAGCAGACCCCCAGACATTTCCCAGGCCCCTTACTACCCCACCCTGATCTATGACATCTCCATCCACTGTGTAGAGGAAGTGGGGGAGGTGTAAGGCTTTGCATCCCCCAGACCCTAGGACACACTGCTACTCCTCTTGCTGTGGGAGAGGCCTAGGATGGGTCATTTTTTACAGAAAAATATAAAAGTAGGACTTTTACATAATGGGGAAAGAGGCTGTTCCACTTTTATTCTCTTATTCAACGTGACTTACAGTTTTGTGCTTTACCCTTTAATTCATCTGAGTATTCAGGGTAAGTGCCTTCCTCAAGGGTACAACGAAAGCAACCCCCTCAAGCATTTGAACCAATGGCCTCTAAGAGCGCTGCCTCTCAGTGAGGACACCGAGGCGTGCTGCTGGACACTGGTTGCCATGGACTGTGCGGTCAGCCAACTAGCTATGTGTCATTCCTCTGTGAAGTGTGTTGCACCCTCCCGCCATCCCGAGATTGACAGTGTATAACTTACCTCCACTAGGGTTTTGCTCATGCCATTTATCCATGTAGACTTTTCCTTCCAGGCAGGCATCTCTGCCACCTGTACCCTGCTGCTCCTCATTATTTATTTCTGCTGGTTACATGCTTAGCGGACACTTCTATCCACAGCAACTTACACAGCCAGAAGCTTTTATAGGTAGACCCTTTAAACTGTTGGATGTTTCACTGTGGTCATATAGGTGAAGTATGAACAATGGTGAAATAATGAGTGACATTTAGCAGCAGGGTGCCACAGTGGGAGTGCTGGGGCCTAACTGCTCCTGAGCTGAGGGCTCTGATATGGGTTCACATTCGATCAGCCTGTGTGGAGTTTCCATGTTCTCCCTGTATTTGCGTGTTTCCTCCCGGTGCTCTGGTTTCCTCCCACAATCCGAAGACGTGGTTCAGGTAGATTTGTGACTCTAAACTACCCTTCGTGTATATGTGTGAGCGAATGCTTGTTTCTGATTTCCCTGTGAAGGACTGATGTCCCATCCAGGGTGTACCCTGCCTCATACCCTGTGTGTCTGGGATAGACTCTTAACTGACACGACCCTGTACTGGACAAGCGGTTATAATGGAAGTACATGATTGATGGTTCTTGCATCCTTGTATTATTACTACAATTCTTATAATAAGACAATTGTCTAAAGGTGTCCTTTTGAGGTGGCTTTGTCCCACCTGTTTCCCCTGTAGCATCCTCTGGAGGGCAGATGTAGCCCCACCCACTTGACTCCTTAGGAGCCACTACCCTTGCTTCTCAAGGTAATGATGAGAGATTCCTCAGTTTTCTGCTGGTCTGGTGAGCTAGATGGCGATACCTAAGCTTTTGGCTGGTCAAACACACCCACACAGGTCTTTCCATCAGCCACGTTCATGCAAGCAGGCTTGACAAGAAGATTGTTAGTATTAGCAGTGTTACTGAGTGGCTTGCTGAGTTTGGACAGAGAGCTGGCGAATGGTGGATCTGATCTGGTCTGATCCCCTGGCAGCTTCTAAACCTAACCAGGTTTTTCTTATTTTTAGGTTGATCAGTTAGTATGAGATCATGGCACCACTGGCTAGGACCCCACAAAGCCAGAGCAACTCCACTGTCCACAAAGAGTAAAACCTAGTCTTTGTCTTCAGTTTAATGGTCATAAGTGTGACCATGGATTGGGCCTACGTGATAACTCTGCGGTACATGACAGTCTTTCGGAGAGCACCCAGATTGGTGCTGAAGGCCGTGAAAAGAGAAGGGAACGTCAGCCCATGGGCTCCATCATGGTTCCATTAACTAGGCACCATTTCAGGCCCTTCAGGTGGGGCCGTTCTCCCAGTAATGAGCTGTCATACAGTCGCCAGACCTCCAATCCACGTCCAACCTGTAATCCTGTCCGACTCGCTGTGTCCGACATGCCTGTAAGCGTCCTCCCCCAGAGCCAGTGATAGTACCGCATTCCAGATCATCTCTCAGGGTATAAAGTTTGAGAATGTTGCAGCTATGGGAGCTATTTTCTCTTGGACAAAGACATTATCTAAATAAAATATACTACATTATCATTAACCACTTGCCCAGTGTAGGTTTGTGGGCATCTGGAGTATATCCTGTAAGCATAGGATGGGAGGCAGAGTACAAACTGGATGGGACAGCAGTCCATCGCAGGACAATCAAAGATACTTGTTCACTCACACATACATACTAAAATATTGCTGTTATTATTATCAAGGTTATTTCCTTGAAGGAAAACTTTAAGCCTTGTTAAATGTGGCATTTCTCAGTGAGCTGGGATAATTTAGAACACACAATATTATTATTTAATCTTAATTAACTGATGCCTTTTCCAAAGTAATTTCTGAAGTGAGGTTTGTGCACTCATCAGCTTTACAGTCATTTACTGCATCAGTTTGGAAGATGGACCTTCACTGAGGATACTACAGCAGTTACTGCAACCTGAGTCCTTTCATTCCAAGGTGACAGAGGATGGCTACTACTGTCATTATTATTATTATTATTATTATTATTATTGCTAATTAGGACTGAAGGATAGCAGGTGTCAATGCAGATGCTGTGTTCAGGAACTCCACAGAAGGTGGGTCCTTGTTTAGACCTCAGCCTGTAACACTGGCCTTTTTTGGCTCCATGCATCATCCTCATTGCAAGTCGGTTGGTTCCCTCATCATTCCTTTCATCGCAGGTGAACATTTGACAATGGCAGCCTACGATATCACACACAGACGCAGCCCACTGACAAATTCTTTCCCGTTTCTGCATTAATTTGCACCGCAAGCCGCTAAACAGACGGCTTCCTTGTCTCTCGTTCTCCGCGGACTCTTTAGCTCTGGGTAGCGTACGAGGGGAAAAAAGGAGCATGAGTTATCTGACCTAGCCAGGAATCAGTGTGTAGAGCTGGGTGCCCGATGATATGCCCCTCTGATTTAATTTTCTCTGACATATTGAGTCTATGTTTTAGCCCACAGACCTACACAGCTGTGCCCTAATTTCCCCATTTTTTTTCTCCAGTGATCTCCGCCCTTCTGCCAGCTCAGGCCATGCTATTCTGGGCTCTCAGCAGGGCGTCGCGCTCGGCTGTCAGGACACACTCCATGCCACAGCCCTGGCCCTCGCAAAGGGCTCCATTAGCCTTAAACTAATATGTGTGTACGGGGGGGTGGAGGGGGGGGGGGGATGTCCCCGCGGGCCAGGGACTTGATTAGAGGGAATTAAATCAAGAAGGTCCTGCTTGTGCTCACGAATCCCCCCCACCCCCCCAAACTGCTTCCGTAGCGTACCGGCGCAGCGCTGTCCTGCTTTGCACGCTTGTCTGGGTTGTTATTCTTGGTCCGGCAAACGCGAGCACACACACACACACACACACACACACACGCCCACAGATGCTGATCTCATCCATCGGTGTTAATGGGCGTGTCTGGGATTTTTCAGCACCTCGCGCAGGAAGACAGCTGAACAATGACTTTCACTTTGTTGTGTTCGCTATGGTGGGAACTATTGATTTGTTTGGTGTTTTTGTGTGTGTGGGCTTGTTGATGTGTGTGTGTGTGTGTGTATGTGTGTGTGTGTGTGTGTGTATGGTCCTGCCTAAATTCTTGCTTGTCCCAGCACCTGCTTTGGCTGCCCGCATACAGGCAGTCTGTACCACCCTTCTCTTGGTTTGTCTCTCTCTCTTGTTTCCTCGCATATGAAGTCAATTAAAACCATTAAGTAAGGTCATTATGCACAGCATTTTAAGGAACACTTCAAAGTAGAGCATCTGTGTTTTCGAAAAGCCATCTGTTGAGAATGCACATGTGGCGTGGCTGTCAAGGGCCTGTTAAGCTGAGGTGAAAATTGAGTACATACACATACTTATACACACCCACTAACAGGTTGCTGGAAGTTGGATAAAAAGAAAAATCATAGTCTTCTCTATAGTTCCAAGGAAGAGACTACATTGTGTCATGGGTACCCAGCTCACTTCTTCTGGATACTGGTGTCTCCTTTCTTTCTCTCTCCTTTGCTGTCTGACATTCCTCCTGTTCTGGTCACCCTTCTCAGACTGGAAGTTTCTAAACATGTGTATGTACTGCCAGCTTGTGCAGCTACAGTATGTTATTAGTATTATTTATTCCTTTAGTTGGCACTTTTCTCCAAAGCCATTTACAGTCTTAGGTTTGTAGACTTGATGAATTAATAATAATTTGACCATTTATACAGTCTGGTAACTTTTACTTTATCGATTCCGGTTAAGAAATTTGTTCATGACTAATAAAGGAGCAGGGATTGGAACCTAGGTCATTGCAGTGCAAGGCAAAAACTCTAAGCACTAAGTTACTGCTCCCCCTCAACATTACAGTAAAGACTGGAAAATTTAGAAGAGTAAGGATGACCAGCCACAGATGGATGGACTCAAGTTTCAAAAATCATGGATGCAACACTTTAAAGCCTAAATACACTTAACAACATAACATGCTTAAAAGGCTTAGCAGTTGCATTCCCCATAATTTACTAACGTGACATAGTTTTACAAAGATCATTAAACAATGTAAAATACCATATGTTACATATTCTTTATTGATTATTAAATCGATTATTAAATTGATATTCAATTATAATCCATGTTAACTAAATTTTTCATTAAAAGTGGGTTAATCTGTCACTCCAAGACCGGAGTGTGTAGGTGGCCTTTGGTGATCTATGAGGTCAGGTGTGCTCAGGTGCAGCAGGACTGTGATTCTTGCAGCTGGATGCCATTACTCCAGGAGTACAGGTGTGGGGCTTGGCGTGCTGTTGTTCTGCAGTAGTGGTAGATCGCAATGCGACTGGACACTTGCGTGTCTGTTTTGGGTCTGAGCACCCAGCTTAAATGGGAGGGGGGGGTTTGGAACACCTGATTAGAGGGCCTGCAGACTTTAATAACAGGCCTGCAAGATTGCTTTCAGGCTCCAGGGGTTCGTTGCTTGATGGTCACAGCAGACCTCGAAACATGTGATTATCTTGTCTCACACGGTCCCATGAAACTTGGAGGCCTGCCACCGCACTGCCATGACCACAGGGTTCAGTCTCAGCCACTGGGGTGAGACCAGTCGGCCCAGCGTGGGATCTCATAGTCTTACATTAGTGTTGAAGCTTACAGTAGGCATCACAGTGGCACATAACATCTCACGGTCAACCTATATGTCAGACAAACAATTGGAGCACACAGAATTAAAGAATAAAGCCAGGAACACACTGTCAACATGTAGGGTAGACCTTAGAGTTTTATGAACATGAAGTTATACTCAGCCTGTACAGTACACCACAGAGCAATCTGTACAGTAGGCTTCAGAATAAAACCTGAATCTCACTGTAGACCTTACAGTAAAGCCTCAAACATGCTATTAATATAAAGTGTAGACCTACATATTAATAGCATGTTTGAGGCTTAAGAACTCAGTCATAGTCCACCTGTATAAGTGGTCTTATATTAAAGCCTGGAGCTCACAGTAGACCATAGAGTTAAAATGGAAGCTCAGTGTCATTTAAGCCTGAAACTCATAGTCAACATGTACAGTAAACTTTAGAGTAAAACTTGAAACTGAACTCATTGTCAGTCTGTGTGATAGGCCATAGAGGAAAGGATGGAGCTCACAGTCAACCTGTACAGTGGACCTTAGTGTAGAGTGGAGGTCATGTCCAATGTGTACAGTAGACTTTGTCGTCTGGAACTTGCAGTCAATGCATATAGTAGACCTTAGAGTACACCGGAGACTCGACTCAACTCACAGTCAACCTGTACAGCAGACCTTCAACTAAAGCCTGGAGCTCCCAGCACATCTTTCCCATTAACACCTGTATACTGACAGGTAAATCTCTACCCTAAAGGTTACTGTACAATAAAGCTCACAGCACAACACGCAAAACACATCTCCGAGTGTACCTTCCACACCGAAGCTCGCAGTCAACCTAGCATCCCCTACCACCGGCATTCCATAATCCCCTTTATTCCGCCTGTCACAGACAGAGAGGCTCCAACAATGGAACTGCAATGGAAGTTTCAATGCCAGCTTTTAAAAGCCAGCTACGGCTCCCTGGTGGAGCCAAGGCCGGCTGCCATGTTTCACAGGAACAGCTGTAGCACTGTGCCGGGGAACGATTTAATAGGTGTGACACCGCAAGGCTATTCCTGACAGGGCTAATTTTAAACAGCCGTGGAGCAATGTTAATTTGCTGAGATTAGGAAAAGCTCCCTCCGCAGCCGGAGAAGACAGGCCTTGTACTGTAATGCAGCTCCGCCGCGGGATTAGTTTGACAGGAGATTGCGCTCAAGTCACCACGAGCAACTTCACAGCGACCGAAAATGACGGCTACAGCGGCGTGATTGACTTCTCCGGGCTTTCAAGAAATCCGCTACACGTTTGGAATCCGTCAAAGACCCCCCTTGCCCCCCCTATTTTGGAGCTCCTTGAAGGCGTAGGAGGAGTTAAGGGGGATTAAAATATGGTTCAGTCTTTGTTGCTCTGCTGCTGACTTTTGGACCTGGTTTGGCTTTTTGGAGAGTTCTGCCAAAGACCAGAATTTTCTAACCAAAACCACATTGCCAGGGTGGGGACAGCCAGAAAGCTCAATTCCGAATGTGACAGAAGCTGTTTTATTGACCCCCATCCCTGGTTATGTGGTAGCTCTGAGCCTCACGAGGCTCCCGCCATTATCCGCGAGATCCAAACCCGGCAAAGCGCGCTAAATTAGTAGTTTCACTGGCCATAATTGGCGGCTTTTTGGACCCAGTGTTTAGGTATCGTAGTGGTACCGGGTCCGGTGTGGGTGTGTGTTTTTGCCTGGGTTGTTTGCAGTGCTAACGCAGCGAACGCTGATGGAGGAGGCACCGGCCCGATGAAGGGCTGAGCGTAGCAGGGCACGTTGTGTAAGCACAGGGCCGAACCATGACTTAAATAATGTGGGCATCTCCCCAGCCGAACGTGTTTTGTCAGAAGATAACTGGAGCAGGAGAATGGGGCTGTGCGGCTAGGTTCCTGGCTGTTATTTCTGCAGGCGGTGAGAGCGGGAGGCGCTAATGCGATCTGACAGTTCTGGAGCAAGAAGAGGAGGGCCAGGCGGAGAGGAGGGGAGCTCGCGGCAAGGGGGGCTGGGGGACCGCAGCGAGGGAGAGGGAAGGATGGCCTGATCGGGTTTGACTTTGGTAACGCAACGCCAGGCGGGGGTGGACATTGACGTGCAAAGTGACAGCAAAACTGACAGGGAAAATTTCTGGCGGCAGATGAAATAAAGAAACGATTGTGACAATGACGACAGCGGTGCTGCTGATGCTGATGATGATGCAGGCTTTTCCTGTTCGGGGCACTTGTATAGATGGTGACATAAGAGATTCCGTGTCGCGTGCGTGCACGCCATCATGGAAATCAGGCTGGTTTGCACAGGAGCGCCGCTAAGTTTGATAATTTGTTAATGTATCCAAACTCAACCACAAAGCAAGATGGAGCAAGAGCTGTATGGCACTCTTATGAAAAAAATATAAATGCAGAAGGTCTGGTTTTCAGAGGGGCTGAATGACTTTAGGGAATTTGAGGGACCTCAGAGAAGTTGAGATGTTATTTTTTTTTGTTTATTATTAACTGTTACTTAGCTGACACTCTTGCCTAAAATATCTTACCATGTTAAGTTTGTCCACTAAGTTGCATATAATTTACCAGTTTACACAGCTCGGTAATTTTTATGGTATCAGGTCAGGGTGAATACCTTGATGGGGGTTCTGCTGCAGTAGCAGAGATTCACGCTCCGGTCCTTCACCGCCCCCAGAAATGCGATTCATTTGTGTAATTCATTAAACTTTAATGCCTTTAAAGACAGAGCAGGAAGGGCTGGTATATACAGGTACAGGTGAGTCTACCTGTCTGATGAGGAAGTCAAGAAGAAGCACCCCATAACTCCCTAAAACCCAAGAGCTCACTTTTTCTGTTTTGCTCATCTTACCCAGTACTTCCAGTGCAGGTCCAAGTGTGGCCTGTGCAAGAATTGTACGCTGGTGCACAGGTTGTGGGGGGAGGTGGTAAGCTGTAATGGCTTGGTATCCCTAGCCAGACGGGAGCAGATCATGAGCAGCTGACCGAGCGCTGTTCCCGTCTCCCAGCGAAACCTATCATTATGAGTTTGGCAGTGCTAGGAAACACAGAAAAGTTGGCCAGAGGTCTTTAAAAAAGGGAAGAAACTGTTCACACGCACACGGAATAAGCCACAAATAAACAGCAGAGAGGCTATATTTGGAGAGTCCCTCCCCGGTGAGGAATTGGGGTGGGATGGGGGGGGTGTGACTCAGCAGGGGAGGGTCAGAAATACACAACGCGTTCTGACGGCGCACACTGACACTTGTACAGCTGCAGATATAATGGCACAACGTGGTCCACATGTGCGTGTGTGAGAGTGTCTGTGGGTGTGTGCGTTTGCTGGACCGCAGCCCGACGTTGTCCATCGCTGTGCCGGTCGCAACACGTTCCAAGACCGAGGAGGAAAAACATCCTGCGGTTGCTTTGTCGGGGGAGGCCTCTGAGGCTAACGTCCCTCTCCTGTGCTCTCTGTCTTTACCATGCTGATCTCGCCAATCTCTGCCTTCCCCGAGTGGCCACGTGCGGGGAAATGTTAGGTCGGCCTCGCAAACGCACATTCACTGCGGTACCTCTAGTGCACGTGGGCGCTTCTCAGTCCTCTCTGATCTGTTCGGTATCGGTCGGTCTTTCTTCTCTCTTTTAGTGTCGCACTTTCAAGGAAGCTGTTGAGAGTGCAGTAGGGTGGTTAAAAATACACAGCTGTCTGGCCTTTACTATGCTCTACAGATATATCTCTAACATCAAAAAGATATCACAACACCCATCAGGGCTGTTGTCATATATACTGTGGTTAGAGCTCTCCTCTTGCAATCAGAAGGTCCCTGGCTCGAATCCCACCTCCTGCCTGTAGTACCCATAATCAAGGTACTTGCCCTCAATTGTTAGAGTAAAAATTACCCAGTTGTATGTAAATGGAAAAGGGGGTGCGGTGGCGCAGTGGGTTAGACCACAGTCCTGCTCTCCGGTGGGTCTAGGGTTTGAGTCCTGCTTGGGGTGCCTTGTGATGGACTGGCGTCCCGTCCTGGGTGTGTCCCCTCCCCCTCCGGCCTTACGCCCTGTGTTGCCGGGTAGGCTCCGGTTCCCCGTGACCCCATATGGGACAAGCGGTTCTGAAAATGTGTGTGTGTGTGTGTGTATGTAAATGAGCAATTCATTGTATGTAGCTTAGTATACAAACCTGACATTGTAGGTCATCTTGGACAAAGGCATCAGATAAATAAAAAATAAAAGGAAATATAATAATCATCTTTGTGAGCAGATATGTAACATTGTAAGTTGTAAGAGGGGGGCGCGGTGGCGCAGTGGGTTGGACCACGGTCCTGCTCTCCAGTGGGTCTGGGGTTCGAGTCCCGCTTGGGGTGCCTTGCGGCAGACTGGCGTCCTGTCCTGGGTGTGTCCCCTTCCCCCTCCGGCCTTACGCCCTGTGTTGCCGGGTAGGCTCCGGTTCCCCGTGACCCTGTATGGGACGAGCGGTTCTGAAAATGTGTGTGTGTGTGTGTGTGTGTGTGTGTGTGTAAGTTGTAAAGCATCAGCTAAATGAATAATGTACCTTTTGTCTTTTTTGCTGTTTCCGTTCATTCATTTAGCTGTTGCTTTTCTCCAAAGCACTTTACAATGTTAAGCCTCCTATGATTATTTAACCATTTATACCACTGGTTAATTTTACTAGAGTAATTTAGGGTAAGTGCCCCATTCAAGGGTACTAGACATGGAGGTAGGATTCAAATCAGTGACCTTTGGATCTAAAGGCAACAGTTCTAACCACTATAATACGAGCTGTCCCAGCTGTTGATGTATAACAGGTGGAATACTGAGTCTGTCTTGGAAGCTTAGCAACTAAACGAGGTTTAAAATGAAAAAAAATAATCAAAAACGTAAAGAATAACATGTCCTTCTCATGTCACATCTCTTCTCGTCAAGCGGTGCCCTTTTCACCGGGCGAGGTGGATTCGGGCCGTTTTGTCCCCTCCTACTGGCAGCAGTTGGGAACTGCAGTGACTCGCTGCCGGGCGACCCCCTTTGTTGCTGGGGCTCCTCCTTTCCCGCTGCGCAGTGCCGGAGAGCGGACGCACCGCCACACTTCAGCCCTCTCCCGACCGTACTATCAATGCGCAGAATATAGCTGCGAGGGGAACGAGTGATAACGAAATTGTGGGATTTATTTTTAGAGCGCGCAAAGCTCTCGCAGCGCTGGCACTCTTCCTGTTTCTTTTTATCTGGCTTAGTTACTGAATATGGAGATTTGTGTTTTGAATATTACGCATACACAAGCGTGTTTACACATCCATAGGCTTGGGACATAAGCTCATTTCAAAATGTTCTTCCAGGTTATTTTTTTTCTTTTTTCGCTGCCCCTTGAAATTATTATTCATTTATCTGTGTTTGTTTATTTATTTGTGCAGTTTATCTGTTTCTGGACTACAGTTGCAATCATACTGACCGTTTCTTCGGCTCGACGTGAGCGGCGGATGTTTGGCCTGAGCGGACTGGCGTGCGTCTGTGCAGCAGAGAGCGAGGCCACATGTGTATCTGCGGTGTGTGCGTCCTTCGGGCAGCGACCGAAGCACACTGTCCGCCGGGTGTTTGGCTGTCCTGGATGGAGGCCGAGAGGATTAGAGCTGGTCGCACTGATGAATGATTAGTGTCGAATTAGCGCTTTCCTTTAACTGCCATCCCGCGTGCCCTTCACACCACACTTAGGCAAATGGGCCACCAGGGGGTGATGTGCAAGCAGATGCTGTCCACACACACACACACACACACACACACACACACACACACACACACACACACACACACACACAGAAATTCACTGGCACAAGGTGTAAAGACCTAGCACATATCATGATATCCGGAAAATTCTGTCGCCTCAGAAATACCCAGGAAATGTGTGTCCTAGCTACATCTTATTAGATAGTTATTCTTTAGTTTTATTGACACTGTTTAGTGACTTGTATACTGAACTCATACAGCTTTTTGGCTTCAAAAGCAACTCACTTAGTGGAATTTGAACCAATATTGTTTCAATGAAGCACGAACACAACAGCAGCTTATTTGAACATCACTGGTTACGGGCTACAGGACGGTCAAAGTATCTTCACCCCTGTATCTACAGGACATTGATCACTCCTTATGCCCCAGCAAGAGCTCTGTGCTCCTTCACCTCTGGCCGTTTGGCGATTCCTCTCAGAAGCGGTCAAAAATCAAAAGTCCGTAGATTCTCAGTTTTGTCCCCAGTGTGCTGGAATGAGCTTCCTCTTAACATTGAGGAAGGGTCTCAGACCCATCTCACAGACCAATTTCCCTCCAAATGTATTTCAAAGCAGCTTATCTCAGCTACGTGAGCCCAACACCATCTGCTCTGATTATCAATGTATTTACTATTTGAATGTCACTTCTGTTGGCAGCTACTGGAGGGATGTGAACCAGCAACGTGGTGGTATCAGCCAGACTACCTTTGTTGTTAAAGAAAAGTATCTGCTAAATAAACATACATGTAAATCAATACAGAGGTGTTCTAACATATCTCGTCCAATATGGGAAATCCTCCAAGTCCACCAGCAGTCTACCGCCTGTTTTCCCAGTAGCAGATGACCGGAGGGTCGCTGTGGGCGTGATTCTAAACATCAAGCCCATTGATCTGTTGCACTGCAGGGCTTTCCAGATTCCAGCTCGTGATCTCAAACCTAGGCTGGCTCGATCCGTGTGGTAATCTGCCCCTCTGGGCCTTTCTCATGGTCCTCCAGTGCATTGAGGAAGGCTGATGTCTCCTTGAAGACCCAATGCTTTTCCTGTTATTGGACACAAGTATTTTGGCGCCTGTTTTTTTTTTTTTTTTTTTTTTGTTTCTCTTTATTCATTTTTTTGGGGGGAGTACTTGAATGCCTTTTAAAGACTAGTTCTTTTATCTGTTATTTACATAAGTGGGTTCTTCATAAAAACACTTTTCATTTTGGTGTTCAATGGTAAAAGTATGAGCTTTCCACTTAGCAGATGAAAGTGACGAAGGGAAACTTAAAAAGAAAGAACCTACTACGTTTAGTCAGCACTTTAATGAAATTGGATGGGTTTTTGTTTTAAGATGAGATTGAAACTGGCATTTCATACATAAACTGTAAGTGCACCATCTATGAATAAATATATCAATATATACGATATGTGAATATAGTTGTCACTTACTAATCAGTTTGTATTTTTTATATGAACAGTATATTTAGGATCGTCACAAGCTGAACATCGGATGTTGAAGATGAAACACAAAGCAAAAAATGTAGCCAAGCAGAAGGTGGTTCTTCCAAAAAAGCCATTTTTCATAGCTTTATGGTCCTTTTCCATCTCGCTGGAACTAAAGTGGACAAAGCCTACCTGTCATGTCCCCCAGGCATCCACTTTGACGAAGGTTGACGCTCAGCAGGTTCTAGACCAGTAAAACTAGTGCATTCATGTTTTTCCGCATCTCGTTTCTTATCTCCAGATGTAACATTCCATCTGGTGAGATCTGTGATGCCGATTGTGTTTTCAGGAGTTAATTTGCTCTTATTTGTGTTCAGCAGTTTCCATAGCAGCCATGTGCATAGCTATGGAAGATGTATTGGATTTTTTTTCCTTCAAAATTTCTTCATCATTTAATGGAATATTTTAGTGTTTCTTGTCAGTTTTTACTACGTTATTGTTTTGTTGGCAGGACCCAAAGCATGGTGGAAGGTAGTGATTGTTACACAGCAGTGAATATGTCATAGGTAGAAATACACAGAGAGAGAGTCTGGCAGTTTCCTCCCGGCCAACAGCCATTCTGTCAGCGGAGTTCTTCTGAGAACAGGACAATCCGAGTTATCGTGATGGTCACCTTCAAGGTCAAATGCGTAACTGTGTGTTACAACGCTCACCCTCACCTAGCTGAATGGAGGAGGTCAGAGGTCAAGTGTGCATAGGGGCACGCGTGTTGCATCGCTCCCTCGTGGCAAACATTACTCTTACGGCGATCACTTCGCTTCCCGTGACAAAGCCGGGTCACACCTTTGTCATCCGGCTCCCATGAGCACTTTTTTAATGTGATTATCGCACGGGAGATCACAGCTGCAATAAAGCATGCAAGAAAATTAATTTAGCACGCTCATTGTCGCCTGAAGAATATACATACAACGGAACGGGGAGTTCTTTCTCGCCAATTCCTCCTGGGTTTAGTTTTTTTACTATGGATCCCGATCCGTTATTGCTAACAAACCCTGGAAAATATTGATTTAATTTGTCCTTGTTGTAGTTGAACAATATTTGTTGTTTGAAAGAACATTTAAATTTGTTAATGTAGACTTGCTTGAGGTAAATGGAAATGAATGATTTAATTAATAAATTATACAACACATTATTTATTAATGTATATATATTTATATATGAACAAACTTTAGAATATGTTTTTCTGCCTTTAGATTATAGCTGGAATGTTTCTGGTTATTGCTGATTATGTTAACATTAGTGGGGGATTTTGGGACTTTTACTTCAGGTATAATTAATGGTGATGTGATTTTATAATAGTCACATGTCCTTCCGCAGAGACAGAAGTGCTGTTTGCACATTGTTGCTCCCATGTGGTTAACCAAAGCTGCAGGTTCTGTGAGCCGTTTATAAGTGCCTAAAACACCTACCCAAACACAGGGATCAGTCATTCCTTGTAGGATGGGGCAAGTCCTTCATCTCACAGCAGATGGGGGTGTTTATATCACGGTGTACTCGGGGTGATTACTTCACTTCAATGTGGTGACCCCCCCCCCACCACACATACATACACCTGCCCTGTCCAAAGCTGTCCTGTGGTTGTCCCCTGGTTGTCACCTCTCTGGATGTGACATTCGTCCCCTTTGCCACTTTCTCACCTCCCCTCTCCTTTTGTCCGCGCTGCACATTTGAATGAGAAAAGCTTAGTGTTTGTGTCACTTTATGGGCTCTAGGGGAGGGTCATGACCATGGTGTGGTGGGAGGTGGTGGGTGCGGTTTGTGTATGGACATAGCAGCTAATGCGGCTCTCTTGGGGAACCGGGCTGACCGTTCATATGGACGGTTCCAGTTGACAAGCGGTCACGGGAGTACAGGGAAGAATGCAAGCGGTCGGCAATTGGAAGGGTGCAGCTGAAGAGATGGTTGAGACAAGCGCATGTTCTGCATTTACTTTGAGGTTTGGTTACCATATGTTTACATTCACGTTTACGTTTGTTCATTTAGTGAGCTCTTTTCTCTAAAGTTTATTTAACATTCACCTCACGGTTTGGTAAATGCACATTACTTGTTCATTTACTGCATGGCTCATAAACCACCCATATAACGTGCTTGGTTTCCACACATTAAACACTCTGGTTTGTATATGAATAATTAAGCAATGAACTTAATACTTCTTAAGCAGCAGTGGGTTGAAAGGGTTGTTAATGACTCAATTTGTGTGTTCCCACTTTGGTCGGCTGATAATCCAAACACGAATTAGGGTCTTCTTTAAGGGGGTGGGAACTAATAGGGTTGCGGAGAGCATTGTTGAACCAAAAATGGAAAGATCAGTCCCCCTCAGATAACCAAACGCTCTGGCAGCCCCACCCCCACTGCCACACACACACCAAATTGTGATTTTGCGGACCTAGAGCCCAACCCATGACCTCACTGCTTGACCCCAGCAGGTCACATGATCTTCTTGTAGGCTAACCGGTGGGGGCTGGTTGTTGAGAGGCCAAGCAGGGAGTGGGTGGGGGGTGGGTTGGGAGGAGATACACACAATGCACACAGTCCCTCAGGCACACAGTCAGGGTGGAGAGCATCGAGAAGGGAAACCTCTGGCAGTACGAGCAGGCCCTCCGGGGGAACGCACTCGGCATGCACTCATGGGCTAGCTGGGAGAAAGCATGAGATGGACACTTGGGAAGGTAAGACCATACCGTGCAGTCGAGTGACACTAACACAAGTCTGGGAGAGGTACAAGAAGCTGTGGCGAGCGCTGAGTTCTGCTCAATTCTTTATTAATCTCTCAGGCTCTTGTGTTCAGGCTTTAAGCTTATCTGCTACTGGGGAGAATTGGCTTAGAACAGTGGCACTGTGCAGAAGCACAAATTTACATTTTCAGCAAAACAAAACTAAAGCTGAGACATTACTAGCTACACTTTGGAGAGATTTCAACAGTTCATATTTCATATTGCCCTTTCGTGATCAGCAACGTTTGCAAGACGTGGCAGTTCTAGTTAAATCTACATTAAGCCAGTGTTTAAACACTGTACTGTTGGTTTGATGGTCTGGTTCTCATTTGTCCATTATCTCTGGGTCATCAGGAGGTGTGGTATGATCATCTAACCTCAAGAATGTTACGTACTGATGTTCTCGCTGTTGACTTCTGTAAGGAGGAATGAATGAATTCTAACAAAGTATGTTTGGAAATGTGTGTGTTCAGGAGCATGCCCCCCTTGACTTTGGGGTTCTTATGCTGAAGGTTTCTGAAGGTGGTTTACGTGATAGTGCTTTTCTCATCAAGGTCACTGAGGAAGGGTGAGATCCTTCAAAGCCCATGGTTGTCAGTAGATGGCCAATTTCTGATTGTGTTTTGGGTACTGTTGGATGAACTGATCTTTCTCAACCAGATGCACAGACATGGCTCTGTGTGAACCCCTGTAGTCATTCCCAGCCCCAGTCCTGGTCCTGTTGGGGTCTTGGCATGAGACAATGTCTTTCAAAGAGAGTGACAGACACATTAAGGTCGGTACATGTGGTTCCATAGTTGCAACCTTCATTTCTATAGTCGCAGTATATCTAATTGAATCTACCATATTCAGTCAGCTCTGAAAGGAGTTTTCTTTGAATATGCAGGGATCTTACAAAATCCGCTTTTACTGTGCTCATTCAGTTTTAATTCTGTGTCTTTCTCGTTCCCTTTAGAACCTTTCAGTTCTATGTCAGATTGTCTGCAACACTTGTGAGGAAAGACATGTGCTTCTGTAGTTAATGCACTGCCAAGTTGGTTGACAATAAGAGCCACAGCTGTTCTGGTGGAATGGTAGATCTGAAAGATTTTCAGTGTCACCACCACTGGGTAAGCTGCTGGTGGGCCGAGTAGATGGCCAAGCCCAGATTTGAATGATGTTCAGTATCTGATCACCACAGGGTGAGCTTCTAGTAGGATGGTTGATGCCTTAGACAAGACTTGTATGATGCTCAGTATCTGACCACCATCGGGTGAGCTTCTGCTGAGATGACTAATATAACCTAGCACAGATCTGAATGATGGTCTCTTCTTTTCTGCTCATAGCAGCTGCATGCACAAGTGTTTCTGTTCCCACGGGTGGCCAGTAAATACCATGTCACTGGGCTCATTTTGTGCCTTTATCAGCCCATTGTCAGGTAGTCCTCTTCCAGCAGCATCGGCAGCAGTTGTTTGTGTTTAGTTATTTGTGCAGAAGAGAAAAGGGTGAAGACCAATACCATGGGGATTATCGACCTCTGATTTTCAGGTGCAAAGGTCAGGTTTCCCCTGAGTAGATGAATTATTTGGGGAGAATTTCTGTTCCTCGTTTGTTTTGTGAATGCCAGTTATACTCATGTTTACTCCAAGATGACTGAGGCTAACAGAATGAGAGATACTGTCTCAGAGCTGTTCCACCTCTCCCAACACCTACTCCCGCACCCTCACCCATGCACTTAGTTTCTGATATTTCATTGTCATTGGTGGTTTTTTATTCTGTATCTGTATCATTGCATAACATTATTTCTTGGTTAAATTTTGTCTCATTAGGTGTCTGTTACAGGAAACAGCTTATGTTCTGCTTAATGTGAAAGATTTTGTCAGGAGAAGAGAATATATCTTGTAAATGTGGAGATAAAGATTGCTGCAAGATGGAGGCTCTGGAGAGATATCTTCATGTCTGTGCTAGGCAGCTCCACCCACCACCTACAATACTTATTAATATTCATAAGCCGACACATGCTGGGACTGATTCTGAATGGTTGGCTTTTCCAGTTCTCCTTGTTTTTTGCTGTCTTCTGTAGACTATACCAGAGAGCTCATGCTCTCACAGTCTGTGAATATTCATAAACTGCCACCCTCACTTTAACTTCATGGAAGGTGTGGCAGCATTGACAGAGCTCCTAGTGTGCTGAACCTCTGAAGAAGTTTCTAGGAAGCAATACCACTGGGCTGAAAAAGGAGTGCCTTTTATTTTTCGTGGGTGTTGTGCATGGGGTCCCAGTCTGCTGTCAGGTTCCCACCACTAGCACCAGGTGGCTGTTGAGTTCTCTAGGAAAACTCAAAAGAGATGCAAGATGCATCTGGCATAAAGAGTCTGCCAACTCAACTCAAGAAGCTCTACTTATGGCAACACTGCTGGAGAAGTGGCAGTCCTCTCCCTTGTGGGCCACGGGAGTTTTAAAACAGTTTGCATCAGGTGATTTCTCCAATTCTGATGTGTATGTCCACATTCCATTCAGCTGCTCTGGATTCCGCTGAAAGCGCGATTCTGTGGGAGAGGCATTCAGAGTAAAGTGAACAAAGTTCACAGTAACTGAGCTACAGTCCTTGAGCTGATACAGTAAAAAAGTATTGTGTTTTTCTGCGACATGTACGTAGCTTTGGAAAAAATTAAATGTTAATGTAATGTATGCAAAAATCAGCCCCTTCTATAAATAGGGAAATTTTGGTAGCTTCATACACAAAACTCATATAGTGAGTCACTTTGAAGAAAAGCATTATTGTGGGCTGAAAAAGGCATTGTGGTGGAACCCATTACAGAAGAATTTGTTTGGGCCAGATCTCTTTTATAACCACATATCTTGGTGTGAGCTGGACATTTTTTAAAGAGCCACGACTTGCGATGATTCAGGACTTCAGTCATGAGCATAAATGAACTTTTACTTCCTGCTGACCACAGGCATGATTGAAGTGATGAAAATCAGTCACGTGACCAGGCTATAATCCACGTCTGTTATGCTCCCAGCTGTGAGTGAAGGCTAAAAAAAGGTATTTGGTTCCACTGAGAAATGTCTAAGAAAAAAAGTATTTCTCTCCTACAAAGCCAGTGGGAATCGAGGTAGAATCATGACATTTGGTCTGTTGAGGGAACTGTACCAAGACTGAAAATCCTTTAGTTTTAATGGGTTCTCAAGGTGTGTTAGGCCATGTCAACGTGGTCCAGGCTCATCTGTCCCTTTCAGAGCTTTTTAGTCGCAGGGATGGTTTTGCAGTCAAAGGCAGGCTGTGTTTTAACGAGAAGCCACCCCCTCCCTCCATTGAGTACTTTTAAAATGGCCGAGTTGAGTTTCCTGGTGGCGCAAAAAGTTTGGAATGACACCTAGCCTGACCCCCGGACAAAAATGTGAGCCTTTTTATGGTCTCTCGGGGAGAGGTCAGAGGTCAGGGCTGTAAACCGCACAGAGTTCAAGATGAGGTTGAGGGTCATCTGGGGCTTTGGATCTGTCCCACGCCAGCAAGGCGACCCATCACCGTAGAGACCACTGTTCTGGAACTGAGTCACATCCAAGACAGAGCCAAACCTGTGGCATCTCTTTCAGTTCCACAGGGCATCCCACCATCACAGTCCACTGTGGGCAACCAATGGCCTCACGGTAATAACATTGTTAAAACAGAAATTAATATGTTCCTTGTGTTCGCCCAACAAATGCTGACTTGGAATGAAGATTGACAAAAGCACATTGTTCATGGTTCAAAGACTAACAATAAAATAAATAAATAATAAATTTTCATTTCCTTTTTTTTTTTTCCCCCCCTGTTTGAGAGAAGACTCCAAAGGTCAGACTTCTGAGTTTTTCTTTTTCAGCCTTCTAGAATATTCCCGAAAGCAAGCTGGAGGCAAAAGAAAGTCTCTTGTCACATCAAAAGACATGTGAGATATCTCCTGCTGCTAAAGATTTTCAGCACCCTGGTCCTCTGAGACATTGTGCTGTTGTCATTGTTTTAAGAGTTTTGGGGGTGGGGCTGGAGTGGCAGGTTTTAATAGATTTAAGAGCAGTCGTGGTAAACATAACAGCGGTCAATTAACAAACCAATCAATCAGTCAGTCACCTTTCTGTGAACAGGTTGTCAGTGTAAGCATTGATTTGGAGCACTTCGGACAATGACATCAACCGATTGTAAGAAGACAGCAAACATTTGTTACTACACATCAGTCAGGTCCTTTTGGGCAGTAGATTTTATAGTGGTTAGAACCATTAGCTTGTGACTGAAGGACCCAGGTTTAAATACCTGCTCATACTGTAGTACCCCAGATCAAGGTACTTACCCTAATTTGATACAGTAAATATTCCCTATCTGTATAAATGAGTAAATCACGGTAAGTAGCTTAGTGTACGCAACATTGAAAGTCACCCTGGCTAGTAGTGTGAGACAATTTAATAAATCTTAATTAAAATTTACACCGCGGAGTGGAAATTACACTACTGACAGTTTCATATACTGTATGTAAGAAGAATAATTTATATTGTAAATAACATAGTGTTCACACTGATCATTGAAAAATGCTGAAATAAACAGTGCTATTTTTGAACAGTGCAGCTACTGTATGATAATGAACGTTAGGGATGCAGCTTGCTAATAAACAGAAAATATGGACAATAATAATAATATCAAACAGTTGGATAATAGAGAAAATACATTTCTACAGAGACCTGAAAACACCACCCCCACCCCCAACCCCAGCCAAAGCTCCAGGCTGAGTCTGGTCTAAACCAGAACACTAGAACAGAGCTCAATATGGGCTTCAACCAGATTCAACTGGTCTCATCTACCCGTTGCAAATACCTCTGACTAATTTACCACTAAACGGTATACTCAACTGAACTGGTTTTTTTTTTTTTTTTTTTTTTTTTTCCCCAAATCATTATCTGTTATTTATTTGATGCTTTAGTCCAAGTTGGCTTAGAATGTTAGATTTGTACACTAAGCCCCTTACACTGATTTATACAGAGAATTTTTACTGTATCAGTTCAGGGTAAGTATCTTGATCAAGGGTACTACAGCAGGAGGTGGGATTGAAACCCAGGTCCCCCTGACCGCAGGGTAAGTACGCTAACAACTACGCCACCTGCTGTTATAAAATGCTGTCAAAGTGGTGCCCCATCTCACCCCCCTTTGTGGTCATCGTGCTCCTTAAGCTATATGGCATGATCCTTCGCTAATCCTGCAAGATCTTTGGAGACTTTACAAATGGATTCCTCCTCCATTAAGTGCTCTTACAGCCAACGGTGTTCAGTGGTCACACCCCACCTGTGTTCTCACAGAGAATACCTGCTGTGTCTTTAGCACCTTTTAGAACTGAGGTGCAGCTGGTCGAGGACCACAAGGAGAGGTAAACAAACAGAAAGGGTCATAACGATTAAGGCAGTGGAATTATGGCTGGAATGGGGTTGGATTAAACACCCTTTTGGAGCAGCCTGACTGGGCTGTTTGACTTGAATGCTGTGACATGTGGGGGTGTCACAGTCCATCCACAACACTCCCCTTCGCAATGTCACAGATAATCATCAAGGACCGAAACTAGACAAGTTAATCCTGTGGCTAATGTTTTCGGTTGTGTAGTAAATGAGAGGAAAGTCCTCAGACTGTCAATATTATTATTATTATTATTATTAAATTATATGATTATCAAACAAATACATTATAATTATTCAACAATTACAATATATTGTTATTGTTATTACAGCCTCTTTACTCAATTAAAATCTTTGTTCATGGTGACTAACGCATTCCAGAAGACATGTGATAGTACCATGAGTGTCTACAATACATGAATTAAGGAAAATTTATTTAAAAATCAATATACTGTTAACGCATATCATTTAGAATTGCTGGAATAAAATTTTGTTTCACACAGCAACAGTACAACAGATGTCATTCGAATCTTGCTTTTACAAGTACAGCACACACCACACTGAATGTTTCAAGATGACACATTAAAATTTCCGAGGTACATAACTGGTTGAGGGGGGAAAAAAAAAAGCTGAAGAAAATAGTTTATTTTTAAGTAGTTTTGGATCAGAGTAACTGCAAAGCACTTCAAAAAATTAAATAATATAATTAATTAAAAAATAAAATGACTGCCAGACTCAGGTGAGGTCAGTATATTTTAATGGTGGTATTTATATATTTTTTCAAAAAACGTAAAAGAGAAGTTTAACCAAAGGCCTGTGAACCCGATTTTCCTGTTGAGCATGTGTGGCACCTGCAGGTTCGTGTGCGCTGTGCCTGGGTTCGACAAAACGTGCCTGACGATGGTTACGTGTGTGACAGGGGAGGACGCTCCTGTCATTCCACACTCTTCCTTGACAGCATTGTTCTCCTTTGAAATCCATCCCCTCTGCGGTCCCTGTGCAGTCTAAATATAGCCTGCATTCCGCTTCACCTCCCGTGCCTCAGTTTTCACTTTGCAGGTTTTGCTGCTGTTTTTACCCTGTTTTATTTGCTTGTAATTCTAAGTTTTGGTGGCAGATATCATTTTGAACTCTCCCCTGCCCAACGTAGGCACAACCAGCCGTTGAACGTCTAAGAACCTTCAGTCGTTCAAAACATGTGGCTTCTAGGTGGATGGGTTTGGGGAACAGGGTCTCACTGCGGTTCGAGGAAGTGACGTATCCCAGCATGCAGTGCGGCACAAAGGTGACTCTGAACCCTTTGACCTTTAGATCACTGTAGATCAGCCAAGCCTTGTTCATGTGGATGTGTCCATCTTTATGCTCATCCCTCCTCTTGGGAATGGTATGGAATGTAACGTTGGAGTGTGTTACTTGCAAAAAAATAAATAGATTTTTTAGAGGAATGCCATAACCCTGTGCGAGTCACTGTCCCGACGGCCCTGGCTTAATCTTGTGTATCTGCCGAGGCGTGACGGACTGCTGCACGCAGGCGCATACCATCTGGTCAGGGCTTTCACCGTTACCATGGCGTTGGCCCATCTGTCCAGGATGTGTGCGGGGGGTGGAGGGATGAGGGAAGGCAGCAGGGGATCAGAGTGAGGCTTTAAGACGCTACTGATACTCATAGTGTCATTTCCCTCTCAAGCTTTAATTGGTGATGAGAGTGATGGGTTATTAAGTCGCTGAAAGTTTTAAATGCCTTTTTGTTTTATTTTAGTCATCATCTGCCTGGGAAGTATGGTAGACTACGGATTGTGGGGGCTTTGTTACCCACCGTGATTAGTAGGGCCACACATATGTTTAAAAACGGCCTCAAGAGGATTAAATGTCCTAAATGAAAGCACATCTTTCTTGTGATCGGTTAATGATGAAATCCCCCAAAATTAATGATTGCATATGTCTACATTATATGACTTTATACCACAGCATTGAATATACGCTCAATTTTTATTACATGACAAAGTGTTAATTCCAAGGGGGGGGCGCGGTGGGTTGGACCACGGTCCTGCTCTCCGGTGGGTCTGGGGTTTGAGTCCCGCTTGGGATGCCTTGCGACAGACTGGCATCCTGTCCTGGGTGTTTCCCCTCCCCTTCCAGCCTTACTCCCTGTGTTGCCGGGTTAGGCTCTGGCTCCCCGCAACCCTGAATGGGATAAGCGGTTCAGACAATGTGTGTGTGTGTGTGTGTGTGTTAATTCCAAGTAAATGTTAACTACAGCAACATCAGTACTACACACATACACACATTTTCAGAACCGCTCGTCCCACACGGGGTCACGGAGCCTACCCGGTAACACGGCGTAAGGCTGGAGGGGGAGGGGACACACCCAGGACGGGACGCCAGTCCGTCGCAAGGCACCCCAAGCGGGACTCGAACCCCAGACCCACCGGAGAGCAGGATTGTGGTCCAACCCACTGCGCCACCACACCCCCCTACATCAGTACTATTCTAAATCAATTCAAAAGCACTGCAGGTATATTTAAATTATATTAGCTAATGCTACGTTCCATATGAATATCAAGCAGGCTGTTGGCAAGCCTCCTTATCTGAAAAGTAAATGGATGATTTTTGAGATGTAATGATAAATGTTTTCAATAAGTATGGCAATTCTGAGTACTTCTTGGCAATCTGAGGAGGATGTGAGGGCTGGAATGTTTTCTCCTCTGAAGGACATCACTATTTATACACACACACACACACACACACACACACACAGTGTCTGAAACAGCTTGTTTCAAGCGGGGTCGTGGCAAGCTGGAGCCTAACCTAGCAACAAAGGGTGCAAGGCTGGGGGGGAGGGGAGACACCTCGAACAGGATGTCAGTCCATCGCAAGGCACCCCAAGCAGGACTCCAACCCCAGACCCACTAGAGATCAGGACCCAGCCAAACCAGCCACGCCACCACACCTCCCCACATCACTACTTAGTGTGTCGTAAAAACTAAACTTCTCAGAAGAAGTGATATTAATGGTACTTGAGCTGCTGCAGCAGTTATCGTCATTGTTTGCATTGCATCGAGTCTCAAAGTTTTTTTTGTTTTTTTTTTTTTGTCTCTCAGTGGTGTCATTCTGGCTAAATCTACTCTATCAATCTCTACATTGCTGTGAAAACATTTGCTGCTAGTGTAAACAAAGCTTGAATCTAGCAATAAAATGAAGATCATCTAGCATCAAGCACACACATACACACACTGGCTGAAGTCCCATTGCTAGTTAAATTAACAGGGGTCTAATGGCATAGCACCTGCTTTCTTTGCACCGTGAAAGACATTGGCAGTGATCTTAAAAAATGAATTTCTTTATATCATAAATATGCATGAGCCATGTTATCAAAATTTTTCCAAAATGGTTCAACAGAAAGCACAAAAGAGTATTTCAAAGAAAGATCAACTGAAAATGAGAGATGTCGCATCGAAAGACAGAAATCGTAATTTTAACTCTGGAAGCAATAATTTTTCCTCCAAGAAATGATGATTATGCGATCCTTTCACAACAGGAATTGGGGTGATTTCACAACACGAATAGACTCTTTCTTGTGTGTGACACAGTCAATAACTTCTAAGATCGCTTGCAGCCACAGCAGCACCATATGCTGGCGAGTCTTAGAACTTTTATCTTGATCACATAATCAAACTCTGTAAAAGATGATTTTCTGTATCCACACTAGCAACCCCCAATTTTTCCTCGTGTATTCTGTGTAAAGCACTGATTTTGCACAATTTTTTAATCCAGCAGTTTTTTTTAAATTAATATCTAAGAAATAAGCCATGTTATAAATGGGATGTATTTCTCTAGGTAGCTGATGGAATACGTTGCCCTGCATGTTGTGCTGTTGTCAATTCTCCACCACGTTGCATATTTTGCGTTCCAGCAACTGCACAGGGAATCATGGTTTACTAATTACCTCCCAAAGTCATCTATACAACCAGCCTATTAGTAAACAACAGTTATGAAATAAATGACTATTGCTTAGTAATTAATCAAGTAAGCACAGCTCCCCATGACGTTGAAAGTCATCGTCCAAACCCAGTGGCTGACAAATCAGGGGACATGCAAAAGCAATTTCACCGTTTCTCATGGTTAAGCAACATGCTAGGAAAAATGTCTAGAGGCAACATGGTGAGGTCTTTCTTTTATCATTATGCTTTTGCAGAGGTCAGCATATTTTGCAGATTATGGCTTTCAGCTGCCTGGGGATACAATGCTTCAGAGTGTAACTGAACTGGTACAGTTACGTAGATGTATCTCCATTTTGTAGAATGGTTGTCCTCCCATATCCCAGGCTTTCCTTTACAAATCATATGGAGAAACAATTCTGGTGTCCTCCCTGCTGGTCCTGATGCATCTTTCTGGGTTCAGATTTTACTTTTAATGCAGCACTTACTTAGCTGTATGTCATGTTGGAGAAGAACATCTGGTGAATGAATAAATGTAAATGTAATCATTCATTTGAACTTGGTTTAGCTCATTGCTTCTCCAGTTGAACTAGTTAAGTGGTCTCAGTCAGTGTGGAGGTACTGTATCTAATTCAGAGCTGGAACACCACTGTAGACCTCCAAGTCTTATTCCTGACAATGCCAGAAGATTTTGTTATGAGATGGAGAAACCTGATAAGTGCGATAAGTGCATTTCTCTTTTTTGTGTAATGCTACTTTTTTCATGCAATTTTCAAAGTAACCAAAGCACCTGTATCTTTTCTAAAGCCATACTCAAAACTGGATGGATGGAATGTCAAGGCCAGATGTTTATTTATTTGGTATTTTTGCCAGAGTGACTGACTACATTGTGGTTTTAGTAGAGGCAAGATATCAGTTCAGTGCTGTCTCTCTGATGTGGCAAAAGGTATTGTGAGCCAACTGTGCAGAAAGAGCACAGCCAGAGTATAGAGATGGGATGAAGGATTGTGCGGATCTGTAGGTCCTGGGTTTTGATCGAAATCTAGACCATTAGCCCAGCAGCAGGAAGGAGCTCCAAGACCTGGCCTATATATATATATATATATATATATATATATATATATATATATGTGTGTGTGTGTGTGTGTGTGTGTGTGTGTGTGTGCGTGTGCGTGTATGTATATATATATTGACCAACCAGCATCCAAACTCTTATAGAGGGTCTTAATACGTCATTGCTGGTAAATAAAACTACATTCTTATGTTTGTTGGTTTTTTATCCTTCAAATGATCATTAAGATAAGCAGAACACCAGTGTGCATCTCCTACAGTTGGCCTTAATTCCTGGCAGGGCAAGCAGGCGGTCACCTTGTCCCGATTTGAAGACCACAGCAGAGTTTGATTAGGTGCTTGCAGAGACAAGCTTCGCTCATGGGGATGCTGATATTGAGTGAGAGCAGGGGTTCGGATTGGACTATGGCCACCCAAGGGCTCCGTTCCCTTTTCCACAGTGACAAATCAGACCTTCAGTTGCCCTTCATGAAGAAATGTGTCCTATGTGTCTTTTACAGAATAAACACCATCAGTAACCTCATTATTTGCTGGATAGCATCTCATAGCAAGTGTGTTTAACTCATGTTTAATCTGTTTTGTCCAGGATGTCTTCCAAGGGAAGACAAGTACCCTTCTGGCTTCAGTGCATTCTGCTCAGTTGCTGTGAAAGCATGCAGACCTCTAATTTAGACCCTGAGTGTTTAATCCATGTCTGAGGGTCTGTGGCTCTGGAGGCCTGGGCGATAGTGGGGTCAATGGCATGTTCTCCACTGCTAAACATGCACTTTCAGGGGTCTCAGAAGTTCCCCCTGTGGGGCCCCACCCAGTTCAGTCTTGTGTGGTCGAGTTTGGCCACAAAGTAGGGTGTAATTGAAAATACTATTTTTTACTCATACTTTGTTCAGCACATCCCATCCCAACAATTACTCTTCCCCATCCGATCAAATCCCCCACCCCGGCAAAAAAGCAGACTACTTGTCCGTGTTCCAGATTCCAGCCCTTCGCTTTATGCCACTAAATGCTTTTATGAGCATAACAAGTGGCAGCTCAGTCTGCCTGCGGGGTAGAGTGGCAAAACATGGATGCCCAGCGCTCTGCCTCACCCGCATTCCTAGGCAGAGAAGCACTCCAAATGTCCACGTTGCTCATGGCAGCAGGAAGCGGCTTGAAGCCCAGAAACAGCACGCAGTGTTTCCTTCAGGAGGCAGTGACAGCAGAGCAGTCAAGAAACTCCTGTACACATGATTACAGGGCAGCGACTTGCAGAGTGGTTAAGGAACTAAACTTGTGACTCATGCAGGCTCAAATCCCAGGGCACACAAGTGCTGTTTTGCTTTTGAGCAAGACACTTAAACTGGATTGCCCCGGAAAAACATCCAGCTGTATAACTGGGTGGATATGTACGAATGGTACCATAACTCACTTGAGATAGAAGCGCCTCTCATGCAAGCAGTTGATGCCATGGAAGGGCAAAGATATCTGAGTACGAGAGAACCCTGAATACTAGAATGAATGCTGGCGATTAATTTCAAGTTAGTCTCTGTTTTTTTTATTATTATTATTATTTTTTTTAAAAAAAATCTTTTTCTTATATCTGATATTTTTTATCTGATATCAGTCTGACTTAGCCTGATTTGGGAGCTACAGATGACAACTCTACAACATCTGCAACATGTAGGGATTCATCCTGACTAAAACTGAGATTTTATAGCCTATTCATTTACATATCACACAATATTATCATTTCAATTGAGTTTAAATAGAATTTTAAAGGATAATTGAATTCCAAGTTTTTCTGATCCCAACTCTCTACAGGGGAAAGATGCCAGAACCTAAATAAGTAAATAAAATGTCATTTGCCCATCTCCTTCAGATGATAACTATTGAATATTTTTTTCCACATATACAAACTACGGGGGAAGAGTTTTCATTTTTGCCCCGAGGTGAACTTGTGGTGAGGGCTTGGACAGACGGCCAGACCCCAGCAAACATGGCACAGTTCCATCTCGCTTTTCCGCTTTGTTCGTTTTCATGGGTCTGTCTGGAAGCCTTCCCAGGGTGCCCTGCATTGGGCTAAGCTGCTGCGCATCACAGATGTTGAAGACCCCCCTTGAGCGCTCCGGGGGGATGTGGCGGTGGGGAGGGGTCACTTGGATTATGGGCGTCCTTAACTCTGTTTTTCGTGGCACGTGCAGGGCTGCACAGTGCTTGAGGCTGCCAAAACAACAAAGCATAGCAACCAAGTTGTGCTTGTTGTTCTGTATCTTTATTATCCACTTTTGTTTAGTCGGTGTCTCAATCCATTCCTAAGAGTTTGCTGAAAATTACGGTCACAAATGCCATGTGAAATAATCCAGCACTTCGAACTTAAATATTTAAACGACGTGGAATTAGAGAGAAATAAGTTACCATTTTAAAGTGGAATTATTAGGTCTGCAGTTCAAATCCTCTCACGTTAATAAAAACCCAAGGAGAAAAAAATTGCAGGAGAGAAAGTGACTGTATGGCAGACGAAATAGCCATTTAAACCAAAAGCGTGTATATGCACGACAGTATCATTTAAAAAGCCACTTCCTTTTGCCCTGGCAGGCAGGGAGCATCTGGGTCGAATGGACGGAACACGGATCGGAATGAGGTGAACGCTCGGCCCCCTCCACTTGGGCCTGTCTCCCTCCAGCCTCATCCGTCCTGGCAGCCGTGTCCAGCGGCACAACCGAATGCCAGCCAGGATCCGGTTCAGCTGCTCCTCAGCCTGATTCTGTCCGTGTGCAGTAGGGGCCACTCGCTGCTTACGGCCCCGATTCGGCCTGACAGTTGCTGTGCGCAGTGCAGGTCGAGCGAGAGCTCTTGCCATGTGTGCAAAGCATGGGGACAAGAGTACGCAAGGGAAAGGTCAAGGGGCTTGTGTTTGTTTGTATGAATAAGCAACTTATACCAAAATTTTATCATTCCGCTCTACGAGCTGGGAAGACTTGTTTTTCGCCTCAATAGAGCTTAGCATGTCCACTGTTGCATTGTGGGAAATGTGATGGTTTTTTTTCCTTGCTATATTCAATCCAACCAATATGGCGGCACAAGTGACTGAGAAACTTTTCAGATGACGAGGAAAAAAAAAACACAAAAAGGAAAGAAATATGAACCCAGTTATCAAATCATGGTGATTTGCTTCGTTCGTCGAATGGCCTGGTAAATCAATGTTATACATTTGCTTAATACATAACTCAAGAAATACAGTAAAGGCCTAAAATGGATGAATAGTCTGGGGTCCTAGAATCGATGAATAACTGTACAGTCCTAAAATGATAATTGCAAGGCCCTTGAGTGAATCAATGGTTTTTGGGCTTCAAAACTGGTGAAAGTTTGTAGGGCCTCAGACTGGATGAACCACTGCAGGATTCTAAAGTGGATGAATGAGTGTAGGACCCTAAAATGTACAGATGACTATTGGGCCCTAAAATGTATGAATGACTGTTAGGTCCTGGAATGAATCAATGACAGCAGGGTCTTAGATTGGTGGAATGACTGCAAGGCTCTAAACTGGATGGGTGACCACAGGATCCTAGAATGAATGAACAAATGACAGTAGGACCCTAAAACAGATGAATGACTGTAGTGCTGGAATGAATGAAGGATTATAGGATGAATAACTATGTGGCCCTTGTAGATCCTAGAATGGATGTATGACTCTAAGGCCTTTAAATGGTTGAAATAAATGTAAAGTCCTTGAGTCAGGGCCCCCTACTCATGAATGACTGTAGGGCTTCAAAATGGGTGGAGGCCTGTAGGCTTCTAAAATGGTTGATTGATTATAAGGCTTTAAAATGGGTGAATGAGTGTAGGGTCTATGAATTAACAAATTAATGAATTAATAAATCTAGGGCCATCGAAGCTACATTTCTCCTTCCCACAAGCTTGAGATTTTTTCTAATGTCTGTGTGTGTTTGTCCTGCCTCCTCCCCAGATGACCAGGCTGACCAGCGGACGTGCCTCATCTGTGGGGACCGTGCCACTGGGCTGCACTATGGCATCATCTCCTGCGAGGGCTGCAAGGGCTTCTTCAAGCGCAGCATCTGCAACAAACGCGTGTACCGCTGCAGCCGCGACCGCAACTGCCAGATGTCCCGCAAGCAGCGGAACCGCTGCCAGTACTGCCGTCTGCTCAAGTGCCTGCAGATGGGCATGAACCGCAAAGGTGAGGAGAAGTGAACCGTTTTGGTGAGAAGTGAGCCGTGTACATGAGGAGAAGTGAACTATGTTGAGGATGAGAAGTGAACTTTATAGATTAGTGGAAGTGAACCATGTGGATGATTAGATATGAACTTTGTAGATGGGCACAAGTGAACCATATGAATGAGGAGAAGTGAACTGTGTAGGGGACAGGAAGTGGATTTTGTGGATGGGAAGAAGTGAATTTTAAGGGTGAGAAGAAGTGAACCATGTAGGTGTGAGGCCTTTCATAGAGCATGAATTTGTGTGTTTTGTTAGAACATGAGGAAGTGAGACTTAATTCATCTCCTCTGCACACAAGGAGGTGACATATCACCCCAGACAGGTATGGGGAAGCAGGCAAAGCTTAGCTCTGGCCAGCTCTGCAGAAGATGACAATTATGGGGATAAAAGCTGGCAGTCCGCTGCCGTAGATCCGCAGCACACAGCTGGGGGCACTTTGGGATTTTTTTGACAGTTTGATTCTGCTTGAACTTCACAAGCCACAATACCCTGCACCACAGTAGCTCAACACAACACCTGCTTCCACTACCTGTCTTGGGCAAGGAGAACGTGTGCACCCTCCTTCCCCTTCTAAAGGTCACCACACTTTATTTCCAAAGAAAGGATCTTTGGTTAAGTATACAGCCATTCTTAAGGTCACTCATTTCCAAATGAGACGTCTCAGCCTGTATCAGGTTTCATCTAGTGAGGATTTCCAAACGGTTGAGGAACCTCATCAGTCTGATGCGCATAGCTGTCCACCTCTCCTCTAGATGTCTTTCTCGGTTCAGGTTCATTTGCAGCAAGATGGAAAGCTGGTATTTGCAGCCCAGGTGACTGCTGTTTCTGTATTAGCGGCAATAGCAGTCGTACCACATGGGGAACTCACCAAGACCAATGGCTCAGCCTAGTGAACTGGGAAACATCAGGGTATGATTGCTCTTCACCACCTCTGAGACCTCTCACCACTCTTGCCAGTCTGCTGTCCAGTTACCGCCTTACTGGTTCCCGTTCTTCCATAAAACATTCTTTTAAGGATACAAGGTAAAAGTACGAGTGGTGGTTTCAATTTCTGATCCTGATTTTGCTATGAGAGGCCATGAGAAATTTCTCCTCTCACATGTCAGACACACAAGCTAAATTGATAACATCAGTTACTGATTTGTCATGCCTGCAGACCTCAAGGAGAAGAAAACCAAATTAATTGGTTTATCAGCCCCTTTGGGGCAATCGCAGGAATATGATAGGCGAGTGGTTTATCAGATGAAAATACAAACCGCACCGATCACAAACACATAAGGTGGGACCAGTAGGTTTTAACAACGATTACCTCAAGGACTATGCGTATAATCCATTTAGATGTGGGTTTTAGAATCCCAGAACGATGACCTTGATGAGAATGGCTGCATTCTTTCTTGGAAAATGTAACTGCAGGATTTGATAGCAGGTGACGGTACGTTGTGCGGTTCTTAACATTACTCCTGGGGGAGAAATTAACAGTGGGCCATCCAGGGTGACCATAGACGCAGGCGTGTTGGCCAATCAGAGACTCGTGTGACTCGCTCATGGTTCTGCCGTTGGCTCCAATGAATTTCCTAGACAAAAGGAAGATAAACTGGAGTGTAATTGCTGCGCCGCCTAGTGCCTTTACCTAAGAATGTACAAGATTTATTTGGTTAATTTTTTTAAATCTGTTAATCGATATAAGGAAACAGTTCAGTATCACTTTGACATTTGATTGTGTTAGAATTCAGAGGTTAGGGCTGTTACGCGTATGTGAAAATGCATACTTTGTCAGTTTTATTAAGCACCATATTTTTCCCCAGTAGTAGCCTTGTCCATTCACAAATCCCTTGTTGCTCAAAGAATTGTCATATAATTTGCCACTACAATTTGCATACACACAAAAAGCAGATAAAGCATGTGTTCCCTTATTTCTCGTAAGGAATTATCGCCTGCTTATTTTCCGTAGCAGGGAACAAATGTCTTGGCATGCTGGTCTGATGGTAGGGAGATCTGCTGCTGTGTAGTGCCCCCTAGTGCGGACTGTGCAAAGTGTCTGACTCCGCAAATACAGTGTTTACTGCACTATACATTTTCATAGCTATTGTAGGCAGTATGCAATCTCTGCTGGCATGCCAAGTATGCTGGCTTTCATTTTAACCGAGCTTTCAATTCATTACTAGCTTTTAGCTTTTAAATTAATTTTGGTATATAAACTGAGATTTCTTGCCCTTTTGTTCCTTAGGTTGTACACTTAGCAATACATCTTTCAACTGAGACTTTGTTCGTCTTCAATACACGTACGCGCAAAATTAGCCGGATCCAGCTTGCGTTTGAATTTATTCTGTTTTTTCCATAATTTCCCTGAGTAATAGTCTTTGTTTGGTTTTTAATGGAAGGTATAACCATTATAGGCTAGAGTGCAAAAAAGG
This sequence comes from Scleropages formosus, assembly GCF_900964775.1. Lineage (NCBI taxonomy): Eukaryota > Metazoa > Chordata > Actinopteri > Osteoglossiformes > Osteoglossidae > Scleropages > Scleropages formosus. The sequence goes on from NC_041811.1 coordinate 6,562,193, forward strand.
CTTGCCCTCACCCCCCTAAAACCAACTCTTCAAGGTCTAAAATTCCACAGTGTTCAGTGCATTAACCACTAAACATAGCTGATTTTGTGTAGCTACACATCCTGAAGCACTCGGTTGTTGATTTGATTCTTGATACGAACACAGCACCTGGTCCAGGACATGGCACTGCCTCAGCTGGGATACTGCCAGTCCTTCTTGTCTGGTCTTCCAGCTTCTGTCATCAAGCCTCTGCAGCTCACCAGAATATCACAGGAAAAGCTGTGGTAGACCCTCTAAAGAGTTCCCATGTGTTTCCCCTCCTTATCTCTCTCCTTTGGCTTCCTGTAGCTGTCCGCATCAAGTTCAAAACTTTGGTTAGGGCCTACAAGACTGCGAATGGGTCTGAACCCTGATACCTGCAAGACCTGAGCCCTCCCTACGCTCCAGCAAGAGCAATGAGTTCTTCCATTGCTGGCTGCTTGGTGATCCCACTCATATGGAGTCTAAAATTTAAAGTCTCTAGTTTGTGGGTTTTGATCTTAGTGGTGAAATGAATTCCCCCTCTCCCTCGGAACTGCTGAATCCCTTCTAGCATTCAAGAAGGGTCTCAGAACAATATCTCGGTATCTTCTTCACACTTATTTCACTCCTGACCTCCTGAAAGCTACATAAACTCATAACTATAAATATCATCATTTATACCTATTTTGTCCCTGTCACAATGTCAGCTTCTGTATACAAGTCACAAACCTAAATTGGCATTTGCAT